>NC_138080.1:82575424-83822924 GCF_964212035.1 Myotis nattereri
TTTAAACTTTTCTAATTTCTTAAAAAATCTTACTTCTGTGTGTATAAATGAGCTAAGTTTACCTATTAAAATAAATAGATTATCAAGTTGGATGTTTTTAAAAATCCACCTATATTCTGCTGACAAGATACATGCCTAAAACAAATATATATATGTATATATATATTATATACTTTTTTATTTTCAATATTTAAGTGTAATTCACACACACTGACAAAACAAAGCAGTCAGGTCAATATTAATTTAACAACAAAGTGGTGTTTAGGCAACAACATTAATAGTGGTTTTTATAAATGAACTATCATAATTATAAAAAGAACAGACAAAAGGTTATAAAAATTATGAGCTCTCATTACTGAACAATATAGCTTTAGAAATAATACTATTTTTGCAGAAATATAAAAAACCTCCATCCAAAATTCATATGGAGGATCAAGGGACCTCAAATAACTAAAGCAATCTTGTAAAAGAAAAACAAAGATGGGGATCTCACACTTTCTGATTTCAAAACTTACTTCAAAGGTACAATAATCAGAACAATATGGTACGAGCATAAAGAAAGATATATAGACTAATGGAATAGAATAGAGCCCAAAAATGAACTGTCACATATATGATCAAATGATTTTCAACAAGTGTTCCAAGACTGTTCAATGAGGAAAGGGCAATCTTTTCAACAAATGGTTTTGAGAAAACTGTATATGCACATTCAAAAAGAATGAAATTGGGCCTTTACCTTATACCATATAAAAATTTACTCAAAAAAAAGAGCAATTGAAAAAAATTTACCCAAGATGAATCAAAGACCTAAACACAAGAGCTAAAATGATAAAAGTCGTAGAAGAAAACATAGCAAAAAATCTTCATGACATTGGATTTGGCAACGGATACTTAGAAGTGACACTAAAAGCACAGGTAACAAATGAAAAACAGATAAATTGGACTTTACCAAAATCAAAAACTCTTGTGCATCAAAGGACAACATGTACAGAATGAAAAGTCAACTCACAGAATGGGAGAAAATATCTGACAAGGACTGCTATCTGGAATATACTAGTATAAAGAACTACTGTTACTTGCAACAAAAAACAAACAACTGGATTTTAAAATGAATAATGGACTTGAATAGACATTTTCCCAAATAAGATATACAAATGGCCAATAAGCACATGAAATGATGTTCTATATCACTACACATTAGGGAAATACAAATCAAAATCATAATGAGATACCACTTCATACCTACTAGGGATGGCTATTATTAAAAATAAAATAACAAATGATCATATGAAGTGTAGGAACATTCCTGCTTTGTTCCTGGGAATGTAAAATGTTGCTGCTGGTGCTATGGAAAAGGTATGAGGATTCCTCAAAAGAATTAAACAGAATTATCATATGATTCAGTAATTCTATTTCTGGATATATACTCAAAAGAAACAAGAGTAGGGACTTAGGCAGATATTTATATACCCATATTCATAGCAGTATTATTCACAATAGCCAAAAAAGTTGAAGCAAGCCATGTGTCCATTGACAGATGAATAGATAGGAAGAGGGAGGAATGGGGGATTAGTGTTTAATGAGTACAGAGTTTCAATTGGGGAAGATGAAAAAGTTATGATCAATGTGTATTTACTTAGTGCTACAGAACTATACATTTGAAATGGTTAAAATAGTCAATTTTATGTTATGTATATTTTATCACAATTTTTGTTGTTGTTTATCCTCACCCAAGGATGTTTTTTCATTGATTTTTAGAGAGAGTGGAAGGGAAGATGGGGGAGGTGGGGGGAGAGCGGGGAGAGAGAGACACACACACACACTGGTACACAGGCTGATGCTCTAGCCACTGGGCAATATCGGCCAGGGCACCACAATTTTTTTTAAAGAAGTCCAGTTAATCTGCTGTTAAGATCATAAGAAAAAAAGCACACATAGAAAAGCCATGTGGAAAGGGAGAGGCCATGAGACTACATAGAAAGTCACTCAGATGTTTTAGCACACCAACTGAGCACAGCCCCTACATGCTGCTGCATGGGTAACCACCAGCAAGACCAGCAGAAGAATTGAAATAGATGATCTGAGCTCAGATTGAAAATTATTGAACAAATAAAACCATGCATTTTAAGACACTAATTTTGGGGGTGGTTTGTTATACTCAATGATAACTAAAGTGATATGCATATAATATGACCCATAAATCCTATTTTTTAAAGTTAATGTCCTAGTCCTAAAAAGATGTGTACATGAGGAGACATGTCCAGTAAGGTTAACTGTCTCATTGTCTGCAGTAGTAAAGAAGGAAGGGGAGGGAGTAGAGAAGGGAGGAGAGGAAAGAAATGGAGTAAGGAAAGGAGAAGGGGGAGTAAAAGGGAAACAAGAACCTAATATCCTGATACAGATATAAGAAAATAAAATTTAACATTCTTTACATAATGGAATATTATACATCAGCTAAAATGAACACTACCAACATATATAAATATCAAAAGTGGAATGTTGAGCCAGGCAACTACTAATCTATTTTTTAAATTTCTTGTAGATTTCTCCTTCCTGGATATCTAATATCAAATAAATCATACAATACTTGGTAACAAAGTGGAATGTTTAGGAAAGTACATTGCAGAATAAGTATACCATGCTACTATTTGTATGAATTTGAAATAGACAAAAATGTTTATGGGTGCATCCATATGCAGTAAAAAACAACAACAACAACATGGGAATAATAATTGCTATATTCTGGATGGTGATTACTTCTATGGAGGGAAGAATAGGGGTGTTTTTAAGAAAGAATACTAGAGAGATTTGAATCTTTTTGTGTGTTTGTTTCTTAAAAATTGATCTCCAACAACTATAGTAATCATTGTTTCAGGTAAGAATTGTCAATGGGTGAAAACTCATTTAGAAACATGACATTTACATAGTAATAAAGCATCTCTCTACAAGAAACTAATTAAAGGGAAAACAGTAATTTTACTAGAGATATTATTAATAGAGAAACAGAAGTCATCACCTTAACCAAATGATCAATGTTAACATTAGCAGTAATGTAAAAAAGATGTCATATACCTCCTGGTAAGATACACTGAGAAACTACAACATTTCTGTAGTATTCCTGACCCAAACCACATAATCTGAATCTAATCATGGAGGGCAGGGGAATATGAGACAAACCATAATGATGGGTATTCTACTAAATAACTAACCACTACTCTTCAAAAGAATAAAGTAATGAAGATAAATAAAAGGCTGATGAACTGTCTCAGATTAAGTGTAACTAAAGGGAAATTCATTGAATATAACGTTTAGTCCTGGGTTTGATCACACACCAGACTTTTTTCGTTTTGCTATAAGAAGGCATTATTGTGGCAACTGTCAAAATTTGAATAACACTTGTAGGTAAGATAATGGAACTATATCAGTGCCAAATTGCTGAGGGGATGTTATTTAGTTTAAGAACTACACACTGAAGTACTTAAGAGGTAAAGGAGCATCATATGGGCAACATACTCTGAAATAGTTCAGAGAGATTGAGAGAGAGAGGGAAAGAGACAGAGAAAGAGCATGAATCAGAATGTTAACATTTGGGATAATGTGGATAATAAGTATATGGGAACCTTTGTTCTATTTTGTAACGTTTTTATAAGTCTGAAATTAATAAAAAAAAAACAAAATGTTTAAGAACTGATCTCAAATATGGTGAAATATTAAGATTTGATCAATCTTAAATGGTATGTACACAGACTTCCATTACATTATTTTCTATGCTTGCCTATATGTTTGATATATTTCAGAATTAACAAATGCATTATTCATAAATACATAAAAATAAAACAGGAGTAAGAAGACATCCACTGCATTGTATTTTATGTGCTTAGAAAACACTAACAACAGGGGGGAAACTCAGCAAGCTCTAACAACTCTGAGTGACTTAGTCTCCATGTGATAAAACACCGTCCTGTTTCTTTAATGTTCCATGCTGCCTCTCACCTCAAAGCATTTGTACTGAGGTTCTAGAACACTGCTCCTGCCTCTTTCTTGATCCAATCCTACCCTTTAGGATTCAGCTTGAATTATGTCCTGGAAAATGGCCCCCAAATCTAAGCTAGTTACCCTTCCTATGTATTCCCTCATTGCCCAGTGTTTCCCACCATCACAACAGTAATACTCTATCATAAATACTCTCTTTACTTTCCTTTGTCCTCCACTATCCTGTAAACGTCAGGAGAACAAGGACTGTGTTCATCAGATTCACCATTTCTATCTCCAGCATCAATTAGACAATGTGCCAGGCACATGATAGTCACCCAATTCAGTGTCTAATAATTCAGTATTTTAAATACAGGTCTTGAAGTTAAGTGCTAAGCCATCAAGCACAGAAATTCAAAATATATAACCTTAGAAGATAATGTAGCTAATGCTTTCAAATTAATCTTATTGCCTCTGACTATAAAATAAGAGGTTGAAGATGTTTAGAGCAAGGGCAGCGGCAGCAACCTTAATCAATGCCTTGAACTTCAATAATACCCTCCAAGCAATTACTATCAAGCTCACATTCGTTTACACCATTCTTATTAATTCTGAGAGAAAGACTCCTGACTTGAACGAGTTCCTTCTAAGATATCTTAGAACTGTAAGGTTCTTCCAAGAAACTTGAAAGTCACAAAGCTAACATAAACATCAAGGTTTGCCTGATAGAGTGCAGATATTACTTAGGCCTCTGAGCGTCGCTGTTGACCACCCAAGAAGTAAAAGCCCACAAGACACTCGATCCTAAGCTACGCCAGCTACAACACAGAGGGCTGGGCATTCGGCCCCCAAGCTTCCGGGCGGCTAAGAAATTCAGTCCAGCCGCCCTCTTGTTCTCTCCACAGTGAGCTGGGTCCCTTGAGTGCTGGTTCCATTCCCCAGGCCTTGAGGAATAAAGATTGGAATCCCGCACTGGATGCTGGAAGTTGCCTCGGAGAAAAGATTGCAGCGGAAGAAATGGCGGTTCTGCAAAAGTTGCCACAACGCAGAAGGCTGGTCCTGCTGTGTC
The DNA here is from genome assembly GCF_964212035.1 of Myotis nattereri. Lineage (NCBI taxonomy): Eukaryota > Metazoa > Chordata > Mammalia > Chiroptera > Vespertilionidae > Myotis > Myotis nattereri. Next base: position 82,580,466 of record NC_138080.1, read on the forward strand.
TCCTTTCGGCGGCCCTGTGGGTGGCCGCAGTTGGGCAGATGCGTTACTCTGTGCCAGAAGAGGTCGACAAAGGCTCCTTCGTGGGCAACGTCGCCAAGGACTTGGGTTTGGAGCCTCTGGCACTGGCGGAGCGCGGAGTCCGCATCGTCTCCAGAGGTAGGACGCAGCTCTTTGCTCTCAATCCGCGAAGCGGCAGCTTGGTCACGGCGGGCAGGATAGACCGGGAGGAGCTCTGTGCGCAGAGTGCTAAGTGTCTGGTGAATTTTAACATTCTTGTGGAAGATAAATTGACTATTTATTCAGTAGAGGTGGAAATAACAGATATAAATGATAATGCCCCTGGCTTTGGAGTAGAGGAACTGGAGCTAAAAATCAGTGAAACAACTACGCCGGGATTCCGGATTCCTCTAAAGAGTGCTCATGATGCGGACATACGAGAGAACACCCTCCAAAAGTACGAACTTAACCCAAATGACCACTTCTCCCTGGACGTGCGAAACGGGGCGGATGGGAACAAGTCCCCGGAGCTGGTGCTGGAGCGCGCCCTGGACCGCGAGGAAGAGGCTGTTCACCGCCTGGTTCTCACGGCTTTGGACGGGGGCGACCCGGTCCGATCTGGCACCTCCCGTATCCGCGTTATGGTCCTGGATGCGAACGACAACGCGCCTGTCTTTACACAGCCCGAGTACCATGTAAGTGTTCCAGAGAATATGCCCGTCGGCACGCGGATACTCACAGTGACCGCCACTGACGCAGATGAGGGATACAACGCTCAAGTGGCATATTTTCAAGAGAAAAACCCTGGAAAATCCTCAGAGGTATTTGAGCTTAAGCCAGCATCTGGAGAGATAACAATTATAAAAGGTCTAGATTATGAGGATGCCAAATTCCATGAAATTGATATTGAAGCTCAGGATGGTCCAGGCCTTCTGACCAGAACGAAGGTTATTGTCACAGTTCTGGACGTGAACGACAATGCCCCAGAATTTTACATGACCACTGCTACCAGCTCAATCTCTGAAGACTCTCCTCCAGGAACCATAATTGCACTTTTCAATGTGCATGACAGAGACTCTGGGCAGAATGCGTTTATCACGTGTTCACTCCCAGAGAACCTTCCTTTCAAGTTAGAAAGGTCAGTGGACAATTACCACCGGCTGGTTACAACCAGAGCCCTTGACAGAGAACAGTTTCCCTCTTACAACATCACTGTGACCGCTAAAGATGGGGGGAACCCGTCTCTGTCCACGGATGCTCACGTTTTGCTGCAGGTGGCAGACATCAATGACAACCCACCCACCTTCCTTCACACTTCCTACTCTGCCTACATGCCTGAAAACAACCCCAGAGGCGCCTCCATCATTTCTCTGACAGCTACTGACCCGGACAGCGACCACAATGCCCATGTAACGTATTCCTTGACTGAGTACACCCTTCAGGGGGCGCCCCTGTCATCCTACATCTCCATCCACTCTGACACCGGTGTCCTCTATGCGCTGCGCTCCTTTGACTACGAGCAGTTTCGCGAACTTCAGCTGTGGGTGACAGCACAGGACAGCGGGGACCCACCGCTCAGTAGCAACGTGTCTCTGAGCCTGTTTATTCTGGACCAGAACGACAACACACCGGAGATTCTGTATCCCGCACTCCCCACCGATGGTTCCACCGGCATGGAACTGGCGCCCCGCTCCGCAGAACCCGGATACCTGGTGACCAAGGTGGTGGCAGTGGACAGAGACTCAGGCCAGAACGCCTGGCTGTCCTACCGCCTGCTCAAGGCCAGCGAGCCAGGGCTCTTCGCGGTGGGGCTGCACACGGGCGAGGTGCGCACTGCGCGGGCCCTGCTGGACAGAGATGCGCTCAAGCAGAGCCTGGTGGTGGCTGTTCAGGACCATGGCCAGCCCCCTCTCTCTGCCACTGTCACGCTCACAGTGGCTGTGGCTGACAGCATCCCAGATGTCCTGGCCGACCTGGGCAACCTGGAGCCCTCCGCTGACCCTGATGACTCCAGCCTCACTCTGTACCTGGTGGTGGCAGTGGCTGCGGTCTCCTGCGTCTTTCTAGCCTTTGTCATCGTGTTGCTGGCGCTCAGGTTGAGGCGCTGGCACATGTCACGTCTGCTCCAGGCTTCAGGAGGCGGGTTGGAGGGCCTGCCTGCCTCGCACTTTGTGGGCGTGGACGGGGTGCAGGCTTTCCTGCAGACCTATTCCCACGAAGTCTCCCTCACTGCGGGCTCGCGGAAGAGTCACCTGATCTTCCCGCAGCCCAACTATGCAGACACACTCATCAGCCAGGAGAGCTGCGAGAAAAAGGATTTTCTCTCAGCGCCTCAGTCTTTACTTGAAGATAAAGGAGAAGAAACATTGCCTCAGGTAAACTTTATTCACAATATGCTTATGAGCTATCACTAAAATAAATAAAATTGCCTATTTACTTAGCTTCCTCCACTGTTTACCATATTTCTTCTATTTTGCATATTTCCTTGATAGTATATTCAATATTTAGTAAATGAGTCCTGGTGAATTATATCTCGCTACTTCTAAGTTTTAACACACTGTAAGGGGGAAGAGGGGCTAGAATCATAGTGTCATAAGTATAAATCAGGAGTTAGTAGGTAAAGATGATATGTCAGTTATCGAAAGAACATTGGGAACCAGGGCTACTGGTTTTTTATACATTGTTTCCCATCTTTGGGTAAATCACCTCATCTACCTGGGTTAATAATTCTTTCTCTCTTAACAATATGAAGATTGATTTTATCTTTACTCAAGTGCTTTAAAAATTAAGGCTTTTATATTTGAATTACTTTATAAATAATGAAACACTTTATTTGGTTAGTTTCTTCTCATCCAATCTTATTTTTCCTTCAGTTTGGCAGTGAGGGTCTTTATTTTATTTGATTTGCATGGTCTTCCCCATTTAAAAGATGGAAATTTAGAAATACCAATGCTTCATCATGTTTCAGGAAGATATGTCATGGTATTTCTGCTTAGTTACAAATCTCATTCATCTCTAGATTAACTAGGTGTTCCTTGAAGAAGTGATTGAATTATTGTTTGCTCTATAATAAATAGGTAGTATAATAGTAAACATGTTTCTCTTTTATGTTTTTATTTTTCTCATATCTTATCATCATACTAGAGGCCTGGTGCACAACATTCGTGCACTGGGGCGGGGGGAGGTCCCTCAGCCCAGCCTTCACCCTCTCACAGTCTGGGATCCTGACAGCTAATGACCCCGAGGGGTCCTTGTCGTTGCCACAGAGGCAAGAGAGGCTCCCGCCACCACCTCTATGCTCAACAACAGTGAGCCTGGCTTCTGGCTGAGCGGTGCTCCCCCTGTGGGAGCACACTGACCACCAGGGAGCAGCTCCTGCAATGAGTGTCTTCCCCCCTGGTGGTCAGTGCGCATCATAGCAACCAGTCATTCTACCATTGGTCGATTTGCATATTAGCATTTTATTATATAGGATTACCTTTTTATCTTTAAAAATAATATATATCTTCAAGGGACTTAGAGACGATGTCAGTAATTGCCCCTAAAATCCTCCTTATAAATCTCTCTTTTCAAACTTTTCCATTTATAGCAGCTATTTAATACATTCCCAATCCTGCCATGGATAGCTCCTCAGTCCCCCTCAGAAACCATGGCTTTCCTTCCCCATTCCTTTTTCCATATTGGCTTTCAGTATGTTATCACATATTTAATCATGGAATAAAGAATGCACTAATATTCTATGTAACTGGCATTATTTTTATTTTTATTTGGAAGTAATCATGCACTAACTGAGTCTTGTATTTAATGGTATCATCATCTTTCAAGGTTCTGTGATTATTATAATTAAGGGCATCTGAATACATCTGAGAAAATGTATTCCATTGTGTTGTGAGATAAAATTGTAACTCATTGTGGAATAATATAACATCTTGTAGGTAATTAATAAGTTAACTGAGGAAAATTAAAGACAGTTTCTTTTAGTATGTATAGTAACTTCACAAGAATAAATGCCTTAAACCTGTGTATATAATGCATCATAATTGAAATGACAACTGTATTGTATTTTTATTTTGTGCTTGGAAAGGAAAATGCACAGAAAAAAAGGGGTTTCTGTAACATAAAACAAATGTTTATCTCCACTAGGTGGGTCTTTTAAAACCCTCCTCAAACTCTAGATTTGAGCAAAGTGAACTACTTTTAGTACCCTGGAGTTCTGTGGTTTCTCACTCACATCTAAGTCCTGCCATGCTGTTCTCTCATTCCAGGCCTTTCCCCTGATCCACTCTTCTCATGTTTTTTGGGGAAAGCCTTTGCTAAACTCCAAGGCCAGAATGACAGTGCACTGTCATTTATTGTTTGCTTTTATATCTTCATAATATCTGTGAAGGAAGTGACTTGTCCATGTTGTTCATCTGAAATCCCCAGATATTGTCTGACACCCAATTATATGTTTGTTTAATGAGTTGGTTAAATAAAAATAGTAAAACCAAGATGTCATGCTATTAGGGACAAACTTCAAGAGGCATGGTTTATAAATATGGCTGATGTTTCTGTGTGGTTCTTAAACTTTGAATATCTCGAAACAATAACTCCATCATGTTTGAAGCAATATTGATGACATTAAGGTTAGTTCATGGCTTCCAGAGGAAATAACTTGAAGTCACATCCTTTAACGTAAAGCATTTCAATTATGTGAAACAAACACCAATCCTGCTACCTCTTATCAAAATGATTTTGGGTGTTAGGAAACTTTAAAAATAGAAATTTGTCAACAATAAAAAAAATTTTTTTAATACAAATTTGAGTTTGCCTGAGAGGGTGCAATAAACGGTTAGGCCTCTGAGCGTCGCTGTTGACCACTCAAGGAGGAAAATGCAATGGGAGAGCGAGTCCACCATTTCCTTGTTTCTAAAAAGCAAAAGGAGTCAGCAAATCATCCTCAGAAGATCCAGGGCTGCTACGCTCACCTGTCGGTCAACCAGCTCTGTGACCCATGAATTAGGCCCATGAAGGGCTTATCTCATTGAGAAAATCAGAGTGGGTTCCGTCGTGGGAAGCTGGAACTGGACACAGAAAAAAAGAATTCGCCAAAAAGGAAATGACCAATTATCTGATCAGAAACAGCGCAGGACTGACCCTGCTGTGCGCGCTCCTGGGGACGCTGTGCAAGACTGGATCGGGGCAGATCCGGTACTCAGTGCTGGAGGAGCTGGACAGAGGCTCCTTCGTGGGCAACATCTCCAAGGACCTGGGGCTGAAGCCTCCGGAGCTGGCAGAGCGCGGAGTCCGCATCGTCTCCAAAGGTAAGACGCAGCTCTTTGCTCTGAACCCTCGAAGCGGCAGCTTGGTCACCGCGGACAGGATAGACAGGGAGGAGCTCTGTGCGCAAAGCACGCGGTGTCTAGTAAAATTTAACATCCTGGTTGAAGACAAACTGAATATTTTTGAAGTAGAAATAGAAATTAAGGACATTAATGATAATGCTCCTGATTTTCTAACGGAGGAATTGGAAATAAAAATTGGTGAACTAACGGCTCCTGGAACTCGATTTCCACTTAAGACTGCATTTGACCCAGATGTGGGCATAAACTCTCTGCAAAACTACCAGCTTAGCCCCGATGACTACTTCTCCCTGGCTGTGAAGGTTGTCTCTGATGGAGCCAAGTACCCAGAGCTGGTGCTGGAGCAGGCTCTGGACCGTGAGGAAAAGAAAGTTCATGAGCTTGTCCTCATTGCTTCTGATGGTGGGGACCCTGTTCACTCTGGCAACTTGTACATCCAAGTGATAGTTCTGGATGCGAATGACAATCCACCAGTATTTACCCAGCCTGAGTATCAAATAAGTGTTCAGGAGAACTTGCCAGTGGGCACCCGGCTGCTCACAGTGAATGCCACTGACCCTGATGAGGGATTCAATGCTCAAGTGTCCTACATACTAGATAAAATGCCTGGGAAAATTGCTCAGATTTTTCATCTCAACTCAGTGACTGGAGATATATCCATATTAAAAAGTCTAGATTATGAGGATGCTATATTCTATGAAATTAAAATTGAAGCACAAGATGGACCAGGTCTCCTCTCAAGAGCCAAGATTCTAGTCACAGTTCTGGATGTGAATGACAATGCCCCAGAAATTATAATCACTTCTTTCACAGGATCAGTCTCAGAAGAGGCTCCTGCAGGAAGAGAAGTTGCCCTTGTCAATGTGCATGACCGGGATTCTGGTCAAAATGGGCAAGTCACAGTTTTTGTTCTGGGAAATATGCCATTTAATTTGGAAAAATCAATAGCCCAATATTACCGTTTAGTGACAGCCAGATCCCTGGACCGGGAACAGGTTTCTGAATATAACATCACTCTGAGAGCAACAGATGGAGGAAGTCCACCACTGTCTACAGACACTCACATCATGCTACACGTGGAAGACATCAATGACAACCCACCTGCCTTCACCCATGCCTCCTACTCTGCCTATGTTCCAGAAAACAACCCCAGGGGAGCCTCCATCTTCGCTGTGACCGCCCAAGACCCTGACAGCATCAAGAATGCCCACATCACTTACGCACTGACTGAGGATACCATTCAAGGGGCGCCTCTCTCCACTTATGTCTCCATCAACTCTGACACTGGAGTCCTCTACGCTCTTCGATCCTTTGACCATGAACAGGTTAGAGACCTGAAAGTACTGGTGACAGCCAGTGACAGCGGGGACCCTCCTCTCAGCAGCAACGTGTCTCTAACCCTGTTCGTACTGGACCAGAATGACAATGCACCTGAAATCCTCTATCCCATCCTCCCCTCGGACGGTTCCACTGGTGTGGAACTGGCGCCCCGCTCTGCAGAGCCCGGATACTTGGTAACTAAGGTGGTGGCGGTGGACAGAGACTCAGGCCAGAACGCCTGGCTGTCCTACCGCCTCCTTAAGGCCAGCGAGCCAGGGCTTTTCGTGGTTGGGCTGCACACAGGAGAGGTGCGCACTGCCCGGGCCCTGCTGGACAGAGATGCCCTCAAGCAGAGCCTGGTGGTGGCAGTCCAGGACCATGGCCAGCCCCCTCTCTCAGCGACAGTCACACTCACTGTGGCTGTGGCTAACAGCATCCCAGATGTGTTGGCTGACTTGGGCAGTCTTGAGATCCCTTCAACTCCAGAGGCCTCAGACCTCACTCTGTACCTCGTGGTGGCAGTGGCTGCGGTCTCCTGCGTCTTTCTTGCCTTTGTTATCATCCTGCTGGCACTCAGGCTGAGGCGCTGGCACTCATCACATCTGCTCCAGGCTTCAGGAGGTGGGTTGGCAGGTGTGCCCACCTCACATTTTGTGGGTGTGGATGGGGTGCAGGCTTTCCTGCAGACCTATTCCCATGAGGTCTGCCTCACTGCTGACTCGGGGAAGAGTCACCTGATCTTCCCCCAGCCCAACTATGCTGACACACTCATCAGCCAGGAGAGCTGTGAGAAAAGCGAGCCACTTTTGGTAACTCAAGATTTACTCGAAGCAAAAGGAGACCCCAAGCTACTTCAGGTGAGTTTCTTTCTTTCTTCTTCTAATATTATAAAGAACAATTATGCCAGCGTGATTATTATAAAGCTTGTATAAGCTTAGTCCTGTTGTTTAAATACTTGTTTTTCTCTCTTTCTGAACCTGTGGTAGGGCTACATGTCCTTGTCTAGTGTAACTGAGAGGGCTTAGGACCTAGTTCTGGCCAAGACCTTGTAAGTGGAAGAAGGTGTGTCTCTACCTGGAGGAAACTCTAGTTGCCATTGTGGGAATGTCCAGATCTTAAGATTCTCTTTGAAAGTGTGATTGCTCCATCTATCCGAGTCCTCGGTTAGATGAGAGATGAGTCCTGTGGTTACCCAACATTGACCTATACCTGTGACAAATAGACCTTTTTCATTTAAAATCCCTGTGGTTTGAAGATTGTCACTCCAGCCTACTTAGCCTATCCTGACTGATACAAACTACTAAATATATATATTTAGTTAGTTTGTTTAGGCTCCCATAAATGATGCTTAACTCCTTTTAAGACCATACTCTTTCTCTCAATGACATAAAAATTGTAGGATAAAAAAATGTAGTTGGTCACATTGTTTTACTTGGCCTGTAGTCCCTATTATGTATGCTGAAAATGAGTGGTGTATTCATATTGATTGAAACTGTTTTCCTGAAGATGGGAAGTTCAATTGCCTAAACTGTTATGAGCTTTGGAGTGGTATTTCTTGTCCTTTGAGAAGGATAAAAAATGTAAAGAGATATGTCTTGGCCTTTGCATATTCCCAGGCCATATGCTGCAATAAGGAAATAGGAGTCTACAACTTCCTTTGGCCAGAAATTGCGGCCCATTTATAAAATTACTTTCACCCATAAAGTCACATCAGAGAGTCATCCAAAGTTACAAAATATATTTCATTACAGCTCAAACAAAGGAACAGATATCTCCCTCAATATATTAGGGAGAGTTACATTTAAAAGTGTGTGACAACAGGGCCTGAACAAAATAATTCAAACATGCAAATACACACAGGAAAAAGGCACATAACCTTTGGAATATCTTTTTAGGAAAGATATTCCTTACTCCTTTTCTCCTTACTTTCCTTGTAAGGAGAAAAAATATATTAAATGGCTAGTGTCAGGAGAACTTTAGATGTTCAAAGAGAATTTTCTAAGAATCCCATATAAAACATAACCTACACAGATGTTGTGAAGATGCAGAGGAAATACAAAGGCAGTGCAATTTCCATCTACAGGTATAGATAATAAAAGGTTGCAGACATCCTTTTTTCACTATAAAAGTATTTTTTTAAAGGATGGGCAAGAATTCGTTATAAGAGAAAGGGTGAAAATTCTAATGAAAGGAAGAAAAAGTATAAAGGAAAAGATGTCGTAGGAAAACAGGTCTGTTTTGACTGAGTGTAAGATGAGTATGGTTCAGCACTGAAAATTATAGAACAAATTGTTGGGTTGATATCGATTTGGTAGTGCATTTATTTGTTTTTGTTACCCAAGACCAGTTCAAGAATTACAGGTAAGTTCTAAAATGGAGTGTGTAAATATTCTCACTGCGTCTCCAAAATTAAACCTAGTGATCAAGTCAAACTCATCACATTTATTAATGGTATACATTGGCTGGAGCTGAAAATTGACATTATGGAGTATTGCATACATGTTCATATAATAAAGAAGCATTGGTTTCATAAAAATAAATATGGCTGCCCTAGCTGGTTTGGCTCAGTGGATAGAGCATCAGCCTGTGGAGTGATGGGCCCCAGGTTCAATTCTGGTCAAGGGCACATGCCTGGGTTGCAGGCTCGAGCCCCAGTAAGGGGTTTGCGGGAGGCAGCCAATCGATGATTCTCTCTCATCATGGATGTTTCTCTCTCTCCCTCTCCTTTCCTCTCTGAAATCAATAAAAAAGTACTTAAAAATAAATAAATAAAAATAAATAAATATGGCTCACACAAGATTCAGCTTTATAAATGCATGTATGTGTGCCCAAATTCTAAATTGGTCTCTTTAACAAAACATCAAGCTCTGCTGTACATAACAGGAAGATTATGCTTTAAAAAGATAAGCAATACATTAAAATAAACCTAGGAACTTAACTCACTCTTTTTGCAAAGACTATATCTTTGAAAAAGTATTACGTACGGAATTTATGAAGTATATGTGGAGAGAGTTAAAATACTAAATAAGGGAAGTTATGGATTACAAAAATGTAATGGTCATAATACACTAAAATGAGGATAAAAAGCCAGTAACTTATTTTGTTACATCCATACTAGTCAAACCAATCTTATAAATACAATGAAATTACTGAAGATATTTTTGCCCCCAAACTGAAAAACAAGGCTGTATGCCTTATGAAATATTTAAATGAAAACAGATGTAAAATGGTGGCAACGTTTATGAGATGAACAAAACGGAAAATGTCACATTTAAAGGGAAAACTTTATTTGTTCTTTCAAAGAAATAAAAGGCGAAGTGCATAGATTCAAGAGCCTTACACACTTTGAGGATAGCTATGCAATATGTAGTTTCCCTAAACGACCTCCGGGTGCCGCTGTTGACCAAAGGGAAGAAGGGGTTCTCAGTTCGCCAGAGCTTCCGGAAGAGTGCTTTCTAGCTTTGTCCTGCGCACAGCGGAAACGGACCCGCTCCTGTGCACCTAGATTAGAAGCACGTAACAAGTCCTACCCTCAAGTCTCGAATGTCCAGGGGGCTGTCGTTGGTTTTTTAAACATCCCGGAGACATCTGGAGAAGAAGCTTCCCCATTGAGTTCAAGAAATGCAAAGGAGCTTCAGGCAAGCTGAAACGATGAAGAGTCAGGTACGGTTTCTCTTCTTGCTGTCTTTGTTGTGCGGGGCCATCTCCCAGCAGATCCAGTACGTAATTCCAGAGGAGCTGGCCAAGGGATCAAGGGTGGGGAACCTCGCCAAGGATCTGAGGCTCAGTGTCCAGGACTTGCCAGCTCGAAAACTGCGGGTTAGTGCAGAGGAATTTTTCAACGTGAGTGCGGAGAATGGGGATGTGTTAGTGAGTGGTAGGATAGATAGAGAGAAGATTTGCGGGAGGAAATCTGAATGTGCACTGGAATTTGAAATGGTCGCTGAAAACCCAATGAATGTGTTCCATGTGATTGTTGCAATCCAAGATATTAATGACAATGCACCGAGTTTCCTTGCAAAAGGCATTGACTTAGAAATCTGTGAGTCAGCCATACCAGGGGTAAAATTCCCACTAGACTCTGCACAAGATGCAGATGTAGGAAGTAACTCACTGAAGGTTTACACCATCAACCCCAATGACCACTTCTCTCTGGCAACGAAGGAAAGTCCTGATGGAAGTAAATACCCAGAATTACTGCTGGAAAAGCCTCTGGACAGAGAACAGCAGAGCTCCCACCGCTTAATCCTGACTGCCATGGATGGCGGGGACCCTCCTCTAAGTGGCACCACCCAGATCCAGATCCTGGTCACTGATGCCAACGATAATGCTCCAGTGTTCAGCCAGGACACGTACAGAGTTAGACTCCAAGAGAATGTGCCCCGGGGAACTTCCGTGCTGCGCGTGAAGGCAACTGACCAGGATGAGGGTGCTAATGCACAGATCACCTATGCCTTCCTCAATGCCCCAACAAGCACCAACCTTCTCTTCAATCTCAACCCAAATACTGGTGACATCACAACCAATGGAACAGTGGATTTCGAAGAGACAACTGTGTATATGTTGGCTGTAGAAGCCAAGGATGGAGGCGTACACACAGCTCACTGCAGTGTTCATATTGAAATTGTCGATGAGAATGACAATGCCCCAGAGGTGACATTCATGTCCTTTTCTAACAAGATTCCTGAGGACTCAGACCTTGGAACCGTAGTAGCCCTCATTAAAGTGCGAGACCAGGATTCTGGGCAAAATGGTCTGGTGACATGCTATATTCAGAAAGAAGTTCCCTTCCGATTAGAATCCACCTCCAAGAATTATTACAAGCTGGTGATTGACAGTGCTCTAGACAGGGAGCAGATAGCAGAGCACAATGTCACCATCACAGCCACCGACAAAGGCAAGCCATCCCTATCCTCCAGTACAAGCATCACCCTACACATTGGTGACATTAACGACAACACTCCAGTTTTCAACCAGGCTTCCTACGTGGTTCACGTGCCAGAAAACAACCCGCCCGGGGCCTCTATTGCCCAAGTCAGCGCCTCCGACCCCGACCTGGGACCCAACGGCCAGGTGTCCTACTCCATCGTGGCCAGCGACCTGGAGCCACGGGCGCTGTCGTCCTACGTGTCCGTGAGCGCGCACAGCGGGGTGGTGTTCGCGCAGCGCGCCTTCGACCACGAGCAGCTGCGCGCCTTTGAGCTGACGCTGCAGGCGCGCGACCAGGGCTCGCCCGCGCTCAGTGCCAACGTGAGCCTGCGCGTGCTGGTGGGCGACCGCAACGACAACGCGCCCCGGGTGCTGTACCCGGCGCTGGGGCCCGACGGCTCTGCGCTCTTCGACACGGTGCCGCGCGCCGCGCAGCCGGGCTACCTGGTCACCAAGGTGGTGGCGGTGGACGCGGACTCGGGACACAATGCCTGGCTGTCCTACCACGTGCTGCAGGCCAGCGAGCCCGGGCTCTTCAGCCTGGGGCTGCGAACCGGCGAGGTGCGCACAGCGAGGACTTTGGGTGACAGGGACGCGGCTCGCCAGCGCCTGCTGGTCGCCGTGCGGGACGGGGGACAGCCACCCCTCTCAGCCACCGCCACGCTGCTCCTGGTCTTTGCGGACAGCGTACAAGAGGTACTGCCAGACCTTACCGACCTCCCTTCGCCCTCTGACCCCCAGGCTGAGCTGCAGTTCTATCTGGTGGTGGCCTTGGCCTTGATCTCCGTGCTTTTCCTCCTCGCGGTGATTCTGGTGGTTGCCCTGCGCTTGCGACGCCCCTCTAGCCCCACCACCTGGGGCTGCTTTCAGCCTGGTATTTGCTCCAAGTCTGGCCCCGTGGTTCCCCCCAACTACAGTGAGGGGACTTTGCCCTATTCTTACAATCTGTGCGTTGCCTCGAATCCAGCAATGACCAAATTAAATTTTTCTAACCTGACCCCGGACATGGCGCCCCCTCGGGATCTCCTGTGCGAGGATCCTTCTGTGGATGTATATGCCAATGATGAAGACCCCCAAATCTCTTCTTTTCCCGCACACGTGAGTTTCTATAAACCTACTTAAATTTTATATGTTGTATTTTATTCTCAGTGTGCATAATTAGTTTTGGCCTTTGTCCATTGTTCTAGTAGTGGTAGTGGGAGCGGAGGTGTATTGGATGGGTGGAAATGGGTCTCTCGATTGTTCGTGCTCTTGGCAATTACCTAACTACTACTTTGCAATCGGCACCATTGGCATTTCTGTATGGTCAGCAAATCTTCTCAAAGAGAGCTGTTCTTGGTGGTCACTGCTTTTAGTAATAGCACTACCCGTTCTTAGTTGATGTGTGATACTGTTATTTTCTAGCACATTATAAATGTACTGGCAGTTCTTTCTCCTTAAGTTAAACTTTATGTTCATCTCATCAAATACATCCTAGTTATTATATTTTTTGCTGCAATGTGTATTTTTGTTTTTAAATGTTTTTGTTTATTTTAGAGAGAGAAGAAGGGAGAGGGGGAGAGAGAAACATCTATTGGTTGCCTCCCATAGGCACCCTGATTCCCATGGGGGATTGAACCTGAAACCTGGACATGTTCCCTGACCTGGAACCAAACCAGAGACCTTTTGGTGCAGGGAAGGACACTCAATCAACTAAGCCACACAAGTCAGGGCTGTAATGTGTATTTTAAATATAGTTTTCCAATCATTACGTTTCTTATCACTTATCACATGTAGCAAAGACTGTCAGATCTTACATGTGAATCACTGCCTTTGGGTCAACTTTATCCCACTTCATAATCTCATTCAGGAATAATTTTCTTAACTCTTCTTTAATAATTTATCTTATTCTACTTTGTCATGGTCATAATAAATACAATAGACATTTTTATAAAGCCTTTCCCACATTTTGTCTTTTTAGTATAGGTTTCTGAGAAAAGAATCAATTTTTTCAAAACATCTTATTTTCCTCTCAATCCCCAGAAATTTGTGGGTCCTTTGAGAATTGTGAAAAATACCTTTAACCTACTCTACAAATTCTGAAGATTTAAAAACTCTGAGTAGTTAATGGGCTTTTGTGCCTGGTTAAAATTTATGAGTAATTTCTAGATGTTACTTATTATGTGAGGAATAATCTAAAGAACTGGGGACTTGCTGCTTTATCTCAAATATATATAATAAAATGTTTCCTTTTACTGGTTATATCTAAAATAAAAGCTAAAGTAAACTTAGAAACAATGGGAAAGTAGTACCTTCTGGATGCGTCCTGATGTGAAAAGGATCACTGAAACATTGCCTGCTCTTTATAGTGTTTTATTCTAACTTTTCTGCCTTCTTATCTTTGGTTTTTACTTTTAAGATCAGAGTTATTTACCCATTGTTTTAGATTTTGCAGTTGCATTGGTGACTCATTTATTAAACACTGATAAACTATTTGCTGCATACTCTATGAAAGGTGGTGCTCTAAAGTGTGAGGATGCACTCTTAAAATGATAGTCACAGACATAGCCCTTGGCCTAGAAACTTAATGAGCAAATTCTCTTCCCAAACCTACCCTTATATTTGCTAATCACATTGATACAGACATAAGACTAGCTCTTGAAAAGTAGATATTTTCTTACAAGGGAACTAAAAGATTTCCATTCTAGAAAATCCATTCACGTGAGGAAACTTGTTTCTGAATAGGTTGGGACTAGAGCCCAGATTTGCAACACTCCAGACACTGGCTTTTCACCTGCTGTTCCATTCTCCAAGTCCATCCATGTTCCCAGGATAGGTAAATGTGTCTCTTGCACAATACACTGTCCTGAAAATGGACTATGAGAATAAATAATGCAAAAACGTAAAAGAGGTAGAAAAATTCTTAGCAAAAAACAAAATCATATTTCTCTGGACCATTAATTACTTTATAGGACTTATTGTACAGAAATATTTTGATTGTTTATTTTCATTGCAAATAAAACAACAGGAGTTTGACTTTTATTCTTTGTGGGTAGATAGGATACGGAAAATAAATGGTGCACACAGGGGATGCTTTACCAAGAATGGATTGCAATAACAGACTAGGACTCTGGGTGTCGCTGTTCACCGATGGGGAAAAGACAACCAGTAATTTAATCCGAACCACAAATTTCTGCATCACAAAGCACTGACCCTGGAGCTTTACAAAAGCTTCTAACTGGACTCCCAGGACTCCAACAGCGAACGGTGAAAATACACTATCTTGGACCGCGCAGATCCTGGGACTCCTTAGGCCTCCACCGAGGGAAAACCCAAGTGCAAGCTTCTCCGCGGCGGCGCTGTAATGGCGGCTCCTCTTTATCGTCCAGTCTGCAGCCGGTTAGTTGGGATTTGCCTTCTCTTAGGGGCCCTATGGGAAATTCGGGCTGAACAGATCCGCTACTCGGTGCCTGAGGAGCTGGAGAAAGGCTCCTTCGTGGGCAACATCGCCAAGGACCTGGGCATGGAGCCCCCGGAGCTGGCGGAGCGCGGAGTCCGCATCGTCTCCAGAGGTAGGACGCAGCTCTTTGCCCTGAACCCGCGGAGCGGCAGCTTGGTCACGGCGGGCAGGATAGACCGGGAGGAGCTCTGCGATAGATCTCCAAAGTGTGTGGTAAGCCTGGAGATTCTCCTAGAGGACAAAGTAAAGATTTTTGGAGTAGAAGTGGAAATAATCGATGTTAATGATAATGCGCCCAACTTTGGGACTGAGCAAAGGGAAATAAAAGTCGCTGAATATGAAAGTCCTGGGACAAGATTCCCTCTTCCTGAAGCTTTTGATCCGGATGTAGGGGTAAACTCTCTGCAGGGATACCAGCTCAGCTCAAATGCTTACTTCTCCCTGGACGTGCAAAACGGAGCTGATGGGATAAAGTACCCTGAGCTGGTGCTGGAGCGCGCCTTGGACCGCGAGGAAGAGGCAGTTCACCATCTGGTCCTCACCGCCTTCGATGGAGGCGACCTGGCTCGCTCTGGCACTACCAGAATTCACGTAACACTTGTGGATATGAACGACAATGCCCCCCTATTCACTCAGCCCGAGTACCATGTGAGTGTTCGGGAGAATGTGCCCGTGGGCTCCCGAATTCTCACCGTAAAAGCCACTGACCCAGATGAAGGAGCCAATGGAGAAGTGACATATTCTTTCCGGAAAGTAAGAGATAAAATATCCCAGCTATTCCAGTTGAACTCTGTGACTGGGGACATAACAATATTGGAGGACCTGGATTATGAGGACTCTGGATTCTATGATATAGATGTAGAGGCTCACGATGGTCCTGGTCTCCGAGCCAGAAGTAAGGTACTGGTGACAGTGCTGGATGTAAACGACAATGCTCCAGAAGTGACGGTTACATCTCTCACCAGCTCTATCCAAGAAACCTCTTCCCCAGGCACAGTAATTGCACTTTTCAATGTGCATGATAGTGATTCAGGAGAGAATGGCCTAGTCACGTGTTCTATTCCAAATAATCTGCCATTCACACTTGAAAAGACCTACGGAAATTATTATCGATTGTTGACACACAGAGCTCTGGATAGGGAAGAAGTCTCAGAATATAACATCACAGTAATGGCCACTGACCACGGAACTCCACCACTGTCTACAGAAACCCACATCTCACTGAAGGTAGCAGACATCAATGACAACCCACCTGCCTTCCCTCATGCTTCTTACTCTGCCTACCTTCCCGAAAACAACCCCAGAGGAGCCTCCTTTTTATCCATAACCGCCCAGGACCCTGACAGCATTGAGAATGCCAGAGTCACTTACTCCCTGGCTGAGGGCACGCTCCAGGGGGAGCCTCTCTCTTCCTATGTCTCTATCAACTCTGACACAGGAGTCCTGTACGCTCTGCGCTCATTTGACTATGAGCAGGTTAGAGACCTGCAACTACTGGTGACAGCTAGTGACAGCGGGGACCCTCCTCTCAGCAGCAACGTGTCTCTAAGCCTATTTGTTCTGGACCAGAATGACAACGCACCTGAAATACTGTACCCCTCTCTCCCCACCGATGGTTCCACTGGTGTAGAGCTGGCACCCCGCTCTGCAGAACCTGGATACCTGGTGACCAAGGTGGTGGCAGTGGACAGAGACTCCGGCCAGAACGCCTGGCTGTCCTACCGCCTACTCAAGGCCAGTGAGCCTGGGCTCTTCATGGTGGGGCTGCACACAGGCGAAGTACGTACTGCGCGGGCCCTGCTGGACAGAGATGCCCTCAAGCAGAGCCTGGTGGTGGCAGTCCAGGACCATGGCCAGCCCCCTCTCTCAGCCACTGTCACACTCACTGTGGCGGTGGCTGACAGCATCCCAGATGTGTTGGCTGACTTGGGCAGTCTTGAGATCCCTTCGACTCCAGAGGCCTCAGACCTCACTCTGTACCTCGTGGTGGCAGTGGCTGCGGTCTCCTGCATCTTCCTTGCCTTTGTTATCATCCTGCTGGCACTCAGGCTGAGGCGCTGGCACTCATCACGTCTGCTCCAGGCTTCAGGAGGTGGGTTGGCAGGTGTGCCCACCTCACATTTTGTGGGTGTGGATGGGGTGCAGGCTTTCCTGCAGACCTATTCCCATGAGGTCTGCCTCACTGCTGACTCGGGGAAGAGTCACCTGATCTTCCCCCAACCCAACTATGCTGACACACTCATCAGCCAGGAGAGCTGTGAGAAAAGTGAGCCACTTTTGATAACTCAGGATTTACTTAAAATAAAAGAAGACCCCAATCTTCATCAGGTAAGTCAATCTTGCCACCCATAGGCAGAGAGCTGTGTCTTTAATTTTATAAGCTCTGGTTGTATAAGATGTGTTCCAAATCACATAAGATACTTCTTTTTAGTATTCTACTCCTTTAAAGGGGAGGGCAAATGATAATCAATAATGATTAATAATGGTTAATGCACCTAAAAGGTATTTTTTAACTTATTCTTTGTAGTCTTCATCCAGTAATAGTTTCAGCAAAAATTTCTTAATTTTATACCTCTAACTGCTGTACCTCAGATCTTTAAAGCCATTTTCCTTTAAGTCTTATTGAAAGTATCAAAGTGCGAAATAAAAGGCAATTGTGAAAATTCATATATAAACACTCTCTCTTATGAACATATTGTTGAATCTGGAATGAGTAAATTTTTCTCTTTTTAAACCCCAGCATGTTTTTCTTGAAATTTACTTTTTTTAGTTGAAAGGGTATTTTCCATTATAATTGAACGATGGCAGTTTATAAATACTGGGGAAAATATTTAAAATTTAGCTATACCTTTAACAGTGATAGCTTCTCAATTGGATTGGTATATTGTATATATTTTGTGGTTGCAGTTTCTGAGATGCACTAACAGTGACTATGTGTGATTCCTTCTATGCACTTCTGTGATTTCCAAAAATATTGCCCATTTTATTTCAATCATTTCATTTTAATAATATCTAAATTACCTTTTATGGCATCACTATGAGACCCTTCTCTATTTCTAAGGAAACATAACTTCAAAAAATATTTTCTTTTTTCATCATGCGATTCCCTTATAAAGGTTGGATAACTCAATTTCAGAACTGATCTGATAAGTAGGCCTCATCCCTGTTCCTGCAAATTGCCCTCAGGTAGTTCCATCACTTTGTGGCTCTGCAATGATCTGATATAAGGGGGAATATTTTGTATGCAAGGGCTATGCAACTTCTGTTCCTTATGACTTCATTCAGTTCTCTTAGTTTGGGATTCATGAATGTCTAGGACTACACAAATTAGTGGTGTTTGGATACCTGGAAATTGTATCAATAGATTGTGAACTATGCCTCAATTCAACTTAAGAAGGAGAGTTTCAGTTTCTAGATTTTTTTTTGTCTCCGTGGGAAGTTGTGGTGCAATACAATATAATAAATAAGAATGTGATATGATACAACCAACTGGCATGGGGAGGAAAAAGCAAGTAACAAGTGGATATTGAGCAATAAATCATATCTGAAGAGAGATTATTTATAATACTAGAGCTTTAAAATATAACTTGGAAATATTAATTGTCTCTGTGTCAAACATATTTGGATGGTGATATTAGAATATATTCCAGAATCAGAATGGTACATATTTTAAATGATTAGGAGAGCAGCAGTAGATAATTTATAACCTAATAACATACGGAAAATATATTTTTGTTTGATGGGTACTGATTTTCTTTTAGAAAATACTATTTCTGGTTAAATAAATTATTGTACAACCATATGGTGGGCTACTCCATAAGTATAAGAAATAAATGGAAAACTTCTTTATGTACTGATATGAAATGATCTCCAAGATATAATGAGTAAACAAAGCAAGCTCCAAAACATGGCGTATTGTATACTTTCATATATATATGAAAGCAGGGGGGACGTTTATAAAATTCTGCTTCACTGTACAAAACATTTCTCTGGAATAGTACACAAAAAAGGAACACTTATTTCTTCCGGGACAAATGTGTTGTTGAAAGCAAAGAGGGAGAGTCTATAGAATATGCTGAATATACCTTTGGAACTATATGAATGTATACCTACTTAAACAAATAAATAATCAATAAATCCGCAAGAGCAAAAAAGTTCTTTGCAAAACATTTAGTACAAGCCCTTGGAGCAGTTTCACGGAAAAACCCCTGGGCGTCGCTGTAGGTTAAAAGAAGAGCAGGAAGATGTCTGAGACGCATTCGGGAGCCTCTCGGAAGGTAACTTCCTGCTCAAACCAACCGCACGGAGGAGGCCAGTACACATTCGGTCACACAAACAAACCAGGGGAATTGCCCCTACCCCGGATTTTTGCCATCCGCGGAGGGTTTATTCCTCCCCGCGGCCTAGGGCCAAGGAGCAGAGCAGCAGCGGAGGGAGACAGAGGATGAGGCTGAGCGCGGAGAGGAGCAGCGCGGGGCGGTGGCGGCAGGTATTGTTGCCCTTTCTGCTTTCTTTGTTCCGCGGGGCTCTCCCGGACCAAATCCGCTATTCAATCCCCGAGGAGCTGGCTAAGAACTCGGTGGTAGGAAATCTCGCCAAGGATCTGGGGCTCAGAGCCCGGGATCTGCCGGCCCGGAAGCTGCGGGTTAGCGCGGAGAAGGACTATTTCACTGTAGATCCTGACAGCGGGGACTTACTTGTGAGCGGCAGAATAGACCGAGAGCAGATTTGCGGGAAGAAGCCTCTGTGTATTCTGGATTTTGATGCGGTCGCTGAAAAACCACTAAATATTTTCCATGTAGCAGTAGTAGTGCAGGATATAAATGACAATATGCCCTTATTCAAACAGAGTAAGACTGATTTAAAAATAGGAGAATCCACTAAGCCAGGTAAAACATTTCCACTAGACCCGGCCCTGGATTCGGATGCTGGTCCTAATTCACTGCAAAGGTACCACCTCAATGACAATGAGTTCTTTGATCTCACGGAGAAACAGACTCCAGATGGACTTAAGTATCCTGAGTTGATCCTGAAACATTCTCTGGACAGAGAAGAGAAGAGTTTCCATCAACTGGTCCTCACAGCTGTGGACGGTGGCGACCCACCCCAAAGTGGCACCACCCAGATCCAAATCCAAGTCACGGATGCCAATGACAACCCCCCGGTGTTCAGCCAGGACGTGTACAGGGTCAGCCTGAGGGAGGGCGTGCCCCCCGGCTTCCCTGTGCTTCAAGTGACGGCCACGGACCCGGACGAGGGCACTAACGCGGAGGTCACCTACTCCTTTCGTAATGTGGACGAACAAGTGGGACAATTTTTTAACTTAGATGAAACAACAGGAGAAATCACCACGAAGGATCATTTTGATTTCGAAATGGCTAATAGTTACACCCTCGGTATAGAAGCGAAAGATCCTGGGGACCTAGCAGCCCACTGCAGTATCCAAGTCGAAATCCTCGATGAGAACGATTGTGCCCCTGAGGTGATTGTGGCCTCCGTGTCCACGCCTCTTCCAGAGGATTCACCACCGGGAACGGTGGTCGCCTTGATAAAAACAAGAGATAGAGACTCTGGAGAAAATGGAGAGGTTTACTGCGGCCTATTGGGAAAGGCGGACTTTACATTGAAATCTTACTCAAAGAACTACTACAAGCTGGTGACAGACAGGACGCTGGACAGAGAACAGACCCCAGAGTACAATGTCACCATCACAGCCACCGACAGGGGCAAGCCGCCCCTCTCCTCCAGCACCACCGTCACCCTGCGCGTCACCGACGTCAACGACAACGCCCCGGTATTCCGGCAGCCAGCCTACCTGGCCCACGTGCCAGAAAACAACCCGCCCGGGGCCTCCATCGCGCAGGTCAGCGCCTCCGACCCCGACCTGGGACCCAACGGCCAGGTGTCCTACTCCATCGTGGCCAGCGACCTGGAGCCGCGGGCGCTGTCGTCCTACGTGTCGGTGAGCGCGCACAGCGGGGTGGTGTTCGCGCAGCGCGCCTTCGACCACGAGCAGCTGCGCGCCTTTGAGCTGACGCTGCAGGCGCGCGACCAGGGCTCGCCCGCGCTCAGCGCCAACGTGAGCCTGCGCGTGCTGGTGGGCGACCGCAACGACAACGCGCCCCGGGTGCTGTACCCGGCGCTGGGGCCCGACGGCTCTGCGCTCTTCGACACGGTGCCGCGCGCCGCGCAGCCGGGCTACCTGGTCACCAAGGTGGTGGCGGTGGACGCGGACTCGGGACACAATGCCTGGCTGTCCTACCACGTGCTGCAGGCCAGCGAGCCCGGGCTCTTCAGCCTGGGGCTGCGCACGGGCGAGGTGCGCACGGCCAGACCTTTGGGCGACAGGGACGCGGCCCGCCAGCGCCTCCTGGTGGCCGTGCGGGACGGGGGACAGCCACCCCTCTCAGCCACCGCCACGCTGCTCCTGGTCTTTGCTGACAGCCTGCAAGAGGCGCTGCCGGACCTGAGCGAACGTCCTACGCCCTCTGACCCCCAGGCTGAGCTGCAGTTCTATCTGGTGGTGGCCTTGGCCTTGATCTCAGTGCTCTTCCTCCTCGCGGTGATTCTGGCGGTCGCCCTGCGCTTGCGACGCTCCTCCAGCCCCACCTCCTGGGGCTGCTTTCAGCCTGGTCTCAATACTAAGTCTGGACCTGGGGTTCTCCCCAACTACAGTGAGGGGACTTTGCCCTATTCCTACAACCTGTGCGTTGCCTCACAGTCAGCTAAGACAGAGTTTAATTTTCTCAACATAACCCCGGAAATGGCTCCCCCTCAGGATCTCCTCTGCGAAGATGCCTCTTGGGTACCAAGTACAAATCATGGAGATACTCAGGGCTCATTTGCCTCAGACACTATTTTAAAGGTGAGTTTTAACTTATTTTCACTTTGGGTTCTAATGTTCATTGATAAATCACCATGTGGAATAGGAGTCTTCATTTCAGATTTAATTGTTGTGTGGGTTGAATTTAGGCAATTTTCTGCCCTAATTATCTTAATTTTATCTAACCAAATCTTGACGTGGTTTTCTATCTAATATGTGAGAGTTATTTGTTCAGAATTACAAGGCTTTACCAAATGAGATACTTCTCTTTCTTCCTCATCTTTACAACCCTTGCCTCTGAAGATTTAATACTATTGGCATCTTAAACTATTTATTTCATATTTGGGGCTTTTATTACTCAAATTTTTAGTTTCACTTCCTCTTTAAATTATATTATTTCAGAGTAAAGGAGCTTCCCATCTTATTAGTTTGGGAAAACTTGGAACTAAAGAAAGGAAGAATTGTCCCCAGTGTCATGGCTTGTCAACAGCAGAACATGGGTAGGACTGACCTAAACACACCAGCAATCTCTGTGTCTTTGCAAGCTAAGTGTCTGGGATTCCAGATCTATTTTAAACGGATGGTCAAAGTTTGAGGTCTGTAGTATCTGCTACTAATAGTGTGCTTAATAATGGAAGAAATATTTTTCTCTCATGTATAGTAATAAATTGCTCTTGTGAAAACTGTACATTGAGAAAATTTTGTAACCTATACTCACATTCTGTACTTAAAACTTTATTTTCTGAATTTTCTATTTATAGATATAGACTATATTAATTTTTCAATTCCCTATGAAGATACCATTTAGTAAAAATTGCTTCTCTCACATAATGGACTCCCCAACATGTCCATTTTTGTAAATCATGAGGTTTTGCTACTATATAAAGGTGATAACTTTAAATATCTTCCTCAACATAGAAAGTCCAGTGGGCTGCCTGGACATATTTATAGACATATTTTCTGCATGGATGGTGAACTAAAGCCATTTGCTAAAGTCACTGTATAGATTCCCTCCCCCCAAGAGCCTGTCACTGTATGATGTCTGACTCCAATTTAGACATGGTAATAGGAAAATATGCATAATGCATAGCTAACCCAACTCAGACTCTCAGTCTCATAGAGTGTAACTGCTTTATTTCTAGTGTGAAAAACTGGGAACTTTCTCAAAGACCTCACATGTAACAAAATGAACTCTCGGTTCTTTCTGCATATGACAACTGATACAATTTGCATGAATCAGTAGACCTTTTTGCAAAGGTGCATTGAGAGCTAGACTTATTTCCTTGGCATTTTTGATGTACAAATGGGCACGTTTTCATAAATATATCTTAATACAATGATGAAATCTTAAAACCTACAAAAGTAAGAATTGCAATGTTCTAATTTAATGGACTCAATTTAGGTAAAAAGTAAATAAAGGACATAGGCTCAATGGCACATTAAATAAAACTTTTCTAAAGAGTAAAAATAATCTAATTATTATATTGATCTCAGGGGTTTATGGGTCTTGCTATTTCAAAATTAAACCTTAATTAAATATAAACAGTGTCACGCAGTAATACGTAAAGGATGCGGCAAAATTATTAAAAATCAAATAAAACAGGATATGAAAACAGAATTGGTGTAGTAACTAGTTAGGACTCTGAGCGTCGCTGTTCACCAAAGTGGGAAGAAGCTGCTGCTAGATGCGACCGGACTCTCAGCTTCTTCCGCACTAAACACACACAGGACGGACAAGCTCCTGGAAAAAGCCTTCTACCCGCGCCTCTCTCCCATTTCCAACAAGGAGTTCGTACCCTTTGGCTTTTAAGAAGTAAGGAGGCAGCAGGCAGGAACCAGAACTAAGAGAAAACTGGTCGGAAAGAAGGCAATGGCGGATGCTCTGAGGGGCTGGGGCTGCAGAGAGCTGCTCCTGCTCCTGCTGTTCTTGGGGATGCAGCGGGGAGCCAGGGCCGGGCAGATCCGCTACT
Organism: Myotis nattereri; assembly: GCF_964212035.1. Lineage (NCBI taxonomy): Eukaryota > Metazoa > Chordata > Mammalia > Chiroptera > Vespertilionidae > Myotis > Myotis nattereri. The sequence continues at coordinate 82,604,286 of NC_138080.1, forward strand.
CAGTGCAGGAGGAACTGGACAAAGGCTCCTTCGTGGGCAACATCGCCAAGGATCTCGGGCTGGAGCCTCAGGAGCTGGCGGAGCGAGGAGTCCGCATCGTCTCTAGAGGTAGGACTCAGCTTTTTGCTCTGAACCCAGGAAGTGGCAGCTTGGTCACCGCGGGCAGGATAGACAGGGAGGAGCTCTGCGCTCAGAGCGCGCGGTGTCTGGTGAGTTTTAACATCTTGGTTGAGAATAAAATGAAAATTTATGGCGTAGAAGTAGAAATAATCGACATTAATGATAACTTCCCACGTTTCCGCGATGAGGAAGTAAAAGTAAAAGTTAATGAAAATGCTGCTACAGGGACACGGTTAGTGCTCCCCTTTGCTCGAGATGCGGATGTGGGTGTGAACTCCCTCCAGAGTTACCAGCTCAGTTCCAATATGCACTTCTCTCTGGATGAGAAAAGTGGAAGTGATGGACAAAAACATCCCGAGCTGGTACTGGAACAGCCCTTGGACCGGGAGAAAGTGGCTGTTCACAACCTCCTCCTCACAGCTTTAGATGGCGGAGACCCCATACTCTCTAGCACTACGCACATCCGCGTGATGGTCCTCGACGCAAACGATAACGCGCCCCAGTTCACTCGATCCGAGTACAGAGTGAGTGTTCCAGAGAGCATACCTGTGGGCACTCGGCTGCTCACGCTAACCGCCACGGATCCAGATGAGGGAATAAATGGAAAATTGACCTACTCTTTTCGCAATGAAGAAGACAAAATTTCACAGACTTTCCAACTTGATTCCAACCTGGGTGAAATTTCAACAGTGCAGTCACTGGATTATGAAGAGTCCAGATTCTACCTCATGGAAGTGGTAGCTCAGGATGGAGGTGCTCTCCTTGCCAGTGCTAAGGTGGTGGTCACAGTACAGGATGTGAATGACAATGTCCCGGAAATGATCCTCACCTCTCTCGCCAGTTCCGTCTCTGAAGATTGTCTTCCTGGAACTGTAATTGCGTTGTTTAGTGTACATGATGGTGATTCTGGAGAGAATGGGGAGATTGCATGTTCTATCTCTGGGAACTTGCCCTTTAAATTGGAAAAATCAGTTGATAATTACTATCATTTATTGACAACTAGAACCCTGGACAGAGAAGAGATCTCAGATTATAACATCACAATAACTGTCATTGACCGTGGAAACCCACCCCTGTCTACAGAAAACCACATCTCCCTAAAAGTGGCAGACATCAATGACAATCCTCCCATCTTTCCTCACACGTCATACTCTACCTATATTCCAGAAAACAATCCCAGAGGCATCTCAATCTTCTCTGTGACCGCCAATGACCCTGACAGTGGCAACAATGCTCAGGTCACTTATTCTCTAGCCAAGGACATGTTTCAGGGAACGCCTCTCTCCTCCTTTGTCTCCATAAACTCTGACACCGGTGTGCTGTATGCACTGAGCTCTTTTGACTATGAGCAGGTTAGAGACCTGCAACTGTGGGTGACAGCCAGCGACAGTGGAGACCCTCCACTCAGCAGTAATGTGTCACTGAGCCTGTTCGTGTTGGATCAGAATGACAACACTCCTGAAATCCTCTACCCCACACTTCCCACTGATGGTTCCACCGGTGTGGAGCTGGCACCACGTTCTGCAGAACTTGGCTACCTGGTGACCAAGGTGGTGGCAGTGGACAGAGACTCCGGCCAGAACGCCTGGTTGTCCTACCGTCTGCTCAAGGCCAGCGAGCCAGGGCTCTTCATGGTGGGGCTGCACACAGGAGAGGTGCGCACTGCACGGGCCCTGCTGGACAGAGACGCGCTCAAGCAGAGCCTGGTGGTGGCGGTCCAGGACCATGGCCAGCCCCCTCTCTCAGCCACTGTCACACTCACCGTGGCTGTGGCTAACAGCATCCCAGATGTCCTGGCTGACCTGGGCAATCTGGAGCCCTCTGTTGACCCTAATGACTCCAGCCTCACTCTGTACTTGGTGGTGGCAGTGGCTGCTGTCTCCTGCGTCTTTCTAGCCTTTGTCATCATCCTGCTGGCACTCAGGCTGAGGCGCTGGCACACATCACGTCTGCTCCAGGCTTCAGGAGGAGGGCTGGCAGGTGTGCCTGCCTCGAACTTTGTGGGCATGGACGGGGTGCAGGCGTTCCTGCAGACCTATTCCCATGAGGTCTGCCTCACTGCTGACTCGGGGAAGAGTCACCTGATCTTCCCCCAACCCAACTATGCTGACACACTCATCAGCCAGGAGAGCTGTGCGAAAAGCGAGCCTCTTCTGATATCAGAGAAGATAAATGCAAATGAAGAACTAGAAGTTGTTCAGGTGAGTTTTCTTTCTTAGTACGGATGCTTAGAGTATTTTGTTCATTTGTTTCCTCAGTTATTTTTCTCCCACATTCAAATAGGTTAATTATATAAATAGTGAATCATTATTTGCTTTACTTAGAGATTAGCTTAGTGTAATTTGATAATTAATGTTTTCTCCATTTGTTATCAAATTATATTTTGAGTATAGTATCTTATTTTTTCAATATGTGGATATTTTAGAAAATCTAGCTGATATCCATACACTTAAATGAAAAGAGTACTTTATTATTTTTTAAACAAGTACTTCAGAAGTGGTTAAACATAATCACTTCACACAAAGACTTTCTTATACTCAGAACTGTTATTATCTTGTTTGATTAGTTCTAACTGTTAGATAATGTTTTCTTTTGAACATTTGCCTAAAACCAATTGTGAATATGTTTTAGAAAGGATATTGTGGTTTAGCATATCTGCTGTTTGCATAAGGAAATAATTTACATATTTTAATAAATCACTGGACAAATACAGAAAAAGTCTGCATGAGAAATGTCAGAAAAAAGATTAAATTTATATTGATGATAATGTTTGAGTTCTGAAATCTGGAAAGTTTGGGTTAAACCATAAAATTATTACATGTGTGTATTAGTTGAGAGAAGAAATCAGTGAGGGGCCTTACAATTGTGCTTTATTCTGTAATGCAGTTTAAAATCTCCAAAGATTTAGATATCACTACATTCATCAAATTCAAATATACCACATACTTGGCACCTTCTAGTTACAGGCAATCCTTTCACTTTTCAGAATCAATATCTACCTGAATATTTGCGTACAATTCTGCTTTATTATAAGAGACTAAGATTAGTGTTTGGAAAGTCAATTCAACTTTTAAATTGTTTCAAATTTTAAAACTAATTTCTCAGGGCTATGTTTAACTTAAATTAAGATTTTTCTTAATAAAAGGCAGATCTCTGGGTCTCACATTTTATGAGTATATGTTGTGTCATGGAGGAACTGCCCTATTCACTTTTGGCATCTGATTTACTAGAGATGATTTTCAGAAGCTTCTTTTCAAAAGATTTTTTTATCTTTCAAATTTTGTGCTTTCAACAGTTTGAACATCAGCTACAAAGTATTAATAAATGGCAGGAAATGGAAATAAAATATTAATGGGATAATAGGCTACATTACTCAACCATATCAAAGGTTTGTTGATACATTTGGGAACATAGGACCACTTGGTTTTTATTTTTAAATACTTTTAAAACATTTATTTGAAGAGGATCTAATTATGTCTATATATAGACATAATTCTGTCCTTCATGTAAAATGTACATACTCGCCCTGACCGGTTTGGCTCAGTGGCTAGAGCGTCGGCCTGTGGACTGAAGGGTCCCAGGTTCCATTCCAGTCAAGGGCATGTACCTTGGTTGCGGGCACATCCCCAGTAGGGGGTGTGCAGGAGGCGGCTGATCCATGTTTCTCTCTCATGGATGTTTCTAACTCTCTATCCCTCTCCCTTCCTCTCTGTAAAAAAATCAATAAAATATATTTTTAAAAAATAAATAAAATAAAATGTACAGACTCACTGAATAGTGAGTGCATCTAAAGAGTAACAAGAGAATCTGTATGATAGATACTGATATCATTCACTTCTATATAAAAACTCACTTTTGCATTTTTTAAAGAAAAGGTTATAGAGTTGGGTATATGTCCTGAGTTAACTTTTTAATGCAATGGAGAAATACCTTGTAAACCTCTATAGACTTTATAAACTTGGATAAACTTTACATTTGTGTTTGGAAAATCAATTCAACTTTAAAATGGTTTCAATGTTTAAAACTCATTCATCAGGGGCTGTGCTTATCTTAAATTAATAGATTTTTCTTAATAAAATTCTGGTCTATGGGTCTTAAATTTTATGAGTATATTTTAAGTATACTTTACATAATAAAATGCTTGATTCACACACTCTGCATGTGCACATACTCTATACCACATACTCTTAAAATGTTTAAATCTTTAGTTTCATATGTGTTCTGAAAAAAATAACTTTCCTGTACTAATTGAAGTGTTCATATGTTGTGGAAAGGCACTTACTCAGTCATGTTTTGGAACAAGGTCTTGAGTAAGTAATGTTTTTATGTTTGTATAGAGATGCTAATGAGTTTCTGTCTAGAATACTAAATACAATGAGCAGTTCAAGTTGCTCTAATAGTATTCCATTATAAGTTCAACACTGCTACACACCTGTCAAATTTTAGAATGACATTATGTAGGTTTAAAACAATTTCTTTATGAATATTTCTAGTTTGGAAATGGAATAGAAACTGTAATACATCCATCAGAAACATGAAAATTGGAATGCTTATTGACAAAGAAAGTGTCAATAATTATCAAAGTATGACCTGGGGCCCAAAGAAAAGTGAACAACATAGATTACTCTCTTTGGGATATATAATCATTAGTCTCATGCTTCACCCCCATAATCTGAATAACTCACCACTGTTAAGATACTTGAGAAGAAACAATGCAATTAAAGATGACAGTAATGTATTGCGGAAAAATAAAATGAGTAGTATAATTTTTAAATCATAATCATTTAATTGGCAGTAGACACTTGGAAACTAAGGAAAATAGAGTATCTTGCTTCTTACCATACTTCTATTTTGTAAAGACCACCAATCTCCTTGATATCTATCAATTACTTTGGGAAGAAGATGATAAAGATAAGCTAGAAGAAAGTGAAGCATAGGACAAAACTAAAAGCTATGAGATTTATTAATTTTATAAGTAACAAGAAAAGAAACTAGAGTGGAATAACCATACAAATTGTCATTTTAAGAATTTACGAATTACACCATCTGCCACCACCAGCACTATTTCATTTGTATTACTTCCTATATATTATTTTTATTTTGCCCTCAGTTCTACTAAGGTAAGCAGGGAATATGTTGTTATGGCCATTTTATGGCAATGAGAACTAAAAGCACGACTATGTCAATACATATGTTCAGCAAGGTACGTCTGCTCTCTGACGAGTAACACTCACTTAATTTGGATGAGTACAGTTCACATTCAAAGAAATGACAACAAGGCCGAAGACATAGTAAACATTTAAAATGTTACATCCTTGTAAAATGGGAAGAAAAGTACCTGCATCAGGACACAGTGGAATTGTCTTCCAGGCGGCTCCGATCGGAGCTGATTTCGTAACCACTACTGCAGTTCTGCGGCCGGGACGCGCGGTGCCGCTGTCGGCTAGAGCTGGGCGAAGTGTCGGCTCTTGACGAAAAAGGACTCGCCCTCAGACCGAGGAATCGGAAGAACCGTGCACTCTCCGGCTCTCGGCAGAGAAGCTAGCGATCACAGAGTGTGTCTGCCGAGACAAATCAAGGAATCACTCTTGCTCAGAGAATTCTTGGGATTATTTAGGGATCGATCGCTGCTCCTCGGAATCAGTAAGGAAAACGCTCAGAAAGCGGGATGGGAGACCGCTGGGGACCGCAGGGCCAGGCTGGGCGGAGGCGAACGCCCTTTCTCCTCCTGTTGCCTTTGTTCTGCCCGGCGCTCGCCGAGCCTATCCGCTACACGATTCCCGAGGAGCTGGCCAGGGGCTCGCTGGTGGGGAACCTCGCCAAGGATCTGGGGCTTGGTGTGCGAGATTTGCCTACTCAGAACCTGCGGGTTAGTGCCAAGAAGAAATTCTTTACAGTGAACACCGAGAACGGGGACTTACTTGTGGGCGACCGTATAGACCGAGAGCAGATTTGTGGCAAGAAGTCAACCTGCGTTCTGGAATTCGAAATGGTTGCTGAAAAGCCTTTGAACTTTTTTCATATAGCCGTGGTGATTCAGGACGTCAACGACAACCCACCGGCCTTCAGCCAAAATATCACTGAACTGGAAATCAGTGAACTGGCCCTCACGGGGGCCACCTTTGCCTTGGAATCCGCACAAGACGCTGATGTAGGGGTCAATTCCCTGCAGCGGTACTACCTCAGCCCCAACCCACACTTCTCTTTGACCCAGAAAGAGAACCCTGATGGCACTACGTACCCAGAACTGGTACTGAAGGCTCCCCTGGACAGGGAAGAGCAGTCCTGCCACCACCTGGTCCTCACCGCTGTGGATGGGGGTGAGCCTGCCAGAAGCTGCACCACCCAGATCAGGGTGATTGTAGCAGATGCAAATGATAACCCCCCAGTGTTCACCCAGGACACCTACAGGGTCAGTGTTCCAGAGAACCTGCCAGTTGGCTCCTCTGTGCTAAGCGTGATGGCCACTGACTTGGATGAGGGCATCAATGGCGAGATCACCTACGCTTTCATCAACATTGGTAAGGCAGTGAGACAGCTGTTCAAGCTGAACAGTCAAACAGGGGAAGTCTCCACTGGTGGCGGACTGGACTTTGAAGAGAGAGAGCGCTACACAATTGGGGTAGAAGCAAAGGATGGTGGACGTCACACAGCACATTGTAAAATACAAATAGATATTTTGGATGAAAATGATAATGCTCCTGAGATAACCCTGGATTCTGAATCTAAACATATACAAGAAGATGTAGAGCTGGGGACTGTTGTTGCCCTGATCAAAACACATGATCTGGATTCTGGCTTTAATGGGGAAATCCTATGCCAACTAAATGGAAACTCCCCATTTAAAATAGTTCAAGATACAAAAAATACATACAAGTTGGTGACAGATGGAGCCCTAGATATAGAGCAGACTATGGAATACAACATCACTATCACAGCCACCGACAAGGGCAAACCTCCCCTCTCCTCCGAAACAAGTGTCACCTTAAACATCGATGATGTCAACGACAATGCTCCTGTTTTCCACCAGGCCTCTTATCTGGTCCGCGTGGCAGAAAACAACCCGCCCGGGGCCTCCATCGCGCAGGTCAGCGCCTCCGACCCCGACCTGGGACCCAACGGCCAGGTGTCCTACTCCATCGTGGCCAGCGACCTGGAGCCGCGGGCGCTGTCGTCCTACGTGTCGGTGAGCGCGCACAGCGGGGTGGTGTTCGCGCAGCGCGCCTTCGACCACGAGCAGCTGCGCGCCTTTGAGCTGACGCTGCAGGCGCGCGACCAGGGCTCGCCCGCGCTCAGCGCCAACGTGAGCCTGCGCGTGCTGGTGGGCGACCGCAACGACAACGCGCCCCGGGTGCTGTACCCGGCGCTGGGGCCCGACGGCTCTGCGCTCTTCGACACGGTGCCGCGCGCCGCGCAGCCGGGCTACCTGGTCACCAAGGTGGTGGCGGTGGACGCGGACTCGGGACACAATGCCTGGCTGTCCTACCACGTGCTGCAGGCCAGCGAGCCCGGGCTCTTCAGCCTGGGGCTGCGCACGGGCGAGGTGCGCACGGCCAGACCTTTGGGCGACAGGGACGCGGCCCGCCAGCGCCTCCTGGTGGCCGTGCGGGACGGGGGACAGCCACCCCTCTCTGCCACCGCCACGCTGCACCTGGTCTTTGCTGATAACCTGCAGGACGTACTGCCAGACTTCGGTGACCAACCAGCATCCTCTGACCCCCAGGCTGAGCTGCAGTTCTATCTGGTGGTGGCGTTGACCTTGATCTCCGTGCTCTTCCTACTGGCGGTGATTCTGGCGGTCGCCCTCACCCTGCGACGCTCCTCCAGCCCCGCTGCCTGGAGTTGCTTTCAGACAGGTGGTGTCTGCTCCAAGGCTGGACCTGGGGTTTTCCCCAACTACTGCGACGGGACTTTGCCCTATTCCTACAATCTATGCGCTGCCTCACACTGCTCCAAGACTGAGTTTAAATTTGTCAATATAAATCCTGAAAATGCTCCACCGCAAGATCTTCTATGTAATGAAGCCTCTTGGTTTGAGAGTACCCGTAATGATAATCCCCAACTGACATCTGATTCAGTCAAGTTGCAACAGGTGAGTTACTTCAAAACTCTCCTCCTGTAAGTATAATTAGGTTTCAATTCATAATTTTAGAGGTAAAAAGTACACCGGCTAAACATATCTTGATTTTGTGTTCTATTGATTTGGAGGGCATACAGTGAGGGTGTTGGAAATTCTTTGTTTATCTGTGTTGCAATTTTTCTTTCATACAAAGTCACCTTGTGATGGTCTTGAAATTTTTGTTAATCCTAAAACAATATATCCTGAAACATTTTTAATACATTTGTACCTCACACACTCATTGTGAGACACATTAGCTATATATAATTAAACATAAATCCAGACAATTAAGTGTTTTTCTTAGTTTCAATGCAGTCAATCCTAAATTGTGGTTTATATATACCCTATACTCTATAATATATAATATTTTTCATTGTAGCCCATATATTTTCACTTCGTTTGCACGTTTTAAAAAGTATACACAGATATTGGCTAAATTAGGGCTTAATTTACATTTTGATTTAAAATAGATAATGAAAAATTTTAAATGACAACACTTAACTGTCACTAGGTGAATTGGTTCAAATATGTTTGTGGTTGTTGGTTCCCTTATTGAAAATGGGACAAATATAAATTGCGGTGGGGTGTGATAATTAAAGATTTACAGAAAAGTGTAATCTTTCTGTTCTCCAAGGCCATAAGAGATATCACCACAAAAATGAATGGTAAATTCCAGGGAGCATTTAAAATTATTAAAATAGGTTCTTTTATTTTTCCAAATGCTTCTCACTCTTGGGGAGAGAAATTTTATAAGTGCTATCTATGCAGATTTAGCTGAATTCAGATCTTCTCTATGATCTTTTCACAAATACGATGCAGTATTAAGTTAGGACTCTAAGCGTCGCTGTTCACTAACCCGGGTAAGGAAAGCCATGAGAACTCCAGTTACATCCTCCAAGCACAAAGCAGATCAGATACAAAAGCTCTGCAGCTGCGCAAAAATTCTGACCTAAAACGCCTCGCATCGGAACTCTGCCTGTTTATGGATCTTGAACTTTAATTCTGAGAAGCCCAAGAACAGAGCGAACCTGTTCCGCCTACGCATCCCTCCAGGGAAGTCCATAAGGAGCCAGTAATGGCGGCTCTGCAAAGGCGCTGGCACCACAGCCGGTTTGTCCTGCTTTATATGCTCCTGGGGACGCTGTGGGGGGCCGGGGTCCCGGCTGGACCAATCCGTTACTCCATTCCTGAGGAACTGGACAAAGGCTCCTTCGTGGGCAACATCGCGGAAGATCTCCGGCTGGAGCCCCAGGAGCTGGCGGAGCGCGGAGCCCGAATTGTCTCCAGAGGTAGGACGCAGCTTTTTGCTCTGAATACTCAAAGAGGCAGCTTGGTCACCGCGGGCAGGATAGACAGGGAGGAGCTCTGTGCTCAGAGCCCGCGTTGTTTGGTGAGTTTTAACATCCTCATTGAGGACAAATTAAATCTTTATCCCGTAGAGGTGGAAATAGTGGACATTAATGACAATACACCCCAATTCTTAAGGGAAGAATTGGAAGTGAAAATTCTTGAAAACGCAGTCCCATCCTCTCGTTTTCCACTAGTGGAGGTCTCTGACCCGGATGTGGGAGTGAACTCTCTTCAGGGCTTCAAGCTCAGCGGGAGTAGTCACTTCTCAGTGGACGTGTCAAGTGAAACTGATGGGCCCAAATACCCGGAGCTGGTGCTGGAGCACGCTCTGGACCGGGAGGGACAGTCTATTCACCACTTGGTTCTTACTGCCATGGATGGAGGTGACCCTGTCCGTTCAGGCATTGCGAGAATTCTGGTAACTGTCCTAGATGCAAATGATAATCCTCCAGTGTTTACTCGGCCTGTCTACCTTGTGAGTGTTCCTGAAAATCTGCCAATAGGTACACCACTGTTGTCAGTAAATGCCACCGACCAGGATGAAGGGGTCCACGCAGAAGTAACATATTCCTTTGTGAGAATAACAGAAAAGATCTCAAAGATTTTCTGCTTGAATGTTTTCACGGGAGAATTATCAATTTCTGCAAATCTAGACTATGAGGATTCCAGCTTTTATGAGTTGGAGGTTGAAGCTCGGGATCAGCCAGGTCTACAAGGCAGAGCAAAAGTCTTAATAACTGTCTTAGATGTGAATGATAATGTACCAGAAGTAATAGTCACATCTGGAGGCAAGTCAGTTGTGGAAAGTACTCCTCCAGGAACAGTAATTGCTCTTTTTCAAGTATATGACCGTGACTCTGGACTGAATGGCCTGGTAACATGTTCTATCTCAAAAAGTCTGCCATTTGAGCTAGAAAAGTCAGTAGACAATTATTATCGATTAGTGACCAATACAGTTCTAGATCGAGAACAGGTATCCCTGTACAATATCACTGTGACAGCCACAGACAAAGGGGTGCCACCTCTGTCTACAGAAACCTTGATCTCTCTACATGTGGCAGACACCAACGACAACCCACCTTCCTTTCCCCACTCCTCCTACTCTGTCTATGTCCCTGAGAACAACCCTAGAGGTGCTTCCATCTTCACTGTAACTGCACACGACCCTGACAGTGATGAGAATGCCAGAGTCACTTACTCCCTGGATGAAGACACCATCCAGGGTGTGCCTCTATCCTCCTATGTCTCCATCAACTCTGACACTGGTGTCCTGTATGCATTGCACTCCTTCGACTATGAGCAGTTCCGTGACTTGCAATTGAGAGTGACTGCACATGACAGCGGGGACCCACCGCTCAGCAGCAACGTGTCCCTGGGTCTGTTTGTGCTGGACCAGAATGACAATGCACCCGAAATACTGTACCCTGCCATCCCCACCGACGGGTCCACTGGTGTGGAGCTGGCACCCCGCTCTGCAGAACCCGGATACCTGGTGACCAAGGTGGTGGCAGTGGACAGAGACTCTGGCCAGAACGCCTGGCTGTCCTACCGCCTGCTCAAGGCCAGCGAGCCAGGACTCTTCGTGGTGGGGCTGCACACGGGCGAGGTGCGCACTGCGCGGGCCCTGTTGGATAGAGATTCGCTCAAGCAGAGCCTGGTGGTGGCAGTTCAGGACCATGGCCAGCTCCCTCTGTCGGCCACTGTCACGCTCACTGTGGCGGTGGCTGACAGCATCCCAGATGTTCTGGCTGACCTGGACAGCCTGGAGATCCCTCACGACTCTGAAGCCTCAGGCCTCACTCTGTACCTGGTGGTGGCAGTGGCTGTGGTCTCCTGCGTCTTTCTCGCCTTTGTCATCATCCTGCTGGCACTCAGGCTCAGGCGCTGGCACACGTCACGCCATCTGCAGGGTTCTGGAGGTGGGTTGGTGGGCGTACCTGCCTCGCACTTTATGGACGTGGACGGAGTACGGGCTTTCCTGCAGACCTATTCCCATGAGGTCTGCCTCACTGCTGACTCTCGGAAGAGTCACCTAATCTTCCCCCAGCCCAACTATGCAGACACACTCATCAGCCAGGAGAGCTGTGAGAAAAGCGATCCTCTTTTGCTTCAGGAAGACTCAGGTTTTTGTAAAGAGGAAGGCTCCCTTGTTCAGGTGAGATTATTGCTTTTATTGGTTTTATTTGAACAGAAAATTTAAAAATTCTATTTGATCAGAGCTTAGTCTTTTTAGTATTTTGCAGTGAATCATATAATTTTTATAACAGTTTTTCTTTGTTAATAGAGCTCTATCTTAGTTTTCTTACATTTTACCAAAATAATCTTAATAATGTATGCCCTGGATTTTCTTTTACTTTTCTCCTCTTGGCAAGCTCTTTGTGCCTTTGGTTACATACATCTCATTTCTTAGATATTTCTTTTCCATTATGTGACATTTCTGAGATTCTTGTTCTAATGTGAAAACTAAATTGCAGGTTTTTAAAAAGAAGCTCAACTTCTTGGGTTTTTTCCCCCAGTTTTAATTAATAGCGAGTATTTTCTGAAATTATGGAGATCTGTGAGAGATTTCCCCCCTTACTACTTAGTAATAAAAAATTATTTATATAAAAGATTAAAACAATTAAGAAAACCAGATTGGTGTTTGAAGACATGAATATCCTTGGAACTACCTGAATATCTTTGAAACTATCTGTTTTTCATCTTGGGCCAGTCACAATATCAATAGTCCTCAAAGTAAAAATTAAATTAAAAAGACTTGTCTTATGTACCTCACAGAAAATATGGGGAAATATTTTAAAATGAAAATGGGGGATGGGAGATATCTGTAATACTATCAACAATAAAAAATGTATTTAAATAAATAAATAAATGAAAATTAGCCCTGGCGGGTCAGTTGGTTGGAACATCGTTCCCATTGCCAACGTTGTGGGTTCAATCCCTGGTCAGGACACATACAAGAATCAACCAATGAATGCATAAATAAGTGGCACAACAAATCCATGTTTCTCTCTCTTTCCTTCCTCTCTCTCTCAATAATTTTTAAGAGAAAGTGAATGTTAAAATATGCTCATAGTGTCACAGGATACAACTCTAAAAATAGAGGAGTGACTAATGAATGGGAGAATAAAGACTTAATAATGTTCAACTAAGAATTTAAATAATTAGCAAATGTAACCCAGATAAAATAAGGCTCTGTCATGCAGGAACTCTGTTCAAATATTTAAGGAACAAAGGGTTGTCATTTAAAAGAATAATTAGTCTAATTCACTGTGGCCCAAAGATGTGACTGAAACTATGGCTTGATGAGTAGGAAAAAGAAAAGCAGCCTGGCCAGTGTGGTTCAGTGGTTGAGCAACAACCTATGAAACAGGAGATCACAGTTTGATTCCCATCAGGGAACATATTGGGGTTGAGCGTTGCAGGCTCTATCCCCAACAGGAGGCAGCCAATCAATGATTCCCCCTCATCATTGATGTTTCTATCTCTCTCTCCCTCTTCCTTCCTCTTTGAAATGAAAAAAAAAAATACATTTTTAAAAAAGAAAAGTTTTGAGATGTCAAAGTTGTTTTATCAGAAAATGGACTGCTAAGGAATTAGGAGATTCTATTATTGGCACTCTTAAAAAGTACCTAAGTTAATGGCCATGGAATTAATAGAATACTGGGGATAATATATTTTGATAAGTCGTTGAACTACATGATAGTCAAGTTCTGTTCCAGTTCTGAGCTGGACTAGTCTATGATCTGATAAAGAATAGATTGATTACTTATGCATCTAAAACAAACAATTGCACAAGTAAAATAAACAATTGAGAAGATACTTTGATAATGAATGAGAATTTCTTTTGTAACCTGAAATTTTCAGTCTTCATAAAAACTGATTGAGTTGATGTCTTTAAATTAGCTGCTAAGGGTATAATACATGTTTTTCTAAATCAGTATTGTGGTAATTATACTTCAGCAACTGTAGAATTATTTATTTCAAGATCCCAAATGTGCCGAAACCGGTTTGGCTCAGTGGATAGAGCGTCAGCTTGCGGACTGAAAGGTCCCAGGTTCGATTCCGGTCAAGGGCATGTACCTGGGTTGCGGGCACATCCCCAGTAGGAGATGTGTAGGAGGCAACTGATCGATGTTTCTCTCTCATCGATGTTTCTGACTCTCTGTCTTTCTCCCTTCCTCTCTGTAAAAAATCAATAAAATATATTAAAAAAAAAAAAAAAGATCCCAAATGTATATGACTAACCAAGAGATTTCAGTCAGACACACTTTCAAAGCTGATTTGCGTAGGCATTTTTAATATAATTCTTTGATGGTTTTAATCAGAATTTAATAGTAAATAACAATTTTATTTCCCTTGAATCTTTGGTATTGATCAAGGTAGTCAGATGGTATCTTTTACGAATACACTCTGTAAATGTTAGATATTTTATTACATCACCAATTCTGGATAATTTAAACTACATCTTGAACCTTCATTGTTATAAGCTCATTAAGTGGTTTTATGAATAGTAGTACAATGGTTTATTTTATTCTCTTCTCTGCTCACTAACTGGGATAGTAGAATGGTCTATTTTTATTTACTTATGAGAGATAGATAGATAGTTTGTTTTTGCACTTATTTATGCATTAATTGGTTGATTCTTATATGTGCCCTGACCAGGGATTGAACTTGCAACTTTGGTGTATTGGGAGGATGCTCTAACCAACTGAGCTACTCAACCAGGGCAGTATCTGGTTTATTTTATTCTCTTATCTGAGTAACCTGTGACCATTTCATTTAAATAAAATATTTTACTGACAGAAAAAGTATCAGATTATACTCTCACAATAATAATTCATTCATGTGAACTGATCAAGTGTTCAATCCTGGCAACCATGGAATTTGCTAAGTTCTGACTAAATAATGCTCTTTGACCTACACACCATGTACATTATTATGAATAAGATAGTCTGAGATTTTGAGTATGCACTAAATTTTGAAGCTTCAAGAAAAATGTACCAAACCATTGGGCTATTTTATTATCTGTGAAAAACGCCAGTTTCTGATCAAACTTCTGTTGAAGTGGCAGTTATCAAAGGGGAAGCAGTAAAATCTTCGAATCATTGGAAAATACCTATATCTTTGCCTGGAAATGACAACCTAAACAGAAGTCCAAACAAATGGTTCTTCAATTTTTTAAAAGTTTCATAAAGAAAGGGGAGAAGATAACTCAATGCCTGGGAAGTCAAGTAGACTTTCCATATAATTTTTAATGCAAGTAAACAAATGAAGGTCAAGATTCTGTCCCAAAACTAAATCAATAATAACATACTCCCTTTAAAACTAAAGAATTATTTTGACTTTTACACTGTAGGCTTATGTTATATTTAAACATATTGTGGTACTCTAGTATACATTCTTAATATTTAATTTTATGTTGTAAAATAACTTAGAAAACTTGATACTAGAGATGATACAGCCATTTAATTTCTAAAGTGTGCTTTATTTTCAGAGTATGTGTATAATCTCATTTGTCTAGATATTATTTATTTAACTCCAAAGAAGGTGCCCAGAAGTAAAGTTAATTGAGACTTTAATGAAATAGTAGAATAAGAGACAAATATGAGATGACACTGTGAGTTTTGAAATATCAGATTTAAAAAAATCACGGCATTGGA
The DNA here is from genome assembly GCF_964212035.1 of Myotis nattereri. Lineage (NCBI taxonomy): Eukaryota > Metazoa > Chordata > Mammalia > Chiroptera > Vespertilionidae > Myotis > Myotis nattereri. The sequence continues at coordinate 82,619,535 of NC_138080.1, forward strand.
AGCCATAATATCCAGACATGAAAGTTGTGTTTGCACATGTCTGCAAGTACTCATGATTTTTTATGACCATATGCTTTGCTTACATGAGCAAGAAGTTCAAAATTACTACTAAACAAAATGTATTTAACTCCTGTTTTTGAAATTAATCTGTAATACTCATATTGGTTCCTTTGAACAAAAGTTCTTTTATCTGCTTGGTAAAAACAAACATGACTGAGTTATTTTTCATAAATTGAAACAGCATTTCATTCAAAGTATCACCTGTATTTTGGAGCAATGCCATCAGAGAACACCAACTCAGCTAAGCATTTTCGATGTTACCTCTAGTTCCTCCTCCTGGTCTTGCTAGCTACCACCATGGGGGCTTAAGATAATTTACAAAGCAAGGCTATGTCTTGCTAGATCTTCGTTCCAAAACTGGTTACTTTCTTTTCTCCTGCAACTATGTGGAAGGGACTGTGTTTTATTTCTACCAGCTCAGTGTAACCTCAGATCCATCAAGAATTGCTTTTTGTTTCATTAACATAGGTAGAGAAATGAAAACCTCTAAGGATCCTTTCAGGACAGTCCTGCATGCATGCTCAATGGCTCTCTGTCTAGAGACCGACCTTTCTTTAACTATTCTGGAATAGGGTTGGATGATTATTTGAATTGCATAATGAAAAGAAGCAGTCAAACTAACACACATTTTCTTATGAATTCACAACCAGTAGAACCTCTGCTTACTTTGGCCTTCTGTCCCAAATAAGTTGTTTCTATAACTGATTGTTGCTGCTTAGCTTCTCTTCTCTAATGGTACTTTTTGAGCATAAAGCATCGGTTAAGGCCAACAATTATTCCTCTTTTTTTCTCAGAAGAAAGGGAGTGAGGATATCAATATTTCGACACAGGTTCTACTACTACATAGTCCAAGACAAAGGCAATTCCCTCTAATTTTTAAAATCATTAAGATGAAGGTATTGGACTAAACCATCTCCAAAGTTTAATCAAATCAAAAGCTTTATTAAACTACCTCTTCATAATTTAAAGACAAATTTGACTCTCTGAGTTTTACATGGTGGTGTCTAGTGCATAGTATGTGTTCAATAGTATTTAATTAATTTAAATTTGTTTTGCTTAGCTGGCATAGCTCAGTGGAACCAGGAGGTCACAGTTCAATTCCCAGTGCGGGCATATACCAGGATTGTGGGCTTGATTCCCAATGTGGGGCAGGCAGGAGGCAGCCAGCCAATGATTCTCTCTCATCATTGGTGTTTCTATCTCTCTCTCCCTCTCCCTTCCTCTCTGAAATCAATAAACATATTAAAACATAAAAAATAAAATAAAATCAGTAAAAATATATCCTCCGGTGAGGATTAAAGAGCAAAAAAATTCTTTTAAAAAAATAAAATAAATTTGTTTTACTCTAATGTAAACAGTTTCTATACAACATATTTCTTATGTATACACACACCTTTTTAAAACAAATCATTTTTTTCACCTGCAATGGCTGATTTTCTCTATGTGGAGTAAATAAAGTGTGAGGCAGTATCCAAGAGTCATTTCAAAGTTGAAAAGCAAACCAAGGAATTTTCAAAAATCATTAGGGACTAATAAACACTCATCCATGAACATTGTTGTATCAATTCACAGTTTCTTAAAATTCATGTTTTTGGGTTAAAGAAATATAAACGGAAGAATTTTGAAGGCTAAAACCAGTTTTCTGAAAAAGCAATTATTTTGCCTTCAATGTGGTGCAGTAACATAGTAAGGACTCTGAGCGCCGCTGTTCACCAACCAGGAGAAAGATCCGCCGGAACTACCGAGCTTTTACAGGACAACGAAACGCCAGATTGAGACAAACGCTTTTCCAAGGAACATCAAACTCAGACCCATATTCTCCTGGATTTGGGGCTCCTTTTCCGAATACAGAGCGTTCCAGGAAACATCCGGAAACACAGCAGGAGGTAGCCCAGGGCCTAATGATCTGCACGACAATGGCGGCCCCGGAGAGGGGCCGGAATTACAGAGGATTCATCCTGCTCTCCATCCTCCTGGGAACCCGGAGCGAAGCCTGGGCAGGACACATTCTCTATTCTGTGCCGGAGGAGACAGACAAAGGGTCTTTTGTGGGTAATATCGCCAAGAATCTGGGGCTGGAGGCCCAGGAGCTGGCGGAGCGCGGAGTCCGCATCGTCTCCAGAGGTAGGACGCAGCTTTTCGCTCTGAATAAGAGAACTGGCAGCTTGGTCACGGCGGGCAGGATAGACCGGGAGGAGCTCTGCGCTCAGAGCGCGCGGTGTCTGGTGAGTTTTAACATCCTGATAGAAGATAAAATGAATCTTTACCCTATAGAAGTGGAAATAATGGATGTTAATGACAATGCTCCTAGGTTCTTGACTGAAGAAATGAATGTAAAAATAATGGAGAATACAGCTCCTGGGGTGCGGTTTCCGTTAAAAGAGGCTAGGGATCCGGATGTGGGCACAAACTCCCTCCAGAGCTACCAGCTCAGCCCCAATCGCCACTTCTCCCTGCTTGTGCAAACTGGAGAGGATGGAACTAAATATCCGGAGTTAGTGCTGGAGCGGGTGCTGGACCGGGAGGAGGAGGCGATTCACCACCTCCTCCTCACAGCCTCTGACGGTGGTGACCCACCCTTATCTGGCACCGCCCGCATCCAAGTGGTGGTGTTGGATGTGAATGATCATGCGCCAGTCTTCTCTTTGCCTCAGTACCAAGTCACTGTCCCTGAGAATGTGCCGGTGGGCACAAGACTGCTCACAGTAAATGCTATCGACCTCGATGAGGGAGTCAATGGGGAAGTGACATACTCTTTTTGGAAAATAACTCCAAAAATTCTGCAGATATTCCAACTGAACTCCCACACAGGAGAATTGTCAACTTCAGAAAGCCTAGATTATGAAGAATCCAGCTACTATGAAATGGAAGTTCAGGCTCAGGACGGTGCTGATAGTATGACAAGGGCTAAAGTACGGGTCACCATTTTAGATGTGAATGACAATGCCCCAGAAGTGACTATAACATCTGTAAGCAGCTCAATCCCTGAAGATACTCCCCCTGGAACAGTAATTGCTCTTTTATACTTTCAAGACCGAGATTCCGGAAAGAATGGTGAGGTGACCTGCACTATTTCAGAAAATCTACCTTTCAAGTTAGAAAGATCAATAGACAATTATTATAGATTGGTGACAGCAAAAAACCTAGACCGAGAAATACTCTCTGTGTACAACATCACACTGAAAACCACAGATGGTGGAACCCCGCCCTTGTCCACAGAAACTCACATCTCCATAAAGGTGTCAGACACCAATGACAACCCACCATCCTTTCCCCACTCCGCCTACTCTGTCTATGTCCCTGAGAACAACCCCAGAGGTGCTTCCATCTTCACTGTGACTGCACACGACCCTGACAGTGATGAGAATGCCAGAGTCACTTACTCCCTGGATGAAGACACCATCCAGGGTGTGCCTCTATCTTCCTATGTCTCCATCAACTCTGACACTGGTGTCCTGTATGCATTGCACTCCTTCGACTATGAGCAGTTCCGTGACTTGCAATTGAGAGTGACTGCTCATGACAGCGGGGACCCACCGCTCAGCAGCAACGTGTCCCTGAGTCTGTTTGTGCTGGACCAGAATGACAATGCACCCGAAATACTGTACCCTGCCATCCCCACCGACGGGTCCACTGGTGTGGAGCTGGCACCCCGCTCTGCAGAACCCGGATACCTGGTGACCAAGGTGGTGGCAGTGGACAGAGACTCTGGCCAGAACGCCTGGCTGTCCTACCGCCTGCTCAAGGCCAGCGAGCCAGGACTCTTCGTGGTGGGGCTGCACACGGGCGAGGTGCGCACTGCGCGGGCCCTGTTGGATAGAGATTCGCTCAAGCAGAGCCTGGTGGTGGCAGTTCAGGACCATGGCCAGCTCCCTCTGTCGGCCACTGTCACGCTCACTGTGGCGGTGGCTGACAGCATCCCAGATGTTCTGGCTGACCTGGGCAGCCTGGAGGTCCCTCACGACTCTGAAGCCCCAGGCCTCACTCTGTACCTGGTGGTGGCAGTGGCTGTGGTCTCCTGCGTCTTTCTCGCCTTTGTTATCATCCTGCTGGCACTCAGACTGAGGCGCTGGTCCACATCGCGCATGCTCCAAGCTTCAGGGGGCGGGTTCGCTGGGGTGCCAGCTTCACACTTTGTGGGTGTGGACGGGGTGCACGCATTCCTGCAGACCTATTCCCAGGAGGTCTCCCTCACCGCGGACTCAGGAAAGAGTCACCTGATCTTCCCCCAGCCCAACTATGCAGACACGCTCATCAGTGATGACAGCTGTGAGAAAAAAGATCCCTTTTTAGCACCCATAGATTTTCATGAATGTAAGGATGAAGCTCAAAGTATTCAGGTGAGTACAATCATTCATTTAGCTTTATATTCTTGAGGAATTATACTTTGTGTAAATATCTTTATTGCTTTGTGAAGGCAGTATTTTGAAGATGCGGTAAAAAACAAAACAAAACAACACTTTAAAAAGTTAAAGCATGTTAAATGGTTTATTCCAGTGGTGATATTTTAACATGGAGCACTTATTAACATAAGATTTGGTATCATTTCTATAGGAGATGCCTATGGATGAGATTATGAATAAGTGGACTATCACATTTGTATACCTCCCACCTAGTTTCCATTTGATGTTCTTAGTCCATGTAGTTTATCAAGGAGAATGAAGGGACTGCTCAGGATTCTCTTTAGGTCAGATGTACAAAAGGCTCTTGCAGATTGTTTCGGTCTGAATTTTTTTCTGTGTCTGGCTTCTGCCTCCATGTACCTCAACTTGATGACCTTGAAAAATCTCACTTGCTTCCTGACCTATTTAAAGCATACGGGTCTATTAAAGTTGGGTCCTGGTGGAAGGTTGGGAAAATGCCTGAAGAAAAAAAAATGTGCGTTTCAAGCTTCACTATAGCAATCTGTGTTTCAATCATTTTTATATCAATGATAAGCATGGAGTCCACTGCCACACTGAAGGTCGTTGTTCAAAAACAATAAAATATGACGTCAAATAAAATGTCTTTTCAAGTATTGTAAGTGGCATTTGTGAAATAGGCAGTTACATGTTTCACCACAAAATTCCTTTGTGCAGTTTTAGTGGTACAGCCATGTGAAGTGTGACTGTGGGCTCTCCAAGTAGGATCCTGGGATGCTGGCTTTATGAAACAAACATCTCACATACTCAAGTCCTAGACCAGTAGTTGGACTTTACTTATTGGGTCTGCTCAAAAATTCAGTCAGAAATAATGTAATCTGGGACTAACTACTTTTATAGTCTAAGTTAGTGGCTTTCAACCTTTTTCATCTCATGGCACACATAACTAGTTACCAAAATTATGTGGCACACTGAAAACTATATTTTTTGCTGACCTGACAAAATATAGGTATAATTTTGATTCATTTGCACCAGCTGCCTATAGTAGTGTTGGCTGTTGTCATTTTTTATTTGACAATCCAAGGGAAAAGAGGTCAGTTCCCCTGACTAAATAATCAGGTGTTGCATGTTTTAAAAATTCTGAGGCACACCAGTGTGCCTACCTGAGCACACTGGTTGAAAATTGCTGCTCTAAGTATAAAATTTCAGTACACTTCAATCCGTCAATTGATTAGCATCTGGAAGGGGTTGATGACAAGGTAATCTTGTTTCCAGCAACCTTTTGAGTGTTAATTTAAACAGTTTTTCTAGTAGAGTGTTGTGTTTGCTGATATTTTCCATATAAAGAAAATGTGTAATACTGTGAGTATATTTTACATATTTTGCAGTGTTCAGATGTATAGTCACTTGTGGAACAGTCAATGTTACTAACGTTCTGTGAAGCAGAAATATGGTTATCAGGCATATTGAAAAAGAAAATTACCCTATCCAATTTATTAGATGCTTAACATTTTTTAAACAAAGGGGAGAAATTGTCGCTAAACTCATGAGCTACTGCAAATAAACTTTCTAGGAACTATCTTTATTTGAAGTCATCATGGGACGTTATATAAGTACAGAAGTGAGAACTATGACTCAGGGTAATAGACCATAATTAGTCACTTTGTGTTGCAAGGTAAAATATTATTCCCCTGATAACTTTGAGGAGTGATGTTACATTTCATAACTAGGAAAATAATTGTGTAATGGGACGGAGAGGGATAGGCTAACTCCTTTCTGGCTACATTATGTCATTGACTGAGATACTAGAATTTAAAATCAGGTAATATTACTATAAATAAATCACGGAAACAATTTTGGAAGAAGAGAGGTATTTGGAGGTAAGTATAAATTGTGCCCTTTTAAAGAAAATTACTGATGCTCTCTGGGAAAAAAAATTAAAGGGAATGAACATGGAGATACCCAAAATGTAAAAACAAGGAGAAAAGAAACAAAGGAAGAAACATAGAACTTTATCCAATGTATTGCTAACTAATAAGTATTCAAAATTACTGTACTCCGAGATCGTTTGACCAAGTCTGTTATAGTCATCTATTACTAGTGTGGATTTGAAGATTGGGGAATAATTATGTTAACAAACAGAGTTTATGTATTCAATCTATGTGATTTCCTTAAAACTTTGAAATGGGATAATGATACAAATTAAACATTAATAAATACATAGACATAAAACTTGTCCAGTCCAGCGCACGATTATACTTACTGTAGCTGGTTAGCCTGAAGCAGCAGAGGCTGCAGTTTCACAGTGCGGACTCTGGGCGCCGCTGTTGGCCAGAGTGGAGAGCTGGGCGCTGGCGATCGCCTCGCGCAGCCGCAGCTCGCTTTCCTCCGCTCACTCGCTAGAGCTGGCCTTTCCACCGCTCCCTCCCCCGGAAAAGAAGAAACCCTGACCCCCACGCAGGAACTAAAGGCTGCTCGGGGCTCCGGGCATCCGCGACACAGACGTCACTGGTCCTCCGGCGTCTTCAGGCCGGTGAGCACGCTGAGGGGAGCAGAGGGATGGGGGGCGGCGCTGGGGGCAGGGGCTGGGCCGAGCGGCGGCCGGTGCTCTTTCCCTTCCTGCTGTCTTTGTTCTGCCCGGCGCTCTCCGAGCCGCTGCGCTACCGGATTCCCGAGGAAATGCCCGAGGGCTCGGTGGTGGGGCACCTCGCCAAGGACCTGGGACTCGGTGTCCGCGAGTTACCGACTCGAAAACTGCGCGTCAGCTCTGAGAAGCCTTACTTCACTGTGAGCGCAGAGCGCGGGGACTTACTGGTGAGCGGCAGGCTGGACCGGGAGCAGATCTGCGGGAAGAAGCCAGTGTGCGCTCTGGAATTTGAGGCTGTTGCTGAAAAGCCACTGAACTTTTACCACGTGAACGTGGAGATCGAGGATATTAATGACCACCCTCCCAAATTCATGCAAAACTCCTTTGAGCTGCAAATAAGTGAGTCCACAAAGCCCGAGGCACGATTTATCTTAGGATCTGCCCATGATGCAGATATTGGTACCAACTCATTACAGAATTATCAGCTCAGTCCCAATGATCATTTCTTACTCGTGAATAAGGAGAAAGTAGATGGTAGCAAATACCCCGAGCTAGCATTGAAGATGCCTTTAGATCGGGAGGAGCAGAAGTCCTACCACTTGACCTTGACTGCCTTGGACGGCGGGGATCCACCCCTAAGCAGCACTGCTCAGATACAAGTCCTCGTGACTGATGCCAATGATAACCCTCCAGTGTTCAGCCAAGAGTTATACAGGGTGGGCCTTCCGGAGAACGTGTTCCCAGGCACCACTGTGCTTAGAGTGATGGCCACCGACCAGGATGAGGGGGTCAATGCGGAGATCACCTTCTCTTTCACTGAAGCAGGCCAGACCACCCAGTTTGACCTGAATTCTACTACTGGGGAAATTACTACTCGAAATACACTAGATTTTGAGGAAGTCAAGGAATATTCCATCGTTTTGGAAGCAAGGGATGGTGGAGGAATGATTGCCCAGTGTACCGTGGAGATACAAGTCCTAGACGTAAATGATAATATCCCAGAAGTGATATTTCAATCTCTCACAGATGTTATTATGGAGGACACCAGGCTAGGAACATACATTGCTTTACTTAAAGTCCGTGACAAGGATTCGGGGGACAATGGAGAAGTTACTTGTAAATTAGAAGGTGAGGTTCCGTTTAAATTGCTAACTTATTCGAGAAACACGTATAAATTAGTGACAGACGGAGTTCTAGACCGTGAGCAGACCCCAGAGTACAATGTCACCATCACAGCCACCGACAGGGGCAAGCCGCCCCTCTCCTCCAGCACCACCGTCACCCTGCGCGTCACCGACGTCAACGACAACGCCCCGGTTTTCCGGCAGCCAGCCTACCTGGCCCACGTGCCAGAAAACAACCCGCCCGGGGCCTCCATCGCGCAGGTCAGCGCCTCCGACCCCGACCTGGGACCCAACGGCCAGGTGTCCTACTCCATCGTGGCCAGCGACCTGGAGCCACGGGCGCTGTCGTCCTACGTGTCCGTGAGCGCGCACAGCGGGGTGGTGTTCGCGCAGCGCGCCTTCGACCACGAGCAGCTGCGCGCCTTTGAGCTGACGCTGCAGGCGCGCGACCAGGGCTCGCCCGCGCTCAGCGCCAACGTGAGCCTGCGCGTGCTGGTGGGCGACCGCAACGACAACGCGCCCCGGGTGCTGTACCCGGCGCTGGGGCCCGACGGCTCTGCGCTCTTCGACACGGTGCCGCGCGCCGCGCAGCCGGGCTACCTGGTCACCAAGGTGGTGGCGGTGGACGCGGACTCGGGACACAATGCCTGGCTGTCCTACCACGTGCTGCAGGCCAGCGAGCCCGGGCTCTTCAGCCTGGGGCTGCGCACGGGCGAGGTGCGCACGGCCAGACCTTTGGGCGACAGGGACGCGGCCCGCCAGCGCCTCCTGGTGGCCGTGCGGGACGGGGGACAGCCACCCCTCTCTGCCACCGCCACGCTGCTCCTGGTCTTTGCTGACAGCCTGCAAGAGGCGCTGCCGGACCTGAGCGAACGTCCTACGCCCTCTGACCCCCAGGCTGAGCTGCAGTTCTATCTGGTGGTGGCCTTGGCCTTGATCTCCGTGCTCTTCCTCCTCGCGGTGATACTGGCGGTCGCACTGCGCTTGCGACGCCCCTCCAGCCCCACCACCTGGGGCTGCTTTCAGCCTGGTCTCTGTGTCAAGTCTGGACCTGTGGCTCCCCCCAACTACAGTGAAGGGACTTTACCTTATTCCTACAATCTGTGCGTGGCCCAAGCTGGAAAGACAGAGTTTAATTTTCTAAAATGTAATGAGCAGTTGAGTTCAGGACAAGACATACTTTGTGGTGATTCAGCTGGGGCCTTATTTCCACTTTGTAATTCCAGTGAGTCGACTTCCCAGCCGGTGAGTTTCCTTTAAGCACAACCTGCTTCCTTTGGCCTACCCAGTTCTCCATGTTCACAGGGAAACATACAGTTTCAAATCTAAAGGTTGTCTTCGGAAAGTTGTAGCTAGTCAAAAAACTGTCACACCATTCTTCAAGGGAGGTTGAAGTAGGAGCAGTTATGCGTCTTTTAGGGATATCTTTCCAGGCTCAGATTTAGGAAGGATTGAGGGTGTGGGTTTATCTACAGAGGGAAACATCATACAAGGCAATGGGCTCTCTTGTAAAAGCTTGAGATTTTCCCTGAAATGTTTCTTTCTATCACTTAATTCATGATTTTTCTTCAGCCTTGCCATACTATAAATGTAAAAGTAGGTAGTCATTTAAATAAGCCTTTAAAGCAGTGGTTCTCAACCTTCTGGCCCTTTAAATACAGTTCCTCATGTTGTGACTCAACCATAAAATTATTTTCGTTGCTACTTCATAACTGTAATGTTGCTACTATTATGAATCGTAATGTAAATATCTGATATGCAGGATGGTCTTAGGCGACCCTCCGTGAAAGGGTCGTTCAACCGCCAAAGGGGTCGCGACCCACAGGTTGAGAACCGCTGCTTTAAAGCAAAAAAAGAGGGTAAAATTAGATATTTTTCTTAACTGATTTAACTGTTATGGTTTTCATACTAATCCAACGTTTTGTCTCTATTTGCTTCCCCTTTTGTTTCAAAAGCACCTAGAAACCTGGGGTTTTGTTTTGTTGTAGATGGACCCATTGTAACTCCATGCAATGTACTAGTGTGTGTGTGTGTGTGTGTGTGTGTGTAAAAATCTTTTGACTTAGTAGTAGGTCCATTATGCTCATCTGAAGATAAAAGTATGTTCTTCCTACTTACTTTTCAGGGTTAATCTGTATTGAAGCTCATTCTATAGACTCTTCCATCCAAGAAAAGATCATGTTTTTAACTTCCTTTTTTTTTTTTTTTTGCAACCTTAAACTAATAAAGCTAGACATCTCTTAGTTATTCTACTGTCTCTAGGGAAAATGTAGAGTTGAATTCTTAAAATTTTAGACAAAATTGCTTACTTGGTATATAAACAAGTATATACTCAAGATGATAACACATCGTTTCAGCCTTTTACTAGATCTCCCTTAGCAACTGCTTCAATTAGTGGCCATTTTACAAAGCATTGAGGAGACATTTGTTTGTATTGGCACTTTTTTATAATTTTGTGTTTTCCTTGATTTTTGTGGTTCTTTTGACCAAAATACTCATAAAAGTAAAAGTAATTTTAGAGCCCTAGCTGGTTTTGCTCAGTGGATAGGGCGTTGGCCTGCAGACTGAAGGGTCCTGGGTTCGATTCTGGCCAAGGGCACATGCCCAGGTTGTGGGCTCGATCCCCAGTAGGGGGAGTGCAGGAGGCAGCGGATCAATGATTCTCATCATTGATGTTTCTATCTCTCTCTCCCTCTCCCTTCTTCTCTGAAATGAATAAAGAAATGTATTTTTTAAAAAGTAATTTTAGAATATATGTCTACTTTAAGAATTTAATTGTCTGCTTTAAATTCTCTCTCATTGGTGAAAAATGGGATGGACATTTACTTTTTATTATAAATTCAATTGTGCCTTTCAAGTGTTTTCAAATAGAAAAAGTATAAATAATTTATTTATTTTTTTGTTTTGTTTTTAAATATATTTTATTGATTTTTTACAGAGAGGAAGGGAGAGAGATAGAGAGTTAGAAACATCGATGAGAGAGAAACATCGATCAGCTGCCTCCTGCACATCTCCCACTGGGGAGGTGCCCGCAACCCAGGTACATGCCCTTGACCGGAATCGAACCTGGGACCTTTCAGTCCGCAGGCCTACGCTCTATCCACTGAGCCAAACCGGTTTCAGCAAGAAAAAGTATAAATAATTTAAATAAAGAAGCAAATCAGTATAACCTCTGATAAAACTTGAAAGTAGAACTTAAACTGTTAGCATTTTACAATGTTAATTTGAAACATTATCAATGTGTAATTTAAAATGGCATTTAAAAAAGAAAATTAAGCCCTAACCAGTTTGGCTCAGTGGATAGAGCATCAGCCTGCGGAGTCAAGGGTCCCAGGTTCGATTCCGGTCAAGGGCATGTACCGTGGTTGCAGGCACATCCCCAGTAGGGTGTGTGAAGGAGGCAACTGATCGATGTTTCTAATTCTCTATCCCTCTCCCTTCCTCTTTGTAAAAAAAATCAATAAAATATATTTAAAAGAAAAAGAAAATTAAGAAGCAAATACCTACAAAAATCTTGCTATAATGATTAATTAGTTTAAACAAAATAAAACAACTTCTGAGCCAATCATCTCAATAGGTCTATTTTAGTCTGAGTGAATTAATTGCGAGTGACAACTGGAGCTTCTACTTATTTGATAATAGATATTGACAACATTTATAATAAACCTTAAAGCATAATAAATAAAATTTAGTAATTTCTTTTTTTAAAAGTAAATGTCTTCCAGAAATAGGAGTAATTTAATGTGATGCTCACCCATAAATCTGATCATTTTATAATACTTTGTAAGACTTAAAATCTACTTCATCCCACACTTCTTGGCAATTACTTTTAAAATAAAATTCAGGGCCAAATTAAATAAATGCAAAGCAAACTATAGAAAGCAAGAAGTATTTTCCCCCTCTGTAATCTAGCAAACAGTATTACAATTTTAAGTGGTGCAGTAACTGTTTAGGGCTCTAAGCGCCGCTGTTCACCTAACTTGGAGATGAATGTAACCAAAAGCCATCGGATACTCTGGGCTCTCACCTCTCTAAGACCTGCAAATCCCACAAATCAACTGCAGGGCTGCAGCGAAACTCCGTCCTACATTTGGGACAATCTGGCTTTCCGAGGGGGTCTCCGAGCCTGCAGCATAAAGGTGCCCAATGAAGATTCCGAGTGGATTCCATAGCGAAAGAACAATGGCCGCTCCAAAGAATTACGGAGGACGCAGGGAGCTGATCCTGCTGTGCGCGCTCCTGAGTTCGCTGTGGGAGATTGGGAGGGGACAGATGCACTACTCGGTGCCAGAAGAGAGCGACAAAGGCTCCTTCGTGGGTAACATCTCCAAGGACCTGGGGCTGGAGTCTCAAGAGCTGGCGAAGCACGGAGTCCGCATCGTCTCCAGAGGTAGGACGCAGCTTTTTGCTCTAAACCAGAGAAGCGGCAGCTTGGTTACCGCGGGCAGGATAGACAGGGAGGAGCTCTGCGCTCAGAGCGCACGGTGTCTTGTAAATATCAACATCCTCGTTGAGGATAGAGGAAAAATTTTTGGGATAGAAATAGAAATCACTGATATCAATGATAATAATCCGAAGTTCCAGGCCGAAAATCTGGAAGTAAAAATTAATGAAATCGCGGCGCCTGGCACACGCTATCCACTCCCAGGGGCTGTTGACCCGGATGTGGGCTTGAATGCCCTGCAGAGCTACCAGCTCAGCCCCAATCGCCATTTCTCCCTGGACGTGCGAACTGGAGATGATGGAACTTTAAACCCTGAGCTGGTGCTGGAGCGCGCCTTGGACCGAGAGGAAGAGGCTGCTCACCACCTGGTCCTCATCGCCTCTGATGGAGGCGAGCCTCCTCGCTCCAGCACAGTGCACATCCTAGTGACAGTGTTGGATATGAATGACAATGCCCCGGTGTTCTCTCAACCGATTTACCAAGTGACAATCCCAGAGAACGTGCCCCCTGGCAGCCAGCTGCTTACTGTAAGAGCTAGCGACCCGGATGAGGGAACCAACGGAGAAGTGGCATATAAATTCTGGAAAATCAGTGAAAAACAATCTCCGTTATTTCAGCTCAACGAAAAAACTGGGGAACTATCAACAGCAAAGAGTCTAGATTATGAAGAATGTGCATTTTATGAAATGGAAATACAAGCTGAAGATGTGGGGGCTCTCATGGGGAGGACCAAAGTGCTCATTTCGGTGGAAGACATAAATGACAATAGACCGGAAGTGATTGTTACATCTTTGTTTAGCCCAGTCTTGGAAAATACTCTTCCTGGAACAGTAATTGCCTTCTTGAATGTGCATGACCGGGACTCCGGGAAGAATGGTCAAGTTGTTTGTTACATACATGATAATTTACCTTTTCAATTAGAAAAATCAATAGATAATTATTATAGATTAGTGACGTGGAAATATTTGGACCGAGAGAAGATCTCCATGTACAATATCACAGTGATGGCCTCAGATCTAGGAACCCCGCCTTTATCTACTGAAACTCATATCTCCCTGCATGTGGCAGACACCAATGACAATCCACCCACTTTTCCTCATGCCTCCTACTCAGCCTATATCCCGGAGAACAACCCCAGAGGAGCTTCCATCTTCTCTGTGACCGCCCATGACCCTGACAGTGGCAAGAACGCCCAAGTCACTTACTCTCTGACTGGGGACACCATCATGGGGGCACCTCTCTCTTCTTATGTCTCCATCAACTCTGACACCGGTGTGCTGTACGCAATTTGTTCCTTCGACTATGAGCAGATCCGAGACCTACAGCTACTGGTGACTGCCAGGGACAGCGGGGACACTCCACTCAGCAGCAATGTTTCACTGAGTCTGTTCATTCTGGACCAGAATGACAACACACCTGAAATTCTCTACCCCTCACTCCCCAATGATGGTTCCACTGGTGTGGAGCTGGCACCCCGCTCTGCAGAGCCCGGCTACCTGGTGACCAAGGTGGTGGCAGTGGACAGAGACTCAGGTCAGAATGCCTGGCTGTCCTACCGCCTGCTCAAGGCCAGTGAGCCAGGGCTCTTCGTGGTGGGACTTCACACAGGTGAGGTGCGCACTGCAAGAGCCCTGCTGGACAGAGACATGCTCAGGCAGAGCCTGGTGGTGGTGGTCCAGGACCATGGCCAGCCCCCCCTCTCCACCACTGTAACACTCACTGTGGCTGTGGCAGACAGTATCCCAGAGGTCCTGGCTGGCCTGGATGACATGAAGAACCCTGACAACTCTGAAGACTCAGATCTCACGTTGTACCTGGTGGTGGCTGTGGCCATTATCTCCTGTGTCTTCCTTGCTTTTGTGGTTGTTCTGCTGGCGCTCAGACTATGGCGATGGCATAAGTCTCGTTCGCTTCAGGCTTCAGGCAGAAGGTTGGTGGGCTTGCCTGCCTCAAGCTTTCTGGGTGTGGAAGGAGTACAGGCATTCCTTCAGACCTATTCCCATGAGGTCTCACTCACTGCAGACTCAGGGAAGAGTCACCTGATCTTCCCTCAGCCCAACTATGCACATACGCTCATAAGCCATGAGAGCTGTGAAAAAAATGGTTCCTTGTTAACACCCATAGATTTTCACGAAGGTAAGGACGAAGCTACTTCGGCTCAGGTGAGTTTAATTTTTGTTTACATTATTTCTCAGAGGCATTACATTCTTTATAAATCTATGTGTTTTGAAACATGTATTATGCAGAAAGTTTAAAATAGTTTTAAGGTGTACCCTAAATATGGGGGTCATTTTAGTGGTGGTACTACAACATTGAGCTCTAATTATCATAGTTTGTTTTATTTGCTTTCCCAAGGATTGGACATGATTGTTTAAATGTGAACTCTCAACCTTTTAAAGCCTTCCATATTTTACTGTAATTATAATTATCACTTATCACTCATTCACTTAAGAAGTAGTTGCTCAACCACAGAAGTTAAGTTTTTTTTCTATATAGGAATACATATATTCCTAAATTAGGACTGAGAGAAAATTATTGAGACTCCTAAATCCTTGAATTATCTTAGTAGAAATAAAATACATCACAGAATTTTATCATGTGTTTAGGGTTTGAACCTAAAACTAAGCTCTGAAAGACTCCTTCTTTTTAAATCTCTTTTCTGAACCCTGTGTCTGCATTAGTACCCTTGAAAACTTTAAGGCTTCTTATATTTCCAAATATAAACACTTTTTAAATGGTGGATCCTGGTTGTAGGTTTGACTCCCCCTAAATGTTGAATTTGTGTGTCAGTGTTCACCCAGGCTCACACAAGTGGAGACATGGAATCTAAAGTCCAAAATAGACATTGCTCCTCCCCCCAAAAGACAAAACAACAAAGTCAAGCCTGAAATAAAATGTCATTTAAACCGCTGAAAGAGACTTTTGTAAAATACAGAATCCCATGTTTCAGTAGAGTTCTAATGAATTGCTTTGATGGTGCAGCCATGTGAAATGTGTACTCATGGTAAGAGAGTTTGAGAATGTTAGTTCAAAGAACAGAAGTTTCATGGACACAAATTCTAAACAAGTTAATCAACTAAAAATGATTCCATCTGGACTATGTGTATGGCTTCTATATTCCTTGTTATAGCATTTTAATGAAACTAACCCCTGGCTTGTCATCAAGAGTAAGTAGAAAATACAATAAAATATTTGTTAGTAATAAAAAAGACATTTCCCGCCCTAGACGTCTTGGCTCAGTGGATAGAGCGCTTGCCTAGGGACTGAAGGGTTGCGGGTTCAATTCTGGTCAAGGGCATATGCCTGGATTGCGGGCTCGATCCCCAGTAGGGGGCGTGCAGGAGGCAACTGATCAATGATTCTCTTTCATCATCGATGTTTCTCTGTCTCTCCTTCTCCCTTCCTCTCTGAAATATATATATATTTCCCAAGGATAGTGCAGTGTTCCCTCCTATTTTGCATATACAGTGGGTGGGAGTTAACTTTATATTTTCTGTAGTGTTTGGATGCACAGTCATTTGAGGGGACAACTATATTTTTGGTACTTTACAATTTTAAAAAGTATGTGGACAGTTGTCCTGATAAAAAAGAAAATTCTTTCTCTTGGTAAAAACATTCACTAATTGTCAAAAAATTAAAATGAAGTAAAAAAATAGAATAAATGTCTCTATATTCAGTAAATGTATTTAAGTAAACTTACCATGAGCTCAGCTCCTTCCATTTCAAAGCATTACTTCAGTACAACATAGGTACATAGATAAGGAAGTAATGCAGTCTACTGTGATATCCCTTTGTGACTTTATATTAAAGAATAGATAAACATTTCCCCAGTAACTTTTACATACTCCATTGGGTATGACATAGGCCAAGTAATTCTGAGATATGAAGAAGAAGGTAGAGTAGATCATAGCTTGGCTAATCATTGAGACAGTATTTATGGAATGAATATTTCCTGAGATAGTCAGAAGAGTAAAAAAAAATATTAATTTTATAAACAGTATTGATAATATCAGAAGGTGTTTGGGATTAGTAAGGAATTGCACAACTTTACCAGTAATTTCAACAGTATTGATATTCTCTTAATATATGTGATGTGAAACAGCATTAATTATGTAGAAATGTTGGGGCAAAACATAAGAATGAATAAAAGAAAGAAGTTATTTCATATGTCATGGCTAATAAAGACAATGAATTTGTGAAATCAGTAGATGGTAAACTCTGAGGGCAATACCTATGATTTTCCCATTGTTATATCACCACTAACAAGCACAAGCCAAGAGCTCAATGTATGTTTGTAGAATGGGGAAATGAATGCACCAACACAGGTGAGGAAAAAGTGGTTTACAGTTGTAAGTATGTGGAACCCAGTTTATTCTTGTATTATTATTTATTAATTATTGTATTATTCTCCGTATGAGCAACTGCAAACCTACTTTTGCCCTACACTGTATATGTGGGTTTGTATAAAAACCCAACGCGATATGTCTAATAATTTGAAAACAAGAGTACAGATACCTTAAAGAAGGTCTTATAATTTAAGATGTAAATATAGTAACAAAACAAAAAAAACTGGCTTGTTTAGTCCAGCGCACGATTATACTTACTGTAGCTGGTTAGCCTGAAGCAGCAGAGGCTGCAGTTTCACAGTGCGGACTCTGGGCGCCGCTGTTGGCCAGAGTGGAGAGCTGGGCGCTGGTGATCGCCTCGCGCAGCCGCAGCTCGCTTTCCTCCGCTCACTCGCTAGAGCTGGCCTTTCCACCGCTCCCTCCCCTGGAAAAGAAGAAACCCTGACCCCCACGCAGGAACTAAAGGCTGCTCGGGGCTCCGGACACCCGCGACACAGACGTCACTGGTCCTCCGGCGTCTTCAGGCCGGTGAGCACGCTGAGGGGAGCAGAGGGATGGGGGGCGGCGCTGGGGACAGGGGCTGGGCTGAGCGGCGGCCGGTGCTCTTTCCCTTCCTGCTGTCTTTGTTCTGCCCGGCGCTCTCCGAGCCGCTGCGCTACCGGATTCCCGAGGAAATGCCCGAGGGCTCGGTGGTGGGGCACCTCGCCAAGGACCTGGGACTCAGTGTCCGCGAGTTACCGACTCGAAAACTGCGCGTCAGCTCTGAGAAGCCTTACTTCACTGTGAGCGCAGAGCGCGGGGACTTACTGGTGAGCGGCAGGCTGGACCGGGAGCAGATCTGCGGGAAGAAGCCAGTGTGCGCTCTGGAATTTGAGGCTGTTGCTGAAAAGCCACTGAACTTTTACCACGTGAACGTGGAGATCGAGGATATTAATGACCACCCTCCCAAATTCATGCAAAACTCCTTTGAGCTGCAAATAAGTGAGTCCACACTGCCGGGCACGCGATTTATATTAGAAGTAGCGGAAGATGGCGATACTGGCCTAAACTCTCTGCAGAATTACAAACTCTCTCTAAGTCCTACTTTCTCCTTGATAAATAAGGAGAAACCAGATGGTAGTAAATACCCGGAACTGGTATTGGAGAAACCCTTAGACCGGGAACAACAGAACCATCATCGATTAGTCCTCACTGCCTTGGACGGCGGAGATCCACCCCTAAGCGGTACCACGGAGCTCCAGATCCAGGTCACTGACGCCAATGATAACCCCCCTGTATTCAAGCAGGACGTGTACAGAGTCAGGCTTTCAGAAAACGTGCCACCGGGCACCACTGTGCTGCAGGTGTCAGCCACCGACCTGGATGAGGGCCTCAACTCAGAAATAACGTATTCTTTGTACAGGACGGGGCAAGTGTTCCATCTGAATTCAAAGAGCGGGGAAATTACCACTTCGCGGACACTGGATTACGAAGAAATCAAGGAGTATTCTCTGGTAGTGGAAGGAAGGGATGGTGGAGGACTGGTTGCACAATGTACAGTTGAAATTAACATTCAAGATGAAAATGACAACAGTCCAGAAATTACATTCCATTCTCTGGTGGAAATGATTCTGGAAAACGCAGTGCCAGGAACTCTAATTGCTTTCATCAAAATACATGACCGTGATTCTGGGGAGAATGGGGAGGTTAATTGTCGATTAGAAGGTAAAGTCCCCTTTCAGATCATCTCTTCATCCAAAAGTTCATATAAGCTGGTAACAGACGGGACCCTGGACCGAGAACAGACCCCGGAGTACAATGTCACCATCACAGCCACCGACAGGGGCAAGCCGCCCCTCTCCTCCAGCACCACCATCACCCTGCGCGTCACCGACGTCAACGACAACGCCCCGGTTTTCCGGCAGCCAGCCTACCTGGCCCACGTGCCAGAAAACAACCCGCCCGGGGCCTCCATCGCGCAGGTCAGCGCCTCCGACCCCGACCTGGGACCCAACGGCCAGGTGTCCTACTCCATCGTGGCCAGCGACCTGGAGCCGCGGGCGCTGTCGTCCTACGTGTCCGTGAGCGCGCACAGCGGGGTGGTGTTCGCGCAGCGCGCCTTCGACCACGAGCAGCTGCGCGCCTTTGAGCTGACGCTGCAGGCGCGCGACCAGGGCTCGCCCGCGCTCAGCGCCAACGTGAGCCTGCGCGTGCTGGTGGGCGACCGCAACGACAACGCGCCCCGGGTGCTGTACCCGGCGCTGGGGCCCGACGGCTCTGCGCTCTTCGACACGGTGCCGCGCGCCGCGCAGCCGGGCTACCTGGTCACCAAGGTGGTGGCGGTGGACGCGGACTCGGGACACAATGCCTGGCTGTCCTACCACGTGCTGCAGGCCAGCGAGCCCGGGCTCTTCAGCCTGGGGCTGCGCACGGGCGAGGTGCGGACAGCGAGGACTTTGGGCGACAGGGACGCGGCCCGCCAGCGCCTCCTGGTGGCCGTGCGGGACGGGGGACAGCCACCCCTCTCAGCCACCGCCACGCTGCTCCTGGTCTTTGCTGACAGCCTGCAAGAGGCGCTGCCGGACCTGAGCGAACGTCCTACGCCCTCTGACCCCCAGGCTGAGCTGCAGTTCTATCTGGTGGTGGCCTTGGCCTTGATCTCAGTGCTCTTCCTCCTCGCGGTGATTCTGGCGGTCGCCCTGCGCTTGCGACGCTCCTCCAGCCCCACCACCTGGGGCTGCTTTCAGCCTGGTCTCTGTGTCAAGTCTGGACCTGTGGCTCCCCCCAACTACAGTGAAGGGACTTTACCTTATTCCTACAACCTGTGCGTGGCCCAAGCTGGAAAGACAGAGTTTGATTTTCTAAAATGTAATGAGCAGTTGAGTTCAGGACAAGACATACTTTGTGGTGATTCAGCTGGGGCCTTATTTCCACTTTGTGGCTCTGGTGAATCGACTTCCCATCCTGAAACACTAACAACGGTGAGTTCCATTTAAGTGTCGTCCTTTTCATCAATGACCCAATTTTCTGTATTTATATGAAAACATATTACACCTCCCAGTCTAGTGAGTTGCTTTAGGGATATTATAGCCTGTCAAAAGCTGAGCTTTCCTTCTTCAAGGGGAGTGTTGAATGGGGAGTAGTTATGTGCCATAAAACAGAGTAATCTTACCAAGTTTGGATTTTCAAAGTGATGAGAGTGTGTTCTTTTTTCACAGCAAAATTATTGTACCAATTTCTTACTTCTTTTTCAAAGCTATTGAAATTTACCCACTAATTGTCTCATTCCTCATTTAACATTTTAAATATTGTATTACAAGTAAACATTAAAGCAGGCAATCATTTAATTAATCCTTTAGAGCAAAGAAACTCCACCCAGGTGTTTTCCTTCACTGATTTCGCTGCTACTGTTTCTCTCCCTTGTTTATGTTTGTTCTTCATGTCTTGTTCCTTATATCTACCTACTCATGATTTTTTGAATCCCTTAAAATTGTAAGAAAAAATCATCTGTGGTGTGTGTGTGTGTGTGGGGGGGGGTGACTCAAGTACCTCAACAGAAGGTCCAAATCATTTTCTAAGTTCCTTCAAGTTTTCTTGAATGCAAAATCTTCCTCTTTCCTTTTACAGTACAGGTATCAGGAGAGACTTGATAAAAGAAAAGGAAATGCTACTGCCTCTGACACTCTCATCTCTGGCCTCTATTTTTTGAAACAAAGGGGAACGCACTAGATTTGTGTTATTATTTGGTGCCCGAAACATAACTAGAAATTCTGTCATCATCATTGTATCTGCAGGAGGACAAGAGAATGATAACTTTCCCATTTTAAAGACAAAAACCATGCGTATACAAAGTTGCCATTAAATAAGCACCAGTCTTTTGCTGGTTTCCTTTACGAACTGCTTCAGTAAATGGGGTCTTTGCAAAGGGCTGAAATTGATCATAAAGGCACTTGCTTCTTCCTTTCTAGTGGTCACCACTTGTCTATTTCTTGTATTCTTTTTTCCAAGTTGTTACATAAGTTTCAGCGACTCTTAGAATAAGAAGTTTCAGACTACTTTAAAATTGCATGATTTCTTCATGGAAGGACTGAAATGAAAAACCTGCTTTTCAGTGTATCTTCATTTGAATCTTCCAAATGCATCATGTATTCACATAGAAAACTAAATTTTTTTTAAATAGCATAAGTTTTACAATCACAAATATGTAAAATTTAAAAACCAATGCGTTTTAAATTTAGTAATATTAGGTGAGAAAGTTTACATCTACTGCCTAATTAAAATTACTTTGCAAATAAAATTTTAAGGAACCCTTACTCGAGGAATTTTACTATAAAAATAATTAACCTTATAAAATAACTTCAAAGTGAAAAGTCTATCCATATATTCATTCAATATAAATTATGTAAGATACATATATGTCTAAAATTTAAAATAGAGAGACAGCTAGACTCTACCCAAAATTAAAGTTCATTTGATATTAAGAAAACTGGCGATTTAATAATACACTTAATAGAACTTTCATTCCACTACGACATCCACAAAGATGATTGCTTTTGAAATATGAACGTAAGAAATAATTAGCGAAATCTAAAATCGTAATTAGAAGAGAGTAGTGTTTTCCTGCAATCATCTGTGATCCAAGTGCTGTATTGCGTATCTGTGAGTGTAGTAACTGCTTAGGACTCTGAGCGCCGCTGTTCACCAAGTCTAGGAAAAACTCAATCAGCGCTCCCTCCAGATATAGAATCTGCCAACTACACAAAGCCCCGCGGATCCCGCGTACCAACCCCGGGACGGCAACAAAACTCAGCCTCCTCACTAGGGGCACTTCGGGTCTCTCCTGAGGAAAAAGACGACCTTAATTTGCAGGAGGAGAAAAGAACCTAAGGATTCAGCGTGGGGAAAAAGCAGTCTGGGGGAGATTAAAATCCGGAGTGAAGCAACAATGGCGGCTCCAATGAATAGCCGGCACCACAGAGGACTGGTCCTGCTCTGCCTTTTTCTGGGAAGGTTGTGGGAGATCCGGGCCAGCCAGATCCGCTACTCCGTGCCTGAAGAGACAGTAAAAGGCTATGCTGTGGGCAACATCTCCAAGGATCTGGGGCTGGAGCCGCAGGAGCTGGCGGAGCGCGGAGTCCGCATCGTCTCCAGAGGTAGGACGCAGCTTTTCGCTCTCAACCCGCGGAGTGGCAGCTTGGTCACCGCAGGCAGGATAGACCGGGAGGAGCTCTGTGCCCAGAGCCCACGGTGTCTGTTTAACTTTAAAGTTCTGGTTGAAGACAGAGTGCAGCTTTATGGAATAGAAATAGAAGTCACAGATATGAACGACAATGCCCCAAAATTCCAGGCAGAAAATCTGGAAATAAATATTAACGAAATCGCGGCGCCTGGCACACGCTATCCACTCCCAGAGGCTGTTGACCCGGATGTGGGCTTGAACTCCCTGCAGAGCTACCAGCTCAGCCCCAATCGCCATTTCTCCCTGGACGTGCGAACTGGAGAGGACGGAACTTTAAACCCAGGGCTGGTGCTGGAGCGCGCCTTGGACCGAGAGGAAGAGGCTGCTCACCACCTGGTCCTCATCGCCTCTGATGGAGGCGAGCCTCCTCGCTCCAGCACAGTGCACATCCTAGTGACAGTGCTGGATATGAATGACAATGCCCCGGTGTTCTCTCAACCGATTTACCAAGTGACAATCCCAGAGAACGTGCCCCCTGGCAGCCAGCTGCTTACTGTAAGAGCTAGCGACCCGGATGAGGGAACCAATGGAGAAGTGGCATATAAATTCTGGAAAATCAGTGAAAAACAATCTCCGTTATTTCAGCTCAACGAAAAAACTGGGGAACTATCAACAGCAAAGAGTCTAGATTATGAAGAATGTGCATTTTATGAAATGGAAATACAAGCAGAAGATAGTGGAGGGTTGAAGGCATGGACAAAAGTGCTCATTTCGGTGGAAGATGTAAATGACAATAGACCCGAAGTGACCATTACATCTCTGTTTAGTCCAGTTAGGGAAGATGCTCCTCAAGGAACAGTAATCGTTCTTTTCAATGCTCATGACCAAGACTCTGGGAAGAATGGTCAAGTTGTTTGTTCCATCCAGGAGATCCTACCTTTTCGATTAGAAAAGTCAATAGAAGATTATTATAGAGTGTTGACATCCCAAATTCTTGACCGAGAAAAAATCTCTGAATATAACATCACAGTGACTGCGACAGACAGAGGAACACCGCCCCTGTCCACAGAAATTCACATCACTCTGCACGTGGCTGACATCAATGATAATCCACCCTCCTTCTCTCAGACTTCCTACTCGGGCTATCTCCTGGAGAACAACCTTAGAGGCACCTCCATCTTCTCTGTGACAGCCCATGACCCTGACAGCAATGAGAATGCCCGAATTACTTACTCCTTGGAGGAAGGCACCATCCAAGGGGTGCCTCTCTCCTCCTATGTCTCCATCAATGCAGATACTGGTGTGATTTATGCGCTTTGTTCCTTCGACTATGAGCAGTTTCGAGATCTTCAAATGCAGGTTAGGGCAAGTGATAGTGGGAACCCACCCCTCAGCAGCAGCGTGTCACTGAACTTGTTCGTGCTGGACCAGAATGACAATGTGCCAGAGATCCTGTACCCCGACATCCCCACCGATGGTTCCACCGGTGTGGAGCTGGCACCCCGCTCTGCAGAGCCCGGCTACCTGGTGACCAAGGTGGTGGCGGTGGACAGAGACTCAGGCCAGAACGCCTGGCTGTCCTACCGTCTGCTTAAGGCCAGCGAGCCAGGGCTCTTCGCGGTGGGATTGCACACAGGTGAGGTGCGGACCGCGAGGGCCCTGCTGGACAGAGATGCCCTCAAGCAGAGCCTGGTGGTGGCAGTTCAGGACCATGGCCAGCCCCCTCTCTCAGCGACAGTCACACTCACTGTGGTTGTGGCTGACAGCATCCCAGATGTGTTGACTGACTTGAGTAATCTTGAGATCCCTTCCACCCCGGAGGCCTCGGACCTCACGCTCTACTTGGTGGTGGCCGTGGCTGCGGTCTCCTGTGTCTTCCTTGCCTTTGTTATCATCCTGCTGGCTCTCAGGCTTAGGCGTTGGCACACATCACGGCTGCTCCAGGCTTCAGGAGATGGGTTGGCTGGCATGCAGGCTTCTCACGTTGTGGGCATGGATGGGGTCCAGGCTTTCCTGCAGACCTATTCCCATGAGTTCTCCCTCACTTCAGACTCTAGGAGGAGTCACCTGATCTTCCCTCAGCCCAACTATGCAGATACACTCATCAGCCAAGAGAGCTGTGAGAAAAAGGATCCTTTGTGTGTTTCAGATGATTCAAAATTTCCTGTAGAAGACACTCCTTTGGTTCCAGTGAGTTCCATTTTTTCTTTCTTTCTATTATAATTGGTTTTCTCTCCAAGTGTTTGTACTTAAGGTAGGATATGTTGTTAATAACATATTTTTCACCATTTAAGTTTGTACTGGGTCCAATTTTTGTTCTAACATCTATAGAAAGCATTTATTGGTTACATCGCTGACATGATTTGCATTTTCTCATAATAATTCATTGGGTCAATGAAACCTTCCTTTTGGGACTGCTCTCATGATCTGGGGTTAACATGAGTTTTTTTATGGGGTTGCTTTATTAGTTATCCTGGTTCACTACTAATTTTAAGGCTGGTTTTCCATTCCTGAAACTTGTTATCTCCAATGGCCACATTGTGGAATTCTTATTTTTTTTTTAAAAAAGATCACTATAGTCTATACTATCCTGTAAGGGTAAATTAATGAGAAGGCAAATGCATTCTCTCAGAGACACAACTGAAGGTCTGGGTTTACTGCTTCTGCTTTTCTATTTCTATGACAGGACAACACCCCTTTGAGGTGACTTTTTCAGTCTAATGTGTGTAGAGATTGTTTACATTTAAAGATCATTTCTGAGGAAGATTCAAACTTCAGTTATCATGTATTTCCAACCCCAATTAAAGCATGTTTTATCCTTTTAATGGTGAAAATTTTAACATCCTTGTTTTCATATTCTCAAGGTTTTAATTCCCTAATGCTATAAGGTCAACTTATTTATAGCTTGAAACTCTTCTTTCCTATACTTTATGCTTGCTCAAGAGGGGTTTCTGAGACTGAACATTCTGAGAGGGGAAAGTAAGGAAAATAAAAAGTACCCTTTGATTAAGTTATTTATGGCTCAGTTCTTCAACTTTTGAGGCTAGAAATAAATCTGGTTATTGGGAAATGATTTAGGAAAATATTTTCAGGAACTGCTAAGAAGGTTCAAACAATATTTTACTGGCTTTTAGCTATCGGGAAAAAAATAATGTTTGTTTAATTTGATTTTACACATACTTTCAGTTCAAATAATAAATGACACTCTAGGAGGCTTTGAAAATAAGCTTTGCAGTCGACTCAAAATGCTATTCTAGACATGCTGGATACAAAGGCTCGTATGTCTGGGAATTTATTATAGCATGCAAACATTATAATTATTTCAAATATTCTCTATTTCTAATGTAGTAGGAAAAAAGTAAACCATCATCTGTAGTCATATTTTTAACCATGCAGTAAGGAAATCTTTTGGTTAAAGCTTCTGCCCTGGGGACTAATCTTTATTACTTAGTATTCACCAATATTAAAATATGTATTAATTTGAAAAATGGCTATTGATGAAGGTTTCTGTGTCAAGGTAGGTAACTACTATTCTGTAGGAAAAAATGTCACTGCCTTTAAAGAAGAACACAAGTATCACTGGAGGAATGACTGGACAGAGTGTGGAAAATCTTAAATTATAGTTTTCTTAAACTAGGTAGGACTTCTGCATGGGTAACAGATTATATAATAGAATATGCTTAAAGATAAAAGTATTTTTTAAAAAAGATAAAAGTCTTATCACCTCAATGTCTCATCTTAAAAGAAGTTAATTAAAATATCTTGGATTTGCTTCAAAATAATGAGAGAAGGAAATATATATTAAACAAAGATGGTCTTTGTTGATCATTGTTGCATTTGGGTGATGGGTATATTAAGATTCAATAATGCTCTCTGCTTTAGTATAAACTTGAAGTATTCCATAATAAATTTCGTGGAAACACTAAGTATATAGGCATCCGATGTAAACAAAAATTGGGGGCTATTATATAACTGCACTTTTGAAGAGAGAGATATCTTCTGAAGATAAATTGGATTCAAGACTAAAATGCCAGACTGCAGTTCCACACGGAGACTCTGGGCGCCGCTGTCGGCCAGTGCAGGGCGAGCGCTGACGGCCGGCATTCTTCAGCCTCTAGCCTGGGATTTCCTGCGCAGCAACCGACACAGAGAGAAGGAAACCGGCGACCACAGTGAGGCTCCTGGCCGCGCAGACTCTCTTCAGCCCGAACGGATTCCCAGCTCTGTCCTGGGACGAATGCTCTTCCCGTGACACTGTGGCTTGCGTCTCTTCGGCTTTCCGGAGAGACTGGGACCCGGCGAGAACTAGCGCGCGATGGGAGGGAGCTGCGCGCACAGACGCGGGGCCGGCCGGCTGCAGGTACTGTTTCCCTTCCTGCTGCCTTTGTTCTACCGCGCGTTCTGCGAGCCGATCCGCTACTCCATTCCTGAGGAGCTGGCCAAGGGCTCGGTGGTGGGGAATCTCGCCAAGGACCTAGGGCTCAGCGTCCAGGAAGCGTCAGCTCGGAAGCTGCGAGTCAGCGCGGAGAAGCTGCTTTTCAGTATAGACAGGGAGAGCGGGGACTTACTGGTGAAGGACCGAATAGACCGCGAGCAGATTTGCAGAGAGAGGAGAAGATGTGAGTTGCAGTTGGAAGCCGTGGTGGAAAATCCCTTAAACATTTTCCATATCATTGTGGTTGTTGAGGATATTAATGACCATGCTCCTCAATTCGATAAAAAGGACATACATTTAGAAATTGTTGAGTCTGTATCCGCAGGTGCACGAATATCCCTTGACCCTGCCACTGACCCCGATATAAACATGAACTCAATTAAAGACTATCATATAAATCCTAACTCTTACTTCAAGTTAATGGTTAGAGTTAATTCCGATGGTGGCAGATACCCAGAGTTATCGTTGGAGAAACCTCTAGACCGGGAGGTGCAGCGATCTCATCGCTTGATACTAACGGCCTTGGACGGAGGGGACCCGCCACGAAGTGCCACCGTTAGAATAGAAATTGTTGTCAAAGACACCAATGATAACCCCCCGGTGTTTAGCAAAGATGAATATAGAGTCCGTGTAAGTGAAAGTCTGCCCCCTGGGTCCTCCGTGCTGCAGGTGACAGCCGCTGACCAGGACGAGGGGGCCAATGCCGAAATAAGCTACCACTTCAGGAGCACTGCTCAGAGTACGAGGCACATGTTCTCCCTGGACGAGAAAACAGGCCTGATTACGAATAACCAGTCATTGGATTTTGAGGATATGGAAAGATATACCATGGAAGTGGAAGCAAAAGACGGAGGTGGTCTCTCCACCCAATGTAAAGTAATAATAGAAATCCTAGATGAAAACGACAACAGCCCGGAAATAATCATCACGTCTCTCTCGGATGAGATTTTGGAGGATTCCCAACCAGGAATGGTCGTGGCCCTCTTCAAAACACGGGACTGGGATTTCGGAGGAAATGGCGAAGTCATGTGTAATATAGAAAGAGACGTTCCTTTCAAGATTTACTCCTCTTCTAATAATTACTACAAGCTGGTGACAGATGGGGCCCTGGATCGGGAACAGACCCCAGAGTACAACGTCACCATCACAGCCACCGACAGGGGCAAGCCGCCCCTCTCCTCCAGCACCACCATCACCCTGCGCGTCACCGACGTCAACGACAACGCCCCGGTTTTCCGGCAGCCAGCCTACCTGGCCCACGTGCCAGAAAACAACCCGCCCGGGGCCTCCATCGCGCAGGTCAGCGCCTCCGACCCCGACCTGGGACCCAACGGCCAGGTGTCCTACTCCATCGTGGCCAGCGACCTGGAGCCGCGGGCGCTGTCGTCCTACGTGTCCGTGAGCGCGCACAGCGGGGTGGTGTTCGCGCAGCGCGCCTTCGACCACGAGCAGCTGCGCGCCTTTGAGCTGACGCTGCAGGCGCGCGACCAGGGCTCGCCCGCGCTCAGCGCCAACGTGAGCCTGCGCGTGCTGGTGGGCGACCGCAACGACAACGCGCCCCGGGTGCTGTACCCGGCGCTGGGGCCCGACGGCTCTGCGCTCTTCGACACGGTGCCGCGCGCCGCGCAGCCGGGCTACCTGGTCACCAAGGTGGTGGCGGTGGACGCGGACTCGGGACACAATGCCTGGCTGTCCTACCACGTGCTGCAGGCCAGCGAGCCCGGGCTCTTCAGCCTGGGGCTGCGCACGGGCGAGGTGCGCACGGCCAGACCTTTGGGCGACAGGGACGCGGCCCGCCAGCGCCTCCTGGTGGCCGTGCGGGACGGGGGACAGCCACCCCTCTCAGCCACCGCCACGCTGCTCCTGGTCTTTGCTGACAGCCTACAAGAGGCCCTTCCGGATCTCAGCGAAAGTCCTACGCCCTCTGACCCCCAGGCTGAGCTGCAGTTCTATCTGGTGGTGGCCTTGGCCTTGATCTCCGTGCTCTTCCTCCTGTCCATCATTCTGGCGATTGCCCTGCACCTTCGTCGCTCCTCCAGTCCCTCCGTTTGGGGCTGCTTTCAACCTGGTTTCTGCTCCAAGTCTGGACCTGTGGTTCCCCCCAACTACAGTGAGGGAACATTGCCCTATTCCTACAATCTGTGCGTTGCCCAAGCTGGAAAGACAGAGTTTAATTTCTTAAAATGTACTGAGCCCTTGCAGTCTGCTCAAGACATAGTTTGTGGTGATTCTTCTGGGCCCTTAATTCCACTTCAGAGTGGGAATGATTTGACTTCGCATCCTGAGACCCTAACACCGGTGAGTTTCATTTCTGTGTCTTCAGTAATATTCTACTCGTTTCTCATATTTCAGGTGTACTACTTCATTTTTATATCTAGAATAATTTTTAGAAAATCCATAACTAATCACCAGCTTGTCTTCTCAGTGTTCACTTTAGCTGACTATATTTTTCAAGATTTTTTACTTGGTTCAGAAGTTGCTCTATAATTTAAAAAGAATGTTACTCAATTAGAGATATCTTTTCAAGCTGAGATTAGCCAAACAGAGACAGTGGTCTTGGCTTCTTATGAAATAAATACATAATAACCTATCCAAATCTGCTAAGATTTAAGATAAAATTTCTATATCCTACTTATATGTTTTTAAAGCTTAATAATATTCAGGCACTCATTATCTATCAAAGCATGTGCTCCTTCCAAAAGAACATTTATTGCATACAATCTTATAGGTGTTTTTAGATTTCTTTTTTCACTATTTAAAAAATTTATAAAACTGTAAGCATTTGAGAGGTATGGTGAGCAGATCCATGAATTCCTGAGATAATATGCGAAGTTATAGATGTATGGTGTATTTTTCTTGGGAGAGGTGTCAAAATTTTGTTTCCATTGCCAAGGTTTCTATGGTCCCCAAAACTTAATAGTAACTACCCTGGCTGAATTTTTTTCTTCAAGTTTGGTCCTTCTGGCTTTCTTCTTATATTTACTTGTCTTTTCTTGGAGCTCCAGTTCTACTCTTTTCCAATCTTCTTTCCTCTCCATTGAAAGATCAAGAATTTCCAAGAAAGCAAATGAAATGCTCTTGCCTTTTGTGTTCAGACTCTGTCTTGGATTGTCTGGTATACAAATTGTTGAAGACTAAAGATAAAACCTTAATGACTAAAGATAAAATCTATGAAGAGTTACATATGTGGGACATAGTGACATAAACACTAATGAACACATGTTCTCTGTATGAAAGAAGTGAACCTCTAAGCCCTTCACCTTTGAAGGGAGAACTGCTGTTGGGTTGATGGGCACATACAATTGAAAGTATGTGTAGCACTTTACTTGGGCTCCCATACAAAATGTTAAAAGAAGAGAATATTTAAATTGGCAGCAGTGCCCTGATGAAAACAGGCCATTTGACATAAGCACTTATTTTTTAAACACCTACATCACTATTTCTAAGTTTGTATTTGAAAATTGCAGCACTTGAAACTCCTGTACATATATCTCTTCCAATTACAATACAGACATGTTCCCCTTAGTTTTTGATTACCTTCTCAACTTATTTAAATAGGTCAAACCCACTTCTAATAATGTATACCCCAAATAAGATACATTAAAAAGATTAATTGAGGATCAATAAAACTACTTTAGAAAACAACATTTTGAAAACCTTTTATACAATCTTAACACTAAACAAACTTAATTAGTTAATTAAATCAAAAATAAAAAGATTTTAAGTGAATTGTTAGGGGCATATCTCAGAGTTTCTGTATGAATGTCTAAACAATTGGATTGTTTAAATCTAAATTTAAAATAAAATTGTAAGACTTCTGAATATTTTTAGAAGCTCATATGAAATAAAATAAGCATTACTTACCTCTGGATATATTTCTGTTGAGAAAATAAGTGTTGAGATACATATTTAGCGAACTATTTTCACTTCGCATTTTATAGTACTTTCATTCCAGTTTATTCTATCCAGTAAAGAAACCTACTAATAGTTTATTTAATGATATCAGCCAAGAAATCAAAGAAGTAATGTAAAATAAAATAAAATCTCCATCAAAGAGTAGCGTTTGTTTTTTATGGTACACATAGCGGGTGCAGTAACTTCTGAGGACTCTGGGCGCCGCTGTCCGCCTACTAGGAAAGAATCGCAGCCCCCGCTCCAGCCGGATTCTCGGGGCTCCGACTACACAAAAGCGCCACAGTTCCTCCAAACCGGCTCCGGGGCTGCAGCGACACTCACTCCAGAATTTAAGGTGCTCAGCCTACAGAGACTCCTTGCAGCCAGAGGAAGAAAAAGGGACAGGGTCAAAACACGCAGCGTGTCCAGTGAGGACATTGCCAGAATTCCGTGACCAAACAATGGCCGCTCAAAGGAATAGCTCCGACCGCTGCGCGCTGGTTCTGCTCTGCCTTTTTCTCGGTGCGCCGTGGGAGTCTGAGGCCCGGCAGATCCGCTACTCGGTGCCTGAGGAGCTGGACACAGGCTCCTTCGTGGGCAACATCTCCAAGGACCTGGGGCTGGAGCCCCGGGAGCTGGCGGAGCGCGGAGTCCGCATCGTCTCCAGAGGTAGGACGCAGCTTTTTGCTCTCAATCCGCGGAGTGGCAGCTTGGTCACGGCGGGCAGGATAGACCGGGAGGAGCTCTGCGCTCAGAGCGCGCGGTGTCTGGTGAGTTTTAACATTCTTGTGGAAGATAGGGTGAAACTTTTCGGGATAGAAATAGAAGTAACTGATATCAACGATAATGCCCCCAAATTCCAAGCGGAAAATCTAGACGTAAAAATCAATGAAAATGTCGCTGCAGGGATGCGTTTTCCTCTCCCGGAAGCTGTTGATCCGGATGTGGGCGTGAACTCCCTACAGAGCTACCAGCTCAGCCCTAGTAGGCACTTCTCTCTAGCAGTTCAGAGCCGTGCCAACGGTGTCAAGTACCCGGAGCTGGTGCTGGAGCGCGCCCTGGATCGGGAGGAAGAGGCACAGCACCACCTGGTCCTCACTGCCTCCGACGGGGGTGACCCTCTCCGATCTGGCACTGTCCTCATCAGTGTCACTGTCTTCGATACAAATGACAACGCACCTGTCTTCACTTTGCCTGAATACCGAGTGAGTGTTCCGGAGAACTTGCCAGTGGGCACACAGCTGCTGACAGTCACTGCTACCGACAGGGATGAAGGAGCCAATGGAGAAGTGACATATTCATTCCGAAAACTACCTGATACACAATTACTGAAATTCCAACTAAACAAAAATACTGGAGAAATAAAAATATCAGAAAATCTAGATTATGAAGAAACAGGCTTCTATGAAATAGAAATACAAGCAGAAGATGGAGGAGCATATCTTGCAACTGCAAAAGTGTTGATTACAGTAGAAGATGTAAATGACAACAGTCCAGAAGTGACCATCACATCTCTGTTTAGTCCCCTGAAGGAAGATTCACCTCTGGGGACTGTTATAGCTCTTTTAAACGTGCATGATCTAGACTCTGGGCAGAATGGACAGGTCACCTGCTCCATAGCAGGTGATCTACCATTTAAGTTAGAAAAGTCCATTGACAGCTACTATAGATTGGTGACACACGGGGCTCTTGACAGGGAGCAGGTATCCTCTTACAATATTACTATAACAGCCACAGATGGAGGAAGCCCACCCCTGTCGATGGGAACTCACTTCACCCTGCAAGTGGCGGATATCAATGACAATCCGCCCACCTTCTCTCACATAGCCTACGTTACCTATATCCCAGAGAACAACCCAAGAGGTGCCTCCATCTTTTCAGTGGCTGCACTAGACCCTGACAGCAAAGAGAATGCTCAGATTATTTACTCTCTGACTGAAGACACTATCCAGGGGGCACCTCTATCTTCCTACGTCTCCATCAACTCTGACACAGGAGTCCTGTATGCACTTCGTTCCTTCGACTATGAGCAGTTTCGTGACCTACAGATGCAGGTAACTGCCACAGATAGTGGTAACCCACCACTCAGCAGCAATGTGTCTCTAAGTCTATTTGTGCTGGACCAGAATGACAATGCTCCAGAGATCCTGTACCCCTCTCTTCCCACCGATGGTTCCACTGGTGTGGAATTGGCACCCCGCTCTGCAGAGTCTGGTTATCTGGTGACTAAGGTGGTGGCAGTGGACAGAGACTCAGGCCAGAACGCCTGGCTGTCCTACCGCCTGCTCAAGGCCAGCGAGCCAGGGCTCTTCACGGTGGGGCTGCACACGGGCGAGGTGCGCACTGCAAGGGCCCTGCTGGATAGAGATACGCTCAAGCAGAGCCTGGTGGTGGCAGTTCAGGACCATGGCCAGCCCCCTCTCTCCGCAACTGTCACACTTACTGTGGCGGTGGCTGACAGCATCCCAGATGTCCTGGCCGACCTGGAAAGTCTTGAGCCTCCCAACCACCCTGACCACTCCAGCCTCACGCTGTACCTGGTGGTGGCAGTGGCTGCTGTCTCCTGTGTCTTCCTTGCCTTTGTCATCATGTTGCTGGCGCTCAGGCTACGCCGCTGGCACACATCTCGTCTACTCCAGGCTTCAAGAGGCGGGTTGGAGGGCGTGCCCGCCTCGCAATTTGTGGGCGTGGATGGGATGCGGGCTTTCCTGCAGACCTATTCCCATGAGGTCTCTCTCACTGCTGACTCTCGGAAGAGTCATCTGATCTTTCCTCAGCCCAACTATGCAGACACGCTCATCAGCCAGGAGAGCTGCGAGAAAAAGGATCCTTTGTCTTTGTTAGATGATTCGAAGTTTCCTATAGAAGATACCCCTTTGGTTCCAGTGAGTTCTATTTTTACTCCTTTCCTTTCATTTAAAAAATTATGATTGGTTTTGTTTTTAGGTTTGCAGCATATCGATGGGAATTTTTAATCTTTATTCTTTCATATTATCCAATTCGATTTGCTTCTTGCTAAAATATTCTAGAGTAGAACTTGTCAGTTATTAAGACTATGGCTTTACTTTCTGATAAACATATATGTAATGGCAAGGAAGATCTATCGTCATAAGATTGTTACCATTAGTTTTGCAGAGCCTTATCTTTTATAGTTTTGTGTGCTGTCCTTTGGTCAGATGCTGAAATCCTAGCTCTGATTTTGAAGGCAAGTCCGGTAAACATAGGTAAATGTCAGAAACAAATGCATTGACATCACTGGAAACATAACTCAAACACAAGGCCACTCATTTCCTTCCCAAGGAGAAGGGCAGAAGTACACCTTTGTGGTTATATTCTTTAAACTATACCTTGTAACGACAATCACAATTGAATTTACTTCCTAGAGATTTAGATTTTTCATCAGTATTTTATAAGAAATCATAACAATGTGTGCTTAAATTTTCCCAAGTGCAATCATATCTGGTAACATTGCAACACCTTTTTTTGCCTGAGATTCTAATTTCATACCATAGTGTGGAAGACATAGCATTTTAATTTGACTTTCCTTGCTCAATCAGGTTTCTAGAAAACATATAGAAGGTTAAATTATGCTCATTTTAAGTTCTTCTCTCTCTGTATTATTTTTTGGGTTAAATTCTCCAATCTCTGGGGCTGAAAAATATATAGAGATTGGGGAGACAGATGGGTTGTACATGTTCCCCAGGGATGTGTGCCAAGAGTATTTCAGTAGCTCCTGAGTGTAGTGGAAGAAAGAACCACCTCAAACTCTGAAATTGAGTGAAAATAAATTTAAAGTTAAAAAATGTTATTTCTGTAGGATATGTGATCCGAATATAAGCAGAGAAGTACACAAAATTATCCTAAGCAGATTATCAGTGGAGTTACTAAGGAACCTATTTGGGTTATTGAAGATAGTGATGTATTGGTTTGACCTCTTACGTTTATTACTAATATTCTTCTAAATTAATATGTTAGCATAAAGGCAAAGAGTGTCCTAATATATGTCAACATACTTATGAAAACATTACTTTTTTCATGTCATTCAACATTTATTCAATGATAGGTATGTGGAAGGAGAACACAGGATGAAAAATCTAAAACTTTTGGGTCATAGTTATTAACCTTTAAGTCATTGAAACTGTCATTTAAAATTTCTGTCCATGAGAGTCAAAATTTTTATGCAGCTATCTCAAATAATTCTTTTATCTTGAAAAATACTGATTTTTAAAATAACTACTTTGACATGGTAACTATTGTAAGAAAATGTTTTTAAATATAATTACTTAAACACAGGACACTTCATATTATTGTAGTCAACATGGCAATGGTTGCATACGAGTTACTAAATATGGAGGGATGGATTAATACTTCCTAGCCGAATATAAACTAGGATCGAAGACAAAAAAAAATGTGGGTTTTTTGCTTATCTTTAGTATTTGCCTTTGTAAATAATTTACTCTTAAAAGGAAAAACAATGATTGCCTCTGGATGGAAGAACCGGATAGCGGTAGACCATGAGATAGAGACCTACTTTTCACTTTATAATCTTTTGTTGACTTTTGAAAGAAATACTTTTATCTTTTCACATTTATGTAAATTTTTAAAATATAAAAATACATAGTTTTGACTATGGGAAAAGCATGTTTCATGATGAAAACGGAATCACTGAGGAATCAGGGTCAAATATTTTAGCTCCTAACATTGAAAGAAAAAGATTTCCTGAAATGGAGAAAACTTAGGCTGCAGTTCCACACGAGGCCTCTGGGCGCCGCTGTCGGCCAGTGCAGGGCAAGCGCCGACGCCCGGGAATCCTCAGCCTCTAGCCTAGAATTTCCTGCGCAGCCACCAACACAGAAGGAAACCCGTTCATACACTAGGGCTCCGAGTGGTGCAGACTCGCCGAGCACAAGCGGATTCCCAGCCCCAAGACTGGGGACTCCGCCTGTCCTGGGCTGAATGGTTTCCAGCGTGATAGTGTGCACTTTCTCCAACTGGGAAGACTGGGACCCAGCGAGAACTAGCGCGCGATGGGAGGGAGCTGCGCACAGGGACGCGGAGCCGGCCGGCTGCAGGTACTGTTTCCCTTCCTGCTGCCTTTGTTCTACCGCGCACTCTGTGAGCCCATCCGCTACTCGATTCCTGAGGAGTTGGCCAAGGGCTCGGTGGTGGGGAATCTCGCCAAAGATCTAGAGCTGAGTGTCTTGGATGTGTCCTCTAGGAAGCTGCGAGTTAGCGCGGAGAAGCTGCTTTTCAGTATAGACAGGGAGAGCGGGGACTTACTGGTGAAGGACCGAATAGACCGCGAGCAGATTTGCAGAGAGAGGAGAAGATGTGAGTTGCAGTTGGAAGCCGTGGTGGAAAATCCCTTAAACATTTTCCATATCATTGTGGTTGTTGAGGATATTAATGACCATGCCCCTCAATTCCATAAAGATGAAATAAACTTAGAAATCAGTGAATCTGTCAGCCCAGGAACGGGAACAATTCTTGACTCTGCAAAAGATCCTGACATTAATATGAATTCACTGAGCAAATACCAACTAAGTCCTAATGAATATTTCTCACTGGTGGTGAAAGACAATCCCGATGGTGGCAAATATCCAGAATTAATATTGAAGAAGACCCTGGACCGAGAAGTGCAGAGCTCGCACCACTTGGTACTAACAGCCTTGGATGGTGGGGATCCGCCCCAGAGCGGCACTGCTCAGATCCGAATCCTGGTGGTGGATGCCAATGATAACCCCCCTGTGTTCAGCCAAAGTGTGTACAGGGTCAGCATTCCGGAAGATGTGCCCGCAGGCACCTCTGTGCTGACGGTGAGCGCCACTGACCAAGACGAAGGCTCCAACGCAGAGGTCACCTACACCTTCCTCGGTGTGGCTGAGAAAGCCCAGCACGTGTTCTCTCTGGATTCTGCAACAGGAAACATTGTAACTCACCGGCCCTTGGATTTTGAAGAAGTAGAAAGATACGTAATGGATGTAGAAGCAAAGGACCGAGGATCTCTCTCTACACGGTGCAAAGTAATTGTAGAAGTTTTAGATGAAAACGACAACAGCCCGGAAATAATCATCACGTCTCTCTCTGATCACATTTTGGAGGATTCCGGTCCAGGAATGGTTGTGGCCCTCTTCAAAACACGGGACTGGGATTCCGGTGAAAATGCAAAAGTCACGTGTAAATTAAGTAGCAACGTTCCATTCAAGATTCATTCTTCTTCTAATAATTACTACAAGCTGGTAACAGATGGGGCCCTGGACCGAGAACTGACCCCGGAGTACAATGTCACCCTCACAGCCACCGACAGGGGCAAGCCGCCCCTCTCCTCCAGCACCACCATCACCCTGCGCGTCACCGACGTCAACGACAACGCCCCGGTATTCCGGCAGCCAGCCTACCTGGCCCACGTGCCAGAAAACAACCCGCCCGGGGCCTCCATCGCGCAGGTCAGCGCCTCCGACCCCGACCTGGGACCCAACGGCCAGGTGTCCTACTCCATCGTGGCCAGCGACCTGGAGCCGCGGGCGCTGTCGTCCTACGTGTCCGTGAGCGCGCACAGCGGGGTGGTGTTCGCGCAGCGCGCCTTCGACCACGAGCAGCTGCGCGCCTTTGAGCTGACGCTGCAGGCGCGCGACCAGGGCTCGCCCGCGCTCAGCGCCAACGTGAGCCTGCGCGTGCTGGTGGGCGACCGCAACGACAACGCGCCCCGGGTGCTGTACCCGGCGCTGGGGCCCGACGGCTCTGCGCTCTTCGACACGGTGCCGCGCGCCGCGCAGCCGGGCTACCTGGTCACCAAGGTGGTGGCGGTGGACGCGGACTCGGGACACAATGCCTGGCTGTCCTACCACGTGCTGCAGGCCAGCGAGCCCGGGCTCTTCAGCCTGGGGCTGCGCACGGGCGAGGTGCGCACGGCCAGACCTTTGGGCGACAGGGACGCGGCCCGCCAGCGGCTGCTGGTCGCTGTGCGCGATGGGGGACAGCCACCTCTCTCTGCCACCGCCACGCTGCTCCTGGTCTTCGCTGACAGCCTGCAAGAGGCCCTTCCGGACCTCAGCGACCACGCCACGCCCTCTGACCCCCAGGCTGAGCTGCAGTTCTATCTGGTAGTGGCTTTGGCCTTGATCTCCGTGCTTTTCCTCCTCGCGGTGATTCTAGCCATTGCTCTGCGCCTGCGAAGCTCTTACAACCCCGCCACTGGGGGCTGCTTTGGGTCTGTTCTCTGCTCCAAGTCTGGACCAGAGATTCCTCCCAACTACAGTGAGGGAACTTTGCCTTATGCCTATAATCTCTGTGTGCCTGGGGATCAAACTAACCCGGAATTAAATTTTCTCACATCTACCGATCATTGTCCAGCTAAACAAGATACTCTCAACAAAGATAGCTCGTTAGCGCTATTGGCTGGCATACTAACTCCTAGTGTTGAAGCAAATAAGAAGACTTTTACACAGGTAAGTAGTTAAAATAATGCATTTTACATTCCAATATGCCAGTATATATCAATATAGTGCTTTTATTTCAAGATCCTATGTTCAATCTCTTGCTAGGGTTTCTAAAATAAATCCTTGGTCAGACCTATGAGTATCACTGTTAAGACTCAAGTTTACAATGCTGCGATGCTTCTAATATTCAAATGCATTTTAAGGTAGGTATACAGAGAAATCTCATGAAATTTTCATGAAATAGAATACCCTTTAATTAAGGATATGGAAAACAGGTATATTTTATATAATGGTATTTTAAATAACCCTAATGCCATCCAAATCTTCTCAAAAGTTTCATCTTTATTTTTCTCAATAAAGAACCATTACTGAGAATTATCACCATGCATCCTATCTGATGATTTTGTCAGGACCCTGCTAGTTCCACATCAACAAATGCTATTCTCTTCAGTTGGTAAAAATTAATAGGAACCAAATCCAACCTGCAAGTGTTCAGTTCCAGTAATATCTGAAAACTTTTTTAAAATTTTAAACAATTAAAACTTGTTAAAATTATAATTGTTAAAATTTTAAAAAATTAAAAATTAATCTTGTGCTCTTGGTTAACTCGTAAATCACATCATATAACTGTTGTCTGAAATTTAAGCTTTACATATGCAGTAGGAATGATTCTGGAAAAGGTGAGTGTATTTATTATAGAACAGGCACATTCGTTGGGTTTTCTTACTCGTTGCAATAATAAGTTTGGGCTCTAGGCGCCGCTGTTCACCAACCAGGGAATGGGAAGTTGCACGCTACAGAGTCACTCCCTCCCCTACCTCTATAACACAAAGCGGAGAGAGATGGATACTCACAGATCCTGATGCTGGAAACTTAAAGTACGGACTTGCCTTCGCTCTCTGCTATATTTGGGTGCAGTCGGCCCGGGACTTTGTAGATACATAGGCTGTCAGGACAAACCGGCTCAAGAAACCTCGGAATATCGGCTCAGCAACTGCCATGGCGAATCAGCTATTACGCCTGGACCGCAGCGGGCTGGCGCTACTGTACCTTTTCCTGGGGACGCTGCGGCAGTCTGCAGCCGGGCAGATCCGCTACTCGGTGCCGGAGGAGACAGACACAGGCTCCTTCGTGGGCAACATCTCCAAGGACCTGGGGCTGGAGCCCCGGGAGCTGGCGGCGCGCCGCGTCCGCATCGTCTCCAGAGGTAGGACGCAGCTTTTCGCTCTGCAGCCACAAAGTGGCAGCTTGGTCACCGCAGGCAGGATAGATCGGGAGGAGCTCTGTGAGACGGTGTCCTCCTGTTTTTTAAATATGGAGATACTTGTGGAAGATACCCTGAAAATTTACGGAGTCGAAGTGGAGATAATGGATATTAATGATAACGCCCCCAGTTTCGAGGAGGAGGAAGTAGAGATAAAAGTCAATGAACTCGCAACTCCGGGATCGCGATTTCCCCTTCCTAACGCCAGGGATCCAGATGTAGGAATGAACTCCCTTCAGCGCTACCAGCTCAACCCTAATAGCTACTTTTCCTTACAAGTTGGAGGCATAACTGATGGAGCCAAGAATCCAGAGCTAGTGCTGGAGGGGACCCTGGACCGGGAGAAAGCGGCTGCCCACCACCTCCTCCTCACAGCCTTAGATGGAGGAGAACCCATCCGCCGGGGCACTGTTCCCATTCGTGTGGTGGTCCTCGATGTCAATGACCACACCCCAAAGTTTACACAGTCTGTGTATCGAGTGAGTGTTCCTGAGAACCTCAGCTCTGGATCTCGGGTGCTCGTGGTAAATGCAACTGATCCAGATGAGGGAGTCAACGGGGAAGTGGTGTATTCGTTCCGGAATATGGAAAGCAAAGCTTCTAAAATATTCCAGTTGGATTCTCGAACTGGAGAAGTGTCAATACAGGGGCCTCTGGATTTTGAGAAATATAGGTTCTATGAGATGGAAATTCAAGGCCAAGATGGTGGAGGTCTCTGGACCACTGCTAAGATGTTGATCACAGTTGTGGATGTGAACGATAATGCTCCAGAAATAACGATCACGTCTTCTACTGACTCAGCGCTGGAAAACTCTCCTCCGGGTACAGTAATTGCTCTTCTAAACGTGCAAGATCAAGACTCTGGAGAAAATGGTCAAGTTTCTTGTTTCATTCCTAACGATCTGCCTTTTAATTTAGAAAAGACTTATGGAAATTATTACAAGTTGGTAACAAACAGAGCGCTGGACAGAGAGCAGGTCCAGAGCTACAATATAACATTGACGGCTACAGATCATGGAAGTCCACCCTTGTCTACAAAAACTCATATTTCATTGAATGTAGCAGATGACAACGATAACCCACCCACTTTTGCTCACTCCTCTTATTCCGCCTACATTCCTGAAAACAACCCCAGGGGAGCCTCCTTTTTCTCAGTGACTGCACTTGACTTGGACAGCAAAGAAAATGCCCGGGTCACTTACTCTCTGGTCCAGGACACCATCCAGGGAGCTCCCCTGTCCTCCTACATCTCTATCAACTCAGACACTGGCGTCCTGTACGCGCTGTGCTCCTTCGACTATGAGCAGTTCAGAGACCTGCAGCTACAAGTGATGGCACAGGACAGTGGGGACCCTCCACTCAGCAGCAACGTGTCCCTGAGCATATTTGTGCTGGACCAGAACGACAATGTGCCAGAGATCCTGTACCCTGCACTCCCCACTGATGGCTCCACTGGTGTGGAGCTGGCACCCCGCTCTGCAGAGCCTGGCTACCTGGTGACCAAGGTGGTGGCAGTGGACAGAGACTCAGGCCAGAATGCCTGGCTGTCCTACCGCCTGCTGAAGGCCAGCGAGCCAGGGCTCTTCACAGTGGGGCTGCACACGGGAGAGGTGCGCACGGCAAGGGCCCTGCTGGACAGAGACGCACTCAAGCAGAGCCTGGTGGTGGCTGTTCAGGACCATGGTCAACCCCCACTCTCTGCCACTGTGACACTCACTGTGGCTATAGCCGACAGTATCCCAGAGGTCCTGGCAGACCTGGGCAGCCCTGAGTCTCCCGCCAACCCTGATGGTTCAGGCCTCACCTTGTACCTGGTGATGGCGGTGGCGGCGGTCTCCTGCGTCTTTCTAGCCTTTGTCATCGTGCTGCTGGCGCTCAGGCTGAGGCGCTGGCACACATCGCGCTTGCTCCAGGCTTCTGGAGGCGGGTTTGCAGGTGTGCCTGCTTCCCACTTCGTGGGC
Source organism: Myotis nattereri (assembly GCF_964212035.1). Taxonomy (NCBI): domain Eukaryota; kingdom Metazoa; phylum Chordata; class Mammalia; order Chiroptera; family Vespertilionidae; genus Myotis; species Myotis nattereri. The sequence goes on from NC_138080.1 coordinate 82,660,608, forward strand.
GTGGACGGGGTGCAGGCTTTCCTGCAGACCTATTCGCACGAGGTCTCTCTCACTGCAGACTCTGGGAAGAGTCACCTGATCTTCCCACAACCCAACTATGCAGACACGCTCATCAGCCAGGAGAGCTGTGGGAAAAGCGAGCCTCTCTTGATAGTTGAAGATTCAGTTACCGGTATAGGCAAAATTAATCCTACAAGTAATCAGGTGAGATTTTTTTCTTGCCTTTCAATTATTAGTGTCTCTGCACAAGTCTGTTAAGTGGCTCTTTTGGTAAGCCTATTATGAAAACTGTTGGGGGGGGCATATTCAGTTCACACAGACATCGAGCAATACATGTGCGTTTGTGTACTTTACCTTTATTCAAACTACCATCATTTTTCAAAAAGGTTTTCTGAAAGTCATTTTTTTAGTTTGGTATATTTTCTTTTGAGTCCAAGGGTGCAGTTTTGCTATTATGGCTTGCTTTATAGTAAATTGAATTTTAGTAATATTTTTCTATCAGTGTCTGTGACTATCAATGTAAACTGGTTATGATTTGCAAACACTTTCTATTTATTTCCCTATTTCAACGTTGCATTGCCTCCATGATTATAATTATATTCTACCATTATTTGCTTTACTTCTAGTGATCAGATTTGACCCTGTTGATTCAATAGCATATTCTCTCTAACTCTTTTTCTTATCTATCTATATACACAGTCACACATATGTCCACATTTACACATGTAAACTTTTCTCTGAGCACAAAAAGAATTATATTTTCATTTTTGATGGCTGGTAATATGTTTAGATCCTGTTGATTATTTTAATTTTGTCTCATTAATTTATCCCACCAAAACATACATGTTGACTGCCTTTTAATTACTAGACTCCCTTGTGAGAGAAAATATAGAACACACTTTTTTCCTTAAGTTCTAGACATCTTTCTATTTCTACAGTTAGCGCATTAGATAGTTCTGAAGAAATAATTGAATTGTTGAACTGGTGCTATTTCCTTTTATTCTTTTACTTGTACTTTAGTGTGTGTTGAAGATTTTTTAAAGTGTAAAGACACAGAAATGCTTATTTTTGATCCAGTGCCCCTCAGAAAGTTATTTTCAAATCTGTTAAATATGTCTACATTTTTCAGATTTATTCATATGGAATAGTTGTGAATATAAGAGATGGGGTGGGTATTCCTCTAGATATTTTTGTTTGTTTTCAATATGCCAGCAAGTCATGGGCTCCCTCTTTATTTCCTTCATAAACTCCCTTTGTATTATATCTAAGTATACTCAGTTCTTATATTTATAACCAACTTGTTATTGAAGCCCTAGGACAGCGGTTCTCAACCTGTGGGTCGCGACACCTTTGGGGTTCGAACGACCCTTTCACAGGGGTCACCTAAGACCATCGGGAAACACATATATAATTACATGTTGTTTTTGTGATTAATCACTATGCTTTAATTATGTTCAATTTGTAACAATGAAAATACATCCTGCATATCAGATATTTACATTACAATTCATAACAGTAGCAAAATTACAGTTATGAAGTAGCAACGAAAATAATTTTATGGTTGGGGGTCACCACAACATAAGGAACTGTATTAAAGGGTCACGGCATTAGGAAGGTTGAGAACCACTCCCCTAGGAGTTACCTACTAACACATGTGTTATCTGAAGCAAGGTCTAAGAAAGTCAAGGAGAGGAGACCTATGTAGTATATTAGACCACAGGAATCATCTCCATAATCACTACAGCTCCTCATGCTCACACCACTACTTCTAGATATTCTGTCCAAATTGCTAGCATATTCATGTTCCCTTTCCAGTTTTCCTTTCTCCTTTAGGAGTTGGCCTTAGTAATTAACTCTACATAGAGTATCTAATGTTTGGGTGAAAAGAATTTCAACTGTAGGAAAGGAAAGTCTTACAACAAATGCCTAAATTTGTCTTGACGTCAAGAAAATGTTAGTGTGTTTTGAGCATCTTCTAGGGATAGAATTATGCTTGTGAAATTCCAAACTGAGAAAAAAGATTTAACACATTTTACTTGAACTGAAATTAAATGAATAAAAAGGTTATGAGGTATTTTGCTGGAAGAGGGAGATGTTCCATATTTTTTTAAATGTAGTCTGGCCCTAGCCAGTGTGGCTCAGTTGGTTGGGCGTCGTCCCCTGCACTAAAATGTTGCAGATTCCATTCAGGTCTGGACACATGCCCGGGGTTTCTGGCTCGATCCCCAGTGGGGGGCATTCAGGAGGGAGCTAATTTATGTTTCTCTTTCACATTGATGTTTCTCTCTTTTCCTCTCCCTCTCTTTCTAAAATCAATAAAAACATTTTTTAAAAAAATGTAGTCTGAACTAGTTAGGAGCTGGCAACGAAGATCCTAGAAAATAGAAAAGGTTGGCTTTGAAACTTGAGATTAGGAAGGTTATTTTGATTCAGAGGTAGTAATAAAGTGCAACATATGGTCCATTTAAATAAAAGGACAAATAAAACAGCCTCACATTTCATGACATTAAATTCCTATGGTAACATACTGGGGTATTCTTCTATATTGTTTATGATGTAAGTGTCAAACACTTAATGATCCCTTTCATGAATCTCTTTTATAAATAACAAGGAAGACTTGATGTCCTTGGCCATCCTTATCCTGAGTACAACCTATGTAGCTTTAAGCTCTCCTCCAGTTTCCTGATCAATGGAGGAGGGAAATTAATCTGTACATAAGATTGAATCTAATACTAGGTGTCATTTCATGGCTGTCAAAATTTCCCCATACCACTTGGTGGGGCTATTTTCTCACGTGGTCTTTGTTCTAAGTCTGGAGAGAAGACTTTGCTTTGTTCTTCCAATATCTGCACTGCCTCTGGTTTGAAAAAGACAAACTTTTCTCAATGGTGGGTTTATGGCTCTTCTATTGGATCCCATCTCTAGGGAACTTTCTTTTGAAGTAAACACTGGAAAACAGACACATCCAAAACGCACTAATTGCCTCCTTTCCTAGACATCAGTCCAACATAGCTGTTGGAATACCGAATCCCATTATTTGCAAGGCTTCTGCCTGCAGTTTTCTAAGCAGACTCTGGGCGCCGCTGTTGGCCAACTGCTGCAAGAGCTGGAGTCCAGGATCCACCGGGTGTTTTCTGCGCAGTCACAAAAGCAAGTAGAAAGGCGAGTGGTCCGAACTCCGGCTCACTGCTCGGCAAATCTGATTCCGGAATACCGACTGGGATGCCTTCAAACTGGGAGCCTTGAGTTTTCTACGCGGTGGAAGTAGATATTTAAATAGAATTTGTAAAGAAAGCATCTTCTCAATGCCAGAGTCTGCAGCAGGGCTCAGAAGGATGGGCACCAGGGCGAAGCAGAGGAGCAGGACCCCGCGGCGGTGGCAAGTACTCTTTCTCTTCCTGCTGCCTTTGTTCTGCGGGGCGCTCTCCGAGCAGATCCGCTACTCTATTCCGGAAGAAATGGCCAGGGGCTCTGTAGTGGGGAATCTCGCTAAGGACCTGGGGCTGCCGGTACGGGATTTATTGACCCGCAACCTCAGAGTTAGTGCAGAGAAGCAATACTTTGCCTTAAACACGGAGAATGGGAACTTACTTGTGAGTGACAGAATAGATCGGGAATCGCTCTGCCCTCAAAACCCTGTGTGTGTCGTGCCCTTAGAGATTGTAGCAGAGAAACCTCTAAATGTTTTTCACATAAACGTGATGATAGAAGATATAAATGACAATCCACCTCATTTCCCCCAAAATAGCACTGTTTTACAAATCAATGAATTTGCAACTCCAGGAGCTCGGTTTGACTTGGAATCTGCTATAGACGCAGATGTAGGGCCTCACTCTCTCCAGAGTTACCAACTCAGCTATAATGAGCACTTTTCTCTAATGGTAAAGGATAAAGCTGAAGGCAAGAATGCCCCGGAATTGGTGTTAGAAAGGCCCCTGGACCGGGAACAACAGAGCTCCCATCTCCTGGTCCTGACAGCGGTGGATGGCGGTGACCCGGTCAGAACCGGCACCACTCAAATTAGGATTGAGGTTACTGACGCCAACGATAACGCCCCAGTGTTCAGTCAGGATGTGTACAGAGTTAGCCTTCCAGAGAACTTGCCCCCAGGCACCTCAGTGCTAAAGGTGACAGCCACGGACCAGGATGAGGGCATCAATGCAGAGATCAGGTACTCCTTCAAAACACCAGGAGATGTTGGAAGTATGTTTATGCTAGACCATCAAAGTGGAGAAATTAAATCCAAAAACCCTATAGACTTCGAAATCAGTAGCAGTTATACCATAATCATGGAAGCCAAGGACGGCGGAGGCATGGCCACCAAATGTAAAATTATACTCGAAATTCTAGATGAGAATGACAACGCCCCAGAGGTGGTGTTCACTTCGGTGTCTAGTTCCATAACCGAGGATGCAGAGCCCGGGACGGTGATTGCTTTGTTCAAAACACACGATAAAGATTCCGGAGAAAACGGGAAGGTTATATGCCTCATAAAAGAGGACGTTCCTTTTAGAATTCAATCTTCCGCCAATAATTACTACAAGCTGGTGACAGATGGGGCCCTGGATCGGGAACGGACCCCGGAGTACAATGTTACCATCACAGCCATCGACAGAGGCAAGCCACCCCTTTCCTCCAGCAGAAGCGTCACCCTATACATCAGGGACATCAACGACAACGCCCCGGTTTTCCAGCAGCCAGCCTACCTGGTCCACGTGCCAGAAAACAACCCGCCCGGGGCCTCCATCGCGCAGGTCAGCGCCTCCGACCCCGACCTGGGACCCAACGGCCAGGTGTCCTACTCCATCGTGGCCAGCGACCTGGAGCCGCGGGCGCTGTCGTCCTACGTGTCCGTGAGCGCGCACAGCGGGGTGGTGTTCGCGCAGCGCGCCTTCGACCACGAGCAGCTGCGCGCCTTTGAGCTGACGCTGCAGGCGCGCGACCAGGGCTCGCCCGCGCTCAGCGCCAACGTGAGCCTGCGCGTGCTGGTGGGCGACCGCAACGACAACGCGCCCCGGGTGCTGTACCCGGCGCTGGGGCCCGACGGCTCTGCGCTCTCCGACACGGTGCCGCGCGCCGCGCAGCCGGGCTACCTGGTCACCAAGGTGGTGGCGGTGGACGCGGACTCGGGACACAATGCCTGGCTGTCCTACCACGTGCTGCAGGCCAGCGAGCCCGGGCTCTTCAGCCTGGGGCTGCGCACGGGCGAGGTGCGCACAGCTCGTGCTTTGGGCGACAGGGACGCGGCCCGCCAGCGGCTGCTGGTCGCTGTGCGCGATGGGGGACAGCCACCTCTCTCTGCCACCGCCACGCTTCACCTGATCTTTGCGGACAGTGTTCAAGAGGCACTGCCAGACCTCAATGACCATCACACACCTTCTGACCCCCAGGCTGAGCTGCAATTTTACCTGGTGGTGGCCTTGGCCTTGATCTCCGTGCTCTTCCTCTTGGCGGTGATTCTGGCCATTGCTGTGCGCCTGCGACGCTCCTCTAGCCTGGCTACCTGGCGCTGCTTTCAGCATAGTCTTTGTACTAAGACTGGACCAGGGATTTCTCCCAACTACAGTGAGGGAACTTTGCCTTATTCCTACAATATGCATGTTGCCTCGGATTCTCAAAAAACAATGTTTAATTTTCTCTCTATGACGCCAGAAATGGTCCCGCCACAAGATCTTTCTAATGAAGCATCCTCGATAGTAAGTGTCACTGAGGAGAATAAGTTAAGCTCTAACTCTGTTGCTTCTACTCACAAAGAGTTTCAATGAATGCCTTTCATCTGCAAATGGTTTGTTTTAATTTTCTTTATTAACTACAAAGAGGAGAATGCATGAGAAAAGGCTTTAAAAAGGGGACATAGGAATGATTTTATAATATTCAGGTACTTTCGCTAGGGATTCTTTGAATCCCAGTGAGTAGGTCAATTTTATGCATTCCCCCCCACACACACACACTCAAATCCATCCATATATGTCTTCCCAATTCAAAAAAAATTATTTTATGGTCGGCCTGCCAAACGTGCTTATCCTCAGAATATAAATATTTGCATTCACGAAAGCATAACAGTGAGAATTTTTCTTATATTTTAATGGGCTTCTAAATGTATTGCTAATAATTATCAGTAATTGGAATTAGGTTTGTTACCCAGGAAAAGGTAAGTGTATATTATTCTTTGGATTACCAATTTTCCTGCACATTCTTTTGAAATATAATGTATTAGTAGAGTATAGAGTACTACCCTTACTTCCAGTAAATGCAAGTTGGAATGCTTTGATTTTGTTCTAAAAATGTTAAATGGTAATGTGTCTTCTATAAACTTATAGTGATTTCCATAATGTGTACAATCACATTTCTTATTTTTAGGTTTCCATATTAGTGTGAAAGTTTGGTTTTTAAATTTAAATGTCAACACCCTGTTTAAGCAGTTCTTTCATTTAGGCAAATTTAAGAATCTATGAAAATTTTGCCCCAACTTATAGCTGAGTGAGGAATTTTAAATTATTCTATCATATGATTTCTCAACATGGAAAAGTCCTAGGGAGATGTCCCATAATAGGAATGTTGGGGGGGGGGGATTGGTGATGTCAATGCAGGTGCACTACAATGAAGGATAAAATTACTGTGTATAGAAATTTCAAGTTCGTTTAAAAGCTCATGGGAATATCAGAATATGCCTACAGCTACAGAAAATAATCTTAGGACAGTGCACGCCCTGTGTGAAAATTTTTTTGGGAAATAAAAAGAAGCTCCCTGAAGTTTCCATTAAAACAAAACAAAATGTCATTTTAATCGGTTCCACTTCCATCCCTAGTTGAAGAACAGTAGGTGGAGCTATTTGAGGTCTAAAAACCAAAACTCTTTTCTCGGAGTTCAAGATTGTGCAGTAATTGGTTAGGACTCTGAGCGCCGCTGTTCACCAATCAGGGAGAGAAAAGCAGAGCGATCCTTCCTGCCGCTGTGCACGCGCCTGAAGCACAAAGCACAGCCAGAAACTAACCATCTCCTCCTGGACTGCGAGGAAACTGAACGGAGGGGCTCTGGTCCCCCGGCCCACGGATTCCAAGGACGGACCTCGCGACCCTGACATCGACATCGGTGGTGAAGGGAAGCACTGGAAATAACTCTCCAGGAAAGTGACAATGATTCCTGCGCGACTGCACCGGGACTGCAGGGGGCTGGTCCTGCTGGGAGTTCTCTCGGGGATTCTGTGGGAACCTGGATGCACCCAAATCCACTATTCAGTTCCCGAGGAGCTGGAAGCAGGCTCTAAGGTGGGCGACATCGCCAGGGATCTGGGGCTGGGGGCCCGGGAACTGCAGGAGCGCGGAATCCGCATCGTCTCCGGAGGTAGGACGCAACTTTTCGCTCTGAATCCCCGAAGCGGCAGCTTGGTCACCGCGGGCAGGATAGACCGGGAGGAGCTCTGCATGGGGGCCATAAGGTGTCAGCTCAATCTGGAGATCTTGATGGAGGACAAAGTGAAAATATACGGGGTGGTGGTAGAAGTGAGGGACATTAATGACAATGCCCCCTCCTTCCGGGAAGGCGACTTAGAAATAAAAATGAGTGAAAACGCAGCCACTGGGATGCGGTTCCCCCTTCCCCACGCTTGGGATCCGGATATCGGCAAAAACTCTCTCCAGAGCTACGAGCTCAGTAACAATACTCACTTCTCCCTGGCGGTTCAAAGCGGAGCGGACGGTAACAAGTACCCAGAATTGGTACTGGAGCGCGCCCTGGACCGCGAGGAAAAGGCAGTTCACCACCTGGTTCTCTCGGCCTCCGACAGCGGCGACCCGGTGCGCACTGGCAGCGCGCGCATCCGCGTGACCGTCCTGGACGCGAACGACAACGCCCCCGCGTTCGCGCAGCCCGAGTACCGCGTGAGCGTCCCCGAGGACGCGGCTGTGGGCACCGCGCTGCTGCGGGTGAACGCCACCGACCCCGACGAAGGGGCCAATGCGGAAGTGATGTATTCCTTCCGGTATGTGGACCACAAGGCAGCCCAGCTTTTTGAGCTGAATTGTAATTTAGGGACAATTTCAACAAAAGGGGAGCTGGACCACGAGGAATCAGGATTCTATGAGATGGAAGTGCAAGCGACGGATAACGCAGGATATTCTGCGGGCGCCAAGGTCCTCATCACAGTCTTGGATGTGAATGACAACGCCCCTGAAGTACTGGTCACCTCTCTCTCCAGCTCCATTATGGAAAACGCTCCGAAAGGGACACTGGTCGCCCTTTTAAATGTAAATGATCAAGACTCCGGGGAAAATGGACAAGTGGTCTGTTTTATCCAAGAGCATCTGCCCTTTAAATTGGAAAAGTCTTATGGAACTTACTATAGCTTAGTGACAGACACACCCCTAGACCGAGAGCTGGTCCCTAGCTACAATATCACGGTGACGGCCACCGACAGAGGGCGTCCACCCCTGTCCACGAAAACTCACATCTTACTGAATGTCGCAGACACCAACGACAACCCACCTGTCTTCTCTCATGCCTTCTACACCGCCTACACCGCAGAGAACAACCCCAGAGGCGCCTCTATCATCTCCATGACCGCCCATGACCCCGACTATGGGGAGAACGCCCAGGTCACGTACTCTCTGGTAGAAGACACTGTCCAGGGAGCTCCCCTGTCCTCCTACATCTCCATTAACTCGGACACTGGCGTCCTGTACGCGCTGTGCTCCTTTGACTATGAGCAGTTCAGAGACCTGCAGCTACAAGTAATGGCACAGGACAGTGGGGACCCTCCACTCAGCAGCAACGTGTCCCTGAGCATATTTGTGCTGGACCAGAACGACAATGTACCAGAGATCCTGTACCCTGCCCTGCCCACTGATGGTTCTACCGGCGTGGAGCTGGCACCCCGCTCTGCAGAGCCTGGCTATCTGGTGACCAAGGTGGTGGCAGTGGACCGAGACTCAGGCCAGAACGCCTGGCTGTCCTACCGCCTGCTCAAGGCCAGCGAGCCAGGGCTCTTCGTGGTGGGGCTGCACACAGGTGAGGTGCGCACGGCAAGGGCCCTGCTGGACAGAGACGCGCTCAAGCAGAGCCTGGTGGTGGCTGTTCAGGACCATGGCCAGCCCCCTCTCTCTGCCACTGTCACACTCACTGTGGCTGTAGCTGACAGCATCCCAGATGTCTTGGCAGACCTAAGTAGCCTTGAGTCTCCCGCCAACCCTGAGGACTCTGGCCTTACACTCTACCTAGTAGTGGCAGTGGCCGCAGTCTCTTGCGTCTTCCTTGCCTTTGTCATCATGCTGCTGGCACTCAGGCTGAGGCGCTGGCACAAACTGCGCCTGCTCCAGGCTCCGGGAGGCGGGTTTGCAGGCGTGACCGCTTCCCACTTTGTGGGCGTGGATGGGGTGCAGGCTTTCCTGCAGACCTATTCCCATGAGGTCTCCCTCACCGCGGACTCCGGGAAGAGTCACCTGATCTTCCCCCAGCCCAACTATGCGGACACACTCATCAGCCAGGAGAGCTGTGGGAAAAGCGAGCCTCTTTTGCTGTCAGGTGATTCAGTGTTTTCTAGAGATAATCATGCATTAATTCAGGTGAGTCCATATCAAGTACTATTCTCTGAGCTTTGAGCAAAATATCTCTTATTATAGGTGATGAGTATGTATTGGGAATTTATAAAGCAGATACTAATAAAGTTATGTATACATGGCAGACACCAATGACAACCCCTCCACTTTCCCTCAGGCCTTCCCTCACACCTTATTTATAACAAATTTTTATGTACTTGTGTATGTTGCATATAAAAATTTGAATCTACTTTATTTTTTAAAATATATTTTTATTGATTTCAGAGAGAAAAGGAGAGGTAGAGAGAGATAGAAGCATCAATGATGAGAGAGAATCACTGATTGCTGCCTCCTGCACACCCCACATTGGGGAATCGAGCCTGCAACCCAGACATGTGTCCTGACCGGGAATCGAACTGTGACATTCTGATTCATAGGCCGATGCTCAACCACTGAGCCATGTGGGCCGGGCTGTATCCACTTTAGAAAGTACTTGTTAAGAAACTGTCTAGTTTCACTAATTTAATTAACAAACTATAAAACTCTTCCTGCTTTTAGTTGGTCTTATTTCCCATTGGCCATGCAAGAGTTTTATATTGAACATCTGATGCCAATTTATCTGTTAAGAACTCAAATTCTTCTCGAGGAGGTAAATCTAATTTGATGAAAATGATAAATGATATTTTAAATAAAGCTTATAAATTGAGTGGCTTCAACTACACCTTAAATGGCTACAAATTCATAAAGTACATTTAGTTTCTTCTGAAGTGCAATAATTCCTCTGGTCATTAGAGACACATACATTTATAATTTCTCAGTGTGCTAAGTCATTTCATGGTTTCAAATCATTCTTGAACTTCCAAATATGGTGAATTTATTTCTTACTTAAAACTTTCTCACTGAAATATGCAAATGTGTAAGTGTTCTCATGAGGAAAAACTGAAAAGATGGGTTTTTTTCACCCCCATTACAGATTTCGGGAATATAATGTCTGTATGCGTTTCCAGTTTAGATATTTCTTTTACCCATTTTATCCACACTGATGATTTTAATGATGACGTTGTGGCGCACTGAGGGCTAACAAATTGTGTTTTGAGCACATTTTTTGGCACTTTGTTGGATTGGCAGCAATTCTCTTTTCTTATGTTAAATTTCCCACAATGTTCACACTCATGGAAAATTCTCTGGGACATGCACAGATTCTAACTTTTTCCTGAAAAAATGTATCCTTATTGTAGAGTGCTAACGTACATTATTCATGAGAAAACATTTCTGGAACCTGTGAGAAGCCTGGTTTCTTTTGGTTATTCCGGTATAAAGTAGGGGAAAACATCCTTATTGTTTTCTTTCTTTATTTGTTACCTATCTGCTTTCAAAAATACATTAGTCAATTAAACCCTAGACTTATAAAAGAGGTTGAAAAACATTTAGAGAAAGAAAGAAAATCAAATGGCCCTAAAATGAGACTGTTACTGAGATTCACATACAACTTTATGCTTCTTGACAACCAAGACCAAAAAATATCCAGAAATACAGTGTGGATCTATTTGTGTATGATTTTTTTTAAAGGAAGTTTTGAGTATACCTAAATATGCAAACTTTGTGTAGACATTAATTTACAAATGGAATTTAAATAGCTTTCTAAGTAATTTTGAGGGGAATAGAAGGGAATGTCACTCCTGTTGTTTTGTAAAAGCTATCAAAATGTTTATCACAGGGCCAGTTTTCATATGGTGGTCAATTCTGAAGGAAAGATGGAGCACACAACAGAAATTATTTGGGAAGATAACCTAGTATTGTCCAAATATGCTGACTTCTGTTCATTTTACCCGATTTAGTGATAATCTGTAAGAGCAAGAGCAATGATTAATCATGACCCATAGGCTATATCTCAAGCATCAGTAATCTTAACTATGTTTCTAGTTTGAGCTAAATGGGTTTCATTAAATGGTTGTTGAGTGAATGAATGAACAAATGTATGCGCTCTAGGGATTACCTGATATCAGTATTCTAAAATGTAGTTTGATGGAAAAATAGCAGCTTTGCAACGAGGTAACTCCTAATGGTGTGACCTTTGACAAATTATTTAATCTCTTTCAGCTTCAGCATAATGGGTATTACAATATATAATTTGTAAAACTGTGGTGAGGATTAGTGATAACATATCATTGGTTCATAACATGCTTCATACGTAATATGTACTTAATTAGCAGGAGCCATTTTTTTACATTGTTAATAGAAAAAAAGGAGCCATGCTTTTAATGTCAGCACACTTAACATTCTGTTGGGGAAAGTAATAATGATGCTTCTCCACATGGTACAATGGGATAACCTATGGGTGGAAGTAAAACTGTTCTAAAATTGTTATGAACGCTAATTTAAAAATCTTAAGTGCCTAGAAACATTCTTGATTGAGAAGCCCCTGTTTGTGGTCATAAAAGATAGGGGAAATGTTTTATTGGATGGGACAGTTTTATGAGTGTTAATTTTTCTCTATCTGAACCATAGTGTAACCTAAACAAGGAACCTATTATTCAAATGGCTGATTTACCCCACTAGGATTGCTAGGATGATTTAACTGGAAAATGGATTAGCAACCCTGAAAGTTGGGGTTGATTTTATTTGGACTGTGTGAGTTTAAGCTCATGGCTATGCAAAATATTAATCTTAGCTTTAGGATATTTGTTGATAATTTCTCTGGTTCCAGCAATGAAATTATATCAAAGGATAACGGATGAGTTTTCTGTATACCAAATGGGAAGAGCTCTGGTACAGAAAATGTGAAGAAATTGTCATCAGATAGACCATAGAGTCAAATAAAATAATTTATCTATATGCGAAAAGAATCAGTACCTCCACACTTTCTCTTAGAGAAGTCATTAAAAGATCTACTCTGGCATGGCCCGTGTGGCTCAGTGGTTGAGTGTCTAGTTATAAACCAGGAGGTTATGGTTCAATTCTGGTCAGGGCACATGCCTAGGTTTCAGGCTCAATCTCTGGTGGGGGTCATGCAGGAGGCAGCCGATCGATGATTCTCTCTCATCATTGATGTTTCTCTCCCTCTCCCTTCCTCTTTGAAATCAATAAAAAATATTTTTTAAAAGATCTACTCTGTATAACATTGAGGACAATAATAATTTATCATTTCTTTAAAGGTCATGTTTACTAATCTAGCACCATAATTCCAGTCTTAGAACCCCCACGCTGCTAGAAGGAGGAAGGGAAGAGGTGAGGATATTGGGAAAGTAAGCACAGTTCTTAACTTGTGGCCGCATTTGTGCTCAAAGCAAAGGCTGAGACTGGACAGAAGACAGACGCTTTGGTTCAGATGTAAAGGAGGTCCTAGAGAAGAGTAGAGTCAGGATTTCCTGGAGCCAGCGCTGGAGTTGGCCTCGTGAACTAGGGGGTTTCTTCTTGGCGTCCATGTCCTTTTGAATTTCTTCAAGTTGTTTAGCCAGGTTTGGCATGTCGTAATTTTGAGCCACATACATTCCAACCAGGCTGCCAAAAGTAAATCCAACCAGAAACTGGAGCATGATGTCAGTGAAGACGGCAGGATGGGCGGTGGTACGAGTAGCTCTGTGGGCCTCTCATTAAGTCTTAAGCATTTCACACAGTGGTTTACACACCTTCTTAATACTCAGTGAAAGACTTGCGTTCAATGATTAGAAAGTGGTCTCTGGGGGAAAAATCATACTATAATACCAATTATCTTATACATGCTTTCCCTCTATATTGAACTCCTAATAAGCTCTCTAACTTACCTGTACAAAGCTAAGGAACTGGGGATTTGTCAAAATTTTTTAAGTCCATGAGATTTCCATATGGTGACACATCTTAGAAGCTTTCTATATGTTTGCAACTGAAGATTCGGCCAATAGTTTATCCTGAGACTGTGTTATTTGAAAAAAGACTCCACCCCCCAAAATAAAATAAAATAAAATAAAAAGAGAGATTCAGCCTAAAAACACTCTTAACCATCAGGAGGACATAAAAAGAAGTCATCGCTTTGATTTCATATACTGGAGTCACTGAGGATATAAATTCCCAGGAATATTTAATCGCACAAATAAGACTGTACTACTGCCTTTCAACTTGCAAATTCCAGTGAGAAACATCTGTTTCTCATTGCTCTCAACTCTTCAGAACCTCAGCCTCTGATTTCTTCAGGCTGCAATTCTAGAGTAGGGATTCAGAGCACCGCTATCAGCCAATGTGAAAACAGGGATAAATGAAGAGTTTCCAAAAGGTTTCCACTGGATGACTTTCCTAATCAGACCTTGCCAAAGATCTGGAGTCTTATGTCCAAGGCTTACCCACTCAGAAGCTATGGGTTAAGAAAACAGATACTTCACTCCAGATGAAGAAAATGGAGACTTACTTGTGAGTAACAAGATGGACCTGGAGTGAATATGATGACATGCTAGAGTTTGTATCTTATGTTTAGAAACAGTAGTTGAAAATTCTTTAATTATTTTTCACATTAATATAAGTATTCAATATATAAATAATAATACCTCCTGGTTCAGCAGGAGCATTTTTAGTTAAATATGTGAATTGACCCAGCCTGGAGCAAAATTTGCAATAGAATCTACAGAAGATCCTGATGTTGGGAACAATTCCTTTACAAAATTACTGCCTTAGCAGCAACTCTATATTTGTCTTCAAGTAAAAGTGCTGGGGTTCAACCCCAGCAGGTCCAGGGGTCCCCAAAGGTGTGGACGGAGTCGGCGAAGAAGGAATGACACGGAGACAGCGTTCAGTTGATCAGCAGCCTAGCCAGGATCTCCAGCCAAGTTCTGGTCTGGATCTCCAGCGAAGTTCTGTTTAGGATCTCCAGCCAGGTTCTGTGTCCATGGTCTCTTGCTAGGTTCTCCAGCCAGGTTCTCCAGGTTCTCCAGCCAGGTTCTGTAGCCATGTTCCCTCGCTAGGTTCTCCAGCCAGGTTCTGTCCAGGTTCTCCAGCCAGGTTCAGTCACCAGGTTCTAGTCAGGTTCTCTTGCCAATTTCTGTAGTCAGGCTCAGTCCAGGATCTTTTGCCATGTTCTCTCGCTAGGTTCTGTCTCTAGGTTCTGAGGCCAGTTTCTGCCCAGGATCTTTTGCCATGTTCTCTCCAGCGAAGTTCTTCTGTCTCTAGAGAACGTTCTGTGTAGGTTCTGTGCCTAGGTTCTGTCTCTCTCTCTGTCTCTTGCTGTCTTGTTACATCTGTATTTATACCAGTTGATTCAATCCTATCAATCTCTATTACAAAGGTGAGGGCGTTTCTTATCTCCATTCCAGGGAGTAAAGATTATGTAGCTTAAGCATAATTGTTCATAGTTAAAGTGATTAATTACCCGCCTGGCACTTAGTTAAGAGGTTTTATTCCCTCCCTAACTTCAGGGGAAAATCCCTACCTGGGGAAACAACCTTTCTCAGAGACCTTGGTTAAAACACATAGTGCCAAGAAGGTGAGCAAACATATTAAGAACAGTATGCCATATATGCCAGGTCCCTTGAAACAGCAAGCATGGACCGGCTCCCGGCATAAAAGAAAGCAACAATAGAAACAAACACTGAACTTGTGTTAAAGAAGCTACTAGACCTGGAAAAGCAAAGCTCACATCACTTAGCCCTGCAGCTTTAGATGATGAGGACTACCTGGAAGCCACACAACTACAACACTCCCACCCCTCATTTTAGCCAGAATGTACCCAGGTTCAGTCTTTGAGAAGCCATTCCCTAGCATACAGGGTAAGGGTGAGGGCCACTGACCTGGACGAGGAAATCAAAGTGAAAATCAGTTATGCCTTTATAGCCCAGAGTACCATATCCAGTTTGGCTTTGATCACCATAGTGGAGGAATAAAAACTTTAAGTACATTGGACTACGAAGAGATTAAAAAATATTCCATGGTTTCAGAAGCAAGGAGAAGAGGGGAACTGGTTGTCCAGTGTAGTTGAGATCAAAATTCTAGATGATAATGACAAAGTCACAGAGGTGATTTTTACTTCTATTCTCACAGTGATTCCTAAAGATTCTGCACCTTAGCTAGTAGTTGCTCTGTTTAAGACACAGGATCCAGATTTGGGAGGAAATGGGGAGATACAAGAAAATGCACCTTTCAGAATATAATCTTGCATGAATAATTACTACAAGCTTGTAACAGATGGGGTCCTGGACCTGAAGTAAAACCTGGAGTACAATGTCACCATCATGACCACTAACAGAAGCAAGCTACCCCTCTCCTCCAGCAGAAGCATCACCCTACACATTGGTGACATCAACAACAATGTGCCAGTTTTCCACCAGGCTGCCTATGTGGTCCATGTGGTCGAGAACAACCCTCCTGCTGCCTCCATTGCCTAAGTTTGCACCTCAGATTCCAACATGGGACCCACTGGCCATATCTCCTACTCCACTGTGGCTAATTCAAATGCTTTAAATGAATTTGAACTAGCAGAATGCTGGATATGGACTGTTCCTTGTAATCAGGTGATCGTACAATGGATTCAAATAATGTTAGCATTACAGTCTACAAACACTTCATAAATTATGGAATAACATTCACATATAAAATTCCCCTTTATATGTCATTCAGTGATTTAGAAGCTTGAAGTCTAAACTATAACAAACAAACAAAGAAAAGGAAAGAGTAACTTTTGGAAAGTGAAATTAGTTAAAGTGAATAATATGGAAACTGAAAAGAGTGGAAGGAGAATTACTGGTATGACAAGAGAAAGATAATATTAATAGTAAGATGCATAAAAGTGTCTGATTGATTAGTCATGGTAGTGTTCCATATTGTTGTCCATGTATGCTATGTCATTTTTATTATAAATTCTACCTGGATGTTGGTCTCTAAAGGGAATTCAGCAAATCAGATAATTTGGCATCTTCACTGTGGATTCTGATGCTCACCTGAAGACTTTGCTAAAGTTTGGGAACCAACAATAGGCAAGCATCTCCACCAATATGTGTCACTTGCAGGTATTGGCTTTATCTTGTGTAATACTTGCTCTAGCAGTATTTCAGAGAAAGCAGTGAATATTCCTGGTGAGAAAAAGGCACGCATTTAATAACTATTGACTCTTCTATTTACCTTATTTAAAATTGACTTTTACATGTGGTATGAGGTAGCAATTCAATGAGGTAAGGGTTGAGGTTCTATTTTTCCATATGGATGCCCAGTTTTTGCAGCAGCATTTGTCGAAAAGATTTTCCTTTTCCTATTGAATAGCTTTGGTAAACTTGTTGAAAATCATTTGATTGAGCTCTAGCTGATTTGGCTCAGTGGATAGAGCATCAGTCTATGGACAGAAGCATCCTGGGTTCAATTTTGGTCAAGGGTACATGCCCGGGTTGTGGGCTTGACCTCAGGAGGGAGCATGCAGGAGGCAACTGATCAATGATTCTCTCTCATCATTGATGTTTCTATCTCTTTCTCCCTCTCCCTTCCTCTCTGAAATCAATAAAAATATTTTTAAAAGAAAATTATTTGCTATATGTGGGTCTATTTCTAGACTATCTATCATGTGCCATTGATCTGTTTGTCTATCCTCTTGTCTTGACTATTGTAGCTTTATAGTAAGTCTTGAAGTCAGGTAGGTAAGTCTTCCAACTTTCTTCTTTTTCAACATTGTTTTGACTATTCTTGGTTCTTCGTCTTTCCAAATAAATTAAAATAATCTTGTCACTTTCCAGAGGGGAAAAGCCTATAATGATTTTGAATGAGGTTGCATTGAATCTATTCATTCATTAGGGGAGGGATCATCCCAACAATATTGAGACATTCAATCCATGAGAATAGTATATATTTCCAGTTACATAGGTCTTCTTTAACTTCTCTCAACAATGCTTTATCATTTTCAGTGTAGATATCTTGAATATCTTTCATTAACTTATTCCTACATACCTGATGGTTTTGAATATTACTGTAATTGCATTTTTGTTTTATTTTCTGATTGCTCATTGCTAGTTTACAGAAAAAAGGAATAGATTTTTGTATATTCCGTATGCTTTTGAAGAACAAGAGGTGCAGGGTGCTTTATTCTTATGCTGTATGAGACCGTCATGTGAGAGGAGATAGCATAAACTTAAACCACCTCTTCATAAGCCCAGGCTCCCATTCTCTGCAGTGTATAGGCTCAAAGAGCCCACTCAAAAACAAGAGCCTGCCCCAAGTCTAATAGTGAGTGGTTCTTTCATGCATTTATTAACTGCTTGCTTTATGTAAGGCACTGTCCTAGGTGCCAAGGGTGCAGCAGTGACCAAGGCAAGTATGATTCCTGCCTTAATGGGCCCCCATTCTAAGATACCATCTTTTTTACAAGTCTGATAAATGCCACCACAGAGAAAAACAAGGATGCTAGGAGAGTTTGTAATAGGGAGGCCTACCACTGTCCAAAGAGTCAAGAAAGGCTTCTTTCAGGAAGAGATATTTAGAGTGAGATCTAAAGAATGGATCTAAAGGATAGGTAACGAAGAGATTAAAGAAGGAAATACCAGGCAGAGGGACTAGCATGTGTAAAGGTCCTAAAAAATGAAAAGGTGACAAACTGAAAAGGGTTAGGGAGGCTAGAAATGTAAAATAAGTAGAGCCTTGTAAACTATATGAAATATCCTGGATTTTATTCTAAGTACCCTTGTACTTAGAAGCTATTGAAAGGTTTTAAATAATACAGTGGCAAAATATGATTTGAATTTTTAAAACATTACCCTGGCTGCTGTTAGGTGACTTGATTTATGAGGGTTATAAGTGGAAGAAGGGAGAACAGATGGAGACTATGGCAATATTCCTGGTAAGAAATAGAGCTGGAACGGATTCAAAGGAAAGCAGTGAATATAGAAATAAATGGATGGATTGGAGAAGTAGATTCAACAAGACAATAATGGAATGGCTGGAATGTAAACTCCATGAGGGCAGGGACTATTTTGGTTATCATAGTCCTCAGTGTCTGACAAAATCATTACCTGGCAAGTGGTAAATCCTCAGTAAAATAGCATTGGCTGAATAAATACAGTAGATGAAAGAGAGGAGGGATTGAGTCATTTCCAAGTTTCTGAATTGAGGAACTGGATGGACAAACATATCATTTCATAAAATGGAAGACTAGTGAAGGGTAGATTTCAGAGACATCAAGAGTTGAGTTGTAAACATGTTAAGTCTGAGATCCTGAGAAACATCCACGTGCAGATATTAAGGGTGTGGTTGGATATATCGTTAGCATTCTTTTACTCTGACTTCTTCCATTGTGAAAATCCCTTCAGATGGGTAGATCCTTACCAGGCTGAACATGATAATATTCCTGATAGCTCTACTCTGGTATATTTTGGGGCTCATGGCAGAGCTATCCATGTTTTATTTTTCTTCCTGATCTCTTTTTCACTATTAAAAATATCCAGCCTGGCTGGTGTGGCTCAGTGGTTGAGCATCAACCTATGAACCAGGAGGTCAAGGTTTGATTCCCGGTCAGGGCACATGCCAGGGTTGTGGGCTTGGTCCCCAGTGTGGGACATGCAGGAGGCAACCAAACAATAATTCTCTCTCATCATTGATGTTTCTATCCCTCTTTTTGCCCTCTCTGAAATCAATAAAAACATATTTAAAAAAAATAAAACACATCCAGCACCCTCAGAATCTCACTGTTTCTAATTCATGCTCACTCCACTCTTCAGACTGGTCCTGATGCCCAGTTCTTTTCTGCCTCTGGAATTCTGTTAGGGTTAAAACTTATCAGGCATTTTAATTTTGTTATTTAATTTTCTTTTACTTGGTGTGTTTTCCATGGAAATACTTAAGCTCAGTTTTTCTTCACCATCTGTTTTTGGTTTACAAACAGTAAAATTTTAGATAAGAAATGTTTAGGATAAAAAATGCATAGCAATAATAATAAAATTGTTGGGAGATTGTATACCAATACACACCTTAAACATCTTATAGAGTTCTCAGTAACCATATTAAAAAGATACTGCCGTTGTTCTATGACTTTCATCTGATATATATTTGTTTCTTCATCAATGTGTTAGCTCTGTCTCCCCAACAAGAATATAAACTCCTTGATGGCCAAGATTTATTTTTTTTTCATGCTATATTTTAAGGCCTGGAACAGTGCTTGATATTGTTAAGCTCTAAATATTTCTTGAATTAATTAACAGTAATTAAGCACTCTAAGTTTAAACCAGTAGTGTGGTAGAACTTCTGCCATATCTACCAAATGATGGCAGAACTTCTTTTCCCCGAAGGGGGACAGAAATTTTTCATGTTTTGATAGAGAGGTGGATAAAACAGATGTATACATTTGCCAAAACACATTGAATTCACTATATGTAAACAATACTGCAATTTAAAAAGGGATTTAAAAAAATAAAACATCAGATTCCCTCTACATCCTCATCTTGCCTCCAGACTCATCCCTCAAGAAGTCACTACTGTTAATATCTGATTATTACAAGCATTTTTGTATATATAAAGGTATGTAGTTTTTGTACAATAAGGATCATTTTATAGTATATACAGGATGTCCCCAAAAATGTATACACACTTTAATAGCTGATAGCTCAGTTTTGAAAATGAAATGTATTGAATAAACACTGCCTTTATAAATATTCAAAGTGTGTGTCTGCATTTTTTGGGACACCCCATATATTGTTCTGCAACTTGCTTTTCCCAGTATTAACAATATCTTAGGGACATCTTTTCATTTGTGTCTTTATAGGTCTGCCATCTACCTCAATCTTAGTAATTTCCTTTATTTACTTTAGGATAGGAAACACATTTACATGATTTGAAAATCAAAACAATATAATAGATATATATTATCTCATTCCCATTCCTGTCCAACTCCTATTCTACCTCTGTTTCCTTCTGCCTCTTATATAAACATTTTATTAATTTCTTAAGTATCTTTTCTGCATTTCTTTATGCAAATATGGGCAAATATAGATATGCATTTTTTAAAAATATATTTTCTTGATTTTTTACAGCGAGGAAGGGAGAGGGATAGAGAGTTAGAAACATCGATGAGAGAGGAACATCGATCAGCTGCCTCCTGCACACCCCTTACTGGGGATATGCCCACAACCAAGGTACATGCCCTTGACCGGAATCGAACCCGGGACCCTTGAGTCCGCAGTCCGACGCTCTATCCACTGAGCCAAACCGGTTAGGGCATAGATATACATTTTAATTTTCCCACTTTTCTTACAAAAAAGATAACATACTATATACTGTCCTGTATCTTGCTTTCTTCACTCTACAATATATCCTTTAAAAACATTTCCATAGTAATACATACTAGTAAGAAAGCTATTTTTTTTAAAAGCCATTTAGAATTCCAGTGCGATATTAATCAGTCTCCTGATTAGTAAATTGATACTTGGGTTGTTTCCAATCATTGATCATTATAATCAAATGCATTCAATAGCTTTGTACCTGCATTATTTTATACATATGCAGTATATCTGTGGGATGAATTCCCAGAAGTGAAATCGCTGAGTCAAAGAGTAAATACATTTATAATTTTGATAGTTGGCCTCACAGCAAGTTCTCTTTTTAACTTTCCGTTTTGAAAATCTTTAAAATTTACAGAAGGGTTGCAAGAATTGTGCAAAGAACTATATACCCTTCACCCAGATTCACCTATTGTTAATATTTATATTTTGCTATATTTCCTTTATCAACCCTCTTTTTCATTCCCTTTATCATTTTCATATATATTTGTGTGTTTACACATGTGTATGAGTATTTATGTGTGTGTATACACCTGTGGTTATTTTTTATAAACCATTTGAGAGTAAGTTGTAGGCATAATGTCTCTAATCCTAAACACTTTATTGTGAATTTCTTACGAACAAGGATATTCTTGCAAGTCCAGGATCATACATTGTACTTAGTTGTCATGAATCTTTAATTAACAGTTCTTCAGCCTTGCTTTGTCTTTTATGACACTGATGTTTTTTAAAGACTATAAGACATTTATTTTTCAGGATGCCCTTAATTCTGGTTTGTTTTATGCTTCTTTATGATTATATTTAAACTAGGCATTTTTAGTAGCATATAAATTACCCATTATTGTGTAACAAATTACCCTAAAACTTAGTGGCTTAAAACAACAATCATCTCATTTGTTTTGTGGGTCAGGAATCTGGCTGTAGCTTAAAACAACAATTTATTATCTCATAGGTTTTGTGGGTCAGGAATTTGGATGCCTCTGCCTCAGAGTATCTCACAAGGCTGTAATCAAGGTGTCAGCTAGGGCTGTTGTCTTAACTGAAGGCTCGACTGAGGGAAGAACTACTTCTAATCTCTCTCACATACTTATTGGTGAGATTCAGTTTCTCGTGGTTGTTGAAATGAGAACCCTCGTTTATTTTTTAAATAATTTCTTTTTATTGATTTCAGAGAGGAAGGGAGAGGGAGAGAGAGATAGAAACATCAATGATGAGAGAGAATCATTGATCGGCTGCCTCCTGCATGCCCTGTACTGGGGATCATGAGCCTGCAACCCGGGCATGTGCCCTGACTGAGAATCAAACTGTGACCTCTTGGTTCATAGGTCCACACTCAACCACTGAGCCCCACCGGCTGGGCAGGGCTCTAATTTCTTGCCGGCTGTTAGCTGAAGACCTACCTCAGTTCTTTGCCATGTGGAGCTTTCCATGGCAGCTCAAAATACAACATCCGGCTCCTATCAGAGAAAGTAAGGGAGAGAGCCAGAGAGGTAAAACAAGTTAGAAGCCACACTCTTTTTGTAAACATAATTTAGAAAGTCACATACCATTACTTTTGCTATATTCAGTTCTCCTTGATTCAGCCCACCCTCAAGGGGGGATGATTTTCTTTTTTTAAATATATTTTTATTGATTTCAGAGAGGCAGGGAGAGGGAGAGAGAGAGATAGAAACATCAATGAGAGAGAATCATTGATTGGCTGCCTCCTGCACGCCCCCTACTGGAGATCGAGCCTGCAACCCAGGCATATGCCCTTGACCTGAATCAAACCCGAGACCCTTCAGTCCGCAGGCTGACGCTCTATCCATTGAGCCAAGCCGGCTAGGGAGCGGGGAGGGGGAATGATTTTCTAACTCCATTTATAACAATTTCTTCTACACTTACTAGTTGACATTATACTGTAAGGGAGAGCTTTCTCTTATTTTTTTATACATTAATTTGTGGCTCGTGTGTGTGTGTGTGTGTGTGTGTGTGTGTGTGTGTTCCAATGAATTATATTTCACTGTTGCCACTATTTGTTTTCATGCCAAATTATTCTAGATATATTTTATTTTAGATTTAGATTAATATTATACCAAACTGGTTTTGCCAGTAAGAACCTCTTTAAGCTGCTTCCTGTGTCTTTTTGTTACACCTCTATCATTTTCTTGAGCACTTTATTACTTTCTTACACATTCCCTGTGCCACTCATGAAATGGACTTTTTATCCAAAAATTCTGCTCCTTTTCAGTAGGGAATAGTATTTAGAAACCAAGCTCTAGGTGCTAGGTGTATGCATGGCTAACGGGCTGTCACTATTTCTAGGCCTTTTCAGCAAACAGAGCTGGGGAACACACACACAAACGCATACCATCTGCATCTACACTCACACCTTCAAAAGCATGGATTCACATTAATACCTCCAATTCAGTTTCTTCCTAGCCTCTCCCTTTTTCATCTTTGTATTTTCCTTTCTAACAGTGAGGATTCTAGCTCCCAACCTTATGAATATATTTACTTAGTCCTAAAATACACAGAAAGTAGTATCAGAATTGTTATACCCATACCAAGGTGATTTCAAGATTTGCTTGCAATTATCTTTTAAACTGAGTGTATATAGTTTAACGCTTTGTTCAAAGTTATTTGCAGTATTATGTTATCATTTGAGGTTCTTAGTTTCTATTATATGCAATTTTAGAGTTTTTTCTACACTCTAAAATTGATTAGAGTTTTGATTAGTATTCTTTCTTGAATATATAAAACATGAACATAATTAAAATCAAACAATCTTTTAAAGTATATTCAGAAAACTGTCACTCCTTCCCTATCTCTTCTGCCTTATTCATAGCACCCATTGTAGATAACCTATTTCATTACTTTCTGGTTTATCTTCCTTGTGTTTCTTTTTTGCAAGAAAAAATTACATATATTTATATATTCTTATTTCTTTTTCTTTCTTACAAAAGTTAACATAGTATCCAAGCAGTTATGGCTTTGAATAGTTATGGTATATACAAATATCAGTTACCACAGTTTAAATAATACCAGTCTCCTAAAAATAGTTCAGACTTCAGTTATTGTGGTATATGAACTGAC
This sequence comes from Myotis nattereri, assembly GCF_964212035.1. Taxonomy (NCBI): domain Eukaryota; kingdom Metazoa; phylum Chordata; class Mammalia; order Chiroptera; family Vespertilionidae; genus Myotis; species Myotis nattereri. The sequence continues at coordinate 82,684,426 of NC_138080.1, forward strand.
TAGTGGCATAAAGTACAAATTTCATTGTTAGCCCTTCAGTCCACAGATTACTTTGCAAATAAAGGTGTTCGACAAATCGCAGGGATTCTTTTAGTCTGTTAGTGTTTTCAGTCTGCATCTGGTACTAAGTTCATGCACAGATAGAAGAGCATGTAGTTGTTTTGACTCTTGTTCTCCCAGTGATAAACCCACATGACATTTTACAAACATGTATAGGGGATTTGACCAACAAAGAAGGAAGTGCAGTCAAGAAACAAAAGTGATAATGCTGTCAGTGAAATTTGAATTAAACGTAAGTGGAGTTACCGAAGTAAAAACTGACTATGGAATGTTGACGCTGTAGTCTTTGAGAGTTCTAGCCATGCAGCCAAAGGACTTCGTAAAGGTGAACTTAATAACATGGGTGAGGAAAGTGGTTGTGATGAAAAGGATGACAATGTCATAGAAAAAAATGGCACCACCGAAATGCACAAAATTGTAACTCAGAAATGTCTCATGCCATTGGAAGTTGATCCAAACTTAGAAAAGATTATGACAATTTGCCAAGGCATAGGAAGAATGCTTGTTCCATATTGTAAATTATAGGATGAGAAGAAGCCAGATCTTCTTAATAAGTTTCTTACAAAGAAATAAAACCCTTTAATTCTCTGGGGTTCTAATATTTTAGACTATAATGTACTAAATAAATATTTTATTATTTTTTACTTTCCTATAAGAGAGAGTTTAATGTTTTCATAAAAATTTTTAAAGGTCATGCAACAATCATAATTTCCTCCATCAATTAAGATCACTATACAGTTTCAGCTTGCACAATCATATTTGCAGTCCTGCACTACCATGAAAAGAGAGGAATGCCTGTAGGTAGTCTTTTGTACTTTGCTTTTTTTAAAAAAAATTTAATCAGTTTATTGCAGTATAATTTATATATAATAAAATGTGCCTTTAAAAATTATACAGCTCAATTAATTTGACAAACATTTGCACCTGTATAACCACTACTATAATTAAAATATAGACCCTTTCTATAACCTTTAAAAGTTCTCTCATGCCCTTTCACAATCAATTTCCCACATTTCTGGCTCCAGGCAACTACTGGTCTGCTTCCTGTCACTATAAATTAGTTTTGCCTCTTTCAGAATTTCATCTAAATGGATTCTTACAACATGTGCTCTTTTGTGTTTGCTTATTTTGCTCAACATATATTTGAAATCCATTCACATTATTGTATGTATTAGTCATTTGTTCCTTTTTATTGCTGAGAGGTATTGCACTGTACAGATATATGACAATTTGTGTAGCTTTTCACCTGTTGGTAGATATTTGGATTGTTCCCAGTTTGGTGTTATTCTGAATTAAGGTGGTATGAACATTTATGTACAAGTCTTTTGTGGGAATAGTTTTTTAGTTCTTGGATAAGTACTTAAGCATAATTTCTGGGTCATATAATATGGGAAGTATAATTTAGCTTTATAAGAAGCTGCAAAACTATTTTTTAAAGTGGTAATATCACTTTACATTTCCATCAGCAGTGCATGAGAGTTTCATTTGATCCACATCTTCCCCAATGCTTTCTATTGCCAAACTTTATTTTAATCATTCTAGGGATTGTGTAGTACTCTCATTGGGGTTTTAATTTGTGTTTTCTTGTCAACTAAAGATATTGAACATCTTTTCATGTGCTTATTGGCTATTTGTATATCTTCTTCTTGAAATCTGTTAAGATCTTTTGTCCATTTTTGAGTTGTCATATTAAAATTGAGCTTTGAGAGTTTTAAAAAATACATCCTGGATATGAATTCTTTGTCACATACGTGTTTTGTGGATATTATGACTTCTCTTAAAGATGTTTGACTTTTCTTTTTAATATCTTTTGAAGAACAGAAATTGTGATTTTGATAAAGCTCAATTTATCCATTTTTTTCCTTTATAGTATTTATTTCTTATATCCTCTTTAATAAGTCTTTGCCTGTTGTAAAGTTCTGTTGATTTTCTCCCTTTTTTCTAGAATTTTTATAGTTTTACTACTTATAATTTGGTATATGATCCATTTTGAGTTGATGCTTGTATATGATATGAAGGTTCCTATATTTCCCAAGGAATATCAAGTTATGCCTTTGGAAAATTTGCTGAGAAGATTATCCTTTCCTGTTAAGTAATTGCCAAATTACTTGGCACCTTCCTCAAAAATAATTTGACCAAAAATATGTGTCCTTTGGGGAATCTATAGTCTAACACCTATATATCTGTAGCATTATAATTAAGTCTTAAAGTCAGGTGGTGTTAGTTCTCCAACTTTGTTTTCCTTTTCCAAAATTGTTTGTTATTCTAGCTCCTTTAATCTTCATGTTAATTTTGGTATCATGCTGTCATTTTCTTTAAGAACAAAAGGTTGCATTGATTCTATAACTTCAACTTGGAAAAATTTATGATATTATTGAATTTTTCAATCCATGAACATGGTATATATCTCCACTTACTTAAGCATTCTTTCATTTCTCTAAGCAATGTTTTGTGTTTTTCAGTGTGCAGATTTTCTGTATGTTTTGATAAATACACTACTTATTTATTTAATGTTTTCTGCCATTCTGAATGGCATTAAAAAAATTTTCATTTTCTAACTGATCATTGCAAGTATATAAAAATATAATTTATTTTTACTTGAATTTATTGAGGTGACATTGGTTATATTGATCTTCTATCGTGGGCCCTTAATAAATTGACTTATGAGTGCTATTAGTAGGGTTTTGATTTTTTTGTTTTGTTTTGTTTTGTAGATCTTTTAGGATTATCTACATGCACAAACATGTTTTCTGCACACACAAAAAATACTGTTTTCTTTCTTCCTTTCCAATGTATGTGCCTTTTCTTTCTTTTATTTGCTTTGTTGCATTGGTTAGAATTTTCAGAGCAAAATCAAATAGAAATGGTGAGAGTTGACATTCTTGCCTTGATTCTAGTCTTTTCTGAGGAAAAGCATTTAGCTTTCCACCATTAAGTTTCCATAGATACATTTTAGCAAATTGAGGGAGTTTCCTTTATTTCTGGTTTGTTGAGAGTTTTTATCATTAATGAGTGATATAGTCAAATGCTTTTTTGCATCTATTGAAATAACCATGTAACTTATCAATTTTACTTGTTAATATGATAAATTACACAGATTGAGTTTTAAATGTTTCATCAACTTTGCAATTTTTGAATATACTCTACTTGGTCATCATATTCTAGCCTTTTTATATCGTTGGATTCAGTATGCTAATATTATGTAAAATATTTTTGCATGTCTGTTTATGAAGGATATTGGTCTATAGTTTACTTTTCCTATAATTTCTTTGTCTCATTTTGTTATTAGAGTAACAGCTTTTGGTTTCATTGATTTTCTCTATTTGTCCATTTCATTAATTTCCACTCTCATTTTTATTATTTCTATCCTACCATATTTTATCTATTCATCCATTGATGGACATTTGGGTTGATTAAAATCTGGGGCTATTGTGAAAAATGTTGCTATGAAAATCTGCTACAAGTCTTTGTATGGACATATGTTTTCATTTCTCTTGGGTATATAACTAGGAGCTCAATTTCATTGGTTTCTATATTTGTATTTATTATTTCTTTGCTTGCTTTGTGTTTATTTTGCTCTTCTTTTCCTAGTTTCTTGAGATGCATATGGTTTATTCATTTGAGACCTTTTCTTTTATTGTTAGTGTTATACACTTACCTCTCAGGACTGCTTTAGTTGTATTTCATAAATTTTGATAAAATGTATTTTCAGTTCAATGTATTTTTAAATTTCCTTAGAGACTTACTCTTTGAACCATGGATTATTTAGAAATGTGTTGTTTTATTTCCAAGTGTTTAGAGATTTTCCTGTTATCTTTATGATTTTTATTTTATTCCAAGATGGTCAAGGCATATATTCTGTGTGATTTTCATTCTTTTGAATTTGTTGAGATGTGTTTTCTGACCCTGGATTTGATCAGAATATGTTCTTGTTGTTGGGTGGAATACTCTATGTGTCAATTAGGTCCTATTAGTTAATGGTGTTGTTCATTTCTATATTCTTGTTAGTAATTCTATCAGTTGTTGGTGAAGAGTTTTATCAGTCATTGTTCACTCTAAATACTTGTTAGTAGTTCTGTTGATTGTTGTCAAGTTGTTGAAGTCTCCAACTTTAACAATGGGTTTGTCTACTTTACCTTTCAGGTCTATTAGTTTTTGTTTCATGTATTTTGAAGTTCTCTTGTTTGGTATATACATATTAAAGATGGCGATATCTTCCTGGTGGATCAACCCTTTTATCATTGCATAATGTCCCCCTTTGTCCCTGATAATATTCTTTGGATAAATAGGCATTTAATCTTAATACTTGATAACTTGACCTTTTTGTCATTTTGAAATCTCTTTCTTTTTTTCTGCTAATATATCTTGTCTGAAGATCTACTTTCAATGATATTAACATAGCTACTCAACTTTCTTATAATTAGTTTGCATGACACATATTTACTTTATATGTAAAATATATTTTCTGTAGACAGGATACAGTTGGATCTTTTTATTCATCTGTTACTTTTAATTGGAATGTTCAGACCACTTACATTTAATCTAATATTGATTATGACCATCATTTTGCTTTGTTTTCTCCTTATCCCATCAGTTTTTTATTTCTTTCATATTTTTCTATCTTATTTAGATTGACTATTGTTTCATATTTCATTTGTCTCTGATATTAGTTTATTAGATACCCTCTTCCATTTTTAAGTAGTTTCTCTAAAGTTTACACTATGCACTTTTAACTGATCACAATAATATAATTCTCATAAGGTAAAGAACTTCATTTGCATATCTATGAAGTATTCTTTAACATTTCTCTTCTCTGTTTTTTTTATGTTATTGTCACACATTTTACTTCTGCATATATTTTAAGCTCCACTTTATGTTATTTTGCTTTAACTAATTAATTATCTTTTAAAGAAATTGAAAAGTGAGAAGAAAGGTCTTTAATATATAACCTACATTTTTATTATTTCTGTCAGTAATTTCTTTATTTAGATCCAAATTTCCATCTGATGTCATTTTCCTTCAGACTAAAGAACTTCTTTTAATGTTCCTTATAATATAAATCTGCTGGTTGCAAATTTTCTTTGTTTTTGTTTGTCTAAAAAAAATCTTTATTTTACTTTCATTTTTGAGAGATACTTTTGCTGGATATAAAATTCTAAGCTGACAAGTTTTTTCTTTCAGCCCTTTAAATATATTGTTCCTCTCTTCTGTCATACATTGTTTCTGATTAAAAGTCTATAATATTTCTTATCTTTGTTCCCCCATTATTTAATGCTTTTTTTCTTCCAACTACTTATGAAATTTTCTCTTTATCAGTGGCTTTCAAAAATTTGATTGTGATGGACCTTAGTATGTTTTCCTTTATGTTTATCCCACTTGGGATTCATTGACCTTCTTGATTCTGTAGGTCCATAATCTTTTTTAAGCTTAGAAAGTTTTGGGCTATATCTATTCAAATATTATTCATCACACTCAGATACAATTATGATACTTCAGTTTCACTTATATAAGACCACTTGATATCTTCCCACAGGTTGCTGAGTCTCTGTTCATTTTTAAAATTTATTTCAGTCTGGATAGTCTCTATTGTTATGTCTGAATGTTCAGTGAACTTTTCTTTCTCACTGTGTAGTTTACTGCTGTTCCTGTCTAGTGAAGTTTTCATTTCAATATTGTTCACCTCCAGAAGTTCAATTTAATTCTTTCATTTCATTTTTCTCATTATCTATCATGCTTTCCTTTAAATCCTTGGTAGCTGTTTTAAAGTCCTTGTCTGCTAATTTCATCAACTCTGCCATTTCTACTCCTGATGTTCTTCCTGGTTTTGGGTCACAATTTTCTGTTTATTTGCATATCTAGTAATGTGGATAGTTATAATTGTTTGTTTGGATTGTAAATGTTACATTGTTAAAAGTTTGTATTTTGTTGTCTTTAAGAAGTATGGAAGGTTTTTAAGTTATTTGCATATCAGGTTGATATTTTCAAGGCTTGTTTTTAAGCTTAGTTAGGACAGGTCTATAAACCCTTTTGCCTCGAGCTAGTTTAGACCTGCTGCTAAGTTGTTATTTTTTTTTTATTTCTCTGAGTGTTCAGCAGGGTCTCTGTATTCTAGCTAAATAGAATTCAAATATTTCCCATCCCTGTGGGAGTTCCAGGAATTCTTCAGCTAATAGCTCCCTTGACAGTTGTTCTTTGCTCAGCTTCAAACGAATGTCAGTTTATGTACGCTCAGATTATCATTCATCCAAAGACTCAAGGGATTCCTTATCCAAATATCTGGAGTTCTTTGTGTAGCTCCATTCTCTCTGGTGTTCTGTCCCACACATTCTGGATGCCTTAGTCTCTCCAAATTCTAATTTCTACCCCTCAACTCAGCAAGGCCACGGTGTTATTCTTGGATTTTTCCTTTCCTGTCCCATTGTCTGAAAACTACCTCCAGGCAAAACAAAAAAAACAGATCGATCCTAGAACTCACCATATTTGCTTCACTTCACTCAGTTTTGCATTCTTTTTGAGCAAGTGTCTAAAAACATTTTTGCCATATTTTCATCAATCTTCTAGTTATTTATAGTGGTACGGCTAATGCCACACGGTCAAAAGCAAAAATCTTCACTTTGTTTTTTGCACTAACAATATATCTTGGAAATCTTCTATATCATTTTATATATATCTTTGTTGTTCTTTTTTAAAATATGTAGCTTTATAAAACTCCATTGTATGCATACATATCATAGTCTATTCAACCAATCTGTAGTTTGTCATTTAGATAGTTTCCAATCTTTTTTGCAGTTACATATAATTTTGTAATGAATAACCTGGTACATATGTATTTTCATAATTTTATGGTATATATTTAGGGTAAATTCCTAAAACCGTGATTGTTAGGTCATAGGCTAAATATCAGATATAACTATTTCCTTCCATATGAGTTGTACCATTTTGCATTCCAACAAATAGGTAAGAATGTTAATTTTCCCAAATCATCGTCTACAGAGTATGTGTCAAGCTTTTACATTTTTGCCAATTTGATCAGTAAAAAAACTAAAAATCGTTTTGTTTTTTTAAAAATATATTTTATTGATTTTTACAGAGAGGAAGGGAGAGGGAAAGAGAGTTAGAAACATCAATCAGCTGCCTCCTGAACACTCCCCACTGGGGATGTGCCCGCAACCAAGGTACATGCCCTTGACCAGAATTGAACCTGGGACCCTTGAGTCCGCAGGCTGATGCTCTATCCACTGAGCCAAACCAGTTAGGGCTCTATTATATTTTTGTGTTTCATCCTAAAATGTTAAATTATTTAGATAGAAATATTAGCTCTTTGTCCAAGATACAAGTTGCAAATATTTTTTGTATTTCATTTGCCTTTCACTTTTGTTTATGGTATTTTCTGTAGTGCAACCCTTTTTCACTTTTCTTTTTGAATGAATCAGTCTTTTCTTGTATTGCATTTAGGTTTAGAGTCAAAGTTAGAAAGCCTTGCTATACACTCAAGATATAGAAAACTTTAACAATTTTCTTCTAGGACTTGTATGGTTTTTTGGTCTTTACTTTTAGATTCTTGATCTATATGAACTTTATTCTTATGTGTGTTGAGGTTGGAACTAATTTTATCTTTTTTTTCTATGTGCCTATCCAGTTGTCCCAATACCATTTATTAAAAAGTTCATCTTTCCCCCAGTGATTTGAAATAGCATCTTTATCATATACCAAACTTCTGTATTGCCAGAAGGTTTTAATGATCAGAAAGCCATACTTCCTTCTCACTCAAAGTAGTATATTGATGTGAAGTACTTAATTTATAAAAAAATAAACAAACAAATTTAGCCATACAACAAGGCTATCCATTTGAAGAGACCTGATCATAATTTAGATAACAATATAATAACTGCATGCTTGGGAAAAATTAAATAAATTCTATTTCTCTAAGGAGAATTTAGGTCTCTTGGGAGGTTTCCACGTGGACAAATTTAGTAGGCTTTTGCAGGTAGTTTCCTGGCATACCTAAGCTTTGTGATATAATAAGCAACAAGAAAGTACTAATGTGACCAAGACTAAAAAAGAATAGCATTCAAATGGGAGAAGCAAACATTTTTGTCTTAAACTTTTGACCTATAAAATCATTGACTATACTTCCAAAATATTTTCTATTGTTTTTTCTTTATTGATTAAGGTATTACATATGTGTCCTTATCCCCCCCCCCATTGCCTCCCACCTCCCCCCACTCATGCCCTCACCCCCCTGTTGTCTGTGTCCATTGGTTAGGCTTATATGCATGCATACAAGTCCTTTGGTTGATCTCTCCCCCTTACCCCCACCCTCCTCTACCTTCCCTCTGAGGTTTGATGGTCTGATCAATGCTTCTCTGTCTCTGGATCTGTTTTAGTTCAAAATATTTTTATAAGATAATTTTTTCTTGTCCTAAGGGTAGATAAAATGGAGGTCTTAAAAAACTTATTCTTAATATTCATAGATCATCTTTTAAAATCCTAATATATAAAAAAAAATTTCACACACATAAACTTCAGATAAATATTAAGGCTAAACCATTCAGCTTCTTCACCAAACCCTTGAATCTCTCACCTCTCTATATCTTTGATTGATCTACTGGTTATCTGTTTTTATGCCATTTCTCCTAAAATGATCCCTTAACTTGACCTTAGGATGTTCCTTAAATAGGCAAATTAGATTATGTTGAAAGATTATTAGATGATATTTAGGATTTTAAGGGGATAATACATATATTTTTCCAAAAATGCAGTAATTTAAGAGTATCATGAGTAGGCTTTTCTGATATGATGACCCTCTGGGATCCATATTAGGTAATATTTGTGGAGAGCTTCCTCTGTGCTAGGCAAGACCATCGTCATGGGCATGTAAACTGTGCAGTCGCACTGGCCCCATTCTTAGAAGAGCCCTGCACTTGGGTTAATGCTCTACTGTCACCATCTTGAAATTCTTAATTATTAAACAAGGAGCCCATTTTCATTTTTGCATTAACCCCACAAATTAGGTAGCCAGCCCTGGTACCAAGCACTATGTTTACCAAGGAGAGTATATCATTTAACTTACATTTTTTAAAGATCCCTCAGATTTCTGCATGCGAAATAGAATTTAGGAAAAACAAAAGAGGAAATAAGACCAGAGAGAAAGCTATGACAGTATTTAAGTTGGTTTTGACTCATGAAGTGGCTGTAGAGAAAGAGAGTAATTGATATATTCAAATATATTTTGGAGGTAGTAAGCATTGGCATGAACTAGTAATGATGGAACTAGTGATGGGGATATGGGAAAAGACGTTAAGAATGACTTAGGAATTTTTGACTGGGCTAGCAGGGCCCCTTATTAGATGAAAAAGGTTCAAGAAAGAACAGGTTTGAGGGTGTAGTTAAGAATTGGGTTGGACATTATGCTAAGCGAAAGAAGCCAGGTTCAGAAGACTATATATTTTATAATTCAATTTTTATGAAACTTCCAGAAAAGGCAAGACTACATAGAAAGTAATTAAGTGGCTGCCTGAGGCTGGGAGATTGACTGCAGACAGGCATAAGGAAACTTTTGGGGGTGATAGCAGTATCCCAAAGCTGGATGTGGTGTTGGTTGCATAGCTGTATACATTTACCAGAAATCATTGATTGTCTAGGTGACCTCTATGGTAAGTATAAAGCTGTTAAAAGATTAAAATAAAAGATTAAGATGCCTGTGGTTATGTCAAGGAGTACTATTATTATTCCCATTTTACAGATCAAGAAAATAAAAGAGAAGTTAAAAATAAAACCTTCATGGTTACATAGCTACTAAGTGTAATATCCAGTATTGGAACTCGAGTCTTCTGGACACTAAAGCCTCGCTCTTGATCACTTTAATACATTTACTTTCTATTTAAAAGTTACATTATGTTTGTGCATCTCCATTGATCAGAGGCTCTCTTAAAATCCTAAGACAAAGAGGACAGAAGCTAGAGACTGGAAAATTGTATTGGTCCTATACACTGGTGCTTCTATTTCCCCTGGATATAGGTTACACAGCAAGCTATGCCATCTTTATCTCCAGTGAGTTATATTAACACACCTCACTTAGGTTCTTTGGCAAACTATGTTTTCTCTTTCAAATTATTATGCTAAGAAATAGTTTATTAGGCCATCTGGTAGCTTAAAAGAGTAGCTATATCTTCCAAAAATGTTTATAGATGCACATAAATGAATACACACACACACACACACACACACACACACACACACACACACATATATATATATATATATATATATATATATATATATATATCTTCCTTGGTACATTTTATTATTGCTATGCCATTAGCATGATGATTGCCATATTAATAAGCATTAAGTATAGGGAAATGTTGGTCAAAGAGTACAAAGTTTCAGTTATAAGATGAATAAGTTCTGGGAATCTAATGTATAGTATGGTAACTATAGTTAACAGTACTATATTATATACTTGAAATTTGCTGAGAGAATAGATCTTAAATGTTCTTAACACATACACACAATGGTAACTAGGTGAGGTGATGAATGTGTTAACTATATTATAATCATTTCATTATATATACATATATTAAATCATCACTCATATACTTTAAATTCATACAATTTTATTTGTCAATTATACTTCAATAAAACTAGGAGGGGGAAGCATTAATTGCCCACTGTATTAGACACCAGGGATACAAGTGATCATCAAAACAGGCATGGTCTCTGCCCTCTTGCAGCTTTAAAAAAAAATTTTTTTAGCTGAAGAGGTAGACATTATGCTAAAACAAAAAATAATTACAAAAATTTTAATTGTGCTAGATTCAACAAAGGAAAATATAAGGTGCTCTGACAGAGCATAACAAAGGATCCTGGTTTTAAATGGGTCTAAGGGACAACCTCTGTTAGGAAATAACATTTAAACTGAGACCTGAAAGATTTGTAGAAATTAACAAAGCAAAGGGAGGGAAGGGAAAGAAGCTTTCTTAGGTGAGGAATAGTCTGTGTGAAGTCTCTGGGGCACTAAAGAGCTTGGCTGATGCCCACACTGAAAGCAGAGCTAGAAATATCACAAGAAGAAGACATGACTCTTGGATACTATGCAAAGGATTTGGTATTTTATTTCAAGACCAGTGAGATGCTACTGAGGATTTTTGAGTTGAAGACTCATGATCCAATTAAAATGTTAAGATCATTCTGGCTACTGTGAAGAATAGATCCAAGAGAGTTCTGCTGGCTTATGAAGGGGTCTTAGGAAAACTATGAATGGGAAAATGATTTCAACCTTTTAAACTAGTTTTGAAAAGACATGTTGTCAATTAAGTGATAGTGAATGGGGAAAAATGACTGATAAACCAGTTTATCTCTGAATAACCCACTAGATCAGTGCTTCTCAAACTTCAATGTGCACTCATATCACCCAGGTAGCTTGTTAAATTCAAATTCTGGTTCTGTAGGTCTGAAGTGGGGCGTTTCTGCATTTCTAAGAAACTCCCAGGTGATGCCGATGCCACTGGTCCTTGACTCACACTTTGAGTAGCAAGTGACTGGACTATATTCTAAATTCTTAATATATTCTATGGAATATGCTCTATCTTTTAATGCCTCTCAGACTTCTGTGGTCTAGCCAATTATCAAGCTTGAGTATTCAAATATGGGGGTTTTAAGAGATGAATTAAAGTATTCAGGACACAGAGAAACAGGTCAAATATGGCCTTTCATCTCTTCAATAGATATTCTATATAAACTTATTTCCTATCTACCTATCTAACCTGTCTGCCTACCTCTCTGCCTCAAGGTTCAGTTACACTTCAGCAAGAACTTGTGTGCAATCAAAGTAATGTCCTGGACAGTTATACAGAAATGGTAATGTGACGCTTTAAAATGTTACCTCTAATGGGGTGATTTGCATCATAAATTGAAGCTGACTCTGTGCCAGTCATTTTGCCTGCCTCATTCATTTAGTAGATAGGAACTCCGGAACCCTTAGAGGGTAATTTATTGTCCAAAGATATACTGTACAACTCAGCTCTGACTTATTCATACCTGACTCTCTTATTCATTATCCTAATCGTTGCTTTTTTGTTTGTTTAGTAACTACAATCTTAAATATGGAAAACTCGAGGCTCTTTATTCTGTGGGTTAAGGCTTTGTATTTCTCTAAAGACTTCGTGAAGCTTTGTAACCAAATCACAATCATTTTATAAATGTCTCAAGCAGTAAATAAGTCTGCCCCTTCTTTGGGGGGAGAGGTGTTATCCATTATTAGCAATGAACTTCTCTTTGTGGCATACGAACCCAAGTTCTTGGGAAACACATTTATCAAGTAAAGGGAAATATTTGAGATTATGCTTCATGATGGGGGTTATGCTCATTGGGAAAAACGGTAGGAAATTTCACATTGCTCCCTGGTTCTTAGGAAATGAGAGCTAAACAATGTCCAGTTTTGAAAGAAATCTGCGTTGAGTTTTTAAATTCCATAAAACCGAGTTAAACCAACTGAAAGTAGTAGGTCCTGTGTGGCTTTACTGAGGAAGTGACAGGGAATTCTAAAATCTCATCTGGTAACAGATAAAACTGCAATTATTAGCATCTCCATAGAAATGCTAAATTACTCCTTACTAATAGAGTCCGGCTAAATAGGTTTCACTCGACCTCCAACAAACCAATTTTTTGTTGTTGTTGTTTGGTTTGATCTATTCCCCCCCCCCCCCCTCCTTTGTTGCGATTAAAGACAGCCATTAAAACGTTTAATAGACCTGGGTTTAGCTTGAAGACTTGCAGAAGGGCCAGCTTCATCGCCCTGCGATTGGCTTTCCAGGCTAAGTTAGGTTTCCGATGGACGGATGCTGCCAAGGCGCTTTGGCCGTAAACGCTGGAAGTAAGCCAAAGGAAAGTGAAGTTCCTGGCGCTAAGCGCTCGTCCCGCTCCGAGCGCCCCGCGCTAGCGCATTCTTCGTGCAGTTATTGGCTGGGACTCTGCGTGCCGCTGTCGGCCAATGAAGACGCTGGAGATCTGGCCCGGGCCCGTCCCCTCTCGGCGCCCCGGGATGAGGCAGAGACTGAACAGCCGACGAGCAAATCAAAGGCATCTAGAAAGCCATGTCAGACTCGGCGCCCAGCGCTCGAGCGCTAACCCGCTGAAAGTTTCTCAGCGAAAACGCCAGGGCGATCTGGACCCCGCGAAGAGAACTGCCCTTGAGTGAGATGGTCCCAGCGGCCCGGAGGAGCGGACTGGTAAGCCCCGGGAGAGTGGTGGGAGTCTTGCTGCTGCTGGGTGCCTTGCGCGGGGCTTCCGCCGTCATTCGCTATGAGATCCTGGAGGAAAGAGAGAAGGGTTTTGCGGTGGGCAACGTGGTCACGGACCTTGGCCTGGATCTCGGCAGCCTGTCCGCTCGCAGGCTCCGGGTGGTGTCCGGAGCGAGCCGAAGATTCTTTGAGGTGAACCGGGAGACCGGAGAGCTGTTCGTGAACGACCGCCTGGACCGGGAGGAGCTGTGTGGGACGCTGCCCTCCTGCACCGTAACTCTGGAGTTGGTGGTGGACACCCCACTTGAGCTGTTCAGTGCGGAAGTGGTGATCCAGGATATCAACGACAACAACCCCGCGTTCCCTACCCGGGAAATGAAATTGGAGATTAGCGAGGCGGTGGCGCCGGGCACGCGCTTTCCGCTGGAGAGCGCGCACGACCCCGATGTCGGAAGCAACTCTCTACAAACCTACGAGCTGAGCCGGAACGAGTACTTTGCGCTTCGAGTGCAGACGCGGGAAGACAGCACCAAGTACGCGGAGCTGGTGCTGGAGCGCGCCCTGGACCGGGAGCGAGAGCCCAGCCTCCAGCTGGTGCTCACGGCGGTGGACGGGGGGAGCCCGGCCCGCTCCGCCAGCCTCCCCATTCGCATCGCCGTGCTGGACGCGAATGACAACGCGCCCTCCTTCAACCAGTCCCTGTACCGGGCGCGCGTCCTGGAGGACGCACCCCCGGGGACTCGCGTGGTGCAAGTGCGTGCCACGGATCTGGATGAAGGCCCCAACGGCGAGATCGTGTATTCCTTCGGCAGCCACAACCGCGCCGGCGTGCGGGAACTGTTCTCCTTAGACCTGGTCACCGGGGTGCTGACCGTCAAGGGTCGGCTGGACTTCGAAGACACGAAACTCCACGAGATTTACATCCAGGCCAAAGACAAGGGCGCCAATCCCGAGGGGACGCATTGCAAAGTCTTGGTCGAGGTGGTGGACGTGAATGACAATGCCCCCGAGATCACCGTCACTTCCGTGTACAGCCCCGTCCCCGAGGACGCGCCTCTGGGGACTGTCATCGCCTTGCTCAGCGTGACTGACCTGGATGCGGGGGACAATGGGCTGGTGACTTGCGAGATCCCGCCAGGGCTCCCCTTCAGCCTTACTTCTTCCCTCAAGAATTACTTTACTTTGAAAACCAGCGCAGCCCTGGACCGGGAGACGGTGCCCGAGTACAACCTCAGCATCACCGCTAGAGATGCCGGAGCCCCTCCCCTCTCAGCCCTGACCACGGTCCGGGTGCAAGTGTCCGACATCAACGACAACCCTCCGCAGTCGGCCCAGTCTTCCTACGACGTCTACGTGGAGGAAAACAACCTCCCCGGGGCTCCCATCCTGAACCTCAGCGTCTGGGACCCCGACGCCCCGCAGAACGCGCGCCTTTCCTTCCTTCTCTTGGAGCAAGGAGCGGACGCTGGGCTCGTGGGTCGCTTTTTCACGATACATCGCGACAGTGGCGTGGTGTCCACCTTAGTGCCCCTGGACCATGAGGATCGGCGGGAGTTCGAATTCACAGCTCAGGTCAGCGACGGGGGCACCCCTGCCCTGACCACCAACATCAGCGTGAACGTCTTCGTCACTGACCGCAATGACAACGCCCCCCAGGTCCTGTACCCCCGGCCTGGCCGCAGCTCCGTGGAGGTGCTGTCCCGAGGTACCGCGGCTGGCCACGTGGTCACTCGGGTGGTAGGCTGGGACCCGGATGCCGGCTACAACGCCTGGCTCTCCTACAGCCTCTTGGGAGCCCCCAACCAGAGCCTCTTTGCCGTGGGCCTTCACACCGGGCAAGTCAGCACGGCCCGCCCCGTCCAGGACACAGACCTGCCCAGGCAAACCCTCACGGTCCTGATCAAAGACAGCGGGGAGCCCTCGCTGTCCGCCACCGCCACCCTGACCGTGTCTGTCACCGAGGAGTCTCCGGAAGCCCGGGCGGAGTTCCCCGCTGGCTCGGCCCCGGGGGAGCAGAATAAAAATCTCACCTTTTATCTGCTCCTCTCTCTAATCCTGGTCTCCGTGGGGTTCGCAGTCACGGTGTTGGGAGTGATCATATTCAAAGTTTACAAGTGGAAACAGTCCAGGGACTTATACCGAGCCCCCGCGAGCTCCCTGTACCGCACGCCGGGGCCGTCGCTGCACGCGGACGCCGTGCGGGGAGGCCTGGTGCCGCCGCACCTTTACCATCAGCTGTACCTCACCTCTGACTCCCGCCGCGGCGACCCGCTGCTGAGGAAACCCGCGGCTGCCAGCCCTCTGGCCAGCTGCCAGAACACGCTGCGGAGCTGCGACCCAGTGTTCTATAGGCAGGTGTTGGGTGCAGAGAGCTCCCCTCCCGGACAGGTAAGGGTTAGCAAGTCATCCTGGACCAATATTCAGGCTTTTTGATTCCTGCACCGTGTTCAGGAAGGCATGGAGCCATTCTGGGCTTTTGTTTCTAGTGCTGAAGATGTTTTCCTAATGATGCATCCACATTTTCACCTGGCCCTTCCTAGATCAAGCGTTGTCTTTGCAAAGGGAATGGCCTGGCCAGAGTGTGGTTTGTGGTCGGTCACAGTGTGGAGTTGATTGACCCACCTGTGGACCCAACTCACACCCTCAGCACTCGCTTGCCATAACAACTAACCAATCTTGCTAAATACAACCCAAGATCTCAGCACTCAGAGTTTAGCTTGGTGTCATTTGCACTGGGAACAAGCGAGTGTATACCTCTAACCAGTGGCGGCTGCTAGGAATATAAAAACTACCTCATTTTGCCATCTTTCAAGTGATTGCCACATCTGCATTGCAGCTAATAGTTTGCTGGTAATTTTCCTCTGCCTACACAGATCCTGTCTCATTCTTAGATAATTTTCTATGAGAGTAATAAAATTCTAGGCATCCTTTACATTTTATTTCAAGCACACTCCTAGAAATGATGTGCACATTACTTATAAACTATTTGTGTTATAATAGTGATCCATGTGCATTATAGAAATTTTGGAGAATAGAGAAATTTATAAAGAAAAATTAAAACTAACTGTAATCCCCAAATCCAAAGGTGACCACCATCTATAATAATAAAAGCATAATATGCTAATTAGACCAGACGTCCTTCTGGACATCCTTCCAGACGAGCTTCTGGATGAAGCCTGGGCTGTGAGGGAAGCCTGGGTCCCAGGTCCTGCCAGCGGCCAGAGGGAAGCCGGTGCCGGAGGGAAGCCGGTGCCGGCAGCCGGGGGAAGGAAGGCCTACTCTTGCACGAATTTCGTGCATTGGACCTCTAGTTAATTATAAAAGTAAAAGTAATCATTTACTTTGAAAAGAAATCCAGACAATCCAAGACACCATAAAGTACAAAATTAAAGGTTCTCTATATCCCCCTGTAATTCCCTATCCTTCCAGCACTATTTTTCTTAGATATACACATAATGTGAATGGTAGGTAAATTCATATCCTGAGGAAGGCAACGCTTTCATTTATTCAGGATGATGTGTAGATGACTGTAAGGCATTTGTCTTGGAGTGAAACTTACACTTCCAATGGTGCAAGAGCCACAATTTTGTTACTAATAAGTGTAGAATTGCTATCAACCTCGGATCTGTCAGTTAGATAAATGAGGCTCCACCACTTACCAACTAGGAGTCCTTGGCCAAGTTAATCTTTGTAAGCCTGTTTCTCATGTGCAAAAAGGAAATAGCAAGGGTCTTATAAGATTAGTGCATGCTAGAATGTATGCACACTGCCTGGTGTATTGTGTTAACAAATTCTTAGCTATTACTATGATTACTTTTATTAGTTCTTGGCCCACCCCAAATCTTTTAAAAAATATATTTTTAATGTTTTATTTATTGATTTGAGAGAGAGGAAGTGAGAGAAAAACATCCATTTGTTGTTCCACTTATTTATGCATTCATGGGTGATTCTTATATGTGCCCTGACCCTGAATCAAACCCCAAACCGGGGCTTATTGGGATGATGCTTTAACCAACTGAGCTACCTGGCCAGGGCACCCACCCCAAATCTTAAACACACCTTGGAAATGAGCAAATTTGGAGATAGCCAAAATGACACAGTAGATGCATATATGGGAAGGCTAAGCAATGATGAAAGCCAGAGAGAAGCAGCTGCTATTCTTCCAGTCACACTGGAAAACAACTGACACTTTCCCTAGGACAATATTCTCAAACTTGGTTGCACACTAGAATTACCTGGGGACCTTTAAAAAATCTGAAGCCCAGGCCACATCCCAGACCAATCAAAACACGATCTCTGGGGATGGGACATAGGATCAGTACGTTTTAAAGATCCCTAAGTAATTCCAATGTGCATAAAAGTTTGAAAACCACTGCCTTAGAACCTGCCAGTCTATCAAGTAGCATATTTATGAAGCAAAGTGTTATTCTGGTGTTTACAGAACCAGAAGCCAGCCTGACTGGGCCAGGTATAACTTTAAAAAAGTATGTGATGTTATTTCCCAAGTTTAAAGTATTACATAGAATAGCTCCAGAAGAGCGTTGTAGGGTAGACATAAGATGATATTTTAATCATCTAAAGAGACAGTCTTCCTAAACCACTAGCAACCAGGCAACTGAGCTTTAAAAATCTAGAGCTGAGCAATGGTATGGGATCTCTTCTGAGGATGACAAACGTGTTCTATGATTAGAATGCGGTTCTGACGGCATTGTTTTAGTGTATGTGAATATACCAAAAAAAACAATAAATTGTGCACTTTAGATGGATGAACTGCGTAGTATGTGAATTATAGCTCAACAAAGCGGTTTTAAAAATCTAGAGTTGGGAGATTCACATACCTGGCATAAAAAAAGGTCAAGTCATGGATATGTAGCATTAAGGCTTTATAATGCTCTAATTCTAGTAATACAGACTGTATGCATGTTTGTTTTGGTGTGGACTTGAAATATAAAGGATTGAGACCTATAAGGGGTCTAGTTCTTGGATATTAAAAGTACCACTAAAGGTCCAGTTTATGGTTATAGAGATGAAAAATCATTTAAGATGTTATAAAATGAGGCTTTATTTCTTTCCAGACAAACCAGGGGTGGGAGTTGGGGGGGGGATCCTAGTTCTGCACATACTAGTTATTTAGCTTTAGATGAGTCTCTTAACCTTTCTGAACTCCAGTGTCCTCATCTATAAAATAAAGATAATACATCCTTTCAAAATTGTTGAGATTGAAAACTTAGGCATATAAACTGTCCGTACTCAAAATAAAGTACTCATAAAA
This sequence comes from Myotis nattereri, assembly GCF_964212035.1. Lineage (NCBI taxonomy): Eukaryota > Metazoa > Chordata > Mammalia > Chiroptera > Vespertilionidae > Myotis > Myotis nattereri. Next base: position 82,703,002 of record NC_138080.1, read on the forward strand.
GCACAAGTACTCATAAATATTTGTTAAACTAATAAATGGTAATATCAGTAATTCACCATTTATTAAGCATCCCTTGTGCCAGATACTGTAAAAGGTGAAAAGATACAGCTATGCCACAAGCATGTCAAACTCGGCTGGCCACGAGTTTGACATGCTTGTGCTACACAGAGTACCATAGGAGACAGACATGCAAAAAAAAAAAAAGATCTACAAGAAATAATGGGAGCAGAGGGAAAGAAACACCAAAGCCAGTCTGGAAGACTTCATAGAGGTGGTGATGGTTGAGCTGAGAACTAAAGATTGAGTAGTAATTTGTTAAATAGTAAAGGGGAAATATAGAGGATCTTAAAGAAAATTCCATGCTGAGGAATAATGATATTACATTATTGCTGAACTTTAAAGCGTGTTTTTAAAATAGACAGTCTTTGCAAGAGATAAAGTGAAGCAAGTAGGCAGGAATTAGATCATGAATTCCCTTTAGGCCAGGCCAAGGAGTTTTTTATTTTATTCTGTGTCAGCGATAGTCATTGCAGAATTTTGAACTTACATATGTATGATGTCATCAGGAGTTTGTTTGTTTGTTTGTTTGTTTGTTTTAGAGGGATTATTCTAGCAGCCATTAGTGAGATGGATTGGGGATATTGATACTGGAAACAAAGAGAACAGTTAGAAGGCTATTATGATACTTGAGGAAAAGATTGGTAAATGCTTGAACCATTCCAGTGGCAGAATAAATGGAGGGAGGTATCATAGTAAAATCATCAGGACTTGTTGATTGACATCATATAGGTAGTCAGGGAGAGGAATGAGTCAAGGATGACCGTACCTGTTCCAACTGAGGGAGCTGGGTGGATGAGGTGTCATTCACTGAAGGGAATCCTGGCATAAACACCTAGTGGGTTAGCCTGATTTACATCTCCATCATTCCCAGGAGAAGAGGTTCAGGTGTTTTTGTAAAAGAACATAGAAAGCAGATCCCCCACCCCCCGCCCCCCTTTGAGACCAGAATGTTGGTTGCTGGCATCACCATAGTCAGAGGATATTCCTGAGGATCAAGGGTTTGGAAAAATACAGGGAGGATAAGAAGCCCAGGTTTTGCCACTGGTTTTGGCATCCACCGGTAACCTAGGTGAGGATTCAAATGAGTTCAGAAATATGTCCAGATCAGATTATAGTTTGCAGGTAACTGCAGTGTGAAATGAGCTGTTTCTTCATTTGTGCAAGGTGGTCGCCAGGCTCCTGGGAGGGTCTGGATCAGGGTCAGGGTGGAGTGACATCAAGTCTCCAGCTCCATGGGGCCCCCTGGGGCTAAGTGAAAAGCTTGCTCTTTTGAAATAGCCTCTGTTGGTAATTAACAACATAGCAGGCATACCATGGTGTCAATAAAGGGGATTTGTAGGCACAGTGCTGTTGGTAGCTTGATCTCAATCGTTCACGGGGAGCTATTAAATCTGTGAACATCAGCTTTCTGCCAGGTAGTGAGGTCTAACCCTTAGCATCTCCCAGACACAACTGATTCTTTACTGGTTTGGAACATCTCCCTTTCCTGGCTTCCTCTACTCTGCTTCATCTCCTCCCATACTGTCCTTGAAATGAATGAATGGTAATTTAGTATATCTCTAGCAAGCGTCTGAATAAAAGAGTTTTGGTTTCCGCTGCGCCTCCTGGTACAGCAAAAAATGTGTACTGCATAAATTTAATTGGCTACATGAATGTGTAAGCCTTTTCTGCAAAGAGGTGGCTACGTTTCTGAATAATCTGAGAGAGGCTGAGTTCTGTGTACACGGCAGTGCTTCTAATTAGCTGTTGCTCTGATACAACTGGACTGAGCGGAAGCTACTCATTTAGAATATTGGTGGATGACAACACTGGCTTGAACAAAGTGACCAGTCTCCAATGGCTACTCCTCTCAGGGCTGCAGGTTGCTAGGGCTCTGGCTGTTTTCCCCGCGGAAAGGGGGCGGGGAAAATCGGTGTGTTCGAGAAAAAAAAACACGACACGTACTAGTATCTGTTGTCTGCCTCTCCACAGAGGTAATAATAACCCGTGGAAAGAAAGGCTGTTGAGCGGGAGAAAGGTGAAAAGATGGGTGTTTTTTGTTTTGGGGTGTGTATCTGCTTTTTCTCCAATGCTGCGACGCATTAACCCTGCCGCTGTTGGGATGTTCTCTGCTCAGCCTATTGGCTGAGCCCAGGAGCCGCTGTCCGCCAATCGCGTGGTGGGAGGCAGACAAATCTACCCCGCCACCAGCAAAAAACGGCGCGTAACCCTTGCGGCGCCGGCCGAGCCGCGCCAGAGCTGGCGCGGGCAAAGGGAGATAGGTGTCTCCAGCTGCTGTGGCTGTTTGGGGCGGGTCGGCTTCTTTGGCTTCTCAGGACCAGGTAGAGAGCGAGCTGGCGGCAGCAATGCTCCGCGAGGTGAGAAGCTGGGTAGACATCTGCCCGGGGGCTACCCTTTTGTTCCTCTGTTGCTACCTGGGTTACGTTTGTGGGCAGATCCGCTACCCGGTCCCAGAGGAGTCCCAGGAGGGGACTTTTGTAGGGAATGTCGCCCAAGATTTCCTGCTGGATACAGAGAGTCTGTCAGCCCGAAGGCTGCAGGTCGCGGGAGAGGTGAACCAAAGACACTTCCGTGTGGATTTGGACAGCGGAGCCCTGCTCATCAAGAACCCAATTGATCGAGAGGCACTGTGTGGGCTCAGTGCCAACTGCATCGTGCCCCTGGAGTTTGTAACCGAAGGGCCTTTGGAGATGTACCGAGCGGAGGTAGAAATCGTGGATGTGAATGATCACGCCCCCCGATTTCCTCGGCAGCAGCTGGACTTGGAAATTGGGGAGGCGGCTCCTCCAGGGCAGCGTTTCCCCTTGGAAAAGGCTCAGGATGCAGATGTGGGGAGCAACTCCATCAGCAGCTATAGACTCAGCTCCAATGAACACTTTGCACTGGATGTAAAGAAGCGCAGCGACGGCAGCCTGGTCCCGGAGCTGCTCCTGGAGAAGCCTCTGGACCGGGAGAAGCAATCGGACTACCGCCTGGTGCTGACTGCCGTGGATGGAGGTAACCCTCCCAGGTCCGGCACCGCGGAGCTCCGGGTTTCGGTGCTGGACGTGAATGACAACGCCCCAGCCTTCCAGCAATCCAGCTACAGGATCAGCGTGCTGGAGAGCGCGCCCGCCGGCATGCTGCTCATCCAGCTCAACGCCTCCGACCCGGACCTGGGTCCCAGTGGCAATGTCACCTTTTCTTTCAGTGGTCACACCCCTGACCGCGTGAGAAACCTCTTTAGCCTGCACCCCACGACTGGAAAGCTTACCCTCCAGGGGCCCCTAGACTTTGAGAATGAGAATTACTATGAATTTGATGTTCGGGCTCGTGATGGGGGTTCTCCGGCCATGGAGCAACATTGCAGCCTTCGAGTGGACCTCCTGGATGTAAATGACAACGCCCCCCACATCACGGTGACCTCCGAGCTTGGGACTCTCCCAGAGAGCGCGGAACCTGGCACTGTGGTGGCCCTGATCAGCGTGCAGGACCCCGACTCAGGGTCCAACGGGGATGTGAGCCTTCGTATTCCTGACCACTTGCCATTTGCCCTCAAGTCCGCCTTCAGGAACCAGTTCTCCCTGGTGACTGCTGGGCCCTTGGACAGAGAGGCCAAATCCAGCTATGACATCATGGTCACTGCTTCTGATGCTGGGAACCCTCCTCTGAGCACCCAAAGGACTATTTTCCTCAATATTTCAGATGTGAATGATAACCCACCTTCTTTCTTCCAGAGGTCACATGAGGTGTTTGTTCCTGAGAACAATCGCCCAGGGGACCTGCTTTGCTCCCTCGCAGCCTCTGATCCAGACTCTGGCTTGAATTCGCTCATCTCCTACTCTCTCCTAGAGCCCAGAAATCGAGACGTGTCGGCTTCCTCCTTCATCTCCCTGAACCCCCAGACAGGAGCTGTTCATGCTACTCGATCCTTTGACTATGAGCAAACACAGACACTGCAGTTTGAGGTGCAGGCCCGGGATCGGGGCAACCCACCCCTTAGTAGCACCGTGACAGTTCGTCTATTCGTGCTGGACCTCAATGACAATGCGCCAGCTGTGCTCCGCCCTAGGGCCCGGCCTGGTTCCTTATGTCCCCAAGCACTGCCTCCATCAGTTGGTGCTGGTCACCTAGTCACAAAGGTGACTGCTGTGGACTTGGATTCAGGTTACAATGCTTGGGTTTCCTATCAGCTCCTGGAGGCCCCAGATCCCAGCCTGTTTGCAGTCTCTCGTTATGCTGGGGAGGTGCGGACAGCTGTTCCCATTCCAGCTGATCTCCCACCACAGAAGCTGGTCATTGTGGTGAAGGATAGTGGTACCCCACCGCTCTCTACCTCCGTTACTCTCCTAGTGTCCTTGGAGGAAGATGCTCATCCGGTTGTCCCTGATCTTCGAGAATCTTCAGCTCCAAGGGAAGGAGAATCCCGCCTGACCCTCTACTTGGCTGTATCACTAGTGGCAATTTGCTTTGTCTCCTTTGGCTCATTCGTGGCTCTGCTCTCTAAGTGTCTTCGTGGGGCTGCCTGCGGAGCGACCTGCTTTCCTGCTGGCACCTGTGCATGTCTCACCCGCTCTCGAAGGAGGGAGGGGCTTCCTCCTTCCAATGGGATCCTCCGAATCCAGCTAGGGTCAGATGATCCTATCAAGTTTGTTGATGTGGGTGGTCACTCTCATGGCTGTACACCCTTGGCTTCTGCACCCACTCGGAGTGATAGCTTCATGATGGTCAAGTCGCCCAGTGCACCTATGGCAGGGGAGCCTGTTCGCCCAAGCTGCCCACCCTCTGATCTTCTCTATGGGCTGGAGGTGAGATCTTTGCAGGCTCAGTCAATGCTTGAGGGTTATTCCGACCCGGGCATGTGGTTGGGCCGTGTACCAGAGAGTATTGGCCTCTCTGTGAGAGCCCGTAGTGATGTCACCATTTTTGTGAGTGGTAACTGTGTGGTAGATTCTGTGCTTTAGAAGTGTTTTGTGAATTAACCAGGGAGTTGTCGAAGGTTAATACTTGGGTTTGGGTTAGGACCTTATCTGAGAGTAAGAAATGCAAGTAAATGATCAAGAGCCAGGGAAGCATGCTGCAAGAATGTGGGAGCATAGAAGACTATGAAACACAAGGGTAGGGAACACTGGACCATCACCTAAACCCAGGTGGCTGCGTTCTCTACTCTTCCGGAATGAAGGGGCCAGATTCTGGCCTACCTTAACTCTAGATTACCATTCCCCAATGGGTTGAGCGAAACATACCTTTGCCTCACAGTATCAAGTACTCCCTAACCCACTGTGAAGGGAAGTTCCTGCTTGGAATCTAGAAGACAGCACAAAGAGGAAAGAATCAAGGGAGTAGAGGCATCTTCAGGAATCCCAGTCAAGTCCCCACTGGGATTTGAGTTAGATGCAGTAGACTGGGGCAGGGGAGCATTACCTCTCTGGGGGAAAAAGCAAAGAGTGAAATCACTTAATGTCAGAAATCTGGTTTACAGATGAGGCATGCATAGAGATAGCTATTCTGAGGGTCTCTAAGTAGAGTACTTCTGAATTGGTGAGACCATAAAGCCTAGAGGCCATGCCTAGTTTCTAGTCACCCTTCTGGTGACCTGAATCTGTCCTGGAAATATTTCCCCTACCATAAGCTGTGATGCTCATTCTATAGCTCAAGTCTGGATCTCAGGAAAGCGGAGTGCTATAGTCATCAGCTGGCATTGAGAGTCCTTAAAGCATTACTGGAAAGTCAGAGCAAGACTCTACATGATCCTAACAAATCTCTCTTCTCATGTCAGCAGTGGTTAGCAGGATGGGGGTGGGAGGGCGAACACATGGGCTTTGCCTCCCCCATAAGGACAAACTTTTGTTGGTTCAAGCAAGTAGTGGAAGCTTCTGAAATCATGCAGGAAGTTGCTGGGACAGAACACTGAGAAGTTTTGTACCACTTTGTCTTTCCTGTTGAGCACCATCTGAGCTGTCAAATTTTGCTGCCAAGGGGGCTGAATCAACCTGCAGCACGAAATAAGTGGGGATGTAGGAGGCTTCTGTGACACAGATTTGCAGCCTGTTCCTAAGGTTTCCAGGACCGAGGAGACTTCATAATTGGTTGAGAGCAGACAGACTTTTTGGCCAATCAGACTAAGAGCTGAGGTGGGGGATCTGCTCTTCTTGCCCGCCTCTCCTCCCCCAGCTCCCCAGCTCCACTCAGATTTAATTCCCCCTTCCCCCCCCCCCCACCCCCGCCATTCGGTGACTAAGAGGAACTGCTGCAGGCAGACAAACCTCAGAGCAGTTTTTAAGAGGCTGGAAGGAGACACAAGAGATTTCAGCTGCTACATTCCAAGCCCTGGGTCTACCTTGGAGACAGGACAGCACAGAGTCAGTGTCCAGGAGGGACTTCTGGGTCATGGGGCCCAAGATACCCCCACAGCTCGCTGGGAAATGGCAAGTGCTGTGCATGTTGTCCTTGTGCTGCTGGGGCTGGGTGTCTGGGCAGCTTCGTTACTCAGTGGTGGAGGAGTCTGAGCCGGGGACGCTGGTGGGAAATGTTGCTCAGGATCTAGGCTTAAAGGTGACAGATCTGATGAGCCGTGGACTGCGGTTGGGCTCTGAGGAAAAGGGGCACTATTTTTCCCTGAGCTTGATGAGTGGTGGTCTGGCAGTAAATCAAAAGATTGACCGAGAGAGCCTGTGTGGAGCCAGTACCAGCTGCCTGTTGCCAGTCCAGGTGGTGACCGAACACCCACTGGAACTAATCCGTGTAGAGGTAGAGATCCTGGATCTCAATGACAACTCTCCTAGCTTTGCCAGCCCTGAGCGAGAGATACGCATCTCAGAATCAGCTGCATTGGGGGCACGATTCCCACTAGATAGTGCCCAGGATCCAGATGTGGGCACCAATACTGTGAGCTTCTACACTCTGAGCCCCAACAACCACTTCTCTCTGAATGTGAAGACCCTAAAAGATGGGAAGCTGTTCCCAGAGCTGCTGCTAGAGCAGCAGCTGGACCGTGAAGCTCAGGCAAAACATCAGTTGGTGCTCACTGCTGTGGATGGGGGTGTCCCAGCCCGCTCAGGGACCGCCCTTATCTCTATCACGGTGCTGGACATCAACGATAATGCTCCAACCTTCCAGTCCTCAGTTCTTCGTGTGGGACTCGCAGAGAATGCACCCGTGGGTACACTGCTGCTCCGCCTCAATGCCACTGATCCGGACGAAGGCACCAATGGCCAACTAGACTATTCTTTTGGAGACCATACATCTGAGGCAGTGCGGAATCTCTTTGGCCTAGATCCTAGCAGTGGAGCAATCCATGTGTTGGGTCCCATAGACTTTGAGGAGTCAAGTTTCTATGAAATTCACGCAAGGGCACGTGATCAGGGACAGCCAGCCATGGAAGGCCACTGTGTGATTCAAGTGGATGTGGGGGATGCCAATGACAATGCCCCAGAGGTACTACTGGCCTCTTTGGTCAACCCGGTCCTGGAGAGCACACCCGTGGGCACAGTAGTGGGATTGTTTAATGTGCGGGACAGAGACTCGGGGAGGAACGGTGAAGTGAGCCTTGATATCTCTCCAGACCTGCCTTTTCAGATTAAGCCCTCTGAGAACCACTACTCACTGCTAACCAGCCAGCCCTTGGACCGTGAGGCCACATCCCACTATATCATTGAGCTGCTGGCCAGTGACGCAGGCTCACCTTCCCTGCACACACATCTCACCATCAGGCTCAACATTTCCGATGTTAATGACAATGCCCCCTACTTCACCCAGCAGCTCTATACTGCTTACATCCCCGAAAACCGGCCTCCAGGCTCCCTTCTCTGCACGGTGGCTGCCTCCGATCCAGACGCCGGGGATAACGCCCGGCTCACCTACTCCATCATAGGGAATCAGATTCAGGGAGCCCCAGCCTCCTCCTTTGTATATGTCAACCCCGAGGATGGGCGGGTCTTTGCCCAACGCACCTTTGACTACGAATTGCTGCAGATGATGCAGATCCTGGTGGGGGTGCGAGACTCTGGCTCTCCCCCACTGCATGCCAACGCCTCTCTGCATGTGTTTGTCCTGGACCAGAATGATAATGCCCCGGCTGTGCTGCACCCAAGACCCGGCTGGGAACTCCCAGCCCCCCAGCGTCTCCCTCGCTCTGCGCCTCCTGGCTCCTTGGTCACCAAGGTGACAGCTGTGGATGCGGATGCAGGCCACAACGCATGGCTCTCTTATTCGCTGTTGCCACAGTCCACAGCCCCAGGACTGTTCCTGGTGTCAGCACACACCGGTGAGGTGCGCACAGCCCGGGCCCTGCTGGAGGATGACTCTGACACCCAGCAGGTGGTGGTCCTGGTGAGGGACAACGGTGACCCTGCACTCTCCTCCACGGCCACAGTGCTCCTGGTTCTGGAGGACGAGGACCTTGAGGAAATGCCCAAATCCAGCGACTTCTTCACACACCCTCCTGAGCGGTCAGACCTCACCCTGTACCTCATTGTGGCCCTCGCAGCCGTCAGTCTGTTATCCTTAGTCACCTTCACCTTTCTGTCAGCTAAGTGCCTTCGGGGACAGGCAGATGGGGAGGGGGGCGCGGGCGGGTGTTGCAAGCGCCAGGACTCGCCCTCCAGGGACTACTACAAGCAGTCCAGCCCCAACCTGCAGGTGAGCTCGGATGGCACGCTCAAGTACATGGAGGTGACGCTGCGGCCCGCGGACTCGCACAGCCACTGCTACAGGACGTGCTTTTCACCAGCCTCGGACGGCAGTGACTTCACCTTCCTAAGGCCCCTCGGCGTCCAGCAGCCCTCAGCCCTGGCGCTGGAGCCCGACGCCTTCCGGTCCCGCTCTAACACGCTGCGGGAGCCGAGCCAGGTGAGGGGCTCAGCGCGATCCGCGGGCGGCAATGGAGCAGCTGCCCGGCCAGATCTTAGGGGCTTTGAACCTGCACCCACCCCGCTCACACGAGCTCGGCTGCTAGCTGCTAGCGGCGTCTCACCCGATTGTGGGGACCATTCGGACAGGTTGCGCGGGGGCCAGAGGTGCGGCCAAACAGGGATGTGTGGGGCGATCGCGTCCCAGGGTGATAGGACCACCCCTGCCTCCACAACTCCGAAAAGGCTGGGGCCCCGGCGACCTTGCCAGCGATTTCCGCGGGGGTCGGGGGTCCAGGGTGGAGGCAGTCACAGACCCACGCCCACAGCCAGCCGCCTAAGTTTCCTCTTAAGTTTCTCCCAACTCCCGGGATCTGGAACTTCGCTGTTATTCTCAGCCTTCCTTACTCCCCCATCCAAACCCGCATCTGTGGACAGGCAGGGGCGAGCGCGCAGGGTTCCCGCCGCTCACGCCCTCGCACTGGGCCTGGGACTCGCGCCGCCTACACTACCAGCTGCGGGTCACACCACAGGCTGCCCCTGAGCCCCTCACAGCTTCCCTCCGTCCCGCTACCTCCGAGGTACTCACCGCTGACTGCGCACCCTGCTGACAGTCCCAGGTCATGCCGGTGCTGTCCCGGGCCGGACCGGTCGCCGCCGGGTGGGCTGGGGCGTCCAGAGCGCGGGAGCGAGTCCGGGCGCTCAAGGTGCGGTGGCAGGGACTCTATGACCCACGGGCCGGCCGTTCCGTCTAGGCCTCCAGCCCAGAAGCCTCGGCCAGGTGGTCCGAGGTGCCCTGGGGTCCAAGGGCCAGCAGGTCCCGGCCCCGGGAGAGCGAGGCAGCTGCTGTGGGATCCGCAGCCTGGGGCCTCAGTGCCACCCGCAGCGCTGTCCTCTCGCGGGAAGTGGGAGCCTGGCGCACCCGGCTCTGGACGCGCAGAGATCGGTGTTTGGCTCCGTCGTGACCACATGTGCCCAGAGATCTCAGACCTGGGCTTTGGGGGTGACCAAAGTATCGGAGACTTTGGCACATCCTCCCTTCTCTGGCTGGTGGAGAGCCACAGCCTCTGCCAGGTGCCAGGGTGCCCTCATGTATGGAGAAACTATAATAGCAACAAAGCATAAGGTGCCACAACTCCAGGAGCTTTTATTCACAATATGTCTGTGCCTCACCCTGCCCCCACGGAATTAGAATCCTATTTTGGAACAAGACCCCGGTGAGAGTGTGATAGCTGACTGGGAGGGCTCACTACACTCCTCCTCTGAGAGCCACATCTCATTTGCTCCTCCAACACTTTCCTTGGAGAGGTACTAGCATCCCCACCTCAGGACAGGTTCACAGCAGTCACGTGACTTGTTCAAGTCCTCCGGTAAGTGATGGAGGAAGACCTAAGCGAGGTCTGCCTAATGCCAGCAGAACCAGGACACTGGAACGCTGGAAGACAGCAGGGATGTCTGCATCTGCTGGGATGGGGTAGAGGTGGGTCTCCCAAGTGGAGAAAGGTCTTCTGGGGCTCCTTATCCCAGAGCGGCCCTAACGGAACCAAGGTGGACCCGCGTCCTTTTGCAGGTTTTGAATTTCGCCCAGCTCCTCTCCTCCGAACTGTCAGGATACCTGTGTCTCCGTGTAGATTCTGCTGTCTCTACAGATACGGTGGCTGAGGGTGGGCAGCCCCAGACGGTGCTGGTGACTCCTGTTGCACCTGGGAGGCTATGTTTCTGGGTTCTGCTCACATCACTGCCACCGGTGAGGCTCCGAGTGAGTCATTTGGCAGCCATGGGTCTTCCTTCTCCCCAGTGTCACCAGAGATGCTCACACCTCCTTCTCCGCTCCTGGGAGTGAGTGTGAGAATTAATTACTAGCACACCCCAGAAGGGTGAGGAGAAAGCTCAGGAGTGAGTGTGTGTGATGGGATGACACACCCCCGGGGAAAGGCTGGGAGAGAGGTGGCTGGCCAGAGTCCCACGCTTCCTCCAGGTGGGAGATGGCTCCAGATCGGCCCCTCCGGAGCCCTGGAGACTTGGTTGACTCTGCTTGGAGGCTGTGGGAGCTTGATCTCTGCTGGGCTCCATCCAGCAGTTTCTGTCCCAGACAGAGGAGCCTTGTTCTCTCCTCCTTAGACACAGTCATTGTCTGGCACCGAGCTATGGGGGCGAGAGGTGTCCTGGGGCTTGGATGCCCTGCAAAGGCCCCGTCTGGCATGACTCCTAAATTAATAATGTATTTAGCTGTGGGAAGGGACCCTTGATTGCCAAGGGCCTGGAGGAGGCGTCCCTCTGAGTGTGTTACAGCACAACCTGGCACAAAAAGGGTTACCCAGGCAGCAGCCATCTTGCTGCAGCGGAAGCTTTGTTCCCAGCTGAGGAGCTGAATAAATTCTTTCTGGGGCTGGCAGGGTTCTCAACGGCCACATTTGGGGGCCTCCTCTGCACCCCTCCCCTCGGTTCTGGGTTCTGCGGAAGAGGCTTTAGCCCTGGAGTCTCAGCTCAGAAGTCTGGACTGGGGGCCAGGGAGGAAGGGGCGGTTTCTTTAGCAAAGGGATCCGGGTTTGCTCACTGTGGTCAGATAAATGTTTTTATCTGTCTCCGTACCCCCTGGAACCTGAGGTATATTTTGTCTCTGAAGATGAGTCCCCCCACCCCCCATCTGACACCAGTTTCTTCTCTGTGTGCACTTCCCTCTCTGCCTCCAGGCCCATCCCCAGGGGTCGGTAACAGTCAGACTTCTCCAGGGTACTCAGCCCATTTCCCTCTGTTTTCTCCACAGCAAGCCCCACCCAACACGGACTGGCGTTTCTCTCAGGCCCAGAGACCCGGCACCAGCGGGTAGGTGACTGCCTCTCCAGCCCACCCTCTTCTCTGCGGCATTTTCTCAGTGATGACGTGAGAGGGGGTGGGGGAGGGCTCAGCATTTGCTACGAATGGCTTCTTCCCTCAGTTCCAGATTTCAGGGAGGTTCTGGTGTCCTGGAGGCTCTTACACAGATCCCAGAGGGAAGAGGCTATTTTGGAAGCTCAGGTCATGTGCTCATCCCCTCTCTTCTCCCACCACAGGAAACCTGTCCTGTCTCCTGGGGCCTCTGTGGGACCACAAGGTGGTTTTAAGGTGGTCTCTGGGTAGGGGAGGGAGCTTATTAACCCATCTACTGCCTACATCCCCCCACTCTGGATGGAGCTGGGCTCCATCCTGACCTGGGGTTCAGGCCGAGAAACCTGGGGCAGGAGGAGGAGAGGAGGAGCCTGCAGGAAAGAGCAGGGGAGGAGAGGGAGGTCGGGCAGCTGTGGGGGAAGGGACACAGCACAGCTGGAGGTGGGGCTGAGGAGGGAGAGCTCTAGGGCAGGTCTTCCTGGCCCTGACCCTCCTCCGGGCCACCCGGGAGGCCCCCCACCGGTTCTACCCTCTCAGTCCAGCAGGCCTTTTGTCTCTGCCACTCTCCTATCTCTGCACCTGCCCCGCAGTCTCTGTCAGTTTACATTCCCGGCCTCTCCCTTTTTCTTGGTCTCTATCTCAGTTTCTGTATTTATTGCTGCCTCTCTGTTCCTACCATTGTCTCTACTGGCGTTGATCTGTGCCTCACACTACGCCTGCCATGGCCAGGTGCTCAACAAATGTGGCATCAGTGACTCCATGTGACGTCCCAGGCGCAGTCAGTTCTCCTTTTCTCTCTGCCTCTGCCTCCCTGTCTCCATCCTGGATCTCTGTTCTGTCTCTCCCTCTTTCATCCGTTGCTCGTGTCCTTGTGTTCCTCGGCCTCCAGTTTTCCTTCCTCCATCCCTCACTGTTTCTGCTGTCCTCTCTATGCTCAGCCTCGGTGTCTCCGTCTCTCTCTGCATGTCTCTGTAACTGTGGCCTGTCCTTTTCTGCCTCACTGAGTCTCTTTCCCTGTTTCTCTTTATTTATCTCTCTCTGTCTCTATTTTTTATCCTGTCTTTTGCTCGGTGTCTCTGCCCGTCTCTCATTTCTTTGGACTTGTGGGCAAGCCAGCACACACGTCGTCCCCACCTCTCTCCCTCCCCAGGCCCCTCACACACAGAGCCTTTGATCAGTGCTTTCCCACACACCCTCCCATCTAGGCTGCCCCAGCTGCTCATTTCAATCCGGTATGAATTCCTGCTGAGACAGGAACCCCCTGTGGGGGGGGAGGAGGGAAATTTCAGCAGAAAGACCTTCAGTTGGTCTGAGGGGAGTGAGTGGGCTCGGGGCCAGGCCTCCCTATTGGAAGTCAGGAGCCAGGAGGAGTCCAAGGATCCCTGGAGAGAGGGGGCGGGGGGCAGAGCTTAGTCTGCCTTCCTGCCTCCTCGCTGGTCAGACTCTTGCTGCCCACAGTTCCCCAGATGCTACAGATACTGAGCCCTCACTGCCACAGGAACCCAGGAGACCTTGGTATAGGATGGAGACTCCAGCTCCTGGGCAAGTGCAGTCCTGCCACTGGTATTAGGATCTCCAGGCACTTCCTAGAAGGCCCCTAGAAGGCAACAAACCAGATCCTTTGGACTGTGTTTGCCCTGTCCTGAACCCAACTGTCCCCTTCCTCCCCACTGACCTTGCCAGCCTTCTCATCCATTAGGTCATTCATGTATTCATTCAAAAAATATTTATTGAGCATCTACCATGAGCTAGTCCCTGTGCTAAACACCGGCCTATAAAAGTGAACAAGCAGACATGATTCTTGAACTCATAGGCTTTCATGCCAGCAGAGAAGACAGAAAATGAACAGCAAATCACACACAAAAATGTCTAGTTTCAAATCATAGCAAGTTCTGAAAAGAGGAGGGTAATGTGAGTGTAGTGGTGGAGGGCGTAGAGAAGGCCTCCAGGAGGAAGTGACATTTGAGCTGGGGTGATGAGAAAGAAGTACAGAGCAATTTGTGTCCCCTTTCCCCACCCTCATCCCAACCGCACCTCAGGACATACACTAGCCAGGGCAGAAGTCATTGCTGAACCTGGAGGTCCCACCAGTTGCTCTGGGCTGCGCACCTTACCCCTGCCTCAAGTCCCTTTTCATCAAATGAGAGACTGGGTGGCCTGACATACATGCGGGAGCTCTTGGGGAGATGGAGAAGGCTCAGGAGCTCTCCCAGCCAGATGGGGATGGGACAAACAGTTCTGATCCCGCTCCAAATGGCCAGACGAAATAAGCATTAGGGCCCAGACCAGCAACTGCAACTTCCCTTCTTCATTCAATAAATAGTAAGACCGACTGTAGGCCAGGTAGTGTCCTAGGTATAAAAAGACATACTCCCTGTTCTCAGGAGTTTACAGTATTGAGGGAGACAAATACTAACCAAATAATCACACGCACGCGCATGCGCGCGCACACACACACACACACTCACACACACACACACACACACACATACATATATATATGATTGCAGTTCTCATAAGTGCTATGAAGAGCAGTGCCTCGTAGTGAGAGCATAACATAGGGATCTGACCTGGTCAGGGAGCAGGAGGATGTCCAGGAGGAAAGGAGGCTGTGTGGGATCTGAAGGATGAATATGAATTAACCAGCTGCAGGAAAGAGTTAAGAGCATTCCAGGTAGAGGGAAGAGCATATGCGAAGGCCCTGTGGTGATCAACAGCATGACAGGGGGCGTTTCCTGTGCAGCCATCCTGATGAGTAAATTGGAGTGTGGGCACGAGGAAGGGAGATTGCTTATTCAGTCCAACCCTGGTTCCAGCCCTCCACTGCCTTTCTGCCCCATTTCCTTCCCCACCACCCTGGCTACTGGCCACCAGGTTGAAAATAGGGCTCATGTTGAGTTCCTCAGTAAACCTGGTTCAAGTTCAAGCCAGCACTGGGTCCCATTGCCTAGACAAAGGGGGGAAAGACCCAAGTTCTGCAGTTCTTGCTTGCCAGGCGCTCTTCCTCTCCACCTTTTGGCTTCTGACCCCAACAGCTGTTGTCTGGAGGTCTGAATCCTGCAAGCCAGTTTCCCCTTCTCAGGCTGTAACCACGCCCCGCCTTGCAGCTGTTCCCAGCCTCTGCACAGAGGAGACCGTCCCCACTCAGCTTCCCCTCTCCCCACTCTGTTCTCTTAATGGTTTCCCACTACCCTTCCCTCCTACCCACCCTCCTCTGAGAGACACCATCCCTGCTCTCATTCAACAAATTAGCAACTGTTTTTAAAATAATTCATGCTCATTATGGAAACATGAGAAATAGAGAACAAAATTTCAAAGAAAAAGTACTCATAATTTCACAACCCAGGGAAAACACCACTAACATTTTTTTTAACATGAAAAATTTTAAATCTATACAAAAGTAGAGAGAATAATAAAATGAATTGTTTATGAATTTGCTCACAGAATACTGAGAACTTTCATTCCCAGTACCTGGTATATTTCTCACCATTTTTTTTTTCTTTATAGTAATTAAAATCATACTGTTCATTTATTTTTTCGGGGAAGGGGGGAGTGTTCTTTGCAATATAGCACAAAAAATTCCCCAAAGTCTATAAAAAATTATTGAAAAGTCATTTAATTGTTGCATAATAGCCCCAGATATAGGGTGGGGGGAAATAGGTTTATAGTTGTGAGTATGTGAAACACAGAGTTTACTCTTGTATTATTATTTATTAGTTATTGTATTTTTTCCATATGAACAACTGTAAACCTACTTTTCCCCAACCCTGTATATGTATATTTTTAAATGCTGATAGGTTTTTACTGCACTGAAAAAAATATATATGCATTTATATTTTATCATTTAAATCCAGGCAGTTGTCAGGAGTGACTTCCCCAGGTTTCTTCTTTTTTAGAGCCTGATTCAGGAAACATTTTCTCAAAGCCCAGCCTCTGGGCTGCTCCCCACACACACCCAGCACAGCCGGATACAGGCTCCTTAGGGCGAGCACTGTATCTATCATCTCTTAAGTCCCAGGGCCTGTCACAGGCACTGACACATAGTGGGTGCTTGGAAAATGATCAATTAGATGTAGTCTCTCTCCTCCACTTTTATTTTTCATTGTTTTCCAAATTCTGGAAGAGTCCCCTCTACCTTCTGCCGGGGGTCCAGGCCTCCCTGCTGAAGCCCAGTGTGGTGTTGGAGTCACCTTAGGACTATTTCAGTTGCAGCTCTGACAGTTACCAGCTGTGTGACTTTGGGAAAGTTTCTCAACTTCTCAGAGCCCTGATTTCTGGAAAAGAGGGAAGAGGGATAATCATAACACTTAATGCACGTGGTTCTGAGGCTGAAATAGATGATATATATATATCCCAGTCAGCCCAATGTCCAGAAATAGGAAGCTCTCAGCAAATGGTTCAGAAAGCAGTCTCTCCCACTTCATTCATCTCCTTTAAAGAGCTGGCAGCCTGCCCAGGTGCTTGGCCTCCAACCTTCAACAGTTTCCCTAGAATCTTCCAGCCCACCCTCCTTCCACTCACCTTTATTCCCTCAACACCACTACCCACCTCCACAGGGCATCCTCCTAACCTGGTATCTGACCCTATTGTCTACCTCACAGCCCCAAAGCTCTTCTCCTGACTGTCCCCACCATCTGCTGTCCCCACTCTGTCCCCATTAGGCCCTTCGCCTAGGCCTGAGCCCGTCAGCCTCAATCCTGCGCCCTCAGGCAGGCCCACAGCAGCTCTGTCAGGCTTGAGTCAGGACTTCTGGAGACAGAGGTGGCTGAGGCCCTATCACTGGGCTCTTGTCCTCCCAGAGGTAACCCAACCCTCAGTCCTCTCACAGGAGCAAGAGTGCTCTTTAAATACTTAAATCCAATCATGTCAGCCCCTTTTAAACCTCTCAGTGGCTTCCCAGAGCTCTTAGGATGGGACTAAAATCTTTAGCGTCTGCTCTGCAGGCCCAGCCCCTGATACACCTCCCCTGGCAGGACCACACTGGCTTTCCTTTAGTCCTTTAAACTCACCGCCAAGCTTCTCCCACCTCAGGGATGTCACTTCCTCTGCCTGGAAAGCTCTCTCCACAACACCACACCTTCTCCTAGATGATTTCATTTGACCCCTCAATTTTTTACTTTGAAATGTTTCAAATCTATTGAAAAGTTGAAAGAATAGTATGATGAACACCTGAATACTTTTTTTACCTAGATGCATTATTTGTTACTATTTTAAGGTTATTATTATTATTTTTTAATGCAAACATATCCAATTAAAATTTCAGAATAAAGGCTAAACTGCTTAACTCAGTAAAAATGTTTTTTGCAATTGTTCAAATGAATATAATGCTTCCAAAATGCTCTTTGGAAATTCTTGTAAATTTCCTTCCTTGCTTCCTTGCTCTACTGCCTTTGTTAATATTTTGCGCGCACACACTCACACACACACACACACACGCACACACGCACACACACACACTCATGCCTTCAGGTCTCCCCTCTCCTGTTGCCAAATCCTCACAGTGACCTAACACTCTCCATGACCTTTTCCCATCCATTCAGGCAACAAATATTTACTGAGAACTTGGAGTGCCCGATGATGCCAAGGGTCCCCTAATAGACTGTGTGTGTGTGTCAGGGTGCTTCCCCCCTTTCCTCAAAAATGGAAATGATTTAATCCTTGAAAATTCAAAAAAAGCTGGAAATAGTCACTTATGGGAAAAACCCAAGTTGGGAGAATTCCTTAGGGCTCTTTTATGGGTTGGCATTTTTAACAATTGTGAGTCACTCCTTGCTTTTCTCAACAGCTGGAGCATCTAAAGGTCTTAATTAGGTGCGGCAGTAGGAAGCAGGAGACAGCCTTGCATTCAGAGCTGGAGCTGGTGGGCTTAGGGGTCCCCCTGACAATCTGTTTATTTTACCAAGGCAGAGGTTGGGAACGGGCATTCCAGAGAACTGTGTCTTCCCAGGCTTTGCTGTGAGAGAGCTTGAGGAACTAGGGAAGTGCCTCCTTGGAAAAAGTGATAGCAGAATATCTGGGAGAGGCTGGGGGCGTTCTTATAAAATAGGAGGGGCGTGTCCTTATGTGCCCTGGATTTTATCCTGAGGGCTTAGCAAGCCTCCCTGCTCCAGGGAGTTCTCCCTCCCCACCCCCTTGTCCCTAGGTTCTCACCCCTTTCTCTGGCTCCCATATCTTTCCTTCACTGCCCTGGGGAGAGGCCTATCTCCCTCATGGTGACAGTAAGCACTGCTCTCTCATGGGGGGCGGGGAGCAAGTCCCAGTTTATCCTGTCTGAGGGCCCCAGTGTCTGAGACATGCCTGAGACAGTGAAGAGCTGTTTGGAGGACTGACAAATGGGGTCGGGGTGGGGGGGGCTGGCTTCTGAAGGATTATAGAAATTACCCACTACCTTGCTGAAAGGGAGGGGGTCCTGGGGATAGGGGGGATAGGGTACTGGATTTGGGAGCCCTGGAAGAGGACAGGAAGGGTATGGGCTAAGCTGGCCTGGGACACTGTGCTCACCATCCCACTCTCTCTCCAGCTCCCAAAATGGCGATGAAACCGGCACCTGGCCCAACAACCAGTTTGACACAGAGATGCTGCAAGCCATGATCTTGGCCTCTGCCAGCGGTGAGTTGTGTGTGTGTGTGTGTGTTTGTGTGTGTGTGTGTGTGTGTGTGTGTGTGTGTGTGTGTGTGTGTTAAGATGGGTTGGGAGACCTGGGGCTCTGGGCATCCCATAGCCACATGCCTTGACACTGGCTATCACCCTGCAGAATTTCTCTGGGTCTTTCTGCTGGTTCTAAGGGATTCATCACCCCAAAACATGAAGCCAGGTTGAGGAACAGCTGAGGGATTGGGTCCTGGGATGCCACAGGGGAGTGAACAAGGAAAGGTCCCTCGAGGACATGTGGGGGGTGGTGCTAGAGAGTCTGAAGGGAAGAGCATCAGTCTGATCCCAGGTCTGCCACTTACCATCTTTGTGACTTTGACCTATTTACTTAATCTCCCTACACCCCAGTTCCCTCAGCCAAGAAAATGGGGCAGCAGCCTCAGAGGGCTGTCCTGAGGACTAAATGAGATGATACCACAAAGCACGAAGTACTAGGTCTGGCACGTAGGCCCTCAATCCATGGATGTGGGGGAGGGGTGTTCCCAGCAGAGAGAACAGACTCCGGATATGTGAGACCCCTTCTCTTTTTTTGCTTACCCACCCTCAGAGCAGGGTTTTTGTTTTCCCACGAGGCTAAGGCTAGCAAAGAACTTCACATGCAGTAGAGATTCTGTTGATGGTTATTGTCCCTGAAAAGTCACAAGGGTCCTGCACAGGGGAAGTAGAATGGTATCATTACTATTGAAGAGCGCAGGGTTTGGAGGCAGGTCAACATGGATCCAAATTCTGGCACCCCTGTGCACTGAGAGTCCTCGGGCAAGTTACTAACCTGCTCTGGGCCTCAGTTTCACTGACTCTAACAGGGGCACAGTAATAACAGCTCTCATTGTGGCGTGATAGAGGACCTAATATAAGACCTCAGCACAGAATTAACAGAGAGTAAGGACACAATATAGAGTGGCCAAGACTGGTTAATTATTATCTTTATTGATCCATAGGAGTGGATAGAAGGCCGAATTAGAATAGTGCCCATTAATAAGGCCTAGCTTCTGGAGCAGCACATCTGGGCTTCTATGGAGGATGGTGGGGGATTAAGGCACTGGCCTTACATAGTCACTGGAGGGCTGGTGGGTAGAGAAGCAGGTCAAATCAGAACAAGAATCGCCATAACCACGCCCCTGTGCCAGGCACACGCCAGACAAGCTCTATGGGCCTCATGTCCGTGAACCCTCTCAGCAGCTCTGCGAGGCAGGTCTGATTACTTCCACCTGACAGACAAGAGACTAAGAAGTCACTTGTCCACTAACCTGGCCCCGACTCCCAAGTTGATGTTCTCTCTGCTGCAGTGACCCTGTCTGCCTTGAGATCCAGCCTCTGTTTCCCTTTTAGCTGAGTAAATCGAGGCTGAATTCTTACTGCCCTGTATTATTCTCCAAGATTAGGGTTGCCAGGTAGAATACAAGATGATCAATCAGTTAAATTTTGACTTCAGGTAATCAACAAATAATATTTTAGCATAAGTAGGTCCCAAACATTAGTATTGGGACATACAACACTAAAAAATTGCTTGTTGTGGACCTGAAATTCATATGAACTGGGTACCCTGTGTTTTTACTTGCTAAGTCTGGCAAGCTTCCTCCAGATGTCTGTGAGGCCGAGTGGGGCCAGGACTGTGGTTAGGAAGGGGAAAGTGGCAAAGGCGACCAGCATTCCGGATGGAGCGGAGCGCAGCCCAGAGAGGCCAGATGCTGAGTTTGAAAGAGGGAGGCAGCTGGGTCTGGGGAGAGGCCAAGTCGGGTTCTTGAGGGAAGTAAACAGGCAGTCAGGTATATTTAGCTCTTGTGGCCTTGAGCCCTAAGGCCAGGAAGCAGGCTTTTTAGCCTAAATCCACATTTTAAAAACAGAAATGGAGTATTTATGGCCCCAAACCCTCTCAGAAGGTCCCCTGGGTCATTGCAGGCCGGCCTCCCTCTCAGGGCTCCCCGCCTCTGGCCCACACAGGGCCTGACCTGAGTGTAAGCCGGGGCTCTGGGGAACAGACCCTGGGGGTGGAGGTGGCAGGGTCAGGCCCTACTCTCACTTTCACACCCGCTTCCCTGCCCCGGAGCCAGAGAGGTTCCTGGAGTCCAGCCCAGCCAGGCCTGTGGGGCTGCTGAGGGGGAGTAAGAGGGAGAGAGTAAGTACACTTGGGAGGCTTCTTAAATAAACATTTCAGGGAGGAGGTGTGCTCTCAAGGAGCCTGCGGTCTGCAGTTCAACTGGCTGAGGTCTCGCTTGACCAGGCCTCCTGGACTGCCCTAGAGTTGCTGCCCCAGCCCTGGGTGGAGGGCAGGAGGCAAGGGGAGATTATGGTGCCTGGAGCTGTTTCCCCAGGCAAGGCTGGCCTGGAGAGGAGGCCAGTACCACTTCCACCTCCTCCAAACCAGAGGATGCCCAGGTTCTTCTTGCTGCTCTTCAACATCTGTTTCTCTTGGATGAGGGAAGATGCTGGTCCCTGCCCAGTGTGGCTCTTGCAGGGGTAGAGAGAGGGGCCACTGGAGAATACATTCTACAGGTCAGAGTCTGCTCCCAACTTCTTCCCCACAGATTTACAGACAGGGAAACTAGGGCCTGACTCAAGCAGGGCCTGGTCACGGTCACACAGCTCCTTAGTGGCAGAGCTGACCAGACAGAAGCGAAGTGGCAGCCTCTTTCTAGGAACATTCTTCTCCCTTCAGGTACAGCTCACCTCCACTGCGCCCCACAGGGCCTGGGCCAACATCAGGCCTGTGCCTCTGGGAAGGAGGCGGCAGGGGCTGGCTTAGTCATTTGCACCCAACCTGGTGCTCCACAGAGATCTTGGGTGCCTGTCGGTGTGGGTGGGCCTGGCTTCCAGTTACCCAGTCAAGCCTTTCCTTTATTTCTGTTTCTCTTTCTCTTCCCCCTGTTTCTCCCAAGTCCTGTCTCAATATTGCTCTCCCTATGGCTCTCACTCTCTCTCGCTCTTCTGAGTTCTGAAGTCTCCCCTCTGGCCCTTAAATCACTCTTGAATCCTGGCTCTTAAAGCCGGATCTGGCCCCCTCCCCCATCCCCTCTGTTCCCAGGCTGGAAGAGGGCACGTGGGAGGGGAGGGGGCGGGCAGTCAAGGTCCCAGTACCCTCCTGGAGTGAATTAGGGGAAACCGAGAAATGTTAGCACAATGAAAGGGCTTGGGGAGGAAAAGGGAAGTGGCAGCTGCTCCCTCCCTCCCAGCCCGTCCTCCCCGCCCCCTGAAGGCCCTCTGATCTGGGGATTGGGGACTTGAATTGGAGGCTGTAGAAACCTGAGCGCTGGAGTGAGGAGGCGGAAAGACCCAGGCTCATCCCTCCTTTCCTTCTCTTATGCCCCTCCCCCATCTTGTGCCGTTCTTTGAAATATTTCTCTCTCTATTTCTCAATCCCTGGTTGGTGTCCCAGGATTACTCAGCCTCTCCGGCTTTAGTCACCTACTCTACCCACTCCCTGGGTCCCCGGGGTGGGGGCCAAAGGAGGCTGAGAGGAAAGCTCTCCTCAGCCTGGCTGGGGCTGGGCCGGGCATTCCAGGGGCTTTAACCTGCCCACTGCCAGGGGACTCCAATACCCTTGTGAACTCAGCCATCAGAACGCCTGGCTCCTTCCCCATACACACACACACACACACACACACACACACACACACACACACTCAGCAGTGACACACTGTGATGGCAACAGCAGCTAACATTGCACATGTGCCAGGTGCCTGGGCACTGGGTAAGCACTGTCTCCTTTAAGCCTCACAAAAACCCACGTCCCCACCTTCAACGTGAAAACAAATCACCTTGTTAAAATGCAGATTCAGAGAGTCTGCATTTCTTTTTCTTTTTGTGTTTTTATTGATTTCAGAGAGGAAGGTTAGAGAGGAAGGGAGAGGGTTAGAGAAATAGAAACATCAATGATGAGAGAGAATCATTGATTGACTACTTCCTGCACACTCTACGCTGGGGATAGAGCCCACAACCTGGGTATGTGCCCTGACCAGCAATTGAGCCATGACTTCCTGGTTCATAGGTCGGTGCTCAACCACTGAGCCATGCTGGCTGGGCATGAGTCTGCATTTCTAACAAGCTCCCAGGTGATGATGAGCCAGGGCCAGCATTTGTACTTCCCTGGAAGCCTGTGTCTCCTGTACAGCGGGGAGTTGGGCAGGGCACTGGCTCTGACACCATGAGCCTGTCTGGTCCCGGGATCATCTACTCAGCCTCATAGAAGACTGCTCATGCCTATCTTCTGTCCCCTCCTTTACCCTGCGAGGATTGTGGAGGGCCATGCTGCTGCTGCTGGTGATACTCTGCATACACTTAGGCCTCACCTCTGCTCTAACCTGTGCTGGCTGGGGTGGCTGTGGCCTAGTCTTTTACCTTCTGAGCCTTGCTGTCCTCATCTGTGAAGTAGGGATAACACCACACACCTCACTGGCTTGCTGCGCTGAGGTCAGGAGCCATCATGCACGTGTGCCATCTAGCAAAGTGCTTGGCACAGAGCAGGCAGCAGTCGCTATTCTGAAATGAAAGCCTGGAAGAGCACCCCCTCCTGACTGATAACAGAACCACTAACTGCCTACTCTGTGCCAGGCCCTGGTTGGAGGAGGAAAGGATGCACAAACCATAGTTGAAGGTCCCCAGAAGCCCAGAATCTAGTGTGGAAACAGAGAGGCTCCCTTGAGAAGGGCCAGGACAGGATTTGCGAGCCACCTCGGCGCTGAGAGAAGGAACAGCTAGCATACTCTAAACCCTTACCTTAAGGGCATAGGTTAAAAGAGCTCGGAACCAAAGTTAGCCTGTTAGTCCAGAGCCCCTTACCTCTACCCATGTGGTAGAGATGGTCTTCCCAGTGTGGTCAGGGCTGGGTGTCTTGCAGGCATTCACTAACTGCTTGTACTGTTAAGAGTGGCAGTTGGGCCCTAACTGGTTTGGCTCAGTGGATAGAGTGTCAGCCTGCGGACTGAAAGGTCCCAGTTTCGATTCCGGTCAAGAGCATGTACCTTGGTTGCAGGCACATCCCCAGTAGTGGGTGTGCAGGAGGCAGCTGATAAATGCTTCTCTCTCATCGATGTTTCTAACTCTCTATCCCTCTCCCTTCTTCTCTGTAAAAATCAATAAAATATGTTTTTAAAAAATCAATAAAAAATATTTTTTTAAAAAAGAGTGGCAGTTGGGACCCACGGTTTAGCCCCTGACTTTCCTGTCTCTGCAGAAGCCGCTGATGGGAGCTCCACCCTGGGAGCAGGCGCTGGCACCATGGGCTTGAGCGCCCGCTACGGGCCCCAGTTCACCCTGCAGCACGTGCCCGACTACCGCCAGAATGTCTACATCCCTGGCAGCAACGCCACACTGACCAACGCAGCGGGCAAACGGGATGGCAAGGCCCCGGCAGGTGGCAATGGCAACAAGAAGAAGTCTGGCAAGAAGGAGAAGAAGTAATGTGGAGGCCAGGCCTGGAGCCACTGGGCCGCCTCCCCCCAACCAGCCCAGCCTCTCCCTACCTGGATCCAGGACTGGGATTTTCAGGGCTCACCCCCAGGATCCTGGTGGGGCCCAGGCCATGCTCCCCTTGGGAAACAGAAACAAGTGCCCAGTCAACACCACCCTTTCTGTCCCCAGGGGATTGAATATGCAAAGGGAGTTCTGCTGGGAACCCCCATCCAATCAATTGCTGTGCCCATGGGGGTAGGGGGGTTAGTGTAGACATCATTTATCACACCTGCTTTAGTTAGAGCTGAACTCCTCCATCTTCCAAATTCAATCAGGCCCAAACGTCCCCTGCCTCCCTCCTACCTATGCCACCCCAGCCCACTCTTTTCACAGCTCCTCTTTTTTGAGTAAGGTGGTTGGGGTGTTGAGGTACCTGGTGACCTAAAAAGGCTCATAATTCTGAAGAGTTGAAAGGGCATCGTGACCTCTTGGCCTCTCCTTCAATTCTGAAACTCCCCCCAAAGCATGGTTTGGTGCCAGTCCCTTCACCTCCTTCCAGAGCCTGAGTCCAAGCTCAAGTTTTGGGAGACATGGCCACCATTCCATGGTAGTGATGCTTGCTGGATTTAGGGAGGGCATTTTGCTACCATGCCTCTTCCCAATGCCCTAGGGACCAGTTTTTTGTTTTGTTTTGTTTTGTTTTGTTTTTCATTGTTTGATGTTTCCGCTGCATGCTGTGACTGCCCCCTCCCCAAAAAAGAGACTCCATTGCATGTTCCAAGACCGTATATGGTGGTAAAGTAAAGAGGGAAGGGTGTGTATGTGGATGGGGGGAGGGAGGGTGGATAAATCTTGACCCATTAGTTAACAGGGTCTTGCAGGAGGCTCAGTATGTTCCCAGGGTACTGACCAGATCCCCAAATTCCAGCCATAAACCAGGCACCAGGCTGAGCCCTCATCTACCACATACATACAAGGCTCCACCCAAGCAGCCAGCTTTGGGCTGAACTACCAGCACCAATGGATTTAAACTGGCATTGCAGTCTAAGGAAGTTCTGAGCAGGTTTGGGACCGGGTTCCCTGGAGAGGTCAGAGGGGCTCTGTGGGTGCTGGGTACTCCAGAGGTGCCCCCTAGTGGAACGATCAGTGTGTCCCCTCCCTCCTACCCCAGCAGGAAGGGAGGGCCAGCTAGGCCATTCTTGGTCCCTGGGTTGAGGAGACAAGGGATTAGAGTAGGGACCAAGTGGACAGAAATTCTCAGCCCAGGATCAGGCTTCTCCGCGGGGCCCCTGCATTCCCCAAGCCTTGGTCCTTCACCTTGCCAGGTGCCATCTCTTCTCTGTGAAGGCCACTGCCCAGGCCCTCAGTCCACCCGCTAGTGGCCAGAGCCTGGTTCAAGTCCCCAGTGCCTCCTTGTGCATAAACCTTCCCCGGCAACCCACTTCTGCCTCCCTCTCCCCAGTCCCGTTCATCCAGCGGGGCTGTGCTAGAACCCCACCCTCGTCCTTACAGTAGTGTAGAGACCCCCTGCCTCCCTCTTTGGCTGGTGTAGAATAGCCAATAGTGTAGTGCGGTGTGCTTTTCCGTGATGGCGAGTGGGCAGCGGGCGGCGGGCTCCGCGCAGCCGTCTGTCCTTGAATCTGCCTGCGGTGGCCCGTGCTGTGTTTTGTGCTGTGTCCACGCACTGCGGCGACCCCCTCCCTGGTACTGACTCCTATAAGCGCTTCTCTTTGCATAGTCACGTAGCTCCCCATCCCTTTCCTGTGTCTCACGCAAGTTTTATACTCTAATATTTATATGGCTTTTTTTCTTTGAAAAAAAAATAATAAAAAGGTTTTCTTCTGAAAGGTTGAACGTTTCTGTGTAAGCGATGGAGGCTCCTGACAAGTTTGGATGACGGGATGAGCTGAGGAGTGCACGCTGGAAGCCTGGGATCGGGAGGCGATTATGGTGTTTGCATCTTGGTTTTGTGTCATTGCCACGAGTCTGTGTGACTGTTTATGCTTGCAACACCGGTGTGCATATGCAATAGTGTGCGATTGACTAACTCTGCCGGTGGATCTGTATGCCGTGTGTGCAATCGGCTTGCGGGTTCATTGTGGGGGAGGGGGTGTTTGAGCGTGGCGTGCCAGTGTGCCGTTGAGCGTGCCGTTGTCTCCGTTACGGGTCTAAGCTCCAGTCTCCAGGCAGAAGAGGAGCCCCGCGCGGGGGCGGAAGCGGGTTGGCGCCTGGCAAACTGCGCAGAAGAGGGGGCGGGGAACGTCTCCTTAGTGCCCCCCCTTCTCCGCTGAAATCACCCGCCCCAGCGCCCTGGCGGGCTTCGCGGGAGGAGGCGGGGACTCTCCTCTGCCTGCTCCCCTCCTCCCCTGCGGCCTGGGTGTTTGGGAACACCGCGGGAGTGGGAGGGAATGCCGGAGGCGATTCTCTGAAGGCCGAATCTATGTCCTGGGGCTCAGTTTCCCCACTTGGAATTCACCTTCCCGCTCGTCTCTCAACAAAGCCAAGGACATTGAAGAGCTCATCGCTTTCTTGCCTGGGGGTGGGTGAGGGTGGTCTAGGCTGAAAGGGCAAGGAGATAGCCCACCCCAGATCGCCCTCCCTCCTCCCTCCCGCTCTCACGCTTTTCCATTCACTGGTCGGCTCGCCCATCTCCCCGCCTCTTCCGCCTGCCTCCTGGAAGCACAGTGCGACTCCGAGGTTGCGGCAGCCTGAGGAGCCGCCAGAGGGAGAGGGAGGGAAGACCGGGAGGGGCGGAAGGACATAAAGGCAGACCCACTGGTATCAAGAGGGTCAGCGAGGGTATTTCCATCCACCGGGAGGGACGAGGCTGTCTCTGGGCTTCCTCTGTACCGAGCCTCTCAGAGCCGGGTCGTGCGTTCTGCCAGCTCAAGTCTGTTGTCATGGAAACCAAGCCTTCCAACTAAGCAACTGGGGGCGACTTTCCTGCGTGGGAGGGAGGGTGGTGTGCGCGGTTGCTGAGATGGAAGCGGGATTTCGTTTCTGGAAGCCAGGCTGCGGAAGGCGGGCAGCCGGGCGCCTGGGTTCTATTCTAGGCACAGCAGCCCAGCCGACTCTCAGAGCAGAGCGTGAGCAGCTGTGGTTGGTCCCTTAATTGGTATGTGTGCCTATATAGCTCTGAGTCAGAAACGCCTGGCCTCTGGGGGAGGAGAGGAAGCAGGCAGCCCACCCCCACATCCCCAGAACTACTGGGGAGGCAGCTGCCCAGGCACCAGGGCTATTTAAAAGGCCTTTATTTCCAGTTCCAGAGCCTGCCCAAATGGGTTTGTGGTCTTCTCCAGACCCCTCCCGCCCTATTCTGGGCCTGCTCGTAGATTGTAAGGTTTCTTTGTGCAGGTCTCAATGTGCTGGAACAAGTATGACTCTGAGCAGCAAGTCATCTGGAGCATGACCTCTGGCTTCTGACCTCTGCTGGACAGGCTCAGGTTTCCACCCCAGCGTATGCCCCTCTAGTCTGGAATGTGGTCTGTGGCCAACAAAGCGGGGAGGGGAGATGGAAGAATGGGAGCCAGATGTTTCCCTCATCAAGAGGCACAGGTACTCCCAGGAAACTGTGACATCTGGGGGCATGGAGAGGTGGGGAGCTAGAACTGAATTTAAAAACAGGTTCCAAGCCAAAGGCAGCAATTAGGAAGTGGGGGTCTTGAACTGGGGCCTTTATGGAGGGCAAATGGTGGGGCAGAAGCCACCATGTATTAATCTTCTCTAGGCCTCAACCAGTTTCTAGCACATGATGGACACCTTGAACTTTTTTACAATCATGTGTCAGGTCAACCAGGGATTTGATGCAGGACAAGACGGAGGAGCCTGGATGAGAGTGAAAAGAACCAGCTCAGAAATTCACACAGGAGGCTGTACGCAGTACTGTTTCAATGCTTTATTAACAGTTGGAAACAAACCCAACAAACTGGAGGTGATGACATCCCAGAAGCCCGAGAGGCAAGGGAAATAGGTCTGCATTTTGTCCCTTTTTTAAATATTTATTTTTTATTAAATGCATCTTAGCAAAAGTAGATTAAAAAAGAAAGGGTCAAAGCCCCAGATGTCAGCAGGGAGAGGAAGGAGACCTAGGGAGCGGCAGGCTCTCGTACCAGTCTTTCCGGGAATAGCTCAAAAGAACTGCTGTTGGCCCTTCACACAGGCTCTAGCAACCAGAGCCTTCCTCCTGGCCTCAAGGCCTCAGTGCAAGTGTCCCTAGTCTCCCCCTGCTCCCCCTGCACTAACAACCGTATCTGGGCCAAGCCTTAACAGTGCTATTCTCTCCCTACCCAGGTGGGACGATGAAAGGAGCACAGGGTGGCACAAGTGTCACCTTGAGCCAGTCTGAGCTTCCGGTGGCTGGGGCCACTGAACAGTTTGGCCTGCCCACTGTTCAGAAGGGAGCAGGAGTACAAAGTGTGGGGGCACTCCTGTGCCCACTTCCCCAGAGTGTCCAGTTAGCATCTGCACATTTGGCTTGATAAATATATTAAATTTATAAAAACTCTGGTCTCAGAGCTCCCACTACTCTTAGACCTGGCTCAGCTCAGAGAAGAGCTTCTTCCTCCACCAGAACCGGGTGCTGGGAGAGAGAATTCGCACTGGTATCAAGGGCCCAGAGCTTGAGAGCTGAGGTGGAGGTCCAGGGGCCTGGTTGAGGCCTGTGGGGAGAATCCCAAGGACTCTGGAACCTGCCATCAAAGCCTCTTACATTATGGAGGAGAAAGGGGGAAGGAAGAGTTATTTTTCTTTAAAAAAAAAAAAAATCTCATACAAAAATAGATCCATTTGCAAAACAATTTCTCAGCCAGGAGGCTCCACCTCCCATTTCCTTGGAGACAGAGGGTGAGGTGTTGGGATGGTCACAATACTCCAGATGAGATGCACCAAAGCTCCGGGGAGGGCAGGAGGGACCATGGCTCAGGAGCCTGGGGGTGGTGTAGAGGGTCCAGAGAGGCAAGGGCACAAAGCATGGCAGCAGGCTGGGCAGGTCCCACAATGCCTCTATGCCCGGCCTGCCCACAGGCTCTGGCCTAAGCCCCAGTGGAACACATAAAGGTCGTCCAGGTCCTTTTTTGTTTTGGGAGGCCTTTCTCAGGAAGGTGGAGTACGGGTGGGATTTCTCACCACTTCCTTAGAAGTAGCTCCCAATGCCACACCACTAGTAATAAATAACAGCCAGGAGAAGAAAGAGCAGAGCAGAGGGAACCGCAATGAAAGGTGGGATATAGCCCAAAGGTTCACAAGCCCCATGCTGTTCTCAGGGCCAGAGAAACCACAAAAAAAAAGCACAAACCTAGCAAGATTGACCTATGGGAAGCCCACTGGAAAGCCAGAGGCTGAGAAAGCAGGTGGGACTCTGTCTGAGAGAGGCCTCAGAGTAACAGAGAGGAGACACTTGGGGTTAAGGCAGCGAACACAGAGCCTGCTTTGGTAATGCAACAGCCAGGGATGGCTGGGTTGGGCTCAGGCCTCCCCCTACCGCCCTCTCCTGCTGGCCCCCAGGCAGCTGAAGCTGTGTATGACAGACAGAGAGCAGCAGGCCAGAGAGGGAGACAGGGTCGGGGCGATGGGAACGGCCACCCACAGGGATATCTCCATGACCCTTTAGGCACAGGCTGCAGGCAGGACAGTCTGGGGCTCCACTGAGGAGGAGCCTCGGCCACAGGACCCAGATTAGCTTGCACGGCCAACCAACTCCTTGGTTTCCTCAAGGATTGTGGGGACCCCATCACTCATCTTGGGCACCTTGGCAGCAACAGCAGTCATGGCATCGTCCTTGGTCAGCTCCGAGGCCAGCAGAGATGTGACTGCACACCCGGCTTTCCTGTTGGCTGCAAGAGAAGACATGAGAGAGCTCGTACACAGAAGGCCCCTTTGAACTCTGGGGTAGACATTTAGCCAGGCGCCATGCAAACGTGGCTGCCCTATCCGGTTCACAGAGGCCCTTATTTTGAAGGAAGGACAGAGGTCTAAGAAGTGAGGAATATACCCTTGGGCGGGGTGCAGAGAATATAAGAGAGTGTGGTACAGGCAGGAGAGCAAGCTGTGCTCTTGCTTTCCTTTGTGAAAATAGTACAAAGGTTTGAATACAGCTAGACAGACAGAACAGGGTTCAAGTGTTAGCTGTTTAACTTAGAGAGATAAGTACTCAAAATCGATTTTCTCATCGTAATGTTGTTGGAATGAAATAGCCTCAAGCTTAGTGAACAGTATTATTCTTGTTTTGTTGGCAGATCCCAGGAAGTTCCTAGGCCCAAACCACTTTGAGTCAGCCCTGGGAGGGCTGTCCCAAGCAGAGGGGGGCCTTCAGCAGGCGGCCAGGGGGACTCCTGCAAAGAGGAGCAGCAGCCACGGGCTGACATCACATGCATGTCACACTCCCCATGTGTCCCCAGCACTCCCTCTCCCCACAGGCCCCACCCTAGCTCTCTCCCACCTCAAGGGTAGCAGCTGTGATATGAATGCCAAGGGCCCTGCACGGTGTGTGTGTGTCATGTGTCGGGGTGGGTAATGAGGTAAGGAAAGGTAAGTCGGGGAAGGCAGAGCTAGGGGCAAGGATGGCCAGGAGGGGTCCCTACAAAGAAATCTCGGCTCCATGGGCTAAGGCATTGTGAAGCTCCAGTTGTCATCCTAAACAGGAAGAAGAAACAACCAATCCGTGAGTTTCTGTTCTAACCAGAAATTGTTGGCAGCCGTCCCCAGACTCTCATATTCATTAATGGAATCCAGATTTACGGCCCCAGTACCCCCAACAAGAGGCAGTTCCTTGGTACCACTCCCATCTCTGCTGTCTGCCTCTTCCCAGGCCCCGGGAGCAGCGTGGACACCACATGTACACAAAGAGCTGCCTGCCTGGGGTGACAAAAGCAAGGACGCTGTCATTCCTTTTCTACAAAATGTCTGAAATGGGCAAATTCATAGAGGGCTGGGGGTGGGGAGAAGGAGGAGTCACTGCTAATGGGTATGGAGTTTCCTTTTGGGGTGATGAAAATGTTTTGGAATTAGATAGTGGTGATGGTTGCACAACCTTGGGAACATACCGAAAAACACTGAATTGTATACTTTAAAAGGGTGTATTTTAGGCATGTGGTTTATATCTCAATTTAAACAAAAGGAAGAGCTTGCTGGGTCATGGGAAAGCTGAGTGGAGAAAACAGTGCCTGCATTTTAAGGGGGTAGGACAGATGAAGCCTGGCTCTCCTAAATGCAGACTTCATCCCTAACTGCATTCCTCAACGCAGGCAGCTGTGTCCCGCCTGAGGGAAGGGGTCCAGAGGAGCAGTGAACAAAGCACCCGGACAGTTCTGCCTTCTTTAGACCAGCAAGAAGCTTTAGGGAACGCAGAAGCCAAACAGGGTTAGAGGGCCCATGTCATCACCAGGGTTGTTAGCTTCTCTGCAGAAATGTGACCCAGTGCCACTGTGTTCACACGGCAAAGGCTACCTACAGGTCAGCAGGGAGCACACAGCATGCCCAGTTACCAATTTATAGGTCTCTTCCTCCTCCTCCTCCTCCCAGGGGCACAAGAGGTTGTCTATCAAGAGGAGAAAGAAGAGTGAAGGCCCTGACAGGCACGAGGCCCATCTGGTTACAGGTGGAAGGTGTGTGACCTAGACTCTGGGGCTTTCACACGAACCACTCCCTGGATTATGAACATAAAACACCGCCTCAGTGGCTGACAGGGGAGGGAAAGATGTGTACTGGAGTGTGACTAGCATGGTCTCTATGTATATGCTTCTCCTGTCTTCCTTCTGTCTCTCTAGCAAATTCTTCCTCAGATCCACTTAATTTCCACTCTTCTCTGAAATACTTGCTTCTCTCGTCCCTACTTCTCGTGTCTGGAAAAGCAGTAATATCACTTTACTGCTCCTTTGAACTTACTCTCCAGCAGTTAAGAAAATCTGCAAAAGTGTGTGTGTGTGTGTGTGTGTGTGTGTGTGTGTAGATGTTGGAGTTCAAGTGGCATAAGTCTCAAGCCTCTTCTCTCTTTGATTTCTTCCTCTAAACTCAGAAGATACTAAAATCAAGCAGTGTTTCCAAATTTTTCTAGAGTAAAAAAGTTTCTGGTTACTGATTTCATAAAAATTAGGCGTGGATGGTAGGGGAGAAGACCAAAACTTCCCTTTTAAGCCTAGAGCAGAGGTACTCTAGAGACGGACACATGTGGCCTAAGGTTAGCATAAGACATGAGAGCCCCTGCCCGGCTGGTATGACTCAGTGGTTGAGCATGGACCCATGAACCAGGAGGTCACGGTTTGATTCCCGGTCAGGGCACATGCCCAGGTTGTGGGCTCAGTCCCAGTAGGGGTTGTACAGGATCCTGGCAGCCGATGTATGATTCTTTTCTCTCTCTCTTGATGTTTCTCTCTCTCCTCTCTCTCTCTCTCTCTCTCTCTCTCTCTCTCTCTCTCTCTCTCTGAAATTAATGAAAACATATTTTAAAAAAGGAAAAAAAGAAATGAGAGCTCTTATAGGAATGGGAAAGAGAATCGAGGAATCCTGGCTTCCACTGTGTCTTCTGGGCCACAGTCAAGCTGAATAGCTTTTATAACCCAGAAGAACTGACCTCTCCCCTGTCCTTCCCTAACTCGGGTGCTTGTGTTAAAACTACTGAAAAGTAGCCGCAGAAGCAGGTGAGCATTTTAACTCATGGGATCAGGGCGGATTATTAAGTCATAAGAGAAGAGTCCCACAGAGTATGGGGAAAAGGGAACAATCTTGAGACATCAGTCAAAGCTGAGGCCAGATTCCCAGAAGTCAGGGGTGGGCTAGGATAAAAACACCAGCAAAATCAACCATATAACACTAGTATAGATGAATCAGAAGGTTAATGGTTTGGAAAGACATTTATAAAACACAGGCTAGGAACTACTACTAAAGAGGAAGTGCTCTTGTTAATAAGCTTCCTTAGGGAAGAGGAAACTAGGACAGATGGGGCGATCATTACCATCCTAAAGAACTCATTATTGTCTCAAGTCTCCTAATTATAATTCCTGTCCTAATTTTACCGAAGTGGAGGGAGAATCGGAGAGATATAGGAATACTCTTCACCTTCTCCAGACAGGTGGTCATCAGAAAACTCCCTGAAGCAATTTCACCCTATGCAGGGGTCTCCTAGCTGGAAGGTATGAAAGAATATTTCTGCCTACACAGAAGGGTTGCTGTCATCTGCTGTCTGATCCTGTAGGCTTAGTGGAAGTAGCCCTGGACGTGGCTTCGCTAAAGTGGCCACAGTTCTGGCTCTATCATTAGCCACTTCTGTAGACCTGGGCAAGGTCTTATCTGGGTCTTAATTCTATTACCTATGAAGAGATTAGGTGCTAATCTCTAGAGGGCTTTAGCACCTTCCCCAACTCTAAGGTTCTATTAGTGTAGGTGGAGTCTTCAGGGAAGCAGGGAAGTAGCAGAGGAAAGGAAAGGGAGATGAATTTCTTTCTTCCCTTGACTTTTATCCCATGAGCAGATGGCTTGTATAAGAGGCTACCATTCAGACATGGAGATAAAGTTGAGTCATTAAACCACAAGCAGACTCAATCATCAGCCTGAAAGAGTAGCAGCAATACAATCACATGGATTCTTCCCCTTGACACTCAAGCCATTGTTCTCCCACACCCTGTAGAGCCCAGCAGTTTACATGTCACTTTTAATGAGCCAGCCCTGATAGTAACTCTCCTCTTCCAACTCCTCAAAGCGTCTTTGTATACTGGTCACTCCCTCAGGTCTCCAGAGGCCAAATATTTTTTGGTAACATTCCTTTGAATTCTAGGGAGAAGGCTAGTGTCTTTGAATGGGGACAGCTGCCTCTCTGCGACTGAGGAGGCTGTGAGGCAGATCTGCTTGATAGTGCTTGTTTTTTGGCTCCAATTGGCCAGGAGGAACAGTCAGACACCACCAAGCACCAGTCCAGCAGCCACCAGGGAAACCACAGCCACCAGAGCCTTTATAGTTTGAGAATCCTATTGTCACTGTATTAAAAGATAATAAAGCTGGAAAGGACCCCAGAGGCCATTTCAGTCCAACTCTCATTTTATACATGAAAAAACTGAGTCCCAGAAACTTGTGTAAGGTAACCAGACTTGTCTAAGGTAATTAGACTTGACCTGGGGCCTTTTGATCCTTGTCCTATGCTCTTTGCACTCTATTTTGATGCCCAGCTGTCTATTTACATTTAATGTAAGGCCACATCACTTTATATGATGTGAATGCACCCAGGTCTAAACAGCTTACCAGAGTAACTAGAAATGTCTCCCCTGAGAGATACTCCCTGATGTTCAGGTGTGTTCAGTGAACCCAGAGCCCAGAAAGATAAGTCTATAAGATGGAGCCAATTTAAGAAGTATGTAGTTCTCATTTTCAACTGCTTTTTGCATCAATATCTCCTATTATAAGTCTCCTCCCATTCCTTCTTACACTGGGAAACAGTGCCTTGACTAATTCAGATCCTCTGCTGAAAACCCCTGCTTTCTCTGCCTGGGAGTCCTGGTTTTCCCACTTGGGAAGAGTGGCGCTGGGTCTCCCCAGCAGAGGGAAGCTGTCTGGCTGCCTGTGTACAGGAAGCATCTGGGATTCTAGCAGTTCCACAGGAAGAGGCTTAAAAGGGAATTCCCCACCAAAAGTCTGATACAGGCTGGCGCTTAGCTGAGAGGATACAGGAAAAACAGTGAGATGCAATGTGCTTTTGTTTGGCTAGAAATGCTTAATGGAAGGCCACATCACCTTATATGGTGGGTGGGAAACCATGTCGCAGAAGCTCTAAAGACTAAACACAAAAGCAATACTACCAGGTGCGTTCTCTACCAAACACTGATCTATAGACTACACGCTTTGTCCTACCCTACCCCGCCTCCTCCCCTCTAGAGAGCCTGTACCCAGAGGATGCCAGAACATGGGTAAGAGTCATAACTAGAGATCCTCCTGTTACGTCACAGAACAGAATTTCCCTCTGGATATTCCCAGTATGGGTAGAAACAGGCAGTCAGTCATTACAGCTAAAACTCACAGTGACCCCACAACACTTGGGCCAGGACTCTGAGTTTATATGAGTTAGCATTCTCTATACCCTGGATCAGGGGTCCTCAAACTACAGCCCGCGGGCCACATGCAAATACAAATATTGTATTTGTTCCCGTTTTTTTTGTTTGTTTGTTTGTTTTTTTAATATATTTTATTGATATTTTTACAGAGAGGAAGGGAGAAAGATATAGAGTTAGAAACATCGATGAGAGAGAAACATCGACCAGCTGCCTCCTGCACACCTCCTACTGGGGATGTGCCTGCAACCAAGGTACATGCCCTTGACCGGAATTGAACCTGGGACCTTTCAGTCCACAGGCCGACACTCTATCCACTGAGCCAAACCGGTTAGGGCCCGTTTTGTTTTTTTACTTCAAAATAAGATATGTGCAGTGTGCATAGAAATTTATTTGTTCATAGTTTTTTTTTAAACTATAGTCCGGCCCTCCAACAGTCTGAGGGACAGTGAACTGGCCCCCTGTTTAAAAAGTTTGAGGACCCTTGCCCTGGATCCTCAGGTTCCTTTCCAGGCTCTGACAGGTACTATACACCCTATAGATACCACTGTGTCAATAGCTAAGCACTGGCCAAAGCAAACTGTACAACTCCTCCTCTTTACAATAACCTTAAAGTAAAGGTCATATCAAACAGGCCTACAAATGTACCAGCCAGGGAATAAGAACATAGCTCCAACTCCCTTAGAAGTAGAAATCCTTAATGATGCCTTTTCTGTAATTTCCACCCTTCAACCTAGAAAAGAAACCATCATTCCTAGTCCCGAAGGTACTTCACTGAGACAATGGTGCAGGTCAATACCACATGAGGGGTAGCCTTGGCTATATCTTTTGGACTAGTCTGCAGGCTACTGTACACTTCCTTCAAAGGAACTTATCCGCTGATCCTTCCTCATACTAATGCCTAGGTCATTTGTCCTCCTACCCCCATAACTCTTCTTAGAATTCTTCTGGCTCAGCGTAATCCACTTAAATCTTCTAAAGGTGGGGAGAAGAGATTGCAGGGGAGTCAATGGGGAAGGGCAAGTGCAATGGGGGTCAACTACACCCAAGGAGAAGGTAGTTCTCAGACACAGCATACTCCTGCCCTTGAGATGTTCCTTTATATCTGGGGAAAACGATGTCCATAACCTTCTCTATAGGATTTTATACTTTTTATTAGTCTCTATCTCTTCTGCTTGTGAAGTTGAGAGTAAGGACTCCTCGCTTATTTTTTCTTTGTGTTTCCTACATCTAACATAGTTTTGTATTTGGGTCAATTTTGTTCATACACTCAAACGCCCACCTAAATCTCTGTGTCCTTCACCATGGTTAGCTTGCTCCAAGTAACTGCTTCAAGGATGGGAGAAATGCAAGAATAATCAAATGTAAGTGATCCGTAGCCAGTACCTCAAGCCCTAGTTCTCCAAGTCAGTACTTTCTAACATGGGAGGAAGAGGACTACACAATCCATTTCCAGATGCAGGGACTATCATGAGGAAGTTTCTAAACCCTCAGAGCGTGTTTACCCCCTCTTCAGCCCAGGACAAGCAGGACCAGGAGTAGAGAGGCTCACCCCCTTCACCAGGGGGAAGGCTCCATTTGCTTACTTACCCTGACGGGGTCCTCTCTTCCGTCGGAATGCTGCACCTGACTGCAGGGCTTCCAGGAGACTATCCATCACACCTGTTTCATCACCTTCTGTTATGAATAAAGATGGAGATGTAAGCTCTTCAGCCCAAGCAACACGCATGTGCTGAGCCCCACACAAAATGCATGGTGTCTGCTTGGCTTCCCCTCGACCACAATGGCTGGGGGCTCAGCACAGACAGAGGGCTCAACCTCAAGCCTCAGCCCTTGCTTATGTGTGTCTGTCTGAAATGGTTCAAACAAAAGGTTTCATTGTCTACTAACCACTGCAAACCTTGGGATATTTTCCTGCAGTACTCTTTCCTTCCCATCCCAATCAGGACAAGCACAGGGAATTGCAGAACTGCCCAACTCCAAGACCAGGATACGGACCGAGACTGGGATTATGAAATTAGCAAGGAACTATATAATTCTCTCTCTATTCCAAAGTGTTTCACTCCAGTTTACATAAACCTTTCATGCAGCACCTGGTTCCAGTTTCAGAGCAGGGCAGAGAAAAGAATAGAGAGAACTGATCAAGAGTACATTTCACTGAAGTACTGCCCCCAGTGGCTGCATAGACCCAAAGCCAGCTAGGCATCTAAGAGAAACATCCTGAGTGGAATACAAAGAGTTAATGTAGAATCCTCTTTCCAGCCTGGCTCTGTTTCCATGGTAACAGCTCAGGATGGTGAAATCTGAAACTCGAAATCCCAAGGAGCCCCAGGCTGCCAGCTACAAGGCTAGGCTCACTGCTCCAAGCGCCACCTGCTGGCTGAACATCACCAATGCAGCTGACCTACATTCCAACCTCATTTGCTTGCCCTGGGCATCCCAGGGCCTGGACAAGGTCGGGTGTAACCTGATGACTGGGTACAGCCCTCATACCTGGTCAGCTGAGCTCTACATTTCCCTGTTACGTCCTATAGACAGTACCTGGGGACAACCCTAGGTGCCTGAGGAGAATGGGGGAAGGCGAATATTTGCTGTGGGCTTAAATAGCATTTCTAGAATAGTTTGTGGCTTATACACAACTGGGATAAGAGCAGAGAATTGCTTCCCAGAAAAGTATGAAGAAAAGATGAAATGTTCCTGCTGCTTCAGGTCCCTGATATTACCACAACAGGAAATACCAAAGAAAGCCCCTGGAGCAAGAGGTATTAGAGCAGCCCTTGCCTTTTGTGCTCAGCAAACACTCTCATTCTTGCCAAACCCGGCAGCCCTGGAACTCCTTCACTCAGATGGCTCACAGCCTCTCAGGTTCAAGAAGGGTGGCATCAGCTCAGTGCTGTGCACATTTCCGCTGGAGCAGCCAGAGGGGGGCAGGGAATCAGCAGCAGGAAAGAAGCGGAGACAGGAAACAGAGGGCCAGTAATTGAGGCCATATGTTTCAACAAAGCCATGCTTCTGGTAGTAAAACAGAGATTCTGTTGGAGAAAGAAGAGGGTGGCCAGGTCCCCTGCCCCCTTTCCAGAAGTTCAATCCATTTATAATCTGAAAGATATACATGATTGTGCTGAAGTACTTGGGACACAGTAGTTAGTGAAATAGGCAGAAAGGGAGGGAAAGCCACCATTAAAAGACAGAAGCAGAGCCAGGAAAACATTGTGGGGAAAAGAACAAAAGACTTAGCACAGGGTATGAAAGTAGGCCAGAGGCACTTTGGACAGGCAGAGAGTTACAGCAATCCTAAAATCACTGGGGAGATGAGACATAATGCAGGAACCAGCAGAGGAGAAAAGAGGATCTGAGCCTGGAGAATTGGCCTGTGCATGCCACTGAGTCGGGGTGAAAGTCCAGCATCAGGGTCTTGGAGGGAGAAGGCTGCCAACTATCACTTGCCAGGAGCTGAGCTCAGACATGAGCTGTTCTCTCTGGCCTCCAGATTCTAGACAGAGAAGCCTTCCAAATGTTCCTGTCTCAGCCCATCAGGCCTTCTCTTCCGCTTCTTACCTGCATTCATGTCTATGAGTTGCTCTCTCTTCTGCTGCTTCTCCAGCCGCTCCTTCTCTGCCTTCTCCTTGGCTAGTTTTGCTCGCCGCATCTTTTCCTCTGTCTCCCGCCGCTTCTGGTTCTCTTTGACGGCTTGCTGTGGAGGAAACAAATGAACATACAGGCATGCATGCACTCACCCACACGCACACCCACCAGCAACCATCAAAAACCCAGTGAAAGTGAAAAATGTTCCCAAGGCTCAGTCAGCAG
Organism: Myotis nattereri; assembly: GCF_964212035.1. NCBI lineage: Eukaryota > Metazoa > Chordata > Mammalia > Chiroptera > Vespertilionidae > Myotis > Myotis nattereri. The sequence goes on from NC_138080.1 coordinate 82,741,637, forward strand.
GCATTCCTTGCTCACCACAAACATATTCTTAAAGTTGTGGAGATCCATGAAGAATTCTTCCACAGACACCTTCTTGGGGTCAAAGAGGAAGTAGTCGCCCAGCTCCTTATAGAGGCTCTCCATGTTAGAGTGCATCATCCGCAGCTTGTTATACTGTTCCTGCGCATCCTTCACAAAGCTGTGCAGCCATGGAGTCAAGGACCAATGCCAAGAAGCACACCCAGTTCTCTGCCCAGAGGAAGATTCAAAGATGCACGTTGGCATACCCGAGGATGTTCAATACAGCACTATTTATCTCGAGGCAAAAGCCAGAAGCAATCCATATAACCACAAAGGGGGTATGTTAAACCACCTACAGAATAGGAGGCAGCAGTTAAAAAAGAGGCTGTTCTGCATACAGTGCTGTGGAAACAGGGCTAAGACAAATTGTGGGCAAAAAGCAATACAATGCACACAATACAATCTTTGCATCAAATAAATTCATGAGGTGCAAATCAAAAAGAAGTCCAGTGACAGTAGGATACTTCCGGGGAGTGGGGAGGGAACACCTGTGTGTGTGTGTGTGTGTGTGTGTGTAGTGGAGATGGGCAGAGGGCAAGGGATCAAGGGGGACTTTTAGCTTATCTGCATGGTTTGCTTCCCCTGCCATAACAATGGAATGCTTTCAAAACCTATGTTTTTAATGAAAATAAAGTTTTTAAGAGGGAAAAATTGTATATCACCAGATTAGCCTGTTGCTCCCCCTCTCCCCCCAAGTTCTATTCCTTCCTAGGGAGCAACTCCCTCCTTTCAAGAAAGGATATAGTCATTTTTTCAACAAACTTGTCTTTCTCATCTGTGGCAGCTGGGAAATTTTGAACATCACGTTCCACATCAGAAATTTGTTTCTTCATCTGATCTAGATTCTTTTGCAAGTTTTCAGCAGAAACTAAAGGAAACACAAAAACAGACAGGAAGAGCTTACTAACTCATGTCTTAAGACCTTGAGCTCCTGCCCTTCGGGGCAGTTCCAGTCCATACAGAGAGCTGGTATTTAATTACTTTAGTTCTCTTATGTACTGTCTAGTTGTTCTTCACTTCTTTCCAGTGAAACTATAAGTTACTTGATGATTGAGTCTAAGCTTCATTTGATTCACAAAAATCTGACATCCCCTGGAGTCCTGCTTCCATTTTAGAGAACAGGGTTTGCAGGAAGGAGCCATATACAAAAAGAGAAATCTGTTCCCATTTCTACTGAATGCTGCTTTTTGTTTAAATAATTTCAGGATGGTGAGGCCTAGTTTTTGTTAATCTAATCCAGTCTATGTTTTCTGAATGAGAGTAACCATTGTTCTAGACTAAAAACACCTGCCTTTCTTCCAGTTGTGGTTGGTGTTTCCCTAGGAAGGCTGAGTGCTTCCCACTTCTGTACACAAGGACAATCTCTTCTGCCTGATACTCCTCTCTTGTGGCTTACACATCATGCTTACACTCTCTCTCATTCCCACCTAAAACAGCCTGCACTGAAAATAATCTAAAATATAGACTCTTATTTCCCTCCCCATGCAGAGATTTGTGGGGCTTGGAAGGGCCTTCTAGCTTCATGCAACCTGCTCACCTCGGCTGGCTTTCTCCACGTGGGCAAGCTCATCTGGAAACTTGAGGACATCAGGATAGTCATTCTCACATAACTCAGCCAAGAAATGCAACAATGTCATCTTCTGATCTGTGGACTTGGTGTCTCGAAGCTTGGGAAAGAGAAGAAATTGTTAGTCCTGACATTGTTAGTCCAAGATCACCTCAGGCCACGAGTAATTGTCACATTGGACTCATAGAGGCTAGCAGCCTTCCCTTCTGTCATCTGCCTAACCCTCTGGCTCACCTTACAGAGGAAGCTGATGTTGAAGCCGAAAGCCCCGGCATTCCTGGAACCAGCATTCATAAAGTTGCCGACAAGCAGGGTAATCTCCAGGAGGTTAGAGAAGCTCTCACTCTTCCGCAACTCCTCGCATGCGGCAGTCACGGAAACAATCTCTGGCTTGATGTTCTCCACTTGCTCATTGAACAATAGCTTGAAGAGGATGGCATTGAGGCGAGGACGCAGGCGGGGCACAGTGCCCATCTGGGGGGAAGACAGCAGCTCCGTCAGAGCCAGCAAAGACAGAAAAATAAGAAAACACTACAGGCTTGAGTCACCTATGGGAGGATATGAGTTCCAGAGCAGGGAGGAGAGAGAGAAAGATAGATTCAAAACAGACAAGAGGCAAGGAACAAGTGCCCCAGCTGCTCTCAGGAGGAGGGAGTAAGGGGGTCAGAGAAGAAGAGCCTGTCGCCACAGGCCTCACTCACCACCACGCCAAACTGCTCCGACTCTGCCAGATCATCATATTCGTCCTTCAGTTCGGAAAGCATTTTCAACTGCTCTGGCTCTGGCATCTGCTTAATAAGGTTCTGAAAGGGAGAAGGGACTGTCTCAGTGTGAGGGGGATGAGATGACAACATGAGCCTCCTGTCAGGCCCTCACTCTGTCCAAGGATCACTAAGAAGGAAACATGGGCCTGTGGGGTGGGGGGAGAGGCAGCTAGTGAGATGGCAGGACTTCTGAAAAGTAGACCAGAAACAACCTGACCACCAGAGATGGAAACTTACGCAAAGCATTCTTTAAGTCAACAATGCCAGAGGAGGATCCTTAGCTTCTAAGCCAGTGGTTCTCAACCTTCCTAATGCCACGACCCTTTAATACAGTTCCTCATGTTGTGGTGACCCCCAATTTCATTGTTACAAACTGAACATAATTAAAGCATAGTGATTAATCACAAAACCAATATGTAATTATATATGTGTTTTCTGATGGTCTTAGGCGACCCCTTGAAAGGGCTGTTTGACCCCCAAAGGGGTTGCGACCCACAGGTTGAGAACCACTGCTCTAAGCAGAGAGGAAACGAGGCTAGTGCACAGTGATGCAAAGAGCCAGCTCCAGAACAACCACTTTGCCCCTTACCTGGATCATAGACTCAGTCAGAACAGCCTCATTCACCTCCAGGATGACATTCTTAATCTCTTGATAGGGCATGCGGAAGGAACCCAGAAAGATAGCTGCCAGAAAATGAGGTACAAAGACATGTTCTCATCTCTTCCTCCTTCCAGCCCATCCACAAGCCTTTGCTGGACAATTTTCCTACCAGTGAGTGATCTTTTGAAGTCACTATCAGAAACCTCCACCAGCTCCCCTGCTTACATAGTCAGAATCCAAGTTCCTGAGTCCATCCAATGTGTAAGGTTCCCACCTCCCAACTTTCTCTCATTAATCCCTGCACTGATGTCACATACCAACCACATTGTTCCAAGCACTGCATTCTACAAACACTGTGACTCTATGCCTTTGCTCCCAGGAAGCCTTTGATCTTCTCTATATACATCAAAGACGTTTGTTCCACTCTATTTTAGTTCCACTCTCTCATGACTCCATCCTCAAAGCGATCGTTGCCTAGAAATGTTCTGATTCTTAATTTAACTGCCATATCCCATTTCCTAACAAACACTTCCTATCCTTCTAGCTCTCTTGCTCACTCATCTCTAAATGGAAGAACCCACCCTCTGTCTTCCTCCTTCCCTCCCTCTCTCTCCCATTCTGTCTCTGAAGAGGGCTGATCATTCCATTTTCTCAGAATGTATCAATTCCACTTATAGTCTACCAGTTCACTCTCTACTGTTATTCTCATTTCTAATATCCCTATGTCTGTCCACTTGTTTCCTTCTCCTTCCAGTCCCTGGTTAATTTTGCCATCTGATTTCTCTATTCTTATACCTGGGCTGATGAACATGCATGCTAGTAAACACTGCAGGTCAGAATCTAGGAATTTGTGATGGCGCCAAGGATAGCTGAAGCTGCAGTACTGCCTAGTAATCTTTCTAGTGCCCCTAGTCTATGTTCTCCCGGCTGTCTTTGCAGCTCCACCAAAATGTCCCCATCCTCCCAACTGTCCCACCCCTTCCACATTAGTTGTAAGAAGACCTTGCTTCTCTTAAGTGAAAAATTGAAGCCACTGGTGAGATTATTTGCTCAGCTTTCTCTTATGCCACTTGCAAACTGAGCATTAGGGGCCCTCAGATGGAAGCAGACAAGACAAGGCTTGGGTAAGGACTTTGGAATCATCTAGAAGAAAACTGTGCCAACACTTCTGTAAGCTTATCAGCAACTACTCCCATGTACTCATCCTTTTGGCATGTTTCACTAGAACAGGAGATCCTAAGGATCTTTTTTTTTTTTTTAATTGATTTTTTACAGAGAGGAAGGGAGAGAGATAGAGAGTTAGAAACATTGATGAGAGAGAAACATCGATCAGCTGCCTCCTGCACATCTCCTACTGGGGATGTGCCCGCAACCCAGGTACATGCCCTTGACCGGAATCGAACCTGGGACCTTTCAGTCCGTAGGCCGACGCTCTATCCACTGAGTCAAACCGGTTTTGGCCCTAAGGATCTTTACTTCAGCTTACATACATACTCATTTCTCCTATCTTTAAAAAACAAACAAAATCAAAATCCTCCCTCACCCAATATCCTTAATTATCAACTTCTTTCTTTCCTTCACTTTATAACATTCTAAAAAAGTCCATGAAAAGATGACAATCACTTACTGAATGTCTGCTCCATGTGAAAAACAGTACCTTAAACACAATCTACATACATGATCTCATTTCACCCCATTCCTAATATCCATATAAGTTTGTATTCTTAGCCCCATTTGACCAAAAAGGAAACTAATACTTCAAGAAGTTAAGCTACTCATCCAAAGTCTCACTGTGCTAGTAATGGTTAGAGCCAGAATTTAAATACACTTGGATTCTAAAGCCTCTAATCTTAACTCTTATTCTATACTGAAATTATTCTTGCCTTGGCTACTGACTTTCCTAAGGCCAGATGCAAAAGATACTTGTCCAGTCCTGATTTTACTTGACTCTTGTCTTCATCTGACACGTGGACTACTCCCACTTAGGACTATTTCATACAATTTTTCTTGCTGCTCCTTGCTAGCCATTTTCTTTGAGGCATCTACCTTTTATTATTTGCCCCTTAAATATATTTTTTTTCAAACTATAACATTTATTTATAAAATCACAGAGGTAGAAGAAGTAATTCATAGAAGAAATGGGCTTAGGAAACAAGTTATAGAGGCAAAGGAAGGACTCTTGAAGCTTAGAAAGGTAAAGGTGACATGCCTGGGGGGAGAGGGAGGAAGACAAGGAGAGGATGGTATGGGTGTGTTCCCAGGAGGGAGAGTTTCCTGGGTCCTCTGTCCTAAGGGTTCTAACGGTGGAGATTTTAGGGGAAGTCCCAGGGGAAGGTCTCAATATAATATTCAGCAGCTTTCCAGGTGTGTCCTTTCAGGGTCAGGGTCTCCACTAATTGATCGGTTATCGCCTGGTAGGGGGGCATTATTCAATGTAGCTGGTCTTGAGGTCAACCTTGGTGCTCCTTGTCTGGTTTTGCTGCTTTTCTGGGCCTGGAGCTGAAGTACAACTGAGGCCTAGAAGTTATCTCTATGGTCAGGGAGTCCAAACCACATGACCAGTGATATGCTAGGGCAGGAAAGGTCACCCTGGGGGCCAGGTCCCACTCTACAATTGTCCTTGGCTAGGCATCTGAGGCTTTCCACCCTGGTGACCTTCTGTACCTAGCCCATTGTTCTTACTCTGTGCCCCTTAAATATTAATAGCCTTCAAACCACATGGTTTCAATTGTAACTCATACTATCTCCTAAATTCCTATCTCCAGTCAGAACTTCCTGATTTCTAAACCCAAATTCCTAATACACCCATCTTTTTGGAGGCGTCTCACAGGCACCTTAAATTTTATTCTAAAATTAAGTTAATCATTTCTACCCACTACCATGCCACCTCTCATCATGCCTATCACCTACCACTTCTCCCAAGACAAAACTACTCCTGCAGGATTTTCCATTTCAGTAAATGGTATATACCCATGGTCGGCAAACTGCGGCTCGAGAGCCACATACGGCTCTTTGGCCCCTTCAGTGTGGCTCTTCCTAAGCCTTAGGAGTACCCTAATTAAGTTAATAACAATGTACCTACCTATATAGTTTAAGTTTAAAAAATTTGGCTCTCAAAAGAAATTTCAATCGTTGTACTGTTGACATTTGGCTCTGTTGACTAATGAGTTTGCCAACCACTGGTATATACCATCCTCTGCAGAGTGATGTAAATCTAAGAAAACATCTCCTTTATCCCCTCAGTTAATCACTGAGTTCCATTAATTCTATCTTCTTATCTTCCAGGCCCTGATCACCTCTGACCTAGTTTACTTATTTATTTACTAGAGTTCCAGAGCACGAATTCGTGCACCAGTGGGGTCCCTCGGCCTGGCCTGCAGGATCGGGCCGAAACCGGCTCTCCGACATCCCCGGAAGGGTACTGGATTGTGAGAGGGCGCAGGCCAGGCCAAGGGACCCCACCAGTGCACGATCGGGATGTGGGAGGTTGGCCAGCCGGGGAGGGACTGCGGGAGGAGTGTGTGCCCTCTAGTAGTCAGTGCACGTCATAGCAAGCAGTTGAGTGGCCTTAGCATATCATTAGCATATTATGCTTTGATTGGTTGAACAGTTGACTGGACACTTAGCATATTAGGCTTTTATTATATAAGATAGAATTTTTTAAAATTGACTTCAGAGAGAGGAAGGGAGAGGGAGAGACAGAAACATCAATGATGAGAGAATCATTTGATCAGCTGCCTCCTGTATGCCCCCTACTGGGGATTGAGCCTACAGCCCAGGCAGGAATCGAATGGTGATCTCCTGGTTCATGGGTCCATACTCAACCACTGAGCAACACCAGCCGGGCACCTCTTAGTTTAAAGCAAAAAAATAACTCACCTCTCTGCCAACAAACTTCCCCTACCCTAGCACTGCAGCCTCAAAATCACTGCCAGAGTAGCCTTTCCAAAAATTACATAGGGTTGTATCACTCACTTTCCTGATTAAAATCCCTTCAGTAACTTCCAGGATGAAATATATACTTCTTAGCCTAAGCCTACCAGAATTTTGTTGTTAGTCCTCACTGGAGGATATATTTTCCACTGATTTTTAGGGAGAGTGGAAGGAGGGAGGGAGGTGGGGAGAAAGAAAGAGAGGAAAACTGATGTGAGAGAGACACAACAATTGGTTGCTGCCGGCATGAGCCCCTATCAGGCCAGGGGTCAACCTGAAACCAGGTACATGCCCTTGACCAGGAATCAAACCTGAGACCCTTTGGTGCGAGGGCTGATGCTCTAACCACTGAGCAACCAGCCAGGGCTAAGCCTACCAGACTCTTTTTGTAGTTCCTCAGTTGCACAATGTTATCTCATGCCTCTGCTTCATACATACTGACTGCTCTGCCCGAACAAGCCAGCCCTCATCCTTCACTTATTTCACTATTAACAATTTTTTCAACTCAGATTAAGCAGCACACCCTTTAGAATGATCTCTAGCATACTTCCCCCACTAGATTTAGATGACCCTTTTTCTAGTGCTCTCACAAGCACCCTAGTACCCCTCCATCACAGCACTTACCACGTTGTGCTATTAGCATTGTTTACTTTTCTATCTCCACCCAAAGTGTGGTTCATGAATAGGAACTATGTCTCACTCAGTTTTGTATCCCCAGCACATAAGAGGCACTTAATAATTCTTGAATCACTAAATTACATCTCCTAGACCATCCTACCCTAATCTCAATCCTCTTCCTGAATTCTATTTTCCATATGGATGTCACTCAATTGGAAATAATAATACACTACCCCACCGTCTTGTATCATTTTCTAAAATAACAATTACTCATATTTTGTTCCCAGAGATAAACCTTGGGAGGAGGAATTATGTCACATTACTTTAGTCTCCATAAAAGGACTTACCCACAGACTATTTAGTAAAATTTGTTCATAATGATGTAAGATTATATAGCCAAGAATAATGTAAAGGCTTACTGCTCTCATTGTATCACTGACTTCACTTACGGGTATGTGTACTCATTATTTGTGTGACCTCTGCCAAGTCACAATAGCTCAACTTTAGTTTTTCGTTTGGAAAAATGGCGACAATAGCTATATCGCATGATTGTGAGTAGGTTTTACGGACTATATACCCTTTCATCTCCGGAACCCCGTATGTGCCTAATAGAGCCTGCAACATGGCAGACTTTTTGTTGAGCAAATATTTAAATCTATGTTCTTTGGGAGATCAACAGTTGAACAAAAAATGAACATATATTCTGATCATCAAATAAGTACTACCTGTATCAATTTTGCAGAGGAGTCTGGCCTGAAATTCTGCCAATCACAGTTACGGGTGTAAGGAGCAAATTCAGAGCAGAACTCTTTGGAGTTATTGATCTGACTCTGAGAAGTCCAGGATTTACATTATTTATCCTAAACCACAAAGTTATTTTAGATTTAACTGAAGTCAAGCCAACACCTGCATTTAAGAGGAAATACTTAAAAGAAAGTAAGAAAGAAGGAAATGTACACAGTACCTGGAACATTTGTGGTAGATTGTCTGTGGATACAGTGGAAACAGTAAGGGCTTTGAAATAAAAAAATCCAAGGTTCAAATCTTCCTAGCCACGTGACTAGGCAAATTCCTAAAAATCTTAGCTTCTATTTCCTTGCCCTAAAACTATATATTAACAATTTTGCAGAGCTATTGAAGGGATTAAACAAGATAGAAAATATCTGGCATACAGCAGGAACTCAACAAATGGAAGTTTCATATCAAGGGACCTTACATCCACCAGAATTAAGCTCTTAGAAGAAATCCTTCACATTTCAGGTGGTTCAGATCATAGAGTTACTTACAGAGATTCTGGGCCGTTTTTGAATCCAACACCTTTAACTCTTTTACTTTTTTCTTTTGCACAGATTTCTTTTCTTCTCCACCTTCCTGATCTTTCTTGGCTAGAAAGGGAAAGATTAGAAAAGCAACATTAAGGACAAACCACATCTGTGCCTTAATGAACTAGTGTTCCATCCTGGAAAGGCCCTTCTCATCCTCTCTATTAACAATGGTCTCCTATTATATTCCTTCAAGGCAAACCTCTTCTTTAACCAACCATCCTTCATCAATGACTTCCTCCTCCAACTATAAAAAATAACCTCATTTTCATTTTTAATAGTTATCAATGCTTTCCTACCCACATCTTATCTACTTGTAGGGAGCAGCAAACTTTCTGTAAAGGGCTAATTTGGTAAATATTTTAGGTTTTGCAGACCATATGGTCTGTCTCAGGTCTACCACTATAGCATGAAAGCACTCATAGACAATACATACACAATATGGTTGTGTTCCAATAAAACTTTATTCACAAAAACAGGTTGTCACCTTGAGGGGCTATAGTTTGCCAACCTGTGTACACAAACCTCAGAGTTTATTCTTGTATTATTATTTATTAATTATTGTATTTTTTTCCATATGAACTGTAAACCTACAACTATAAACCCCTGTGTATGTGTATATGAGAGAAAGAGAGAGAAAACATTTCACCCCAAAACAGAATAAACATTTTTTCAAGTGCTCACTGAACATCCATATCCAAGAAAGACCTTATCTGTGCCATAAAAATCAATAAGATAGATAAAAATCTAGGCCCTTTAAGGCTAACCAAGATAAAAAGAGAGAAGACAGGAATGAAATGGAATATCACTTCAGGTCCTGAAGCCATGAGAAGAAGAATAAGGGGATACTACAAACAACTTTGTACTCGTAAATTGGACAACTTACAAGAAGTGAACCAATTCCTCAAAAAACAAAAACTACCAAAAGTCAACCAAAATGAAGTAGATAACTCAAATACTACTTGAAACCACTTAAAAAACTGAATTCATAATTTAAAAAGGTTCCTGAGAAAGAAATCTCCTGGCCAAGAAGATTCCACTAGAGAATTCTACCAAACATTTAAAGAAAATTAATGCCAATTTTACATAATCTCTCCCAGAAAACAGGAGGGAACACTTCCCACTTCATTTTATGAATGCCATTGAATTATTAACTTTAAACGGTTAATTTTATGTTATGTGAATTTCAACTCAAAAAAAGAATTGGTAATTGTTTAAGATACTAAAAATCACTAATTAAATCAGTGAAATTTGAATATGGATTTATATTAGATGACAGTAATATATCAACAATAAATTTTCTAAATGTGGTAACTGAACTGTGGTTATGGAAAAGAATGTCCTTGTATTTGGGAAAGGCATACTGAAGAATCTACACTAATAAAAGAGAAAGATGCAAATTGACCATATTTTTGTGACACCCACTAGCCAATCAGAAGTGAGTATGCAAATTAACCCAACAAAGCTGGTGGGTTAATTTGCATACACAGGTGCAGAGTGGCCAGGGGCAGGGCGGGATGCAGGCATTCTGCACCGCCCCAGTTGCTCCAGGCCTCTGGGCAGTGTGGGAAGGCAGAAAGGTGGCTCCGGGCTGGAACAAAGGCGGAAAGGTGGCTCCGGCCGGAGCGAAGGCAGTGCCAGCAGCCAGGGGAAGGAAGGCCCATTCTTGCACGAATCTTCGTGCATTGGGCCTCTAGATAAAGGATAAAGGGCCATGATGTCAGTACTTATCTCAAACAGTTCAGTTAAAAATAAATAAAACAGTAAGGAAATATAGTCAATAATATTGTAATAAGTATGTATGATGCCAGGTGGGTATTGGAAATATCCGGGGGTATACTTAGTCCAATATGATTATCTACCCACTATGCAATACAACTGAAACTAATACAATATGATCCTGAATGTAAACTGTAATTGAAAAATACCATTTAAATTTTAAAAATAAATAAAAAGGAAATGTTCACAACAGCATTATTCATAATGGCCAAGAAGTGATAACAACCCAGTGTCCATAAACTGATGAACAAAAAAATAAAATGTGGTATATCTATACAAAGGGATATTATCAGCCATAAAAAGAAAAATGGAGTGCTGATACATGTGACAACATGGATGAACAATGCAAATATTATTAGTGAAGAAGCCAGATACAAAAAAGCACACAATGTATGATTACTTTGATAGAAAATGTCCAGGATCGGCAAATCCATAGAGACAGAAAGTAGATTAGTGGTTGCCAAATAGGAAAAGTGAAAATGGGAGTTACTGCTTAATGGATTCAGGGTTTCTTTCATGTTTGATGAGAATGTTCTAGAATTGCAGAGTGGCAGTGGTTGCACCACTTTGTACTGTATAAAAACTATGGAGTTGTACAGTTTTTTATTTGTTTTTTGTTAAGACTCACCAGAGGATATTATTTTCCATTGAATTTTAGAGAGAGTAGAAGGGAGTGGGAGAGACAGAGAGAGAAAAACATCGATGTGAGAGAGAGACATTGATTGGCTGCCTTCCGCACACCCCACACCCCTGACTGGGGCTGAGGATTGAGCCTGCAACTAAGGTATGTGCCCTTGACTGGAACCAAACTCATGACCTTTCAGTCTGTGGGCCAATGCTCTAACCACTATGCAACCGGCTAGGGCTGGAATCATACACTTTTAAGGGTGAATTTTATAATATGTGAATTATATCTCAAACAAATGCACACACACACACACACACACACACACACACTGGATCAGAGATCAAAATGGAAAAAGTAAAACTATTAACTTAAAAGAATTTGGAAAAATTTTTGCAGCACTGGGGTAGGCAAAGATTTCTTAGAAACAAAAAAGTGCAAACCATGTGGTAGGAAGAATCCTAAGTCAGCTCCCAAGTTTCCCTCCTCCTAGTGCACATACCTTAGTGCATATAGCCCTTCCCCTTGAGTGTGAGTGGGCCTGACCTACCCTGGTTAGCCCTTTTAAACCAGGGTTTAGAGATCAGAGATAAGAGAAGTCAGAGAGTCAAAGCTCCAGCAGACACTCTCCTGCTGTTCTTGGAGAAGCAAACTGACATGCTGTGGAGAAGGCCATATGGCAGGGCATAGTGGGAAGCCTCTAAGAGCTGAGAACAGCCTCTACCTGATGACCAACAAGAAAACAGGAATCTATGTCCTAAAATCATAAGGAACTGGATTCAACCAAACACATGAGCTTGGAAGAGGACACTGAGCTCCAAAAAGCAATGTGGCCCAGCCAGAACCTTGATTTCAATTTGGTGTGACCTTCAGCAAAGGATTCATCTAACTTGGATTCCAGACCCATTGAAACTGTGAGATAATAAATTTATGTTGTCTTAAGCCACTCTTTGTGATAATTTGTTACACAGCAATAGAAAATAATAAAAAAAACATTAAAAAATTTGACAAACTGGATTTTATCACAGTTAAAAACTTTTCTTTGAAAGACACTATTAAGAAATGAACAAATAAGTCATAGACTGGGAAAAAATGCTTGCAAAACATGTTTGGTAAATGACTAGTACCCAAAACATATAAAATATTTTCATAACTCAACCATAAGAAAACAAAACCAATTTTTAAAAACAGGCAAAAGATTTGGGCAAACACTTCACCAAAGAAGACATAGACGGTAAGTACGCACATGGAAGGATGCTCAACATCACTAGGTCTTTAGTACTATGTATCAGGAATTAAAACTAAACCTTAACCCATTAGAATCACTAAAATTAAAAAGCAAAACTGATGATACTAAGTGCTGGATGCAAAATACCTGCAAATCTCACACATTGCTAATATAAATGAAAAAACAAAACAAAAACCCACACAAAACAGGACATAAAAACAAAAACAAAAAAAATAGTACAGCTACTTTGGAAAACAGTTTGCCAGTTTCTTATACAGTCAAACATACATTTATTGTAGCATATGACCCAACAATTCCATTCCTACATATTTGCCCATGAAAACTGAAAACAAATAAGTCCATACAAAATCTTATATGCAAATGTTTCTATTGGCTTTATTCATAATTGCCAAAAACTAGATCCAACCCAAACGTCCATCAACTAGTAAATAGATATAATACTCAACAATAAAAAGGAATGAACATGAATACCACATCATGGACAAGTCTCAAATACATTAAGATAGGTGAAAGAGCCAAAACCGGTTTGGCTCAGTGGATGGAGCGTCGGCCTGCGGACTCAAAGGTCCCAGGTTCGATTCCGGTCAAGGGCATGTACCTGGGTTGCGGGCACATCCCCAGTAGGAGATGTGCAGGAGGCAGCTGATCGATGTTTCTCTCTCATCGATGTTTCTCTCTATCTCTCTCCCTTCCTCTCTGTAAAAAATCAATAAAATATATATAAAAAAAAAAGATAGGTGAAAGAATACACCCTTAAAAGGCTACCTAGTGTATGACTCCATTTATATGACATTCTGGAAAAGACAAAACTCTAGGAACAGAAAACAGATTAGTGGTTGCCAGGGCTGGTGGTCAGGAGAGAGAATGAACAAATGGGCAGGAGAGAACTTTTTGGAGTAATGAAAATGTTCTCTATCATGCTTGTGATAGTTATATGACTGTATACATGTCAAAAATCATGTAACTGCACACATAAAAAGGGTAAATTTTACTATATGCAAATTATACTTTAATAAACCTGACTAAATATATTGTATCTTTGAGTCAATAAAATACAGTAAATAGATCTTCAATAATTATGAGTGAGATTGATAGAACATGCGAAGTTCTTAATAATGAATAAAAAAGTAGAGAGATTCCATAAATAAATACAAAACATTTAGTACATGCTAAAGTAGAAATTTAGATCAATGAAAAAAGGATGGTCTAATCCAGGGTTGGTAAAGATCAGAAAGTAAGTATTTTAGGTTTTGTGGGCTATACTGTTTAAGTTGCAACTACTCAACTCTGCTGGTGTAGTATGAAAGAAGTCATAGACAATATGTAACCAAATGGGCATGGCTGTGTTCCAATAAAACTTTATTAACAAAAATGGGGTGGCCATAGTTTGCTGACTCCGGGTCTAAACAATAGTATTGGAAAAACTGACTCTCCATTTTGAAGAAAAATAATTAGATATTAACTTTATGCTATTCATAAAAATAAATTCCAGATATATTAAACATCTAAATGTTAAAAACAGAAGTACAATTCTGAAAAAATGAAAAATTCCCTAAGAATAAACACAAAATCAAGATGGTACAAAGTAAAAGACAGACTGATTTGATTACATGACATTTTAATTGTTCAATGTTGTGAAAATCATCATAGAAAATATGAAAAGAAATGAGAATTTCCATTTCTAGTAATGGAGTCAAATCTCCTGTGAAACACATCTTAAAATGCTGGTGTAATGTTTTAAAAAAATCACTCTAAAAACATGGAAGAGCTGACAAGATAATGATGAACTATTGCCAAAGAGGTAAGCAAAACACTGGAGCACTGTCCCAATGCCAGTTTGATAGCTTTGTGCGCTAAGGATGGACAGGGGTCAAGGTCCAGTTTCTGCCTAATGTGGAGACTCTCACATCAGACTCTCTCTTCGTTAGCTAAGAACCCAAAGGCTACATCCTCAGAGTAAAAGTGAACACAATAGGCTTGCAGTCGGAAGCCCTAGAAAGCCTATATTCTAGAACATAAGGAACCAGAGATAGATCAAGGCTTTCCAAAACCACAAACATTGGCACAGCTCACTCACTTGACTGGATTAAGGTGATCAGCTCTCACTCTTATCTGTTTAGAGAGGAAAAACCAAATAGGAACAGACACAGGAATGATCCAGACATTGAAGCTAGCCAACAAGGATTTTAAAGTAAATATAGTTAATATCTTTAAGTATATGGAGGGAAAAATAAAAATAGATGAAGATGCAGAAGTTCACCAGAGAAATGAAATTTATTTAAAAAATAAATCAATGGACATTCTAGAATTAAAGACTATTATAACTGAAATTAAGAGCTTGATAACTGGGTTTAACAGGAGACACAGTAGATGTTAGTGAATTGGAAGACAGGTTAAAAAAAAAAGACACAAACTAAAGTACAGGGATAAAAGATGAAAAGCAACAAAAAAGAGTGTAAGGGACATGTGAAAAGGACCAACATATAATTAATTGGAGGCCCAGAAAGAGAAGAATTAGACAGAAGCAGTTAACAATATGGTAGTATGCATGTAAAAATTTGTTAAGAGGGTAGGTCTCAGATTAAGTGTTCTTACCACAAAAAAAAAAAAAAAAAAACAGAAACAAGGGGATATAAGAAATCTTTTGGAGGTAATGGATATGTTTATTACCTTCATTGTGGTGATATCACAAATGTATGCATTTGTCCAAACTCATCAAAATGCATATATTAAACTAGAGGCCCGGTGCACAAAAATTTGTGCACTCGAGGCGGGGGGGGGGGGGGGGGGGGGTGTTCCTCAGCCCGGCCTGTGCCCTCTCACAGTCTGGGACCCCTCGGGGGATGACCACCTGCTGGCTTAGGCCCGCTCCCCGGGGGGAGTGGGCCTAAGCTGGCAATCAGACATCCCTCTGGCAGCCCGGCAGCCCTCGGGGGATGTCCACTTGCCAGCGGGGAGCAGGCCTAAGCTGCAGTCAGACATCCTTAGCGCTGCTGAGGAGGCAGGAGAGGATCCCACCACCACCACTGTACTGGCAGCCATCAGCCTGGCTTGTGGCTGAGCAGAGCTCCCCCATGTGGGAGCGCACTGACCACCAGAGGGCAGCTCCTGCATTGAGCATCTGCCCCCTGGTGGTCAGTGTGTGTCATAGTGACCAGTCATTCCCAGTCTTTCTGCTGTTAGGGTCAGTTTGCATATTACCCTTTTACTATATAGGATAGAGGCCTGGTGCATGGGTGGGGGCTGGCTGGTTTGCCCTGAAGGGTGTCCCGGATCAGGGTGCGGGTCCCGCTTGGGTGCCTGGCCAGCCTGGGTGAGGGGCTGATGGCTGTTTGCAGCTGGTCACACCCCCTTCAGGGTGGGGGTCCCCACTGGGGTGCCTGGCCAGTCTGGGTGAGGGGCTGAGGGCCATTTTCAGGCTGGCTGGCGACTGAAGCACCCAGCCTCTCCTTTTTTTCTTTCATTCTGGGATTTATTTACCTTCTATTAACCAAGACACTATAAAAAAAAAGGTGAAAAGACAAGCTAGAGAGTCAGGGAAGATGTTTGTGATACACTTAAGTGACAATATCTAGAATATATAAAGAATTCCTTTTGTTTGGAATATCACCATTTGCAACCCTAATGAACTAATAAATCTATGCACTGAAAATCAATAGCTGCTAACATCACAGAGGGACAACCAGTCATTATGTGCCCTCTGAAGAGAAACCTAATTCCTATTATGAAGTCTTGGCAAAAAGACAAATAGAGCCTGATTCTGACTGAACCTCTAGATTCAATTACCAATTTACAGTAAATAAAGGACACAGAAACTACACTAGGGGAATACAATTACAAAATCCATATTATGGGAAACTCCACAGGACAAGTGATATAGTTTTTACAACAAATGAATTTTAAGAAAAAGAAAAAGAAGAAGAACCTATAGATTAAGAGAGACAAAAATGACATTTTAAAATACAAGCAAAACTAAGTTAGAGTGTTCAGTAATATAAACCTGGGTGATAAAAAATAAAGAAGTGATTGCCAATCAGGACAGTGATTTCTCTTAGAGGGGAAAAAGCATGGGGGTTCCTAGGTTTTCTATCTCCTGACATGTGGCGTTTACAAGGGTATTCACCTTGTAATAATTCAAAGTTGTATATCTGTTCTATGTAGCTTTCTGTATTTTTATTATATTTAACAATAAAAAGTTTAAACATTAAAAGAATACCTAGCTCAATGGGTGTGGCTCAGTGCTTGTGTCAACCCATGCACCAAGAGGTCACACGCCTGGGTTGTGGGCTCGATCCCAAGTAGGAGGCAGCCAATCAATGTTTCTCTCTCATTGATGTTTCTCCCTTTCTCTCTCTCTCTCTCCCTTTCTCTCTCTCTCTCTCTCTCTCTCTCCACAAACTTCAATAAAAATAAATTTTTAAAAAAGAAGACCACCTAAAAATTAGATAATGATAATTTGGAGGAGAAATGGGAAGGGTAGTAAGAGAAGTATCATCCTCACTTTTCTAGCAGGGAGGCTAGAAAAAAAAAAAATCGATAAAAAAATTTCCATTTATAAGTCAAGAAAAATAGGCAAAAGTATATTATTTTTTAAAGTATTACTATACAACAGAGAATGACTGTCACTGAGACTGATAAAAACTTTTTTTTTTTTTTTTTAAAGAAGGGGTTAGCATTCCAGGTAAGAGATGAGGGAATGACAAGGTTATAGGAGGGCTGAAGACAGACATAAATAGATGGATTTGAGAATTATCTCATAAAAAGAATCAAACAGGCTTGGTGTAGACAAATACTGAATTCAAAGTGGTATGAGTCAACAATACTGAAGGAACTAATGCACTGTAAGAGCAAGCAAACAAGTAAATACATTGTGCATAACAGGAGCCAGGTAAAAGGAAACCATGGTGTTAAGTGAGGATAGTGGTTACTCTAGGTCAGGGGCAGGAGGATTAAGTCATCGGTTGTAACTGAAGTGGACACAAGGAGTTTCTAGTTCTAAGTAATGTTCTGTTTCTTGATCTGGGTGTTGATTGCATGGATATAAATTTCATTTTTAATTTTGTGAAAATTCATTGACTCGTACACATGATTTATACACTTCAACTTGAAATAAAGAAGAAAAAATACACACACGATTTTGATTATAAATACTACATATACAGTATAAGTAAAGACTACAGGAGAACATGGACAAATCAATTTGTTAAAGGTAGTGAGACAGTGTAATTATGTGTACATTTTTTTAAGCTGTCACCCACAGGGAACTGAGAAAGAGAAAAGAGGCATGGGTCTGGATACTACCTATTAACATGATCATATCCTTATGAAATTCTCTATAGCTGGCTGTGGTTCTGCTTTCACACTGGGTTGGGGGAGGGAGGGACCCCAAGGACAACCAGCTATAGAGTCAAATATAGAGCCCATCGGATACTCCCATTAGCAGCTGTCTCAGCCCTGTTAGAGGACTGGTGCATTAATTCAGCATACAATTTTATAGCATTTAACATATAACCTATCAATGCTTGAGTTTCAGCCTCATTTTGCCAGAGCAAGGATGCAGAAGTAGATGCAGACAGCTTCTTAGCACAGAGGAAAAGAGGAGAATCTCATTTGCAAATGTCTGTGACTCTCTGCTGAGAATACAGAAAAGAGACCCTTATCACTCAGTTGACTCTTTGGTAAAAAGTTGAGTTAGTGCCAGGGTTTCTAGAACGTTTCTAGCTGCTGCAATCCTGACCTCTTCAGCAGATTCAAAGCACTTTTGCTAACGGGAACTACGGCTTCCAAACTGGCACACAGCCAATCTAGTCTCCAAGAACCAGACTTCACAAGTGCCCTGCCAGCCTTGCCAAGAGTTCAGACCCTGCCACTTCCTTTCTGTAACCTGTGCCCTTCCCAGGAGCAAAGGAACAGATTGCCTGCCGTGACTGCTAAAAGTCAGAGTCACTGACCCATTTCGGGAGGGGGAGGATTGAGCATCAAGCAAGAGCTTTCATCTCATCATGTGTATATAAGTCAAACTCAGGGGTAATCTCCAAAAAGGTCATAGGGAAGAGTTGGGATGTTATAATGCTGAAGCCATGGAAGAATTTTCAAACATACCCACCCCCAAAATTATATTTTTTTCTTTTTATAAAACAGTCTATGAAGTGCCGCTAACTCATTAGGTCTGATCAGGGAGACAGTGGTGGGAAGACCAAGCAGAGGATCTGGAATCACCCTAAGGATGCAGCTATTACACAGCATGTAAATCCAGTGTCCCAAAGCTTAACAAGTCTTTAATTCCTAGGAAAGACCATGGTCCACTTCAACCATGTTCTCTAGTAACAGAAGTCTGCAAACTTTTCTAAAGACTTTGGCAACAGGCCACCATGTCAGGAGAAATAAGCCACTTTCGCCCTAGTTGGTTTGGCTCAGTGGATAGAGCATCAGCCTGAGGACCAAAGGGTCCTGGGTTCGATTCCAGTCAAAGGCACATACCTCAGTTGCAGGCTCCTCCCCAGTCCGAGCCCTGGTTGGAAATCGTGCAGGAGGCAACCAATCAATGTTTCTCACACATTGGTATTTCTCTCTGTCTTTCCCTTTCTCTAAAAATCAATGGAAAAATATCCTCAGGTGAGCCACTGTTCCAGTAAGAGACTCCAGCGCTTCCTCCACCTGAAGGCTGCAGAGCATTGCCCTTCACTTCTCTGCCATCACCTCGGGGAAAACCCTAAAGATGGGAGGCTCTGCTCTATGAAGAGAAGTCTGGCTCTGTATCTTCTGTGTCCTAACCTGAGTGATCCTCCCTATTTCCTTAAGAAATCAAGTCTATAAATAAATTGCAAGATTAAAAAATGAGGACAGCACAAAATGGAGAGGGAAATATAGATACATCAACCAAGTGCAATGTATAAATTTTGGTTGGCTCTGATTCAAATGAACAAATGATTTAAAAAATTAGTACTATACGATAATGAGAAATTTAAACATTTTAATATCTAATGATATTTTTTTAAAGCCTTTATTTTTTTATACACACTCTGAACTACTTACAAATTAAATGACATGACTATGACATACTTTAAAATAACTGGGATGGCAAGGAGGGGGCTGATGAAGGTAGATAAACAAGAGTGGCCATGAATTAATTTCTAAACTTGGGTGATGGAAACACAGATATTCATACTATGCTCTTTATATGTATATATAGTATATATGTTTGTTTTTAATCCTCACCCCAGGGTATTTTTTTTCCATTGATTTTTTTTAGAAAGAGGGGAAGGAGGGGAGCAAGGGGAGAGAGAAACATCAATGTGAGAGACACACATCAATTGGTTGCCTGCTATATGTGCTCCGACAGGTGCTGGGGGACGAACCTGCAACCGAGGTGCATGCCCTTTGCTGGGAATCAAACCAACAACACTTTGGTCCAAGGGTCGATGCTCTAAATGCTGAGCCAAACTGACCAGGGCTGTTTCTTTTTTTTTTTTTTTAATTTTCAAAATAAAAACTTTTTTAAAAGATTGTTTTCCTGGAGTCATCAAGGTATCTAACTCTTCTCAGACAACTAAGTGAAAAAGCCTTTTCTTGGGCTGGAGAGAGGGGGTGGGTGGAGGTGAAAGAGGGAACAGGGGGGATACATGGTGATGGATAAAATAATAATAAAATAAAATTTTAAAAGGCCCTTTCTTCTTAGCTGATCCTATAATTGAGAATACCATCCTAAACATCTCTGCAATAAAAACCACCTAAACCCGGGCTTAGATTCTCAGTGAGACAAGGGATGCTCTGCCTGCTGTCAGAGACTAGCCCCCTGTCACTGTTAGGTGTCCAGCAGCCAGTAGCCACTTGCTCTTTGCTCAGCTGGCAGGGACTTGCTACATCTATTGCTCAGGATGCAGGCAGCCTGCAGCAAGGGAAGTCCCTGGTGATCCAGTGCTGAGTAAAGGAGTGTGTGGAGTGCCTCCCTCCCAGTCTCACCCCTCCCTTGCCGCACTCTTTTTTTCCTGCGTCACCAACACAAAATGGAGTTAGCTGGAAACAAAAACAATTTGTCTAAAATGGCTGCATGCAGCAGGGAGTGCCGGGCAATAAAGCGAAGGGAAAGGGCACCCCCTGCTGTCCAACAGCGGGACCCCGTTTTGCTTTCTTCATCATTTTTTAATATGTCAAAACAATCAATCTGACAGAGTCCAAGCTAATTTTGTCATGAATCTTGATCACATGTTGAATTCTAAAATCAAAGAATAGAAATTGAGGCACAAGAAGGAAAAATAATCTTTGGGCTCTAAAGACTAAGAATAGTCAAGGCAGAGTCAGCTGCCTGAATCCCAGTTATTGCTTGGTTACAATTGGTAACAGAGTTAGTTTCTAAGGCCCACAGGACGGAAGGGAGGTCCTGCTTTGCACAGTATTCCCCAACTTCAGTAATGAGCTAAGGGCCTCCGGAGTCCCGCAGTTATAGCCATCACTTCCCCAGGAATTCCTGTAGCAGGCTTCTCTCAATGAAGACCACAAACAGGAAATGGAGGCAGGGGGAGTAGCCTGACATCCTGAAAACTAAGAGCTTACGATTGCAGGTGGGAGTAAGTAAAGTAGGAAAAAGGACTTTGATATCTAATGCCAGTTACATCAGCCGAGCTGAAAGATTCAGGCTGAGCTACAAAGCACTCCACCTAACCTTAATTCTCACTCACTTACTCAGGACCACACTACTTCCTCTGCCCAAGACAAAGCCGGCGGCATTTGTCCCTATTCATTAGGGAACATAATCATATACTACACCTCCCTTAAGTAAGCCAAGTACCGTATGACTAAAAGAGAACACATGAGAAAGGTGGGAAAAGCACAAACATGCTTAAAATTCTGTGGGTACAAGTCACCACTGTTTCTGCTACTTAAATAAAGCAGCAAAATATCCAGAAAGGGAGATAACTGCAGTACATGTAATACATATGAGCACAGAATCAAAATAGGAAGTTTAAAAAAAATGTGGACTTTGGTACCACTGTAGTTCTCGATGAAGAAATACGGTCTTTGTGGAAAAGAGTCCTAGATCTCCCCCGCTTATCTGAAAGAGTAGAACACTTAGTAGTAAGATCCCTAGGAAATAACAACAAACTTTCTGTGAGGGTAACAGCTCTGGAATCACGAAGTCCACCCAGCATACAATAAGCCGTGTCTGGTAAGTTCTACCCGAGTTCTCTGATTCTGGGAAGAGGACAGAACATGAGAGTGCTCCCATGTGCTAATGTAAGAAGCTGCCCAGTTGGAGGATTTCTACTTTATATTCCTCATAGCTGTAATGTGCATGAGAGAAGAATTCAGCACCTCACAGCCATTTGTAGGTATACCTCACAGGAGGGAAAAACAGACAGACAGCATACCAAATCAACAGCTGTTATCCCTGCCCAAAGGTAACCAGATGCCCACCACTGGCCTCTTGGCCAAAACAGATAGGCATCTGCTAAACTGCACAGAACTACATCATTGGATGTGCATACTGTAAGGAGGGATGGAGCAAATTGGCAGAAATTGATAAACCTGAAGCACAGGAACAAAGCCAGACAGAATTCCAAAGTGACAAGAACCAGGAAGAGGGGGACACTATGGGATTCTGAAAGGGTGGGGGCAAAGCAGTATTAGAAATCCAGGCACTTCTCAAAGCATGGCTCATTCAGACAGTACAGTCACTGAATTTCTCACACTTTCCCAGCACACCCAGGAAGGTGACTCAATGAGGGAGTGCTAAGAGATCAGCTTTAGAGATCTGGGTGGGTAAGGACTGAAGGACAGTCAGTGCTCCGAGCAAGTCAGCAAAAGGGTAGGACAGACAGGTTTATGCAAGGAACAGCAGGCTAGAGGGCAGGAAAAAAGGCATCAAATTAAGGTACTAGGAATAAAGTCTTCCCATTCTTAAAAAATGGATCAGGATCTAAATAAGGTCCAAACACTGCAACTGACTGACATGTTTAAAAATTCTATTTTAATCTCTATGTTCCCCTTGATCTCATTTTTTACCTTGACATCTACTTTTTGAAGAAATCAGGACACTGCCTTCTGGTGAAAAGCAAAGCCTACTGGAGCAGTGCCATGCCAGTCCCCAAATGCAGGCACCTCAGGTTTTTCTAAACATGCCTGCCTTCTTACCACTCCCTTTCACTAAATGCTGAATTCTGCGTCCAACAGATCTGGGGTCCAATTCTGGCTTGACATTTACTTGCTATGAGATCTTAATAAGCAAAGGACATTAATTCTGCACCTGGTATGTCTCAGCTATAAAATGAAGGTACTACCTATTAGACAGCATTGTTTTAATAATTAGAAATAGGTGATAAGCTCCTATCACAGTCTCTGACATTAAATAGATATTTCTGAATAAGACAGAAGGAGAAGGCAAAATACCTTCATCTTTTTTAGGTGCTTGAAGCATTTTTAATCTGCTCTGTCTCACCCACACCCACCTAAATACTGAATAAACTGCAGATTTCTAAGTCATTCTCTGTAACAAAGGATCCTAGAAATACCCTCCATTTTATTCAGGGGACTGGGAGGGGAATAGTGTAAAAGTGGAACAAAGAGAACAGATGGAATAAACACCCAGCCCCCAGGCTGAGTCTGCAGCTGCAGCTGCTGGTTTTCGTCATATTGCTGTATTTTTCCCTTCTTTGTTCCTAAGGTGGAAGCCAGGAAAGGGTGGGGAAAAAGAGGGGGAGGAAGGGGTGGGGACGAGGGCAGGATCGTCATCACTGTTACTGAAAGTCACCTGATGCTCTCCTCCAATCCCCAGTCTCTGACCTCACAATCTGGAACCTGAGCCAAAATAGCTCAACTGCGCACACCCCGTGGCTGAAAAGAAAAATGCAAGCAGAACAGAAATGCAAGCAGAATAGGAAAAGAGGGACATTCTTAAAAGGATTTTAGCAGTTTTTCTTGCCAAGAGGAAATTTAAACACACACACACACAGTGTCATATATTCCAATCTAATATATACAAAAGAAAAAGTCACTGACTCTTAGAACAGAGCTGGGATTACTGGGATAAAGAAGGGAAGGATGACTGAGTCTCATCTTGCACACATGGGGTGACCAATGCCCTTCTGTTGTTTAACGGGGGTTCCCATACCCAAGGGAGTTGAGAGAAGAACAAATAGCTTTTTTGGGTAGAATCTGATTTTCCAACAGGCTAGGATCATTATGGAGAGTGAAGTAAAAGACACCATTACCTGCTTTGTAAGACTGCTCTCTACTCTGCACATTAATTTATCAGGTCCAAGACTTCTAGAAACCCCCCTTTTCAAGCACCCTGGACCTTGGCAATTTCCTTCTTAATCCCTCTGTACTTCCCATTATAATAATAAGATGACCGCATTATAGAAAAACGGAAGGAAAAAAATCTAGCACCCTAACAAAAACTCTTCTAGTTTTGTGGTTACATATTCTTCCAATCTTTTACTTCTGCTGTATTTTTTCTGTAAAACAGGGTTGCAGTAAAGGTTATATACAATTGTTTCCTGCCTAGCACTGTATCATGAGCGTTCACCCATGTTGCTCCAAAGGCGAGCACCCACACCCACCTAAATACTGAAAAAACTGCAGACTTATTCTGTAGAGCTATAACACGGGACAGTTAAAGGGTACTAAGTTCTAGAGCAATTCCTTCAGGACAAAAGCTAAGAAGAAACAATTAGGTGAGTCATCCTTTTTTTTTTTTTAAGACTATACCCCTCTATGAAGTGGTGCCCTTATGCTAGTGATACAAAGCTCTGCTCTAGAGTATAACACTCCAGTAAACTAGCTAGAGGTCTGGAAGGCCCCTTAGCAGAACTTTTCAAATTTCTTTTCCTCATACCACAATGCTGCAAGGCTCTAGAGTGATTGCTGTATTTTTATAGAATTGGGTGGTTCACTAACTGTTCAGTCATGATATAAGAGGGTTTTCAGTGAAAACAGAGAGGAAAAAAAGGACTCATGCATGCTAAGATGCAGTCAGATCAAATGGCTCATTGCAGCTACTGTTTTAAAAAAAAAGGACCAATTGCTTCATTACTATATTTTTGTATTGTCATAGTATTTATTATAAAATACATGCTTTAGAATTTTTTTAAATGAGGAAAATTTCTATGTATTGATTGATAGGAAGATTGTCCAGGATACGGACAATATGTAACAGTATAGATAGAATGTTGCCTTTTGGTAAATTAGGGAGGGAGGATAAGAATCTATATTAGCATTTGCTTATAACTGCATTTAAAAAAACACACTGAAAGGGTAATCAAAAAATTAATAAAAATGATAATCTCTAGAGGGGAGGGGTGGGGGAAGGAGGAGATGGATGAATACAAGGGTGGGAAGAAACTTTTTTATAACTATCTTGACTTCTGAACTCCCTATATTACCTATGCAGAAGAACAGATAATAGAGAAACAGAAAGAAAAGCCCAGAAAAATAAAATCTGTGGCAGAGATACCCTTAGGGCTTCCTGAAAACTAGTCTGGCTACTATTTTATGTTTGCAGGGAGATTTGTCCCTATCAGCAGAAAATTAAGTTCAGATCCAACAACTCCCATAGTGTAAGGGACCCTCACAACAGTGCTTTTTCTTGGGGCAGCAGTTTGGGCTCCAGTATGTAGCCAGAGAGCAATGGATCCTCTTCTGCTTATCCCAAAGCCTACTCTGCTCTGAAATTTCCTGGAGATCCCGTTCCTCCTCCTAATCACATCCTTGATCCCTACCAACTCCGGGTCTCCCTGGAGAGAGAAGAACCAAACTTAACAAGAGTTATGTCTGCACAGCCACAACACTCTCCATCATGATCTGTACTTCCTCCAGTTTCTCAACTCCAACTTTGCTGTAAAAGCCTGAGAGACCTCTAATCATCCCCCCTCCATCCATCCTCTCCAGCCCAATCAATCTCTAAGTGGGTCCCAGCTACTTCACTGACTCCAGAGAACTTCTTCAAAACATCCTCCAAAGATGTTTTGAGACCTGGCTTGGAAAATAGCAAGAAAATGATTTTGTAGAAGCAAGTGCCCTTGAAGTACAGCCTCCAAAATGTTAGTAGACAATGTCAAATTGTTTCCAAAGTGGTCTGGCATGACCTCCATAAAAACAAAGACGATACTTGTACATTATCTACTCTGACACAGACATAACAGCAAGCAGAAAATGGATAAAAGAGTGAAAACTGAAGCAATGGGTCAAGCCAGATTAATATATATATAACAAAATTACATGGGATGCTTGTTAAAAATATACTTGTCTACAGTCCTTGTAACCTGGACTCTCTGGACTTTTAACAAGTTCCTCCTGTAATCCTTATGTACACTAAAGGTTGGAAATTACTGGCAGAAACAGACATTTAAGTGTAGGGACTAACTGCATCAAGCTGATAGAAATTTAGGCAATACCGATCCCCTATGAGATGATCTAAGTCTCAGACAATGCCATGTAAAAAGGACATTTTGTCAGAAATCAGATCTAGAATCTGCAGGTAATGGTGGGTGGTGTGTTGGGTTTAGAAGATAATTTCAGTCTACATATGTCTAGGATAATAATACAGGCACACTCGAGTTTGAATAGCTAGAAGGAGGTTCTAAAACTGAGATTATCTTGGGATAGTCAGAAGCCAACAAATGTCACAGAAGGGTTGACTGTAAAAACTTTTCTGCACCAGCAAATTCTACCCAGGACAGGCCAGGGGAATTCCCTGAAGGAAACAAATTCAGTATAGTATCTCTGGGAAATTACCAGTATATAATCAGTGGATAGTTCTATTATGTGCTTGAAGTAGCTATTTTGCAGAAACTGAGACAGAGATGAAGTATGAATGTGTATCTAATGGAGTTATAAACATTTAAAATGAACTACCAAGCTAATAAAGTATGGCTCTCTATGTAAGCACTCTAAAAGGAAGGCTATGCTTTCATGAAACTATCAGACTAAAACAAGAAACATTCGCCAGACTCCAGGCTCCCAAAAGAACACTAAATTGCTCCGATTAAATACACTAGCTCTGCAGGACAAGATCCTTTTGAAAACAGCCAGTATAACTTCCTGTCTTAATGTTACTATCGGTCCTCCAAACGACTTTCCAGACGGTAGAGGGCAGCATACCAAGCAGTTTGTATTTGAAAACAACAGAGGTTGCCTCTCTCTAACGTGACTGCGTCACTAACAGACGTAACAATGACACATCTAAAATAAAAGAGATCCATGTGCCATCTGGTGGCGAAAAGGGGAAAGAGCACACTGCAGATCAAATTCCTCCAGTTTAGAGGGAATTAAAGTTTAATTATCTTTATCTGATGACACTCTCCCTGAAATCTCCACCAGTGCATGGAAAAAGAAGAAACTCAGACCACAACAAACAAAACAAAGAACTTTTTAAAAAGCTGTCAAAACAAAAGAAGAATTTGAGATGATAGGTAGCACCAAAGACAGCTTATGCAAGAAAGAAAAAAAAGTTTTATATATTATAAAACAGAACCAGCACTTTAGAACTGACACGTATCTTTAAGTCCATCTACCTCATTTTACAGATGAGGTAAAGAGTCAAAGCATGAAGGAAAATCTCTGGTGCAATCTCATTAGTAGTCAGATTAAAGCAGATATCGCTTTTCCCCTATCAGACTCCTTGTAACCCCAAGTGATGGAGTAGATTTATAAATTACAAGACATACTATCTGATATTACAAACCTCTTGACTTCTCTGTGCTCACACAATGACCCTACTCAAAATTCAAGAGAAGTTAGTAAATAAAAGACAAGAGCCCAACAAATGTTCACTTGCTCTAATTCCATACACTTGAGAGACATAAGAAGCTAACAGAACAGACGTCTTTCTGCTGAAAGACGCACTGAGTAAGGGGAAGCATGTTGAGCTCTTACAAA
This sequence comes from Myotis nattereri, assembly GCF_964212035.1. Classification (NCBI taxonomy): domain Eukaryota; kingdom Metazoa; phylum Chordata; class Mammalia; order Chiroptera; family Vespertilionidae; genus Myotis; species Myotis nattereri. The sequence goes on from NC_138080.1 coordinate 82,769,029, forward strand.
ATCTTGTTTCTAGAGGTTCAAGTTGCATAGACTACAAAGATTCACAAGGACATTTCCTGATAAAGACCTAACTGGGTGGGTGTCATGAAGTGGACAGAAGAGGATCACAGGGAAAAGGGAAAAGACCCTTGGATCCCTTTTGGGAAAGAGGAGCTTGCTTCCCCACCACAGACTCCTGTTAAAGCCTGAACCATGAAAGTTCTGCGAGAGCAGGACAAGTAAACCTCGCCAGAGCTGTCAGCAGTCTGACCTGTGGGACAGCAGCACAAACCTTGGGATCTGGACTCACACAGTTCTATCCTAACTAGAATACTGTTGTTTTTATGAAATTCTCAGCTCTTGGTCAAGATCTTACTTTTTTGCCAGAGTTCTTTCTAATTCAGTCATTAACCACTTAGAGAACTGTTCTATCCTCACAGTTCCCATAATGCACCTCATATTTTAACAGAGAGAGACCATCTAATGCTATATATATCGTTCACCTCACAACTATTAAGGGGCATTAGTTTGTGGATCTTAAGAACCCAAAAGGTTTTTAAAAGAAAGTAATAAACCTAAGAAGAACATCAGTTATCACTTACCACGCTGTTTTAAAACATAATGGTTTTAATGGGATCGTGTAATCAATAAAAGAGTTAGAAGAAAGCAGAATGAAAAGCTAGTTATCTTATACATACTATAGATAATGACCTGAGGCCACCACCATGATAAAAATGCTCCCTAGGAGAGGATGAAAAAAAGTTAACTACAATATTGAGCATGTTCCCAAGGAATTAAAGAAGCAGAGTCAACAAAGAGACCAAGATAAAGACTCCTTACTGATCATCATAAGGAAAATGAGAAAGTACTAGACCTTTTATAGCACTGCCTATCAAATCTGAACTCTTGGCAACAAATAAATCAACTAAGTAAATTCCTGATATATAGGAAGTCAAGAGTTCAGAAATAAGAGAATAACCCTTGAGAGAGAAAAATGTATGTGAGAACTTGCAGTATAAATTTGAGGACCATTCCTCTCTCCTAGCTCTCCTCTTAGAAAAAGGTACGTTATCTTCTTGAACCTTAATGAAGCCAGTGGCTGAAGACCTTTAACTATAGGAGGCAGATGTAGAGAGTGAGAGAGATGTTTTCTTTAATGCCTGATACTGGATAAGCCAGGAGGTATATGAGAACTTTTAGGTAGAAATAAAATATGAGAGATACAGGCATGTTTTAAAATAGAGGAGTTGCATTTAGCAAGTGAGAGAGGAAATAATGCAATATTATGAAAACCTAGTGTCCAAATAACTTCCTCATCAAGCTGCAGCTACTGGGCTGAAATCATCTAAGCAGGGCTTCTACAAGAACTAGATAAGCATGTCTTATTTGTCCAACTGCTACAGTTGAATATACTGTAATCAGAATCTGGCTCCCCTTCAACCCTAAATATCCGATATCTCACCTTCCCTAATCTAATCTTTTTTGTACCTGCGAGTCACTGTCAATTCAAGGACATTTGTGCCTAAATGAATGAAGTGTTGCAGAAGCCAGCGTATCCCTGCTTCCAGCTTTGTCTGGATCTTCATTCTCAGAAGCTCTCAGGGCAGAGACATACATGTCTGAGAAGCCAAAGCTAGAGCAGGGGCTTGGAGTTGCACAGTCTGCAGTGTGAACCCTGGCTCTGGCACATATTATAATGGCCTCGAAAAAGTTTTTAACCCATGTCTCTACTTCTTCATCTGAAGATGGAATATTTATATAGTAATGAGTATTTATCATTTATTTATTTTTAAAAAATATTTTATTGATTTTTTACAGAGAGGAAGGGAGAGGGATAGAGAGTTAGAAACATGGATGAGAGAGAGAAACATCGATCAACTGACTCCTGCACACTCCCTACTGGGTATGTGCTTGCAACCAAGGTACATGCCCATGGCCGGAATCGAACCCGGGACCCTTGAGTCTGCAGGCTGACGCTCTATCCACTGAGCCAAACCGGTTAGGGCTTATCATTTAATTATACTATCAATAGTAAGACTATGAATAAGAGACTTGGTAACTGCAACTGGTTACCAACTTAAAAAAAATTAAGGAGGAATGTTCTGAAATGTTATACTAGACATGTTTAAAGCACCAGAAAGCAAAGTAAACCCTGTTTTCACACTGATGAGATCTGGGTTCTCTGAGTCCTCATCTCTGAAGTTTCTAGAACTTGAAATTAAGACAGTGTGCCAATTTACACAAATGTAAGATAATGGTATTATTACTTAATTTGTCCCTCACATTCCAAAGACAGAATAAGTATATGGTAGCTTAATTTCTTTCCTGACAGTTAACAACACAGCTACTGGTTCTCCTGTACTCTTAAAAAAAAAGAAAAAATACTAGGAAAAGATAAATCAACCCCAATCTTTAGTCTCAGTTTTCTAAAGAGAAATTCCTTTACATCTGTTTCACTTTTTCTCTAATATTAAAGACATCCAATGAAAAGGCCCTTCTATATACTTACCTTTTGATGCTGCAGAAGCAAAGGGCCAGGATGGAGAAAGCATCAGATATTGGAGAAAAATGGAAGAAAAAAAAGGAATCACACATGGTTTGTTGTTACTGCAGACAGTAGGCTCAACCAGCTGACCTATAAAGACTCTGCCCAACCCTCATCAATTATGTAGGTAGGTCTGGAGGTAGTACCTTAACAGCAGTGCCAGAATTGGTTCAAGAGCATCATCAAAATGGGGCCAGACTGAGCTGTCACCTTATCTCATATCCCCACAAGTTATAATGATATAAAATACCTACATGTAAAACAACTGGGTGGGGTGGGGGGAGAGAGGGCAGGGAGAAATAGCAACCTACATACAATTCTCTTTCACAAACCCAGCATCCCCAAAATATAAAAACATCTTATTTTCTTCCAAGTTGAAATCCCATCTCTCTTCAACCCTCACCCAGGGAAGGGAAAAAGATGGGAAACCCATTTATAGGATATTCTAAATACTACATTGGCCCTTTTTGCATGAATGAGGAAGGAACTCACTCTTGGTCTGCGCAGAGAAGGCACTGGTAAGTTTGGCGAATAGTTCATTGTTCTCAAAGCGGTCCTCCTTCACCTTTGTCCAGAAGCAGTTCTGGGAAAGGTCCTCAGCGACAAACTGTGGATACAGGCAGGGTGTTAACAGTTACTAAGCTGAGTTCTGTACTTTCCATCCTAGAAAACTGATTAAGAAGCAAGAGGTGGCTGGCCGATTATGAGCACTGTCTATACCAGAATCAGATGGACCTGTGATACACAGCTGTGCTCTTCATGATGAAATCGGGAGATGATGCTTCCAGTGTGTTTGTTGATGATTATTCAAGTTATGCTACGTATCATCCTTCTAACCTCAAACCCACTAGTTTTAGAAGCATTAAGGCATTATTTCACATCTTCCCCTGTTCTACATCACATATTCTTTTAAAAATATATATATTTTTTATTTTTTCCACTGAGGAAGGGAGAGGGATAGAGAGTTAGAAATATCGATGAGAGAGAAACATTGATCAGCTGCCTCTTGCACACTCCCTACTGGGGATGTGCCTGCAACCAAGGTACATGCCCTTGACCGGAATCGGACCTGGGACCCTTGAGTCCGCAGGCTGACGCTCTATCCACTGAGCCAAACCGGTTAGGGCTACATCACATATTTTCCCATCAATTTGGCTAACTGTGCCAAATTTGTTCTTTTTACAATTCCTTAACTCTATTTTAACTTGGTTTCTGGAAGAAAAAGGTTAAATGCAAATACATAGTGGGAATAATACTGGACAATGCAAACATCCCCTGTGAACTCATTTACCGGAGGGTGGAGGTAATGGGGCTGTATCCACTAATCCATGACTTGAGATCAGCAAAATTATCAGTACCTTGTAGATTAGTGAAATGACTGTTATCAAACTGTGTGTTTCCCCAGCACTCAAATCCTCAGAGGCCAAAAATACTAACTTTAGGTTTTGTAGCAGAGTTTGGCCTCAAAGAACTTTCCAAAATGATGTCTAGCATATAGGAGATATCTAATACCTGCTGAATACACACATGCATGAGTGGCACTAAAGACAGACAGATGTGAGTCACAAGAAAGGGAAGCCCAATCATGAACAAAGTACAAAGTAGAAAAGTGAAGTGGTTTCTGAAGATGTACTGATAAAGAAATGCACAGAAATTCTCACCTTGGACCAGTTTGGCCTCCGGAGCTGTACCTCTGGCTTATAAAGCTTCTTTGGGGTTAGTCCATATGGCAGAACTGGGGCTGCAGGAACTCCAAATCCAAAAGGGGGAGGTGGAGGCATACCCATTCCTGGTGGAGGTGGAGGAATGCCAGGGCCTCCAGGAAATGGAGGGGGTGGGGGGATTCCAGTACCACCAGGAAGAGGGGGAGGAGGAGGAGGCAGCATTCCTGGTCCACCAGGTAAGGGAGGAGGAGGTGGAGGGATGGCAGCACCCCCAGGCAAAGGAGGAGGTGGGGGGATGGCAGCACCCCCAGGCAAAGGAGGAGGTGGGGGGATGGCAGCACCACCAGGCAAAGGAGGAGGTGGGGGGATGGCAGCACCCCCAGGCAAAGGAGGAGGTGGGGGGATGGCAGCACCCCCAGGCAAAGGAGGAGGTGGGGGGATGGCAGCACCCCCAGGCAAAGGAGGAGGTGGGGGGATGGCAGCACCCCCAGGCAAAGGAGGGGGAGGTGGTGGAGGAAGAATGGTGCCACCCCCAGGAAGAGGAGGTGGGGGTGGAATAGCAGTGCCACAGCCACCAGGCAGAGGAGGGGGAGGTGGTGGAGGAAGAATGGTGCCACCCCCAGGAAGAGGAGGTGGGGGTGGAATAGCAGTGCCAGAGTCACCAGGCAGAGGAGGGGCAGGGGGAACAGTAACACCGCTGGGAGGGGCTACAGCAGTAACTGCAGCAGAGAGAGAAGCCATTTCTTTCTTGGCATCTTCCAATTCCTTGGACAGCTTGGCAACCTAGAAAAACAACATCAATGAAAGTATACTTCTCACTCTACCTCAGGAACAACTGGAGTTTAAAGGAGCCTAAAAAATTACTTAACCCCACCTTCTCATTTCATACGTGAAGGGTGTGAAAGGAGTCAGAAATGAAATGATTCGCCTGAAGTCACATAACTATTTAGTGACAAGGTGAAATTAAAGTTCAGGTCTTTATGTTCTTAGCTCAGCATGCTTTGCATTAAAAAGGCACCTTCATGCCTGGCCAGTGTGGCTCAGTGGTTGAGCATCAACCTATGAACCAGGAGGTCATGGTTTGATTCCGGTCAGGGCACATGCTCGGGTTGCGGGCTCAATCCCCAGTGTGGGGCGTGCAGGAGGCAGTTGATCAATGATTCTCTCTAATCATTGATATTTCTATCTCTCTCTCCCTCTCTAAAATCAATTAAAAAAAAAATAAATAAATATATATATATATATATATATATATATATAAAAAAGGCAACTTCAACCTTTATGTTAAATTCTCCCTTTGATTAGAAAATGCAAAGACCAAGTAAATCAAATATTCTAGTTATATAATTAACACATGTGCTATACAGGTAATCATGTAACTACATAAGTGATCAGGTTATCAGATATCACAGATCATTCAAATATTTATAACTGCAGAGAGAATGTGTAAGGATAAATCTGTCCAATCTGTCCAGAGATGACAAATAGGAGAAAATAAACAAATATGAGAACAATTTATTTAGTTTCTACTTCTAAATGTATTAGAAGAGTATTATCTATTTCTGGGTAGTGCTGTGAATTATTTTATTCTATGTTGTTCTGTATTTTTCAAATTTTCAATCTTATGTATTACTAATCTCCAAAACAAAACAAACAAAAAAAGTAAAAGATTTTTAAAATATTCACGATCTAACTAGATTACCTACTAGTAGCTGAACCCTCCCTGGGAGTAAGATGACTCCTGCTCCAAGACAGACTCATCCTGAGGTTGCTGATGGCAGTAACAGGTCACTCTGCTTTCCCTGCTCAGACATTACCTGTCCTGTGAGCTGAGACACCTCTGCTTCCAGGTCCTGTTTCTCGGTGGCAATCTGTTGCTTTTCAGAACCCAATGCATCCTTTTCTCCCTGAAGATCCTGGAGCTTCTGCTCGAAGTCACTTTCCATCTTTTTCATTTCCACCTGTAGCTCATGTCGGGCTGTTAACTCTACATCCAGCTAGAGGAGAAAGGAATCAGGCTCCCAGTAAGCTATCTCAGCAAGAAGCATAGCGTTATTCCCCATAATTTACTGTTTTGTGCCAATCTCTGATCCATAGAGCTCACTGACCTAGGGAATGCCTGGGAAAAAAAGAACACCATGATTCTGACCTGAAAATCATGGATAAAAGAGGGGGAACAAAAGACCATTTCCATAGTTTATCTATTTTTGGAGTTACAATTAAAAAACAAACACTTAAGATTTTAAAGACATTTAATCAGGTCAGCCATGGCGTATAATCCCAGTAGTCTCTAGGATCAAAACCTATCAACCACAAAAGGAGTCTTTAACAACTGAAGAGAAAAGGAGAATTCAGATATATTCCAGTTCCTATTGTTCCAGGGAAAAGAGGCCTGAGATGCCAAGTAAACCCAAGAGTGCTTTCAGTATTATATGAGTGCTGGCTGTCTTTCCTGTCCTGCCCAGGGGTCCAAAACTGTGCAAAGTCACACTAACTAGCTACTCATGATCACATTCATATCCACTTGCTGTTGATAATTAGGAACTGTTATCGTGTGCTGAATACTTTCAAAACATCTCAGGTATGTTTCACATGTTAGAAATATCATAATCCTTAGAAAAAGAATGATACACCCAATTGTTTTTTCTCTCACACCCACCTTTTTTTCCAGCTCTGTAGCTTTGGCTTCAGATTTCTCTACCTTTGTTTTATCAATCATTTGATCTGAAAAGAAGAAGAGTCAGGAAGTAAAGCTCCCAATTCTCTTGTTTTCCCCGTCACTGCCTAAGCCCTTCAATATAACCAGGGCAGTCTTTGGTCCTTTTGTTTATTTGTATTGCCTTTCTTAATGTTCTGCGCTAAATAAAGAACCTTCAGTTAAGTTCAACATAAGATGCTTATGTGGCTGGTAAGGCCACCATGCTGAATGGCATGAAGAATGCCTACAAGTCTTACTTATGAATTTCTGAAACCAGCCAGAGTCCTTGCTTACAGCTGAAGCCCCTTCAAAAGATGGGGTAGTGTGTGAGAAAGGGTTAAATTTTAAAATTATGTAGAAATAAACTTAAGGCCTATATATTTTTAACACAGATGTTGGTTAACACCTAAGAAAAAGACAACATGGAAATACCTGAGAATCAAAAAGATATCTTCTCTGAAATTTTCACTGGAAGATACAAAACGAAAGGCAGAAGCAGTATGTTAAGGAACCAGATGGATGAATTCACTTACCAATCAAACCCTCAATATCAATCTGGAGGTGCCGGCACTTGAAGTCAGGATCAGCCCCATTCTTGTGCAAAACTATCTGAGAAATACATTCTTCAATCAACCTATAATACTGCGGTCTATGGAAGAAATAAAAGGAAAACCACAATATAATTTTCAGAAGTATTCAGGATTAAAAAAAAGGTAACTGCTTTGACAATAGAGGGACCTGAGGAAAGTGCTCTGGAAAAGACCTTTTCATAAAATTAACAGAAGTATGGCTGCCATCTAAGAAACCACTTCCATATCAGGTACCCCATCTACTTCAGAGAGTCAAACTTCTTGCCATCTGCCTTCTAGTGCCAATCCTTTCCCATCTAAACACTTGGGCTTGAGCCTTCCTGTCAATGGACAGTACTGCTAAATCTTTACTTTCAGACAACCTAAGAGAACTTTAAATTTACCCCCTTTTGCTATCATCTTCACTCCACACTACCAAAAAAGGAAGGGCATTGTACCTTAGACATTGTGACTTCTTCCATAGAGATGCCTTTCAGTTGGATTAAAGGAACCCCTGACAACTCTCTTTATATCTATGACTAAAAATGAAACCTAATTCTTGCCTTTTCTTTTTCCCTTTATAGACAATCTTTGAACTTAAGGATTTTGTTCTTTCCACTTGGGCTTAAATTCAAAACTTCCCACAGGTATACCATTTTACCTGGCCTCGTAGTCATTTCGGACTAAGAGTAGGTGCTGCAGAATGGACAGGAAGTGTGGCTCTGCCTTTGAGTCCTTCACCGTGTTTAAGAGAAATTGGAAGACTTCACTGAAATCAGTGGGAAAGAGGAAGAAGCTAAGGAAAGCATATATTTAGATACTATGAGAGGTGGCATACCCAACTCTCAGGAAAAGTAGCAAGATGCTCTTCTATTCTAACAGCTGTTCTTCCTATAATTATTGTCTGAAACTTTAAGCTCTATAAACTTCCTTTAGCAAGGGGACCAATGATTTGGTGGTATGATACAGAGATAGAGGATTGCTAGTATTTGGCTTGAAGATCAATCAGAAACTAAAAGATAACTGTCTCAAAGTCACTTGTGGTAAATATCAATAGGTAACCAAATTATTCCCTCTGTCAGTTTCAGGAACACATACAAGAAAGCAAATTATAACCCTACTCCCTGACTTGTATATATTCTCTAAAACCAACTCTACATTTTAGTAAGTTAAGCTATCATGTTCTAGGAGGTCTATACTAATTCCGAGGGCTGCTTCCATGCTAAACAACCCTCAGATCACCTTTCCTAACTTTCCTGGTCCGTGCTGAGGTAAATAAATCCAACAGAAATCAAAGACACCTGCCTTATCTACCAAGAAGACATGCATGCTGATGTCATCACCCCCACACTATTCCATGAAAGTATCTACAACTGAATTTTTCCTGTCTTGAACCCAGTCAGTTAAAGGATATTCCATCTCCATTCGAATGTCATCCAGCCGTCCCTTCAGGTCAAAGGAATCTTCATCCCCTTGCTCCTCAAACACACCTAGTTGCACCCTCATATCATCATTTTCAATCTTCCGAAGATCCTGTCCACAACAAAAATAGAAGTCAGAGAACCCAGAAGTGTCCTATGTTGACTAAAAACCCAAGCCTTTCAACCTGGTTTTTAAATTGAAAACCCAAGTTATCCCTGGGATGACTAGGCTGTAAGAGCAGGAAGAAATCAGTCCAGACTTTGTAATGAAAGGCTGCATCTCACCTTCAACACTTGATGCAGCCCCAAGCGCATCAGTTCACTTCGGATGTGAACTCGGAAGTCAAGTTCTTCAGCTGGTGTGATGAGAGCATTGATTAGCTGTAGGCATCCCACCTAAAATTAAAAAATTCAGCAGCTTATGTCAGTGTAAACTCCTAAACATAAAGATTTCAATCTTGTTACATGCATTCCGAGGACCCCAAATACAACCTAGAAAATGCTACAAGAATGACTTTTTGCTGGAGCAATATGACCTGGTTTGAGCACAGGTCTGGAGAGCTCAGAGGTCTAAATAATTCCAAGGATCTGATGGTATACTTTGCTGTAGGCCTTGGTTTTCCTAATTTGTGAATAGATATATTTTCCCCATTTCATAATGAGGGACAGTTCTTTCTCTGCCTGCTTGGAGAGAAGGACAATCATTTTCCTTTCCTAACAAATTATAAAATATGTAGTTGGGAACCATTCCATGTGCTCTATTAAAAGGTCAAATGAACTTAAGTCTTTCCATGTAGAATTCTACTCTTGGGCCCAGTTTCAGGGGATATACATGCCTTGAGTGCAATGGAGGTCTCACTTTTTAGTCCATCCAGCAGTGGCTGGAAACGTTCCACCTCATCCATCTCAGCTCTTTCTGTCATGGCTTCCAAAACCCTTTCATTCCTGCCCAGGAGAAAAGAAAGGGAGAGAATTGCCCAGGTGCTCTGACACAGACACACATAGCAAGTAGATTATGCAGGGACATAGATCAGTTAGGAAATGCAACATTATCGGCGTTCTGGATTTCTCACATTATTCTCCTCATCACCTAGAACAGGGGCCAGAATGTGCTGAAAGCTAAAGATGATCTCTTCAAAAAAATGTACCTTAAAACCCATCCTTAGACTCCTACCTATAATTAAGACCCCTGTTCTATGGAATATAAATTGGTACAACTTTTGGAGGGACATTTAATAATACCAATTTTGAATGCACATAACATTTGCCCTATGTGTAGAAATCTATCGAACATAAATGAATAAATGTGAAAGAATAGATGTACAACAGGGGTGGGGGCATTTCCTCTGCCAAGGGCCATTCGTATATTTATAACATCATTCTCGGGCCATACAAAATCATCAACTTAAAAATTAGCCTGCTATTTTAGTCAAACATTTAATTAACTCACCCCTAATGCCTCAGCAGCACCAGACTAAATGATTTCACAGGCCTTATACGGCCCGCTGGACATTCCCCACCCCTGATGTACGAGGATGCTCATTATAGAATCATTTGCAAGAGTAAAAATTCTTATCACCCAGCCGAAACCGGTTTGGCTCAGTGGATAGAGCGTCGGCCTGCGGACTGAAGGGTCCCAGGTTCGATTCCGGTCAAGGGCATGTACCTGGGTTGTGGGCACATCCCCAGTAGGGGGTGTGCAGGAGGCAGCTGATCGATGTTCCTCTCTCATCGATGTTTCTAACTCTCTATCTCTCTCCCTTCCTCTCTGTAAAAAATCAATATATTTAAAAAAAAAAAAATTCTTATCACCTGGAGTAAGAGCCAGGTATGCTTTAAAAAAATGGAAAAATTGTTAAATAAATTATGCAATATACAGAATATGGAATGTTAAATAGCCAGGAAAGATATCAACAAATGTTGACATAAAAGAATGTCTAAAATCTCCTGTTAAATAAAAACAAGCTGAAAAAAATTAATGGTATAATCTAGCTTTTGTTAAACACCTCCACAAAAAATAAAACGCTGTATTATACATGAAATCAGTTTTGTAGGCAAAAGCCATTTTTTCTTAGTTCTAGAATACCATCTTTTGGAGTGGTATAAGATATCTTAGAATCTAGGAAATGCAATATATTTTTCTGTGCTAGAAAAAGATATATGAGACAGTATCAAGTCATTAACAGTGGTTATCTGGGCAGAATAGGATTTGCCAAAGGCATAAGGTTGGTAAATTTTATTTTATATATTTCTGTGTTGTTTGGACTTTAAAGAATAATATTGTGTTGCTTCTAAGCTTTAAAAAAAAAAAAAAAGGAAAAAGAAACCCTTGTCCCTAGACAACACAGATGGAGATCTGGACCTATTTGACTATAACCAGTGGTACATTCAGGATAGCCCCCATCACCTGACAATCTTCCTTAAATATTAATATTCACGGTGTTCATGTCTGAGAAAAAATACATATTTAAAACCATGTGGCCACCCAAGCAACTCAATTTTCCTCTAGACTAGGGAAGATGGTAAAAAAGACGATGAAGAGAAATAATTCGTCACATACATGTCCTCTGGCTGTGGTAGGATACAAAGAGCAGAAAGCAGCTTAGCTGCATCAATCATCATGTTGGGAACAGCAGGATCCATGGCTCTGACCAGCAGCAGGATTCCTTCTTCTGTCTCTAACATGGTCTTGATTCCAAACTGGCACGACAAGAAGAGAAGGGAGGCTTCAAGATGAAAGCATCCAACGCAGGACACATTTAGGAGTCATTATGGTATTTCCCTCCAAAATTCATACACTGAAGTTTTAACTCCCAGTTACAACAAGGTCATATAAGAAATAGGGTGGAGTCCTAAATCCAATGACTTGTCCTTATAAAAAAGGGAAATGTGGCCATAAACATGCACACAAAGAGAATGCCATGTGAACATGAAGGCAGAGGTTGGGGAGATGCATCTACAAGTTGAGGAGTGCCAGATGCTGCCAGCAAGCCACTAGAAGCTAGGAGAAAGGCAGGGAACGTACTCTCCCTCACAGACTTCAGAAGGAACCAACCCTGCCAACACCTTGATCTTGGACTTCTAGTATCCAAACTGTGAGACAATAAATTTCTGTTGTTTAAGACACCCAATTTGTAGTACTTTGTTACAGCAGCCCTAGCAAACTAATATAGGGGTAGAATACGTTCCCCAATGGAGCCAAACAGAAATTAGCATGGCAAAGTAATTTTCCAGTAGATTCACAACAGACTTCTATGTCTTCCAAGAGTTCAAATCTTGGATTTTTATGTTTCTTTTTAATGTCCCCCACCCCAACCCAATGGAATAAGTTAATTATAACAAAATTAAACAGTGAGGAAGTTAGATTTTACTCAGGAACAAATAACCATGGGTTCCCTGGTTTTAAATACAAAAGAAAGGAAGGAAAGGGAAGGGAAGAGAAAGGGGAAGGGGAAGAGGAAGAAAGAAGGGGGAGGGAGGGAGGGAGAGAGAGGGAGGGAGATTTTAACAGTATGACTGTCTGGGAAAACAAACCCAAACACAAACCTTTAAAAAACAGTAACTACAAGTCAGGAAATTCAAGAATTAGCAAAAGAAAACTATAAAAAGGAAAAAAAAATGACCCTACTCTCTGAAACACATTACAACTGGGGGGAAAGGGTCCAAAGAAGCATGTATATGTGGCAATCAAAAGTCATAATACTAGCCGAAACTGGTTTGGCTCAGTGGATAGAGCATCGGCCTGCGGACTGAAAGGTCCCAGGTTCGATTCCGGTCAAGGGCATGTACCTGGGTTGCGGGCATATCCCCAGTGGGAGATGTGCAGGAGGCAGCTGATCGATGTTTCTCTCTCATCAACGTTTCTAACTCTCTTTCTCCCTTCCTCTCTGTAAAAAAAAAAAAAATCAATAAAATATGTTTAAAAAAAAAAAAAAGTCATAATACTAAAAGGGAAAACTAGAAATCTTGAACTTCATATTCCTAAGTCCTTTTTGGTGTTTGCCAATAGAAGAGAAAGAATAGGGATCATGATGGGGTTGCAATGGGGGAAAATCTCACCTTGTTGTTCATAAAAGCTTTCAAGCAGCGAATGATCTCATGCTTGTTACGGCTATCATAGCTCCTGCATGTAGAAAACATAATCACTGAAGTCCCCTTATTCTATACCCCGCTCCCATTTGACTTTTCAGTCTTGCAAACAAGGGTCTATGGAACATCCCCGACTAGTATCTGAGTAAATTCTAGCTCATGGCACTTTGCTGTGAAACACTGGCAAAAACAGGTAGTAAAGAGGGATCCCCACAATCAAAGACCTTTGGTTAATCCTCTCAAAATCCAAGATTTAGAATTACATTAAAATCTTCCCATTAATTCCCTCTTGGCTCCAAAGTACTAAATTCTATCAGGATAATATTCCATCTATTACTACTTGAAGTCTGTATTCAGGAGGTATAGGCCCTGTTTTTGAAAGATTCCAGGAAGTAAAGAAGTTGCTTTGGGTCAGGCTGGCTTCAAGGAAAGCTAAGACAGTCTAAGGTATCCCTAGGATTATTCTAACCCTGAAGACTGTCATAAAGCTGGTTCTGAACTGATGAAGTGCACTGTAAGACTTCCAGATTAGATATGACCCAGATCAGATCACAGGGGAGCTCTAGACTAAATCAGACCCTATTTCCAGATGAGCTAAGAACCTAGGCTGAGAGACTCATAATCTTATGTGATATATATCCTGCGTTATTCACTAGGAAATTTAAGTTCCTCCTCCTTTTCCTGTATCTATAATCATCATTCTCCCTCTAGTCACCCCTATGATAAACCCCATTCTCAGCTAACAGGATATTCCCCTAGTCCATAACTTTCCATTTAACTGCTATTTTCTCCTTTGAAGCAAATAGCCAAGTCCTCTACCACTCTCTACCTAGAAGATGTCAAAACTTGGAAGTCCTTACCCAGCAGTCTCCTCTTTCTCATCATGGAGTCGTTTAAGGATGTCCAGCAAGGAGGCCAGGCCCTCAGCACCAAATGTTTGCACCCAGCTGTAAGGAACAGACATAGACAATGCAATATTAATCGCATCAATAATTTCATCGGTACAAAAACAAAGTTTATCCTGGCAACTTCTTACTCTCTATCTAGAACATTTTCATACTTCCCTGACTCTATTCATCATCAGTCCCCACCAGTGAACTCAACCCTGAGCTCTTACTCCTGATACCACCTCAAAATCTCACCTGACGGGGTTGTTGTTGAGGGAGACACGAAGGGACTCCAGGCAGCTGAGCAGAGACATATCCCGCAAGCCTGACCTCAACTCCTGAATGTACATCATGGGAGACCGAGAGCTCTCCTTTTGGCTCATGCCCTAGAAAGGAGCATAGAGAGAGATCAGTAAACCCTGGACCCAGTCATAAACTGGACTAGTATTAGTCAATACAGTTTAAATAATATCAAGGCAAATACCCATCATACATACCACCAAACCATGTGAGACTCAGAACTTCCCACCCCATTCCCCATATACACTTCATGAAAATTGAATCAGACAAAAAGTATGTGAGATTGATAACTTAAGTGAAAGTACAAAGCAAGTAGGCTTGTTATAACAGAATGAAACAGAACTGATACAGACATAAAATGTTCTAGGAAATTGGCAAAACAAACAGGTCCAAGATAAGGGCAAAGTTTGTCATGGGGTACCTGCCCCAGAACTCACAGCCTTGGAGGTGTGCAAGTATTGGGACACCATCTCCCTCTTGATAATAATGTCCTTCTCTCTCAAAGGTTGCTGTTTCTCCTCATTCAGGTTCATGTCCACCTAGTAGAGGAAAAAGGGAAAAAACAAAAATGCCTCAACTTCCTTACAAGTTTTCAGTGTTTAATATTTTATATACTTAGTGAAGAGCTGAATACATTAAATGCTTATTGAATAAATAAATTTTCCTGATCCCTAGAGAGTTCAGCCATTACAGATGATGAACATTCCTCAGGGACAGATGTGGTTAATATTTTAGTATAAATCCTTGTAGACATTTTTATACATACTAGAGGTCAATGCACAAAATTTGTGGAAGGGGCTCGGTCCCCACCTACGCTGCGGCGCCGCAGAAGCCACCTCTGCCTCAGCCCCGGCTTCGTCCGGGGGTCATCCGGAAGGACGTCTGGTCTAGTTAGCATATTATGCTTTTATTATTATAGATATTATTATAGATACACTTAACATTTTCCTAATAAAAATGGACTCAATATTAAATGAAAATTTTATTTGTACTATACTGAACGAAAAGCACACGTTTTTTGCACTTAGGATGGACCTTAATAATCTCTTAGACTGAAGTACTGAGTGACTGACATCATTCAAACAACAGCAAAATCGACACCAGCCAATTCTATAGCACTAGGGCCTAAACACCCATTATCCCCACTTCACACAGTCCACTGGAAACTGTGAAAAAGCCCCTCAACAGACATAACCTGCAATGTGTTATGGGAGAAAGGCTCTACTTGAGCCTATGACATGTATGAGCCTATGTGCCTGAGCTCAGCATCTCAGTGAGCACAAGTTTAACCCTAAAAAGTCCAGAATATTATTTGAAATGAGGCGAACACAGGGGAACAATAGATATAATCTGTTTTTTCTTGGTGTGTTTGTGTGTGTGTGTGCAGGGCGGGTCACTGCTCCCACATAGCAGTATTAATTTGACATTTTCTGACTCAATTCCTGGTGCTGTCCCCCTCATTTTACAGCTAAATTGAACACAAAAGTTGCCAACTGCTGGCCTTCACATTGAATCAGACCCAAAAATAAAGTATGTTTTGCTTGGCTAACTCAACATTTTAAATTTGGGAAACTTCAAATAAAAATACGAATTTCTAGTATCAAATTTCAGATTGTGGGAGAAACTCTACAAGTCAAACTGTTTCTATAGAAAAACCTATAGATTAAATGAAACATAAGGGGATATTAAGTATAATGGACCTTATATGGAATTGTGATTTGAATTAAAAAAGTATTTTTTAAATGACTTAATTGGGGAATTCTGGATGTTAGCTATGATATTTGATGCTATTAAAGAATTATTGTGGTGGGGGTTTTTATTACAAATTTCTAGCTTCTTCTAAAAATAGAATATCTGCCACTACTGCACCAGTATTCCCAACTGGAATGCTACAAAACCTATAGGAACTAACAAAAATGCCAAAAGTCTTTCTTCATTTTACCACAGTCCTCATTTTTATCATCTTCTATTAACTTATTTATGCTACCTCCCTGGCCCTAAAGACATCTAAGTTTGTAATCCAGCAAGGAGACTGTCTCAACAGATCACACTCAGACTCTTAAGGTACTTGGATTACTAAGAGATGAACTAAAAGCTTCAGTGAAAAATAATAGTAGTATTGGTTGAGTATTTACTATAAACCAGATCCTATCTTTAAGCTCATGCTTTTAATTAAGTGAGGCCTGCACTAGTCTCTATTTGAATCTGAGATCATATATCCAGGCATTATATGAGTCTTAAGAAATCTTAAAAGCACGTACTCAAAACTTTCCAAGACTTATCACTAATGGACATTCACCGAGTGTCCTCCCGACTCAGTGTCCCTCACTAAGAACAGCAAAGTAAGCCACATCCATGTATACGTCATTACTTAACTGGCTTCAGTCACAGGCTTTAAAGGTCTTCTTAGTGAATATAGCATCAGAATTCTCTTTCTAGATTCGCCATTGAATAGAAGACCTTGGGCAAATGATGCCTTTCCATTCCTCAGTCTCTTCTTTGTACAGAGTTCGCTGTGAATGTTTCAACACTTCATCTACTCTGGCTAACCCAAGTCTCTGCACTACCACAGGAACTGACCCACTCCCCCTAGGTCTTTGTGGCTAAAGTGTTGCTGGGCAGAAATACATTAACAAGGTGGTCAGTGATCAGACATTTCCAAGCCTAACTCACAGATTCAAATCTCATATACTGGTGCTTATATATTTAGTCCCTTCATTAATGAAACTGCTAGTAAGAAGTTCCCTGTTAAGCCTGGAATTCTTTGTAATTAGGGTTAGTTAGAGGGAATGTGCACCAAAAAAGGGCTCACTATGCCCAAATGCATTACCAGAAAGAAACAACATTTTGGGATGGGAAACTTACCAGCATCTGTTCAAAAAGTATTAAAACTTGCTCATCTGAAATATCTTGCAATGACTGTGCTGAGGGATCATCCCCGTATGATGAATTTCTATGAGAAGAATTGGGCTTTTCCTTCTCCTTCTTAATTCTCATGCTGGTAAATCTCTCCAGCTGAGAAAGAGAAAAAAGTTATTAGCAGCGATCCATTTTCACATACACATTAAATAGCCTCTTCTACACACATGATTCCTCTGGTTTGTGATTAGTCCAAGATTCTTCTGGCATTAATAAAACAGCCTTCTTCATATCTAATATCTAATTTAGTATACTGACTCTGTACTCTCATGTTTACACAAAAATAAAAGGACTAGAGTATTAAGATTTGGAACCTCTCTAAAAAGAGAAAACTTTGTTCTTGAGCTCCCTTGCCATTTCTAGTAGCACAGAACTGAAAGCATTTCATGTACTGAGCTATCTCAATTAAATGCCCTTTGTTTCCCTCTAGCCATCCAATAATAAATCTGGCCAAGCCCTCAGAGGATCTTTCCCTTCCAGAGGTAAACATGACCACAGATTTTAATAGATGTAAGTCACAGAGAATAAATGAGCCTTAAAACAGGAGTGGGGAATGTTCAGCCTGCGGGCCATATAAAGCCCTCGAAATAATTTGGTCTAGCTCTGCACCAAGGCATTAGGGGTGAGTTAATTAAATGTCCGACCAAACACAGCAGGCTAATTTTTAAGTTGATAATTTTGTATGGTCCAAGAATGATGTTATAAATATCCATATGGCCCTTAGCAGAAAAAAGGTTCCCCACCCCTGCCTTAAAACCAGAAACGATTCCTTTTTCTTTCTTCTGTACATGCCGTAGCACTTGTTTTATGTAGGCAGCAAAAGTTCAATACATATTCTTCAAAATCCCCTTGCAAAGATTACTATGTAATTCAGGGGTATATATGCCACCTGCCAACAAAATGCTCATGAACCATTCCTCAAACCTCAAGTAGAGTTGCTCAAATAAAAAAATCACCGATAAGCTGCAGCTTGTCAGCTCTACCTGTTTGAAAATAATAGCAACAAGTATCTGCAAGCATTATGGAGCTTCAAGTGATATGAGTGGCATCCAGACTGCAAGTTCACTTGAAGTTTAAGGAAAGTGAGCCCAGCCAGTGTGGGCCAGTGGTTGAGAATCGGACCCATGAACCAGGAGGTCATGGTCAGAGCACATGCCTGGGTTGTGGGCTCCATCCCTAGTAGGGGTCGTGTAGGAGGCAGCTGATTGATAAATTTCTCTTGTCACTGATGTTTTTATCTCTCCCTCTCCCTTACTTTCTGAAATCAATAAAAAAATATATTGGAAGAAAGAAAGTGGTAATCCTGGAAGCCAATGAGTGTGCCAGGGAAATGCATGCAATGAGCCAAACATAGAGCGAAGAGTTAGGAAAATGCTTTGGGATGCTCTGAGAGCAGAACTTATATCACTTACAAGTTATTGAAAACCAAAGTTATAGTAACTGGTAAATATCGCAATGTAGAAAATGAGCTAGAACATGCACATGCTGAACAATATTTCCTTACCTCATCTGCCATGAGTCGCTTCAGAGTCTAGGAAATGGGAAAAAGGAGGGAGAAGAGAGATCAGTGAAATGCCAGGAAACTTCCCAAATACCAGATGAGTTGGGAGAAAAAAGAAGAGAAAATTCCTTGAAAGGATCTAAGTGACTTCTCACAAACTAAAAGATTTCTGCCCAACTGTTCCTTAGCACATTCTCTTAAGAGGCAAGAAGAATTTTAAGATCACTAACATATGGCTCATTGAAGAAAAAAGAAAGAGACGGCAACCCGAAAAGACTCTGAATCCAATGAACAATAAACCTATGAAACGTGCACAATTTTATTGGTAAACAAGGAAATGCTAACTAAAACTACAATGAGATATCGTTTTGCACTCACCGAGTTTGGCAAAAATTTTCATGTCTGTCAGGTCACAGAGCAGCGGAAGCTCTCACACATAGTTGGTAACGTAAATTGCTATGGCCACTTTGGAAAATAGTATGGGCATTATCTAGTAAATTTAATATACTACACCTCAACAAATTGATTTTTATATATCTACTCTGTTGAAACTTGCACATATATAGCAGGATCCATTTAATGAGAATGTTCACAGCAGCACTATACTATCTAAAACAGAGAACCATCCAAATAGCCATAATGACTAGAATGGATAAACTGGTATATTGGTACAGTGGAAATTGATTACATAAAGAAAATGAACCCTAACCAGTTTGGCTCAGTGGATAGAGCGTCGGCCTGTGGACTGAAAGGTCCCGGGCTTGATTCCGGTCAAGGGCACGTACCTTGGTTGTGGGCACATCCCCAATAGAGGGTATGCAGGAGCAGCTGATCGATGTTTCTCTCTCATCGATATTTCTAACTCTCTATCCCTCTCCCTTCCTCTCTGTAAAAAATCAATAAAACATATTAAAGAAAATTAAGAAAGAAAATGAATGGCCCTGGCCAATGTGACTCAGTTGGTTGGAGCACTGTCCCATATACCAAAAGGTGGCAGGTTCAATTCCTAGTCAGGGCACATACCAGGTTGCAGGTTTGGTTAGTGGAAACCAATCAATGTTGCTCTCTCATATTGATGCCTTTCTTTCTCTCTCTTTCTCTCTTTCTCTCTCTCTCTCTCTCTCTCTCTCTCTCTCCCCTCCCTCCTCTCTCTAAAAAAATCAATAAAAAAAAGTGAATGAACTTACGGTTACTCACAAAGATGAATGTATTATTTAACTTACACTGAGTTTAAAAACATGTAAAACTAAATTATATTATTTAGGATATAAAATTATATCAACAAATGTCAAAGAAGTAGTTACTTGGGGTGGGTGAAAAGTTGTGACTGCAAAAATAAACAAGGGGGCTTCTTGAGGGCTTACAATATTCTACTTCTTTACATGGATGCTGGTTATATAGGTGTTTGGTTTATAATTATTCTATGTGTTTTATGTTCTCTTCTGTATACATGCTATACTTTACTAGAAAAAGTCTGAATGAGCAGGTGTGGGAAAGCAGGAATTCTTTTTCACCCTAATAATTAATTTTTAAGCCATGTTCTTTTGCTAATGTCCTTAGAAGAGTACAGTGAATACCTTTTGACCCTCTTCAAACCTCTGACCCTGCCACAAAGCTATTTTACTAACTTTTTTATGGACAAGAAAAATCTGTATCATTATGTTCATGGTCCCCATGTCAGAGTTCTCAGTTAAATCCAGTTAAACTGTGAATCTTAATTTTGCCCTCCATGGTTGAGGAAGTCAAGCTTCCACTGACTGAGTGCTAATCATTTGAAACTATAAGAACTTTGCTCAGCATCAACAGAATTTAGTTACTTGATGTGTGCTGCATACTGGGGAGTGAAGACAGAAGGATAATGAAGGAGAGACAGCAACACCCAAGTAGACTAGCAATTCCTTTGATCACCACCCTAAGTGGCCTGGCACAGGGAAGTGACACAAGCCACAAAAAGGATGAGTTGAGTGTGTATAGTTTAAGTTGCCATTGCCAAGGTCAAAATTATTTGCTCTGAGACCAATTGCTTCCAGCATCTTGTCCTCCAAACACAAAATGTTCCCTCAGAACCAAGCAAAACCTAAACAATTCTTGGATGGATGTAAGTAACATAGGTAACAGAACCTGGATGTAATAAATCAGTGCCAGCTGGATTGTTCAGATTCAGGGAAACCAGCAACCTATTCCTTCTGTTTACAGACTCTTTTTTCTCTTCCATCCATCCTCACTACTACTACCCAAGTTCACGCCATTATTATCTCCTGCTTGATTTACTGCAACAGCCTCCTAACTGATCTCCCTGCTTTCAGTCCCATCTGCACCACACCAACTCCATTCTCCATATTATATATTCAAGAGTAATCTTTCTAAAATGCCAAATGGTCCATGTTATTCTCCACTTAAAACCCTTCAATAGCTCCCCACTGCCCTCACATCAAAATCCAAATTCCTAAGCAAGGCATATAACATTTCTGGCTTCTTTCCCTCGACTCATCTCAACAAACCCTCCACCTCAAACTCTTCTGGGCATCTTGAACCAGCCACAGGTTCCAAGTAGATCATGCTGTCTCACCACCGACTTTCCCCAGGCTGCTGCTTCCCTCAGCCTACTATGTCTTCAAGGCTAACTCCAAGATGCCCTACAGGATGACACCTCCTCTAACTGGACAGGTACTGTTCTTTGTGTTTCCATAGTAATAGGTACTTGTTTGTCACACAGCACTAGTAGAGGATTACAATTGTCTTTTGATTGTCTGCCTCCTCTATCTTTTTCCAAACTCAGTTCCTTCAGGGCAGAGCCTGAGACTTAGTCATTACATCTTCTATGAACAAATAACATAACCTGGGGCTGCTTGCCTAAAATAACAATCCCTGGAGAAGCCCTCAAATTATATTCCTCCTCTTCACTGTATCAGTGAAGAAACTGAAGCTCAGACAGGTGGAGTAAATCATCGAGATCACATGATTAGGGGCAAGCTGGGTAGGAGCTCCAGTCTCCAGATTCCAAAGCCCAAATAGCTGTATTCCCCAAATTCTTCTGCCTTGTCCCATTTAATGCCCACTAACTCTTGCCTTTAGATACAAAAGTAAACATATTTTCTTAAGAAGGAAGATAATAGTTTCCCTTGGTGTATCATTAAAAACAGGTTTAATTCTTTAAAAAAAAGTATCCATGTTTTAGTTCTCAGTTTGAGTAAGGAGAGCAAAAAATGATCCATGCAGGATAAAAACTGCATTTCCTCAACTAGTCCAAGAGAGGGCAGCAACTACCAGCAAAAAGAATCACAGGCCAGACAAAATTCTGTTTCAGAACCCCATATAACACCTGAACAGCAAGCCCAATTCAATTATCAAAATGGAACTTTCTGCTATAGTATATTGAGGGTGTATGGTTTATTTATATAATACTGTATATTATCCTTAGAGATCCTATGTATACTGGTTGCAAACAGTAAGTTTTTAAAAAGTATCATTAGTTGTTTTGTGGATTCTCTGAGATAGCAAACAAGAAGTTCCTAGATTATGAAAAGTAAAAAGAACTGCCCTGGGTGGTGTGCTCAGTTGGTTGGGCATTGAAAGGTTGCTGGTTCAATTCCTGGTCAGGGTACAGGTCTGGGTTTTGGGCTTGATCCCCAGTGGGGGGCATGCAAAAGGTAGCCAGATCAATGTTTCGCTCTGACATTGATGTTTCGCTCTGACATTGATGTTTCTCTGTCCTTTCCACTCTCTCTCAAAATCAATTTTAAAAATCTTTTTTTAAAACTTTTTAATAAGGACTCTAATCATTTCAACCCTCTAAATGCTTCCACTCTCACCACTGACCCTGTTTACTGTCAATTCTCTTCTGTCCCAAACCAACCCCTTAATTCTCCTAGCCGGTCTGCACTAAATACTTCATCTTCCTGTCCCTCCTACTGAGTTTTCCACTAAAACTTTAAACTGCAAATATAGATACTAAAGGATGTATAAATACTTAATAAAATTTTTTAATATCAAAATCTGCGCATGAAAACAGATTAATAGAAACTTCCATGTACATATTAGCATAACCAATGGACACAGACACTGGGGTGGAGGAGGCTTGCCCGGCGTGGGAATGGTTGCGGGGGGGGGGGGGGGGGGAGGGTTGTCTATTGGGGAAAAAGGAGATATAAGTAAAACTTAATAATAATAAAAAAAGAAACTTCCAGGTAAAAGATGGTACACTGAATCAAAACATTTAATTTTTCCCCTTCTTGAAACTCTTCTAAATCTATAGAAAAGACCTTTTTAGAAAGAAAACAATGATGGAAGAAAGGAGGCTACAAGGTTGGGAAGAATAAGAAAAGACCAAATTCAACCAAATTTTGAAGCAGGGGAATAAATGGAAGGACTAGTGTTAAACCCAATACACCTAAGAAAGCCGAGTCCTGCCCTGGCTGAGTGGCTCAATTAATTGAAGCATCACCCCATACACCAAAAGGCTGCAGGTTCGATTCTTGGTCAGGGCACATACTTAGGTTGTTGGGTTCAATCCCCAGTTGCGGTGCATATGGGAGGCAACTGATCGATGTTTCTCTCTTACATTAATGTTTTTCTCTCTCTTTCCCTTTCCTCTCTCTCTAAAAATCAATAAATATATCCTCAGGTGAGAATTAAAAACAAAACAAAAAAACATGAGTCCTAACCAGAAGTAGGAAAAGCCAATAACCAATCCAAAGTATACTTAAGAAACCACAAAAGGCTCGTGAATTAGTGGCACCAGATAACTACAGAAATATGGGGTGGAGGGGGGAGAGTAGGTTAAAAATAAGATTGGTTGAGAGCTGTTTAAGAAGCAGATCTGTAGATATTGGGAGACTGTCCTCTCTTACTTCAGCAGAAGTCTGGACGTTTATTCTTAGAAGAGGTTAAAACAGAGGGTCTCTAGATTGGGGGATGTCAGGCATAGTTGTGGCTAGGGATCCTATATTAAAAAATAATAATAATAAGTTAATCTATGCATACTATATACTAAGACACCCAGCACTTTCCCCCTTCTGGTTTCTCAAACCCCCAGCAGCCAGCCCTTACTGTTAAGGCAGAGGGTTGGAAGAGCCTTCTCTGGGGAATTGAAAAATGACCTAAAGCTACTGACATAGTCTAAGTAGGTCACCGTAGAGCTCTGTGGTCCAAAATGGTAGCCACTAGCCACATGTCACTACTGAGCACTTCTAATGTGGCTACTGTGACTGAGGAAGGAATTTATAATTTTATTTAATTTTAACAAAATTTAAATTTAAAAACTAATGTTAATGTTAAATTTAAGTATATTCAGAACATCCTTGGTATGTGAATCTACTTTTTTTTCACTTGTAAATTTTATGAAATCTAAATACACAATCAAGTATTTTTTTTAATTGATTTCAGAGAGGAAAGGCAAGGGAGAGGTAGAAATATCAATGATGAGAGAGAATCATTAATAGGCTGCCTCCTGCACTCCTCCTTCTGAGTATCGAGCCTGCACCCAAGGCATGTGCCCTAACCAGGAGTCAGACCGTGACCTCCAGGCTCATAGGTAAACGCTCAACCACTGAGCCACATCAAGTATTTTTTATGAAAATTGAGCATCCAAATTGAGATGTGCTATAAATGTAAAATAAACACTGGAATTCAATAACTTAATATAAAACACAGAATGTAAAATATCTCAATAGCCCTGGCTGGTGTTGCTAAGTAGTTAGAGAGTCAGGTATCATGCACAGAAGGGTTGCGGGTTTGATTCCTGATCAAGAGCAGGTACCTGGGTTGGAGGTTTGATCCCTGGTCCCGGTCTGGGCGCATGCAGGAGGCAACCAATCAATGTGTCTCACATTAATGTTTCTCTTCTCCCTCCCTTCCTCCATCATTCCCTCCCTCTCTCCCTCTCTGCTCCCCTCCCTCCCTCCCACTCTCTCTAAAAATGAAGGGAAAAACATCCTAGGGTGAGGAATAACAAAACAAAAAATCTCAGTAATTTATATATTTCCTACATATTGAAGTAATATTTTACATATACTGAATTAAACAAATGATATTAAAATTAATCTCACATGTTTCTTTTCACTTTTTGCCTTTTTCTGTGGCTACTAGAAAATATATAATTACATATGTGACTCACTTTATATTCCTATTGGTCCAGGTTGTCTTACAGTAAAGTACACAGACAACAGCCCTAGCCATCCAGACCTTCCAATCAGTTCTTTAGTCCTCATTTTTAAATATTAGCAGACAAAACTCAGGATTATCAGACATTTGAGGAAAGCTACCAATAAACGTGGGAAAAGAGAAAAAAAACAACTTATATAAATACTATGCAAAGAGAAGAAAAAATTTTAAAAAGCATTAATATCCACAAGAGACAACACAATACCATTTAAAAAGAAACATTCAGAGGAAAAGAACCCTTAACAGAGGTTCTCAACCTGTGGGTCGCGACCCTTTGGGGGTCAAACGACTCTTTCATAGGGGTCGCCTAAGACCATAGGAAAACACATATATAATTACATATTGTTTTTGTGATTAATCACTATGCTTTAATTATGTTCAATTTGTAACAATGAAAATACATCCTGCATATCAGATAGTTACATTACAATTCATAACAGTAGCAAAATTACAGTTATGAAGTAGCAACGAAAATAATTTTATGGTTGGGGGTCACCACAACATGAGGAACTGTATTAAAGGGTTGTGGCATTAGGAAGGTTGAGAACCACTGCCCTAAAAGATGAAAATATGAGAACAGAAACTCAAGAGGAAGCTCAATAGAGGATAGGAAGAAAGAATTGAGGACTCGCCTTAAAAAGTAGAGCAAAAAGATAGAAAAATGAGAGAAAAGATAAAAAAATTACATCAATTTTGGAGGTACAATATCCAAACTAATAGGAAAAAACAGAGCAAATTATCAAGAAATAATTCAAGAATAGCTCCCAGCATTGAAGGATGAGTGTCTAACACAAAGGACAAAAATAGATCACACACAAGCATATCATGGTGACATTTCAAAACACTTGGAATACAAAGAAAATTTACAAGATCCGACAGAGAGGTAAAGTGATCATATACAAAGGAATCAGGCAAGCTTTGAATTTTTTTTACAATAAACCAAAAGCTAGATGGCAATGGAACAAGGCCTTTAAAATCTGAAGAAAAATAATTTCCAACCTAGAATTCTATATACCCGACCAAACTATCAGTCAAATGTGAGTTCAGAATAGACATTTTTAAACAGTTAAACTTTCAGGAAGCTATTGTAGTATATGATTCACCAAAATGAGGGATCAACCCAAGAAAGTAGAAGACTTGAAATACAGGAAATAGGAGATCTAACACATGAAAGAAGAAAAGGAAATCCCTAGGACAAAGATTCCAGATGACAACTCTATACCAAGGAACACAATTAAAATGGAACCATGAGACTGAGCCAGACCCTCAAAGACTGTCACCCCCATCAATCACTTTTGTTCTGGCTTTTTAAACTGACAATACCTTCTGAACCTGATCCAGATTCTTGGATTGTCCAAACCATATGGCCCACTGGTATCCTCAGAAGGGACCCTTTTAACACTCAGAAAATCTAAAGTCGGACTATGACTCCAAGACAGTATTCAGTTTATCTTCAATTGGGCACCTCCATCTAATAGTGCCAATATTGTCCACACTAATAAAAGAGAAAGATGCAAATTGACCGTACCTTCATGATGCCCACCAGCCAACCAGGAGTGAGTATGCAAATTAACCCAACAAAGATGGCAAGGTAATTTGCATGTGCAGGCGCCGATGACGCAGGTGTTCCACACCGCCCCAGCTGCTCTGGGCCTCTGGTCAGTGTGGGAAGGCGGAAAGATGGCTCTGGGCTGGAGCAAAGGTGGAAAGGCTGGAGCGAAGGCGGTGCCGGCAGCCAGGGGAAAGAAGGCCCATTCTTGTACGAATCTTCATGCATTGGGCCTCTAGTCATTTACATAAAGTCTAGATTTTTTGCTTATTTACTCAATTTTTATAATAATCTTTCATTTATATGCAAACAAATATTGATAGAAGGGGTAGGACAACATTTATTCCACAGGAATTTTTTATTCAACAGAATTAATGGGTAAATAAATTTCTAAAGATCATTAGCTGGTACAAGAAAGGAGCTTAACAAAAATGAGTTTAATAAAATGAGCTTTGCCGAAACCGGTTTGGCTCAGTGGATAGAGCGTCGGCCTGCGGACTCAAAGGTCCCAGGTTCGATTCCGGTCAAGGGCATGTGCCTGGGTTGCGGGCATATCCCCAGTGGGAGATGTGCGGGAGGCAGCTGATCGATGTTTCTCTCTCATCGATGTTTCTAACTCTCTATCTCTCTCCCTTCCTCTCTGTAAAAAAATCAATAAAAATATATTTAAAATAAAAATAAAAAAATAAAATAAAATGAGCTTCATCTTCTCCAAAAGATTCTTAGTATTACCTAATCATATTTTATCAAATTACTCAAAGGTATATCGCATCAAAAGTAACAGCATCAAAAATAAATATACTTGGCTGGATATGCTCTGCAATAAGACCATCAATCAACATAAAAATAAAAAGCTGTATCCTTAACTTGACTTCCAGAGTAATTCAAGGCTCTGATTCAGTCACCACATCCTAATGTAATATGTGGCAAGATAAATCTTTTGCTTACCAATCTTCAGGAAATAAGAAACCTCCTAGATACTTTACAGTTTGGTTTAAGAAAATAAAAATTAAAAAGTCAAAAGATCCTAAGATATGCCATATGAGGCCAAACTAATTAAAGTAAATGACTTAATGAGTTTTAACACATTCTGATCAATTATTATATTAAATGCAAATGAACTATAAAACTTCCTTTCCATAACTGGATTTATTGCAGTGGTGATGATGGTGTATCTATTAATACTTCAACTTTTAAAAAGTTGGTTCAGTGGATACAGAGTCAGCTTTAGGGGCCTGCAGAAGGTAGCCAATCAATGATTCTCTCTCATCACTGATGTTTCTATCTCTCTCTCCCTCTCCCTCTCTGAAATCAATAAAAATATATTAAAAAGTGGGCCAATGGGACTAAACAGTCTTTTGAAGAGAGGTTCCCTATGTTTGCCAAGTAACAGAATTAGACCTATTATAAACTCAAGGATGTAAGAAAATTCATCCAAGGGACTGATTCATCTCTACCCAATTCCCTGAATCTTTAACTTTTCCCTCCAGTCAAAAAAAGGGCACAGAATTATCAGACAATTAAGGATGATCTCTTGGCACAAGACATTTATGTAACCAAACAAAGGTAATTAGATAGTATCCTTAGCAGCAAAGAGGTTAGAAAAGATCTAATAAGAGAATATAATTAAACATTATTCTGAACAGAGTACACATTACATAGCAAAAAGTGTTTCTAACTCCTACCACAAGAACAGTTAATCATGAACAACAATCCCACAAGCCATGTGACTAGCACATGGGTAACAGAAACCTACAATTATAAGCCTATATCTCAGCAGTTTCTAAGGTTATGTTCAGGCTAACTGATACAGGACTACAACTATATTTGAGCTCTTGACTACGTAAATATCAAGAGAACACCATGAAGGAATGCCACCTGGCCCCTATTCTGATGATTCTGGGAGGCCACAGATCCCCCGTGCCTTATAATACCTATTAGAGGCCCAGTGCACGAAATTCATGCTCTCGGGGGGAGAGGGGATCCCTCAGCCCAGCCTGTGCCCTCTCGCAGTCTGAGAGCCCTCAGGGGATGTCCAACTGACGGCTTAGGCCCGATCCCCACAGGGAGCAGGCC
This sequence comes from Myotis nattereri, assembly GCF_964212035.1. NCBI lineage: Eukaryota > Metazoa > Chordata > Mammalia > Chiroptera > Vespertilionidae > Myotis > Myotis nattereri. The sequence continues at coordinate 82,797,388 of NC_138080.1, forward strand.
TAAGCCATCAGTCAGACATCCTTAGCGCTGCTGTGGAGGCAGGGGAGGCTCCTGCCACCGCTGCTGCGCTCGCCAGCCGTGATCCCAGCTTCTGGCTGAGTGGCACTCCCCCTGTGGGAGTGTACTGACCACCGGGGACAGCTCCTTTGTTGAGCATCTTCCCCCTGGTGGTCAGTGCAAGTCATAGCGACCGGTCATTCTGCCATCGGCCGAAACCGACTCTCTGACATCCCCCGAAGGGTCCCAGATTGTGAGAGGGCGTAGGCCAGGCTGAGGGACCCCACCAGTGCACGACTGGGGCTGGGGAGGGATGCAGGAGACTGGTCAGCTAGGGAGGGACCATGGGAGGGCTCCCAGGCATGTCCGGCCCATCTTGCTCAGTCCTGATCAGCCAGACCCCAGCAGCAAGCTAACCTACAGGTCGGAACGTCTGCCCCCTGGTGGTCAGTGCATATCATAGTGCCTGGTTGACTGGTACTATCTGCCCCCTGGCAGTCAGTGCGCATCATAGCCACTGGTCAACCAGTCAACTGAATGGCCCCTGGTGGTCATGCATGTCATAGCGAGTGGCTGAGCGGCCTTAGCATATTATTAGCATATTACACTTTAGTTGGTTGAATGGCCGACCGGCCGACAGGACACTTAGCATATTAGGCTTTTATTATATAGGATAATCACAATGCAATTCAGTAACTGCCTCAGAATACTCAATTCCTACCTCTTGCTCTTCTGACACCCTCCCAGTTGCTCCATGGGCTAATTCAGTGTAAGGGAAACGTTTAGTGTGGTAGGTAGAATTCTAAGACGTCTCCCAAGATTCCTAGGCTGATGTATTCACCCTGTATAATTATCAGGACTGGAAATATGATAGGCTATCACTCTTATGAGTAGTTATTTGGCACAACTGACGTTTAAGAAAGGGAAAATTATCCACGTGGCCTGACCCAATCACATGCACCCTTGAAATTTGGGGGGAGAAATTAGAGACACAGTGAGTTAGCAGTGTTCCACTCACTTCTGGCTTGAGTATGAATGGGGCCAAATGTCAAAGATTGCAGGCAGCTTCTAAGAGCTCAGAGCCAGCAAAGAAACAGGGACCTCAGCCCTATAACTTCTAGGAATTTCATCCTGCCAACAACCTGAATGAGCCTAGAAGCAAATTTTCCCCCAGCGCCTAGAGATGAGAACTGGGTCAGCTGACACCTTGATTTCAGCCCTGTGATACTGCAAACCCAGCCACCCTGTCCATGTTGGACTTCTGACCAATGGAACTGTAAACTAATTAGTAGGTTTTGTTTTAAGCTGTTGATTTTGTCACATAACAGGAGGAAACTAATACATTAAGCAAACTGACAAAATCTAGAATTTATCTAGAACTCTGACTAACATGAGTCCTATGTGGGTGTGTGGGTGTTTTCCTGGCATCCTAAAAAACTACAGGTATGATTTTGAGCTAGTCACTTTAATTATTCATTTATTAAAAAACAAAACCAGCCTTAGCTGTTTGGATCAGTGGATAGAGCATCGGCCTGCGGACTAAAGGATCCCAGGTTCAATTCTGGTCAAGGGCACATGTCTGGGTTGTGGGCTTGATCCCCAGTAGGGGATGTGAAGGAGGCAGCCAATCAATGATTCTCTCATCATTGATGTTTCTATCTCTCTTTCCCTCTCCCTTCCTCTCTGAAATCAATAAAGATATACTAGTATTTAAAACAAAACAAAACAAAAAAACAGGCACACCTCTTGAGATCATAAAATGGAATGGTGAGATCTCACTCTGTAAAGGCAATTGTACTGTTATTACTACAGAAAGACTTGTAAAATACACACCTGATGACTTAACTAGTTGACATTGCACTCCAAAAATAAGGCAGGAAAAAAGCTATTCCTCATCTATAAATTATACACTTAACCATAGTCAATCATTTGGCAAAAAGAACTAAAGCACTTACTCAAGCCAGGCTCTAAGTATTTTATATCAGATCCTTCTTCAGACCATTTATGTAACTGTTTCTGTGGACCATATTGTAAGTTGTCCAGGGGCAAAAACCCTGTCTTGTTCATTTAATATGCCCAACATTTAATAAGTATTTTTAAAATTAGCATCACTGTAAAAAAAATAAAACAAAAAAAGGAAAATAAATAAAATAAAATTAGCATCACTGTAGGTTTAGGAGCATCATCTTAAGCACAGTATATATTCATTCACTCATTACTTCATTCAAATTGAGCAAACTGAGGAAAAGTATCAAGTCAAGGTTTATGACAGTACAGTATGACTGTCACAGACAGCTCAGGAAACTATCAGACCAAACCTTCAAGAGTAATGTCTTTCCCTATGAATGAGAGCAGGGGATCCTGATTGGTCTTTCAGCCCACATGACATATTTGTTAGCTGTCCTTGGGGAAAATAGCCAATCAGGGGACACACATCGCATAGAGAGTCTTCCACCTCCTTTGAAAAGCAATAAATTCTCAGTAAAGATACAGGTTCTGTATGGTTAAAATGGAAAGTGTCACTGAAGCCAATGACAATTTTCCTTCAAACCCTAATCTACCTACCCAAGAAACACCAGGTAAGGTATCTGTATTCAGAATCATACAGAACTGAAGGCAGGGTCTGGCTCTGATTCATTTATTTATTCTATCACAGGACTGACATTCAGTCCCTTAGGGTAGTGAGGCAACAGAAGGTCATAACATGGACTTGAATTCAATTTCTAATGATTCCTATTCCAGCTTTGCCACAAAGCATGCCACATTTCTACTAAAGTACAGTAAAGGCAGGGTAAGCTTTTCTTTTTATCTATCACAGTTTTAGTCTTCCTATCTTTAGGACTATGCTGTCTCATAGGACTAGTGTAACTAGAACTAGAGAATAAATAATAAAATGGATATAAAGCACTTTGTTTTGCAAAGTGCTTTATAAAAGGCAAATAATACATGAGGATGAAACTTGCTAGTCTCCCTTCAATTCCCACGCCTTATGATAGTAAAGAAGTCAATTAGAACTACAGAGAAGGAAGTAATGGATACCTTCAAATGTAGAGACATTCCCTTCCATTTTCAAGGAATGGCCCAAGAATGACATAGAATGAGTCAATATCTCATCTACTGTTCACAGAGAAACAAAATAGATTCTGACATCACTACTTATTGGTGTCAACATCTTAAACAGGAGTTTTGTAAAACTGAAGCAGCCACTTAAAAAAAATAAAAGAAAATAAAAGAAAATGAGTATGTCGGAGGAAAGGAAGTCTAAGAGGGAAGCACAAAAATGACAGGAAATATAAAGCTAATTTATATTAAGCTTTTTAAAATATTAAGTCATATAAAGCTGATTTAACATTATAAAGTTAAGTGTGTTTAAGGGAAAGAAAACTGCTGAGTCCCCAGGAATGGGGATAGCACACTCATATTCTCCATGATCACAAAGGAAAATGTGCTAAAGGAATAAGTCAGACTCTAGTAGTTCATTCATTTATTTCCACCTGGCCTCAGCATCCCCATAGCTAAAGTCAGTAAGGGAGAGTTAAACTGGTTAGAATTCACACAAGAGAAAACAAAGGGAACATAGCAGAGGAGAATCTAAGATCATCTATTCTTTTTTTTTTTTTTTAATATATTTTATTGATTTTTTACAGAGAGGAAGGGAGAGAGATAGAGAGTTAGAAACATCGATGAGAGAGAAACATCGATCAGCTGCCTCCAGCACATCTCCTACTGGGGATGTGCCCGCAACCCAGGTACATGCCCTTGACCGGAATCGAACCTGGGACCCTTGAGTCCGCAGGCCGACGCTCTATCCACTGAGCCAAACCGGTTTTGGCAGATCTTCTATTCTTAAAGAGTTCTTTCAGTCTGTCTCTGCCTTCCAGAAGCAGTATCTTTTTCCTGATACTACCCAGGGAGCCCTGAAAAATTTCAAGCAGTGACACATGTCAAGCACAAGTTAGAAATGCCATATAAAGAGCATTAGGTAACTATGATCTATTTCCTGTTTCAATAATTTACTTATAGATTTGAAATAATTTCCTTATAAATTAAAAACAACAAACTCAATTTTCTACACAACTGTCTAAAACTACTTGTGAGGGTCTGCTTTCCAATAAACCACATTTCCTGACTATAATTCAAATGAGGGGAAAACTATCTGAATATTAGGATTCAATCCTCTGAAAGGTCCAAAATATGTTTCAATACAGTAATCCTCGAATAGTCTAAGAAGGCAAGTCTCTTGGGGGAATGTTTTGCCTCCAGCTTAGCTCATCTTGAAGCTCTGGGTCTGGCACAGCCTGCATCCTAGATAGCTGATAGCCTAGAGTAAGGAAGGAAAGTCCACTCAGGTTTCACTATTCCAGCTCAGCAGAACAGGTGGAAACCAGGCTGGGAACATTGCATTCTTCCTACTAGTCCATCCAAACAAACTGCCAGCCCCTTGTACTATGTAAGCACTCTTGCGTTGGACAAACAAGCTGCCAACAGAGAAAGTGCTCAGATTCTGGAAGTCCTAGTTTCCTATCAAATATCAAAAGTGTGGCAGATATGCCCATCTCCTTTGCAGTCAGGAAGGAGGGGCACATATAATCTGTCATCTGTTGTAAGAACAGTAAGCAAAGCTTTCTTCCTTTCAAACATTCTACGATTCTGATGAAACTTTAGAGTACATATATAGAAAGCAATCCTATATAATAAAAGGGTAATATGCAAATCGACCGATGGGCGGAATGATCAGTCGCTATGACGTGCACTGACCACCAGGGGGCAGACGCTCAATGCAGGAGCTGCCCGCTGGTGGTCAGTGCACTCTCACAAGGGGAGTGCTGCTCAGCCAGAAGCCTGGCTCACGACTGGCAAGCACAGCGGCAGTGGTGGGAGCCTCTCCTGCCTCCATGGCAGTCAGAAATCCCACGAGAGCTCCTGGACTGCAAGAGGGTGCAGGCTGGGCTGAGGGACCCCCTGCCCCCGAGTGCACGAATTTCGTGCACTGGGACTCCAGTAACTAATGTTAACCTATTTTTCCAAATTTCAACATATTTCTCAAGCTCCAAATACTGTTACTTGTTCTTTACTTTCGTACTAAGTTTCTCTCTTTACTGCCTGAGTTTAGAGAAGATGGTGATTGCTCCTTTAAAAATGGGTGTTGTCCATTCATTTGGAAACAGTGACTCAGGAATGCTGTTTCACAATCTCTGTAGCAACTGGCTTCTCCCATGTTGTTATGTCAGTAGCAAGACATCTACTCTTCCTCAAGGGTGGACCACCCGTCTGTCACACCCAAAGTCTGGTAGACAGGAAGTTCCTGCACTGACACTGTTTCTACTACAGGCACCAAATAGGAGGCCACCTTGTTTTAAATCCCATTCTCAAACCCTTCATTTCTAAATGATGGTTACAGCTTTTTTTTCTCTCTTCACATTATTCCTGAACACCCAGAAATAGTCACAGCCTACTGATAATAGCTTAACTGATCCAAATATTACATTACTACTCAAAAAGCCAGATTTGATCTTATGAAACCACAGTAAACATTTTCTGACCTTTTACAAATCTAGAAGATTTTATTTTGAGAAAATCTTCAGTTGTGGGAGAGCATGGATGAAATATCATTATTCCTCCATCAATACCAGTAATATAAACGAAAGAAAATAAGTTCCTTTTAGTACTTTTAGCAAACATACGTAAATGGAACTATGTCTAACACAAACATATACAGAATAGCATGCCAAAGGACTTAGACTCCAAAATATCATGTATTTTTCTCTTTGGTTCTATTTAAAAATAACTATAATCTCTGGAAAACAAGGTAGGGGATTGTTTTTCTATATTTTTATACATATTTATATTTTCTTAGAAAAAATGTGATCATTTTTATAATAAAAATACATTTCCATTTCAAATAAAAGTAGCAATTTTTAAAGATTAGAAAGCTAGGAAACGTTTATGATACACTATTTTAAAAACAAAAAGTGTATAAACTATAATTGCAATATTATAAAATATATGTGCATAAAGATAATGACTAGGATATTCAAGTACTAAGTAAAATGAAAATAGAAATAGGGAATTATTAGATATTCTTATTTGAAAATCTACATATATGTCTTTTCAAAGAAAGGATTAAAAATTATTAGTACAGCAACTAAACGCAACATCATCCAATTCTCATATTCAAAACGCACACCAGCCAATGTCACCCCAATAAATTCCAATTTTAAAAATTCCCACCAGCATTTACTCTTTTCCAGCAGTACTTTGTTTAAGGAAACATTCTGGGAGGGCACAGTTATAAAATTTAGGGGTGATAATGCAATGTGAGAAAGAACAATGAATAGTTAGTGAAGTCTAAAAGCTAGTTCACCTAATTACATGATCTTGAGCAATTTAGTACCTCTAGGCCTCAATGTGCTCCTCATTTTAAGATGAAGAGGCTGGGTCAAATCATTTCCAGAGTCTCTTCAAAGGCCCTGAAACACTGTGCTTAGTTACTAACTGCTCTTTTTTAGGGCAGCCTAATGCCTGCTGCTTGCCCGATAGTGCATATCCTACAGTGGCTTCTCACCACTTCTTCTTGTGGTTTCAATCACAGGAAACAGACGTCACCCATGGGCCTAGAAGTAACGAACAAGCCCTGGCGGATACGAAGAGCTGCCAACTAAGGCCAACTCCCATCTCTTTAAAATACAAGAATAATAAAATCACTAGAAACCTCTATGCCTGGGGAGCCTTCATAAAAACTATCACAACTAAAAATATCTCTGGAGTCCCGATGCAAGCATGATGGAATAATTTTGGAACAGTCCAAAATTATTTTGCTTCTATGGCCAAATGAAGGAATTGAAGTAACTCCATAGCTATGGGTAGCTGTATATGAGGTTAAGAAAAAACAACAACAACATATAAAATAGGGCCCTCCTACTGTCACTAACAGTTTTTGTTAAAATCCATATGAATCCTGAGGATGCAAAGACTCGTCCTTGTCTTCTTTATTTAATATTCTATGCAAACCTATCTGTAGCCATGAAAGACTGTGATACTAACAGGTTCATATAATATGGAGACTTAGCAGTCATTCACTTTAAATGTATGTTAACAATCCCTAGAGCACTGGGTCAAATATTGCTGTCAATTATAATGATAAAAGTTGGCAGCCCTGTACTGTGGAAATTAATGCAGAGACTTTTAATCTTATAGACATGTTCCTTCATTAAACACAAGACAAAACTAAAAGATACTATCTCTACAGAAAAGTAATAATTTTTTCTCAAAGGAGTTCTTTTGGTTGGGTATGGTTACATTAGTGGTTCTCTTTTCCTCACAGTTACCTTGGTGAGAGGATTAATGTTTTCAAAACTGCCACTCTCCTACATTAGACCACAGAAACAGAGAGCCCTGAAAATAATCTCAAAATTCCCAAGACTAACATTAAAACTAAAATACATAAAAGGATATTGCTAACATGAGCTAAACACTACCACTGCTCTTAAGCACCTCACAAGCTAGATAAATTAGACCCTCCAAAATAGACCCTTATTTTGCATTCAAGAAAGACTAAAGAACACCTCAAACAAGCATGCACTCAAAACCTATACTACACTGTACTAGAGAATGTTTAAAGAAACAAAAGGGCCCAAAGATAGGCTCAGATTGTTCACACAATGGCGTTTCCTACCTGAGCCCATAATTTGGCTAGCTGAAGAAAGCCACATCTTTTAAAATCTAATCTCTGGCAATCTGAAAATAGGGATGTATTAGAATTGATAAGGACTGGAAATTAAACAAACTTAGCTCTCTAAACTCCATCCAGGCAGCAGAAATGATTTGCTGAAACCTTAACACACTAATCAATTCATGTTTGTGGATAAGTGTCACCATGACACATTCACATGGCCAAAAATTTCATTAACATGCATCATGACGTGCTACAAAATGCTAATTTTCAGTCCTGCTTTCTGCAGGTTTCTATAGAAAAAGAACCTAAAAGCCCTCCCCAGGATTAAAATAATACCGACGAAGTGGCTTCATCTTTCTTAAATGATTTATCTCCCACTAATCCTCTTGACTTCTATAACTGGGCCTTTTCACTTTACTACAGTCACACATTCATACCTCTGAGCCTCTATTCACACTCCTCCCCACCCCATGAAATCCCTCCCCCTCTTAGACTCTACCAATCCTTTGATTTCCTTCCAAGACCCGTCATAGCCCTCATCTCCTATGAAGCTAAAGAGCACTGCCCACAACTCTCTAATTTTACAGAAAAAGACCAAGAAAAGTGGAGTAGCTTGCCCAGAGTTCACATGGTCAAATAGTAGCAAAGTCAGATAAGCACAATATATGTGGAAAGCCTGGGGCAGTGGGAGTGGGAGATAGGGGTGCTAAGTCCTAGGTCTCGCTGTAAATTCAGACAGATCACGTCTCTAGGCCCACATTTCTTAATCTATAAATAAAGGGTTTGAACTGAGTAATTTTAGCATCCTTTTCACCTCTAGCAATCTAAGATTCTAAAACCTAGGTCCTCTGACTCTCAGTCCAGTAATGTTTCCACTTAATACCTTCACTTCTCTACAGCTTTTAAAGGCTATGCTCATGGCCTTAGAGCTTTCCCCACCCATTCTTCTACAAACCTGGCTGATATTACAATCTTTTAAAAAGCAAGGGCTGAACCTAATAAGACAACCACATGACTTCTTGATCTTGAGCCTTTTGGATCTAGGTAGATCCATGCAGATTCAGATAAAGAGAAACTATTCTTTACTCTTTGCCAGTCATACAGAAAAATCCTAGTTCCAGGTAACTGGATCTCTGTGGTAATGTTAATTATTAATCTGAGGCAAATAACTGCAAGATCTAAAGAACAAACTTCTGCAGTTTCCAGACTCAGAAGAGACTCTGAGGTTGGCCATTTGCAATCCTTACAGGCAAGTGTCAGGGCCACAAAAAGAGGACTTTAGGAATGCTATGTGCTAATTCTAAAATACAGAAAAGACACCTATAGAATCTAGCAACAGCTTCCCCTCTCCCGCCCCACTCTATTTGTCAACACTACTTGCTGCTCTCAGCAATTTAAACTAAAATTCCTATCTATAAATATTAAAGCAGGTGATGCTGTTCAGGCTGTTTAACTTACAAAAGATAAGGTTACCTTTCAAAATACAGTAGTTTAGACAACTGCTTAGTTCATGAGTCAGGGGAAAGATAGGTTTTGCATGCACTGTAACAGCTACTTTTTCATATCTATGATAAGAAAGGTTTAACTAAGATTCTTGCAATGGTTTCAAAGTCTAAATTACTAATGCAAAAAGCAGTTAGGCATTTAGCCACTGCACTTTGTACATCTAGACCCAATATTTCTTTCGTACCAGTTGAACTGGAAGAGAGTCCAGTTTTAATGGACTGCAGTTATCAAAGGACTCCAAAGAGATCATCAAAACTGTCTAAGAAATTCTTAGCAGTGAATACTCTTTTATACTACCTGTGCAAAAACTGGACATATGTAAACTGTCAGTACAATGTGTTGAATAAGAACACAGGTTGTTTTTTTAATCAGCTGGACCTAGGTTTATGACCTAAAGCAAGTTGCTTGAACTCACTGAGTTTCATTTTAATTACCTATAAAATGGTAATAATAACAGTGCTCTATTTTATAAGGATGATCTAGAGATTAATGTGATAAATCTAAAGCTCTTTAGCACAGTGCTAAGGCTATTGTAATATGCAACAACTGTTATTATTAATGTTAGTGTTATTATTACTCCCTGTCCTTCTAGTCTGTAATGAATCAATCTATAAAAATGCTGTTCATTAATATTTATAGATAGGGAGGCAGGCATTATACAACCTGTAGCACACTGAGTAAAGAAAAACAAAAGTTTTCTAATTCCACATAAGATGAAATTGTTTCCAGAATAAATGAGATCTCAAAGGTCCCTGATCCTAAAACTGTCAGAAATGTTCTCTCTTGCCTACAAGTGAAAATTAAACCCCAAAATGAATATGTGAAATATAACTCACATATGCACCATGGAACACAGAATTTAAGAGCTAAATCTAGAAAACTTAAAAGCAAAAAAGAAAATCATAGTGACCATAATTTCAACAAAGATTTTTTAAAAATATATTTTATTGATTTTTTACAGAGAGGAAGGGAGAGGAATAGAGAGTTAGAAACATTGATGAGAGAGAAACATCAATCAGCTGCCTCCTGCACACTCCCTACTGGGGATGTGCCCGCAACCAAGGTACATGCCCTTGACCGGAATCGAACCTGGGACCCTTAAGTCCTCAGGCTGACGCTCTATCCACTGAGCCAAACCGGTTAGGGCTCAACAAAGATTTTTGAAATAGGACACAGAAAAAATGAAAAGAGAAAAAATTGGACTTCATCAAAATTAAGCACTTTTGTGTTTAATTAGATACTTTAAAATACACTTACGAAAATGAAAAGGCAAGTCACAGGAAGAATATCTGCAAAACCTATATATAACAAAGGACTGGTATTTTTACTATAACAAAATATTTTAAACTAGATGCCCGGTGCACAAGATTCGTGCACTGGGAGTGGGGGAGGGTGGGGTTCCTCAGCCTGGTCTACACCCTCTCACAGTCTGGGAGCCCTCGGGATATTTGTCCGACTGCAGCGGAGGCAGGAGAGGCCACCACCACCACCACCACCACCACCACTGCGCTTGCCAGCCATGAGCGGGGCTTTTGGCTGAGTGGCGCTCCCCCTGGTGGTCAGTGTGCATCATATCGACCGGTCGTTCCACTGTTCGGTCGATTTGCATATTAGAGTTTTATTAGATAGGATAGGATAGGATAGGATAGAGAAAAATTTTGGACGCTTCAAGGGAGATATACAGATAGCAAGTAAGTACATGAAAAGCAGCTCAACATCATCAGGGGAATGCAACTTAAAGCCACACTGAGATACCAACTGTATATCCACTTGAATGGCTTAAATTTAAGACTGATCATACCAAGAGTAGGAAAGAAACTGGAGCTCCTCTATTGCTTGTGAGAATATAAAACAGTACAACCACTTTGGAAAACAGGCAACTTCTTTAAAAAGTTAAACATAGTCCTACCATATAACTTAGTCATTCTACTCCTACGTATTTACAAAAGTAAAATGAAGGCATGTGTCCAGATAAAAACTTGTACATGAATGTGCACAGCAAAAACAAAACAAAACAAAAAAGCTGGAAACAACCCATATGCCTACCAAAGGTAGATGAATATACAAATTATAGTAAATCCATACAATGTAATACTACTCAGAAATAAATAAAAAGAATGAGCTATTAATAAGTGTAACAATATATTATGCTAAAAGAAGTCAGAAGAAGAGGTTCATATTGTAGGAATCCATTTATATAAACTTCTAAAAATTACAAACTAATCTATAGTTACAGAAAGCAAATCAGTGTAGGGAAGGGGGAAGGAAAGATACAAAGGGGCAGGAAGAAGCTTTTGAGGGTACTGAATATATTCATTATCTTTACTGTGGTAATGGTTTCACAAATTGTGCACTAAATATATGTGGCTTATTGTATGTTAATTATACATCAATAAAGCTGTAAGAAAAAGGGGGGGTGGTGCTGGCAAAGGTTCTATGGCACACACAAAAAAAAGGTGAAGACCCCTGAATAAAGTGTGAGAGCCCTGGTCAGTGTGGCTCAGTTAGTTGGAGCATCATCCTGTACGCCAAAAGGTGGTGAGTTTGATTTCCAGTCAGGGCACATACCCAGGTTATGGGTTCGATCCCTGGTCGGGACGTGTGTGGAAGGCAACCTATAAATGTTTCTCTCTCAAATCGATGTTTCTCTCTCTCTCTCTCTCTCTCTCTCTCTCTCTCTCTCTCTCTACCTCTCCCCCTTCCTCTCTCTAAAAATCAATAAAATTAAAAGAGAAAAAAAGAAGTGAGGGTTACCTTTTTTACTTGATCCTAAAGTTCTAACAACAATAACAAAAGGCAGCTATATCTGAGATGTAGGCCCACTATCAAGGTACACTCCTTGGCTTTCTGTGACTTTAGGATAAAAGAAGGTTTATATATCACCACCCTCTGTTGGATCCATAAAGTATGTTAAATCTTAAAAGAAACTACAAATCCTATGTTTACACACAGTACTAGTCCTAAAACAAGAAATAAGTCACATAATCAGAAATCCAGAAATGTAATTGAGGACATCATGAACTCTACTTGTATCTGCTACCCTAACAAAATGCCAAAGTAGCTACTGCCTAAGGACCACTCATAACCACCACCAATAATGGAATTTCCCATCTTCCATGTAAGAATGCTTCTCCATAGAGAGCCAGTTTTTTCAATCTTTTCCCTCTCAGTTTTACAGCTTCTAGCATATCTGTTTCTCTATAATCCTTTCTACTACTCTAGCTATTCCAAGATCCTGAAATTTACTAAAGGAAATGCAGAATCCAAAATTTCTGCTTCTCTTCCTCCATTCATTTATTCAATTTCCACCCCTTAGCCCCCTGATGTTTCCAACCTACAAGTGTAAGAAGGATTGCTGCTCTGATTGGGTGTTTAGAGTCCCTTCCGACTCTAAAATTTAAGACTGCCATTCATAGCAAGCTTTAACAATGAATGGAAGTAAGAATCTCAGAGTTGGAAGAACAATGATTCACCCAGTTATCCTGTAACTGGTGGTAAAAATTCATTAAAATACTGGTCTCAATATTTCTTTTTTCCTTCAGTAATTCTTTTACTTCCTTAAAAAGGATGCCTTGATTCTAAAAACTTTGTTTTAAAAAAAATGGTAGAAAAAACGGTAAAAGGTAAAATATGTTTATAGTGATTAAAATACTCTACTTCTCAATTTTAGCTTTGACATTTTAAAAAATTTTAGTATCGCCCTAACCGGTTTTGCTCAGTGGATAGAGCGTCGGCCTGCGGACTGAAAGGTCCCGGGTTCGATTCCGGTCAAGGGCATGTACCTTGGTTGTGGGCACATCCGCAGTGGGTGTGCAGGAGACAGCTGATTGATGTTTCTCTCTCATCGGTATTTCTCTCTATCCCTCTCCCTTCCTCTCTATAAAAAAATCAATAAAATATATATATATATATTTTTAAAAATTTTAGTATCAACAGCTTTTACTGTTCCTGATTCCTCAAAAGCCCGGTTGTTCATGAAACTCGAACCTGACCATATAGAGCAGGGAGGGAATAAAAACAAAGAGGGAGGGAAGGGCGGGCAGTTGGGCAAGGGGAGAGCGCTGGCTTTGTCTCACCTAACCCTAACTAGGAGCAAACACCCATTTTGCTGGTTGGCAAGAGGTGAATTTTGCTAGTGCTTTCAAATAAAAATGAGTGGGAATAGGAGGTTCAACATAATAAATAAAAAACACTTAAGTATTACAACGTATGTTTCAACATGGGGATAACTTTTGTAGCTTGAATGATTTCCGATAACTGAAACAAAATGGGAGAAAACATCTGCATATAGAAACCCTATATAATGCCTATTATATCTTATTAATAAACATGATTTTAACCTGTTCTTCTAAATCACATATGTCATAACCTTATCTTTTAAGCCTCTATTACATTCCAATGAAAATATAACACTCTCCAACAATAACTTGGCAATCCATTTATAAAATACACTGAGAACCCCAGGGAATATCAAAAGGTAATTCTATCACACAGGAAATAAAATGAGTCTATTCTGACCCATGTGCCCATTAACAAAGTTAAATCACTTCTCACTTATTACTATTCTCACAGCTTTTATAATAAACATAATTTATAGGTGATAACATTTTCAGTTCTTTTTTAGAAAAGTATCCCAACATTTACCAAATCTCCCAAGGCAGAGATTTTAATTCTGAGGCACTCCCTGAGGGAGGATTTCCTTTGAGACAAGTACAAGTGACATAATCAAGTGGATCTTTGGGCTGTCTTTAAAGACAAGGCAGAAAGAAGGGCAGACATATTTAAGGTATCATCCTGTCATCTCAAGCATCTCAATAACATTCCTGTTGGCTCCCCTCCCTTTTCTAAACCAAGTAATCCCTGTGTTTATCATCTTTCAAAAAACACAAAAGCCACATGACTTGTATAAAGCCCTCTGTACACTCCTTGGTATTCTGTGACCTTTTGTGTTAAAGTTAAGATCTCCTCGAAGAGAAGAGAAGCAGAAAACTGCATGAACAACTCCACCTCTTTTATATTCTCTACCTTTCCTAGTATCTGCTTAAAATCCTGTTGGCATCCTTCACCTTTGACTGCTCTCATTTTAGACAGGGGTCTACAACCAAACATTTATGCTTTCATTATTGCTTTACTTTTAGAAGAGCATGAAACTGCAACCTGGTAATAATCCAACACAGGAATCCAAAATTAAACAAGATTCTAAAAATTATCTTCTATTTTCTCTAACCCCACACTGAAATTCATTTTTTACGAAGTTATGCTCCTAGCTAAACCAGGAAGCAATATTCTTTCTTAGAACGTATCAATTTCTTGATTACGTGAAAAGACATGGAGTCTATAAAATTCAGGGATACTCCGCAGCCTCCTAACATCCTGGTTATACTTACTCCCCTTTCATATTTCAGAAACAGTCTATTTGGCACCCACATTCATCACTGCCGAAAAGTCAGGAAACACTGTTCATTTGGAATTTTTCCCCTTTAAGGGCTTCTGAAAGGAACTAGAATATTGCTAGAGAAGGGACATGTTCATGGCCCAGGAGAAGAGAGACTCATGAAGAACCAAGGGGGAATACCAGGCAGCCTGGCTTCAGCCACATTTTTAAAGATGCCCAACCACTTTTCCAACTTACACTCCATCTCCTTGCCACACAAGACGCCTCAGAGGGTAAGAGCAGATCTCGGGCAGCCTAGGGCCTCTAGACTTAGAACCTGCACAAGCCTGGAAAGAGACGTAGGAGCTAAAGGGATTAGGAACCCCGCGGGTGCAAACACACAGCCCTCGGACACACGAAGAACAAACTGCTCAGTTTTATAAAATACATCCTTAATGGAGTTCCAGAGGATACACACTCTAGAAAAAGTGGAGGAGGTAAAAGTTGTGAGTTTGCTTTCAGCCTGCAGTTCAAGAAAACTCAGCCATGGGTAACAAAAGCACAGGAGCCATCTCGCCCACTCCACCACCCACATGCTAGTGCACATGCACAGACACAGAGAGAAGTGAATGCCTCTGGTTTCTCTATTCCAGAGTTTTCATAAAATGATCAGTGAGGAAGACAGAATATTCAGATGCCTTGAGGTATATTACAGTTGGCAATAAAGGGGTTAAGTAGCACTACTTTCCTGGAAACTTTCCAATCCCCTAGCTGTAAATGCAATTCTCCTCCCTACCTGTGTGACATAGTTTTTTAAATTTAGCAAGTTAAGGGTTAAGACCAACACCTCAGAAAGAAAAAGAGAACTTGGTTCAAACTCCACCCTCTCTAAAGCAAATATCAACAACTTTGAGCCAAATCCACTCAGCATATACCAGACTTCATGGACATTCCAAAAACAGGTGAAAAGAAGTTGTTTCCTCGGGCATCTCACCTTTCAGCACCACTTACACTTAGTAGATTTCACACATTTGTGAAACACACAGTGTTAGATAAAACAAAAACACATATAAACTTCTATTAAGGGCTTGAAAAACATTTACAAGCCACAGAGGTCACTATAAATCAGCAGGAATGGCTGAAACTGGGTGAGGAAGGTCAAACAGTACCCATGGAAACAAAATCAAAACAAAAAGATACGGAAACGGAAGGAATATGGGCTCAGAAAGAAAGCCCTTCACCTAGAGCAGTGATGGCGAACCTTTTGAGCTCGGCATGTCAGCATTTTGAAAAACCCTAACTTAACTCTGGTGCCGTGTCACATAGAGAAATTTTTTGATATTTGCAACCATAGTAAAACAAAGATTTATATTTCTGATATTTATTTTATATATTTAAATGCCATTTAACAAAGAAAAATCAACCAAAAAATGAGCTCGTGTGTCACCTCTGACACGCGTGTCATAGGTTCGCCATCACTGACCTAGAGCAGTGGTTCTCAGCCTTGGCTACCCATTAGAATCACCTAGGAATCTTTTTAAAATCCGGAACGAGGCCCAGAAATCAGGATTTTAAGGTGAATCTAATGTGCAGCCAAGGCTGAGAACCACTGACCTAGAGGGTCAATTCCTTCCCTAAAGAAACAGAGACATGCTGCTTTAGTTACCACAGGCGAAGGTCATCACCACCATTAACCCTACATTTCTGGGAGGGGGCTGGAGGGGGGAATGTCTCACCAGATAAAACCAGAGTTACCCACAGCCTGTGAGTCCCTGGGAAGGGCAGTTCAGAAGTACCTGCCTTGCTAGAAACATGCAGGAAGAGATGAGTCACTATTTTAATTCTGTTTAGTACTCTCCACATCTCAACCCTCCAGGTCCCAAAGCAACATTTTCTTCCTGACTCTATCACTTTACCAACCTTCACCTCCCTCCCCCCCAAAAAACAAAACACCACGTGTGGAACTGGGTCAAAATGCTAAGGGATTGGGGGTAAGAGAAACGAGAAAGAAAGAGGAAAGAGTTAGAACCCAGCTGGTTAGTAGAAAGAGATACTGGGGTAGGGGGTGTGATTACCTGGAAGAGAGGAATAAATAACCAGACTTACAGCTAGCAAATCGTGATTAAGACCCAAGCCCCCTTCCCTCTCTTGGACAGTCTCCCATAATTTTCAAAGCTTTTACAGGAAAAAGCAACACGTAGCTCCCTGGAGATACTAATAAAAATGATTCCGTGTGAGCAAGGGTAATGAAATAGGATAGGACTGCAGGAACATCCCTGCTCCTTCAGCCTCCGGTCGGAAGGACCGGGCACCTGAGGAAAGCGCTCCCCTTCCCCCGGGAGGAAAGGGGGTGCCAGCCGCCTTGGGGCACAGGGGGTGGCAGGGAGCTGCGGGGACGGTGACCATGGGCAATGCACGGAAAGCAGCTCCATCACTCACAGACTTCTTGGACTTGCAGTCTAACTTCCTCCCCACGAGGGAAGTTTATCACCATCCTAGGTCAAGAGGGGCATAATCATGGGAAGCGCTAACTCCCTGGAAAGTGATAAGCAACAGGGTGAAGTGACAGGCTCTCTGGACAGAGAAATACCGGCGAAGAAGATGAACTTCGTGCCCCGTGACCACAGGACCTGGGCAGGCACCCATTCCGGCGATCGCAAGGACAAACGGCCAAGGGAGGCGGGAAGGCAGGGCCCAAGTCAGGTAACATTCCTGAGAGGAAGGATTATTAGGTGACACCGGGCCGAGGGCCCCGAGAGAGGGCTGGGCGGGAGGAAAGTTAGCAGGTGAAAGCGATCAATCTTGGGGAAGGAAGTGACCTTTAGGAGAAGCAAATAAAACACCAAAAACACGGGGGGGAGGGTAACAGGAGAAAATGGGCTCAGAAAAGCACTGAGGACCAAGACAGAGAAGGTGTGTTCGGGTAGCAGAGGAAGAAGAAAGGAAGTGGGGCGAGAGGGAAGCGGTGGGTGAGACCTGCCCGGGCCACGGGGGCGCAGGGCGGAGAGCGTGGGGGCTGGGGGTGGAGGAAGGTCGGAGGTGGCCGGGCCAGAGGCGGGGGGCGGGCGCTGGGCTCCCCGAGGTCCTGGAGGGGTAGAGGGTCGGGCTGTGGAGCCCAGGACCCAGTACAACGAGAAGGGGAGGCGCGGGGGCGGCTCCCGAGAGACAGGCGTGCATCCCTGGGGCCGACGGAGATTCCCCGCGGGGACCTCCGGGGTCCAGAGGGCGGTTACCGGGCCGGGCTGAGGGAACGGGGTGGGAAGGACACTCACAAATTTCTTGGATTTGCCGCCGTCGCCGCCCGCCGCGGGCAGCTCGTCCGGGCTCCGGCCCTTCTTCTTGTCCCGGGTCCCGCGGCCCGGTCCCAGGCCCCCGCCGGGCGGCTCCATGTCCAGGTTCGCGCCGGCTGGTGACCCCGCGCCCACACCGCTCCCACCCGGCTGCTCCCAGCCCGCAGCCGCCGCCGCCGCCCAAGCAGCTCCTCAGCCCGCCGCCGCGCCCCGCCTCATTAGCATGCCGGCTGCGCGCGCCTCATGAATATACAACGGCGACGCCTCGCTCCCGCCCACCTGCCCCACTTCCGCCCGGACCCGCAGCCCCTACCAATGAGTGAAGGGAGGGGGGTGGAGGGAAGCCGCGGAAGCTCGCTACCTGCCCCGCGGGCCTAACCATTCATACCCACGTGGGGGGTGACGAGTGGGCGGTGCAACCTCTCTGTGGCCGCCACCGCGAACATCGCCCTCTGCTGGTGGAAGCGGTGCAGGCCTCCCCACTCCGACGCAGAGACCACGTGGCTGTAAAGCCTGGACCTTCTCACACCGAGTCCCGGACATGAAGTGTGAATAAGAAATCAAATGAGACTGTTATCTTGGCAAAAATGTAGTGCCAGGACAATAGTTTTCATGTGCGCAATATCCACGGAGCACATGAAAAACAAAAGTGACAGTTATCCTTTATGAAAAGCTATGTACCAAGAACAGAGTGCTAGCTGGAACTTGGCAAGCTCTGGAGTTAGACTATCTAGTTTTGAATCCCAGGTTTGCTACTTTCTGTTTCTAATACAGATATACTAGTTATTGCCAATGTGCCTGAACAGTAATGTCACCATTTACCTGCACTTGCTCTATGCCAGGTACTATATAAAACACTGCATGTATTTTCTCACTGAATCCTCACAGTGCCATGTCAGATTTCTTTAGTCTCACCACTATACCGACAGGAAATTTGGACTTTGAGAGCTAAAGTGACTTGCCCATGGGCACATAATTGATAAAAATTTCAACCCAGGTTAGTCTGACTGCCAAGCCCTATGTTCAACCAGGATTCCCTACTGACATAACCAAACCTGAGTGAAAAGAACAGGTGTTCTCCAGGAGTATGTTATTTGCTCTACTGGCTTGATCTCTCCCTCAGTAACTTCATTCTCTCAGCTACAACTATTCCTTGAGTTAAAAGTATGTGGCACTCAGTAGGCCCTCAAAGTATGGACTGAATTATCTCGCCCACAGCCAGCAAAAGATTTCAAATGTATGTTCCTGGAGAGCAGATTCAGTGACTCTCACTCTGTAGACCCCAGCACTCAATCTAAGAGCTAAGATTGCAGGGTCTTTGCCAAGCTGTCTGGCTTCTAAATATGGCCTTCATGATGATCTTGTGTTCTACTTTCTAATTGCCTGATGAAAATTTGCATAGAGCTGTCCAGCCCACACTTCAAACTCAGTATGTCCAAAACAGTACAAAAGCTACTTTACTTTCTAAGCTAGGGTTGAAAACAGACAAGATTAAAGCATGGAGGAGTGACCCATCTACTATCCTTCTTTCTTATACCACTGTCTACATCTGCATTTATCTCACTCCTTACTGGATTGTAAACTTCTCCAGGGAAGGGTCCATGTTTGTGACTACTAGCATCGTTCTTCACATACAGTTAAGATGATGAGAAACTATTTGTCGGGCACTGTGTGCTAAGTAAGCACTTTGCTCTCCATGCATCTTCACCAACTAGCATCACCATTCCACCAGGTTCAAAAACCTGAAGTCCTCTTCCACCCCCTCTTTAGTAATCTGCCCACATTTGTCTAACTCTTAACCAGAAAGCTCTATGAACTCCCTATATATGAGCAAGATAATCCATGTAGATTACATAATAGGGCCTAACATAAGCTAAGTGCTGAGTGAATGTCAACTAAGATTTTTATTACATACTTCATCACCTGCCCCCTTCCTCTCCCTTCACATATAGCTAGCTAGCAAGAAGTAAGACTATTCACAGAAAGACAAAAGGTACAAAAAAATACCAACTTGGTTTATTGGATAAAAACAGTGGTAAAATGGACATAAAGCCAAAAGTTAGAACAGGAGATTTTCACATCCTCCCCAACTCAAAAATGTGCTTCCCATCATCTGGGGTTAAGGGGGTAAGCTCTGACTCTCCAAAAGCCCTCACTCTTCACCTGCACCGGAAGGAAGGCTTGCAGTAGAACTCATGAGAGGAGGAAGCCAGAGGCAGCCTCAGTCCTGATTACTCCTTCATCCCTAGCGGTCTCTGAGCTAGAGGGAAGCAGGGAAGGAATAAGGAGGCCAGAAGGGCTAAGACTGGCATCTAGGGCCCACTGCCCTATCCTTGTCTCATCCAATCCCAAACAGGTACCATTGGCAGGCCTTAGGAGGGAGAAGAAAGGAGATAGTTGGTTTGAGAACCAGATGTGGTCTCCAAACAGTCCCCTAGCATTGGTAAAACCAGTGAAGGCAACAGGTCCAGAGCTGGGGGACCCGCACCTTTTCCCTCCCACCCAATTAAGAGGTAACAAGGGATTCCTTGGGGGCACAGCAAGCACAGCTGCTCTTAAATCTCCACATCGCTCTCCTTGTCGTTGTCATGGTCTCCATCATAGAACTCATTGGGTGCCTCTGGCCTGCAAAGCAAGGGGAGAGAGGTGAGGGCTCCACTCTTCAAGCTCCAATATTTTCCCACATAGGCACCCTCTCTGGAGCCACTTCTTAAGCCCCTTTGTCAGGGAAGCACTCCTCCCCTTCTATTAGTAGAGACTGATCACTAGTCATTCCTCCACTCATGTAGTCAGTAAGCATTTATTGAGATTACTCTGTGCTAGCACTGTCATGAGCCTTAGCATTACATTAGTAGAGAATAAGCCAGACAACATTTCTGACAATCCCTAAAAACTTACCTAATAAATGAGACTCACAATAACTAACAAAGTAAATAAGGAAATATGATAATTTCAGATAATGGAGAGTACCATGAATAAAATGAAATAAAGGGAGATGTGACAGAGAGTGATGAAGGAAACGGATAAAATTTTCAGGAAGAATTATTAGGGAAGGCTGTTCTAAGAAAGTAAGACCTGAAGTTTGAGAAGGAACTGGCTAAAGTTCTCAGGAAGACCGTTCTGAGCTGCAAAAAATACCCACCAAGTACCACAAAGTTATAAAGGTGAAAGGAGACTGATGTATTCCAGTAAGAGCAAGGAAACCAGGATGTCTGGGAACAGTGAGCATGGAGAGCTGGTAAAAGATGCGACCAGGGATGTAGGTAAGGGCCAGCATGCAAGGCCTTTTAAAGGAATGGTCAGAAATCTGGATTTCCTTCTAAGTGCAATGGAAAGGAGAGATTTTGCCCAGCCAGCTGGCTCAGTGGTTGAGCACTGACCTATGAACCAGGAGGTCACAGTTCAATTCCCGATCAGGGCAAATACCCAGGCTGCAGGCCAATCCCCAGTGTGGCGTGTGTAGGAGGCAGCCAATCAATGATTCTCTCTCATCATTGATGTTTCTATCTCTCTCTCCCTCTCCCTGCCTCTCTGAAATCAATAAAGAAATATATTTTAAAAAAAAGAAGGGAGAAAGTCATCAAAGAGAAGCTGGGGAACTAAGTCAGGAAAAGCCCTATCTGCCTGGTAAGCAATGTCTCAGTTACTTTTAAGCACACAAGGTTTCAATGTGTGGAGTCAGATTCTGGTTTGAATGTCATCCCTGATATTAAACTAGCTGGGGAACCTTCAGAAAGTTATTTAACCTCTCTGAGCCTTAGAATCCTCTGGATTGTCTGATGGCAACGGAATGATGATATGTACATATTGCTATAAAGCACTTAGTACTGAGTCTGATGCTTAGCAAACCCACAAAAAGTGATAACTCTTATTACCACTATTCTGCAAATAATACACAAACTGGAGACATCAAAGAACAGGAACTCAGTGGGCAGTCTGACAGGGAGGTAGGATTTAGGACAGGAAGAAGCCTGAGGCTTCTGCTGGCTGTTGAGAGGGGGGGATACAACGCAGAAACTAGGCCCAGATATCAGACTAGAATTATAGATGAAAAGGTCACACTTTGACTTTCATTTTCTTAAAAAACGGTAAAAACTTGTGTTTACGTTCCTCCTTTTGGCAATTTCCAGAATTTAAGCCTCAATGACCTGGAAAAGTTTTAAAGGAGATGATGGGTCAAAAAGGAATTCCTGAGGCCCGAGCTTCAGATACTTCCTCAACCAAGAGTAGGAATAAGGGAGTATTCATGGAGGAGGAAGGCTGGAGTAGTCCCAAGGGTCCGAGCAGTGAAGCCCAGCTCCACAGGATGCATCTGGAAGAGTGAACTCTAAGAGAAGCAGATTCTGGAAGCGAAGCCCATCAGACTCTGCAGCAGGGCCAGTCCAAACCTCTGACCCTACATGGGAGCAGGACCAGATGTCCTGCAAGTGTCCAGCTGTGGTTATCCTTCAGTCACATAAGGAAATCTGTTCTCCATTAAGTGCATCTGTTTCTGCACTTCTGGATTCTATTGTCTTTCCCCTTCATTTTCCAGAAAAGCCTACTTTGAGATTAAAAATACATTCTATGCTAGTCTTTTTTTCCCTAATTCATTGCATCTGTAAATATTTTAGTATCTATCTCAGAACGATAAAGGCTTTTTTAAAAACCACAATACAATTATCATACCTAAAAGAATTAACAGAGGAAAGAAATCAAAGGGTCTTAGAGAGCAGTATACCGGCAGTGACCTGTCCAGCTCAAAACCCGGAAGTAAGATGCTGGCAAGAATATAAACTGTTACAGACTTTTTGGAAGGCAATTTGGCAGCAAATATTTAAAAATTTAGCACACATAGCTTTTGACCCAGCAGCAACAATTCTAGGAATCTAATCTACTCAAACAAGCAAGCTAAGATGTACATGAAAGAGGGTCCATAGCCACATTCTTTGTAATAATGAAAAAAATGGGAAATATGTAAATGTCCATCAATGGTATTTGGTTAAGTGAGGCTACATCCACACAATAGAATATTATAGAGCTGATAAAATAATGAAGCAGACCTATATATACTGACATGGGAAGACACACATTGCTTTGTAAAAAAAACAGAAAGAACCAGTTGTAAGAGTTGTAAGTTGTAGAGCAACCCATAAAGAATGACCCAACTTGTATTAAAAAAAACACACACAAAGAAAACTGCGTAACTCTGAGAATGAGTGTATATGTGCATTTTTGTTTATCTGTGCATGTTGAACAGTATACTTAATCTATAGAGAAAAACCTATCTGAAAAGATACAAATCAAACGAAAAGTGATTACTTTGTGGACTGGGTCTTGGATTGTGTAAATGCAAACTTAACATATTTTGGTGCTGTTTAAAATTTTTACAGTAAATATATGTTGCTTATGTCATTAAAAACTGGGGGGGGGGAAAGAGTGTGAAATAGCAGCAGACTGAAAAGTAGGCATACTACAGAAGCAAGCCAGGGAAAATTAAGCTAATGTCTCAGTTTACTTTTCCCCTCTTCACCTCCCTGACAATCCTGCTAGAATTCCCGCCCCCCCCCCCCCCTCTTGTCCCTGCCCCAGACCTGCTGTAGTTCTCCTCAGGACCCCTCTCCTCTGCATCAGCCTCATCAGTCCTGTCATAGGTCAGGAGGTCTGCGGGCACATCGTGAATCTGGACGCTAGGTGCATGGTTCAGCATCTTCAGGTTTTCAAAGATCGTCTGGCGGATCTGGTCCAGATACTGGTTGGAGTTAAGGAATAGAGAGTGAGCAGCTCGCAGTGATTCAGGGCATCCACCCTTCTAGCTGCCTTTCACCCCTATCATCCTAGTTTTAATCCCATTCTTAATCCTACTTTGAGTACCCCAACTGATCAGTGTCCTATTCCCACCCCCAACTGCCTCTACTTTAACCTGTTTAGAATCCTCCTCTAGCTGCTATCAGTGAGAGTGATGGCTGATAACTTTCTTCTCTGGTTTCTCTGATTTCCCACATCCTGGACCATTCCTGGGCTCCCCACCCTTGTGCTCAGCTTCTCCAAACTACTGACCTGGCGAGAGTTCTGATTCTCGATGCGGGTGCTGACATCTGGATGGAGCGTGAAGTCTGGGGCAAAGTACTCAAAGTATTCTTTGGAGGGAAAAGATTTGACGGAGAGAGTATGGCTCAGACAGACAATCAGGTCCCAAGACTTCCCAATCTCTTTCCTTCCCATCCCAAATCCCTACATTATAGTTGCCTAATCTTTTCACTGTTCTGAGCTCAGGGGGTTAGTCTGTAGAGCTCTGAGAATATCAGTTTCCTCTCTGCCTTCAAGCCAGGCCATTGTGAGAACAGCCTTCCTGGTGTCAGGGTAACATGGGGTGGTCCTTACCACTATAGGGAAGCTCCTCACTAATGGCCTCTTCTACCAGCAGCGATGTCTCATACGTCCTGAAACCAACCAGCAGGAAGGGGGCAGGCTGAGCAAGTGGCCTAAAGGGCCCACCTTGCCAGCCCTCAGGGAGCCCCTAGCTCACACTGGACAAAGGGGAGAAGGAAAATCAGGGAGTGTGCTTACCAGCACCGAGCAACATTTCGGACAGTATAACCACCACCACCTAGCACCAGGAGAGGAATATTGAAGCTCTTGACATATTCGACGCATTCCCTATTAAAAGAAACCAAAGGAATTAGGTAAAGGTAGTTATGAAAACCCAAAATACACACCTCTTGGTGTTGTCTGGAAAGGGGCACAAGGAGACTAGATAGGTTCTATATTTTGATCTAGGCAGTGGAATTCATTGAGTTATATCCTTGAGATATGTGTACTTTATTATATTTCTGTTGTGTCTCAATAAAAATTTTAAAATAAAGTGCACTCCTGTTCTATACACCCATCCTGGCACCCTACCTGTTAATCAACTATTCTCATCCATGGCCTAGCAAGGGCTATCACTTCTAAAGCCAAAATATAACTCAAATCATCCATTTCTCTCCATCGCTACCTCCTCCACCTCAGCCCGGCACCACATTTCCAGCCTAGACAACACCAATAGCTCCCTAACTGGTCTCCCCACTTCCACTCCTGTCTCCCCGACCCAAACCTTTCCCAAGCAGTAGTCACTTTAAAACATGAATTGGATCATGGCACTTCCCTGCTTCATATCTTTCAATGATTTCCCATTTTATCTGAAATATAATCTAGACTCCTGACCAGGTCCAAAGGCTCTATTCAGCCTCGCCACTGCTGACCTCTCAGACCTCGCCTCACACCACCGCAGCTTACTCCCTGTGGTCTTGCCTCACTAGTTTTACTTCACATCCTCTCCACACCAGCTCTTCCCCGCCTCAGAGCCTCTGAGTGGGTCCTGCCCGCCGCTTGGGACAGCCTTCTCTCTGCTCTTATGGCTCACTCCTTGTAGCCTTCAGGTTCTCAATCCAAATGTCAACTCCCCAGAAAATCCTTTCCAAATCGTACTATCTAAAAGTAGGTTCCCCACTGCTATCCTGTATTTCAGCTTCCCATCTTTTCCCTTCACAGGATTTATAACAATCTACTTGGTTTGCTTCTCATGTTTTGTCTGTTTCCTACACTAAACTGTAAAGTTCATGGGAGTTTCCCCATTGCGTCCCCATCTCCTGTACAATGCCTGGAACATAACAGGAGCTTAATAAAAACCTATTGTGAATAAATGACCAGCTGGGAACCCTGTTTAAGGTGACCTTTCTGGTTCAAGTACAATTTGGCTTTGGCTTCTTGACTTTCAAGAAGAGGTAAGACTCATTTTTCCATGACCTCCTCTCTTGTATTGAGGTCCAAACCACTTGAAAACCTGTGGGAGTCACAGGAGGGTCAGTCTCACCCATGTCCTCGAATGCTGAGGTTGAAGCAGCCCAATCGATCACAGCCCAGGGAGTCAGCTCCACACTGCATAAAACAAAAGCCCAGGCAGCTGCGGTAAGGTAACTGATCAGAATGTCCCAGGTGCGCTTCCCTTCTTCCCTTCCCTTCCCCACTGACTCTTTCCTGCTCTCTTCTTCCAAACCTAGGAAGAGCCCTCCTAATCAGGCACTGGCAGTATTACCTGGAGAACGATGCATGTGGGTTGGTAGAAGTCCACCACCTGGTTGATAACCGGCTGGAAAAGGTGCTTGTAACCTGGGAGAGGGCCAAAGATGGGTACCTGGCACCCCAAGGGGATGGGGAGACAGGGAACAAAAGGAAAAAGGGGGTTGAGCGAGCATATAGCCGAGGAAAGAGGCAACCCAAGGAAACAAACCATTGGTTCTGAACTTCTGGAGGGGTCCCAGACCCATTGGAGTGATGGATGAAAGCTAATGACCCTTTTCCCAGAAAAATGCACATACACATAATGTGTTGCATACAGTTTCCGGGAGTGGGGGAATGAGGGGGGTCGGCTCATGGTCCTTCTGAAGGCCATTCATCCTGAAGGACACCTGGCACAACAGCAGGCAATACCAGGCAGAAGAGGTTAATTCAAGGAGAGAAAGAAGGGGCCCAGTGAGCAGGAAGAAGACTTCAGTACTTACTCTGGTCATCAATGCCATCCCGCAGGGGTACATTGAGACAGTAGTAGCGGCCACTCTCTGCTCCAACTTCATACATGTCACCTACAGGGAAGTGGGAGGTGGGGGCTGGCAGCCACACATGGGAAGCATCCACAACACAACTGCTTCAACCCAACCAACACTGAGGGCCTCTCATTCCATCTACATACCTGCCCCACACACTCCCTGGAGCTACTAAGTCTCCTGCAACTTGCATTCATTCAACAAATACTTTTTGAGGGCCCACTAGGGGTCAAGCTATGTACTAGGCATGGGGGATACAGCAATAAAGAGAACTAATGAAATGAAGGAAATACCACTAAGCTTATGTTTTTGTGAGTAAACATAATGAGGGAGACAGTAAACAAAGTACCACAATAAATACAAACAGCAGTGAGTGCTCTGTGAGAAACAAGCAGAGTGATGTGAGAGCAGTGGGCAAGGAGGTGAATACGTTAACTGGGTGGTTAGGAGACGCTTCTCTGAGGAGGGGCAGCTGAGCTGAGACCTGAAGGCTGAGAAGGAGGCAGTCATGGTAAAGAGAAAGGGATGGGCATTTCTATTCCCGTACCTGTGCCGGGGAAGAAGTAGTTTCCATATTTGTGGAAGGACACTGTCATGACCCGGTCAGTGAGGTAGAAGGCTTCCTGGACCCCATCACCATGATGGATGTCAATATCAATGTAGAGCACCCGAGGGTGGTACCTGGGGTGAGGGCAAAGCCAGGGTCTGAGGCAGAGGTGGACCCCAGGAAGAAAATCCCCCAGCCACTCCTCCCAAACACAAGGTCTGGGGTTATCAAGAGTCTGCTTCCACTCAATTTCACCAAAATCACCTGAAACCTAACACCACCAGTTCCCTATGGGCAACCCTGGGGCTCAAGCCTGGATGCAGGGACAGGAGAGGGATGTGCAGAGAAGGTTGAAATGTAAGCAGGCAAGAGGGAATCTGCAGCAGAGCACAGGAAGAGGCAGCCTAAGCAAAGCATGAAGAATTTGGGAGAAGCGAGTATGGGGATGGAGGACTGGGTCAGGGCCAGGGCAGTCTGAGATCTCGTCAGCTAAGAGTCTGATTAAGTCCCTCCATCGCCTCCCAGGTTACTCACTTGAGCAGCTCCAGGATGCCAATCACAATGTCATTGACATAGCAGAAGCCAGAAGCCTATGGCAAGACAGTGGTCTTGTAAAGAAAGGAACAATTCCTCCACCCAGTTGCCCCCTACTGTCATCCTCAACACCAACCCTAGGGTAGCTATAGTCTCCCCCATTACCTCCTCACTCACCTCAAACTTCTTGGCATGGTGCAGACCTCCAGCCCAGTTAATGGCAATATCACAGATCTAAAAAACAAACACCCAACTCACAGTCCTCCTGCCCACCCCCAAAGATGGGAGCTCATGGTCAGGGTTAAGCCCTTGAGTCCAGCCAGCCACAGAAAGGGGGAATGGGACTCAGGGCTGTGGTCACCTTGTTGTTCAGCTGGGTTGCTCCTTGCAGAGATGCGCCTGTGTAACGGGAGCAGAACTCAAAGAGCCCGGGAAACACTGGGCTGCAGGGAAGAGGAGCAAGTTGAAGCCCTTTTACCTCTATCCGGCCCTCCCTACACCTCCCCCAGCCCAAACCCCTCCAACCTCCAGGCTTTAATAAGCTGCTCTCCCCCTCCTACAGGATCAAGTTATCTGCAAATGTATTCAACAAATATTTTGGACCAAACCATGCCCCAAGCCCTGATGGGAAGTAAAAAAGGATTTAACACTGTCAGGAAGTTTGTACCCTAGCTGGAGAGAGAAGCAGGCAGCTTCTAGGTACTTGAGTGTACACACAAAGAGGAAACAAGTTGAAAGGGAATGTTGAGCTCTATTTTTCTTAAAAGTTTCTTCGGTGTATATCACTTTAACATAATGCTCAATAATGTTCTTTATAGCTACACATTTTAAAGAAAGTTATCTTCCTATAGTTTGCACAAAATAGTAATGATGAAATAACCCACAGAAAGCCTTTAACACAGTGTGTGGAACCCAGTGAGCCTTTAATAAATGTCATCTATCATTATTAGCATCTTCATTTTTTATAAAAAAGAGAAGCTTGAAGCCAGACACAAAAGGCTACATACTCTGTAGCTCCATTTCAATGACAAAATATAGGAACAGACCTCAGGATCAGTAGTTGCCTAGAGTTAATGTGGAGAGAAGGGATTAACTTCAAAAGGGCATGAGGAACCTTTGAGGGATAAATGACCTTGTTGTCAAAACTCTCAGAACTGTATACCTAAAAATTCTACTGTATGCAAATTATACCTTCATAAACTTGACCGTCAGCAAAGGAAATGCTTTAAACAATCCCTCACTTTAGGTCTCCAAGGACATAGTGGAGCCGACACATTGGACTATGTGAAAAAGAAAATTGTAGGGAGTGTTTGTTTTTTTAAATATATTCTTATTGATTTCAGAGAGGAAGAGGGAAAGATAGAAACATCAATAATGAGAATGAATCATTAATCGGCTGCCTCCTGTACACCCCCTACTGGGGATGGAGCCTGCAACCCGACCATGTGCCCTTGACTAGAATTGACCCTTGTCCGCAGGCAACACTCTATCCATTGAACCAAACGGCTAGGGCAGGAGTGTTTTTTTAAAATATATTTTTATTGACTTCAGAGAGGATCAGAGACAGAAACATCAATGATGAGAGAGCCTCCTGCACACTCCCTATTGGGGATCGAGCCTGCAACCCGGGCATATGCCCTGACCAGGAATCGAACCGTGACCTCCTGGCTCATAGGTTGATAACCAACCACTTAGCTACACTGGCTGGGGTGTAGGGAGTTTTATAGTTTCTCAAAGAGTTTGAGAAGAATTTGTGATTGACACCTAAACAAGCAAATGAATAAACAATGAAATTATCAGCTCCAGGAAAAACAAAAACTTGTACAAGAAAAAGATTAAATCATAGCATACTATTTGGCTCAATGGTAAAATGACTTTTTCAAAATTAAAAAAATATAAACATAGAATACTTATTTAATAAAAAATTGTCATACAACTACATTCTGAAGCTGGTAGGGAAGGGGAAACCAGGTGATGGTATAAGGAGACTAAATGCTCATCTTCAATTATAAGAGTTTAATAGACCATTGCTAAATGAAGAAATAGCAATATGAGCATCTCATAAGAAACAGTATAGAATGGTAGCATGTTTAACAGCCTAGATTCTGAGGCAGCTACCTAGGTTCAAACCTTGACTCTTTGACACCTAATGACTGTGAGTCTGGGCAAGATAAAGCTTTCTGTGCCTAAGTGTTCTCATCTGTAAAAAGGAGACAGTCATAGACCCTGCTTCATAGGGGTAGTTGAGACTAAATGAGCTAATGACTGGAAAGCATTTAGAATAGCACCTGACAAACAGTAGGCATTACCTAAGTGTATTAGATTATTAGTAACAGTAGTAAATTAGTATTATTATTTTGAAGTGCAAAGATAAATATCAGAAGAAATAGCTAAAGAAGCTAAAAGTGGCTGCCACTGGGGAGAGGGATCTATGGGTGGAAGGGACAGTTCTGGGACTGTTTTGGTTTGTGTGTTTTTTCCCCATTAAAAGCCTTGTAGTATAATTTAGCTTTTATTATTAGCACCACGCTCTAACCAACTGAGCTAACCGGCCAGCGGTTAATTTAGCTTTTATATTAGATTACTTTGAAAACTGTCAGAAATTAATTGAAAGGAAAATCCCTAATTCTCATCTGAAATACAGATAAGCACAAGTTTGACACTATGATGCTGCGCAAAGGGCCCAGTAGTAGCGTTCCCTAAGTGCACAAAGGGCTTTCACGGGGCCCCAGCTGTGGCCTGAGGGCTGACTCTGCATTCGAAGACATATAAAGTGAACTCAGAAATAGCAGTAGCAGCAATAACAAAAAACCAAGAAACCACCCAAGGCAACATGTGACTGAACACCAAATGACAGTGCAGTGTGTGCAGGACAGACCTCTGCGGCTGGAGTGGTCAAGACAGGCTTTGTGGTGTGAAACTTCCTGGTGGTGTGAAGGCTGGTAAGGCCTTGGAGAGGCTGAAGGGGGAACGTAAGGCATTCCAGGAGGTGCTCAATGCCAGCCTGAGGCGTTGGTGTCTGTTTCTCCAGCCCAGGCTACTTCTATTGATAGGATATTTTAGGGAAACAGATTAGTGTAGTACTTTAAAACCTGGGCTCTGAATTTGAATTCTGCCACCTCCACTGACCAGTTATGTGACTCAGGCAAGTTACCTAAATCTCTTCAAACTTCAGTACACCCAACACCAGGAAAAGGACTATTACATCTCAGGGTTAGTGTGAGAAGTGGATGTAGCAGCAATCCTCAGCATAGCAGAGTAAGCACTCATGGTAGCTATTGTAGGAAACTCTACAGGATCAACAGCCTGGTCTCTTCAAGAATTAAATTCAAGGGAAAGAAATGTTACAGATTAAGAATTTTAAGAGACATATCAACCAAATGTAATGTGTGAACCTTGTTTAGATCCTGATATAAATACATCAATTGCGATAAAGAAAAATTATAAGACAATTGGAAAAAATTTGGATACTGATTGCATCTCCGATATTAAGGAATTACTGCTAATTTTTTAGGTGTGATAGTAACATTGTGCATTTTTTAAGGGGATCATTTGGAGATACATAAAGTATTCACAGATAAAAGAATATAATATCTGAGAATTTTTTTTTTTAATATATTTTATTGATTTTTTACAGAGAGGAAGGGAGAGAGATAGAGAGCTAGAAACATCGATGAGAGAGAAACATCGATCAGTTGCCTCCTGCACATCCCCTACTGGGGATGTGCCCGCAACCCACGTACATGCCCTTGACCGGAATCGAACCTGGGACCTCTCAGTCCGCAGGCCGACGCTCTATCCACTGAGCCAAACCGGTTTCGGCTGAGAATTATTTTTTAATTGATTCTTAGAAAGAGAGGAAGGGAGAGGGAAAGAAAAACATACAATGGCTGCCTCGAATGGAACCGGCAACATTTGGGTGCACAGGATGACACCCAACTGAGCCACACCAGCCAGGGCTGGGAATTGTTTTAAAATAATCTAACGTGTTCCCTGGCAGGGTGGCTCAGTTAGTTGGAGTGTTATCCCATGTTCGATCCCCAGTCAGGGCATGTGAGGGAGGCAACTGTTGCCTCCTGATAAGATGTTTCTCTATTATATCAATGTCTCTCTCTTTCTCTCCCCACCCCCTTCTTCTCTCTAAAATCAGTAAAAATAACATATCCTCAGATGACAATTAAAAATAATTTTTTTTTAAAATCATAATCTAATGTGAGGGGATACAGATGAAGATTTGCTTACAAGTGTTGCAGCTGCATGATTGATGTATGGAGTATGCTGTACTATTCTTTCAGAAATGTTTGAAATTTTCCCTAATAAAAAGGTTAAAAATAAACTGAGTAAATGATAGCTTTTATGGTCACTCTATTTTCAAGGGTGCACACTAGAATGTAAGTAAGGATCAGGGCTCATCTTTCTTATCCATTCCCTTTCCCAAAGGGTCTAGGTTTTCCTGGTACGGTACACGCCCAATCATGTAAACCTGGATCATATCTACTCGCTCTCTTGCTTTTTAAAACACTCTGAAGCCGTGCCTCTCCTCTAGGGGTAAAAACCCTAATTCATCATAAGGCTGTGTACTTTTTAGAGGCCCTGCCTATCACTGCAGCCTCAATTCAGATCACTCTTCTCTTCATATTCTGAGGTTGGCCATTTTTGTTCCTCAAATGAGTCATACTCTATCCGACCACAGACCCTGGCACATGTCATCCCTACTGCCCATGACATTCCTCCCCTCACTCTCTCTCCTCCCAACCACTGTTGCCTAATTACCTCTTACTCTTT
Source organism: Myotis nattereri (assembly GCF_964212035.1). Lineage (NCBI taxonomy): Eukaryota > Metazoa > Chordata > Mammalia > Chiroptera > Vespertilionidae > Myotis > Myotis nattereri. Next base: position 82,829,660 of record NC_138080.1, read on the forward strand.
CTTCGGATCTCAGCTCAATCTTTACTACTTCCTCTAGGAAGCCTCCACCGACCAGACTCCCAAAGCTGGGTAATTCTCCCTCATATATACCCTCATATGCTGTCATGTACCTCTCCTTTTCAGGACTCACAACTATAATATTAAAATTTTGCTATTGTTGATCATTGCATCCCTAGCATTTGGCACAGGGCCTGGCCTAGAGCAAATGACCAATAAATATTTGTTGAATAAACCAATGAGTAAATGATGACTCATTGACTCAGCATCTTCCCACACACTGCCTCCAAGACCTCACTCAAGTGTTCTTGAAATGCCTGGCATCAAAAGTTCTAGTCTTCTCACCAGTCATCGCCCACGTTGAAGGCATTAAGGCTCTTGGTGAAGCCTTGCATATTGGTGGGGCTCACTCTCTGCAGGAAGTCAATGTAGTCCTCAGAGTGGAAGCGGCACATGTCATGCTGGGAGGCCTGGTATGGCTTGAAGACCTCAGGACAGAAACACAAGGTGAATCCAGGCAGGGTCAGTCTCAATCATGGAGCTGAGACCACCTACACTGAACCAGTCCTGGGGATTATCCAAAACCACACCTGCAGTCCCCTTGCCCCTAGTCCTTGTTAGGCTGAGGCAGAAGAGAGGCTCTGATAAGCCCGGTGGTTTATTATGATCAAGTCCCCTAAACACCACTGGACTTGCCTTTTTCCTTCCCACCTCCAGCCGAGCCTTTCCTACCTTCTAACGGTGAGCCCCGATCCACTGCCCTCTTCCCTGGATCTCCTCCCCTGGGCTCTGGTTCTGCTCTTTCTGTCTCTGAGTTCTTTTGGAATCAAATAATATGGCATGTATGAACATCTTCTAATTAAAGCTCAAAGTACCCAGGTGCTAAGCCAGATATTTATCTTTGTTTTGGGGGTGGTAGTCACATGCTTCTTTAGAAATTGGGCAAAACCAAAAAGCCTTTCTCTCCCCAGAAAATGTACATAGGTATATACCAGCACAAGATTTCAGGAATTCATAGATTCACGCACCAACAACACCTCAATCTCTTCTATGACCAATTCACTTGTCTGTGCCTCAGCAGAAGCAGTGGACACTCATTCATACTTTGACTGATTCCCCTTGCAACGCATGTGGGCTGAGCTTAACTGTTATAACCGGGTATCACAGCTACAAATTCCAAGCCTGGGACAGGCAGCATGTTTTCCTGGGAGATGAAGGGTTGGGTAGTGGTTACCTGTGTGGGGTATTCTAGGTTGAAAAGGTAATACCCAGGACATCTGCTACCCTTCACATACGCATTTACACGGAGGGCTGTGGTCCTCCCTGGAGCTTCAGCTCCTTGGTGGTGGAGACGGGTTGCAGAGGAGAAGGGATAGAAACTGAGGGTAAACCTCACATCCCCTTTCCCTCCTCTGAGGCTAAAGCACTGCCCACACCCCAAAATGCTGGGGAGAAAAACACCTTCCGTCTTCAAACCAGCCCCACTCCACCCTAACTCGCCCAGTGTGAGTCCACCTGAGGTCAAAGGGTGGCTGACCTAAGGTGAAAGAGTAACTCCCATGAAGTCGGTGGGTGCGCTCACCAGCACTCTGCATGTGGGGGTGCGGGTGCTCCTGGTTCCTTCTATCCAGCCTGCCCCCACCCCCACTCTTGGGTGGGTCTCACTCGGTGCATTCCGTGCGGCCTACCTGGCTTTAGGGCCGCAGCTCGCCCCCACCCTCAATCCCCAGCAGAGGCGGCGGAACTCACGATCATCTTCTTGTAGAGGCCGTAGTGCAGGACCAGACTATGGGTCAGCGCCAAGCGGTGAGGCTTCATAGGGTGCCCGGCCCCTGGGAGTAGAGAAGAGAGTTCGTCAGTTGTAGCCCCAGCCTGCACCCCTCCGCGTCCCGAACCCCTCGGGTGCCACCTTGCTCCCTCACCGTAGTGGAAGTTGCCCACGTCCGGGTCGTAGAAATAGGCCACGGTTTTGGCCATGGTGCCCGCGGGACCAGGCCCCGCGCCTCAGCCGCCCGCCCGGCTGCCGGCCCCACCTCCCGTCGTACGTGCTGCGTAAGCACGTCGCCGGCCTCTGCGGAACCGGGAATCCAGGCCCCGCCTCCTCTAGGCCACGCCCAAGCCACGCCCCCTGCGGCTAGTTCTGGGCGTGAGCGTCTGGGCTTGGGCAGAAGACAGGTGGCATCGATTCTAGGATGCCAGGGCCATTTCCTCCCAGGCCGGGGGGGTGGGGGGGGGGGCAAATCCTCGAGAAGCCGAGACATCCCGTCCAGCCACCTGTCCTAAACCGGGTGCAGGCCGTGGTCACCTCTCTAGAAGGCTCGGGAGAGCCGGCCACACCGCCCCTCTCGGGTGCAGAAAGCCGGCTTCCCCCGGCCACTGGGAAGATTCCTGGCTATCCACCCGGCCGGGGTATCTAGGGGCAGGAGCCGCGCCGGGCGTGCGGGATAGACTAGAGAACACGCTCGCCTGACTGCCTCGCCACCCCACCCAGACCCAGGCTCGGCGCCGCACACTCCCCGGGGGGGCCGGCGCAGTCACGCGCACACCACATTTGCGTTCACAAGCGCGCAAGGCCCTCGCTCTCCGCCCCGCACACCTGCGCTCCGCCCCCTGGTCCTGGGCCGGCGTCGGGCGAAGGCTTTTGGGAACCCAGGGTGGCTGCGGCGGCGCACCCCATCTCTTCCCCTTTCCGGGGCCGGAGTTGTCGGGAATCTGCCGCTGCTCCCAGCCAGGCGGCATCCCTCTCCATCCTTCCCTCCCCCCCGCCTGCCGCGGCACCGGTATCTGCAGCCGCAGCCCGGAGCCGGTGAGGCGGCGAAGGGGGGAGGGGAAGGAAGAGAGGGATGAGAGCCGGGAGGGCGTCGGGGGCCCTGAGCCGGACTAGGACGCCCCTGGAGCCGGAACCCGAGCAGGAGCCGGAGCCGGAGCCAGAACCAAACCACCGGTACTGGGTGGGCCAGGTGGTCAGAATGGGAGGAACCGAAAGGGGGGCGGGTGCTGGAGTACAGATCAGTGAGGGGCTGCAGAGGCCTGGCTCAGGCCGGGGCGGAGGAGGTGCGGACGCTGACTCAGGCGCGATTCTTGCGCTGACCGCCTGCGAATTCCGTCCCATCTCGCTCTGTAGTGTCCTTGGAAGGGACGGGAGCGCAGGACAAACTGGAAAGGGGAACGCTGTGGGCGTCGGGAAAGCGGGAGCAGGGGAGAGGGCTTGCGCAGCCGCGGTCTGGCACCCCTGGCCCTGACCAGCACCCCTGGCCCTGACCAGCACCCCAGGCCCGGACAGCTCCCTGGTGGGGGGGGGGGGGGCTGGACCTCCGAGGCTTGCCTGTTTCAGATCCTGAGGATGGCATTTCCATCCCTCCCCCAACCCTAGCTGCAGCCCCCAAACCCCGGGAGGCGCCCTGGCCCGCGCTCGCCCCCCAGGGCCTCATGGCGGAACCACAGCCTGACCTGGAGCCACCCCAACATGGGCTGTACATGCTCTTCCTGCTTGTGCTGGTCTTCTTCCTCATGGGCCTCGTGGGCTTCATGATCTGCCACGTGCTCAAGAAGAAGGGTTACCGCTGCCGCACATCCAGGGCCTCGGAGCCTGATGACACCCAGCTCCAGCCCCGTGAGTGAGGAGCCTAGAACCCGGCTCGGTCACTTTTCCTTACCCTTGTCCCCACACCTCTGTCTGCCTTCCTGGCCAACAGACCCAGTCAAGTCCCAACCAAGCCTTCAAAAGGCCTAGTGATGCTTCCTTGGGTCAGCAAGTGGGGTGACACCGCCCTGAAAGCAAGGCTAGAGAAGGCAGCATGGGTGGGTAGGGCCCACTGGTGGTAATCTTGGGCTCCCATTGACTTCTCATCTTTTCTGCCTTGGCCCCTGAAATGCTAATTCCCAGCACGATGACCAATAGGCACACGGTTATTTCTTGAGCAATAAGCCACAGGAGCCACCTGGTAATGTCCCCCAAAAGCTGACTCACGTCCAATTCCTTGTCAACCTTTTTCTTCCTTTAGCTGACGACGATGACATGAATGAGGACACAGTAGAGAGGATTGTTCGCTGTATCATCCAAAATGAAGGTGGGTGTAAGCGCCCCACCCCCCACCCCCTGACTTTCTCTTGCCCTGACCTCCACCTCCACCTCCACTGACTCCTCCTTTTCCTTCTCCCCTCAGCCAATGCTGAGGCCTTGAAGGAGATGCTGGGGGACAGTGAAGGAGAAGGGACAGTGCAGCTGTCCAGGTGAGCTGGAAACAAAGGCCAGCATGACTTAGCTTGCCTTGGAGAGTACCCTCTCCTCCAGCACAGTCCTCTCCCAGTCTCCTCGCATGTTTGGGGTCAGGGGAGGGCAAAGCTGGCTAACCTATAGAAAGAAAGACGTTTATGTAGAAATCTCAAGTCCTTCCAATCATACCTCCCTTCTGGGTATCATCAAGCTTTCCATTCACCCTTTGTGCCACTCCTTTGGGTTAAGCACTGCCCTCTTCTTAGAAAACAGCTCTGGGAAGGAGAACACGTGATCACTACCATCTTAATATTGAGTTTATTGGATAAAGACAGAAAAGAATGTTGGGGCCTGGGGGAAAGTGGGCATCTGGAGGCTTGAGGAGCACGCCGAAAGAACAGAACAAACAGAACAGGAAGAGAAATGGCAATGTCACCCCTGCTCCCTTCCTCTCTACTGTCCAGCGTGGATGCCACTTCCAGCCTGCAGGATGGAGCCCCCTCCCATCATCACACAGTGCACCTGGGCTCTGCAGCCCCTTGCATCCACTGCAGCCGCAACAAGAGGCCCCCACTTGTCCGTCAGGGACGCTCCAAGGAAGGAAAGAGCCGTGCCCGGCCTGGGGAGACCACCGTTTTCTCTGTGGGCAGGTGGGGATAGAGTGCCGCAGGGGGGAGATTGAGGTGGGGGATCCTGACTCCAAAGGTGGGCCCCACCTCTCTACTCCTGGATTGTGACCTACAGCAAGAGTAGGTTATACAATATGCCCCACAATCTGACATCTCCGCTGCCCGAGGCTAGAGGGAAGTGGCCATCAAACCAAAGATATCCCTGGTTGGAGGGGGGAGGGCCAAGCAGCCCCTGAGTTGTGATCCTAAGACCCAGTGTTCCCTTCCCTCCCAGGTTCCGGGTGACACACATTGAGAGGCGCTATGGACTGCATGAGCATCATGATGGCTCCCCCACAGACAGGAGCTTGGGGTCTGGTGGGGGGCAGGACCCAGGGGGCAGCCAAGGGTCTGGGGAAGGGCAGTCCAGGGCAGGGATGCCAGCCATGGAAAGCCTGCCCCCCGAGAGGCCACAGCCCCAGGCCCTTGCCAGCCCCGCAGTGCAGAATGGACTCAGGGACAGCAACCTAGTCCCTTGTGCCCTTGGAGGGAACCCTGGAGCCTCTGCAGAGTCACCGCTGGCAGCTGGAGGGAGAGGCCCAAGCCCAGGGCTGGCCAGTCAAGAGGCCAATGGACAGCCAAACAAACCGGACACATCAGATCACCAGGTATGAAGACATGGCCAGGGCTGTGGTGGGCTGAGCTCTTACTGCCCTTTACTCTGGAGATGGGGTGCACTGGTATGACTCACACCCTATTCTCCTGCTGTCGGCCCCTCCTCTCACTCAGGTGTCTCCAGCACGGGGAGCGAAAGGTGTGTGAGGTACGTGTGCCTGGGCTTCAAGTCAGATAATCTCATCCTCCCACCCCCTCCTTACATTCCTTAAGCCCATTGGCTGGCTGCCTGTACCCCCAAGGTAGACTGCAGGCTTTCCCTTTGCTACATAGTCTTTGGTTTGGTGGTGGGGAGCCGGCATGCGCTCCAGGGAACAGGGAAGGTGCCACAGCCTCCAGGGGAAAGCTGGAATACAACTTGACTGGGAGGCAACACTATTATCCTTCCTCTTCCCCAAGCCTCCTCCTTCATTGCTGAGGAACTACCAGTTGCAGAGCCAGGGGCTGGGTGGCCATGAAGCCCCTCCTTTCCACTGGACAGCACTGCCCCCAGCGGAGGGACCGGTCCTAATCGGTCTCAGCCTGGAGGACACTGGGAAAAGGCACCCACCCCCACCCCCGGCCCTGGCCCTCAGTCCCCTTTCCTTGCCTGCCAACAGGCTGCCTGACCCACGTTCCCCATCACCTCGCTCCATATGCTGGAGTGTGGCAACTGGGATCAGGCCCCCTAAAGCAATAGCACCTTAGGCCCCCTGCCCTTTATTCACTGTCAATAAATCTGCTCAGACCATTACAGTTGTTTCACATAATGGCTCCAACTCCTTCTGACAGGTCCGCCCCGTCCCAGCCCCCAAGCCCTGTGGTCTGGCATCTGGAGTGGGGTGGGTCACAGAGCCAGGGTAGAGACACACTGTCCAGAGCCACCCAAGACTTTGGGGGATGGGGTCCAGCCCCAGAGATTTCAGGGTATTTCACCACTTTAGAGCTGGAAAGAAAGAAAGGGGTAGTTCAAGCCCTAGAGACAGTAAGAGAATGGACAATGTGGGGGAAAGGAGGAGTCCCAGACCCAGAATTGGGAAAGGGGCAGTTTCTACCCCTGGAGATAAGAGCAGAAATGGGGGGGATTCCAGCTTCTGGCTGTGTCACTCCGGATCACTGAAGGGTGGTCTCTGACAGCACGGAGACAGGGCAGCAGCAGCATCTCTGGGGGGCAGTAGTACCCCTGGCTTCAGGTGAGGGGATCTGGACGACCAGGATCTGGGGCTTTAGCTGGTGGGGGAGGCGGTGGACGCATCTGTAGGGAACACGCAGTCAGTGCTCCAGAGGCCTCTTGGGGATGTCCCTGTTCATTCCCTCAGCCCTACAGACCAAACAGGACAAGTTGGAATGACCCCTCTCTACACAGTCTCCTCCAGGGAGAGGCTCTTACCGGCCTGAGTCGAGGCGCCATCATGTCCAGGGGTCCAGGACAGTCCAGGTCTTGGTCTGGAAACAGGAACCACAAGTCAGTCTTCAGACTGTTTTATTCACTGCTATATCGTCAGCACTTAAGACAGTGACACTATGTAAATACTTGTTGAATTAACAAATAGTCACCAACTTGGCCATAGAGTCCATCAGTCTATCCATCCTCAACACTTACGGGCACCTACTGTATGATCAGCCTTGCACAAGCTTTCAGAGAAGGGGAGGTGGGAGCCATAGCACCCCCACCCCCAGTGGTTGCCTGGAACCCAATAATGAAACACAACAAGCACAGTGAATGATTGAGTCCTGAATCATTCCAAGTGAGCTATGGATGGAGGCTCTGTGAAGAGAGTGTAAGTACCGGAAGGCTTTAGCAAAGGTGAACACTTCAAGAAGGAAAATCATGACACAAACCCAGGTGTCTGCAACATTCAGAAAGACTTAAGAGCAGAGGATGTGTATTGGGAAAACGCTGTAGAAGAAGCTGGCTAATTTTTAAAAGAATGAGAACAAAGCCATGGCTTGCATGCTTGCTATGTGTCAGGCACAATGCTGGACACTCTACAGACAACTTTTTAAAAAAATGGTTTTATTAATTTCAGAGAGGAAGGGAAGGGAGAGAGAGAGATAGAAACATCATCAATGATAAGAGAGAATCATTAATCAGCTGCCTCCTGCATGCCCCCCACTGGGGATTGAGCCCACAACCTAGGCATGTGCCCTTGACTGGAATCAAACCCGGGACCTTTCAGTCCACAGGCTGACACTCTATCCACTGAGCCAAACCAGCTAGGGCTCTACGGACATCTTTTTAACTCACAACAACTCCACTCTGTAAAGACCCAGACATGTTAAACATTTCACCCCAAATCACACTAGGGAGTCATGGAGTGGAGTGGGAACACTCGGCCTGGCCTCACAGCCGAAGCTCTTCTCACTATCACGCTTCAATGAGCCTGATGGCAGAGGTTCCCAAGGGCGAGGAGAAGAGCCCAGCGTAACCCAGGCATCCTAAGATTCCTCCTTCCAGCCTCTTCCCCTCCCAAAACCCCTAGTTCCCTCTACTTACCCCCAGACAGGACAGGTGCAGGGGCCCCATCCAAGGCAGGGGTGGGTGCAGGAGGGGAGAAGCTGGGAGGAGAAGGGGATGGCAGCATCTGAGGATGAGGGGGCATAGTTATTTCTGGCACATGGGAAGGTTTCACCAGCTTGTCCTCTCATCCCATCTTCGGTTCCTGTCCCATCACTCCCCAATACCAAGAGTGCCAAATGCTTGTATCTGGGTGGGGGTTGTAGCTGATACTCATTTCCATAGCCAATGTGTACTGACACTATGTCCCAGGCATTCTGCTAGCACTCCATGTGCACCAATTCATTCACTCCTCACCACCACCCCATGAGACAGGGATCTTTACAATTCCTATATTAGGGGCAAGACTCAGATTAAGCCATCTATCCAAAATCAGAGAACCAGTTACTGGCAGAGTCCTGAGTAGAGCCAGGGTCTCCTGACTTCCACTCCTATACTCCTCCCGCTGCATTAAAACAATAGGTACTGTATTTTATTTTTTAAATTTAATTTACTTTTGTTAATCCTTACCCGAGGATATTTTTCCATTGATCTTTTAGAGAGAGTGGGAGAGGGAATACAGAAACATTGATGTGAGACAAACACATCGATTGGTTGCCTCCTGCAGGCGCCCTGACCAGGGCCCGGGCTGGGGTGGAGCCTGCGACCAAGATACATGCCCTTGACTGGAATCAAACCCAGGACCCTTTGGTCTGCAGGCCAATGCTCTATCCACTGAGCCAAACCAGCTGCAGCAGTTCTCAATCTGTGGGTCGCGACCCCTTTGGTGGTCAAAAGACCCTTTCACAGGGGTCGCCTAAGGCCATCCTGCATATCAGATATTTACATTACAATTCATAACAGTAGCAACATTACAGATATGAAGTAGCAACGAAAATAATTTTATGGTTGGGGATCACAACATGAGGAACTGTATTTAAAGGGCCAGAAGGTTGAGAACCACTGAGCTAGGGCAAGTACTGTATTTTAAAGCACCTCCTGTGGGCCTCCGTGCTAAGGGCTTTACCGCCATTATCCATAGTTGGGATAGTTAGCCTGCTGAAGTAGGTATTATTCCCTTTTGACACGTAAAGAAAGAAGCTCAGCGAGGTCAAACAACTGCCCAAGGTAATGAATAGGCATCAGAACTCAGATCTATCTAGCACTAAAGTAGCACCACCAAACTCTTAGGAAGACTGCCTTGGTTTCCCTTTTCTCAGCCCAGCCAGAGGAGATGGGGAGGCCCAAGCCACTATGGGAGGTCAACCTGGAGAGGGGAGGGAGCATTAAGATGAACATGGGGCCTCAATGGAATAGGAGGGTCAACTCAGGGTGCCTCACCTGTTCAGGGTCTGAAGACTCAGAAGGCCCTAGGGGACCAAGCAGCTCCTCCACCAGCAGGGAGGGGAAGACCCCAACATGGCCCCCAAATTCTCCCCTCCAGAAGCCGTCATCCACTCCATCCTGGGCCCGGGGCAGCAGGCGGATGAGTGCCCCCTCAGGGAAGCTCAGCTCCTCTGCGCTCTGTCCCGTGTAGCTGTACAGGGCACGAGCCAGAAATGCTGCAGAAACCCGGGAGAGGTGGTGAGGGGTGGAGGTCGTGGTGGTGCCCAGGACCATGACACCTTAGGGTCACAACCACTCAGTAACTCTTCTCCATACCCAGCATCCTTTGACCCAGAATTCTCCTTGCTTACCTGTGGGCTCTGCCCCTAAGGGCATGCTACTGTCGTGGCTGCTCTCAGGGAAGGAGAGGTCGGGAAAGTTGAGATAGCGCTCAGGAACAAAGCCGACTTCGCTGTGCTGGTTCCGAGCCTGCTCACCCAGCAATGAGAACAGATAATATCCACGGCCCTGACCCTCCTCCACTCAGGCTTCTAGCTCTGCCTGGCTGAGTCCTTGTGGGCCACAGGGAAGTCCCTCCCACTGTCCCCAACTCCCAAGGTCAGAGCCCAGGGTCCATACCCACCTTGACCCATTCGTCGGCATCTCCCTCCTCTAGGACCTCCAGCCACTCGCCTTCTGTGATAGTCAGCTCATCCTCATGTCCTGCCTTGGCCCCACAAGGAAGGATTTACGACTTGGCTGTCCCCCATCCCTGCCCATCTGAGGTCCCCACCCCCCAATTCACATCTGATAGCCAAACACCACATGTGCGGGGCAGGGGAAGGGTCTGGTGGCCAGGGCTGGGGGGACAGGCTCCTCAAAGAGCTCTCCAGTCTCCTCACAATCCTCAAAGTCAGAGAGCTCAGCATCCTCAGCCTGGAGGGAGGGGAACAGAGAACAGACGTCACTGTCACTCTCAAGCACCCACTGTATCTCCCTCTCCTCCATCCTCCTCCAAGGAAGCACCACCCATCCGTTCACCAGATGTCGCAAGAAAAATCACCACAGGGCAGGGTAAGACTGACGGTGACTGCAGAGCTAGAGTCCTGGGCGCTTACTATGTGCCAGGCACAGTGCTAATACAGATCTTATTTAACTTCATCATAACCCACTGTTACTTTGTATAACTATTAACCTCATTTTACTTATGAGAAAACTGAGCTCAGAAAGGTTAAGTCACTTTCCAAGATCACACAGCTCATAAGTGACGAATCACTTACGATCTTTCCCCAGCACCTCGGCTCATAACCACCATCCTATACTCAGTATAAGTTTGTCGAGGACTCTATGCTATAAACTATGTGAAAATTATATTTAAGTGATTTCATTTAAGCCTCAGAACAACCCTTTGATTTAGGTACTGTTGTGATTCCGATTTTTTGGGGCCTGCCCTCCACTAGGGACTTTTACCCTCATGGGTGGGTGTGAGCAGAAGGAACTCACCGTGGGAGAGAGGTCCCTCTGGGAGAGCCTCGCCTCGCTGAGCCGCTGCTCCTGCTCCACCTCGTCCTGGGCCTGGGTCATGGCTGGCTTCAGCCAGTGCTGTACATCCAGGCCAGCCTCCTGCAGCAGGGCCAGCCGGGCAGCCCCCTTCACCTGGCTCACCTGGCATGGGGAGGGGGGGTCAAGTCTGTGGCTGGGCTCTACTCACCTCCCCAAATGTGTCCACCCTCTACCTCCTGCCTACCTCCTCCCGCCATCAGACAGAGGAGAGGAGGAGGCTGTTGGCTGAGGAGGTAGAATCTCAGGACCCTAACCCCCAGGTGTCTCACCTGTGCCCGCAGGACGCTCTGCCTTACTTCATGCAGCCGTTGCTCTATGCTCAGAGCCTCCCGCTCTGGAGCCTGCTGCCGCCTCTGCTCCAGCCGCTGCAGCACCTGGATGGGAAGCAGAGGACAGGGTGATGGAGATACTATGGGACACAACTGCCTATGGACCTGGCACTTTGCTAGTGGCTTCACATGCATTATATCAGGGGTCCTCAAACTACGGCCCGCGGGCCACATGCAAATACAAATATTGTATTTGTTCCCGTTTTGCTTTTTTACTTCAAAATAAGATATGTGCAGTGTGCCTAGGAATTTGTTCATAGCTTTGTTTTAAACTATAGTCCGGCCCTCCAATGGTCTGAGGGACAGTGAACTGGCCCCCTGTTTAAAAAGTTTGAGGACCCCTGCGTTATATCATTTGATCTTCCCTATGGGGTGGGTGCTAGTATAGTCCTGCTTTAATGAGGAAACAGGTGCAGAGAGGTTAAGTCACTCCCTTAGTCAGGGTTACATAACCTGGAAGCAACAGAGCAGGATTTGAACCCAGGTGGGTCTTGCTCCAAAAGCTGTGCTCTTAACTACTTGGCCACACTGTTGGCTTAAAATACCTCTCCCTCCCCTCCTGCCTGCACTAGGACATCCCTAGTGACCCCAGGATCCCCATCTCTCAGATATCCTTGTCCACCCGTGACACCTGCACCCCCCTCCTCACCCGAAGCCCGTGGTTCCGGATCTTGTAGTCTCGGGCAGCTCGACTCGTCCAGTGCTGAACCTCTTTCTCCAGGTCACTCTCCCCAGCCACACCTCCAGTAACCCCCTCCAGCTCCAAGGCACATACCTGAATCGGGGGGGGGGCGGGGGGGGCGAGGGCTGTGGGGAGGACCTGCTGCTGCTCCTTCTCTACTCCCCTTCCCTCCCGTTCCCTCCTTTTTACTGCTCTCTGTCCTGACCTCCAGGGACAGGGACAAGGAGGTGGGGTACACACCTATGACCGTGGACACAGGTGTGCGTTCATGTGAACACAGACACAGAGAGTTCCAGAAATGGGATCCAAGTTGAGGGACAGATGTAGAATGAAGAGGATAGCGCAGTGAAGAGACAGAAAGGTGGAATTAGGTGTGTTAGTTTGTGCCTGGTGGGAGGGAGGCGAACTGGAGTCTGAAACCCCTCTCCACGGTTTAAGTTTACTAAGTTAATATCATCAGAAGGATAATGGGGATAGGCCTAAACTACAGTCCCCTTTACACCTGGCCTGGTTCCAACCCTCAGGGAGGTCTCACCTGGTCATTCCCTGCGGGCTGAAACTTCTGAGGCGGTATGGGGGAAAATACCTCGGGGTCTTGAAGAAAGAGCTTCAGATCCTGCTCCCAGCTTACCTGGGGGTTGGAAGAAGTCAGTCAGTCATGAACTGGCTCCCTCTCCAAGCCTGTCCCCTCTTGGAAGCAAGGACAAGGTGAGAAGAAAGGGAGTAGACACGCAGCGGGTGGCCTGTTTCGGAGAGAGAGTAAAGAGCATCTCTGGGGAGCTCGTACAGGGCACAGCCGCACCTGGGAGGCTGCCTGTGCTCCACGGCGGGCGTGGTCCAGGGCCGTCTCTGCTGCTTCCAGCTCTGTGCGGCTCAATGAGGTCAGGGGGTCCCTCAAATGTTCCGACAGCTCGCTGACCAGGGCCTGGAAAGAACCCCAAGATACTGACACCACCCTTCCCCCAGGCCTTTACCACAAAGCAGGCTCTCTGTCCAGGTTTGGATGGGTGATGGGCATGAGGTATGGGAAAGAGGAAAGGAATGAGACACTATTAATTGCTTCTAATAATAAGCCCTAGTGTGCAGAGTACTTAACCATTTAAAAAGCATTTTCACATCCATTTTCTCCCTTGAGCCCCATTAGTCTTAAAAGGAGGCAGAGCAGGGCTTATTCCTGATGAAGAAACTGGGGTTCAGAGGGGTTGAGTGTCCTGTACAATGTCATGCAACCAGTCAGAGGCAGAACCAGAACCCAACTATGTATTTTCTACCGACTCTACGCAGGCTAGGTCCCTAACACCACCCAGCTTGCTGCTGGTGGGAAGCAGGGAAAGTCCTCTCCCCCCCTCACCCCCCCATCCCCCCACCCCCCGCTTTCCCACTGAGAGGCAGGGGGGTCTAGGCTAGCACTGGCCTTGAGCAGCGCAGGCAGTTCCTCCTGGTAGTAGTGTTCAAGGTGGGCATTGGTGGACACCAAGTTGAGCAGGTACTCATTGCGGGCCACTTTCAGCTGCTGGGAGTACTGGGCCGATTGTGTGGAGAGCTAGGAGGGGAAAACAGGATGTCAACATGAACCCTGAACCCTTAGGGTCCTTCCAAGGCCAACCAGCTCCAGAATAGATTCTAACATTACTGAGATGCTTGACACTATACTTGAAAATTTACACATCCTCCAGGGGCATCTGTGTACATCTACACTAATAAAAGGGTAATATGCTAATTAGACCAGACATCTTCCGGACGTCCTTCTGGACAAAGCCACGGTAGCAGGGGCCGAGACAGAGGTGGTTAGGGGCAATCAGGCCAGCAGGGGAGAGCATTTAGGGGGCTATCAGGCCGGCAGGGGAAGGCAGTTAGGGGGCTATCAGGCCGGCAGGGGAGGGCAGTTAAGGGGCAACCAGGCCAGAGGGGAGCCATTAGGAGCATTAGGCCAGCAGACAGAGGTGGTTAGGGGCGATCAGGCAAGCAGTTAGGAGCCAGCAGTCCTGGATTGTGAGAGGGGTGTCCGACTGCCAGTTTAGGCCTGATCCCGCTAGCAGTCGGACATCCCCTGAGGGATCCCAGATTGGAGAGGGTGCAGGCCGGGCTGAGGGACCCCCTGCCATGCATGAATTTTGTGCACCGGCCTTTAGTTTGAAATAAAATCCCAGCTGCTCTTTACCGTGGTCTACCAGGTCCAACAGGAGCTGGCCCCTGCAACCTCCCTGACCTCTTTCAGTGTCTGTCCCTGCGCTCACAGTGCTCTGGCCACACTGGCTGTCTCTGAGTTCCTGGAGCCTACAAAGTTATTCCTGCCTCTGAGCCTTTGCACCATTTCCTCTCCCTGGAATGTTCATCCCCTGGCCTTTTCATGATCTTTGCATGGCTGGCTCCTTCTTGACACTCAGGCCACCTGTTCAGAGAGGCTGTCCCTCTAAATTACAGCCCCTTGTTATCCTTTATCATAGCACCTTGTTTTATTTTCACTTAATGTGATTATTTGTTTTTTGTTTTTTTTACTATCTGTTTCTCCTGACCAGGCTATGAGGGCAGGAACTCCATTGGTAGTGTTCTCCACTGAATCCCAGTGTTTAGAACAGTGCTTAGTATACAGAAGTCCTCAATAAATGCATATTAAAAGAATGAAAAATAAAGGCACTATTTTCATTTTATAGATGAAGAAAATGAGCTCAAAGAAATCAAGTTAACCAAGGTCACCCACCGAGGAAATAGGGAAGCCTGAATGCATCCCAGTCTCTCACACTTCTGCCCCTGGGTTGCAAACCACTTGTCTACTCTACCCACCCCTTCCCTGCCCCAATGTGCGCCTGCATCTCCGAACCTTGGTGCTGAGTTTCTGGAGACTGGTCCGGGTGTGGAAGAGCCCATGGTCACTTCGGTTCAGCCTATGCAGGAAAGAGAGAAGAGTTAAGATTAGGCCACTCCTTCACCCCCACCCCAGGCTACTAACTCCCTATGACCCCACCTGGCTTGGACATCAGCCGCCTTCTCCTGTGCCAATGCCCACACACGTTCCCGCTGCCCATACAGCTTCTGACTTCGGCTCAGCTCCCGGACAGATTGCAGCACCTCGGCCTGTGCCCTCTGGAGGTTCTCTGCCCCCTAGGGGAATGGACACACAGAGTCCTGACCCAGATCACCTACAGCCCTGAGCCAGCCCTTCCTTCACCCCCGTCTACTGAGCCATACCTTCCTCAGCAACTGCTCCTTGGCACTCCGCCCTGTGCCCCCTGCCAGGTCACGGTATCGGTCCGACGCCTGGAGCCGGGCTTGGCCCCCAGCCACGGTGGCATCCAGCAGACAGCGCCAGGCACCAAACACCATCCTGCCTCTCCCCAGAGAAGGTCTGTGTTGAGGAGGGGCGCACTACAAAGCTTCACAAGACACCCACCCCCAACACCATGGGAGACAGAGTGCTTTCCCCTCCCCCTTGTCTGGGAGCCCTCAATCGATCAGCCCATTAGCTCAGCCACAAGGATCACTCATGCCCTCCACCCCCACCGACAGTGTCCTTGCTGGGTCAGCTCCTCTCCCGCTGCTGTGTCAGCTCACATGCCCTCCTCCCTCACTGGGCCTTCATCCCCACAGGTTCCTGGGGTTGAGCCCTCATCCCTTCTTGGTCCCCTTGTCCTCCCCCTCCGTGGGACCCACCTGCTGTCTATCTCTCCGCTCCGGTACCCTTCCCTCTTCAGGAATGGCCCAGCCAGTTTCTGGAGTGCCTGGTGGAAAAGTCATCAGACCCAGTTCCCTTTCCAAGACTCCCCCCAACTGGGAGAATATGGGATGAGAATATAATAATGCCACTCACCAGATGTATATTATGGGCCTCTCACTTTGTGTTTTACAGGCACTAACTTATTCCACCCTTACAACAACCCTACATGAAGGAACAATGATTGTTATTCCCATTTTACAGAGAAAGAAATTGAGGCCAAGAAAGGTTATGTAACTTGAACACT
Source organism: Myotis nattereri (assembly GCF_964212035.1). Taxonomy (NCBI): domain Eukaryota; kingdom Metazoa; phylum Chordata; class Mammalia; order Chiroptera; family Vespertilionidae; genus Myotis; species Myotis nattereri. The sequence continues at coordinate 82,845,491 of NC_138080.1, forward strand.
ACTACCAGGGTAGTCCAACATCTAATAAATAGCACAAAAGGGATTTGATAGAAATCTGCCTGACTCTAGGCATTTGCTCGTGACCAGAACAGGAGTATGTGTGGAGGTGTAAAGGAGGCTAGAACAAAAGAGTAGGTTTAGAGGGAAAGGAGTCCCATACCTGCCCATACTCCCGTTCAATGGCTGCCCTCTGCTTGCTGTAGGATCTGTGGAGATGGGGGGTAGAGGGGGGAGGGAAGGGGATGTTACTATTTGGTCCTTTTCTTCTACCCCTAATCCTTTGCTCAGCCAGGGCAGGAGGAAGACGGGAGCCAGGCCTAGAGTGTGCACCAGGAGGCAATGAGACTACAGAGAGTCCTTGAGATCACCGCAGGCAGCTGGAACACAGGTCAACCTCATCTCATTGCTCAGAGCCTCAGCAGGATCCTCCCCACCCTCGGAGAACCATCTGTGGACTTGCAGGTGAGGACTGATGGGGGCCTGGGTACACTGTCTGCCAGCCTTCCAACAGGTCTGGAAGAGGGAGGGGGTTTCTGTCCTAAGAGGTTTTTTTTTGGGGGGGGGGGGGGGGAGTGATGTGAAATCAAGAGGGTTGAGGGAGGGTCCCTGTGCGTTTATGCATGTATTGGGGTGGGAGGAATCTGGTATCTGGAGAGGCAGGCCTAGGGTGAGGGCTGTGAATGGGCTAAGTTTGGCGAGCTCTTCACGCCAGCTTCTCCCCCACCCTACCCCCCAGCCCCAAGTACGTCGGAGAAGAGGCGGAGCGCGACCGGGAAGATGGGGTTACGCGGAGGGGCACAGCGTCTACCTGATGTCCTCCAGCAGATCCGCCTCCCGCTGCTGCCGAGCCTGAAGGATGCTCAGCTGCTCCAGGAAGCGAAGCTTCACCTCCTGGGCCGGCTTCACCTTCGGGGGTAAGAAAAAGAAGAAGACCCCTGACGCGGGGGCCTGAAAAACACTCCGCGCGGGCAGCGGTGAGGAGGCGGGGCCGGGGAGGGGCCGGGCTGCTTCCTCGGTTACTTCTGGGTCGGGCTCGGACCCCTTCCTACTACTCGTCCCCCACCGCGAGTCGGGTGCCCCCTGGATCCCACCACAACCCCAGCCCGCCGAGAGCCCCCGTCCCAGGCCAAGCTCACTTTTCGGGAGGGCGGCTGCATCTCCGTTCCAGCCCCGGCAGCGACTCGACTCCGGAACTCCAGGAAGCCCCGCCCACCCCGAAGCCCCGCCCCGGGCCCGGCAAGGCCCCGCCCCCACCCCGCCCACGTCTGGTCCAGCTGCGCGGAGGGCGGCGAGACGCTAGGGGGCCGCGGAGGAATAAACCTCTGTTACAGCTTCCAATACCCCAAAAGGGTCCGGGCCGCTGGGTGGACGCCGCGTCCGCTGGGCGGTAGGGGGAACCCCAGGTTTCTGAGTCAAGACGCCTGGGTTCTATTTCTAGTGGAGCCGCTGACTCAGCCCGTAATTATTTCTAATTAATCATTTACATATGCAGATCGCCAGTCCCAGGCTCAAAGGGTGAAGAATGGCGACCAGGGAAACTGAGTCACTGGATGCCTGGGTGCAGTTTGTCTGACGAGGGAAACAGGGCTGGTCCCAGACCTTCTCTCACTTCCCACTGAACTGGAAAAGCCAGAGTGCGCTGAGGTAAGAAAGATGCCTGGAGCCAGAAAGGAACCAGTCCCAGAAGAAAAGACAGGTGCATCCAAGACCAGGGGAAACTAAACGACACCGGCGAGTGGGTGTGAGCTGAGAGGTGAGCGTGGGGCCTTGCGGGCCAGAATGCCCCAGTCACCTTTAGGGTCTGCCCTTCAGCCCCCACACAGCTTTCTGAGGCTCCACACACCCTTTCTTTTAAAAAAATGATTTGAAAAATATATTTCTATTGATTTCAGAGAGGAATGGAAGTGAAGAGATAGAAACATCAATGATGAGAGAGAATCATAGATTCGGCTGCTGGGGATCGAGCCCGCTTTGACCTGAAACCTTTTGATGCACGGGGGATGCTCCAACCAACTTAGCCACACAGGCCAGGCAGTACTTCAAACTTTTTTTTTTTAAACCACGGAACGCTTCACGAATTTGCGTGTCATCCTTGCGCTGGGGCCATGTTAATCTTCTCTGTATCGTTCCAATTTTAGTATATGTGCTGCCGAAGCGAGCACAGTACCTCAAGTTTTTAAAAACTGCTCCTTCACCCTGACCGGTTTGGCTCAGTGGATAGAGCGCCGACCTGCGGACTCAGGGGTTCCGGGTTCGATTCCGGCCAAGGACATGTACCTTGGTTGCGGGCAGCTGATCGATGTTTCTCTCTCATCGATGTTTCTAACTCTCTATCCCTCTCCCTTCCTCTCTGTGAAATATCAATAAAAATATACTTTAAAAAAATAAATAAATAAAATAAAAACTGCTCCTTCAACCTGATTCTTCCCCCGTCAGCTACGTCAGGTAACATAATAAATGGTACTACTCTCCATCCAGTTGGGAAAGTCAGAAACCCAGGGTCAGTGTGCCTTTCTTCTGCCCCCACATCCATCTTCAAGTCCTATAGGTTGTTTCTGAAAAACATCTCCCTATTGATCCACTTCCCTCAATTTCCAAAACCACCAACCTAGTCCAAGCCCTCATTATCAGTCTCCTAGTTGAATATCCGGTCTCCTTGCTTCCAGTCTCTACCCACCCCCCACCCCGACCCCACTACAATCTACTGCTCATAAGCAGCCAGAGTAATTGATTAAAAAAAAAAAAAGGAAATAAGATCTCATCACTCTCTTCCTTAAAACTCCTCAGTGGCTTCAAAATAAAATCCAAATGCCCTGGCATAGTCTACAAGATGGTGTGTGATTGGGCCCCTGCCCTTCTTCCCCTCTTCAGCCTATACTCTTCTCCCACTCCCCACTCAGGGTGCTCCAGCTTTCATGCTGTTCCCAGCAAGCCAAGCCCCTTCCCGCTGGCAGTCCAAAAGCCTTCATGCCTCCTGCTTTCCCTCTCCTTCGGGAGTGCTCCTCCTCCCAGCTCTCCACATGTCTTCCCTCTTACCCTTAAGTTTCTACTCTTCACATAGGCCCTCCCCATCCACCCAGCATAAAGGCTCCCTCCACAAGCACATCAAGTTGGAGTAGGACAGACTTGGAGGATCATTCAGATCTCTGGCTTCCAGATCTTTTTTTTTTTTTTAATTTAATGCTTAAGACCATTCTTTTCAAACCCCAAATCTCTCACAGAACCCCAACATATCAAATAGATAAAGCAGGAGTTGCCCTTGTTGAAGAAAATTATGTGGGGCCCGCAGCTCTGAGAAATAGTTTGACGTTCGCTGCTCTACTTCTTTCAGTTGCTTCATGGTACAGACAAGTGAGCAGATGCCCAGAGGGAAGCCATGACCTGCCCCTCTCCGGGCAGGACACAGCCCCTGGAGCCCTCAGTTCCTGTGCTGCTTCCCCAGCACCACACTGGAGCCTAGAGTCTTTCCAGCCAGGGCAGAGGAAGCGCCCAACAGTGCCCGCCAAGGTGAGAGCTTGGTCTTTTGGTTAGGTACTCCCTCGGACTGCTGGTCATGTGAGGGGCTGGCTGGAGGGTAGACTGGAAGTGCAGGGAGGTGGGGTGGGGAAGCCAGGTGTCTGTGTCGGATGGCTGTTGGGGCTCAGGGGCTGGGGACTGGAGGGCTGGGAGGGGCTGCCCAGGTCTATGGTGGTTTCCCCCTTCCTCAGGATGAGGCTGCTGAGCTCCTGGAGCAGTTGCTCCTCCAAGGACGATTGTGCCTGCGGGCTATTCTTTGAAGGGGGACCTGGAGGGGGCTCCGGTGGCCTCTCCTCCTGGCCTGCCTTGGAGAGAAGGGGTTGATCAGAGGGTCTCTGGCTGGTGAGGGGGGTCTCTGACTTGGCTGTCTGCTCCCTCATGGTGAAGAAGGAGGTGGAGGTGTCCTTGGTCAGCTCCGGGAAGGCCCCCACTTCTTCATACACTGGCTCCTCATACACAGGCTCCTCCAGTTCCTCTTGCTCCTCTACAGACCCCTGAGATGACTTCATCGGCTGGATGGGAATGGGTTGGCAGGAGGCAGAGTTAGAGTTACTGGGTTATTCATCATTATCACTTATTGAGCTCTTGCTCTCAGCTAGATGCTGCAGAATACTTTGCAGATATGGTATCAAAACAACTCTGTATGATGGATTACACTGAAGGTACAGGGGGCTAAGCTCCCAAATGGTAGAGCTGGGGCTTGAACCCTGGTCTGTCTAACTCTGAAATGCATTCACCTTTCTTTCTGTTTCTCAGGTCCTGAACCACTCCCCCCTTTCCTCACCATCCCTCATTTTCTTTACTTTTCCTGGCCCAGCACTCTCTCACTTACTCTTTTTCTCTCTTATACACACACACACAAACACAAACACACGTGACCTGCGGAGACAAATACAGGGAGCACACCAGCTCAGGCAGCACAGAGGAACACAGCGCTGACAGGTACCGCTGGAGCAGGCACAGTACTCACAAAGAACATGGACAGGGTCCTCCGATTGTGAAGTCGCCGCTGGGCACAGGTGGGGTGGGGATTCGAGGAGAGAAAGACACGGAGACACAGTGAGGCCTGGCAACAGGAGGTGGGCAGTAGGGGCACAGAGAAGGCAAAGGGGGGGCCCCAGGCTGGCAGGTGCACCACTCCCTTCTGCAGTGTGGATAGGGCACAGGCAGGGATCAAGAAGGGCTTGAGTGGGGCTGGGACCTCACCAGAGTCTGATTGGCAGAGAGAAGGGTAGCCCCGCTGTCATCCCCACGGATGGGTAGCAAAGGCATGGTGCCAAACTTCTGACGGGCAAGGTCTGAGGAGGAACGGCGTCGTAAGACCACTGGCTGCTGGTCATCGTGCTGGAGGGAGGGGGAGAGGTTGGCACAAGTGGGCATGGGAGGTACTGAGGGGTCGAGCTAGGACCACAGACCTAGCCCTCCACTTTCTCCTTCCCCTCACCTGGGCTTTGAGGATGCTGGTGGTCCAGTCCCACATCTCATCCTCGTCAGTGCAGGACAGGTAGCTGAGGGTAATCAGAGGGGAATTCAGGGGAAGGAAAGCGGTCACAGCTATAGGGATGGAGGACAGGGTTGGGCCAGAGGAGAAGCCAGGCTGGGAGGTACTCACAGGTGCATCTTCTCCAGTATCAATGTGAAGCCCCACCTGAGAGGCAAAGGAGAACAGTGGTGGGGTGATCGGAAAGACCAGGGTGGTGGTGGCAGGGAGGCCCTAGAAAGAAAACTGGGGAAGAAGACTCACGGTGTTGGAGGCTTTAGCTTCTTCCGGATCCCCAGGTAGACCTTGGCACCTTCCAAAGACCACTCCCGTTCTGGTTTAGAGCTCTGAGAACGTGGACGGAGTCAATGAGGTTGATTGGTGAGAGAGAAGGATCGGGGTTCATGAGGTTGAAAAGTCATGGAAGCATTGGGGAAGCAGTGAGATTGATGAGATCATGGGCTGCGGTGTAATAGGGTCAGTGCAGTCATGGCTCCTCACAACCAGCCACCCAGCGTCCCTCCCCGATAGCCCCAGGGCCCCACCTTCTTCTCCTTGAGCAGCAGTAGGCAGCGACCACGAACCAGAAAGAACCTCTCCTGGAAGCGGTTTCCCAGCAAGCGGGGCGGTTCCTCTCGACACCGCAAGAGCCCCACCCTTGGGCTCTCCCGCCGGACACCTGGGTACAAATAGGCAGTACTAGGGGGGAGGTCCTGGGGGAGAAGCCTAGAGGTTCTGGGCTGAGGAAGGAGGCTCACCTGTGAAGAGGCAGCTGGCCTGGGCCAGGGAGACTTTCCTCAAGAGCAAGGAGGCCGAGCAGGGCTCTGGGAGCTGGCACCACTGTAAGGCCTGCTCCAGGACCCTTTCCTTGGGGTGCAGCGGCCGTTCTAAGGGGTAACCAGAGTGGGTATCAACCAGAATATCCACCCGCAGCCTGGAGCCCCCAACTCATTCATTCATCCATTCCACCATCCAGCCACAGACATTGGTGTTAGCACTGACTCTATGCCAGGCACAGTGGTGGCCTTGGGGATGCAGTGGTGAGCATGAACACATGGCCTGCCTTCACAAACGCACAGCTAGTAAATAGGTAAGTAAACAAAACAATTAAAGGCAAATACTTATTTGAAAGAAACAATAAGCTGAAAGAGAGAGTAACGGGGCAGCTACTGAGATACCGTGATTAGGCAAGGCCTTTCTGGGGGCGCATTTGTAGAAGAAACTCAGAGGCCTGAAGGATTAGAAAGAAGTCATGCTAAGATCAGGGGGAAGATTTCAGACATGACAAAAATGCAATAACAAAAGCCCTGAGTCAGGAAAGATGTATTTGAGGAGCTAAACAGAAGCTGTGGCTGGGACAAAGAGAGTAGATGAGAGATGAATTATGTGAGATGAGGTCTGAGGTCTTGTGAACCACAATAAGGAACTTGAATTTTAAGTCCAATGGAATTTTAAGGTCAATGGTGACCCATTGGAAGGTTTTAACCGTGGGAATGGTATGATCCAATGGACTTATGCTTGAAATGCCCATTTGACTGCTATGCAGAAAATGGATAGTCAGGAGGCAAGAATGGAATATTTCCTTTCTGGGACTGTATATTTTAGTGGTTAATGCTGGGGGTAGAGACAGAATGGTGACTTTGATCAGGGTGGTGACAATGGTGGAGGTGGCGTAATAGATTCAAATAGAATCTACTGAACTAGTTGGTTGGGTTGAGTATGAAGATGAAGAAAAGGGAGGAGTCCCAGAGGACTCCCAAGTGTCTGGCCTTGATAACTGAGTGAATGGTGGTGCCACTGACTGAGTTAGGGAAAACTAGGAAATGGCCTAGACTTTTTGTTAGGGGAGGGGGCTGGGAATTGAGTTTGGTCTTAGACATTTTAAATTTGAGAGGCTTATGAGATATATAAGGGGAGGTGCCAAGTAAACAGTTGGACATGTGAGTCTGGAGCCCAGAAGAGGGGTCTGGTACGAAGGTAAAAATTGGAGGGGCAGCTTATTAATGTCATTTAAGCCATGGGGCTGAATGAGCTCATCCAAGGAGAAATGTCGATAGAGAAAGGAAAAGGGGCCAGGATTGAGCCTTGGGTTGCTCCAACAACCCAAGGAGGAAGAAAAGCCTCCTTCAAGGTGGAAGGGAAACCAAGAGTTTGTGGGGTCCATGAAAATCAAGAGGAGAGAATATTGAGAAAGAGGGAGTGGCCAACTGTGTAGATTGTCCCCTCATGTACATGAGAAGTATCTACTGTATTTGGAACATAGAAGTCGTTGGTGTTTGGCCCCCCCCCCCCCGCCCACCCCCATGCACACACAGGGTCCTACTCACCCAGCTCCCCATGCTCGAGAATCTCAAATGTCACCCACAAATCAGTCCCAGCTGCTGTCCCCCGCATCTCCAGTACCTGGTTAGTCAGCTCCTCAGCAGTCAGTGTTGGGGACACCTGGGGTCAGGGAAAAGGCAGAGGACCCCTGCTGGTTAGGCCATTGCCCGTCTCCCACATCATCCTCTCATCTCCCCTCCTGTTCCCTCAGGACTGACCTTAAGGGTGACACAGTTGTCTGGGAGCTGTTGTTCTATGTAAACCTCCATGATGAGGTCTCCAGCCTGGGATAGCTGAGGGGAGGGGAAAAGAAGTCAGGACACCACAAAGGATGTAAAGAATGAAGGCCAGAGGTCTCCTCATGTTGTCTCATAAACATCCCCCCACCAAAGTCTCTTCCCAACCTTCACCCCCAAATGGCTCAGGCGAGGTGTGGCGGGACCACATCTTTTTTATTTGAAAAATGGGACTACCTACTTCATGGAGTTGTGTGATGCTAACGTGCCTGGAATAGAATAAGTCCTCATCTATTTACTATGGTGTTTATTATTACTATTCTCACCTCTGTGAGAATAATACTTAGTTATTCTTCCTTGGATCTCTTACACGTGGAACTGTAGGGCTTCTGCCACTATTCGTAGTGGAGCAGCGGTTCTCAACCTGTGGGTCGTGACCCCTTTGGCGGTCGAACGACCCTTTCACAGGGGTCTCCTAAGACCATCCTGCATATCAGATATTTACATTACGATTCATAACAGTAGCAACATTACAGTTATGAAGTAGCAACGAAAATAATTTTATGGTTGGGTCACAACATGTGGAACTGTATTTAAAGGGCCAGAAAGTTGAGAACCACTGTAATGGCGACTCCTCACGGAGGAATAAATGAAGCAAATCTTAAACCAACCCCTCTCCCCAAAACATCTCCCTCCTTGGGTTGCCCCTGTGTCCAGAAGCAGAAGGTCAGCTTCCTATCTTGATGTCCCTTCCTGGCCCACTCAGGAGCCAAGGCCAGGACAAGTTACCTGCACATCCTTCCAGGTGGTGATAAGACTGACCTCCAAGTCAATCTGAGCTACCTGGTCAGAGTCAATCTGTGGAAGAGCCAGAGAGAGTGTATGTGATGGGGGTGGGGGGTGTACTGGGAAAGGAGGGGAGCAGGGAGAGATGTGAACGACCAGAGAACCTGTATAAGAGCTAAGAACCAATCGGGCAAGGATGTTAGGAGCAAGGTTATGGGGGAAAGGGGCCCAGGGCTCTGGGAGATGGTTCCTGAAGCTGAGGGCCTTCAGAGGGCTGGGGGCTTATTGGGGTGAGAGGATCCAGAGTTCAGGAAGAGGGACTGTGGGTCAGGGGTTGAGGGAGCTTACGTCAAAGACAGAGACATAGCCGTCGATGAGTTCCTGCAGCACCCGCACCTCGTGTTCCCCTCGCCCATCCGTCTGGAACACGCTGGGTGCAAAGAGCAGGGCCAGGTTCCGCGTGCACATCTGGTTCAGAGCCGCACACTTCTGCACGCTGCAGAGGGGCGTGAGAGTCACAAGGAATGCAGTTTGTGCTCACCCGTTTATCAACACATCTATTCATTCAGCAAACACTTAATGAGTTCCTACTGTGTGCAGGCCGAGTTAAACATTGGGATACAAGAGTAAGATATAATTCTGGCCTCAAGGAGCTCCTAGTCTAGGGGAGAGACAGACAAGGAATAGGTGATTTTAAATATAGTAGGGTTCAGCAAACTTTTTATGTAAAGGAACAGATAGTAAATATTTTAGGCTTGTAGGCCATACAGTCTGTCACAATGCCTCAACTTCACTGCTGTTGTGTGGAGGAAACCATTGAAAATATATAAATGAATGGGCATGACTTTACACTTTACAAACTTGTTTTACAAAACAGGCAGTGGACTGGATTTGGCCCACAGGTCATAATTGGCCAGTCCCTGTGATATAATGTAATTAGTACAGTATAGCTGGGGTTCACCCTAGAATCATTTAAAGACCTGTCACCCAGTAGACAGGCAAAGATAGATCTGCATCTTCTTTTTGTCTCCTACATATATTCCTTTGCTTGGTATAGAATAATAAATCCAAATAATGTTGACTGCTTACTATTTCCAAATACTTACTACACACATGCCAGGTGCTGTAGTTAAGGATTTTACAAGGATTATGTTACTTAAATCTCAAATCACCAGTGAGGTGGATACTACTATTCATTACATCGCTTTCTTTTACAAATGAGGAAACTGAGGCTTAGGTCTGTCTGACTCCAGAGTTCACACTGAAACTTTATGCTATAATACCTTCGCTTAACAACTGTTTGTGGGATGGATGAAGGAATGTAAACGAGGGGCTTGGGCAGAAGTGACAAAGGGTCAGTGAGGGGTTATAGGGGATCTGCCATACTGACCGATAGAGATGCCCGATGAGGGTGGCTAGTGTGCGGCGGTTGACCCTCGGAAGGCAGCCAATCACTTCTTTGTACTTCTCCAGGCGCTGATTCTTCTGGGGCAGCTCTGGGATGGAATAGGGGAGGGTTGGAGAGGATCAGGGAAGGGAGAGTCGAGGGATTTTTAGAGAAACAAACCCAGGATTGATGTGTTTCTGCCCCCTTCCCACCTTGCCCTGAGCTGAGTCCCTGGGTGATCCTCCAGTGGGGGGAGTGATTAGGCGGGGGGCTGCTCAATCCCACAAGGGAGCCTCAGGGATTCTGGTGGGGTAGGTGGACTTCCTGGTTGCCCCTTGGTTGCCTGTGAGGAATTCTTAGGGATCTCGAAAGTACCAGCAGCCTCCCTCCATCGAGGCAACAACCGTGCAGAGGTCACGGGGTCATCGAGCTCTCGAAAGAAGCGTTTGAGTGTGTCGGTGACATCCTCCACAAAGTGCTCCCCTGGTCGGAGTTTCACTGACCGGGCATCCCGCCGGAAGTCAGCCAGGAGCCGCAGGCTGCGGGCACGAGCACCCCCTTTCCGGTATACGCCCTCCAGCCGGAGCCCTGAGAACAGTCAGCATCTCTGCTCACAACTGCCCAAAGACCCACCACCACCACCCAGCATCCCATCCGTGACCCCCTACATGGCTTGTGGCTATTGGTGGGGTCATAGAGGAAGAAATCTGCCTCCATGGTCTGGCTTTCCAGGGCCCTGCTCAGTCCTCATCTCTGAAAGTCCTTAAGTAACCATGCATCACACATAGCAGCCCCCATCTCTCTAGCTCCTCATCACTTTTATTTTTAAACAGCACTCTCTAAAATCACACATTACAGGCCTTAGTCATTTGAAGATTCTGCATTTGCAAATTCATCTACTTGCTAAGTTATTTGTAACCCCCAAATCAATACTGATGGTACTTCTTTAGTCATTTGGGAACATGCGCAGAGCAGAGAAAAATTTGAGCTGCCTGTTGGACACATTCCCAGCTAAGGTGTCATACAGTAAACAAGTGTCTTTTCATGGCATTCTTAGAGCCATGTTTTTTGCATTCTTGTGTGTGTGTGTGTGTGTGTGTGTGTGTGTAATCCTGTTTAAAATGGCCCCCAATTGTAGCGCTCATGTGCTGTCCAGTGTCCCTAAGTGCAAGAAGGCTATGATGTGCCTTCTGGAGAAAGTACATGTGTCGGACAAACTTCCTTCAGGAAGAGGGTGTAGTGCTTGTTGGCCATGAGTTCAATGTTAACAAATCGACAAAACATATGAAATCAAGTGTCTTTAAACAGGAACACACATAAAATAAGGTCATGTGTTGATTGGTCGATGGAAATGTGACCAGAAGTTCTCAGGAACCTAACCCTGTCTTTCCCCTGGGTCAACGATTCAGTGTGTATTAACTCAGTGTTAGCAGTCACTTTGTAGAATATAACTACCTCAAATAATGAGAACTGATTGTATTTGTTTTCTTTTTTTTTAATATATTTTATTGATTTTTTACAGAGAGGAAGGGAGAGAGATCGTTAGAAACATCGATGAGAGAGAAACATCGATCAGCCGCCTCCTGCACATCTCCTACTGGGGATATGCCCACAACCCAGGTTCATGCCCTTGACCGGAACCGAACCTGGGACCTTTCAGTCCGCAGGCCGATGCTCTATCCACTGAGCCAAACCTGTTTCGGCTGTATTTGTTTTCTTAGTCATTACCCATCTCGCCTGCTAGTCTCTGAGCTTCATAGGACCTTCCCTGTTCATTGTCATGGCATGTGGGAGAAGCTCAACAAATATCTGTTGACTAAAGAATGGCGGTGCAGGCACTGTGGAGGAGGGGCATGGACACCCACTCTCTTTCCCCAGGCTTTTTCATGGGCCTCTGACTTAATTCCTCCTTTGAACATAAGGGAGGCTGAGAAGAGGACAGGGGTCTGTGAGTGGGGGAAGTCACTGCATGGGGCTACTGCCAACGCATAGAGAATGCCATTAGCCGCTGACTAGTCACTGTCCTGGTTGTAAGCACAACTATTTGTAGGTCTACGGATGTGCTTCCCCCCCTTTACTGCCCTTCTTAGTTTTCTGCGGATTTTCCTTCTCAAGAGTTCATTCTTCTAATGGGGACTCACCCGGAAGATAGATTCTACTGGGTCCTTACTTAGGCTGGAGAATAAAGCAGAGGCCAAAAGCTCACAAAGAATTCTGGGAACCGCTTGCATAGCTGAACTTTTATGCCTGGAAAACCTCCCACACAGAATAATTGTGTTCAGACCTTCAAGGATTTGGCTGAACAGCTTGGCTCTGGCCCCGTAGCTGCCCCCTCTTTGTTCTCCACGGTTCTACATCTCTAGTCACATTTCAGTGCCACGCTCTCTCCATGTCCACACCCCACAGACAGTTACCGTGGAACACTTACTACCTGCTAGGTCCTGCACTAAATGCTTTATAGGTGTTATCTTACTGTCACAACAATTCTGGAAAATAAGGACGGTTAGTAACCCCATTTTACAGATGGAGAACAGAGGCTCAGAAAGGCAAAGCAACTTGCCAAGGGTCACTGAGCAGAGGCTGTCAGGCTGCAGGCTCTGGAGGCCAAGCTTGTAGGCAGATCACCACCCCCTTGTTTCCCATCCCCCGCTGGCTCAGTATTGACCAGTACCCACTCACCATGCTGGGTGACAAAACTGATGCAGGCATCCACGATGATGGGGATGTCACCTCGGCTCATCTGCTGCTCCTGCAGCCCTGTGCCGCCCCCACCGGCTGCTCCCCCAATGGCCACATTCCATGCTGAGAAGTCCAGCCGGCCCTCTCCCTGCAGATACAGGGTCCTGAGACCCAAGGGGCCTGGGTCAGAGCCATCTCCAGAGGATCCACTGAGGCCCAGAATCACAAGGACCAGATTTCCTAGAGTCACCAGAAGGAGCAGCAACCCCCAACCCAGACAGGGCCTCTGAACTAAGAAAGGGACTTTCAGGAAGTGGGCGGTGGTCCAAGGGTGTGGGCTGAACTCTACAAAGGGTAGGGGCAACGCTTACCTTCCTGTCTCCACCAGGACCAAATGCTCCTTCTTGTCTGGGGTGTCAGCTGCCGAGACTACACCTGGGAGGAGAATCATGGAGATTATCATCATCATCATCATCATCATGACTAATATTTATGAAACATGTAAGGCACGGAGGTGCAGGCTAGGAGCCTTATAAACGATGTTGCATTAAGTCCTATGAGTTACACATTATTATCCCCATTTTACGGGTGACACATAAAGCTCAGAGAGGTTAAGTAACTGCCTCTGATTACTTGCTATAAAATGGCAAAGCTAAGCTTGAACTCAGTTCTCTTATCTCCAAAGCCCTCAAACATTATCTGACACTGTTCCTCTTTTAGGAGAAAGCGAGAGTACCCATCCCCTCTCCCAGTCCCCAGCCAGCGAGTGACTCCAAATAATGATAATAACAACAACATTTATAACATATGCCATTTACTGAACACTTAAGAGATGCCTCCTCCCAGGCTCTGTGATAAGTGTTTTACATGCGTCACCTTATTTGAAACTCACTACAACCCTGTTATTGTGCCTGTTGTAAAGATCAGGAAACTAAGGCATAGAGAGGTTAAATAACTTGTCCAAGATTACACAGCTAGGAATTGATAGAGTGTGAGGGGTCTAAATCTGGGCAGTTTGACTCCGGAGCTTGTGTCTGAATCCATTGTGTTCTGCTGTTTCCCATAGGGAAGGTCCACTCCTTCCCCCCTCCATGGCCACCCTTCATCCCTGTCCCCAGCCCTGCTCACTGATCTCCTGTAGCCGCCGAAGATGCACCATGTCCTCAGGGACTGCAGGGCCAGGGCCCGGTGCTGGACACAGGAAGAGGTGGTCACCACGAAGAAGTCCAAACCCTGACAGCCAGAGGCCAGGAGCCAGGGCTGTGTAGGAGGGGGACCGCAGCCACAGGCGGCCCAGCCGCACCAGCCCAGGGCCCAACAGCTGGTGGCAGCTCAGCGGGGAGAACCACTGTGAAGCAGGAGGAGAACATGGGGGGAGAGGAAGATGGGAGAAGAGACAAGAGGTGGGGGAGAGAGAGTGAGAGGGCCAGGGACAGACAGAGAAGGACATGAAGAGAAAGCAAAAGAAAGAGGGTAATGAAAAGGGATGGGGAGGGAGTGAAGGAAAGGCCCAAGGAGAAGACAGAGATGGATGGAGAAAGACAGGAAAGAAATTCAGTTCAATTTAATTCGCTCCAACCAACACAGAGAAGACCCCTGTGTGACAGCCTTATGCCCTTACTTGGGATGTAGGGGTGAGAAAGAATGGGGAGCCGAAACGCTATAAGGGAAGAGTCTTGATGCCTTGGGAGGTCCCATCACACAAAGGGGCCGGAGAGGCTTCGTGGACAAAGAACTATTTGAGGTGGACCTGAAGTAGTGCTTTTCAAACAACCCGTAGTAAAGGAACAGGAAGTTTTTTCTTTTATTTTAATTTCCCATATATGCATAACCCATGGACACAGACAACAGAGTGCGAAGGCCTGGGGTGGGGTGGAGCCCGGTGGAGGAGAGTAATGGGGAACATCTGTAATACTCTCGACAACAGAGAAAATTTACCAAAAAAATATTTCCAAACTGTCACTAACAAATACTTTAATAAAAAACAATAAAAATGATTACTAGAAAAATGAAATGAAAAAAGAAGTACATACAACATATAAGCTGCCAATTTTATAATGAAATTCCACACATAAAGTCACTCTGTCAAATGGTTATGAAAGCTAACTCTCAAGTTCTGTACTTGTACTGTCACGGGCCATAACAAAGAGTCCACAGGCCAGTGCAGTGACAGTCTGCAGCCCACACGTTGGGCAGTGCCACTGCCTAAAGGGTGGGCTAGATTTGTGGGAAGTGTACATAGTAAGAGAAGAGTTGGACTCAGCTGGTAGGGCCATGACAGCACCCTTAAAGGACACAGAGAACAATTTCTTGGTGTGAGGAGTTACAGGGGAACAAGAGAATGGGGTCAGAGAAGTGTCAGATGCTGCAGATATGACCTGGGTTGGCCAGGAGGAAGCCCTTGGACCTTGACAATGGGAAGTCACTGGCCACCCTCAGGGCAGAAGATTAGAAGAGTATGGCAGCCCGGCCAGCATGGCTCGGTGGTTGAGTGTCAACCTATGAACCAGGAGGTCACGGTTCAATTCCTGGTCAGAGCATATGCCCAGGTTGCAGGCTTGATAGGAGGCAGTTGATTTTTTATTCTCTCTCATCATTGATGTTTCAATCACTCTATCCCTCTCTCTTCCTCTCTAAAATCAATAAAAAAAAAAATTTTTTTTTAAAGAGAATGGCAGAGGAAGGCAGCAAGGGATTGAGGAATGATAGGGCACAGGACTTTCTGAATTGATGCTAAACTGAGGGTGGAACAGGGCTGAGGGAAAAGCTGCGTAAGGAAGGGAATGGCTGTCTTCATTATCACCATTACTATTTCAGCACCCACAGACGGTGAAATAGTAACACGACACAGAGAATGAGCCTCACGTGTCTCTCATTCTTAGCCTTACAGGGTGGGCCTTTTATACCCACTCTACCCTTATGGAAAAGCTCACAGGGCTGAGAGACGGAGGACTCAGTTCCCAGGATGTCTGACTCCGGAATCTGAACTTTTAATTCCAGGGGGAGGGTGCAGGATGGAGAGAGATGGGCTTGCCTGGCAATGGAGAAGCTGGGCCAGGTGAAGGCAGCCTCAGGACCTGGAGGGTGGGAGGAAGAAGTGAGAGGCAAGGGCAGCTTCTCTGCGGGAAGAGACCCAGCACAGGGAGGTTTGGGCTGTGAGCTTTGGGGACAGAGGCCTGATGCTCTGCTGCCTTCCAGTTCTGTGACCTTGACCACGTGACTTTATAACCTCTGAGACTCGGTTTCTTTATGTGTGAAATATTAATAATCCTTACCTCTGAGGGTTGTTGTGAAAATTAAATGAGATATTGAGTGGGCAGTGCTTACCCCAGGCCCTGGCACAGAATACATGCTCAGTCACCTTCACTGTTAAAGGAAGAGGTAGGAGAGGCTACAGGAACAGAGAGGATAGGATGGGAGCAAGTGCAGCCAGGAAAACCATGAGCTGTCAGGGAGGGGTCTCCGCTGTCTCACCTTGCCCACGGCGCTGACCCAGGCCTCCAGACTGTCAGCTCCATCGGTGCCGAAATGCTGGATCCTCCCCCCGGTGAGGATGAGCTCAAAGGAAAAGGGGAACCTGGAAAGAAGGTGAGGTCAGGGAAGAGAATGGGGTCCAAGGAGGTGGCTTCAAGCTTGGGGTCAGGAAGGGAAAAGGGGAACTCCGTGAGTAGGGCGGGCTGTTACCTGTCAAGGTCACCTGAGTCAGTAGGTGGAGGGCTCACACCCAAACATACAACATCCTGGGGCTGGATGAGGCTGAGGGGTTCAGGGCTGCTTTCTGACACAAACATTTCCAGAGCCGCTCCCAGCACGCACCACAGTCGGGAAGGAGCTAAGGGGAAAGCTGATGGTCAGCAGGCAGAGGACCCCTGTCTCCACTGTCAGAATTCCTTTACTAGACCTTTATTCTATGCCAAGCCTTCTGGCCACGTACGATCTCACGCAATCTTCACAACAACCCTATGAGATGGGTATTATATTCGCTCCTAGTTTATAGATGGGGAAACTGAGGCTCAGAGTTTGCATAGCTGGCCCATCTCATGGGTAGGAAGTAGCAGAGCTGAGATTTGACCCTGATCGTCTGACTTCAAAGCACAATGCTGCCACCAGGCATAGTTCCTCTCTTACCCCCTGCACGCAGCGCAGTCCTGGGCATGACCCCACTTTCCCATCCCAGCCCTCTTCTCCCTGTCTCCCATCCTGGTTTCTCCTCCTCCAATCCCTTGGCTCCCAGCTTACCATCCCGGCCCCTGCGAGCGGGTGGGGGTCCAGCTTTGTTGCTGATGGGACCACAGTAGAGGAAGCTGCTGTAAGTGGCAGGCACCACCACCTCATTGTACACGTCAAGGGAGGGGTCTGTAAGGGGAAGGAGTAGTGGTCAGGTCAGACCAGTACAATGGGATGGTCTGAGCCCCTCAGGGAAGGGATTGAGTTGAGGAAGAGAGTGGAACCGAACTCCACTGGCAGCATGGCTCAGTAGAGCCCAGTTGGGCTGGACCACTCACTACTCAAATTAGAAAAGAGGGTGGGATGAGCCCTCTAACCCAGCCCACTCTTCTCCTCACTAAACAGTCTACCAGGCAGTCAGTCCTGGTGGAGGCCTCAGAGCACGGATCATCTGTAAGGGTCTCAGCCCCTCTGGCCTGCCCACTGGAGCCCAGCAGCTGTAGCTGACCATTTCTATGAGCAGACTGCCCCCAGGGAGATGAGACCTGGCCTATGGGTTAACCCTGCCAGGAGTAGGCAGCACTATCACTTCAAACATCCAGAGCCACACCCCAGGCAGTGGCCAGCGTCAGGTCCTTTCATGACATCAGAAACAGACCCAGGGGGATTCTAGCTAGGCCATTGCGATGGACTTGGGGGGAAGGGGAGGGGGTGATTGCAGCACCTTAGAAGAACCTAGGCACAGGTTGGGGCTGAGAATTGTTGGGGGGATTACCTGGGGGCAGGAGACCAGGGAAAGTGCCATCAAGGGCTGAGGGAGACCAGGGCTCCTCACCCTCAGAGGCCTCGACACAGAGAAGCTGGGTCATGTTCTTCAGCAGGTTGGGTCCTGCCACCGCTGCACACAGTGCCTGCAGGAGGCAGGGATTCTGTCAGCCCCAAGACCCAGTCTGAGAGCCCTGGGGACAGACTACTGGTCACCAAAAGCGGCCCCCCCCCCCCGCCCCCCGCCAAGTCTAGCCTTTTCAACTCAGAGACTGCTTTCCCCTCCCCATCAGCCCCAACCCACCCCTCCTACCTGGAGAAGCTGGCTGTGATCTGGATGCTGAGGGTGGGGCTTCCGGAAGAGACCCAGCCGGTACTTCCGGGAGATGAACTCTCCCCGTGGGCCTGGGGTTGTATCTGGATTTATCCTCTCACCTGGGGGTAGGGCCCCTGCCCAGAAGCGGTTGGCACGATCATTTCCCAAGACAATGAACAGCTGCAGGATGACAAGGGGCAGAGGCAAGTGATGGGAATTCAAGGGTCCCTAGACTTTCCAGTCCTGTCCCCAGGGTGGGTCCAAGCCTCTTTAAAATGTTCTCCTTCCTTCCCCATTTTCTCCCTCTTCAGACTGCTCACCTGCACTATCTCATTACTCCAGACACTTGTGTCCAGCTTCAAACTCTGCACCTTGGAGATCCCGGAACCCAGAGCCCGGTGCTGACCTGTTAGAGTGTGAGGAGCATGTGGCAAGGGCACCCTGAGCCCTCCCGCCCCGCCCCCGCCTCTTCCCCTTTCAGCGAAAGGCTCCGGCCTCACCTGCACACTGCTTGCAGATCACTACTCCCAGGTTGACAGCAGCCCAGTCTGGGCGGGAGGCCCCACAGTCCGCACAGTGCAGGTTTGCCCGATTGGACCAGATCTTCTCAGCCACCTCGTAGTCAGACAGGGTCTCGGTTACTGCTTCCTGTAGAGCGGCCGCCCAGCTCTGCCGAGCGGCCCCAGACTCGGCTGTGAAGCTGAGGGGTGGACAGCCAGTCTGTGGGCATGGACACCCTCCCCACATGCCCCATCCCACTGGCCATTCCTACAGGAACCACACAGGTCAGCCCAGATCCTCCTAACAGCCTTGACCCTGCTCTCTGGACTCCCATCAGGGCACACCCACTGACATCCCACTGAGGTGGCCTCCCGACCTCTTCACCCCGGTGCCTCCCTCAAAAGTCTCTCCCCCAGCCTTGCCTCCTGCCAGTCTGGGCCCCACCTGAAGCAGCGATGGGGCGTGAGCAGGTCGAAGCTGCGACTCTTGGTCTCCCGGACACTGCACCCTTGCAGTTCAATGAAGCAGATCCCGATGCCTAGGGAGAAGGCCTGGCGGGGTCGGGGGGAGGTGCAGTGAGGCTCCCTATGGGATAAGCCAGGCCCCTCGGCCCAGGCCAGCCCTTCTCACCTGCTCACTCTTGTACAGCGCCAACTCTCCAGGGCTCAAGGCCGCAAACACCTTGGCCTTGTGTCCACGCAGCTCCAGCATGCCTGTGCGGAGGGGTCGGGGCAGCTGGGGGGCCCGGGGGTGGCCCAGGAGACGCTGCTCTTTCAGGCAGGATTGCAGCGTGGAGCACCAAGTGTCCCGCTGAGCTGGTGGGGGACAGGAAAGCAGGCCAGTGGGCCCGGTGCTCACATGGCCTCCCCACCCCTGCCCTGACCCAGGGGGCCCTGGCCCTCACCCTCGCTCTCCGTGCGGAACACAAATACCCTCTGGCTGGTGATGACCTGGAATTTGTTGTCTTTGCTGCTGCGGGTCATCTCAATGGCGGACAGGGGGATCACACCCTTGGGGAAGGGGTCCTGGAGAGATAGCCCAATGACACACAGGCAGGAACGCAGTCATGTGCGCTGACACCAGGGGCCACACCAACTTTTAATGAGGCCAGCAATCGTTCCACAGCAGTGGAGTACAGCTGCTAACCTGGCTTCTTTAGATGCTGACATCAGTCATGCAGTGGCTGCCTTCCGATCCTGAGCCTCCCTCAGCGCCCCCTCTCCCTCCCCGTCTCCCAGGCCCCATGCAGCATCCCCTGGGCCCCACCTTGTCATTGCCAAAGTACATCAGACTCCTCCCATTGAACTGCACAAAGCGCCTCTGGAAGACGTAGTTCCTAGAGAAGGGAGGGGCCAAGACCAGTGAGTGGTGGAAGCTGCATCCTCGAGGCTCCCAGGAGCACTTGGGACCTGCCCCCACCCCACCAGCAGCCTCCCTCCCCTTCCCTTCCCAGCAGTCCCACCCCTGAGGGGAGAGCTTGTCTAGCCAGCCACTGAGCAGGGGCATGGGGCGGTCTGCGGTGGAGGAGAAGCTGGCATAGGGTGAGATGAGGTCATCACTGGTCTCCTCTGTGTTCAGGTTGGGCAGCGAGAGGGCGGAATCCCCGGGCAGCTCAAGGCTGGCATAGCCGGCATCCTCCCGTGTTTCCAGATCCTGCCTGCTGAGCCTTGTGGGGGCCAAGACAGAGAGGGACACACATTAGGCCCAGTTCCCTGGACAGCCCCACCCATAGCACCTAGTAGAATGCCTGGCAGGTACTGGATCTGCTTTTCAAACGGGGAGACAGGGAGGCTGGGCACCCAATCAGCCTGGACCTTCTTCCGTGAGCACACTTGAACTTTTCTTTGGGAAAATTTCAGTCCCTCTCCTCTGCCACTAGTAGATGGCTCCCTGTCATGGTTGCTTATATCTAATCAATAAAATTTATAGGCTCTTTCTCCAAAAAGTTCTTGACTTTGTCTCCCTAAATCAAGTTCCCATCAGTTCTCACCGGAGTGATGTAATTGCTTAACAGGTCACCTGTTTCCACTCCGGCCCTCCCTCCCACATCCATTTTCCCAGCACCACCAGATTGCTCTTTAAAAAATACAAATGAGATCATTTGACTCCCCTGCATGAAACCCTGTAATCACTTCCCACTTGGCACTTAGGATAAATTCAAATTCCTTACCCTGGGCTGGAAGACCTTGGACATTGAGGCCCATGGCTACTCCCCTGACCTCACCTTGCATCACCCTCACCTTTGCTTACTACAGATTAGCCTCCTCCTCCTCCCTCTCTCAGAGCCTTTGCACATGCTGTTCCCTCTCCTCAGAAGGTGCTTCGTTGGGCTGCCTTTTCTCATCCTCAGGACTTTGCTTATACCATCTTATCAGAAAGTCCTCTACTATTTTCTGTCACCTTTCAGTGGTTCTTAAGCTCAGCAGCACAAAATCACTTGGAAAACTTAAAAATACCGGAATATGGGCCCCATGCCAGAGACTTAAATTTGAACTCCTGAGATCGGGGCCCAGGCATCTGTAGTTTTCAAAGTTCCCTAGCCTATCGCACCGCTAAGGTTGAAGACCATTCCTCTCCCAATTTGTTTCCTACTTCCCTGAGGAATTGAAGCAATCAGACAAGAACTCCCAGACTCCCAGCACCTCCTCTACCCAATTTCACACATACTCAGCTTTCCTCCTGTTACCATAATAAACAACCCTGTCTAAAGCCAGTCTCCCCTCTGTGTCCTTGATTCTACTCCTCTCACCTACACGAGGACATTACCCCAGACTTTCTCCCTTTTCTCCCCCTACATCAACTAATTTTCCCTCTCTACCAGACCATTCCTCTTCACCTACAATACACGTAACATTCCTGCCCATAAAAAAACCTTTCTTGACCCCACTTCCACTATTAACAGCCACTCCAACTCTCTGCTCTTTGCAGAAAAACTCTAAAGAATGTTATCTATACCTTTCCAACGCCTTCCATTCTTTCTTGAGTCCACTCTGACCAACCCCACGTTGCCAACTCCAGAGGTCAGTTCTCAGTGCTCATCTCACTCACTAGACTCTCAGCAGCAGTTAACACAGCTGCTCTCTCCCTCCTCATTACACATATGTCCTTCACTTGAGCTCCTACATCACATTCTCCAGCTTTTCCTTCTCCTTCACTAGCCATTTATTTTCAGTTTTGCTGATTCTTCCTCTTCTCCCAAACCTCTTGACATTGAAGTGTGCCAGGATGCTGAGTTCGGTCCTCTGCTCTGTAGACACTCATTCACAGTTACATACACGCATCTAAACGCTCACAGCTCACAGATTTAGATCTCCAGCTCAGACCTCTCCCCCAAGCTTCAGACTTGCATATCCAGTGGCCTGTTTGTCATCTTCTTTTGGGTGTATAATATACACCTCAAATTTAACACATCCATCACTGAACTCCTAACCTAACCTCCAGTCCTCCCCATCTCAGACCAGAGCAACTCCGGGAATTTTCAGTTGCTCAGAACAGCACTGTCTAACAGAAGTCAATATAAAAGCACAAAGTACATAATTTTAAATTTTCTAGTAGTCACATTAAATAAATAAAAGTAAGCAGGTGAGCCCTGGCCAGTTGCTCAATGGTTAGAGCGTTGGCCTGCTGATCCAAGGGTCTGGGGTTCGATTCCTGGTCAAGGGTATGTACCTCTGTTGCAGGTTCCCCAGCCCAGTAGGGGTGCGCGGAGGCAACCAATCAATGTGTCTCTCTCATGTTAATGTTTCTCTCCCGGTCTTCCCCCCTCCCTTCCACCCTCTCTGTAGAAATCAATGGAAAAAATATCCTTGGGTAAGGATTGAAAAAAAAGAGAAAGGTGAAATTAATTTTAATAATACATTTTATTAAACCCAAAATGCCAAAAACATTAACATTTTAATATGCCATCAGTATAAAAATTATTACAATAATGTATACCTTTGTCTGTTATTTCATCTAGTATTGCTTTTTTTTTTGGTACTAAGTCTTTGAAATTTGGTAGTTGTTTTACTATCACATCTCACTCCAGGCTGGCCACATTTGGTCAGTAGCCACATGTGGTTACTGGCATTGGGCAGTGCAGACTCAGACTGAAACCCTTCAAGTCATTCTTAAAAGCTCTTTTTTTTTCCCCCACACCCTAATTTACTAGGACAGTTGGCCTTCAAATTATAACCAAAACCCAACCACTTCTGTCCACTGCCTCGTCTGAGATGTCTCACTAGGTCACTGCAGTAACCTCCTAAGGGGGTCTCTGCATTTCCTCTTTTGCACCCTACAGACCATTCCCAGCACAGCAACCAGAGGGATTCTGAAAGTCAAACCCTTCCAGTGGCTTCCCATTTCACTTAGAGTAACATCGAAAGTCCCTACAGGGTCCTGGCCCATCTGACCCCTTTCACCTCTCTGACACCTTCTCCTTCCACTCCTCCCTCCTTAGCCCATTCTGCCCCAGCTGGCCTGGTCTCAGTGCCTGTGCCCCTGGGCACATGGCCTCTCACACGCGTCCTGAAGGTGTATGTGTCCTGAAGGTGTACGGGACGATGCTCCAACCAACTGAGCCACACCAGCCAGGGCATGCACTGCTCCCTATTTTAAATGATATGTCCATTTGTCAACTTGTTTTATTTCCTGTCTGCACCACTGAGTCTCAAGCTGCCTGAAGCAGGGACTAGGTCTGTTATATTCGTCCTGCATTGGAGCCTGTCTATGGTGGAGATACAGATACAGACCCACTGGCTTGTGGACAGCGGACATTCATGCACATCTCATGAATAACTAGATCCATGGCCGCCGCACCAGCTCTTCAAGCTTCCCCACTTCCTGCCATCATCGCCCTACTGACTACTCACCTGTGTTCAGCCCTGTCCTGACAGACACCTCTGCCTTCTCTTCTGTTGGGTGCCCCTGGGACCCCCACAGGCTGGACGCCATAGTACAGGCAACCTGGATCCATGATGTGCACTGACAGGGGAGGAGGGGGAGGCAGAAAGAGGAGATCAGGTGGCGGTGTCTGAGGTCCTGAAGGGCACTGTCCCTCTCCCCTGCCCATGATAACCCACCTACCTGTGCCTGTGGTGGGCCTGAGGGCAGGGGTGGGGGCAGCTGTCTGGGAGCTGTCTGGGGCCCTGAGGGGAAAGGTCTAGTGGTCATTAAGGGAGAGAGAAGGAAGGACAAGCCCTCATACCTGCCCCTCTCTGCCCCTCCCCAGCATCAATCCCCAGGGACGCAACCCCACTCACGTGTCCTGAGCTGTCTGTGCCCCGCCTCTTAAGTCCAGGCCGAAGTAGATGGCATTGGGCATCATCTCCACAGTATTTAAGGCTGAAGGCTGCTCAGAGGAGGTGGTGGGGAGAGGAAGGGACCTTGGGCTGGACTCTGGGCTCCTGGGCACTTCTGGTCTCAAGAGGGCTGGGCTCAACCCAGGCCTCTGGGTGGTAGTGGGGCCACTGAGCCCGCCAAATACTGTCCTGGGCTTGGGCACAGGCTTGGGGGGCTGAGCTTGGGGAGCTGGGCTGGAGGATGGCTCCATGGCTCTATCCAGTTGGGGATCTGGGGAGCCCTCGGCAGCGCCTGTCTGCAGCAGGCGCAAGATGCGTTTCCGGTGCCCTGTGGCGCAGACGCCCAGCTGTTTCAGCTCCTCGTGGCCCAGGCCCCGGGCTGCACCTGCCGTCGCCATGCCATGCCTCCGGAACGTGTCTGCATACTGCTCCAGGTGCACCGTGGCCAGCCACACCGCGATGTCCAGGTCCTGAGGGGCAGCCATGGGGGCTCAGGCCATTGCTGGGGGGAGGGGCAGGGGGAAGGGAGGGCTCAGGCTGAGATTCCCCCTCCCTCTCTCAAAGTCTGAGGCCTGGAGGGGGATACCAGACTCCAGTCTTCCTCCAAAGAAAACGAACCAGAGGCCTGCCATCTGGAGCAGAGCTATCCCAGAACATCAGAAGGGGCTTTCTTATTATTGTAGGAGAATCCCGTCATTTGCAGACGAGGAAACTGAGGCCCCGAAAGGGAGAGAGGGAGAGAGGCTTGCCCCAGGCTCATAGCAAGCACGCGTTAGTGTTGGCCCCCAAGCTCCTGCCCACCCCGGGTCTAGGTCAAAGCTCTGCCCTGCATGACTGCACAGCCAACCAGGTAAGTACAGGACGAGATGCGAGAACCCTCAGGGATGGAGTGGAGTGGAATGGGGGGGCCGGGGCCCTGATGTGGCCTGATCCTGCTGTGGCATCAAGTGGGGACAGGGGCAGCTGTGGCACAGGAGGAGTGCAGATTCCAGTCCCTCTGGTTTCCAGAGCTGAGGTACAGCTCAGCCATCCTGATCCTGGTCATTCCCAGTTCCTCCCCTTCCACCTATTGTCTCAGCTCAGACTTCCTTCCTGTCCCTCCAGCCCTGGCCACCCACACATCCTGTCTGCCTTGGTCAGGCTGCCAAGAGAGCCTTAACTAGTCCCAGCATGTGGGATCCTGGTCCTGGGCAGCTTGGGGATGGGGTGGAGAACTGGGCCAGAGAGATGAGGGCTCAGGGGTACTCCAGGCTCTTACTCTCCACTCCCCTGCAGTGCGTTCACACATAGTGCATGCGCACAAGTCAGCACTCACCCTGCAGGCGGCACAGCGGTGTGAAATGGCATCCCCTTACCTCTGCTTTCTCCACGCCTTCCTTTCCCTGCCTATGCCTGCTCAGGCCTCCAGCCTCACCTTGACCCTGGTCTATGCTATGGACCTACCTCTGATTCTGTCTCCCCTGACTTTTATCTCTGCCCTGTCCCTGTCTCTAACCCAGCCCACTCCCGTCCCCACCTCCAAATCCCTGTCCCTCTCCTGGTTTTGCTCTCTACGCCTCTCCTTGCCTCCGTCTCTAGTTTTAACTATTTAGTTGCAACTGTGTCTCTGGCCACCTCTGACTCCAGGTTTCTGTCTCGCCCCGTTTCTCTCATGCGGAGTCCTGAGGACTCCCTCTGCCCCAGCATCAGTTCTGGCTGCTCTGCCTCTCAGCGGCTGGGCCCATCTCCAAGCTAGGGCCCCCGGCCCTGACTCAGAGCCCAGTTTCCCGGTGACTCAGGCCGGGCGGAGGGCACGGGACTGGGAACCAGGAGGTGCGCGGGGCAGGAGTGCCGGGGGCGGGCCGGGCAGCTCGGGGCTGCGCGGGCTGCGACTAGGGAGGGGGCCGGGAGGGAGGGGGCAAGGAGGGCGCCCGCAGGGAGGGGCGGGTCGCGGCCCGGAGGGGTGGGGGACGGCCGCCAGCGCAGTGGGGGCTTGGGATTCCCACGAAGGCTCTCGAGGAGGTGATGGGGAGGAGTCTGGGCTGCAGGGGCCCGGGGACGCGGGGGTCCTCACCTCACTGCGTGGCTGCCGTCCGCTGCCCGGTGCCCGCCGGGCTGTCCGAGGCTCAGGGTCCCGCCGCGCCGGCCCCGCCTCCCTCCGCGCTCCCCCGACGGGGCCCGGCCCCGCCCCGCCCGCCGTTCCCCCCGCAGGGCCCCGGCCACTCCTTGTGCAAGCGCCGGCCTCTAAGGCTTTGGGCTCCTTACCCAACCGGGGCGCTTATCTCGGGACTGGCCCACTCTGCCCTCCTGGGGGCCGAGAAAGGGGCCGAAACAGGGCTGGAGGCCAGGACAAAGGGGCAGCGAGAAGAACACAGCGGGAACAGGGAAAGAACCAGAGGGAACGGGACAGCGCTGCGCTGGACGGCTGTGCACCCCCGCCCTGTCCTATCGGGAGAGGGGCAAGGGGTCGGGCCCTCAACCTCCAGGGCACTTCTGCGCCCAGCGGGGTGGCTGCACCCGGGCACCCAGTGATGGGGGGACGGAAGCTGGCCTCCAGAAGTCAGGGATGGTTGCAGCTTTCCAAGCGGGGGGGGGGGGGGGGGGGAGCATCAGCAGCCCAGAGATCTGACCTGGGGGAGTAGGGACCACGTCTGCTCCTACCCCCCCAAGGGCCCGGCCCAATTTCTTCCCAGGGATGAAGGCCAGCAGGGCCACGTTTCTTTGCCCAAACCAGGATCAGGCGGCACCCTGCAAGCCCAGTTACCGCAGACAGCCTCTTCATCCGCGGGAGAAGCCCCTCGGCCCCGTTCTCCTGCTGCACATTTTGCTGTGGGGGTCGGGGGTGCCTGCGGAGGAATGGCTCCTCTCCCCTCCCCCATCTACCCCGGAGCCCCAACCTTGAAACCTGTCCTCCGGGCTGCGGCACTTCCCCCTCAGAGTTGGGCTGGCCTTGGTGTTGTGCGGTGGTGGGGTGGGGTGGGGGCCGGGCCGGCCGGCTGTGTTTTCCTGTTTGTATGAGAGGAAGTTGGCTGTGAGTCAGCAGACACAGGAACCGGCAGTAGCCAGGGGAAGACCCCTGCATCAGAGGGCAGCAAGGGGAGTGTGGGGAGGGGAAGGGGGGAAGTGGTCCCCACTTCTCCCAGCTGAAACTTTCATCTTCGGTCTCCTGCAGCCCTTCCCTCTGAGAATGAAAATGATAACAATAATCAATCATTAAAATGCCGGCCCTAACCGGTTTGGCTCAGCGGATAGAGCGTCCGCCTGCGGACTCAAGGGTCCCAGGTTTGATTCCGGTCAAGGGCACCTACCTTGGTTGCGGGCACATCCCCAGTGGGGAGTGCGAAGGAGGCAGCTGATTGATGTTTCTAACTCTCTATCCCTCTCCCTTCCTCTCTGTAAAAAAATCAATAATATATATATATATTTTTTAAAAAAATGCCGATAGTAATGGCTACCAATTATTAGGAACTGACCATTACCCCAGGCCCTGTGCCAACATTGATTTACCAACTTCGGTGAATCCTCACAACAACCCTTAAGGTAGGGAATTTTGTCACCTCCACTTTACAGATAAAGGAGGCATTTCTCTGGATGGGCAACTGTGGGGGCAGGAGAATGTTCCTCATAGATCGCCAACTCTAGGAGTGAAAACTGACCAAAGGCCTCAGCTGCTTCCCTCTGACTCCACCAGCTCCTGCTCTCAGGCCAGCTTCCCACTGGGCTGCTCCCAGCCCCTGACCAAGCTCAGCAGAGATCCTAGGGCTGGCCCATTCCTGGAAGATAGGAGACTCCTCTGACAGCTGATATCGGCTCAAGAATTCCCCCATGGCCTTGCTGAACATTCCTCTGCAGGGGTTCTCAACCTTCTGGGCCTTTAAATACAGTTCCGCATGTTGTGACCCAACCATAAAATTATTTTCGTTGCTACTTCATAACTGTGATGTTGCTACTGTTATGAATCATAATGTAAATATCTGATATGCAGGATGGTCTTAGGTGACCTGTGAAAGGGTCGTTCGACCGCCAAAGGGGTCGTGACCCACAGGTTGAGAACCGCTGCTCTACTGTGTGGTGGTCCAGGGTGCTTCCTCCCCCACCTTCCCTCCTTCCTCTCTCCTTCATAGCTTTCCCAGCCCCTGCGCCCTTCCTCTCTCACGGGCATTCCCTGTCAAATCCTTGCACACTTTATCCTGCTTCTTGGAGGACTCAGAGTAGCCCAGCAAGAGAGAGAAGTTGGGTAAATTAGTATCGGGCACGGGGAGCTTGCAGGGATGGGTGCTGGGGGTCCTGGTCAGGGATCAGGTGCCGGAGTTCTGAACCTTGCTTGTCACGTTCCCCTTTGGCAATCTGGTAAAACCTAAGGTCTGGTCTCAGAATAGTGTTTTTAAATCCATAAAATGAAATATGTAGCAATACAAAGGAAACCAATAATATTGCAATACATTTACAAAACTATTTTACTGTGATATATGTGCTTCTTTATTAAAGCTTAGAAAAGATCTAGCAGTAGGTTGATAACTCATAATTTTGAAGCAGTGATGAGCATAAATGCTATTTCAAAATATCTGCCATACCGTAATATATACAAAAATATATGTGATTTCTTTTGGTGACAAAGCCATAGTTATGGCTAATATGACTGGTTTATTGCTATTGTCATAAAGGAAAGAAATGCTAAATTTATAGCTAGAGATTAGTGAAAATAATGTGATTTTTTTTCCCCCTGTCCAAGTTCAGTGACTCCAAGTTGAGGACATCTGAGCCAAAACAGGGCAAAGCTGCTCTGGCCCTGGGGTTTTATCTTCCTTCTCTTTCTCCCTGGCTCTCTTTTCCAGTTTCTCTTATTTCTGTCTCTCTCCACCCCTCACCCCCAATATCTGTTTCTCTTCTTCTTTGTCTTTCTTTCCATGAATGTATTTCTGTTTTCCTTTACCGAAGCTTTTAGTGGTTTTCTCTGTGTGTCGGCTATCTCTCTTTCTGCTGCTGTCTGTCTCTGTCTCTGTACCTCTGTCTGCGTCTGTGTGTCTCTCTCTCTGTGTCCCCATAATCTGTCAGAGGAGACAGGGGATTCCGGTAGCCTGTGTACAGTGGAGCAAAAAGAACTCTGCAATTCCAGGGTCATGGGGTCTCTGGCCAGGGAGACACAGGTCTTTCCTTCCGCACCCCCTTTCCCATTCTCAGCCTTTTTAAGGGCAGAAACAGGTCAAGACAGAGATAAGTGAGCACAAAGGCAGGAGTTGAGCCCTCCCAGGCTACCGGAGACAAGGACCGGAGCCTCTGTGACTCTGAACTTGGGTATAGTGACTCTCCCACACTTCATGCTGTGGAGCTGTAGGCCAGGAATAGGGCGCTGAGGCTGTCGGTGCCCTCCTCCAAGCCTGAGGAGGGGAGAGAGCACTGACCAGGTCTGACATGAGGGGAGAGCACTGACCAGGTCTGATATGAGGGGAGAGCACTGACCAGGTCTGATATGAGGGGAGAGCACTGACCAGGTCTGATATGAGGGGAGAGCACTGACCAGGTCTGATATGAGGGGGGAGCACTGACCAGGTCTGACATGAGGGGAGAGCACTGACCAGGTCTGATATGAGGGGAGAGAGCACTGACCAGGTCTGACATGAGGGGAGAGCACTGACCAGGTCTGATATGAGGGGGGAGCACTGACCAGGTCTGACATGAGGGGAGAGCACTGACCAGGTCTGACATGAGGGGAGAGCACTGACCAGGTCTGATATGAGGGGAGAGCACTGACCAGGTCTGACATGAGGGGAGAGCACTGACCAGGTCTGATATGAGGGGAGAGCACTGACCAGGTCTGACATGAGGGGAGAGCACTGACCAGGTCTGACATGAGGGGAGAGCACTGACCAGGTCTGACATGAGGGGAGAGCACTGACCAGGTCTGACATGAGGGGAGAGCACTGACCAGGTCTGACATGAGGGGAGAGCACTGACCAGGTCTGACATGAGGGGAGAGCACTGACCAGGTCTGACATGAGGGGAGAGCACTGACCAGGTCTGACATGAGGGGAGAGCACTGACCAGGTCTGACATGAGGGGAGAGCACTGACCAGGTCTGACATGAGGGGGGAGAGCACTGACCAGGTCTGATATGAGGGGAGAGCACTGACCAGGTCTGACATGAGGGGAGAGCACTGACCAGGTCTGACATGAGGGGAGAGCACTGACCAGGTCTGACATGAGGGGGGAGAGCACTGACCAGGTCTGATATGAGGGGAGAGCACTGACCAGGTCTGACATGAGGGGAGAGCACTGACCAGGTCTGACATGAGGGGAGAGCACTGACCAGGTCTGACATGAGGGGGGAGAGCACTGACCAGGTCTGATATGAGGGGAGAGCACTGACCAGGTCTGATATGAGGGGAGAGAGCACTGACCAGGTCTGACATGAGGGGAGAGCACTGACCAGGTCTGACATGAGGGGAGAGCACTGACCAGGTCTGACATGAGGGGAGAGCACTGACCAGGTCTGACATGAGGGGGGAGCACTGACCAGGTCTGACATGAGGGGAGAGCACTGACCAGGTCTGATATGAGGGGAGAGCACTGACCAGGTCTGACATGAGGGGAGAGCACTGACCAGGTCTGATATGAGTGGGGAGAGCACTGACCAGGTCTGATATGAGGGGGGAGCACTGACCAGGTCTGATATGAGGGGGGAGAGCACAGACCAGGTCTGACATGAGGGGGGAGCACTGACCAGGTCTGATATGAGGGGGGAGAGCACTGACCAGGTCTGACATGAGGGGAGAGCACTGACCAGGTCTGACATGAGGAGAGAGCACTGACCAGGTCTGATATGAGGGGGGAGAGCACTGACCAGGTCTGACATGAGGGGGGAGCACTGACCAGGTCTGACATGAGGGGAGAGCACTGACCAGGTCTGACATGAGGGGAGAGCACTGACCAGGTCTGACATGAGGGGAGAGCACTGACCAGGTATGACATGATGGGGAGCACTGACCAGGTCTGACATGAGGGGGGAGCACTGACCAGGTCTGACATGAGGGGAGAGCACTGACCAGGTCTGACATGAGGGGAGAGCACTGACCAGGTCTGACATGAGGGGGGAGCACTGACCAGGTCTGACATGAGGGGAGAGCACTGACCAGGTCTGACATGAGGGGAGAGCACTGACCAGGTCTGACATGAGGGGAGAGCACTGACCAGGTCTGACATGAGGGGGGAGCACTGACCAGGTCTGACATGAGGGGAGAGCACTGACCAGGTCTGATATGAGGGGGGAGAGCACTGACCATGTCTGATATGAGGGGAGAGCACTGACCAGGTCTGATATGAGGGGAGGGCACTGACCAGGTCTGATATGAGGGGAGAGAGCACTGACCAGGTCTGATATGAGGGGGGAGAGCACTGACCAGGTCTGACATGAGGGGGGAGCACTGACCAGGTCTGATATGAGGGGGGAGAGCACTGACCAGGTCTGACATGAGGGGAGAGCACTGACCAGGTCTGATATGAGGGGGGAGAGCACTGACCAGGTCTGATATGAGGGGAGAGCACTGACCAGGTCTGATATGAGGGGAGGGCACTGACCAGGTCTGATATGAGGGGAGAGAGCACTGACCAGGTCTGATATGAGGGGAGAGCACTGACCAGGTCTGACATGAGGGGGGAGCACTGACCAGGTCTGACATGAGGGGAGAGCACTGACCAGGTCTGATATGAGGGGAGAGCACTGACCAGGTCTGATATGAGGGGGGAGAGCACTGACCAGGTCTGACATGAGGGGAGAGCACTGACCAGGTCTGACATGAGGGGGGAGCACTGACCAGGTCTGACATGAGGGGAGAGCACTGACCAGGTCTGACATGAGGGGGGAGCACTGACCAGGTCTTACATGAGGGGAGAGCACTGACCAGGTCTGACATGAGGGGGGAGCACTGACCAGGTCTGATATGAGGGGAGAGCACTGACCAGGTCTGATATGAGGGGAGAGCACTGACCAGGTCTGACATGAGGGGGGAGCACTGACCAGGTCTGACATGAGGGGAGAGCACTGACCAGGTCTGATATGAGGGGAGAGCACTGACCAGGTCTGACATGAGGGGAGAGCACTGACCAGGTCTGATACGAGGGGAGAGCACTGACCAGGTCTGATATGAGGGGAGAGCACTGACCAGGTCTGACATGAGGGGAGAGCACTGACCAGGTCTGATATGAGGGGAGAGCACTGACCAGGTCTGACATGAGGGGAGAGCACTGACCAGGTCTGATATGAGGGGAGGGCACTGACCAGGTCTGATATGAGGGGAGAGCACTGACCAGGTCTGAGATGAGGGGGGAGAGCACTGACCAGGTCTGACATGAGGGGAGAGCACTGACCAGGTCTGATATGAGGGGAGAGCACTGACCAGGTCTGACATGAGGGGAGAGCACTGACCAGGTCTGATATGAGGGGAGAGCACTGACCAGGTCTGATATGAGGGGAGAGCACTGACCAGGTCTGATATGAGGGGAGAGCACTGACCAGGTCTGAGATGAGGGGGGAGAGCACTGACCAGGTCTGACATGAGGGGGGAGCACTGACCAGGTCTGAGATGAGGGGGGAGAGCACTGACCAGGTCTGACATGAGGGGAGAGCACTGACCAGGTCTGATATGAGGGGGGAGAGCACTGACCAGGTCTGACATGAGGGGGGAGCACTGACCAGGTCTGAGATGAGGGGGGAGAGCACTGACCAGGTCTGACATGAGGGGAGAGCACTGACCAGGTCTGAGATGAGGGGGGAGAGCACTGACCAGGTCTGACATGAGGGGAGAGCACTGACCAGGTCTGATATGAGGGGAGAGCACTGACCAGGTCTGATATGAGGGGAGAGCACTGACCAGGTCTGAGATGAGGGGGGAGAGCACTGACCAGGTCTGACATGAGGGGGGAGCACTGACCAGGTCTGAGATGAGGGGAGAGAGCACTGACCAGGTCTGACATGAGGGGAGAGCACTGACCAGGTCTGATATGAGGGGAGAGCACTGACCAGGTCTGATATGAGGGGAGAGCACTGACCAGGTCTGATATGAGGGGAGAGCACTGACCAGGTCTGAGATGAGGGGGGAGAGCACTGACCAGGTCTGACATGAGGGGGGAGCACTGACCAGGTCTGAGATGAGGGGGGAGAGCACTGACCAGGTCTGACATGAGGGGAGAGCACTGACCAGGTCTGATATGAGGGGAGAGCACTGACCAGGTCTGAGATGAGGGGGGAGAGCACTGACCAGGTCTGACATGAGGGGAGAGCACTGACCAGGTCTGATATGAGGGGAGAGCACTGACCAGGTCTGAGATGAGGGGGGAGAGCACTGACCAGGTCTGACATGAGGGGAGAGCACTGACCAGGTCTGAGATGAGGGGGGAGAGCACTGACCAGGTCTGACATGAGGGGGGAGCACTGACCAGGTCTGATATGAGGGGGGAGCACTGACCAGGTCTGACATGAGGGGAGAGCACTGACCAGGTCTGATATGAGGGGGGAGAGCACTGACCATGTCTGATATGAGGGGAGAGCACTGACCAGGTCTGATATGAGGGGAGGGCACTGACCAGGTCTGATATGAGGGGAGAGAGCACTGACCAGGTCTGATATGAGGGGGGAGAGCACTGACCAGGTCTGACATGAGGGGGGAGCACTGACCAGGTCTGATATGAGGGGGGAGAGCACTGACCAGGTCTGACATGAGGGGAGAGCACTGACCAGGTCTGATATGAGGGGGGAGAGCACTGACCAGGTCTGATATGAGGGGAGAGCACTGACCAGGTCTGATATGAGGGGAGGGCACTGACCAGGTCTGATATGAGGGGAGAGAGCACTGACCAGGTCTGATATGAGGGGAGAGCACTGACCAGGTCTGACATGAGGGGGGAGCACTGACCAGGTCTGACATGAGGGGAGAGCACTGACCAGGTCTGAGATGAGGGGGGAGAGCACTGACCAGGTCTGACATGAGGGGAGAGCACTGACCAGGTCTGATATGAGGGGAGAGCACTGACCAGGTCTGAGATGAGGGGGGAGAGCACTGACCAGGTCTGACATGAGGGGGGAGCACTGACCAGGTCTGAGATGAGGGGAGAGAGCACTGACCAGGTCTGACATGAGGGGAGAGCACTGACCAGGTCTGATATGAGGGGAGAGCACTGACCAGGTCTGAGATGAGGGGGGAGAGCACTGACCAGGTCTGACATGAGGGGGGAGCACTGACCAGGTCTGACATGAGGGGAGAGCACTGACCAGGTCTGATATGAGGGGAGAGCACTGACCAGGTCTGACATGAGGGGGGAGAGCACTGACCAGGTCTGACATGAGGGGGGAGAGCACTGACCAGGTCTGATATGAGGGGAGAGCACTGACCAGGTCTGAGATGAGGGGGGAGAGCACTGACCAGGTCTGACATGAGGGGAGAGCACTGACCAGGTCTGATACGAGGGGAGAGCACTGACCAGGTCTGATATGAGGGGAGAGCACTGACCAGGTCTGACATGAGGGGAGAGCACTGACCAGGTCTGATATGAGGGGAGAGCACTGACCAGGTCTGACATGAGGGGAGAGCACTGACCAGGTCTGATACGAGGGGAGAGCACTGACCAGGTCTGATATGAGGGGAGAGCACTGACCAGGTCTGACATGAGGGGGGAGAGCACTGACCAGGTCTGATATGAGGGGAGAGCACTGACCAGGTCTGACATGAGGGGGGAGAGCACTGACCAGGTCTGACATGAGGGGAGAGCACTGACCAGCTCTGATATGAGGGGAGAGCACTGACCAGGTCTGACATGAGGGGGGAGAGCACTGACCAGGTCTGACATGAGGGGAGAGCACTGACCAGGTCTGACATGAGGGGGGAGCACTGACCAGGTCTGATATGAGGGGAGAGCACTGACCAGGTCTGATATGAGGGGAGAGCACTGACCAGGTCTGACATGAGGGGGGAGCACTGACCAGGTCTGACATGAGGGGAGAGCACTGACCAGGTCTGATATGAGGGGAGAGCACTGACCAGGTCTGACATGAGGGGAGAGCACTGACCAGGTCTGATACGAGGGGAGAGCACTGACCAGGTCTGATATGAGGGGAGAGCACTGACCAGGTCTGACATGAGGGGGGAGAGCACTGACCAGGTCTGACATGAGGGGAGAGCACTGACCAGGTCTGAGATGAGGGGGGAGAGCACTGACCAGGTCTGATATGAGGGGAGAGCACTGACCAGGTCTGACATGAGGGGAGAGCACTGACCAGGTCTGATATGAGGGGAGAGCACTGACCAGGTCTGACATGAGGGGAGAGAGCACTGACCAGGTCTGATACGAGGGGAGAGCACTGACCAGGTCTGATATGAGGGGAGAGCACTGACCAGGTCTGACATGAGGGGGGAGAGCACTGACCAGGTCTGATATGAGGGGAGAGCACTGACCAGGTCTGAGATGAGGGG
The DNA here is from genome assembly GCF_964212035.1 of Myotis nattereri. NCBI lineage: Eukaryota > Metazoa > Chordata > Mammalia > Chiroptera > Vespertilionidae > Myotis > Myotis nattereri. The sequence goes on from NC_138080.1 coordinate 82,880,366, forward strand.
GGAGAGCACTGACCAGGTCTGACATGAGGGGAGAGCACTGACCAGCTCTGATATGAGGGGAGAGCACTGACCAGGTCTGACATGAGGGGGGAGCACTGACCAGGTCTGACATGAGGGGAGAGCACTGACCAGGTCTGATATGAGGGGAGAGAGCACTGACCAGGTCTGACATGAGGGGGGAGAGCACTGACCAGGTCTGACATGAGGGGAGAGCACTGACCAGGTCTGACATGAGGGGGGAGCACTGACCAGGTCTGACATGAGGGTAGAGCACTGACCAGGTCTGATATGAGGGGAGAGCACTGACCAGGTCTGATATGAGGGGAGAGCACTGACCAGGTCTGACATGAGGGGGGAGAGCACTGACCAGGTCTGACATGAGGGGAGAGGGCACTGACCAGGTCTGACATGAGGGGAGAGCACTGACCAGGTCTGATATGAGGGGAGAGAGCACTGACCAGGTCTGACATGAGGGGGGAGAGCACTGACCAGGTCTGACATGAGGGGGGAGAGCACTGACCAGGTCTGATATGAGGGGAGAGGGCACTGACCAGGTCTGATATGAGGGGAGAGCACTGACCAGGTCTGATATGAGGGGAGAGAGCACTGACCAGGTCTGACATGAGGGGAGAGCACTGACCAGGTCTGATATGAGGGGAGAGCACTGACCAGGTCTGATATGAGGGGAGAGCACTGACCAGGTCTGATATGAGGGGGGAGGGCACTGACCAGGTCTGATATGAGGGGAGAGGGCACTGACCAGGTCTCACTGCGTAAACCTGAAGCACATGTCAGCCTGGCCCCGATGAGTGGGCAGGAGAGAGGTCAGGGGCCTCTAGGAAGGGGAGGTGGCATTCGGGGGTTGATCTTTCTCTGGCTACTTCAGATGGTGTAGAGACCTGGCTGGTTTGGCTCAGTGGACAGAGCGTCAGCCTTCTGACTGAAGGGTCCCAGGTTAGATTCCAGTCAAGGGCGCTTGCCCGGGTTGTGGGCCTGATCCCCAGTGAGGAGTGTGCAGGAGGCAGCCAATCGGTGATTCTCTCTCATCATTGATGTTTCTATCTCTCTCTCCCTCTCCTTTCTCTCTGAAATCAATAAAAATATATTTAAGAAAAGAGTGGTGTAAAGCACCAAGTCACTGTTCCCTTGGACTGTTTCCTTGGAAGGATGAATGCTTCCTGAGATGATTTGGATGAGGGGAAGGCTGTTGGTCTGAGAAACTGGGGGCAGTGGGTGGTCACAGAATGTCCTGAAAGAGCTAACGGCATCTCAGGAAAAGAGCAGGGGAAATGGCAGGGTGCGAGGGGAGCCAGTTCACAGGCCTGAGAGTGAGGCTGGGTGGGTGGCTAGGTTCTCTTGGAGGCGCTTCTTCCCTCGGAGGCCATCTCGGGTCCCTGCTCCTTACTCGGACCTCCTTCATGCTCACAGTCCCAGGAATCCACCTACGGCAAGATGCGCCCTGCCAGGCTGTGCCGGGGAGCTCACTCCAGGGACAGCCCTGGCTGGTAATCGGAGCGCCTTCTCTGTTTTGGAGGAACATCTCTGACTCCTTCAGGGCTTGATGGGCAAAAGGTTCTAGGAAGGGACCCTTTACAAACCTTAACCCTGGACCCCACCAGTTCACTCTGGCCAGAGAGACTGCTTTACTAACCATCACCATCCAATCTCCCTGCTCTGGTCTCATCCTAATATAAGCCGCAGGGCTCACATGACCCGCTGTACGCACAGAATTACAGTTTAGAAAGACACACAGTCCAGAAACCAAAGAGAATGGACAGGTTCTCCAACGTTTCATCTCTCAAAATTCCCCATAACGTTTAGCAACATTGCTATGTGGCTCACACACCTCAGTTTCTGTGCTATCTCCCCTCTCAATGTCCCGTCTCCGCCTCAGTACACTGTCTACCCGAAGTCCTTCCCGTAGCCAGCCCAGCCTTCCTCTGTCCCAGCTCTTTACTGAGCAATTTGATTCAGCCTCTCTGGCACTTGGCAGGGAGGGAAGAGTAAGAAGGAATGTGACTTCAGTAAATCTTAACCCCAACACAGAGGACTAAAGGGAGTTAGCAGAGGAAAGGGCAGAACTAGGCAATGAGGGGCGTGCAAGAGAATTTTCCAGTAGCCCCTTCCATATCTCTCTTTGCTCCTCCCCGTCCCCACCCAAACCATGGACTACTATAGCCATGGCCACTTAGGAAGCCTTCCTTTGTTCACAGGAAGTTGATGGGATGATGTAGTAATTGAGAGCAAAGTCTCTAAAGGCAAACCCTGACCCCACCTCTTCCAGTTAGGTGACCTGAGCCAAGTTACTTAATCTCACTGTCTCCGTTTCTTTTTCTGCAAAATGGAGATGATAATATTAGTATACAGTGCCTACCACACGGGGTTGTGGTAGAGATTAAGCCATGGAAATATATGGATATGTGGAAAAGGGCTTGATGCTCCATAGTGCTCAATAAATATTTCCCATTCCTTGTTACTTATTTTACTAGTCACTTCCATGGTGACTCCTAATTAAACCAGCTTGCCTGTTACCCCATCATCCTGGTACATCCCATGATTTTGTTTTAATCCATCATCCCATGGCATCCTATTGTCAAATTAGACCCATTGCACTCATTGTAGTTCTACCATCTCGTAAGGCCCCTGGTTGTCATCTTGCGAGTCCCACCACTTTTGTCACGGCTCATCCAATTTCCTGTCACCTTTGCAACTCCTGACCACCTCCATTGTCTCTGGGGCCTCCAGGTCTCTCTGCTTCTCCTGTCTTCTCTCTCTCTGGGTGGTAGAGGGCACAGCCATCACCCACACTTGGTGGGCTCTCAGGAACATGTTTCTTACAGGAAGAAACTTTCATTCAATCGTGAGAATATTTTTATTGAGCATCTCTCTGGACCAACCACTGCTCGAGAATTTAGACATACAACAATGGGCAGAAGCAGACTGTGGAGGAGGTGGACCTGGGCTGGGGGTTTGGGAAGACTTCTCCAGGAAGCTGTGCTTAAACCGAGATCATAAAGATGGGCAGGGGCTAATTGGAGGTGGGAGGGAGAGGATTCTGGCAGAGGAACCACAAGTGCAAAGGTGAGTAATAGAGACAGAGCAAAGAGAAGGGATGTTTGGGGCCAGCTGAGATTAAAGGACCTCAGGGCCAGGTTATGCAGACCCTTGTAATCCTTGGTTGGGATTTGGTCTCCAGTCCAAAAAGACTTTAAGACTTGGATTTTAATTCTTTTTTATTATTTATTTATTTATATTTTTTTACTAGAAGCCTGGTGCACAAATTCTTGCACCAGTGGGGTCCCTCAGCCTGGCCTGCAGAATTGGGCTGAAACCAGCTCTCTGACATCCCCCAAGGGGTCCTGGATTGCGAGAGGGTACAGGCCAGGCCAAGGGACCCCACTGGTGCATGATTGGGGCCTGGGAGGGATGCAGGAGGTTGGCCAGACGGGGAGGGACTGTGAGAGGACTCTAGGGCATGTCTGTCCAGTCTCACTCAGTCTTGATCGGCCAGACCCCAGCAGTAAGCTAACCTACTGGTCGGAGCGTCTGCCCTCTGCTGGTCAGTGCATGTCATAGTGAGCAGTTGAGTGGCCTTAGCATATCATTAGCATATTAGGCTTTGATTGGTTGAACAGCTGACTGGACAACTGGACACTTAGCATATTAGGCTTTTATTATATAGGATTGACTTCAGAGAGGAAGGGAGAAGGAGAGAGAAATAGAAACATCAATGATGAGAATCATTGATTAGCTGCTTCCTGCATGCCCTCCACTGGGGATCGTGCCCATATCCTAGACATGTGCCCTTGATTGGAATTGAACCTGGGACCCTTCAGTGCACAGGCCAACACCCTATCCACTGAGCCAAACCAGTCAGAGCAAGACTTGGATTTTAGAAAGATGGCTGCATGGAGTCTGGTTAGGATCAGCATGGCATTCCCCACCCCCAATATCTCATGCCAGAGGACTGTGCCATCTCCCCAACCCACATCCCACCACCCCCAGCTTCCCTCCATGCAGCCCCTCCCCAGGGCCCTTCTCACATTTTTTTGTGGGGATGAGGTCATCTTGGGGGAGGGGAGGGAGTTTGAGGCTTGTAAGCCTCCTTTATCCAGGACTCTGGGTAGCCCTGGGAAGGGGGAGGGGAAGAACAACACAGTCGGCCTCCCTTCCCCCATTCCCCGCCCGCCCCCACAACTAGAGCCCTGTCTCCTTCCATCCTAGGCTGGTGATGTGGACTGTATCTACAAGAAGATATTTTTATGCAGTTTTACTGCAAGGCATTTTATGAAAGGCATCTAGTTCTGCTGCCACTGACTCCCCCAGGGGCCTGGGGCATGTTAGCCCTTCTTAGGTCTCAGTTTCCCTGTGCATGAAGTCAATGGGCCGGGATCTAATTCCCACATGGTGACTAGAGTTAACAATGTGGTATTGTACACTTGAAATTTGCTAAGAGAGTAGATCTTAAATGTTCTCACCACACACACACACACACACACACACACACACACACACGGTAACTGTGTGAGTTGATGGATGTGTTAACTAATTTCATTTGTGGTCATCAATGCACAATATACATGTATATCAAATCATCACACTATGCTTCAAATTCATATGATTTTATTTGTCAATTATACCTCGATAAAGTTGGAAAATTTTTTTTAGTGTTAATGGAAAGCGCTGTCCAGTAGAGCTTTCTGCAATGATGGACATGCTCTCTACCTGAGCTGTCCAGCATGTGGCCACTGTGACACTGAAATGCGGCTGGTGAGCTAGAGGAGCTGAGTTACTTTATTTTACTTTATTATAATTAATTTAAACTTAAAGAGCCACATGTAGCTAGCTAGCGGCTCCCATACTGAACAGCACAGGCAGATCTTAAACTTGGATGAGAATCTGATGACTTAGAAAAATATCCACACACTCTGTCACAGCGGGGACCTCATTTACTCTGTCCCTCTCTCTGCCTTGAAAGCAGAAGGCTGACTGGGATGACCCCAGACACTAGCAGACAGCAGTTTGAAGCCGGGACTTCTGCCCAGCCTGGTGCACTCCCCAGGCATCTAAAGAAAGGCAGGGGTGAAAGGCAGAGCGGGTGCAGGGGTGACATTAAGGACATGTGGTCTCAGGCTCTGGCTGAACTTCCTCTTTCCCCGCCTCAGTGCATATCACTGAATTGCCACTGGGCCGGTCCCCGTTGGGGCGTGCATCTCCACCGCAGTGTGAGGCTATGATCCGGAGATGGGCCTGTGGCACCGGCTGCAGTGCTCAGGAGCTGGGGGGTTAGGAGTAGCCAGAAATGGGAGACCTGGGCCAGGAGCGGGGTCCCTCAGCCCCAGGCCAGCCCCTTGGCGCTCCCTGCACTGGAAAAGGGAGCAGTCACTGTTTGCTGCTCGGGACCTTCTGCCTGGTGCTGCCTCCTCCTGCCCCCAGCACCACCCGTTCACTCCTGATGTTTCACTGTCCAGACCTCCATACACCCAGGAATATGGAGGCCTGGGGGGGACTCAGCAGAACTCTTCCCCAGTCCTTCATTGATGGGTGTGTCCACTCAAGTGGGGGAGGCAATATCGTCCTCCCCTCTGACCTCCAAGACACAGCCAGTCCTTCCCAGAAAACTCCATTTCCAGGAGACAGCTTTCACTGAGACTTAACTCTCTACCTTCTGCACTCCTCTCCCTTCCTGCCAGTCTGCCCTCTCATCCTTCATCTCTCAGATGTCCCCCGTCTTGGTCCCTCGCCTGGAAAATGGTTGGTTGGTTCCTGCCCTGAGGTCTCTATTCCTTTGGCAGTGTGGGCATGGTGAGATCGGCTCTGGCAGTGACCACGGAGTGGGCCACCCAGGAGAAGGCAGCTCTCAGAAACCTATTTTCTTGGGTGCCCTGGTGGCCAGGGTTCTGGGGAAAGCCCACGGGCTGAGGGTGAGGAAAGGGAAATGCGGGCAGGGAAGACGCGAGGCAAGGTGGAGCAATGCCAAGGGTCCTGACTGCACGTCCACAGGCCACAGTGAGACACTGCAGGTTGTGCAGCCAGCGTGTGCTCAGTGGTGGGACTCCTCCGGAAGGCTGCAAGGAGGAAGCGCACCTGAAGTAACCCACAGCTGCCCCCCACAACCTACCCCAAGGGTCAGAGTTCACCCCACGCTCCTGGGGTTTGTCGTCCAGCCTTCGTGGCACTGGGCAACCAGATTCCACATTGTACAGTGTGTGGTCTTCCATCTAAGTCTGAAAGTGGAGGGTCAGCATCAAAGAGCAGGGAAGTAGTGAAGGCATTTGAGAAGAAAGGTTTGTGTTTTAATATGTTTGGTCCACTCCTCATGCTACTCACAGCCTCCCATCTTACCTGACTTCTAAACCACAACATGGGACCTCTGGGTTTTTGTTTGTTTGTTTGCTTGCCTTTTTTTTTTTTTTTTTTTTTCATGAGAACAAACTTATCTTCACCTTTTTTTTTTTGTCTCAAAAGGGAGGGACAATCTTCTATAAGCAAGTCCCTTTCCAGATACTGTTAGATGTGATCTCAAGGAAAGACAGAGACAAGAGGGTTCATGAAGCAAGCCACAGTCTCCATGCGGCAGCTGGTCCTGAGTCTGTGATTGATAGCATCCCCCTCCTTCTCTCACCCTCAGCTGGCCCTTTGCAGATCTTGGCTATTTGCCTGATGGGATCATGCCGACCTTCATCCCCAGAGGTCTGATCCTTGTGTCAGGGGTTGTCATGGTTGAGGTCGTCTTGTCGGTTACTCCTGGGTGGGAGGTTCTAAGAGATGCTGAGGGGCTCCCTGGCTGGGTCCAGACATCTCCCTCCCTGACTTCATTGTATCTACATGCATCTGTCTACAGCCCTGGTTCATGGCAATCAGGATCGATGACCTTGACCAGTGTAGTCATGCCCTTTTCTTGCTATTGGTCCACTGGCATGAGGAGGTGGCTGGGTGGCAGCATAGCTTCCAGTTTAGTGGAAACATGACTGTGTGCCCTGGTCTAAGTTCTCTCCCTGGGACCTAGGACCTCTAACTGGCAGAACCTAAAGATTCGGGGACAGGAAGCAAAAAACTGTGTAAATCAGAGTGAGGTGGGCCGCTTCTGCTTCTACATTGATTCCTGTAGGTTTTAGGTATAGGGGACTCAGTACTAATTCAAAACAATTATCATGCCAAGAAGTTCCGGGCCCAAGCCCACCGGTGCCATGCTCCTGTGGGCATCTTCTGAGAATTCCACAGGCTGCCCACTGCTCAGCCGACTGCTTCTGGGTGATGAGATACAGCTGATATGACTAAAGAATCTGTTGATCACCATCCCGTGATTACCTCATGCCATATCCAAAAATTAACTCAAAACAGACCAAAGACATCAAGGTAAGAGCTGAAAGTAAACGTCTCAGATGACTCCGTTATCGTCCTTTGTTTGTGGAGGCACCGTGGACAAGGAAGACAAGCCCAAATCCTGAGCACACACTGTGCCCTCCAGGGTGGAAGGAAGGGGTTCAGCATAATCCACCTGCCACCAGGGGCTTGGCTGGTCTTCTGAGGAAGAGAGTTGCCCTAAAGGTTTGGCGTAGGTCTTGCTGTAGGCAGGTGAGCCCTCAGAGTGGTAGACCTAGCTCAGCCTTGATTGGGGGTGGGGTATGCTGTTTGGGCCCTTGCACCTCCATCAATGGCACCATGACCACTCTCTGTTTAAGGGCTATTGTGCAGGCATTTGGAGGGGAAGAGATTCACCCACCCAATGAACCATTCTATCTGCCTGGTTGAGAGCTTCCTGGCAGTGGATGCTCCGCGGTGTCCACTTGAGACCCAGAAGTTTGCACACTTGGTGCCCGCTCTCAGGAGTCTGTCCACATCCCTTTCCCTGGCCCTCTTTGTTCCTTCCAGGCACCTGACCAACCAGCCATGCCATTCACGCAGGAATCAGGGCATATCCACACCTCAGGCCACCTCTGCTTCTACACAAAGCTGACTACTAAGTGTGCTGTTCAAAGCTTCGCACACTGGACTTCCTTCCCCCACTACCCTTTAGGGTCACCCAAAAAGGCTGTGATGTGACAGCAGTCCATCTCAACAACTATTACACTGATCATCTGTGACCCAGGCCTGAGTCTCTTCCTTGTCTATCGGTTGGTCACAGGCAATCTGAGAAGCCACACAAGGTTTGTGACTAAATATCCCCCTCCACTCCTATCTGCCTGTGACTTCCTCTCTATTCCTGACTCACTGTGAGGTGGCCCCTCACCCCTCTGGCCTTCAGTCTCCTTCCACACCCTTGCCAGGCCAGGCCAGCCCAGATGAGAGCTGGGTTGCTATTTCCTTCAAGCCTTGGGGGTAGGGTGCCACCTTCCCACGTTGGCCTTTGCATCCTCACAGCAATAACAGCATGATCGCATCACAGTAGCCCCTGCTGATAACAATATGATAACATCAACTGAGCTCCTCATGTGCCAGGCCATGTGCTAATAAGCAGGGCCAGGACTAGGGCGAGAAGAATGAGGAACCTAGAACACACATTTTAAGGAGGTCTCAGTGCTGTGCAAGTCCCAAGTCCTTAAATTTTGCAACTCAGCCACCTCACTTGCTTTTCTCTATTAATAAGCTCTTTCATTCTCACGAGTAAATATTACCACTCCCATTTTACAGGTGAGGAAACTGATTCAGAGGTTAATTTGCCAGACTCACGGTCAGTAACTGGCACAGCCATATTTTTCTGACTTGAAAGCCTAAGCTCTTCATCATTCGGCTGTATTAGCCCATCTTAGCCTGGCCTGAGCCCCGTGGGAAGCTCCCTGCTGGCGATCCTCCGGAAAACCGCAATCCCCAGACCGTTTCAGACCGCTGGTTGCAGGACCAGGTTCCACCACGTGCTTCCTCCGCAGAGGCGAGGTAGACTCCAGTGTTGTGCCGGCTGACAGCGGAAGGGGCTGCGCCAGAGCAGGCAGGAAGGGGTCGCCTTCCCGAGTATGGCCACTAGATGGCGCCCCAACACTGAGTCACTGAGCTCCGGAGGCCAAGTAGGCGGCCCCCCAGCGGGAGACGCAGTGCCAGACCCTCCCTTCTCCACCAGCCAGCTTTCCCAGGACCTGGCGCTGGGGGCTCCAGAACCAGGCCTGGGCCTGGGCCTTCCTCTCCAGCGCTGCCCCCTGACCCAGGGCCCAAATCCTCCTCCGCCCTCCTGATTTCTGAATTCCCTGCTCCCTTTCCTGCTGCCCGCAGGGGATGGGTACATGGAGAAGAATCTTTCTGCTTTCTCCTGGAAACTGCCGCTGAGCAGGGCCCAGAACCTCCCCTTGCCTCCACAGCATTGCTGCCACTGCCTCTTCCCTGTTCCCTTCCAGAATTCCCCAGGCCCTCCCTGTCACTCCCACCCTCTTCAGCTTCTGCCAGTCTTCAAAGGCAGGGACCATTAAGGCCGATTCCACAGATTTGGTGATGCAAATACATGCAAATATATGCAAATCGCAATGTAAAGGAGGCCTGCCACTGTGGTTCTGAGTGGCTGTCACAGCTTCTCTGACACCTGTTCTGAGAGACAACTGCCCTACCCCCTCCTGCTCGGGCATCTATCTGCTATTTGCCTTCTTCCTCCAAGACTCTGACTTCTGGCCCCTTTTCCTTCAGGGACCCCGACTGGTTTCTGGTTCCAAAGAATGCTTCTTGTCTTCTCTCCAGACTCCTTAGAGGAGGCAAGGAGGGAGGCATGTCTTGCTGGGCACAGATTTTGGCATCTGAAAATTACGCCATTTCCTGGCTGTGTGGCCTTGGAAAAACAGTTTGATTTACCTGAGCCTCAGTTTCCTCATTGGTAGAATGGGAATAATGATAGTGCTCACCTCATGGGCCTACTTTATAAAGTTTCCAAAGATACTACATGTAAAGGGCCTGGCACAATGCTTTTGAACATAGGAAGCATGTTGGCTATTTATATTATGATTACCCTTGACCCTGTTGGTCATCATATTCTGAGAGCTTAGGCTTGGAGACAGGTATGCAGATGATCATAGCTCGGGCACGTACACATGTGGACTCATCCCTGTGCATGCATGTGCGCACATGTGTGCACAGCTGACAGCCTCACAGACTGGCAGGGCGCATGCTTGGGTACACACACATTCAGAAACATACACAGGAGGAGGCTGTGGGAGGTGGAATCTGAGTCATCGAGACCAGAGCTGTGGGTGGTGCTTTTGTCCTGATTTCCGGTGCTCCACGCTCCATTTCCAACAAGGAAATGTATGGGGGGTGGCACACCCAGGCCTCCAACTGAAGGGCCAGTGTGTGGGCCCCTTTCTTGCATCAGCCCCCTCCCTACACCTGCTGTCAAACTGGTCCCAACCCAGCTGTGTGTCATTTGGGCTTTTCCTTCCTCTGACCTTGCCCTCAGCTCCACTGAATAGGTGGGGCGGGGCAGGCCCACTGGGGCCTTGACGTCAGCACAGGCACTCGATGACATCATAGAGCTAGTGGTACCTGTTCCCTGGAGGACACCCTGGGAGCTTGGTGAGTGTAGTGGGGAGGGAGGTCTGAGGAAGGTGACATGTGGTGGTAGTTAAGAGCCAGTAACTGGGAAGGAGGTAGACCCAAGTTCAAGCAAGTCCTGGCTCTGCGTGACCTTCTGTAGTTTCCTTAACCTCTTTAGGTTTCAATTTCTTTACCAGGAGCCTGAACTCAGTCATACCTAACTCAGAGGGTTTTGTGGCTTCATTGAGACAATGCACATAATCACGTACTTCATTCAATGGTGCATGGACCAAAGGCTCATCTGTGGTCATCGTTTTGGATGATGCTCATTAAAGGTGAGAGCAGATCCTCTGGGCAGCTCCGCCTCCAGCAGTTTCTTCTCATTCCCTGAGTGCCTCACACCACTCAGGTCAGGAGGGAAGGAGAGAGGCAGAGCCACCTGGTGCATGGGGTCACAGAGGGCCACCTCCTAGGTCAGTGTGGGCTGAGATATCACCAGGCACTTGCACGTGTCTCGGGAGACAGGTTCAACCAGCTTGTCTTCTCTGGGAGTTGATTGGTCAAGATGGAACAGCGTCTTGAAAGTCCAGAGGAATAGGTACCAGCATCCCAATGTACAAGACAATAAGAAAGTGAGTGACTGCCCAAGGACACACAATGGGCAGATAGAGAAACTGGATTTCAGACCAAGTCCCATTCCAGGCTCTCTCCCTTACCACAGACATCAGTGGTTCTGAACATCAGTTCCCTGGATGTGCAGGGGGAGGAGTCTCTATGTCTCGGGTCAGTCCCTCGAGGGCCTTGAGGGCAAATGGCAGAGCTGTTGTGAGCTAGTTAATCTACTGAGAGTGTCCCCAGGTGCCAGGCACTTGGCTTCCAGCCAGAGATTGTATGACATCAGGGAAGGGACACAGGTGCACAGGACACAGGTGCATGGAGGTCGAGGGCGGGGGAGGCAGCCTAGACACCTGCTGAAGACTCAGTCCTGTGCCGGTGGGTGGGTGGGTGGGGAGGGGGAAGCAGCATATGGCCGGGTCGGGGTGGGGGCAGGGATGCTGAGTTGGCTCTGAAGCCCAAGGTGACTCGAAAATCTGCCAGGAAGAGGAGAGTGTGAAGGAGAAGAAGGGAAAGGATGGGAGGTGAGCTGTAGTGGAGGAGAAACTGAGGCAGCGCAAGGAAAGGACTGTGGGGCTGGGGCAGTTGACAGAGAATGGTTAGGTGTGTAGACTCTGGGGTCAGATGACACAGACTCTAACCCCAACTTCAATGGCAAGAACCGTCTTTTAGTTTCCTCAGCTGCAAACCAGGGTACAAACAATGCCTACCCCAGGAGCCTCTAGTCCTCCACCTTTAGAATCTAAACTTCATTTTGGCCTAGCTGCCAAGTAACCAGCAGCAGGAACCAAGTAAGCAGTCACAAGCACCGTAATTGCTGCGAGGCCCGAGAGGCCAACTTCCCACTCCAGTCTAAGCGCTGGTCACCTCTTCCTCTGGCTCCAGGTCCATAGGCCTGCACAGCAGGGGCTCCAAGAATAGTCACTGAAAAAATGAAAGACACAATACCTGCCCAGTGGCCAGAACGTTGTTCAAGAATCGCACCTTAACTGATCTAATGCCAGCAAATATTTCTGGAGCATTCAACCTGCGCTTAACACATAAGACCCAGTTCCTACCCTCCTGATCTCACACATCACTGGGGGAGGAGTTTAAGGTGGCATGAGTATGACCGGGGTGACTTCAGGGCATTCCCAAACCAAGGCCCAGAGGAAACAGTGGCCAATACTTGGAGGGGAAAATGTGTGTGGTTAGGCTGGGTTGGGGAGGCGGCCCCTGGAGCCCTCCGAAGCAGGCCCTTGCCGGCCCCAGCAGTGATTAAAGTCCCTGTGGCTGGTTACTCCGCAGCCAGGCCGGAAGAGAAAGCCCGTAATTAACAAGCTGGCACTCACACAGCCGCATGTCAGCACGCCCAAGTGCTGGGATAGCTGTCAGTCAGTCGTAGCTGCTGGTGGAATTTTTTAGACAGCTGGGCTCAAGCCGGGAAATGAATATAAGTTACATTTCTATGCATCGTTGTTCGTGGTGGTGAAAAAAATTAATCAGTGACATAGCTGTGACACATACTCATTTAAGAGTCTACAGAGAAATGTTCATTTGTCAGAGGCAGCAAAGAAGAGATTATGTGTCAGCTGGGGAGGGGTGAAATATTTATACAATGGCTAATAAACACCGGTGTGTAAGGGGGTCAATTGATTGTGTCAGTGGCCACATGACAAATACACCATTGAGCGGCAATGGGCACTACCCCTGTGCCCGGGGGCTCCATTCTGATGACAAATACACAACATGTTACTGTTAACGCTCCCCGCCAGCACCCGCTCAGCCCTCTTTGCCGGCTGGGCGACTGCAGATTGCTAGGAAGCAGAACTCCCATGGACGCTGCCTACCCCCAACTTCATTAAGTTGAACTCGAAGTTGGTAAATGACTCCCCAAATGCCAAAACAGCTGCAAAACACATTTCTTTGTGTGTGTGCTGATTTTTAAAACTTCACATTTCTGAATTTCAGAAGGCCCGGAAAATGACTGGCTTTGCTTCCTGCCTCCACCAAGATTGCACCGGTGCTCCCGGTATCACCTCAGCCTCCCTTGAGCCTCCCTCTCCCGGCGCTGGGCAGAGGGCCTTGTGCAGGGCAGCTTCTTCCCTGTTCTCCCCCTGAGGCCAAGGCCCAGCTTGTCCCCATGCTGCAGTAAGAGGCTCTTGTACCCTCGTGGGCGCAGTGGTTTTTCTGGGCCTGGACCCCTACCTATGGGGACAGTAGGCTGGTTGATGAGACATGTGTTGTCCCCCGTCCTGCCTCCCACCCCTCTCCATGGGAAGCCCACCCAGAGCTGTGAGCTTGGTCGTCAAGCTTCCCAGAAGGAGAAGCATCTCGTTACAGCAATGACCACGGAGCCCTGGTCACGTGCCAGGCCCTGTGGCAAGCACTCTACATGCATCATTTCACTGAATCTTAACACAACCTCTGGGGTATGTCTCATGGTCGGTGCAGCTGTGTCGGTGAGGAAACCAAGCCCCAGAGAAGCAGCTTGCCTAAGGCCCACAGTGCCAAAGACGCGGGTAGGATCCCACCCGAGCAGGGCTCTGCCTGGAGCACAGCCCTCTGGGTGCTGGTTCACTTGTCTCACCATGTTGGAGCCATGTGTCTCCTGGTTAACACCTGCAAAGTTTAATCCCCAAGACTAAACAATTCAGATTCAAAGAGATCAATTCGTAACTCGAGAAGATTGCAAACTTCCGGAGGCAGGGACTATGTCCCAGACTCTGTTCACAGAAAACCTTGGCTGATTCTAACACTCATCTTATCCGGGGCAGGTAGAGCCACTCCAATACAAGAAGTGCCCACACCATCCCAGCTCAGGAGGCTTATCGCTCCTCCAGAGGCTGAGAGAGGCGCCCCCCTCCTCTGCACCCACTGCCAGCCATGAGTCTGCTGTCAGTTCCTGTAATGCTCCTAACAACATCCAACACCCAACAATGCCATTTGATTTGGGATGGGATGACACCCTGAGAAAACAGCTGCAGATGAAATTTCACACCTATCTGTGAATGTGGAGATTACAGATAAGCACACCTTGCAACTTGTTCTTACTTTTTAAAATGAGATTCCTTCCTTAAGAAGTAGTTCTCCACTTTAGATCTCCCCTTTCGGAACTGTTAATAATGATAGCATTAATGCTAGTGATGACAATATAGGTTGCATTTATTGTTTATAATATGCTAAGTGTATTGTATAATCCTCACAATAACCCCATTTTACAGATGAGAAAACTGAGAATCAGAGAAGTTAGGTGATTTGCCCAAGGACACATAGCTAGTAGGAGCTGGGATTCGAACCTTGGTGGCCATCTGCAGAGCTCCTGGACTCTGACTCATTAAGGCCCGAGTTCATTCCCATGGGTAGGGGCTCCAATCCAGTTCAGACCCTGGCTTCAGCCATATTTAACTCTAGCTCCACAGCTGGTCTTGCTCTCTTTTGCCTCTGCACCTTTGCAGATGCTGTTTCCATTGTCTAGAACACACTTCTCTGAGCTTTGGCCACCTTATCTGTTACATGGGGGCTAATAATATCATAAAGCTGTGTTACAAGTTGAATGAGATAACGTAACTCAAGTTGCATATATATGCTCCACAACTATTTGTTGCTGCTGCTGGGCTGGACAGAGAGCTGAGAGGGTTTGTGCTGTATAGGCAATTCCAGGATCCTGGGCAAGAGGAAAATTACGAGCCGTGGATTACCAGGAACCTATGTCCTGGGCCCATCTTTGGCCCCCATAAGCTGTGTGACCTCAGACAAGATTCTTCCCTCTCTGAGTCTTGGTTTTCTCCTCTACAAAATAAGGACATTAATTTCCTTCCCAGCAACTACCCAATCACATTATTGTGGGAGATCATATGAGATAATATATGTGAAAAAGCTTTGAAGTGTGTTCAGGGCTGTATAAATGCAAGGGATTATGCTTATCTACAGGCAGTTTGTAGGGGCTTAATTATTAGTCAGCATCCACAGGCACCACAGTTTGGGCGCAGCCCTGCAGATGTTCCCTCGGTAGCTCCTTTGAAAGGAAGGGTCCCGTGGGGAAACTGAGACTGGATGGTCAGCATGTGTCCAGAGGCCCTTGGCAGTGGAGGGAGTTTGGGAGGCGGCACTGAGATGGGACAGCATTGGGAGCGCCCCGGGCCTATACCTGGTGCAAGGGCCTCCATTTCCCCTGCAGAGGTGGGAGCCTGCAGAAAGGGAGCAGAAACGCCTTGGTTTCCGTTGTGAAGTGCTTCCGAAGCTGCCAGGGGCGGCTCTGCTGGGTTTGCTCCTGGCAGCTCCTCAGGCTGGAGGAGCTGGAGACGGGCAGCAGCAGCCAGCAATGACTCGGCATTTGCTAGGCCTGGCTGACTGCTGAGGGGAGAGAGGTGTCCAGCCTCAGTGTCTGCAGACCCAGGGCTGTGTTCTTTGGAAGGTGAAAAGGGGGTGAATCCAGGGGGCCCAGGGCCAGAGCAGGCCCTACTCTTCCATCAGGGAGGGGTAATGGAGGCTGAAAGGGCCCAGCCAGTGGGGTGTCCCCAGGAGCCAGGGCGTGGCCTGAGAGTGAATGGCTATGTAGGAAGGAGTTAGAAGGAAGGGGTTGGAGAGATAAGGCCGGTTGGAGATACCAGAAGCCGCTTCTCCACAGAGGGGGACGGAGGGGAAGTGGGAGGGGCTTACGCGGGAACACAGTCCCAGTACCATCCATGCATTCAGTCACTTGTTCACACTATTTCTTGAGCACCGACTACATGTTAGGAACCTGAAGACAGAGCAGTAGACAGGAAAGAGCTGTCCCTGGCCGTGGAGTTCTGTCTAGCGAAGGAGACAGACACCAAACACGCCCATTTTCCTGGGAAGTGCAGCAGACTTCAGGAGTTGAAACTAAAGGCTCTTCCAGCCTCCGCAGCGGGAGGCCTTTTCCTGAGAACTGAGGTTTGAGCTGAGACCGGAATTAGTCAGCTGGGATGTGGGTGGGTTCAATTTATTATTATTATTATTTTAATATTTTTTTTTATTGATTTCAGAGAGGAAGGGAGAGGGAGAGAGAGATAGAAACATCAATGATGAGAAAGAATCATTGATTGGCTGCCTCCTGCACACCCCCTACTAGGGAGGATCAAGTCCGCACCCAGGCATGTGCCCTTGACCAGAATCAAACCTGGGACCCTTCAGTCCGGAGGCCAATGCTCTAGCCACTGAGCCAAACCAACCAGGGCTGGGTGGGTTCGATTTAATTCAACAAATATTTACTGATCAACCACTTTTGATGAACCAAGAGACCAAGTCCCTGTCCCCCAGGGGTTAAAGTTTGAAGGGAAAAGTGTCCCAGGAAGAAGGAACTGCATGTGCTAAGGCAGAGGCGAGAGGGGCCCAGTATTCTGAAGGAGCCACAGGGAACTCCGATTACAAGGGGCAGGAGAGGTGAGGGACAGGGTGGGAACAGAAGACACACCCAGGCCATGGAGGGCATTTGGGGCTTGACCCAGGGCAACGAACTAGCTGCTCAGATCTGTGCATTTGAAAGGCCTCTCTCAGGTATCCACTGGCACCAGGATGGATGAAAAGTCACATGTGGGTGATTTGTCCCACATTCCTTGCTATTAGGCCAGGAATGCAGGCAGGGAAGGGTGTATCTAGGCTGCGTGTCTAAACAGCCGTCAGCCTGTGTGTCACTGACCCATGCAGGAGTAACTGAATATGTGTGTCCGCCGCACTCCTCCTCACACCTTTATTAGCGTCAGCGAGCTGGCCGGGGATCAACAATAGTCCTCACATGGGCCTGGTGCCTCTGTCCCTTGAGTTTCACAAGAGATCTGTCCAGGAAGCAAAGCCAGTACTCCTACTCCCATTTACAGATAATGACATTAGTAACAATAGCTGACAGTGAGTGCTCACTGTGTGAAGACCAGTGGGTACACCATCTCATTAAATATCCTCAGTAAACACCTCCATTGTACAGAAGAGGAGAGACGAGGTAATTGCCCACAGCCACATAGCTTGTAAATAGCAGAGCTGGGACCAGAACCCTGTTCTCCCGGTCTCCTGGCCTGACTTCTGGTCCCTGGTCCCTGTCCCCGACCACCTCAGCCTCTCCTGCCTCCTTTTGTCTCTCCCCTTGGAGCTGGGGAACAGCCCTGGCTCCTGAGCTCACATGGTGAGCTTTGCCCCTTCATACCCACACCCCCACACCCTGGCTGCACCCCCACCTTGCAGGGCAGTGCCCCTGAAATCCTGAGCATCTGATGCCTGAATACCACAGCCCCCTGCCCACAGCCAGCACTGTGCTCCCCTAAAACTTTCCAGACCTCTCCCTCCTCCATCTCAAAGCCTCACTTGGTCAGAGCAGCCAGCAGAGGCAGGATCGATGTGCAGAGAACTCAGTAATAATCCCTGCGCAGGCAGCCAGGCTTCTGTATAAAGACAGATTAAAAACTCATCCGGTTGAGATGAGGAAATAATTCAGCCGGTTGGCCACAGTGGGAAAGCCTAGGGCTGCAGGTGCTTGTGGTGGGTACATGTGAGGGGGTGCCAGGGGTGGGGGCAGCTCCTGGCCTTGGGAATCTCTACCACACACACACACACACACACACACACACACACCTTAGTTTCACCCCCAGAGCCGCCACCTTGTTCTGCCTGCCTTGAAGCCAAGGCTGACAATTCCCAGTCCCCGGGGAGCAGTGAAGCGCAGGCAGGCTCGGGGGAAGCCGGGAGCACAGTGCTGCCTGGCTGCACACCCTGGTTGATTTCCTCCACTGAAATGATTTTGCTCATTTATTTGTTTACTTGTGTGCTGTCTCCTCACCTAGACTAGAAGACCCTCGAGGCCGGGGCCTTGTCAGTGCTGGGTACTGCAGTGTCCCTGGCACAGTAGGGGCTTCTTAATAACGGTTGAGTGAATGAATGCATCGGTTGGAATCCTGGCTCTTGCCACGCACGTCGAGCTGTATGATCTCGCTGGGTCCATGTTCCTTTGCTGAAAAAAAAAAAATGGGCACGGTGGTATCCTCCAAAGGAGGACTCAGCCCAGCGCCTGGCTCCTAG
Source organism: Myotis nattereri (assembly GCF_964212035.1). NCBI lineage: Eukaryota > Metazoa > Chordata > Mammalia > Chiroptera > Vespertilionidae > Myotis > Myotis nattereri. The sequence continues at coordinate 82,898,441 of NC_138080.1, forward strand.
GAAGCACTCCATCAAGGATTTTATTAAATTGAATGGAAAAGAAAATGGAAACCGTGACTGACTCCAGAGGCGCCATCAGGGGGCGCGCTTGTGCAAGGCGCCCAGCGTGCTGTGCTGCGCCCTCCGCAGGCTCGCGGCTGAGCGCCTCCAAGGCCGCCCCCACTCCCGGGCCCCCACCTTTGGGGTCTTACCTCCTCCCCCCTAAGACCGGTTCACACGCCCACCCTCACTCAGTGCGCGTTCCCGCTCCCGGCCCGGCTCCTTCCTTTGTGTCCCCTCCCCCTCGCCCGGTCCCGACTCCTTCCACCCACGCGGCCCCATATGCTGGGAAGAACCTCCCACTACCCATCTGCCGAGCCACTTCCTCGTCCCCATCCCCGTGCCGTCGCCCGTCCTCTCCTCCGGGAAGCCGGTCGTGATTGAGGAGAGGAGGAGGGCGGACATCCCAGACCACAGCCTTCCAGCCCCCAGCCCTCCACCCCCCGGGCTTTGGGGCAGGGCCAGTGCAGACGACCCGCAAGGCCGAGCTCTGAGCCTCGAGGCGGGATGTGCGAACTGATGCCAGCTAGAACTCTGTGCTTCCGACCGTGGGCAAGCCTGCCCGGACGGGCATCGGCGGGGCCTGGAGGGACCCCTCACATCAGGCTAGCGGGCTGGGGGCGGGGGCGACGGGGGTGAGGGGGAGATGGATGGCTCCGCAGGTCCTGCCGCTCGCAAGCGCCAGATTCTGGAGTCAGAGCTCAGGGTCGCCGGCTAGGGGGCCCGGCCGGCCCGCAGGAACCAGGGGGAGAGCTGCTGTCACCGGGGGGCGGACACAGGGCCCGGGAAGCACGGGGCGCAGGAACACAGCCAGCTTTTCTCGCCTGAAGGACCGTTTTCATTTCGTGGATTGATTATTGCTGTGTGTGTGTGTGTGTGTGTGTGTGTGTGTGAGAGAGAGAGAGAGAGAGAGAGAGAGAGAGAGATTGGGCGTTGTTAGTTTTTTTAGTGTACCTTGCTTGTCTAATGAATGTTTGATTGCACCTACATCCGGAGGCTGTTTTAATGAAAGGTGAAGGCTCCGAGGGGAAAATAAATAAATAAAGGATCGTTCCTCGTCCCTCGGCACCACCCCCACCCCCTTCCCAACAACAACTGTCCATCCACAGCTGTCTTCTGAAGCCTATGCCCCCGCAGAAGAATCCTGTTCCTGTTTGAATGTTCCCATGTACACGCTGCTGCTCTCCCGAGGAAATCACACCCTTCCCTTCCCTCGGTCACTCTCAGGGCTCTTACTAAAGGTGTGAAGGGGGGCTGGGAAGCTCTGGGGGTGGGGGAGGAGGGAAGCCTTCCTCTCCCGTTGAAAGCTGGAATTGGGATCTGCTCACTGGCTGAGTCAGTGCCCACTCGGTGCCAGGCCTGTGCTGAAAGCCGTGGGCACGGAGACAGCAGGCACAGGTTAATGCCAGTGTCATCAGTGCAGTTCAGCAATTATTCGTGTAGCCTCCCAGTCAAGCATTTTGACCATGAGGAATTTACTTAACCTCTGAGAGACAATGTCCTCACCTGGAAAAAGGCGGTAAGAAGCATGTTTATCTCATATGTGCATGGAAAGTACCTAGTACTGTGCCTGGCACAAAGTAAGCACTCAGTAAATGCTGGTTGTTATTATTATCTAGCAGTGTAGGGGCTGTGAGAAGGCCAAGACCTAGGCATTTATTAGAGAGTGGATACACAGTGCATCCTTCTTAGGAGCAGAATGTCTGAGTTTGAGTTCAGTACCATTCACCTACCAACAGATAATCGCTGAGTGCCTAGGTGCCGGGCACTGCCCTCTGTGGACACAACTGGGAGACAGGTAGACTTGGCCTCTGTGCACAGAGACCTCAGGCCTAGTAGGGAAGAGCAGGTCCCTAAACAGGCCCTTAGGTGGCAGAGTGGGCAGAAACACAGCAGGCACAGGCAGCTGCAGTTGCTCAGAGCAGGGGTACCACACCCTAACCGGCTTCCCAGAGGAAGGCAATTTAGCCAGACAAAGGTGTGCAGAGTCGGGGGTGGGGGGGAGGGGTGAGAGATGGGAGAGAGAATGTTCTAGGCACATGGAACTGCCTCTTGGAAGGCACAGAGGTTAAGAGAATGAGCTCATGGCAGAATAAAGCTGAAACTGTAATCTCTCATGGTGGTTAGGGAAACAGCTTTGGGATGGAACGCCTGGATTCAAATCCTGGCTCTGCTATTTACCAGCTGTGTGACCTTAGCCAAGTTACTTAATCTCTCTGTGCCTCAGTTTCATCTTCTGAGAAATGGGTATGTTCATTATAAAGGGTATGTCAATAACAGTGCCCCTTTCATTGAATTGTTGTGGAAAATGAATGAGATGACTTTTGTATAGGGCTCAGCCCGGGCCTGGCAGGAGGTCACCATTCAATAACTGTTAAACAGTAGGATTCTTCACTGTTGCTCAAGATTAGGTCACAGCACGGGGAGGTAAGTCGGGGTTCGGATTATGAAGGACCTTATAATACATGTTTAGGGGTTTGGACAAACATAAGACCAGAGAGGAACGAGTGGAGTGACAAGATCAAATCTGCAGTCATCCTTGGCCTCATTCCTGACTCCTCTCTTTCACACCCCACATCCAATTCATTAGCAAATATCGTCAGCTCTACCTTCATAAATCACCCAGCGCCTGACCGCTTTTTATCATTTCCACAGCCACCACTTGGCCCAAGCCATCAGCATTGCCGACGTGGCCTCCTAACTGGTCTCCCTGATTCTACCCTTGTCCCCCCACAGCCTATTCTCCATGAAGCAGCTAGAGCAGTGGTTCTCAACCTCCTGGCCCTTTAAATACAGTTCCTCATGTGTGATCCCAACCATAAAATTATTTTCGTTGCTACTTCATAACTGTAATGTTGCTACTGTTATGAATCGTAAATATCTGATATGCAGGATGGTCTTAGGCGACCCCTGTGAAAGGGTCGTTCGACTGCCAAAGGGGTCGCGACCCACAGGTTGAGAACCACTGAGCTAGAGGGATCCTGTTAAAATGTAAATCAAATCGTTTCACTCTTCTGCTCAAACCCTCCACTGACTCCACGTCTCCCTGAGAGTCAAAGCCAGTCTTTAAAATGGCCTGCAAACCCTGCGAGGAGAGGCCTCCTGCCAAATCTCTTCCTCTTCTCGTGCTCCTCTAGCCTTGCTGGTCTCTGAGCACTTCCTCAGATGAACCTGCCAAGCACAATCCCACCTGAGGATTTTGCACTTGCTGTTCCACCTGCCTGGAACAGCCCCAGGTGTCAGGGAGACTTCCTCCCTCACTTCCTTCAGAGATCTGCTCAGTGATGGCTTCCCTCCCTCTCTTGTAACTAACGCGTCTCTCTCCTGCCTGAGCACTCCTTGTTTCCCTCCTCTGCTTTTTTTTCTTTCCAGGATAGTTATCACTCTCTAAATACTATATGTTTATTTGGTATTTCTTACTGGTCTTCCACCTCCGCATTGGACTGTAAGTTCCATTTGCTTTGCTCATGACTGTACCACCAGCAATGAGAACAGTGCATGGCACAACGTAGGCTGCCATTGACTATTTGTTGAATGAGTGAATGAGTGAGTATGCATCCGAGAAAGACCACTCTGATGCAATGTAAAGACCGAATGGGGTGGGATGGGGAATAGTGAAGATGGGGAGGGAGATCTTTGCAGTCTTCCTGGGGAGAGTGGGTGGCCAGTTCACAGAGGCACAAGCGGAAGAACTGGAGAGCAGGGAGTGGTCTGGGGAGAGACTTGGGTGTCATCTGCAGAATGTGGGGACTGCCTGGCTGTGAGAGAAAGCACGAGGTCACGGATGGTGATGTTGCCCTTGTTTCTGGGTTGGGCATCTTGGACGGTGGTGCCGATGGCTGACCGAGAGTGGGTTGGTGTGAGGAGTTTGTGTGGTGAGCCTACCGGAGACTCAGTTGCCTTATTTGTAGAATAGGGAGGACTGTACATCCCCTTTTCTACTTTCTGAGCTGGTTGTGGAGACCAGGAGATAAAAGAAATGGAAGCCCTTTGTACGAGTGCCTGGTGGGTTCTCAGATGTGAGGGAGCATTATTATTATTATTAAAGCTGATTTGGGGAGATCTGACAGGCAAGTGAGATGAGAGCCTGTGCCAGAACCTAATCAAATGCCAGCCTAGGTGGAAGCAAATGCCAGAAAGCACGATTCAGTCAATATACGCAGTGGGTGGTCAGGAAGGGAGAGAACACCACCGTGGCCTGCGCTGGCGGAGGCTGTTTGCAGGGGGCACTTGGCTGGATTCTGTAGTGAGGTGGGGGCGAGAGCAGAGATTGGGGTTTGGTCAGAAGCCCATGAGCAGAAAGGCCACAGGAAGCTTGGAGACCTGGGGTTACACAGGGACCCCTGGGCTGAGGATGGATGGTGATGGCCACCACTGGACTTCCTCCTCCTCACCTCCACCTACCAAATGAGAGAACAGTGGGAATTCTCAGATGAGGGAAGAAGAAGGCAAATCCTGGGTGATCGGGCCAGTTGGGGTCTGCCTCTGCCATGCCTGCCACCAGACCGGTTTCGCTCATGTACATATTGGGTGCCACGCACAGTGGGAAACACAGACATTCACTTTCCAATTTATCAAGCACCTACTAAATGCTGAGGAGTCAGACGTGAACTTGTGGATTTGGTCCCTGCCCTCCAAGCTTTCAGAGTCTAGTGGGAGACAAGTGTTCAGTCGGTACACTCCAGAACCCCATGAGGTAAGTAGTCATCTTGCTGCATTTTGCAGGTGGGAGGCTCCCAGATGTTAAGGTCACCCAATTGATAAGTAGGGGGACCAGGATTTGAATGTGGGAAGTTGGCTCCAGAGCCCTGGTTTGTAACCACGGACCACACTGCCCGTGGTCAGAGAGTCTGTGATCGGGTGCTGACAGGTGGTGAGGGACAAGCATATGCAGTTCTGTTCCCAGATCCCCTGTGATCTTGGACCCCTGGAGGTATTACCAGAGAGAACTTCAGAAACTGGGGGAACAGAAGGACCCCCTTAGAGCAAAAAGAAGATTTTAGAGAGAGGCCCACTGGTTAACTCAGCTTTGTTTTGCATTCATTTGTTCTATAAATATTTATTCCAGGCCTACAGACAAAAATCTCTGCCCTCTTAGAGCTTATATTCTAGTGGGGATACAGAAAATAAACAAGATACATAGATTTAAATATATAAGAGGTAGTGATATATGGCAAGGAAAAAATATTCAGGGCTATGTGAAGTAGACATTTTAGACAAGATAGCCAGGGAAGACCTCAGCAACACAAGGAGAGAAAGGCAGGGCAGGCATGCAAGGCCTGTTGGCCCTCATTAAAAAATTTTTTAATGAAAATATTTTATGGGAGGCCAGTGGAATTTTTGTTTTGGTTTCTGCTTTAGTGCAGGACCTTATTAAGGTGTTCCCTTGTGATCAACACCTGTGGAAGGAGGTTGGCATGAGCAGAAGGAGAAGTTGAACTGGGTACAGGCCCAAGGCCAACCCTATGGGGCACTCTGGGGCTAGAATGGCCCTGTAGAGTTGGCCAATGGCTTGTCCTTCATGTCCCACATCAGTCTGTTCTTGGATGTGGAGATCCCAGGAAGGAGCAGGGCCTTGGACAAAGCAGTTCTCTGCAGCCGAGCCAGTGCCTGGAGGGGCTGAGAGCTGTGGCTGTCGGCCCACAGCATGCAGCACTTGGGCCACCAGCCCTTCCCTGAGGGGAGGTCTGCCTGGCAGTACATGCTGTCCACTCCTGTATGCAGGCCTCTCTTAGTGTTTATTCAGTGGAGGTTTTAAATAATAAAAATTCAATCTGATTTATATGTATTTTTTTAATAAAAAAATCAGTGGTTTTCATGTATAGAGAATAGATTGGGGGGCAGGGTGCAGTGGGGAGACAGGCTCAAAGGCTGAGGCAGCTGGGAGTGCAGATAGGATCCTCTGTGAAGCAGGACAAGGAGAGTCTCCATGTGGCTCAGGGGGGCTCTGGTCCCCACCCCCAGCCATCTCTGGCATTCATCCCCAGCCCCAGGCCACTTGTTAGCATGGCTACAAGCCGCCTTGCAATCTGAGTGATGTCCCAGGGCCATTCTGCATCTTGAGCCATAAAGGCAGGGGTGGCAGTGGGGGTGGCTTAAGTTCTGTGAAGGCCAAGTGAGCTACGGCGAGGCGAGGCTCGAATTCCTTTAGAGTCATGAGTACCAGCTCCGAGGACACCCCTTTCCCAGCCTCCACATTTCCCCCTTTTGCTTTCTGTTTTATTCTTCCCTCTGTTTGCGAGATGAGTTTCCTTTTAGACAAATTCTTACCTTGTCTTAGCTGAACCGAGAGGAAAGAAGATGCGTCTGCACTGGCTGGCAGGTCCTCCCCCACCCACCACCCCAGTCCCCAGACCCAGAGTGAGGGTGTCAGGAGCCTGTCCCAGCCAAGAGGAGGAACAGATGGGCCAACAGGGGAGGGGAAGGCTGGGGCAGCTGAGCCTCCTGCCTGGAGTGGAAGGAGTTTGAGGGATGGGGGTGCTGGAGATTTCCTAGGGCAACTGTTGGCAAGATGATGGTTTCTATCCGGTTTTTGGTTTCTGCTGGGGTGTGGGGGGTCTGGTTCCCAGCCCTGTGGGAGGGCTGGTTGACTGGAAACCCAGGCCGCTATTTCTCCCCTTCACCAAAAGGAGGAGCCAGCTGCATGTCCCACCCTGCCCCACCTGCCCTAGTGCTAGGGAAGGTCAAAGCTATGTCAGGGTGGGCCAGACCCCTCCATAGTGACAGGCCCAGCTGCAGGAGGACAGGTTCTCAAACCGGTTTGTGAGTTGTGAGCACTTGTTCCTATTTTCAGGAATTTCTCCCCCAGCGCATACATAGCTGGCATATTTGCCTTCATCAATTTATTAGTTCAAATCTCAGACCCTCCCTGGCCACCTGTCTCAGAGAGTCCTCCCGCCCGCTCCCTCTCACCTCACTTGTTTCCTAAAAAGCACACATTACCATCTGGAATAATACCTTTTACTGCTTTGTTAATAATTCCTTGTATGTTTCCTCGGACTGGATCCATGAGGCTGGGACCTTCATTTGTCTTGCTCATCTCCTTCTCTTCAATTCCTAGAATACTGCCTGGCAGAGCACATATACGCTCTATAAATTATTTGTAAAATGAAGAAATAAAGTAAATAGAGAAATACATCCCCCTATCACTCACCCCCGGAAAGGACAAGGAGGAAATAATATAAATGTGAGGGCCTCTAAAGAGGAAAGAAGTGAGCTTTTTGGGAAGGATTTTGAAAGCAGCCCTGTAGGCATATGGGCCCTCGCAAGGCCTCAGGCTGCCCACTGGGGGCGCCCAACCAAGTATGACTGCATCATCCCACAATTTTCAGAGCCTCTGAAACCCGCGGCCCCTCCTACCAGAGAAATGTCAATGCAAAGAGGGGGAATTTGCTCCTTGAAGTGTGACCTGGGGTTGGCGATGAATACCAGAGATGGTAGCATCAGCTAGAATAACATGTCACACGGTGGGCTGCGTTCAGGAATGCCGGATTGGGTAACTGGCAAATTGAAAGGCTGCTTCATACTATAATGGTTAAAGAAAAAGGGAATTATCTCATGCCTTTCTTTTCGTCTATCAAGGTGTCAGAGTATGCTAATTACCTGGCAGAGGCTTCCACGGGAAGAGGAAGAACAACTATTATATTTCTGAGGAAAGATTTATCTTGCGTTATTGGTGCCGGTCGGAGGAGTAGGTGGGGGTAGTAGGGGGTCAGAGAGGCAAAGTGAAAACTCTTCCTTGACTTGAAATGGAATTGAAATGCCTTCAAACTGAGGCAGGTTAGAGATAATAAGCCTTGTCGGGAGAGGCTTGGTCAGCCTGTGGCCAGGGGAGGGGGCAGGATGGCCGGGGACTCCTGTGTCCTAGGAGGTTGTGGGAGGGGTCAGGCCAGGTGCAGCTGACTGCAGAGGGCATTGGTTGACTGATTCTTCATTAATTGATTACATTCAGGGGGAGTACAGGGTGGGGGAGGTGCTAAGGAACATAACCTTGGAGCCAGTCAGGCCGGAGTTTTGACTCCCGGCTCCACACCTCCTAGCTGGGGTCCACGGCACATCACGTCATCTTTCACAGCCTCTGTTTCCTCATCTGCAGGGAGAATAACACCCCCTTTATACGGTCCCTATCACGACTAAATGGGGTCATGCACGTGGAGTGCTCAGTCGGAACCTACTGCGGCTCCAGGCCCTGGGGAAACATGGTGAAGACAGGGCTCTGCCTCTCTCCGCGGCACCAGAAGGTAGGAAAAGGGGGTCAGGGGACAGGGATGGGACCTCAAGCCTTACTGAAGAGGCTCTGATTACACTGATAATAATAATAATAAACAGTAACAGTTAACTTGAATTGAATGCTTGACATGTGTGAACTCAAAGGGGGATTTGGTCGGTGGGAAGCAGAGGCCAAAGGATGGGTCCAGGATCTGAAAGCTACCGGCGAGGGGCCCCCTGGGGTCAGGTGAACTGACTTCTCACCTGCTACCTCCTGACGGTGTTGAAGCCCAGCCATCCCCAAGCCCCTCCCTTCAGAATCATCGGCTTGTGGAGCAAGTGAGCTGGAGAGAGGCAGCCTGGTGTGGTAGCAAGTGTGCAGGCTGTGGTGGCCAAGAGGTCTGGGTTCAAATTCTACCCGGGCCTCTCAGCAACTCAGTGGACTTGGGTCGATTTCTTAGCCCAGCGGTTCTCAACCTGTGGGTCGCGACCCCTTTGGCAGTCGAACGACCCTTTCACAGGGGTCGCCTAAGACCATCCTGCATATCAGATATTTACATTACAATTCATAACAGTAGCAACATTACAGTTATGAAGTAGCAACGAAAATAATTTTATGGATGGGTCACAACATGAGGAACTGTATTTAAAGGGCCAGAAGATTGAGAACCACTGTCTTAGCCTTACTGTGCCTCAGTTAAATAGAGATAATAAGGCCTAGCTGTGGGGTGGTGGGCAGATTAATAAGGCATTCAAAGCACCTGGCACACAATAGGTACTGCCAAATGGTGGAGGTGATTGCTAAAATTGGCCACCTTGCCGCTGTGTCTGACTCAGCGCCAGCCTCAGCCCCTGTGGTCGGGAGAGGCAGTTAGTGCTCTGGGGATGGCAGGGAAAGGCATGGGGGCGCCACCAGGTGGGTTGTGTGGCAGGCAGAGACTTTGAGCCGGCAATGGTTGTCAGGGACCAGCAAATCACAGGTGTCGCAGGAACAACAGGAGTTACACTCAGACACCAAAGAACAAACACGCAGCACAAGACGTTTTGCCAAAGCAAAGCTGTTTTGATCGTTCCCGGATGTGACATGTATCGCATGAGGAAAGAGAGCCTCTTGCGCTGAGGCTGCCTAATTGACAGCCAGTGGCTCCGTGCAGAGTGACACTGGGCAGGAGGGGGGCGGGGACAGAGCAGCCCACCTCACCCTGCCCTGTCCTCCATCCTACTCCCCGCCCCCAGGCAAGCCTTCATCAGCCTGGGCATGCTCAGCTGAGCTGTTTGTGAAGGAAAGGAGGCTCATTATTCCCAGTGCCTTCAGATCCAGCCCCTGGCTCCCCCTCTCCAGCCCCATCCTGCATCACTCCTGGGACCCAGGCTATGCGCCAGTCTAATTGAACTTCTAAGCTTTGCCAAATGCACCAGGCTCTCCCTGGCCTGTAGGCCTTTGCATATGCTGTTGTCTCTGCCTTGGATTCCTCTCCTCCAAACCCCTCCCGTGCACCTGGCTAGTATTGGCAAACAAAAATAATAGCAGCTTACATTTACTGAGCACTCACTCTGTGCTAAGTGCTTCCCAAATGTTATCTTATTTAATCTTCACAACAACGCACGAGGTAAAAATAATCATAGTTGACATGCAGTGGGTGCCTGCCATGTGCCAGGCACTGTTCTGAGTGCTTTATGTGTATCTCTCGCTTAATCCTTACAACCCCAGTTGGGGCACGTTACCATGATTACCCCTATTTTGCACATGGGGAAACTGAGGCACAGAGCAGTCAAGCGACTTGCCAAGGGTCACCAGCCAGACATGGCAGAACCCAGGTTCCAGCTCAGAAGTTCATTACCACCATACCCTCTGCTTCCTGTACATCCTTTAGGACCAAGCCCAGGTGCCACCTCGTCCTGGACGCTTCCTCTTTCCTTGATGGGGTCAGGAGCTCCCTGACGCCTTGTGCTGAGCAGCATCCTCCTCCCATCCTAGAAGCACCAACCACCTTGTGAGGTTTGCTTGCCAGTCCCCTGCTGGACTAAAACTCTTTCTTTTCTTTCTTTTTCCTTCCTTCCTTCCTTCCTTCCTTTCTTTCTTTCTTTCTTTCTTTCTTTCTTTCTTTCTTTCTTTCTTTCTAAATATATCTTTTTATTAATTTCAGAGAGGAAGGGAGAGGAAGAGATAGAAACATCAATGATGAGAGAAAATCATTGATTGGCTGCCTCCTGCATGCCCCCTACTGGGGATCGAGCCTGCAATGCAGGCATGTGCCCTTGACAGGTATCGAACCCAGGACCTTCAGTCCACAGGTCGACGCTCTATCCACTGAGCCACACCAGCTAGGGCTGGATTGGAAACTCTTGGCTGCAGGGAGTGTTTGCTTGGTTCACCTCTGCGTCCTCCAAGCCTAGCACAGTGCCTGGCATGCAGCAGGGGCTCCATAGGTTTGAGTGCTGCATAAATGCTACTCAGGCACATTCCTGCTCTGGGGGACCTTTGCAATTACAGGACTGTAAGACCTTAATGTATGCATTAAATAGGGCCCCCAAATTTTGATCACATAAAATCTGGGTTCCCATTTTTATAGGGTTAGTGAAAAACAATATTTTTCCTCCACCTGAGTTGGTACAAAAGTAAAGATGGTAAGACTTATGCTGTACACAACAGACCCCATACTGAATGGAGGATGTTCCAGAGAATCACGGGGCAGTCGCTTCTTGCCACCCCCATTCACTGCGACTGGGACTGGGCATAGGCCAGAGCCCCACCCAGTCCTCCGTCATGTTATGCCTGAATTACATTTCTCCTGGGGAGGCATTAGGAAAGGTGCCACCACACCCACTTCGTGTCCAAACTTGGCCACATGCTCTGATCGGAGCTGACAGAGAAGCTGGGAAGCCAGAGGGGCCCGGAGAGGGTGAGGGGCTCCGGTTTCATTCCACACATACTTCCTGTGCTTACAGCCGCCACAGACCTCCAGAGCTCCAGAACAGGTACCGGTGTTGACTTTCCCGCAGCCTCGGTAACTAGTTGCTGGTGGAGATAACAAGCTCTGCCCTGCTTTGGGAGGGGCTGCCACAGGAAGGGAGAGGTGGACAGCTCAGAGGACAGCGAGATTCCTGAGACTGGCGGGTCCAGGCAGGCTCCTCGGAGGAAGTGACATTTGGTCTGGCCTCTGCCCCCTGCTGGCCTTTCCCCTGTCATTATAGGGAGCTTAGAAATGTCAGATGGGCCTGAGCCTAGATTTACCCTTTAGCCCATGACTATTTGGGGAGGGGTTATTCCAGGAGATGAGAAGCAAGTTCTTGTCATGGCACCACCGTCCACCTCCCTACCTCCCAGGTATGCAGCCTGCCCGGGCCAACCTGGGTGGTGTGGGAGCCTTGCTTTCCTCACCAGTAAAATGTGGGTAATGATAATACCTTCTTCCCAGGCCTGTGGTGAAGATCAAATGAGAGAATGCAGGGGAAAGTGTCTTATGCTATAAAAGACTCTGACAAATGCTTATTATTTCTTCCTATTCTTCTAGAATTTATCAAACACTTTATGGGCCCTGGAGGTATTTTTGCCTCCATTATGTGTGGCTTTCTCTGGCCCGCAATTCTCCTCTCCTCTCCTGCTGCACTTTGAATCCTGATCCCCCCTCTTCCTAGAGGCGTGACCCCAGGCAAATTCCTCAGGCTCTTGAGCCCTTCAGCTTTCTCCTCTGTACAATGGGTAGAGTCATTGGACTTAATTCATAAGGTTGATGTGAGGACTAAAGAGATAATTTGTGCTAAGTTCTTAGGACTGTGCCTACCATGTGTTTAAGAAATATCTGCAGTGTTGTGGTTGTTTTTCTCGGATTGGTGGGACTAGCTCTCGGCTCTTTGAGTGGGGGGACCAATGGAAAGAGACCCCAGGCACAGTTTCCATAGACTCCCTATCTCCGCACTCAGGAAGGGGTAGGCCAAGAAGCAGACCAGGTGTTCATTTATTCTGCAAGCGGGTTTGAGGGCCGATTCTGTGCCAGGCACTCCTGGAGCCACAGGGTGACTAAGCTACAGTCCCCATCCATGGGGAGCTCCCACTGCAGTGGGGAAGATGTGTGCTCATTCGCTTATTCACTTGTTAATTCAGTTGGTCACTTCGCATCCATTTGCCAGGGTCGCCCAGTACAGGCTCTGTTTGGGTTCTGGGGCACAGGGCTGGGGCAAGACAGGGACCCAAAGAGGCAGAGGTCTGGGTAGGGTCCCTTGAGGCCTCTGCCTCTCCCAGATCTATCTTCCAACCTCCCATCACGTGGTCTCAGTCTCCCCATCTTAACATCAAGGGGTTGCTCGAGTTGGTCCCCAAGCACCTGGCCCATACCGACATTTCAGATTTCTGAGCCGGGATGGACAAATGCTGAGTGACACCCCCGTCCCTGCTCCCAGCCCACATGTTCACTCGGGGCTCCAGCATCGACCGGCTCGGAGCTCATTAGCAGCCACACAGCCATTGCCGCGTGTCACAGGCTCTTAAAGTCTCCATTACCGAGGGCCCTTGCTCCTTTGTATTTTTAGCCTGCATCTGGAAGAGACGACTGGCGTCTCCTGCAGTTATGCATGTCAGGTTCAGCGGTTCCGACAATTCCTCAGGCCTCTGAGCACCTTGAGGTGTGTGTGTGTGGGGGGGGGGGGGGCAGTCCCCCACATCCGCTGCTGGAAAAGAAGCTGGTGGGACATGTGAGGACCTGGGGTGGGGCCAGGGTCCTCCTTCCCCTCCAATCCCCCAGCTCTGGGATACCAGCTCCCAGGTATGACAGATTGGAGGGGCCCCCACAGAGCCAGGTTGCCCTGGGAGCTAGGAGACAGACAGTTCTTTAGATGACACTGGAGTGAGGGTGCTGATGTCAACTTGGGAACAAAACCCACGTCAGTTAGATATCCCCAAGGACCGGCCACCAGCTCTGGCTGCAGAGACAGAGAACAAAGCACAGAGAAATCAGCTAGCCGTGTGTTGCCTTCACAATGGTCTGAGCAGGTTTCTGTTAGCCGGTGGGAGGCAGAGCAAGGGCCAGAAGTCCCCTCAGCCCAGGGAAGCCTGGGCCCCTCTGGCATGGTAAGAACTGCATTCACAGACCCTGGAATGCTGGAGAGAGGGCTCTGAGATTAGTGTCCCCTGGTGGGGTCATCAGGGAAGGAGAGGCAGGCCACAGCTTGCCTGGGCGGAGTGGGAGGTGCCGTGCGGAAGGGAGTGGGCAGGGTGTGCGCATGTCGGCCTCTGGGCACCTGGAGGTGGGGGCTCCCACATCTGCTCCAGAGCCTGGACCTCCAGGAAGAATAGCAGCCTCCATCAAGGATACAGTTTAAATCCTCCCTCTCCCAACCATCATCTATCCTAAGACTTGCTAATAAAATAAAATAATAATGAACAGTTACTATTCTGTTACTCAGAGCCAAAGAGTGTACTAAGTGCTCTCCTTGCATTTCCTGATTATCTTTCTGATTCTTCACATTAAGGCAGGAACTATTCTGATTACTCCCATCTTTTAGAGGAGGAGCGTGAAGCTGGCAGAGGCTGAGCAGCTCACCGAGTTCACATGGGTGGGAAGGACCAGACAGATGCAGAATGTCCGCCCAGGGTCCAGTCTCACCTCCACTCTATATGTAGCCTCCAGATGCCGAGGATGGGAACATGGATGTGGGGCATCAGGAGGTTCTGGTTCTGCTGCCAGATTGTGGTCCCGACAAACCCCCATTCTCCTCTGGGCCTCAGTGAGGGGCTGGGTTGAGGTGAGGATGGATCAATGCCATGTTATACATCAGCTCTGAGCCCCCATCTAACTCTGAGAAGATGATTAACAACAACAATAATATCAGCAAACACTGTGTAGCATTTACTCTGTGGCAGGCAGATGACATGTACTATTTCATTTAATCCCCAGACCTCCCTTGTGAGGTCTGATCCTTAAACAGCTGAGGGAGTGGAGCTCAGAAAGGCTGAGCAACCTGCCTAAAGCCAAGCAGCTAAGAGGTGGGCTGGGATTTGAAATGGGGTCAGCTCTTACCCACCCCTCTATTCTGCCTTCTGTGGGTTCAGTCCAGGGATGCCTAAATGTTTTGAGAAGGAGGGGCTTATGGGGCCCTTTGTCAGAGCTGGAGGAAGATGGGGGTGGGGCCTCCATTATCTGCAGGAAGCACTCAGTGTGTCCAGTTACCAAGGTGAGAGCAGCTGCCTCCTTCCTTTAGGCTCCAGGAGGCACCTTCTCCATCCCATTTCATTCCACCATCCATTCTCTCCAAGTGCTCTTTGAGCTTCCAAAACACATAGAGCCTCCCAACTGAGGAGGCAGCGGAGAGCCTGCAACACCTTTGCCCACTCCAGGAGGGGCCTAGAGCAGCGATGGGAGACACCAGGCCCAGGCACCTGAGGATTGCTGAGCTTTGCCACCATCTATGAATTCACCAAATATTCGGTGTTGGGCTCCATTCTGGGGCATGGCTGCTATGCACAGTCGTGCAACACCCAACCCTCTGGGGGCACTGTTCATACTATGGACACGTTTACCTGACACTTTCACTGGGTGCTGGGAATGCCATGGTAAGCAAGACTGACCCGGTCCCTACCCTTATGGAAGGTGATGTTCCATTGGAGTGACAGTCCAGTGAACCAGGAGTGACCTCACAGAGTGACCAGTGTGGTGATAGGGGAGGAGCTGTGAGAGCTTGCAGGAGAAGTCCCAAGACCACATTTGGTAAGTCAAAGAAGGCTTCCTGGAAGAAGTGACTTCTAAACCAAGACCTGAATGATAAATAAGCATGGCCTACGTGTACAGGGAAGAGTGTTCCAGGCAGAAGGAAGGGCACAAGTGGCAAATTATAATACAAGGTGGTACAGGCTATAATATTAATATGAACAAAGAGCATTGGGAGCCTTTATTCATCCAATCAATCATTTACTCATTAAAGCAAACATTCATTGAGGAGATGGAGAATAATTATACCTGCGAGTTAGAAAAGCTTCACCCAGGTGATCCTTGAACTGGGCCTTGAAGGATGAGTAAGAGTTTTCTGAGGGGAGAAGAGGGACAGAAGTATCCGAAGAGAGAAAACCACATGAGCAAAGGCATGCTGTTGGAGATTGTGTGGAATGTTGCCTGCACAAAGTGGAGGCTTAGGATACCTCCCCCAGGCTCTCCGGGGTAGCTCTTTGTCTCTCAGACCTAACCTTGGTATTTATAATTCATTTTTCACCTGACCTCATCAGAGGTTCCGTTGGGATGTTGGATAGATGTGTGCATGAATGCAGGAGTAAATGAATGGGTGGGAGAATTAATGCATGCATGAATGAAGGAATATAAGAAAGAATAAATCATAACAGAACATACAGTGCTTTCTATGCAGCAGGCATTGTTCTCAGTGCTTTATTAAATCATTAAATCCTCTCACAATCCTAGGAGGTAGTATTGTTATTATATGCATTCTACAAATGAGAAAAGTAAGGCAGGCAAGGTTAAGTAATGTACCCAAGGCCACACGGCGAGGGCCTGGGGAGAGGGGGAGCAGGGTTTGAACTGAGGCACCAGAGGATGCTACAAAGTGGGTCCCCGGAGCACACGTGGGGGGGGGTGCGTGGTGGGGTCAGGGGGGGGGGGTGGGCGAGGATTGGGCATTTCCTCATTCTTCCAGACATTTCTCTCCTTCCTCACTGCGGGGCGATTTCTAGGCTAAGCCTCCTCCAGAAATGAGCTGTCTCCTTGGAGCAGACATGGATCCCAGTGGCCAGAGACAGTCTGGGCCCCACCCTGGCTTCGACAGGAAGTACCTGCGGGCCCTGCTGGCAGCTGCAATGTGCTGAGGATGGGCTGCTCCTGCCTAGCAAGCGGGCGGGTGAGGAAGCAGCCTCTGGCCTCAGTGGAGAGTGCCCCAGCCCTGGGAGGGCCTCTCTGATCACAGAGCAGGAAGCTTAAAGTTTGCCTTTCAGTTTGATTGTATTAGCATTTCCAAAGAGTCCCCCTTTCTGCGAAGGGCATTACGGATTCACTCTGGCTGGTCTCTCACCTGGGCAGGCTCCTCCAAGTGCTCAGACTTTGCAGGAATCCTCGGAGACACTTTGACATTCTGATTGTCACTGCCAACGTGGGCTGCGAAGGAATTAATTGACACGGATGAAACCCTCAATTTCCAAGGGCTATGTAATAAAATAAAGGTTATTGTATTATTACAGATTCAACCACTAATGAAAAAGGCTAAAGACCGTAATCACAATATGGTAGGCTTAGTGGGGACTTAGCTTGATTTCCACAGGCAACCAGTCTGAACTTTAGGGAATAATAACTCTAATAGTTACTGTTTATTGAGAACTTGTAATAGGCTAAGCACTTTACTAAATGATATATGTTATGTGTTCCTGCAACAACCCTATGAAGGAGATGTTGTTTTCATCTCCATTTTACAAATGAGGAAACTGAGGTAAGGAGAGTTGGAGTGAGCATGGCTAATAAGTTGGACAGTAGCACCAGACAACCTTGTGGGTAAAACACTCTATCTTCTTGGGGGTGATGTAGAGTTAAAATACTTGGGAAGGCAGGGTTAAATCCTGTCAAGTGTTTTAACTCTCCATTGGCCAAGTACTGCCTAGGGCCTTCTGGGTGGTAGAGTATTAGGAGTGTCTGTGAACACTTTCCAGACTCTGGGCGAATACTGCTGTCTTTTCCCTCAGACCACATGAATTCCATCCATCCATCTACCCATCCACTCATACAAAAGGGATCCATCCAGCCACTCATCTATTCATCCTTCATGTGCTCATCCACCCATTTATCTGTCCATCAGTTTACTCATCCATTTATCCATCATCCATCCATCAATTCATTTAGTCATATCTTCATGCATTCAGCTATTTATTCAAATCACGGCTGTCTCTGCTGGCCCTTCCCCAGCTCCTGTCAGGGGGGTAGGTGTTCTCCTGCTATGACGAATGTAGCAGGAACGGGAGAAGCAGGACAAGGAGCCAGGAGATACAGAACCAGCTCCGGAATTTGTAAAGTCTCTCCCTCCTTCTCGTTCTCCGTCTCCCTGTATGTATGTAAAGTGGGGATATTTGCAGTCTATTGTGAACGAAAAGGGAGCAAATACGTGACACGCTTTGGAAATATAAACGTGCTGCACACATTTCTGTCACCGTCATCGTTATCTTCACAAGTGCAGCCTGTACTCTAACCTGAAACTGCCTTAAGTTTGAGAAGTCAGCATCTGTAAAGTGACCTATTTCTGAGTTTGTTTTACAGAAATTCTGTAAAATTTACAAACATGAATGTACTTAGAGTATGCAATTACTCAGTTTTATAATACTTGGATCTATTCCGTGTCCTCTTAGGGCTACCGGAAGTATTGGGGAGTAGGAACTGGAAAGGGACTTGCTAATAAGGGGTACTTGGTCATGAAACGTTGACCTGTCATTCTGGCTTAGTGGATATTGCTCTCCAAAGTTACTATATATCAAGGTGATTGTTTAAGGCTACTCCCTATTGGCTATAAGGAGAGGTTGTACTATAAGGAAATATGTGCCTGAAAAGATGAACCATCAAACTTCAATTTCAGCAGGAGCTGTAGTAAATACAGGTCGTGCAGACACTGTGGCAGTCAGCTTAAGTTATGCTATAGTAACAAACAATCCCCAAATCTCAGAGGCTTATGACAAATACTTATTTCTCCCTTATGTTTCATGCCTGTCATGGTCAGCTGAAGATTTGCTCGGGAGCCCAGGCTGACAGAGGAGCACACTGTATCTTAAAGCTTCCCCAGACGTTATTTTAAATCCTCACCCAAGGGTATTTTTCCATTGCTTTTTAGAGAGAGAACAAGAGAGAGGGAAAGACAGAAATATCAATGTGAGACAAACACATCCATTGATTCCCTCCGACACAACCACGAACAGGGCCCAGGCCGAGGAGCCTGCAACCAAAGGTACGTGCCCTTCGGTCCACAGGCCAACACTCTACCCAGGGAGCCAAACTGGCTAGGGCTCCCCTGACATCTTATTGACCGAAGCAAATCACACGACCAAGCCTGGCATCCATGGGAAGGAATTGTATTCCTCCTTCAGAAAGGGCGCCCAAGGGAGGAACAGCAACTTTTTTGAACAATAACACAACTTTCCATACATTGTAACTGAACTAGAAGGTAATTATTTGAACCTCAAAGTGGCTTAGAGCAGCGGTTCTCAACCTGTGGGTCGCGACCACTTTGGGGATCAAACGACCCTTTCACAGGGGTCGCCTAAGACCATCAGAAAACACATATATAATTACATATTGTTTTTGTGATTAATCACTATGCTTTAATTATGTTCAGTTGGTAACAATGGAATTGGGGGTCACCACAACATGAGGAACTGTGTTAAAGGGTCGCGGCAACAGGCAGGTTGAGAACCACTGGCCTAGAGGGACCTGTGCAGGATGATGTAGTAGCTCGGGCAGCTTAGCTTCCCTGTGCCCGCCTCTTCCCCTCTCACCACCCGCTGACTCTCAGGACTTTTTCCATGTCTTGTGGCTTCTGCTTTTCAAGATCTTGAGGATCCTGTTTCCTTATGATGTTGGCTTCCCCTTCCTGGTCCCTTTGCCCTCTTTGTTCCTTATGACCTTTTACCTTCTGATCTTGCCATGAATTAGCCCAGACTCTTGAGGTTCAGGTGCCAGAAATCTAAATCAAAGTAGTTTTAAGAAGAAAGAGGAAGTAAGAAATATAAAGGAAGGAAGAAAACAGAAAAAAGACAGGAACTTATTGGCTTACACAACTGAAAAATCAAAGGTAGAAGTAGCTTTCAGCATGGCTGGACCTGTGGGCTCCAACGATGTCCTTGCAGCCCTCTTCTCTTCCTTCCTCTGTGTTATGCCCCTCTTTGAACAGACTCTCCCATCATGGTGACAGGATGGCCGATAGCAGAGGCCTTTGGTTGTCTCGAAATAGCCCTTCCCCTCTCTTTCCAACATGGTAGAAGCTTCTGGCTGGCCATATGACCTCCCTTGCAAGTAGATTGGTTTGGGACTGATTTCTGGCTAATGGGATGTGAGCAAAAGTGACGTGTGCAACTTTGGGCTGTTCCCTTAAAGGAAAGGTCATGCTCCCCCTTCCTTTTCCCTGGCCCCTGGCTGGCTGGACGAAGGTCCTAGTGTGAGGAGACCAACCCCACCTCCCAGAGCCTGGGCCCCTGAGGACTTCTGTGCGGCACAGCTGCTGCAGCCACTTGGGCTTTTATATGGGACAGAGACAAACCCGTATCTTGTTTAAGTCACTGCTGTATGGGTCTCTTTGTTATATTAGCCAGACTTGGGATTGGGGCTCTATCCCTGAATCTGGGGCTGGGACCAGCTCACCTGAACTCTAGGGACTGGAAGAGGTGGAAGAGTTGCTCTCCAAGGAATATGGAGATACTATTACCAGGAAAATGTGAAATGAGTTCTGTACAGGCAAACAATAGTCCTTATACTTGCCTATTTAGATTCCCTGAAGAGAAAATCTAATTCAACTCACCTCTTTCCTCCCACCGGCCCCAGCAGAGGTTCCTGGCCTGTGGAGACCCTACCAGGTTCCTGGTAATGGCCTGCTCAGCTGTGGCTACAAAGATGGGCCCCTTGGCTGCCCCTTTGGTAGCCTTGGTGGAGTGGGCAGCGTGATCCTAGTGTTTTGGGGCCCTCTGTCTGCTTGCTGCAGGATGTAGGTCAGGAAGAGGCTTGGGGGAAACTCCTAAAGCAGATTGGGTTCTCCAGGCCTGGGCAATAGACTAGGGAAGGGTAGGGACCAGCTATGGTCTCTGTATCTGTGTGCGCTCTGCCCCAGCATCCAGCCGTCTGCCTCTGCAAAACGGCACCAGGACCCTCATTGGGTCATTTTCACTGTGCCAAAGGCAAGACAAGTCCTTTAAATTACTGCAAATGCTCAATGGGGATGGGCCAGCGTGTTTGTTAACTCCAAACGCCAATAAATGTTGATAAATAATGCTATTAAAAATGTATCATTGCTCCGGCGCTTTGTTATAACATCTTTCCTCTTATTTTCCCCCATGTAACGTTTACTTTAAAAGGCCCCAGCCAAAAGCCAACAACAATGAAACTGCACCTAGCCTCTCGGAACCTCTTCGTTTATGAAACACTCAAAAGCTCAGCACTCGGGGGAAAGCCACGGAGATATTCCACAGTTTTGTAAACTTTGCAAAATCTGTAGTTCTTGTGGCTGAGGCCTAACTGCACGTTAAATTTGAAATTTTGAAGCTTCAATTGCTTAAAAATATTGTAACTGTTTCTCAAACAGGAAAATTGCATTTAGATTTTCCTCTGTGTTTAACCTCAGACTGGCAAGAGATAGTCTTCAAAATTTCCCAGCAAATGAAAATCACTTTAGGATTGAGATTGCATATGGCTAGTTCCTACCTCGAGAAAAAAAATCGTCAGTAACAAATACAGTCATACCTTCTGTGCTGGGCCCATAACGTGGAGCAATAAATGATCATTTTGTTCTATAACCCATAGCATGAAGGATTTAGGATGGAGACAAGGAAGACATTCTTGAATATGAGGTTGAGTCACATCTGAACTGTTACTAAGGGAAATTGCAGCATCCTGCACTCAATTTTCTTATGGCCAGCCTCCTGCAAAATTGTGTGATCCCTTTGGCACCTTCCATGTCAAAATTCCCTTCCTCCCCACTGAGGCTCTCACGCTTTCAAACCACCTCTTTCCATCAGTCAATCTCACAACTCATTTAAACTAAAGTGTGATTGTTTGCATCTTAATTGGGACCAATGGGAATAGGGTGGTGCTTTGCTGAAAGGAATAAATTAACTCAGTTGTTTAGAGCATCCTTCTGATAGCCCAAAGTAGTAGGTTCAATGTTTGGTCAGGGCACATACAAGAAGCAACCAATGAATGCATAAATAAGTGGAACATAAATTGATATTTCTCTTGCTCTCAAATCAATAAGTAAATTGAAAAATTTTTTTTTAAAGAATGAATGAACATTGGTGAAGTTCTAGGCAGAGAGTCTGTTAGATGGAGTATTGAATGGGGACTTTCTGGGCTATGCACAAAACTGGTTTTACCTATGATAAATATATCCACTTTCCTTTCTCTTCCCCTCTTTCCCTCCCTTCCTCCCATCTATTCAACAACCTTCTCTGGGCACCTGCTCTATTCCATTCTCTATGCTCAGTGGTGAAGCCCTGAAGTGGGAACTTCCGACAGCAAAGGGCACAGAGTCCAGGAAAGAACAATCATAATCGTATAACTGCAACTACCATTCAGTGAGTGTTTACTACATGCTGGGGACTATGCCAAAATCTTCACGCCAACCCTTTTCACAGACAAGAAACCGGAGGCGCTATTTTTTTTTTTTTTTTTTGTCCCAGGTCATCCATGTTAGGTGTGGTGCTGAAATATCAAGGCAGGCAGTCTGACTTCAGAGCTTTCTATTCCAGGTGGGATCAGGTTAAAATGAGCATATAGGGTGGTGGGCTTCGAGGGGACAAAGCCCCTGGGTGAGCTGTGCTACCTGAAGAGTTGTGTTGAGGGACTGCAAGAAGAGCCAGCCTCTTGCTGAGTGTAGCTGAGCCCCAGGAAGAGAGTAAGTCCCAGCGAGAGGCCCCTTCTCTTCCCCTCCACCCGAAGGGGCCCCTCCCCCACTAGCAGACACCAGGAGCTGGCTGTGCCCCAGGAATGGCTCTGGTCAGGAAGAGAGGATCTTTTGTGAGCTGCTGGCCTGGTTTCTGTTAATGCCAATTAGCGTTCCTGCCTCCTTGGAACTGCGGGGTCAGCAGGCTTCTGTGATCTTGGTGGCTAGAGGTTCTGGCCCAGAAATGCCCAGGATGTGGGACGGAAGTCAGAGAGTCTGAGGCAGGGACTGTGTCACTGAATGGAGAGGAAATGAGGTTTCACAGAGGCTCGTGGGGCCCAGCAGCTACAGGGGCAGGACATTCTGGTCCAGACAGAGAAAGAAGAGAGAAAACAACATCTAGGACTGCCTCCCCATCACCCCCCAAACCTCACTGTGTCTTGGCTGTGACTTAGGAGATTGGTTCTTGAGAGAGGAGAAGGCAGAGTGGGCTCTGACATCCCTGGGCTTGTGGGGGACGAAGAGAGGTCTTCCAGGAGCTCCTCCACCGAGGGTTACCCAGGGAGTCCAGTGGAGCAGCCTCTTCCACCTTAAAGCACAGAAAATTGGCCTCAGACTCCCTGGCTGTTCATGCCCAGGGGCTGGTGGTGGGATAAACTTGAGTAAATGCTGTCAAGTTAGCAGACTGAATCCTGTGAAGAGCTGGGCAGGGGGGCTGCCAAGAAAGACCTGATGGCCCCTTTGTGAGGCTGTCACTGGGCTCCCAGATGGACATGGCTGAGAATTGCTGAGTCTCATGGCCTGAGAGATGGCCCCCTGTCAGCTTTCCCCAGTTTTCTCCTGTTTGCCTGTCCCCCAAACTCCCCTCCCTTGCCCTCTGGCCCCCTTTGTGTTACCCCCTCCATCTGTCCTTTTTGTCCAATTGTGGCCTTCCTCTTGTCCTTCTCTGTCCAGCACTTTTCTCACATCTCCTGCCCTCACTCGGCCTGGACCACTTACCATGCTCTGGGCTCCCGCAGGAGGGCTGCCTCCAGTGTCACTGCAGAGGGAGCAGCCGCTGCCGATGATGCCCAGGAGTCAGGGAGGGTTCATCCCTTCCCTGGCTGCTGCCTCCTGCTCCACCTGCCTGCCCAGCTGCTCTTCAGTGACTCACCCAGCTGCCCCTGGAGAATGGTTTTCCAGAACCCAATCACTGCAAGTTCAAGAAAATCACTTAACCTTTCAGACCCAGAGCTTGTCCTACTCTTTCTTACCCCCACACTGGGGGCTTTTCTGAGCTTCACATGGAAGGACAGGTGCTACAGAAAGAAGGCGCTCAGGCCAAATTTCTCATGCTTGAATCCTCAGCCCCTCTGCTCTTCCTGGAAGTCTCCACTCTCTTCTTCTCCAAGCCCCCATGTCAACCACTACTCCCCGGCCCACATCCCTAGGAAATGGACAATTTCAAGGTTAGAGAGGAGGCCTGCAGGGTGATACGGGCTTAAATGTGTTTCTGGAGCCCCAGACTCAGCCCTTCTCTGTCCCTGCTGGATGAGAGAACAAATGATCATTTCTCAAAGTACCAGACAAAGGAACTTACCACCTCTCCGTCCTCTCTGGTGGGAACAGGCACTACTGCCCCTCTTCCTTGCTGAGCCTTTACTCGCTACTGTGTGGCTGGCCCTTTAGGGGACCTTCGGTGTCAGGGCTGGGGGCTGGGAAGGAGCTTTGAGAGGCCTCCTCTCTTCCCATTGGCCACCCACCCCCACCCTGTCAGTGGCTGACAGGGGCTGCTTTGCTAACTAAGGTGTTTCGAAGCTTTCTGCTAGCTTGTCAGTTACCTCTCCCAGGGAAGGAGTGGGTGGAGAGACCAGTCATTGCACTTGACCCTGCCCTTCCAGCAGGTGCTGCTCCTACCTATAGCTTCCCAGCGTCAGAGGGAGGAGAAGAGACCTGCCAGGGGCTGCCTCATGTTAACACAGCTTGAGGTACACAGCATATCCCTGCCTACCCCCAGACCCCTGAAGCCTGGGTCACAAGACTCTGGGGAAATTTCTCCCTGTACCTGACAGGAAGAGATTGAACTGCCTGAATCTGGAGATCCTCAGCCTGGCATTGCAAGCCTCGGCATCTAGATCTCCCTTCCATATTCCAACTATTATCATGGATTTCTCCCCTCAGACTGGTTCTGTGAACAGGCCCCTGAACCTTTACACATGCCCTCTCCTCTCCTCTCCTCTCCTCTCCTCTCCTCTCCTCTCCTCTCCTCTCCTCCTGTCTAAATCCTGACCACATAGGAGGGCCAAACTCAACATTCACCTTCCCCAGGGAGCCTTCTTTGACTACTCCAGTTAAAAATAAGAGCTCCTTCCTCTGAACCCTCAGCTCACAAAAAAGAACTAAATTCTATAGTATCTTTCATCATATATTAGTCTTGTTTTTCCAATTAGCCTGTCAGTCCCTTGAGGACAGGCGACCATAGATGACCCCTTTATGCCTCTCCCAGTGGACTTAGAAAAGAGCTGAGTTTTTTTGGAACTCAGTCATTAATGGTTCACTAATTGGAACCTGCTGGACTGAGTTCAGGGCCTGGCATTTCTGTGTCTGTACATTTTTTAATTGTCTGTTTGATTTACATGTTTGTACACACATGTATAGTGTATGTGTTCATGTATGTGAATATGATTCACATATTTTACCATGTGTATAAATGGCTTAATTTATTCAACAAGCATTTATGGTATTGAGACCCCCATTACTGGGGACTATGCCAAGTGTTGGGCCTACAATGATGAGTAAAGAAAGAGACTCTTCTAGCCCCTCAGAGATGGGAAGACAGACCATTAAAGAAGCAATAACCATAATGTGAGCTAAGTGTCATGATGGAGCAGCACAAGGAGGTAGCACTTACTTTGGCTGGTCTAGGGAGACAGGCCAGGGCAGGACTCACACAGAAAGGTAAAATTTGGCTATGACTTCGAGGCTGCTGAAGGTTGAATTGTGTCTTTCCACCAAAAAAAATATGTTCAAGTCCTAACTCCTTGCGAATGTGACCTTATTTGGAAATAGAGTCTTTGTTGATGTTATCAAGTTGCAATGAGGTCATATGGGATTAGGGAGGTCCCCATCCAATGACTGGAGTCTTTTTATTTTTATTGATTTCAGAGAGGAAGGAAGAGAGAGAGAGAGATAGAAACATCAATGATGAGAGAAAATCATTGATCAGCTGCCTCCTGCATGCCCCACACTGGGGATCAAACCCACAACCTCAAGCATGTACCCTGACTGGGAATTGAACTGAGACTTCCTGGTTCATAGGTCGATGCTCAACCACTGAGCCATGCTGGCTGGGCTGGTGTCTTTATAAGAGAGGGAAATTTGGACACAGACATGGTAAGAAGCCCATGTGACTTCAGAGACAGAGATTGGGGTGATGTGTCTACAAGTCAAGGGATGCCAAGAACTGCAACCACCAAAAGCTAAGCGAGAATTATGGAACAGATTCTCTCTCTGAGCCCCCAAGAAGGAATCAACCCTGTTGAAACCTTGATTTTGGTCATCTGGCCTCCAGAACAATTAAGAGAATATATTTCTGTTGTTATAAGCCATTCGGTTTGTGATACTTTGTTATGGCAGCCATAGGACAGTCTTAAAACAGAGGCTTACTGGGCAAATTAGGTATCTGTCAGGTGAGGAAAAGGAGGGAAGAATGACTCCATCACAGGGAACAGACTATGCAAAGGCATGGAGGAGTGAAGAGAGCATAGCAGAGAGAAATAGAAAGTTCAGTAGGGCCAGAATGTTCCCTAGGAGATAGGATTGAAGTTACATGTTAGAGTGTGTGTGTACATCTGGTTTGCATGACTGTAGTTGTGTTTATGTGAATAGTTGGTTTGTTCATGAGCTTTTTGGAGTTTTCATGTTTCATCCTGTTACGATTTGTGTGTTTCTGCATTTTCTCACATGGTTTGTGTGTGTGTGTCTTAATCTCTGCGTGCTTTGCTGTCAGTGCATGTGTGTAGATGATCTGCAGTTGTGCATTGAACCCAAAGCAGTGGGTTTGTGTTAGTCACAGGAAGTGCGAAGCTAGGCAGAGCCCAGAATCTGCATGAAGGTACACCCTGTGTATGGCAAAACCCAAAACCTGGTCAGAGTGTGTCATTAGTTATCAGGAGCTCAGAGCTCACCTGATCTGGGTTAAGAAGACAGGGAGGATGAGACCTGGACTGCATTGGTTAGCAAGAGGCATGTGTGGGACAGAACTGCTGAGCCTTCAAGTCTGAGAGCTGAAGGTAGCCATAGAGATGCTTCAGAGACCTCTTGCCCCTTAGCCAGCCCCATTGGCGCTGCTCCTGGGGAGTCCCCCAAACTCAGTCCTGTGACTTGGCTGAATCTCCACTTTTCTGGAACACATCTTCTTAGGGAACAAGGGCTGCTGCTGAGGGCAGGAATCAGGGGAAGGGTCCTTCCTATCCCTGGACTTCCTGGAAGAACATGCAAATGATTATGTGCATTTTTCTGGGGAAAGGGTGCCTGGTTTTCATCATGGCCAGGGGGTCTGTGATTCAGGAGATCTAAGAGCCATCTCTCTAGTCTAGGCTGACATTGAGGGTGTGAGTGTGTGTGTGGTATGCGCAGGTGTGTGCAAGCATGCGGAACTCCCAACCTGATTCCTCTCTGAGAATATGGTTGGATCAGGATGTCAAGTGCAGCCCCGGGCCCTGCCAGCTGCTGCCCTGGTCAGATTGCAGGGGGCTGTCCTTGACGGGGTTGATAGAACAGACGGAGCCTGTGTTAAGGACAGGAGGGGAGGGGTGGAGGCTGCTGCTTTCGGGAGGAGGCTTGTAACCTAGAGGAGCTCCTTGAGATCAGCTTCCTGACCAATCAGCCCTTATGTGGTTCACATTTAAGCCTTGGAGGTGCAGTCAGGTGGCTATGTGGGTAGGGATGGGAGAAGTGTGCACAGGGAGAATTGTGAAGGTTCTGTACAAGGAACTGGTGCTCTTCAGCACCTTGGTCAGTACCCGCTGGGTTCCCGCTGCATGGGCTTTCTCTGCTGTCCCCAGCCTGCCTTATGTTAATCCTCGGGGTTTGGTGGAGATGCAGAGTACAACGGACCTACTTGAAAAGTTCAGATGATAGTTGGGGGTCTCGTTGGGACTACAGAAGCTTCTGAGAAGCTGGATGGGCATAGGAGGTCCACTCATGAGTAACTAAGTGCACTGATCCCCAAAAGAATGAGGGAGGAGGATCTGCAAGGAGAGGGGCAGGGAGTGGGGAGGAGGCATGGTGGGGGAGGCCTTGGCTTCAGACTCAGCCAGAGGGAGGAGGGGGAGGAAGTGCCTGTGGCTGGGGTTGTTTTTCCTCCCACTTGCCTCAGGCTCTGGGCTGAGCCAACGTAAGCCTTGTCACCTTTGCCCAACCAACACTTTTCCTTCTGTGAGCTCCCCACCCCCTTCCTGTGTCTGCCTGCTGCCATCAGAGCCCCTCACCCTGCCCTCTGCACCCCCTGCTGGAGCCCGCAGGACTTCACTGCTGGCACTGTTTTGGGATCTTCCAGATTCCAGACGGATGGCTCTCTTGCTCCTTCTCTTCCTGCCAAAGGACTTTCTACAAGTAATTAATTAACCTCATCGCCTCCTTTCGGTGGAGCCCAGTGCAGGGAGGGAGGCAGGAGAAGTGCCTGTCCCTTGAGGACAGTCAAGTGGACATGTGGCTACTCAGGCAGTGCTGGGGGATTCTCTCTCAGATCGGCCGCCCTCTCCCCACTCTGAAGCTCGCTGCAGGGTTAGTCCTGCCCCAGGAGGAAGTGAGGGTCACCCTATCTGTTCTCAGCCTTGGCTTAGTTTCCACATGGTCTGACAAAAGCCTTTATCATTTTCTCCCTCCAGTTGCTTCCACCCTTTTCTCTAATCCTCCCCAGACAATTTCTGGGTTCAAAGATCAGGTATGAAGGACTTGGGGAGGAATGCAGATGAGCAGAGAGGAGCACAGCCTTGGGTGGCAATGATAACCTTTCCCCTGGACACTGTGCCTGCCCTATTGGTGCAGCAAAGGACATGCAAATGTGTGGAAATGCAAAGCATCTTATTGCAGATGTGCCCAGGCATCCTGGTCACTCCAGGAGCAGCATAGAGCCCCTGGAGAGCCCCCTCTATAGTCTGATCTCTTGTATCCCAAGAGGTGGTGCCCACAAATGCTGGGGCACTGGTGGAAGGGAGCACTGGGCCCACCTCAGCTAGTCCTGATGCCAGTGGACAGGCCCGTCCCCTTGTTCTACCACCCCAGTTAAGGCCCTGGGTGCACTTGGTGTGTGACAGCTGGGGAAAGGTGGGCTAGACTGGGGCTCAGTGGAAAGACAGAGTGGGAGAGATGCGATGAGGGTCATTTATTGTGCACCTGCTGACACTAAGCCCTGAACTACACACACTATGCATGTTAACTCATGTCATCCTTCTGACTCCCCAAGAAGTTCTTAAGGAAACTAAGGTTTATTAATTCAGGAAGGAACTTGGCCCAGGATCACACAGTGAGTACGTTGTAAAGTCAGACCTAGACCAAGACTTATTATCTGAGACAAATTTAAAAATGCAAATCCAAGAGCGCCGTGCCCTGCCTGAATCCCTCCCATGGCTTCCCCGTGTCTTCAGCTTGAAATCTTTTTCCTTTCCAGGGCCGCCAAGACCCCGCACCTCTAACCTCATCTCCACTCCTCATCGCTCACCCTGTCTCCCTTTCTGCTCCTCTTAACAGACACCTCATTCTCTTCACAAGGCTCTTGCATTTGCTGTTCCTCCTATTTGGAATACTTTCCCCCAAAATATTCATGGGGAGGCTCCTCCTCATTCTTCAGGTGAAATGCCACCTCCCTGGAGAGGCCTTCCCTGACTGCCTAGGTCACAGTGACCCTCCTCTGTCCATCCCTATCCCTTCATCCCAATTTCTTTTCTTCTCAGCATTTAACAGCGTCTCAAGTTGTTTATTTGTTAACTTGTTCATTGTGTTTTGGCCACTAGAATATAACTTCTTCAGGTTTTGCAGGGCCTGGCAATAAGTAAGTGCTCAATAAATGCTCAATGGATGAACGACCTCAGAAAAGCTTCCCTGGGCCCCAAGGAGGCAGCGAGGGGCATGGGAGACACGCTGGGCAGAGAACTTGACTGCTGGGTTTCAGACCAAATTGAAGCTTGATCATTGAGGCTTTGGGGTTCATAGAAGAGAGCCTACCTGTCTGACTGTCTGTGAGGTGGCCTGGCCTCCCTTTCCACACAGGGAATATGTGTGGACAGGCTTCCTCAGACTTTGTGTGAAGCCAGGTGAAAGGGACAGGCTTCCTGACATCGTTGGGCCAGAGATGGGTGTCCATGGGCCCCCTGCCTGCCCCCAGCTTTTCCCCATCTTGGGAGAGGTTCAGGGCTGCTGACAGCCCACCCCGCCTGAACCAGGGGTGTGGCAGACACAGCAGACGCTGTGTTGAGGAGGGAGAGACTGCTGCTCCAAGAAGCTGATCTTTTGCATTCACTGACATTCTTGGATTTGGCATTTACAACCTCAGGGTTCTATTCCGAGGAGGCCTTTTGCATTTGATGTAAATATTATGGTGATGAGAGGTGACACGGAGAATACCCTGTAGGAAATGTAATTCCACCCCCACCAGGCTGGGAGCTTTGGGTTGTTATTCAGGGGATTGATTCCTCCCAGTTCTTGGGTTAACCCAGAAGAGCCCCCTGTGCTCCCAGGCAGCAGGATCTGGGAGTAGCACATTAGTTATTTATCCAATTTGCGGAGGCACACTCATCCATCAATGAGAAGCAATAGGGACACGTCTGGAGCCCCTTGATGCTGCAGTCATTCTTTAGGGGGGCCCCCTCCTGAAGGAGGCTTGAGCAGTTCTCCACTGTAGAGGGGTAGGATTGGGGGATCCAAGCCAGTAATGGGCACTGTAGTCCCCAGAAGGCAGCTGTTCTCCCAACAACTTCTTCCATGACTCCTGGTTCCCACCTATCTCCCAGCAGGGTTTTAACCCAGGATCTATGTGCCTCTCTGCTTAGCACTGAGCACCGTCTCCAGCTGCCGTGTGGCCCTTGGGCCATATTCCCACGCTCTTTCTAAACTTCCAGGGAAATAATGTCCATAATCCCTACATGTGATTCTAGTGGGGAGCTAGGACTAGAGCAGCTGCCCCCAGATGGTTTCCAGGACGGAGAAGAGATAGCATCTTCACAGTGATATCTCTTTGATATGCTGTGTGGCCAGAGACTAGTGACTGAATCTCTCTGAGCTTTGGTTTCTACATCCCTCAAGTGGGGAAAATAATACCCGTGGCATAAGGTTATGTGAAGCTACAAAGAGACAGTGCATATTGGGCCCGGCACAGCACTTGCGTGGAGTGAGCACTCAGGAAATGCGGGCAGTTATTACAACCTACAGGGGGCTTTGTGAGGCACAGTGTGAACCAAGGGCCCGATGCTGGCCCGGAAGCCCAGAATGTACAACTGCTCTTCCCAGCTGTGCTAGGAACCTTAAATCCACAGTGACCAGTCACTCAACCAATACGCATTGATTATTTGGATGTGTAATGAGTGTTTTTCGTTATCATCAGAAAGCCAGCAGAACCTAGCACTCAGATTCTGGAGTCATAGACACAGTTCAAATCTGATCCTGGCCACTAGACATGGAACTTTTAAAGTTTCGGTTTCTTCATCTGTAAGAAGGGAGTGATCATAGAACCCTAGGCAGATGTTGTGAAGATTACATGTGATAGTGCTCAGCATATAGCAAGCCCTTCATGAATGTTACTACAAAAATTATGTGTGGTATAGACAATGGCAAAGCCCCCAGGTTTGAGATCAGAAGACCATGGTTTGAATCTACTTCTATCTCTTATTCACTGTGTTACCTTGGGCAAATCATTTTACCATGAAGTCTCTATTTCCTAATCTTTAGAAAGAGAATAATGGCACCTACTTTTAGATCACTATGACGAAAGCTTAACATTTAGTATAAGAAGGATGCTCAATATTTATATAATGAATGAATGAATGGTATGGAAAGAGTTTAGGATTTGAATTCAGAGGATTTGGATTGGCATCCCAGGTTTATGCCTTAGTTTCTATGTGGTTGGGACAAGTGCCTTCACCTCCCTGAATCTTTGGTTCTCCCAGTATAAAATAGTATAACACCTGCCCCAAGCATTACTGCAGAATAGAAAGTAAGTAATAAAATGCCTTGCACACCGTAGGGTACTGTGCTCACTCTAGTTTAATATTACACTGTGAAGAGCCCTGGGTGAGGGCCTATGAGGGCTCCAAAGATATGGCAAGTCCTTGGTCCTAGCCCTGGAGGAGCTGTGATAGATTTGGGGAGAGAAGACACAAAGCAGGGGCAGGACAACACAGAGCTCCACCCATTCATTGGCTGAGCACATATTTCTGGAACACTAGGCATGCTTTCATAGGTCTATTGGAGGTTTATAGGTTAGGTCTGATGGAGGGGCCTTGAAGGTCAAGGTAAGGCCCCAAATTGACTGTTCTGTGGATGGAGGTCTCAGAAAGCTTTATGCTATCAATGCTCCTGAGTTCCCTTGTGCGGGAGGCCTCTGGCTCCCTGAGTCACTTTTCTCAGTCATTCTCTGAGAGAGGACTGTGCACAGTCCATTGTAGGGAGAGCATTTGAATCAGCCATTCAGTGAGTGGTCCCTCCACAAAGGTCAGTGGCCTATCTGGCCACTGCAGCTGGCGGCCACAAAAGACCTGCCGAAAATCCAATCTAATGGAGCAGCAAAGGCTCTAGCTGCTCTTCCTGGGAGCAGGAGGGTGAGTTGCAAGGTAATTTCGCTGCTGTCGCAATCTCCCTTTAGACCCAGGCTGTCCTCGAGGGCAAAAATAGCAGCTTCAGAGGGGGGAAAGTGTTGTGACATCATCCCCAAGTTCAGCCAGCAAACCCCTCTCCAGCCAGCTGATCCTGCTTGCCCCTTGGAGACTTGGGCCAAGGTCCCAGGGGATGGCTTTAGTGGCCTCAGGCCCCTTTCCAGCCCTGTGCACTGTGGCTGGGCCGGTGCCCATTTCCACTTCTCCAGGGCTGAGTGCTGCAAACCTGCAGGGGCCTGCAGCCTCTCTGGGCCAGGAGCACATAGGATGGGCTGGAGACACTGAGGATGGCACCAGGCCTGAAGGGGAAGGCATCCTGCAGCTCTTGGGAGGTGGGAGGGAGGAAGGGGAGTTTGCAGAGAGAATAGAGGAGTTTGTGCACAGGTGTGTGTGCAAGAGTGCATGCGCGCGTGTGTGTGTGTGTGTGTGTGTGTGTGTGTGTGTGTGAGAGAGAGAGAGAGTCCTGCAGAAAAGATGGCAGGAATGGGGACTCTACAGCCTCTACTGATGAGAAAGGCTTTGAAATTGATAAATTACTTTGCATTGGGGCAAAATGATTTGACCAGATTTCAAACGTCTCAGAGAAGGGAAGCTTCTCTTGGGCCAAGTATTGATTGCATTTAATAGAGCTGGGACTTTCTCACTTAAAAACAACAAAATAAACATCTCAGAGAAGGCACTAACTCACTTCTCTCTCCTCCTCCTTCTCCTCCTCCTCCTCCTTCTCCTCCTCCTTTTCCTCCTCCTTCTCTCCCTCCTTTTCTCTCTAAGAACAGGAAGGAATCCAGAGACCCACCCAAGGCTGGGGTGGGGTGGGGGGCAGTGGGGCAGTGCTGGTGTAAGAGCCATGGAGTTCCTTGGGGCACATTGATGGTGGGGGCTCAGGAAAACAGGGGGCCCTGGGTTGGTCCCATTCTTCACTGATCGATTTTTGCCAAACAGGGATTGTCGGAGTCTTTGATAAATCACTAACCCAAGTGATGAATGCCCTGAGGCTGGTTGGGGGTGGGGGGAAAGAATACTAATTTGGGCAGCAGCCCAGGGAAGAAGAGGGGTGAGGATGGAGGGTTGGTGGGCAGAGGAAGCCAGCTGAGTTAAAGCTGAGCTCTAGAAATTCTATGAGATGCCCCCGGATAACTAATCCTATCCTTTTCTCTCAACAGAATTTGACCACAATCATTAACTCAACAGTGCTTCAAAATTCATTTTAAGTCTGTCTTTCGTCTGTCTCTTGCTGTTTGTCTCACTGTCTGCCTCTTTATACAGTTTCCAAATGGACTCTGATGGTTTCCACCCATCAGAGGATTTCTTCGGCCTTCTGGAACAAGGGAAGGCATGTGGAGAAGGCCAATAGCAAGTAGGGCCTTGGCAGTGGGAAGTGGGAGGAAAGGAGTGAAGTGGCCTCTTGGAATGGGCGGAGGTGAGGGACCTGGTCAGCAGAAAGAGGGAGGGACTGGAGGAATACAAATATGAGTTTGTAGAGCAGCCCTGGCCAGAGAGAAGTCAGTATCCAGAATGGCCTATTTCTCATAGAGGAAAAGGTCACATCACGTGGTTCTCTTATCCCTCTCCCCAAAGCAGTGTGAGCAGAGACCTGCCTTGATTGGGCTCCCGGGGGAATAGCAAGAAGTGCAGAGAGGGAAAGACACCAACCCAGAGCCACAGCCTGATCTGTCATCATGGCCAGAGCCTGCCTTGGAGGCAGCCCAGCTCACAGGCCATGAGTCTGAACCAGCTATGGCTGACATGTGACTTAGCCTCACCTTCTGATTCCTCATCTGTAAAGTGGTTTACTATAATAGGATTGCGTGAGGTTTATATTAATTAAAACCATGTGTATAACGTGCTTAGCACAAGGCCTGGCCCATACCAGCACTTGGTAAATGTTAGCTGGGAACATTATTGTTCTCTCTCGTAGCAGCATGGCAGAGTCTGAACACATGAAAACTCAAAATGTGTCAGCCATTATGGAGTCAACAGAAGGGACTCCTGGCTCTGCCTGAGGTGGACCATTCTACCCAAATTACATGTCTACAGGCCAGACTGTGTTCTATGCCCTGCCCCCCACTGTCAGTGCTGATGTGCCACGGGCCAGGGCTCCACTGCTTTCTCGGTAAAGGGTAAAGGCAGCTGGAACCTAGCCCTTGAGATGCCTGCCAGGCATCTGCCTACGCTAGTTGGGCTCGCCTCCTTTCTCCACCGTCCAAGCTGCCACTCCCAGGCTCCCAGCCCTGTCCCTGTCCATGGTGCTAACCCACATGTTGGCTTGAGACTGGTCCACAGTGCAGAACTTCTTACCCCAACCATCCCCCCCGCGTCCCCGCCCCCCTGCACACACACACACACACACACAAAACTTTAACATCTCTGATGATCTCCCCAGTCACCAGGAACAAATTCTGAGCTCACGTTCTGGAACGCTGCCAGGAAGAAGGAAGCGGCGTTAGTATAAAGAATCACACAAAAGGCCGCAGGTAATTATGTCTCTTTTAAGCTGCTAACAGGATTGGCCGTTTGATAAATGGGAGGATTTGAGGCTGTTTTGTCACTGACAAGCTGTTGTAAGATCATATTGGAAGCTGAAGACAGTTTATCTTCATGTGTATGGTGGAGAGAGGGGGAATTCTCCGTGGATTTTACACCCTCTTCAAATTAATGTGATTTCCTAGGCCGGTCTTGTGCATGGGAGTGAGTGATCTTTATGACTCACCCCCTGATTAGATTACCTGGCTCAGCAACCACCTCTAGCCCCTTGAGTGCCCTCTCCTTCCCCAGACGCCTCCCTGCTTCCATCTCTCCAGCTCCCCTCTGACCTCCATGCTTCCCTCCTCTAGCGCTGCTCTCGGGTCCAGCTGCTGAGCAAGCCCACGGCTCAATTACTGCTGGCTGGCCCAAGAGCCAAAGGGATCTGGTTTCTTCCATTTCTCT
Source organism: Myotis nattereri (assembly GCF_964212035.1). Taxonomy (NCBI): domain Eukaryota; kingdom Metazoa; phylum Chordata; class Mammalia; order Chiroptera; family Vespertilionidae; genus Myotis; species Myotis nattereri. The sequence goes on from NC_138080.1 coordinate 82,933,021, forward strand.
GGAGGGAGCAGTAGAGAGGGGGCTGGGGTGGGGAGAAGAGGGAGGCAATGGGAGAAGGAGGGGGGAGCAGAGGAGGAGAGAAGAAACGAGATAAAGAGAAACAGAGAGCCAAGCCAAGGCAAAGGGAAGAAAGAAGGAAGAGAGACAAAGCAGTAGCAAAGAGAGAGGAAGGTGTGTTTTTTTTTTCTCTTTCATTTCCAGAACCTTGTTTTCCACAACCTCCTTTCCTGAACCCTGAGTGAAGCAGGCCCTTTTGGGCATTTTACCAGACAACTCTTTTTTTATTGTCTTCATAGCATTCAGTATTATTGTCTTATTTATTTATTTATTTGCTTTTATCATTTGTCCTCACCCCTAAATTAGAAGACCCATGAGGGCAGGGGTTATGGCTGCCATGTTCTTCCCAGAACTTCAGCACCTGGCACCTAGTAGGTCCTTGGTAAATGCTCATTGACCACATGGCGTGGCAAGTCTGAAGGGGCAGGAATGGCTAGCCCTTTTGCAGAGGTCTGGTGCTGTGGGGAGGGTGCAGGGTCCAGGGTTGGCTGGCCAATGACTGGGTTTGGGGAGACCTTTCTAAGGAAAGGAATGCTTCAGTGGTTTGTGGGCAAACGTAGGTGGCCTCCAGGACAAAGCTTTTTAAAATGTGTTGCATGAACTACATTGGAATCCGCTGGCAGCCTGCATTTTCACAAGCATTCTGTGTGATTCTGAGGCAGCGGTCTTGAAGTTCACACTTTGAGGAACATTGTTCTGGGAAATGGTGAGCTGGGGATTCCTGCTCCAGGGAGATCTCAGGAGAACCAAGGATCTAGGCTGCTTGGCGTGTGTGTGTGTGTGTGTGTGTGTGTGTGTGTGTGTGTGTGTGTTGGAAGGGTAGTAGTTGGAATATTTGCGATGGAACGAGGAAGCTAAAATCCATTATTTCCAACTAGGTGCCACCTCAGTCTACATACAATGGGAGAGCCCCCATGTTCAAAGGAAGGGCTCAGCTTTCAGTGGTAGTTCCCCCACCCAACCCAGGACCCCAGAGGAAGAGGAGGACAGCAACAGATGTGAGGAGAAGGAACCCTCCCTGCTGTGTGCCCAGGGGCCTCTGCTCCCCCACCCATTGCAGTCTCTGCAGCTGGTAAGTCATGCCTCATTTCCCAGGCAAGCTGTGCACCCACCCCCAAGCCCCAGGCCAGCTCCCTGCCTCTTCAAGGGACCTCTCACAGGCTTGTCAGCAATGTGTGCTCCAGGATTGATTGACTGCTATCCCAGCATATGCCCCACCATGCACATGCACGCGCGCGCGCACACACACCCCCCCCCCAAATGTCACATCCCCATCATACCAGTCAGGCAGAGCTGCACAGGAGACCTGAAATACAGCAGTGGGTGCTCAGCAGTGAAGGCCAGTGTCCCTGAGCAATGGCATAGCCTGGTGTATTCATGCTGGGCATCCACCCAGGCCTGAGATCAGGAGGAAGCATGGAGGATAAGGGCCAACCAGTTTAAAAGGCCAGCTCACCCACGCCACTTCTGCCCAGTCAGATCAGAGCATGTAGATGGAACTAACACCGCATTCCTTCCACTTTATGCTCCAGCAACTCTCCTTACTTTGTGCTTCCAACACGCCAGGCTCTCTTTGCCTCAGCAGCACCCGCGCTCATGCTGTTCCCTCTGCCTGCCATGCTTTTACACTCTTCCACCCCCTTTATCTGATAGCTCCTCCCTCTCTTCCTCAGTGGTTCTTTCCAGATACTCTGGCTCTGGGCTCACTGTTTGCAGTACTCCGCGCTCTTGTCATTACATATTCAGTGTCCATCTCCCCACTTGGCTGTGAGCTCCATGGCAGGAGGGACCACACCTGTGTGTCTTGTCCACTGCCATATCCCTGGCACCGCCACCTGTAGTAACTGGCACAAGGTGGGCACTCAGCCGGGAAGAAGCTTAGACAGAGTCATTTGTTTCAGTAAATGGCTCCTGAGCATCTGCTGTGTGTCAGGCACGGTGGTAGACCCTGAGGATGCAGCGGCAGGCAAAACGCAACTCGCTCTTTTTCCCTTCCCTTCCCACCTCACAGAGGCTACAATCAAATAATCATGTCAGTACTGTAAATTTGTAGCTATGACAGGTTCATGGTGTCAATAAGAGCACAAGTCAAGGAGGTCAGGGAAGGAAGTTTCCTGAAAGAATGATACTTCTCTGAGATAGAGGAGGTGGTTTAGAGTAATAGCGAAGGAAAGTGTTCTGGAGAGAGAGAGAGAGAGAGAGAGAGAGAGAGAGAGAGAGAGAGAGAGAGAGAGAGAGAGAGAGAAAACAGCATGTGCAAAGGCCCTGTGACAGAAAGGAAGCCTGGCTTCTACAAGAAACTAAAAGTTCATAAGTTCTGACCATGGGTGGTAAATGGGAGGCTGGAAAGCAGGCAGGAGCCAGACCATGCAGGGCCTTATCAGGTGAGGTAAGGAGTTACTTACTTTATCTAAGACCAAAGGGTTTATATATTGAAGAATTTAAACAGTCGCGGGTGGGGGTGGAGGATGGGGGAGGAGGCCAGAGGCAGTGGTGGTATAATCAGAACTGTATTCTGAGAAGGTCACCCAGGCTTCAGTATGAAGAAGGAAGGGAGAGGCTCAAGTGGAGGCGAGGAGGCCAATGAGTGGGGCGTTGCAGCCATCTAGGCTCAGATCATGAAGGTTGGTGGAGGTTGAGAATATTGGACAGTTTTTGAGAGAAAGTTTTCCAGCAACACCACGGGTCGTTGGCGAAATCAGGACCAGTGATCATCCCCAGCCTTCGCACCTTCCTGTAGCTGTTGGCCGCCTGCTGGGATGTCCAGTGGGCCACCATGAGGAAGGGTCCCCAGGCCTCCCCTAGAAGAATCCCTGCCCTCTGGGCCCTCAGAGTCCCACATTCTGAACTGTGTTCCCCAAGGAGTGGGGGGAGGGGCATATATGTCCTCTTCCAAGTTAGAAGGCTCTGGCTGGACACCGCTTAGTAGATGAGTCTCTCAGAGCCCTCAGAGCTCTCAGAGCTTTGCATTCTGGGAGTTGTAGTTCTGGAGCGGAAAGCTTGATCTGCCTCTGACTGTGGGTCTGGCAGGCAGCCTGGTTGCCATGGCAGCAGCTGGGCTGGAGCCACCGAACCATTTCATCCACAGCTCTGCTGGCTCTGAGAGCCTCCCAGCAAGAAAGCTTGGGCTCTGGGGAGGAGGAGGAGGGATGGAGGGGGAAAGAGAGAGAGAGAGAGAGAGAGGAAAAGAGAGGGGAGGACCTCATGGGCCGTCTCCAGAGGCCTGGGCTAAGCCTCGCCTGGCTTGGGGGCCTGTGGACTGAGAGAAGTTACCTGCTCATCCTCAGAGCAGGACCCCCCCCCCACCACGGCGATCCAGTTCTGCTGCTCTGTTCTTGTCAGTCAATCAGACCCTGTAATTCAGTTCAGTGAATGCAGAAGCCTGCACCAGTCACAGAGGAAGGAGGGAGCAGCTCCCCATCCTCAGGGGATCTCAGAATCTGGGTGGAAAGGCAAGAAGGTCCAAAATAATGACTTTGGAAGGAAAAGGTTCAGTCCATTTTCCCTCCAAAATGTCCCCAGAATCCATTCCCTTCTCTCTGCCCCTTGGCCATGGTCCTGGCCCATTCTATCTCCCCCAGAGAAGGCTTTCGAAAATACAAATCTGGTCCTGTCACACCCCTGCTTAAAATTCTTCAATGGCTCCCCTTTGCCCACGACTGGATCAGGTCCAAAGTCTCTAGTAGGACCATTCATGGCCCTGCAAATTCTGGCTGAGGCTCCCTGTCCAGTTTCTCCTCCTGCCTCCCCTCTGTTCCAGCCCTGCAGTGGTTTTCTGGGTTTGCTTTCATACCCCTGCCTTTGCACATGCTCACCTCTGCCTGAAAGGCCCTTCCCTCCCTCTTCCATCCTCCAAGCTGACCAAACCCAGCTGCAACACCTCCTCCTCAGTGAAGTCTTCCAAAATCCTCTTCCACCGGGGAAAGAATTAATGGCCTGGTGCTCTGAGCTCCCAGAGCACTTTGTGTATCCCTCTCAAGCACTTATCACCCGTGTTGTGATTATTGTCTCCGTAGCTGCCTCTCCCTCTCTCTCTCCTGCTTCTGAGCCATCTCGGGGTCCCCAGTGCCCAGCACAGCGTCTGGCACAAGGGAGGCACTTGATAAATGGTAAATGCGATTGAATTCACAAAAGGAAAGCTATGGGCCTTAGCCACTCTCCCGCACTCCCCACTTTCCGCTCCTCCTCACTTCCCCCCAGCAGGGCTCACTGTCTTTCCGGAGCCCCTTCCCTAATCCTCCCCCACCCCTACTTCCCCCTATGGGACTACACACCTTGAACACAGCAGCTGACTGGCAGGCCCTATTGAGTGGCGCCTTCTCTTCTGGGCAAGGGCAGCACCTGCATGTGAAAGCTGCAAGCCTCCCCATGTCACTGGGAATGTATATCAAGTCACACCTGGGTCTCCAGAGAGGGGGCACCCGTGTCTTAAAGGGAGCCGTGATTTATGGACCCAGCTCCAGGAGCAGAAAAAAACAATTAGGCTTTCCTGCTTTTCTACCTGGAGCCAGGATGATTCCAGGAAAGTCCTTCCTCTTGGGCAGAGGGTCCATCTGCCTGGACCTGAGCCAGAGACTTCCCCATCCAGCCTCCCACCCCACCCCTATCATCCGCTCCCTAGTCAGTAGCCCAAGCCTCCTGGGCCAGCATTCCCTGCATTAAAATCCTGACTCCACCACTTAACATCAGGGATGCCTTTTCCAGGTTCCCATCCTCTCTGTATCCTTCCCCCATTTTAATAAGGGGCTAAAAATAGCCTGCCTAGACCATTCATTCATTTATGTATCCATCCATCCATCCATCCATCCATCCATCCATCCATCCATCCACATATTCCCTTCCATGAAGATTTATTAAAGGCTTAGTGTGGGCCGGGTACCAGGTTAATCACCGAGGATGTAGAAGCTACTCAGAAAGACATGCTCCCTGCCCTCAGGCAGCTCACAGTCTGTGGGGAAGCCAAGCAGGAAATGTTTCCAGGCGGACTATTAAGTCTAGTCCAGGACTGAGCTCAGTGTTTATTTCCTCAATGACAGTTGGCTGTGCACCTGCGATACAGCCAGCGTGGGGGATAAGCACGCAGCCAGGCCCTCCCCTCACACGGCTCCTGTTCTCAGTGCAAACAGAGACAGACACAGCACAGGGCGGACTCAGCACTCGCTGTACTCTAACTGTGAGAGGGCCGAGAGGGGAAGGATGCAGGCTCTGCAGCTGAAAACAGGGGGTCCAGACACCCCAGGGCCCCGGGAATGGGAGGCAGGATCCTTTGCATCCAGTACAGGTGAAAACGAATGGACGCAAGACGCAACCTTCCCTGGTTAGGGTATAGGAAAGATGGAGCAAGAGGCTCCCACGGAGAGAAGGTGAGAGGCAGGAGGGCCAGCCACGCAGGACCTGGAGAGGGTGGCAGGTTCCCAGAGCTCACAGAGGCTACTGTGTTGCTTGCTGCCTCAGCCCACGTTCTGCCACTCAACAGGACCTTTATTTTCTCTGTGTGGAGGCGGCAGGAAGAGCCTGGCCCAGGTGTCAGCCCAGTGAAGGGGCGGGGAGGGCAGAGGCCACCTGGCGCCAGCTCAAGCTGTTTTTCCTGTAGCCTCTCCCGCCCGGCCCACCGCCCTGGCCTTCGCTCAGCCCTCCCCCTGCTCCTTGGCCGCTGGAAATCCTCGTCTTGATTCAAGGGGACTGCAGGCTCCAGGGCTCGGAGGAAGATAGGAAGTACGAGGAGCGAGGAATGGGGAGAGCCATCACTAATCCTCAGCGTTTCCCGAGAAAAATCAGCAGCTTACTCTGTGAGCCTGGGCCCCAGTTCCCCCATCTATACACTGCTGGGCTTGGCTGGCTCTAAGGCTCTCTGGCTTCTCTCCCTGCTGTGTTGGGAACAGGGAGATGGTGGAGAGAGGCTCTGCAGAGAAAGGCTGGCTGCACCCTCTGCCAGGGGACCCAGATCAGCATGTGTTGACCTTTCCCAGGAGGCCCTCAGTGCTGGTGACATTTGAGACAGGGCTGCAGGATGCAAGGCGGACCTGCTCCAGGCCCAGGCGGGCTCAGGCCACAGGCCCCACCCAGGATGAGCCTCACATTCCAAACAGCAGCAAAGCATCATATGCTGGGTTGTTGCTGACCGGCCCAGGGCCAGAGGGCCCTATGGAAACGCTGATGAGGGGAAGAGGGAGGCAGCTCTGGGCCCAGAGCTCTCCTCCCCAAGCCCAGTGTCTGCATCTGTAAAACGGGGCCCACAATACCCGCCTCCTCCAAAGAATGGTGTGGGGCTCCAACTACATGAATGTGAGAACAGGGAAGCACCTTATATACTGTGGGTGATGGTGCAAGTGTGAAGGGCTCTGACCAGGGCATTAAGCCCTAAGGTAGGTAGGGGGTGGGAAGGATGGAGCTTGGAGGGATTAACTAGGTACTGAGGCCAGAAGAACCAGGTCAGATTCTGGCAATTTCTCAGCCTGTAGAAAGCTACTTGGAGGGTAGAGGCCAGCAGAGGAGACTAGGGAACCCTCTGATGTCCCCGTTGATGCTGACAGACCCAGCGTCGGACCCAGCCCACACACGCACCCAAAGCCTCTTGCTAGTTTCACTCTGTGGTCTCAGGGCTGGGAGGGAGACCAGCTTGCGAGGCTAGATGCGGGTGATGGTAAAGAGCCTGGAATTCAGAGTCAAAAGAACTCATCTTGGCTCTGTCAATCATTAGCTGTGTGGCCTTAGGCAAGTACTTTACCTCTCTGAGCCTCATTTTCTTCATCTGCAAAATGCAGGGAGGGGTAATAATGATGCATACCTTGTAGGTTTGTGGGGAGGATGAGGAAAGCTAACGTAGTAAAACACGTAAAACACGTAGTATGGGCTGCCACTAACAGGTGCTGAGTCATGATTTGTGGCATCAGCATTCAGACCCTTTTCCTCCTCCAGTCAGTCTAGACCAGGGGTGGGCAAACTTTTTGACTCGAGGGCCACAATGGGTTCTTAAACTGGACCGGAGGGCCGGAACAAAAGCATGGATGGAGTGTTTGTGTGAACTAATATAAATTCAAAGTAAACATCATTACATAAAGGGTACGGTCTTTTTTTTTTAGTTTTATTCATTTCAAACTGGCCGGATCCAGCCCGCGGGCCGTAGTTTGCCCACGGCTGGAGTCTATACAAAGGGAAAACCCGTCCCCACAGATTTTCGTGCACCAGACACCTAATGTGCACCCCACTTGGCATGGTGGGAAAGAGGAAGAAAACTTGATTCCCAGTCAGGGTCCTAATTTGCTGATTGTGTGAGCCTGAGTGATTCTCTTCCTCAACCCCAGACTCAAGTTTTCTTCTCTTTAAAAATCAGTAATCAGGCAAGGATCATGGATGAGCATTACACACCATTATGGGGATAGTTGATGGGGAAATTGACATTTGTTCGGCACTAAAGTAACCCACATTGTTTTCTAGGAATATGGTGGGGAGAAAATCAGGGCTGCCATTGGCCGAGCATTCCTCATGGTGGATGAATTAGGTGTTCTGTGTCTTCTGATGTAGAGCAAAGTGAGGTGTATGCCATGAGCGCACATGTGTTCTGGAAAAAAGACATTTAACTTGAATCATTCGAGCCTTTAGATCAGGGGTGGGCAAACTTTTTGACTCGAGGGCCACAATGGGTTCTTAAACTGGACCGGAGGGCCGGAACAAAAGCATGGATGGAGTGTTTGTGTGAACTAATATAAATTCAAAGTAAATATCATTACATAAAATGGTGCAGTCTTTTTTTTTTTTTAGTTTTATTCATTTCAAAAGGGCCGGATCCAGCCCGTGGGCCATAGTTTGCCCAGCCCTGCTTTAGATCTTACTTCTCGTTTACAAGAAGTAAACTAGAACGAGGAAGTCACCAGGCATCTGGGAGGAGGGATATTCAGTAGAAAAACTAGATGTTTCATGGGTCAGTGGCCAAAAAAAAAAAAAAGGGAAAATACACCATCTTTATTTATTTACTTATTTAGTTAATCCTCACCCAAGGATATTTTTCCATTGATTTTTTTTTTTTTTGAGGGAGAGTGGAAGGGATGAAAGGAGAGAGGGAGACAGAGAGAAATATGGGTTGGTTGCCTCCCGCACGCACCCCAACTGGGGCTGGGATTGAATCTGCAACTCAGATATGTTCCCTTGTCTGCGTTTGACTGGGGATCAAACTTGTGACCCTTTGGTGTGTGGGCCAGCGCTCTAACTACTGTGCACACAGGCCAGGGCTGGAATGCACTATCTTAAGCAACTTAATGCATATGATGTCAGATGCCATGTGTAACCCTGTATTGGGTTCTGACAAACCAACTGTAGAGGACGTTTTGGGGGTCAGTTGAGGAGATGTGTGTAGGATCTGGGCATTAAAAGGGATGAAAATTTACTGAAATGGAAAGGTTAAGATTGTTGACTGACAAAAAGGACATCATGAAGCCCTATGCATAGTGTGATCACATTTCATAAAAAGATTCTGAAGAACTGGAGGGATATTCATCAAGGTGCTAATAATGGTAGGAATGTGATATTTTCTTTCTATATTTTTGCTTTTTGCCTTCTTAGAATTTTGCACAATGCTCCTGTATTGCTTCTGTAATAATAAAATGTTATTTAATAAATAAAATGGGAACAATGACAGTGTGTACCTTGTAAGGCCGTAATGATGCAGTAAGATAATGCAGTTCAGCTCAGGGCTTGGCATAGATACATGCCCAATAGCTAGGTGCTGCTAAGATGTTCCACCTTCACCCGCTCCATTTGGACAGACCTGGCTTATTGGGAATGCTCTCCCTATCCCAACTCCTGGCACACAGCAGAGTTCTGCTGATGTTTGCAGAACAGATCGCTCCCCTTGGACCAGCTTTTGTTGGATGTGGAGAGAAACACGATGGAGTTCACATAAGTAGAGGACCCTCAGAGCTCCCCACTTCTCTCCATGAACCCCTGAGGTGTGCCTTCAGTTGAGTCCTTACCACAAGCAGGGAACAACCCCCTGCCACTGGAGTAAAGCAGCGGTGCCTCAGCCAAAGGGAACAACCAGTTGCATCCCCTACCCACCCCCCTACCACCCTACCCTCACTGGCCATAGTCATTTAAAAGTTTCACCTTCCTCATTGCCCTAAACCCTGGGGCTGGAAGTTGAGTCTGAGGCTGTGCACAGATACAGACTGGGATTAGGGCTAAGCCTACCTTAGGAGCTGGGTCTTGATCTGCGTTGGAGACTAGCTTCCCAGGGAGAGTCTTAGAGTTGGGACTAGGCTGTTGTCTCTACTTCCAGGGCCCAAGGATTTAGTCCAGGTCCGAGGCTAGCCTCTGTAGGAGTTGGGTTTAAGACTTGGGGTGCACCTAGGTCTGAAGCCTGCTGTTGAGTGAGAGCTGAAGCTAAATCTTGTCCTTGGTGACAGCTTGATATCCCCTGACTACAGGATAAGGGCTGAGCTAATCCCCTCCCTGGCCAATGCTGGGAGCTGTAGTTGGAGGAGGTGCTGGAGGGGGATAGTTGGGTGTGGGGCTCCCCAGGCAGGGTGTGGAGAGGGAGCTCTCTGTGAGTAAGGAGAGGCACCTTTGAGGCACCAGTTCTGCCTTTGTGTCCACAGAACCCAATAGGGGAAGAGAGAACCGTCCCCTCCCAGCAGTGGGAGCAAGGCTCTGTGCTGGAGGCTCTATGGCTTGGTGTAGATGCAGTGTGAAGAGAGAGGGGAGCTGGCCCAGAGGAAGGACAGGCTGCAGAGGACTTTGAGCTGGCGGGGGGGTCCCCAGTGGCTGGAGAGGGGCCCTGTGTGTGTGTGGACAGAGCCCCATTATGCCCAGCTCTGCCACTGGGCTCCCTGCTCATTAGGCCGACATCTCCTCTTAATAAAAAAAAAATACATGAATAAATAAATAATAATAGCCATAACCGAGTCGGAAACTGCTTTCCTCTCTTTTCTGTTTCCCCAGCTCCTTCCTTCCAGGGTTGGTCCCAGGAGCTCCCAGGCTGGGTCAGTCTGTAAGTGCCCTCCCTCCCTCCCCCCAGCTGCAGGCATCCATCCACCCAGGAGGGGCTGGGGTTGGGGGGACACTGCTCTTAGGGCGACTGAACAGGCCTTCTGCGCCCCCTCTCCCCATTCGCTCTTGCAGAAGCACTGGATGGGAGAAGTCTAGAGTGGGGTCTCCTCCCTCAGCTTTCAGGAATCAGGCGGCAGTAGCTGAGCCTTTAGGGTTAGGGCTGGAAGTGGTCCCCAACATAGAGGGACCCCAAGTCAGGGACGGGCCAGAAACTGAGGGTGAGGGAAAGACCTGCTAATTGGTTGTAGAGGTAAAATGGAGTTTCATTTGCATAAGGTAGGGAAGGAGACCTTGACCCTCACCCAAGAACACAGAGGGAAGATTACCTTTCTTAGAAGGAACAAACACAAAAACCACTTTTTCTTCCTCTGGGCAGTCTTACGTCGATCCCTTTCTCTCTATCCCTTTGTGTCTCACACTCTTTGTTGTCCCTCTACTGACTTCTCTCCCACTATCATCTTCTTTACCTGGGTCAGCATGCCTTGGAGACGTTGGCTAGGAGTGAGTGATCCATTCCTCAAGGTTGGGGAGAAGTAATTCGGCTCCAGACCTGGTGGTTCAGGACCACGGAGAGCACCCCAGCCGGGCAGAGGCCCTCTCCCAAAACAAGGAAAGAACTTGCATGGTCTGCAGAGCATAGGGACTTGGAAGTAGGGAAGAGGTGATGGGACAGAGAATATAGGCGAGGGTCATTTCCACCCTGGCCCTCGTAGGCTGAGACTCTGACCTGGGACTCAGAAGTTTTGTTTCAATAGATCCAAGGATCCCACTACTCCACCGAGAAGAGTGGGAGGCGGAGGAGCAGCCTGTGGTCTGGCTGTAGTTCTGGAGCATAGCTCTTGCTAGGAAGCCCTCGGAACCTTTGCATGTAGAGTTCAAAGCTAAACACATAAGCAGATTATGGTTTGGGTTTGTTGTTGTTGTTGTGTGTGGGGGGGGGGGGGGCGTAAAATACACATAGCATAAAATTTACCATCTTGGCCATTTTACAGAGTACAATTCAGGGATATTAAATTCAGATTCTACCTTTCCTCTAAGAGAATGGCGTGACCCTTGGGCAGTTGTTGGGGAGGCTGTGGAGGCTGTGTTATGTGTGCATGGGAGAAGGGAACAGTTACCACTCTACAGGTGAGGGTGTACCCAAGGGTAGGGGAAGTCGGAGATGGGGACCAGGGTCCCGTTAGGCCTGTTCACTCTGGCGGCTGCAGGCAGGGAGAGGGGGTCAGGCAGAGGCTTCCCTGGCCCCAGCTCAGGTCTAACTGGACCCAGGAGTCTCCTCTTCCCTCCAGCTGTTCCCTCTGGGTGGAGCCTGAAGCCAGATTTCAGGAGCAGTGCAGATGTTCAGGGGAGATGCAGGAAAGTGGAGCAGATGGGGCCTGGGATTCCTGTGAGGGCAGAGGGAGGAGGGCAGCGGTTGGAAGATGTGTTGGGGTATGTGCTACAGGGTGTGCCCGGGATGAGGGACTTGGGCAGGGATCAGGCCAGGCAGATGGTCCTGGGTGCTTTCCCTGTACCAGCTACTAAGATCTGTCCTGAGCTGCCTCTCACTGTGGCAGGGCAGTGTACCCTCTCTGCTATGTGCTGTGCCAGGATACAGAAGTGAGGGAGACAGGCCCTGCCCTGGGGGAGCTCAATCTTCATCCCCATGCAGAACTTTGGCTTGGACCCAAGGAACTCACCCCCCTGCCCTGAGTCTGGAGTGGCCACTCCTCCTGACTAGGGGAGGAAGGCGTTGCCCAGAGGCCTGAGTGAAATGGCCCAACCTGACACCTCACCTTCTACCCCAAAACCTCACAGCTTATCTTCCAGAGCCTCATGCCATCCCTGCTGGTTCTAGCAGTTTCTGTGGCTCCTGGGAAGGTGTGGAATAAGGCGAAGGGCCTGAATTTAGAGGTGGTGTCTGCTTCTGCCTGTCCATGGACTAGAGGGCCCATCCCTCTTTGCTGCATCAGCTGTGATCAACTCACCATTCTCACACCAGCCTGGGACGATGGTCATGAGCACCATTTGAGCAAACGGAGGTGCAGAGTAGTAAAATCCCGTGTGGAAGGCACGCCTCCTCACCAGAGCCAGGATGTGAACCCAAGTTTGCACGGCCGTTTTCCTACAATTCCTCCTCTAGACGGTGTGGTCATGATGGCTCTGCACACCAGCCCGTCGTGTCGCTCTGGACAAGCAAGTCCCTTTTCCTTGCTGGACCTCCATTTCTCCATCTAGAAATTAAAAGGCCTAAGTAGGATTATAAGGAAGAGCCTGTCCCCTCCTTCTGTCCTGTGATGTCACAACACCCTCAGCGCTGGGCAAGGGGGCAGTGGGCACAGACTGTGCTGATGGAACTCAAGGGCAAGGCAGTGACCAATCCCCCACATCTGAGACCCTTGGGGCATCCCAGGATGTCAAGATGCTCGGCAGGGGTGGGCCCCTCTGAAAGCTATCCGGGTGGGGTTGCAGTGGGTCAGGGGAGGCCAGGCCCTGCCTGCTGGGGAGGGAGAGTAGGGGAAGGGCTGGGGTAGAGGGGGCTCTGGGTAAGCAGAGCCAGGCGGGCAGAGCCAGGCAGGCAGAGCAGAGTGAGGCTCAAAGCTCCAGGGCTTTACAAATGGATTCTGCTGAAATGGAAATTTCCACCCATCCCTGAAATGAGCCTGGCAGTGAGGCCAGGTTTGGTGGGGCTGCGGCAGCTGGGGATGTGGACAGGGACTAAAACCGAACTGTCAAAGCCCCTTAGACCTACCCACCCCTCCCAGTGCTGCCCACACGCCTCCTCCGCTCCTCTGCTCTGCTCGGGACCTCAGGATCCTCAGGGACTTCCCAAGCCTCACACTCCTTTATACCTTCCCACTTTCTCCCTTAACCACTTCGTGCCTCTTACACCCCTTACACACCTGACACCCCCACTACCCATTGTCCTCACACTGCCCTTTCACTCTTCATGCCCTCACACCTCCCACCCTCCACCTCACACACCCACACCCACACACACACACACACACACCTGACACTCCCCTCACCTCCTACTGTGTCCTCACACTGCCCTTTCACTCTTCATGCCCTCACACCTCCCACCCTCCACCTCACACCCCCCCACACACACACACCTGACACTCCCCCCACCTCCTACTGTGTCCTCACACTGCCCTTTCACCCCTCACTCCTCATCCCCCTCATACCTCTGGTCCTATACCACTCCCCCATCTACCCTCTCACATGCCTGACACTCCCCTCCCCTCCTGTTTCACCCCTCACACCTCCCCCCTCCTCAGCTCATCTCCTTCACCCCTCACACACTTTGCCCTTCCACTTCTCACCCCCTTATCCAGACTGCACATCCCTCTGCACATCACTTTCTGGAACCCTCTCCTGCTCCTGACACTCCCTCACCTCCCACTTCACTCCCCATGCACCTACAGGAGCCACAGCCCTCCCTCATCCCTAAGCCCCTTCTCCATCAGTGACCATCTGCTGAGGAGCCAAATACCTCCTGAGGAGGAGCTGGGCTCTAGAGTGATTCCTAACTCAGCCCCTCCTGGCTGGGTGAGCCAGGAAATTACCTAATTTCCCTGAGATTCTGTTTCCTCAACTGTAAAATGGGGTTGACAACTTCCCCTACCTCTCGGGGCTGCTGTGAGGCCTGAGCAGGCCAAGGCCTGCAAGGCCCTTGCCCAGCACTCAGGACCTGCCACGTGCTCCAGGGAAGGTTGATCTGGTTTGTTGTCGCTTCGTGGTTAATTGACACTTGGTGACAGGTGCTTTGCTGGACAGTGCTGGGCGGGAGTGTGTGAGTAGGGCGCGTGTTAAATCTAAAGAGCAGGCGAAAGTACCAAAAGTGTTCAGAGCGAGGGGTCAGGGATGAACCTGATCAAGCAGGTCCCCAGGTGGATGGGAGTGATGGGAGAAGCGCTACCTAGGCTCCTGGGAAACCTGGGCTCCTGGCCTTTCTGAGGTGTCTCCAAGTGCCTCCCTAACTCTCACCCCAGACAGACTGGACCTGGCACACTCCCAGGAGCCTGCCACCCTTCCCTCCCCAGGCCACAGCTAGCCACAGCCACTGGGGGACAGCATGCTTCTCCATGGACAATGGGGTGTGGAGGGTGGGGGAGCGGTGCTGCCTTCTTATCACCCCTCAGGTGTTAGAGAGGAAGAAGACAGGCGACTGGATGGGATGGGGAGAGTCCCTGGGTGGCATCGCTGGCTGGCCCCCTGCTTGGCAGGTGGGGAGACTGGGGGAAATGCCAAAGGAGGAGACAGAATGTAGGAGCCACATGGGGGAGGCAGGAGAGCTGTGGGGCTTGACTTGCCGTGGGCTCCTTTGGGGGACTTCTTGTTCCAAGTACTCAAGGCCTTGGTGGAGATGGGGCACCAGCCTGACCCCTCAGGAAATTTTGATGTTAGGAGAGTTTGGGGTCCCCACAATTGCAGGACTGATGCCCCGGCCAGTTTGGCTCAGTGGATAGAGCGTGGGCCTACAGACTGAAGGGTCTCGGTTGGATTCTTGTCAAGGGCACATGGGGGCTCTATCCCCAGTAGGGGATGTGCAGGAGGCAGCAATCAGTGATTCACTCTCATCATTGATGTTTTCATCTCTCCCTCTCCCTTCCTCTCTGAAATCAATAAAAAAATATATATATTTTTTTAAAAAAGCAGGACTGAGTGAGGACGGTCCTGAGAGCTGAATAAATGGGGACTACCTGTCAGAGACCTGGCCATGGGACCCCTGCGAACCTGGGAGGGCGGGGAGAGGGGAACCTGGCAGGAGGGGCACCTGGAGGCACGCAGGGGCTTGTGGGAAGGAGCTCAGCCTACGCCCCCGGGGCAGAGTCCACGGAGCACAGCCACGTGCCGCATCCTCTAATTACATGTTGACTTATTAGTCACTATTAATTAAACAGGAGCTTCCTCTGCCACAGCCCCAAGTGCTGAGCACCAGGCTCAGAGCCTGGGCTGAGTCAGGCCACCTGGTGGAGAGAAGCAGGGGTGAGGAGAGGGGGGAGGGAGGTGGCAGGTGAAGGGGGATACACAGGGGCAGTCACCGAGTGTCCACTCTGATGAGAAGTGACCCTGGATCTGGGGACTGGGGGCAGGAAAAAAGGGACAGTCAGGGAGACAGAACGCCACCCCTTCTTCAGCTCCCCATGCCCTGGGACCAGGAGCCCGGATCTGGCGAGCTGGAGAGAGGGTGGACATTTCAAGGCCGGAGGAGGTGTGAGAAGCCAGGGGTGGGCTGTGTCTCCATAGCCAGCAAGGTTCCCTGAGCCCGGAGAGCTCGTGCACTTGCAGGCTCGCTCTCGGAAACTGGGTCTGTGTCGTCATGAACACCCAGCTCTGAGGGGGAGGGCGGAATCACGGGGGACTGAATTACCTTTCTAGTCTAAAGCCTGGATTCCTCCAGGCCCCGCGGGTGGGCGTGTGCACACATCCCCAGAGCATTGTGGGATGCTGGCTGTCACTGGGGAGCCGCAGAGGCTCGCTCCAGCTCCTCGAGTCCCGGTTTCCTTCCCTCAGGCAAGGCGAGGGAGGGGCCTGTGACCCGGGGTGGCCAGAGGAGGGGACAGGGAGGTCAGACAAGACTGGGAGGCCTTGGTTAGGAGCCTGACTCTGCCGTGTTCTAGCCACACGTGACATGACTTAACCTCTTGGCTTCCTCATCTAAAAAGAACATAACAATGGTAACAACAGCGAGCCAGCCTGACTATGTGCCAGGCACTGGCTGAGCACTTTACTTCTTCATCCTCACAGCCCTATGTGGTAAGTAAATCAGTCTCATTCTGCAGACAGGACCTGGGGCTCCGAGAGGTTAAGTGATGTTCCCACAATCACACAGCCGCTAAGTGACAAAGTTGGGACTCTGAGCGCAGCGCCTCACCCAGAGTGATGCATGGGCCGTGTCTCGGGGTCTCCGCGAGGAGTAAGGGAGTAGCAAACAGAAAGAAGCGCCAGCCCAGTGGCCGGCACACAGGGTGCTCAAGAACAGCCAGTGTTAATGTTGTGACTATTTATTCATCACTACGGGTGCTCATTTTATGCTACTCAGGGAGCAGGGGGCTGAGAGATGGAGAAGCTGGTCGTGGGGGTGGGGGTGGGGATGGGGGCTGGGAAGGCAGCTGCAGGGAGGCTGTGGTGCAGGGACAGGGGTGCTGGGGTGGGAAGGGGGTGCTGGATGCAGAAGGCCGGGGAGGCAGGGACAAGGAGAGTGGAGGACTCAGAAGTGAGTGACTGTGTATTTACATAAAGGTTTTGCTCTGGTGATCGCCTCATTGGTCAGACATCTGGTTTTCCCAGGCAGCCCCTGGGGAAGGGGAGTCAGACAGCATGACTTCGCAGCTCTAAGGCCACCCACCCAGGCTTGCCGGCACTCGCTGGGCTCAGGACACTGCCTGCAGAACACGCAGAACGGGCAGAGAGCAGGGGTCTGCCCCTGGAGCTGCCTGGGAGGGAGTGGGAGTCCCTTCTAGCGGCCCGCCAGTCTCCTCTCACCTGCTCAGAGCTACAAACAATGGGGTTGACTCCTCCACACACTACCCATCCTGAGCTTCCCTCCTGGGTAAGGGGGCAGGAGATTGTGAGGAGCTGAAGAGGGCACTGAGGAGACCCCTCCATGCTGCTCCCCTCCAGAGTCACCAGAGAAGGGATCCCACGGAGGCAGCCCACCAGGCAGCTGCCCGGGGCACCCCTCTCTGAGGGGCGCTAAGGCTTCACTGGCCACTTAACGAGTTGGAGAAAAGAGTGTTTACCAGGCACAAGCCTCAGGGTGAGGGGGTGGCGGCAGCAGGAACACTTCCATAAGCTGCTGGGCACAGAGGTGAGATCCCCGCGGGGGCTCAGGCTTCAACAACTGTTCATTAAGCTCCTTGCAGAGGAGGGGCACCTGGGGAACCACAAGGTTTAGGTGTAGCTCAGTGGAACTAACTGGCGAGGTCAGGCCGGAGCTGAATTGTTCTGGCTGATGGGGGAGAGGCTGAGAGCTGCAGCTGGGGAGCCCCCCTTCCTGCCCAGGCCTCTGCTGCCCTTCTTCCAAATAAATATTGAACAAATATTAGAAGAGCGTTGGTTTGAAGAGGCACCGAATTATTAGCCTGTCCTTGGCTCTCTCAGTTTTCAGTCCAGCCCTGTTGCAGAAATACCATAATGATGGCTTTGATGATTCCTTTCCTGTCTTGAGTCATGACTGCCTCCTGTTCATTCATTTATTCATTCTTTCATTCAACAGATGCTGCTAAGCACCTACTATGTGCCAGACACTGTCCAGGCATGGGATACAACAGCAAACTGCTTCCTCTCTCCCACTACTCAGGTGTGATCGAAGGAGCAGAGATCTGGGGCCTTTCGTGTGCCTAGATGGGGTTGCGGTGGGGGTGGGGGATCAGAATAGGCCTCAGGCTTGGGCTCGGAGCTCAGGTGGAACCCATCTCCTTGGGTGATAGGGAACTGGGGTGGAAGGATTTTGTGTGCCTGTCTCCAGCCCAGCACCAGCTCCTCATGCCTCAGGACCTGGCGTGTGCTTGTATAGTCATGCCTTGTTGGGGAAAGTGTGTGTGTGTGTGTGTGTGTGTGTGTGTGTTTCTCCTTGAGCAGAGCTCAGGCTGGGCAGCTGGGGCATGGTGTGGGAGGCAGAGGGGAACAGTAAAGGATGCCAGGCTCTTCCCTCAGCCCCTATGAGAGCCTCCTCCTGGCTTGTCTGCTGGAGGGGTGTGCTAGGAGGGTGCCGCCCACAGGAAACAAGCGCCCAAACGGAGACTAAGTTGGCTGTGGTTTCTGTCAATCACCCAAGGAGGAGACCCACAGGAAGGCCAGAGGCAGCAGGGACCCTGAGGCTTGAAGTCATCCTCCTGAGAAAAGTAAGACACTTGGCTTAGAGAGCATGTGCCCCCTCCCCACCCTTCTCAGCTCTGCTTAGCTGCCTGGGCTTCCGGGCATTATTCCAATATTGAAAGGTATGAGGGGGCCCCAGTCCTGGCAGCCTGCCCCTTCCTCACATGGCTTGGGGTAAGAAGGGGAGAGAAGGTCTGAAGTCAGGTCTTCTGCTCCTCTAGACTGTAGCCCTGACCCTCCTGAAGGAGACCAATCAGAATGTTCCCTGAGACATTGGAGAAAAGCAGCAAATCCCACCCATCCACCCCCCCACCCCCATCCTGGATCCTGGACCAATGACAGCTACAGCAGAGGAAGGCTGTGGGAGGCAGGGGTGTCTTTGGGGAAAACTGGGAGCTGGGTCTCACGTGCCGAAAAGGGGGGGTTGTTTGCACAGGCATCTCCCCCCCCCACACACACACACACACATGCACATACACTGTCTGACAGCATGAGCTGTGTCCTTGCTCTGTCTATTTTTAGTCAGAACTGGAAGAAAAGGATGTTTGGGGGCCACGCCGCCAGCCCCAGCTCCTGCTGCCAGCACCCATACCATATGGTGCAGGGGTACAGGAGGAGCCCCAAGTCCTAGTTCCTCAGGAAGGGGGGACAATCCTCCCTTCCACCTGCCAGCACAGGTGCTGGGCCTGATGGCTGTAACGAGGGGACATCCTCGGGATTGGGGGTGGGGTGGGGTGCTGCCTCCTCTCCCTGCCTGAACATGCAGCTCTGCACTAGATCTTTGGAGAGAAGGAAAAGGTGGAAAAGAAGAAAGACCCAGCTTGGTCTCCTGAAAATAGAACTTAGGTAGCTCTGAGTGCTTTCCTTTGTGAGCTCTTTGAGTGGAACCCCTGCTTCCTCCTTCAAGGTTTAAACATCCTGCCCTCTATTCCGAGGTGCTGGGGGCTGGCTCTTCCTCAGTGGGAGGTTCGCAGGAGGCCTGAGCCCAGACTCTCCTCCACCCACCCTCCCAGCAGAGCAGGGGGCGGAGAGGGAGGACTTTTTCAGCGTCCCCACCTCCCAGCAGGAGGCTCTTAGACGCCCTGACTAAAAACCCACAGCTGCTGCTGTCATTACTGTAGGTGAGAGAAAGGCAGTTCAAGTGGCAGGAGGGTGTAGTTGTCAGAGTTGGACTCTGCAGTCAGATGGACCTGGGTTCAAGTCCCGACTCCTCTACCAGCTGTGTGACGTTGAAGAAGTGGCTAACCCGCTCTGAATCTGTCTGCTCCTCTATAAAGTAGGGACAATTATAGTTCCTGCCCCCATAGGATTGCTGAGGATTAAAGGAGATAACGTGAGAAAATGCACACAGTAAACGCTCAGCTGTTGGTTGAGGACATTGAAAAAGCAAACTCAGCCCTCACTTGTGTCTGAAACCAACATTGTGGCTGATCGTAGGCCCACGTTGCTGAGATTTCCTCTTGGATCTGCCTGACTTGGCTCACCCATCACTGCCCCCCACACCGCCAGCCTCTGACTCCCAGGAAAAGGCAACCATGGAAGCCACCCTGTACCTGCAGAGCGGGGAAAGCTGTTCCCTCAGCCGTCAAGGGCAGGCTGCGGGAGAGAAGGCTGCGGGGCATCAGGGCAGAGGGCAGAAATGACAGAGGGAAGGCTCAGTGCACAAATACACGCGGCACGAGTTTCTGTGGGCGGTAAGGCTTTGGAGGAACAGGTGGGTGGGGTCACAGACAAACCTCAAGGGGGTCCAGGGACCTCCGGAACGTGTATTCCAAGAGAGGATCCAAGCTGTTTGTTAGCAGATTCTCCGAGGAATCTAAGACCCCAAATTGGTTAAGAACCACTCTGGACTCCGGTCTGGAAGTCAGGAGGTCTGGGCCTTAGATTTCACCTGCCGCTCACTCCTCAGGCAGCAAGCTTCCTCCTAACTTTCCCCATCTGCTCCAGGAGGGGTAAGGCCAACTGGGGTTCATGGTCCAGGTGGGGCATCCCCAGGCTCTGCGAAGTCTGGTGAGAAGTGATGGAGAAGATAAGGAGAACTGGGGCTTGGGAGGCGGGGTCCCAGGAAAGTGGGAGGGGGCTCTGTCCCACCCCTTCCCAGGAGCCCACTTGCTCCATCAGCCAACATGTCAGCCAGCCAGCCGCCAGGAACTGAGCTGCATCCCTCCACCAACCCGGGAGGCTGTTGCCATGACAACTTCATATTTATCCACTTTAGCTCCTAATTAAGGGGAAAAGCATATAACATATTGGATGTCAAGGAGGCTTTGTGAGCCTCAATTTAGTGGCTGTGCCTGGATGTCAAACTCAAGCGTGATTGCTGTTAATCACCTTCCAAATTACCAAGACAGGTCACAAAGGGGAAGGTCCTCAGCCATGAGGGCAGCGGGCACCAGGGGAGATGATGCAGTGATGGGGGCAGGAAGAGGGATCTGTTCTGCATTATGACCTGGGGGGCTGCTGGGTGAATGCTGACTCGGGGGGTGCCCGATTATAAGGTCTGTGGGGACAATGGCTAGGTCTGTTCCCGCTGACCCTGAGTCATGGATCTCCACTCTGGGGATTCACATATCAAGGCCCTCGGTCTGCAGAGAGGGACTGACTGATGGGTGAGCTAAGAAGCATGTAAGGACCATCTGGTGGCCTCTGATGTCAGAAAGAAGATTGACAGATGACCAGGCTGGTAAATGCAGCCGACCTGATAGCCGGATGCATGGATGATGTCACATGGTAGATGGAAGACCCGATGGGGGTCTGCCTAGGAGGGGCTGACAGGGTGGCTGCATTCACCAGTGCATCTGGGATCTCTCAAGGGAGTGCCTGGCCTCTCACCCCAACTCTGAACCCAGGGCATTCTCAGGCGCCAGCCAGTCAGAGCAAGCCCTGCTGGGGTGCGTCTTGCCTGCCGTTGAGGATGTGGCCAGAGCCACATTCCTGAGAGAGGCTCCAGCAGGTCTCTGGGGATGTGGGAAGTGGGGAGTGGAGATTAATAGAGTAAGGTCAGGCGTGGGGGGCACCGGAGGGAGGACGTCAGCAGAGTGGTTAAGAGCATGAGTGATGGGGCCAGGCAGACCTAGCCTAGAGTTTCATCTTGGCTGGGTATAGCTGTGTGACTTTGATCAAGTCACCTAACCTCTCTATGCTTTGCTTTTCTCATCCGTCAGGTTGGGGTGACGATAATTCATACCGCACAGGGCTTTGTGAGGACTTAACACAGTGATAAATGTAAGGAGCTTAGGGCGGTGCCTGGCACATGGTAAGCTATTTAGACATTTTTATCAAAAGAGGCAGGCCTGGAAAGGAGGGGCAAGAATGTGTGACTGAGGGCTGGGCCTGGGCAGGTAAAGAGGCACTTTCTCTCTGTCCCCTTTTGATCAAGGCTCCCAGAGAAAGAACTCAAAGAAGGGAGCCCTGATGAAGGCTGGGAGCTGAGCGTGGCTCTGGGAACAATTGGGACCTGCTGGGCCTGCGTGGGTTGGTTTTCAGTCTCAGGGTGATGGGGAAGGAGGCCTTTGTTCTCACAGTATTGATGTCACTAAGGGCCGGAAAGGACCTTAGTGGAGCCCGAACGTGGAGATCATTAGAACTACCTGGGATGGTTGCACAAGATCTACTGTCTTGGCTCACCCCAGATCTCCTGAGTGAGAGCCTTGGGGTGGGACCTGAGAAATGGGTTTTAAACACTCTCAGGCGGGTCTTACAGTCATCCAAGATGGGGACTTACCTTGTCAAAACCAGCGAGTTTGGAGCTGGAAGAGCCCTCTTTGTCCAGTGGTGGACAAACCCTCCCCCGCCTCTTTACCTTTTACATATAGTATCCGGTTTCTACTTGAAAACTGTGTTTGAGAAAAGAAAAAAATCCTACAGCTTAAAAGTTTGGGAAATGTCTATTATGGTAATAATAATGATAGCTAACATTTATTGATTGTTTACTGTGAGCTTGGCACTATGCTAAGTGCTTCGCAAGGATTATCTCTTTCAATCCGCTCAATGGGTGCTAAAATAGGCCAGCCCATTTATAAAGTTGGGGAAACCGGTTCAGAGAGGGATGTCAAAGGTCACATGATTTGTTAGTGGAGGATCCAGGATTCAGACCTAGGCAGTCTGAATCCATGATTGGGCCACCTTCTCGTTCTACAGTTGGGGAAACAGGAGGCCCAGAGAAGTGAAGTGACTTTCCCAACGTCACACAGCAAATTGGAGGCAAATTAGAACCCAGGAGCTCTTCTCTTCCTCCTGCTTCCCATCCTCACCTCTTCAGACACATTTTGCTGAGAAAAGTGAGGACAGACTGGCCTGGGGAAAGGATCTCAACTCTGTCCCCATGAGAGGCAGAGTCCTGGAAATTGCAGGTGAGGTAGAGGAGGTTGGCAGATTCCTGACTTAAGGGAGAAGGGGAAGCTTGGAGGGAAGGGGTAACTTGGGGCGTGGCAACCATGTCTGTGGCAGCCTTGCTGGCCTGGTAGGAGGAGTTGCCATGGCCTGGTTTCCGCAGATGCGGGCTGCAGCCGTCCTGCTGAATGGGAGGCTATTAAGAGAAAATGCTTTGCAAGGAGCTGAGCAGCTGGGAGCATAGATCATCAGAGGACTTGAATGGGAGGCTTTGTCCCTCCAGGGGCCTGGTAGGCACTTGCTCCAGGGTCTGTGTCTGGGACACTGGCTGGTCAAGAGGCCAAGGGGAGTCACCCCCAGAAGGCTCCATTCCGCCCTGCCTTCCTGTTCCTGGCCTCCCCCCAGCACTGTCCTACATCCAGGGTGGCCTGGTGGTGAAGAACACAGGCCCTGGGGTCTGACACCAGGGCCACATTCATGTTACTGAGAAGCTCAGTGCCTCAGTTTCCTTATTTGTAAAATGGAACCAGGAAGAGTAGGCTCTCGTCATGTTAGGAGGATGGAGCACGAAGATGGAGTTAATGCTTTGGTCGTGCTGGCTCTTGCGGATGTTCCTCCTCCCGGTTTCTGTCCATCTCAGGCCCTCGCATGGTGTGAACTCCTCTCCCTGGTTCCCACCCCAGCAACCAGCCAGGGGCTCAGGACAGGACAGGTCCCCTTGTTGAGGCAGAGGCTGTGTGTGGAGAGAAGGGAAAGCTTCGGGCCAGGTCCCATCCCCGAAGAAAGAGCTCTGTGATCGCCTTTGGCTCCACGTCCACTCTGAACACCCTCACAGCCCTAAATCTGTGTGCTCTTTCCGACCCAGGCTTTTGCCCAGCTGTTTCCTCTGCCTGGAACGTTCTTTCTCCTCTTTCCCTAGCTAACTCCTACCTGTCCTCCAGAAGTCAGCTTAGACCAGTGGCTCTCAACCTTCCTAATGCCGCGGCCCTTTAATACAGTTCCTCATGTTGTGGTGACCCCCAACCATAAAATTATTTTCGTTGCTACTCCATAACTGTAATTTTGCTACTGTTATGAATCGTAATGTAAATACAGTGGGGCCTTGACTTACGAGTTTAATTTGTTCCGTGACAGAGCTAGTAACTCAAATTACTCGTATGTCAAATCAATTGTGAACGAGTGAGACATGTGATGCTGGGCTGATGTTGTGGCGTTCACTGTGACATTCTCTGCGCCAACTAGCAGTGGGGTATCTGAAGCTGGCTCGTAACCCGAATTTTAGCTCGCAACTCAAAGCAAAAAATCGGCTGAGAGACGGCTAGTATCTGGAAAAACTCATTAGTCGGGACACTCGTAAGTCAAGGCCCCACTGTAATTTGAGTTACGAGCTCCATCACGGAACGAATTAAACTCGTAAGTCAAGGCCCCATTGTATCTGATATGCAGGATGTATTTTCATTGTTACAAACTGAACATAATTAAAGCATAGTGATTAATCACAAAAACAATATGTAATTATATATGTGTTTTCCGATGGTCTTAGGAGACCCCTGTGAAAGGGTTGTTCGACCCCCAAAGGGGTCGCGACCCACAGGTTGAGAACCACTGGCTTAGACCAATTCCTCTTCAGGAAGCCTGTCCCTTAAGCTAGGAGATCCTCCTGTGTACTGTCTAGGGCGGCAAGCAAGTGGGCTCCCACCCCTCTAGGCTCTGTGAGGGTAGGGACCTCGACCTGTTTATTTATCTCCCAGCCTGACCCAGAGCAGTCAATCTATAAACATTTGTTAGATAAAGCTACGAATGAGTGACTGGATGAATGAATAATTGGATTTCCTGGCCTCAGCTGTTAAGGGGGAAAGGACTATGTCTTGGGGGATGAAGAGAAAAGGGAGTAGGGCCTAGCCAGTGTAATTCAGTGGTTGATCACCCACCATGCACCAACAGGTCACTGGTTCGATTCCTGGTCAGGGCACATGCTCAAGTTGCAGGCTCATTCCCCCGAAGGGGGCGTGCAAGAGGCAGTTGATGAAGTTGATGTTTCTCTCTCATTGTGTCTATCTCTCCCTCTCTCTTCCTCTCTCTCTAAAATCAACAAAAGCATATTTTTTTTAAAAAAAAAGAAAAAGAGAAAGGGGGTTGAGTATTTCAGACAGCACTCTAAACATATCAAGGAGAAGGATGCAAGGTGATCTCTTGAAGTTAGGCCACCAGTGTCTGTAGCCATATCCTTAGGATAGTTAGTGTTTACTGCAGACCTACTGTGTGCTGGCTACTATACTCAACACTTAAGACACACACTTATTGTGTGCTCCTTCCTTGAATTCTCAAAGCAACTCTGTGTGATAAGCACCATAATTATCTTCATTTACAAAACAGAGAAGTGAGGTTCAGAGAAGTGAAGACACCTTGCCCAAGGTCACACAGCTAGGAATGGTGGGGCCGGAAGTGCTGTTAGCGCCCAGGCATGTCTGTTTGACCCTAGAGCTGGAGCTCTTGACCACGTGGCCATCTTGCGTCCCCCGCAGAATGGAGTGGAAGTCACCACCCCACCTCCCAGGAAGTGGAAGTTGCTGGGAAACGAAGCTGGAGAAAGTTTAGAGCAAATGTTCAGTTAGCGTTTGGTGAGCAACCACAGCACACTGGGCCCGGCAGGAAATGCAGAACTGGCTGCCAGCCCGGCCAGCCAGCTCCCCATCTGAGCAGACAGACAGACAGACCCCAGGAAGAGAGGCGGGTGATGACAGGGGGCTGGGGGGGGGGGAGGTGCCAGCCCATGCGGTGGCAACGGCTGGCGCTCATCACCAGGTGGCTGGAGGGTGGACGGTGGTGGGCCCCGGGAACAGGGTGCGAGTACAAAGAGCTGCTCTTGGAGGGGCTGCTTGGAAAGCTTTGCACATTGGAGGCTTAATCACTTGGCATTTGCTGAGCTCAGACGGCGGCTCCTTGGCACTCCAGCCCCTAACAGGGATGACTTTTATGCCCATCCCCAGAGAGGAAGTTTTCCTGCTTCTCAGGGCTCAGGGACGCTGTAACTTGCTCTTCTCCCCCAGTGGCTGCAGGATTCCCGCGTTCAGAGTGCCCTTCTCTCCTCACAGATGTAAATGTCAGCCTTTCAGTGGAGCACAGAGCCCCTCCGTCTGTGGGAGACCCTGGGGCTGCGCTCCCTGATTGTCCATCTGGCTGGAAGCAGGCAGCCTGTTAGGCTCAGCCCTCGCCGCCGCCGTATAGAAATTACCCTGAGAGGTGTGAGGCGTGGCATGGTGGCTGCTCTGCAGAGCGCTCATGCCTCGCCATTCCCCAGGAGAGGCAGGCTCCTCGGTCGGGGCCTGTCACCCCCCTGCCCGTGTCCTGGGTCATTGGCTGGCTGTAGAGCTGAACACAGCAGGTGAGGCTCTGAGGCGTGGGAGGCGCTGCCCCAGTTCCCATGACTTGGTGGTTTCGCTCAGGGAGGCAGCCCTCGAAGCCACCTTCAGCCTCGTCCAGCTGTCATGGCACCAAGCGGCCGCCGGGCAGAGTGTCGGGGGAGGCACTGGCATCAGTTGCTGTTGGGAGGTCAACGGGTTGGAGAAAGGGCTGGGTCGGGTGAGAACTAAGGACTGGAAAGGAAGCTGGAGGCAGATGTCCATCTGACCGGGACGTTAGAATAGGGATGGAGTTAGGGATAGAGTGAGATTAGCGGGAGGTTGAGGTTGGAGTTTGAAACAGGACTAGGATTACTGCTATTAGGGTGAGAATTCAGGGTGGACTTTGGGGTGTCAGGGACAGGATTGGGGTGAAGTCTTGGTTGGGATGAGGGTCAGCAGGGTTGTGGCTAAAGTGTCGATTTGCTATTGGTGCGAGGGCTGCGGTCGGAGTGAGATGAGATTTGGCTCAGAATGAGACTGGGAAGTGACTGGGAAATGGTGGGGAACGAGTTTTCCCTTCACCTTCCGGCATGTGCACTTTCCCAGCAGGTGGACAACCCAAAGTGGACGACTGGGGCTGTCACACAAGCTACCTGCCGTCAACCCCCTGTCTCATGCACTTGCCTCCGCCTCCCCAGGCTCCCCCCTGCCCCTGCACCTGCCATCTCACTTCGGGCACCTTCCATGCCGTCTCCTTCTGATCCCAGCACCTGTGGCTGAGGCCTGGCTGTGCCCTTGCCCAGGCGGCTGCCTTACTGCAGCGTCCTCTGGGCTAGAGAGCTGCGTTTGACCCAAGGCATTCTGGGTAGGGCGCCGTCAGCTGGACCCTCATCCTCGGGGTGAGCGGGGACATGGAACGTGCCCTCCCACTCCTTCCTGGCCCGTGCCAGGGCCCTGGCCTCTCTCCTCCTTTCTGCAGAGCCCAGCCCCAGCGTGCCCCCTCTCACTTCTCAGGGTGACAGCCTGACACCCTCGGGCACTCAGCTGTGGGGTCAGGCTTTTAAAGCTGTCATTGGGGAGACCGTGGCCCCTCTCTCACTTACTCCCCTGCCCCAGTGTCCCTTCATGCAGAAACACGCATCAGGGCATGAAGCAGAGGACGGCTGTGGCACTGTGATGCCTTTTAAATGCAGGCAATTAGTGGCTAAATAAAACACAGAACAGGCATCTCCGCCGCCTCTGGCAGGGACTCACTGAGAACTGCCCCGGGAAGGGGCTGGGAACAGACTGGGGGAACAGAGGACGGCGGATAGGGTTGCAGAGAAGAGGAGCTCATGGACTCCCAATACACGCTCCAGCCTTGTTAGAGGCTGGGGATGCGGGGAGGCTGTGCGGGTCTCCAGGGAGCAGAGGGAGCGCCCCGAGGAATAGTGAGAAGCAGAGGATCGTGGCTTCGGAACTGACATCCCCGGGGATGTGCCCTGGTTCTGCCGCTCCCCGCTGTGTGACTGGGGCAGGCTGCTCACCCTTTCCAAGCCTCAGTTGCCTGGCTATAACATGGGGATGGTAATAGTTGTACCAAGCACTTAACCATGTTGCTAGATTTACATGAGGTCGTAACAAATGCTCCACACCCTCAAAAAAGAGGCCTCCCTGAAGGGAGTGGGGCTGGGCCTGAAAGGGGAGGGGTCTTGCTGCATGGGAGCCCAGGGCTGGGCGGGAGTGGGGAGCCCAGGGCCCCACTTCTGCCAGGGGCTCTTTCCTCACTGGAGCCCCTCTCAGGTGTTCCAGAGAGAAACATGATTGGACGCTGACCATTCGAGGATGAGAGAGGAAGAACTTAGACTTAGCAATTCTGGGAGCCAGCTCCCCATGCAGTCCTCCTCCCCACTACCCTCTTCCCGGGATGCCGCGCGTAGATACCGCCTTGGAGGACTGACTGCATGTCCTGGAGTCTCCGTTTCCCCTGAGAGCCCTTCACAAGCACATAGCCCTGCAGACCTCTGGCACCTTTTCTTCCTCCCTCGGTCTCTCCCATGCTGAGCCGGGCCCTCTCAGGGGTGCCTCTCAGGAGAGGGGGCAGGGGTCATGAAGCAACTCAGCAAATGGCAGCTGGGGGCACAGTGAGGCTGGTCCAGGAACTGGGGTGGCTGGTCACTTGCCTCCTGCTTCCAGATGGACTCCCATCCTGAAGCTCCAGCTCAGCCCTTTTCTTTAAATAAAAGGAATGACGTCATCCTCGTCTAGCTGCTGAGCTAGAGGGAGGTGATCTGAGATGCTGTGGAGAGGAAGGATGCTGGGGCCGGGGGTGGGGCAGCCGCGGGGCAGATGAAGGACAGATACCAAGCCCCCCTGGGAACGTGTGTGTGTGTGTGTGTGTGTGTGTGTGTGTGTGTGTGTGTGTGTGTGTGTCCTGGGGTCCACGCATGTGTATGTGCTGGGAACCTGCAGAATCACACAGTGTTAGAGCGGAGATGAGACTTCCTGGCACCACAAGGAAAGCAGAAGTTCTAGACTTCATGTTTCTGAGTCTCAGTTTCCTCATCTGCAAAACTGGCCGACCGCGGCGTGAAGCGTTGGAGGAGACAGTGGATGTAAGCGACTGGCATGTAGTTAAATGGTGGCTACTTGATTGTGATTGGGCAGAAGCAATGCCCGCAGCAAGAGAGCACCGGGCTGGCATCGGGAGGCCTCTGCTGGGATCAGTGCCACCCTTCCCAGCCAGAGTCTGCGCCTGGACTCTGCCAGCTTGGGGGACATGGTCCTTCCTGCTTCTTCAGGCTCACCTGCCAGCAGCGCCCTTCTGGTCCTGGGGGGCCTGCTCCCTCAGGGGCAGCCTGGGTCCTCCCGCAGAAACCCTGGGCTCCTTTTCCCTGAGCAGCTCTGAGGCCTGCCCTCAGGCTTGGCTCCCACTTCTGACAGCTTCTCCCCACCTGAGTTCTCACTCCTGGCGACAGCCCCTGTTCCCTCTCAACGTCCCTTCTACTCTCCCTCCCCCGCTCTCACAAGTGCCTCACTTTCCTTTCACTCATCTCTGCTGCCTTTTCGCTGTGTTCCCTCCTCAGTCCCTCTGCCTTTCTCTCTTCCTATTTCTGTCTCTCCTTGTGCCTGTCTCTGATGTCCGTCTCTATTCAGTCCCCATCCCTGCCTGTCCTTCCCAGTTGCCCTGTCTCTGATATGAGGTCCATGGCTGCCTCTGTGTCAACTGGTATTTATTCTGCTCCTTAAAAGGTGAGTCCTAGCCTTGAGCCAAGGCCCAAGGGGCCAGGGCCAGGCCAGTTATCCAGAAGGGAAGGCTCCCCCAGCCCCCCCCCCCCGCCCCCCGCCATGCGGGGTGTAGCCCTGGCTCTCCGTGCTTCCTGAGCACGGGTGTGTGTGGGCTGAGGGCAGAAGGCCCATCTTGCCTGTCATCTGGAGAGACGTGTGCGCAAAATGTTAGCTCCATGGCTCTGATTCAGCTCCCGGTGGCTGGCTTCGGAACACGATGATGGAATGGGGTGATGGGGACCCAGAAGAGGGAGCTGGGCTGGAGAGGAGTCCTGGACTTTGGCAGAGGACCTGGGGCTGCCTAGAGAGGACTCTGGGTGGGATAGTGAAGGGCTTGCGTGGGGGTCGTAACATAGGATGCGACAGTGTGGACCTAATCGGGTCAAACGAAGGGGGTTCAGAGAAGGGCTGGGATGGGAGACGGGGCACTGGTGTGATGAAGGGGACCCTTGGTGGAGAAGACTTGGAGTGCAGTGACGGGACGTTCGGTGAGGGTCCAAGGGATGGCGAATGGGGAGAAGGGGGTATGGAATGAGTAGAAGGAGGCATTACATGAAACGGATGTGGTGAAAGGCTATGAGAAGGGGTTCCTTGGGGTCCCTCCCTTGGCTTGCTCTTCCCTGTCTCCCCACGTGCACCTCAGGCCAGGACTCCCTGCTCCCACTTCTCAGAGCGCTGCTTCCAGCCTCACTTCCCGCGGCTCCCCCAGCCCTCTTCTCCCCACGGCCGCGTTGAGTGGGTTGTTAACAGCCCTTCCCATTCAGGGACCTGCATGTGACAGCCGGTATTTCAGGGCTGACCCTGCGAGCTGTCCCTCTGCCTGTCTGTCTGCCTATCTATCTCTCTGGTCCCAGTTCCCACCAGCCTGGTCTGGAGGAACCAGCAGCTCTCACCGTCAGAGGAGCCCATGAGGGCCTGGGCCTGGGTCTGTGAGCCGGAGGTTCTGCTGGCACTGGAGTCTCCAGCACATTCCGACCGCCCCACTGGAGTTCCAGGTGTTCCCAGGGCCCGAGTGTGTCCAGGCCACGTACAGTCAACTCAAGGTCAAACCTGCCTGCCACTTCCACGGCCAGGACCTTCAGCCCCAGTGTGTATCCGCAGGGGCCTAAACAGGGGCACTATAGCCTCTGGTTTGGGGAAGAGGAGACCAATTTCAAAATAGATCGTGATAGCGACAGTAATATTGGCAAAGCCATCACTCATCGGGAGCTTCCTCGGGCCAGGCTATGGGGAAGCTCCGTGCCGGAATTGGAACATCCTCACCACTATCTGCGAGGCAGATGCCACTTTATCTGAAGGAAACTGCGGCTCGGAGACTTTGGCACCTGCCTGGATTCATACCTGGGCCCGTTTGCCTCCACGGCTTGTGCTTGGAACCCCTGCAGGCCCTGCGAAGCCCCCACGAGCTGCGGCTGCTCTGGGACTGGGAGGCGTGAGTGATGCCGGGAGGATGCTCATGCTCAGTCCAGAGCCCCAGCTGCAGGAGGGGCCTCCTCCTCCAGGCTCCCCGGCCACGGCCTGGGATGGCCCCCCAGTCCCTCATGGGCCTAAAGATCTCCCACCTCCACCAACACCCTGGGAAAGCCGCTAATTGGTCACACTTGTAGCCAGTGTGGGGGTGACCTAAATTTAGGCTGCCTTCCTGGGCTGTGAAAGGGAGCAAAGGGGTGGAGTGAGAGGCTGTCCAAAGTCCACTCCTGCCTCATCTGCCCTGCCCCACAAGCAGCAGGGCAGCAGGACCCCC
Source organism: Myotis nattereri (assembly GCF_964212035.1). Taxonomy (NCBI): domain Eukaryota; kingdom Metazoa; phylum Chordata; class Mammalia; order Chiroptera; family Vespertilionidae; genus Myotis; species Myotis nattereri. The sequence goes on from NC_138080.1 coordinate 82,963,615, forward strand.
TGCCAGGCTGTGGGGTGCCGGAGACCCCCCCTCCCCACAGCTCTGTGTGGGTGTACTGGGCTGCTGTGTTCCCGTGGCGCCGGTGGGTGCGTGACGACGGCAGCTCCCACCCGGCAGAGCCGTGAACAGAAGGGGCGAGCTGCTTGCAGCTTTAAATAGCTCCTTGCTGTATCTCACTTGCCGAAGCCCCACCCTCACCCCCACCCCCACGTCTGGCTGCCCCAGGGAGGGGCTGCGTGAGCCCCAGAAATGAGGCCAAAACAGAGGGGCTTAGCTCCCCCAACTCAGAAACACCCTCCAGTCACAGGAATGCCTGCCAAACAACACCTGTTCATCAGTATGCCTCAGAGGCATAGCCCACTTTTTTCTTGGGTAGGGGAGGGGGGGTTGGTCCAGGAAATCTCTTCGGGACTGGGAGTTGTCAGAGGACAGGCTCTGCCTGGGCCTGTTATCTTGACTGCGATTGCAACAGGCAGGTTTTCATTCTGCCCTCCCTTTAGGGGATGCATGGGGCCAGGTCTGAGCCCAGCCACTCTGACTCTAAGAAGCAGCCAAGAGCAGTCAGTGGTGACCTCTGAGCATCAGCTTACCTCCCCTTGGCCTGCCTCTGTCCACACACATCTTTGGAGATCTGAGCCTGCAACCTTTCCCGCATTGCTCTTCTCAATCCACCCATCTCACTTCAGCCATGGGACCCTCCTGCCACTCCCCAAACATGCCCAGCTCATTCCCGCCTCAGGACCTTTGCACTTGCTGTTCCCTCTGCCTGGAATGCTCTCCTGTGGCTTTTCTCATAGTTGGATCCAGGGTCACATTATGATTTTCATGGTCCCTAAGCACTTCCCCTTTTTTGAGTTCCTTCATCCATAAAAATATGTTTTATATTTTTTATAAATTATATGTTATGGCTGCTTTGGTAGGAGCATGAATATACTAATGTGATATATTAAAGTATTTTCTTCAACCTAAAAGTTCATTGTCTTTACTGACTTTAAAAGAAACATCTTCATGGGCCCTAGACTGTGCTACTGTCCTGAATGGAGCAGTTGGTTCTGGTTGGAGCCTTCTCATAATTTAGGCCTCAGTTCAAACATCACTTCCTCTGAAAGGCCTTCCTTGGACACTTCCCTCGAAATATTCCCCATAGCCACCCACTGGCTCATACCCTGATTCATTTCCTTCACAGAATTTACAACTACCTGACAATGTCTAGTTCATAGTTTACTTGGTCTCTGTCTCCTGTAACAGAATGTAAGTTCCACAGGAGCAGGGACTTTGCCTATTCACTGCTGAATAATCAGCACCTCCAGCTATGGGTCTGTAGAATGGGTGAATGAGCAGTTTGGAATCCCCTGATCCAAACATAGAGTCCCTCCTGTCAGCCACCCTAACATTGGTGCTCTCTCTCATCGGGCACCCTCAGACTCTTCTAAGGTGTGAAGGAAGAAGGGGATTCATACACAGGCCTCACACACAACTCATTTGGCCTCTCAGAGCCTCAGTTTCTTCACCTGGGAAGAATACCACTGATCTATCCTGAGAATGCCAGGAGACAGTGTATGTGAAAGCAATGTCCCAACCCTACGAGAGGGTTCAGTAATCCCCCTTCTCACTGACCACCTCAGAACTTGTTCTTATCCACAGCAGAGGAACCTTAGCGCTGAGGCCTATACAGTAGGTGCTCAATAAATATTGTTGGTTACTGGTTGACCATGTCTTCTCTTCCTCCTCCAGAAAAACCTTAAACAGAAACCCAATGGAAATTCAGAACATCTTGCCCTCTTGCTCTCCTTCTACAAATATTTACTGAGCCCCTACTATATAACAGGCACTGTGCTAGGCTTTAGGGATGAATAATCAGTCAAAAGAATACATGGTCCCTGCCTTCCTGAAGCTGATGGCCAGGTGGGCTAGACAGGGGTTAATCAATAATCACATGTCACTGCACTTGTACTAACAACTTCAAAGAAGAAGCTCTCTGGCTGTGAGGACATAGGTGGGGCATTTGGGGAGGTCGGGGAGGTCAGGGACACCTTCCCTGAGGAAACAGTGACTAACCTGAGGTCTAACGAAGACGTTGGAGTTTATTAGGCAATAAGCAAGGCTGGGGTTGGAGTGATATTCCAGACAGTGGGAACAGCATGTACAAAAAAAAAAATCCTCCCCACGAACTCTCAAGAGTCACTACTGATCAGCCCCAGATCCCGCGTGAGGCTAATTGCACAGAGCACTGGGCTGGAGGCTATTCAGAAGGGGCTGCACTAACTCAGCTCTGAGACCCTGACAAAGCCTTAAATGTAGCCAAACAGCCAAGTGTGCCAGGAAAAAGAGCACTGGACACAGAGCCTAGAGGTGCAGCCTCAAGCCTGGCGGTGGCACAACCTTGGGAGCCCCTTCTCCCTTCCAGGCCTCCGTTCCCTCGTGTGATTGAAGAAAGTGGCTCTGCGTGGTGACCCTTCTGCAGCTTCAGCCAGAGAGAAGCTAAATGCGTGCATGTCCCCGCCCCCCCCAACCCCCCCCCCACCCCCCGGAAGCCCCTGCATATCAGCCTCCCCTCAGGAGCAGGGAAGGGCTGGGACTTCGCCCAGAGCTTGGACTCAGCACATGACTCAGCACTGGAAGGAGGCACCCATCACCCTGGGCAGCCAGGGAGGCAGAGATCCAGGGCAGGAACAGGTGGCAGTGAGGGAGGGAGGAGGCAGAGCTCTTGGCCCCTTTGCTGCTCCTCCCCTTGCTCAGGCCTGGGGCCCATTAACACAAGGGCGACTCTCAGCCTGGAGAAGGGTGCAACCCAAGAAGGAAGGAAAGTGGGAAGAAGGCTGGAGGTCAAATTCTATGAAACCTACAAGATACAGCCGATGTGGCTGAATGACTTTCAAATCCTGAGATGAATTACAAAGATTCCTGCCCAGGTCCATTTCTCTGGCTTCTTCTCCGTGCAAACGTCACCTCAACAGAGAAGTCTTCGCAGATCAGCCATCTGTCCCCCACCCTCCCATCACCTTTTTATTGTCCTCATACTTCCGCTCTGTAGGACTTGTTTCCAGGCCTGTGGCCATCTCCCCACATCCCCCTGGCATGTAAGCTCCCCGAGGGCAGCAGTCTCCCTGCCTTGCTCATAGTTTTCCCACGGGGCCTGGCACAGCACCTGGCACAGAGCCACAACTTGCATGCTGGGAACTGTTTGAGGTGATTTACATACATTATTTCGTCATGTCCCAATCTTTGAAAGAGGCGATATAATGATTTCTTTTTTTCAGGTAGAAACACTGAGGACAGAAAGATAAGTGACTTGCTCAAAGGTCACACAGCTGGGACATGACAGAGCCCACTCTGCACCCCAGGCTGTCTGACCGCCACACCTGGAATGTGGAAGCAAAGGGATGGTTAGAACACTCGGGCAGGGGAGAGCGGTGACTCACCGCCCAAGTTACTGATAAGGAGACATTAGCCCAGAGCCAGGAGGTCCCCTCTGAAGCTGGAGTTACTTACATTAGGGTTTCTAAAGGGAAGTCCTGCTTCACACAGCTGCTGTCCAGCTTCTCGAATTTGTTACTCCCAAGGGGTCTTCACAGGCTGAAAATAGAAAGGAGTTCAGAAAGGGTTGCACAAAATTAATGGATGATGGTCCCCACGGTAATTAAAGGAAGTGAGAGATGCTGGGGCTTTGGGCTCAGACATTTGAGGTCGGCGTCACTGCTGGGGACTGCCATGGTCTCCCCCAAATGGGTCTCGGATGCTCCAGCAGAGAAGCGTGGGGGAGGCACATAAGCTCAATGCCCAGCACACTCTTGCAGGATTTGGCTGGTGGCCAATGCCTTCCCCTTCCCCCCTCTCCTCACCACCCGCCTCATCCCCCAGGCCCAGCTGGACTGTTAGGGGCTGGGTGTCTTGGCTTGCTGACTCATGCACCTGCCCAAGACGGGCAATTTGCATATGTTCTGGTTTCTGAGTATTTTCTTTGCTTCTATATTTTTAGAGAAAAAGCTATTTTGGCAAGGTCTTTATTACTTCCTAATTAATCATATTCCTTCCATTTCTTCTGTCTTGTTAAATATAAAACTCAGCAAGCAGCTCGTTCTCACTTGTTTCAGATTCACAGTGAATTTCGTGCCCACGCCCTTTCCTTCAGGTGAGCCTGGGGCCGGAGAGTCCCCCGCCCCAGGGAGCATCCTCATTTTCAGTGATTTCCCCTTTGGGAGTACCACTCTCATTATTCGCCTTCTTGACCTCCCCATAGCTCCTCCCTTGCCTCCTCCACCCAGTGTCTCCCTCCTCTGCTCTTCCGCCTTCTCCTCCCCTTCACCTTCCTCCCTTCCTCTTCTCAGTCTGCCACCTCCCACCGCTTCCTGCTCTCTGCTTCACCCATTTTCCTTCTCCCTACTCCTCCCCCACCCCATCTTTAACCTCCACTCCCCCTTCCCCAAACATCACCCACAGGCCCACGCTGTGGCTGCTCCTGCAGGTGGGTGCTGCGCTCTTAGCTCCCAGCTGGTAATTCATCCCCCTCGCCCCTCCCCCCCCCCAACTCCCCACCCTCCGTAGTTCTCCATAAATAGCTTAATCTCTGAAAACTCACTTCCTCAAAGCCCAACAGCAGTGGCTCCTGGAGGGGCAGGCCAGGGACAGGTCTCTAGGATTCCAAGTCCCTGGCCCAAGCGGCCAGGATATGCTTCCTCTTTGAGCCATGCTGGGATGTCAGGGCTGAGCCAGCAGCTCTCAACTGATCCTGCCCCAAGCCTACTTTATGGAGACCCTGGCAGGGATGGTGGCCCCTCTAACCCCGCCCCCCCTCAAACTCCCAGGTGGGGGGTCCTGTGGCTATGGTGGGGCAGTAGGTGGCTGGACCTGAAACCCCTCTCCACCATCAGCCGCCTGGGCCCTCTGGTGGGGCCTGGTTTCTGCCTGGGCATTTTCTGACTTCTGGCTAGGGACAGTGGTCTGAATGGTCACACAGGCACCCTATATGTGTGTACCTGAGGCCATGCTCACAGAGACAGGCATCCACCACACATCTCTACATACGCTACACATTAGAGCAGCGGTTCTCAACCTGTGGATCGCGACCCCTTTGGGGGTCAAACGACCCTTTCACAGGGGTCGCCTAACCATCCTGCATATCAGACATTTACGTTACGATTCATAACAGTAGCAACATTACAGTTATGATGTAGCAACAAAAATAATTTTATGGCTGGGGGGTCACCACGACATGAGGAACTGTATTAAAGGGTCGCGGCATCAGGAAGGTTGAGAACCACTGCCTTAGAGCGAGGCATCTCACACTTGGGTGCATCAGGATGACCTAAAAGGCTTATTAGAGGGCTAGGCTCCACCTCCATCCGGGTTTCTGACTCGGTGGGTCTGGGGAAGGGCTCGAGAATGTGCATTTTAAGCAAGTGCCCCGGCACTGCTGGTGCTGCTGGTCCGGTACCCCGCTGTGAGAACCACTGCACCAGCGATGTCTATGCACACACAGGAGGGTGCGCGTCCATGCGTGGAAGCTTCTGTAACACAGCAGGAGTGAGGCAGCTGGGGAGGACGAGAAGCTAAGAGCTAAGTGTAGGCATACCCGGCCGAGAACACAGATTGCAGCAACGTCTCTCACACTGTCTCCGGCTCTGGCTGTTTCTCCATCGGTCTCCGCATGTCTGTGCATCTCCTTCCCAGTCGTCCTACCGCCCCTGCAGACTCCTCGCCCCAGCCAGGTCCTGCAGCCTCCAGGTGGCTTCCCAGCCCTCTGCACACGTGAGCTCATCCATCTCTATGGCCCGGTGAGTGAGTGGCAGGCAGGTGAAAGAAGAAGATTACAGAAGAACGTGCTCCGCTCCCCGCTAACAGGGAGCGCGCTCACAGTGAGAGCGCAGCCAATTAGTCCCCGTTCTGGGGAATAATCATTAATGCCACAGGAAATTCTAAACAAGCGATTAAATCATTACTGGGGAAGGCACAGAGAGCCGGTGCCACCATTAAGCCTGCTTTGTATTGTTGGTCTGGGGAAGGCTCACCTGGGCGGTGGGGAAGCCGGGGAGATGGGCATTGCTCCCGCCCAGCAGCCAGGCTGGCAGGGACCAGCCCCAGAACCACCTTCCCTGCTCTGAGCTGCACACCCACCTACTGTCCCCAGAATCCCTCCTGACCCACCCCCAACAGAGGCTGTGTTCTGGCAGCTCTTCATGATCTCATGCCTCCTAAAGCCTTGCCCAGCTGATGAACCTATTAATTTATCACCTACTATGTGCCAGGCAGTAGTATTCTAGGGCCTGGGGAGATGTGGTCCAGAACAAGGCAGATGAGGTCCCTGTCCTCGCGGAGCTCACTGTCTAGTGGGGAAGTGGAAGTGCCTCTGGGGGTGAAAGTGCCTCTGGGGGTGAAGGTGCCTCTGGGGGTGAAAGTGCCTCTGGGAGTGAAAGTGCCTGGGACGGGGGGGGGCGGGCGGGGGGGTGGAAGGCACTTTCACTTCCGCACTAGACAGTGACCTCCACAAAGACAGGGACCTCATCTGCCTTGTTCTGGACCAGTACCTCCCCGGCCCTAGAATAAGTGCCTAAGAAGATAACCACTGTGGCAAGTGCTGGGGAGAAAATGAACGGGATACTGGTGTTTTGAGTGGAGCATCTACTTGAAGGGTCTTGGGGCCCTGCACACCTTCACAGGCAGGCCTCCCTGGCGTGGCCAGCAGTCCATGCCCATCTCTTGGGCCTGCAGATCATGTTTTATATGAACATCTGCAGCATCTGAGCAGCCCTCTTCCTAGCCCGAGTCCCCAGCATGCTATCTTTGGAAAGATAATGAGTATCTATGACAGCTCCTGTTTTTTAACACTTACTTTGTGCCAGGCATTGCACTAAGCAATTTATGGTCATTACATCATTTCATCCACAGAACAATAATACCGTTATGAAGTAGGTGCTTTTAATCCCCATTTTACAGACAAGGACATGGAGACCCAAAATGCCTGAGCCATTTGGCCGTCACACAGTAAGTAACTGGGGGCTCGAACCAAGGTCTGTCTGAGTCCTGAGCAGAGGCGCTTAACCCTGCCTCATCCCGCCTCATCACGCCTCATCCCGCCTCATCCCGCCTCATCACGCCTCATCCCGCCTCATCCCGCCTCATCCCGCCTCATCCCGCCTCATCCCGCCTCATCCCCCCTCATCCCGCCTCATCCCCGCCTCATCCCGCCTCATCCCGCCTCATCCCGCCTCATCCCGTCTCATCCCGCCTCATCCCGCCTCATCCCGCCTCACCGCCTCATCCCGCCTCATCCCGCCTCATCCCCCCTCATCCCGCCTCATCCCCGCCTCATCCCGCCTCATCCCGCCTCATCCCGCCTCATCCCGCCTCATCACACCTCTTCCCGCCTCATCCCGCCTCATCCCGCCTCATCCCGCCTCATCCCGCCTCATCCCGCCTCATCCAGCCTCATCCCGTCTCATCACACCTCTTCCCGCCTCATCCCGCCTCATCCCGCCTCATCACACCTCTTCCCGCCTCATCCCGTCTCATCACGCCTCATCCCGCCTCATCACGCCTCATCACGCCTCATCCCGCCTCATCCCGCCTCATCCCGCCTCATCCCGCCTCATCACACCTCTTCCCGCCTCATCCTGCCTCATCACACCTCTTCCCGCCTCATCCCGTCTCATCACACCTCATCCCGCCTCATCCCGCCTCATCACACCTCATCCCGCCGCATCCCGCCGCATCCCGCCTCATCCCGCCTCATCCCGCCTCATCCCGCCTCATCCCGTCTCATCCCGCCTCATCCCGCCTCATCCCGCCTCATCCCGCCTCATCCCGCCTCATCCCGCCTCATCCCGCCGCATCCCGCCTCATCCCGCCTCATCCCGCCTCATCCCGCCTCATCACGCCTCATCCCGCCTCATCCCGCCTCATCCCGTCTCAGGATTGATGTCAGGGAGCCTGGGTCCCTGTGGAGATGGGCTACCTGGTCCGGTAGGACGACTGGGAAGGAGATGCACAGACATGCGGAGACCAATGGAGAAACAGCCAGAGCCGGAGACAGTGTGAGAGACGTTGCTGCAATCTGTGTTCTTGGCCGGGTATGCCTACACTTAGCTCTTAGCTTCTAGTCCTCCCCAGCGGCCTCGCTCCTGCTGTGTTACAGAAGCTTCCACGCATGGACGCGCACCCTCCTGTGTGTGTGCGTAGACATCGCTGGTGCAGTGGTTCTCACAGCGGGGTACCGGGCCAGGCAGCCTGGGTCCCTGTGGAGAGGGGCTAGTTACTAAAGTACCACAAGAAGGGGCTCTCCTCCCCTCCCAGCCTCCAGCATGCAGCCCAGAGATGGCCTGCTGCAGGATCCCCTCCCTCAGGGCACGAGGACAGTCCCCTTCGGCCTCCTCAGCCCTGGGTCTCTGTAGAACCCAGAGACCATGAACCCTATGTCCCTGGCTGCCCTCAGGTCCCTGCAGCCTCAGCAGGGTCCCTCCGAGTATTCCCACTTGACTCTTGCACCTGCGGCCACGCCACACTCCCAGGGCCGGTGGGGGGCCAGGACACACTCCCCAGGGCTGGTGGGGGGCCAGGCCACACTCCCCAGGGCCAGTGGGGCCGCCAGAGGCAGGCAGGACAGGAGTCTGGGTCTGCGGTGACTAATCGGCTGGTGCTTGGGAAGCCATGGTGAATTATTCACACGGATTCTGTGAATTATTCAAGTTGTTATTATTTATTTTTCAGATGTGCCTGCAGCAGAGCTTCCAGGCCCATGTTCAAAGGATGACATAACTCCGGGTCTTGATCGCCTGTCTGGGAGAAAGAATCAGGCCTCTCTCCAGCCTCACCCAGGAGTGCCAGGGAGCAGGCTGAGGGCCGGGGGCCGCTGCCTTAGGGGTAGACTCCTGTGGCGCCCTAATTCTAACTGCAATTACAGAAATAAGTTACCTTTCTGAGCCCCCACTGTGCCCCCGCGCTGTGCTTTCCACGTACAGGCTTAAGTGAACGGCACAGCAACCCTATGAAGAGTATTATCAACCCCATTTTACAGATGGCAGAACTGAGGCTCGGAGATGTGGGGTCACTTGTCCAGGGCCACCGGTTTACAATTGGGATTTAGCCCAGGTCTGTGAACTCTGAAGCCAGTGGCGCCCATGTTGCATATGTCTGTGGTGCTGTGCCTGACAAGGTCCTAGCTGTACCCCCATCCCCACCACCAGCTTCAAACCACGCTGAGGGCAGGCAGGTGCCTCCAATGCTCTCAGAGGAGCCTTCCGTATCGCCATGGCAACAGGATCCTGAGCAGCCAGGGCTGAGCTTGCTCTGCTTCTGAGGAGCAGAAGTGGGCTTTGCCTGCAGACCCCCAGGTGCCCGACTCTGAGCAAGTGTGCCTTGGGGCTCCCCCAGGACCCCCACCCTCACAAAGGCCCCCCCTGCCCCAGACACAGACCGAGCACTCCTCCCTCACAGAGCTCTGGTGAAGAAGCCACCCAGCCTCCCTGCCTCCTTCACGTAACTCCCTGCTGTCTAACTGCATCCCTCTGGCTGCAGCTCCAGTCCTCGTCCTGTGGAATCAATCCCCCTGCCCCTCCTCCCATAGCTGACATCTGGAGGAGGCAAAGAGGGCTCCTTCTCCAGGTGACTGTAACTCACAGAAGCATCCCCTATCCCGGAAGGGCACCTTTGCCTTCCTACTACCCCATTCATTCATTCCTTCATTCATTCCTTCTTCTTCTCAGTCTTTCAATGAATACTCGAGTGCCCACTATGTGCCAGGCACCATGTGCTAGGAAAGTGGCCAAGAGCAACAGGCCTCCTTGTCAGGGTCCCTCCCCTCTCGGTGTAACCTGGGCCCCTCTCCCAGGACCTGTCTCTCCTGACACCAAGGACACAGAATCGCAAGCAAACTGGATTCGAGCCTGGCTCCACCAGACCCTGACTCTCTGGGTGGCCCCAGCCAGAAGCTCCCCTCTCTGCCTTTCCCCTTTTGTAAAATAAGGGAGCGAGGCCAGGATCCGCTCTCTGAGTGCTTGCCAGCCCTGCTTCTCTCAGGTGCAGTAACTCAACCACCGCTTCCATCCGCAGCTGTAGTCAGGGCTGTGCACGTGCCTCCCCTCAGGTGGACCCAGTGACTGCCGCCCCGCCCGCTCCCTGCATTTTTAAAGAAGCGTCTGGGATGGCGCTGCTGCTAGTGGTGGGTTTTGCCAGAGGCTTGGGGGCTGGCGAGGAAAGGACACAGACGTTGGCAGCGTGCCTGCCCTCTCCTCGGTAGTGTTCCTTCTTCATCTTTGCAGAAGTGGACGTGATGATCCCCATTTTGCAGACTGGGGCCCAGGCCACACAGCCAGTAAGTAGCAGCACTGGGGTTTGAACCCAGGCCCACGGCTGCCCATACATACTCCTACTCTGACACCAGGCTGTGTCTTCGTCTCAGCTGGGCCTTGGGGACACGCAGAGTGGCTTCCCCTTCCCGTGTTGGAGCTGGGGAGGAGAGAGCTCCTCACTGAAGCCAGGGGGTTGGGTGCCCCTGATTTCTACCTTCTCCACCAAAAAAAGACAGGAAAACCTTGGGCCCAGCTGCGCTGAGTCATCCAGGGCCCAGGAAAATCAGGTTTATATTTACCCCAAAGCAAACGCCTCAGCAGGCTTGCGGCTGAACTTCTTTATCTCAAAGCACCTGGCTGGTCAGGCAGGTAGATAGGACCACGGAACTGCAATGCACTGCGTGGGGCTGAGCCATCCCCAGCCCTTGGGGCACCACCTCCGGCCCAGCCAGTGACCTTGTGGGTTGGACGCTAGTCTCCACCTCAGCCTGGCCTGAGCTCAGCTGGGCCTTTCCCCAGGTGCCCAGGGTCTGAGTCCCGGGCTTGTTCACACTGGACTCCAGGTGTGGGGAGAAGGGGTCCTGCGGGAGTGTGTGTGACACAGGTGGGTACCAAGCTTCCCCCTGAAGCTCAGAACTGCCCGGCTGACCTTCAGTGCCTGGGCTCTGGGGCAATCCTGAGGTTGAATCCTGGGGCCGACACTCGCTAGGTAGGCAGCCTTGGGCTAGGCACTTCATCTCTTTGACCTCGGTTTCCCCGTTGGTAAAGTGGGAATGACCCCGTACCCTCCTCAGGGGGTTGTTGCGAGGATGATACCAGATGACATGTGCTCAGGAAAGGCCAGTAAGGATGAGCATGGCACTCCACCCCTATCCCTCTTCTCCCCTCCCCACCCCCACCCTGGGGCTGAGGCTGGGCCTGGGGCTGCAATTCTGGGAAGACTGAACTTGTCCAGCACGTTCTCAGCTCCTCACAGCTGCAGTGTACCTGGTGGCCCCTCTCAAGGCTCCGGCAGGAAGCCAGCTCTGCAGACCTTGGTCGGACAGACTGGGTGGCAGGTCCCCTGAGGTCAGACCCTGAGGCCAGAGAGCTGTCTTGTGGTCTCAGGGGCAGAAGATTTAGGGCTGTGATCTGGGGCTCTGGGGGTGACCCCACTTCATCCTGGGGAGCTACCGTTTAGGGAGAACCTGCGTCCCAGGCAGTGTATGTTCCCTATTGCACTTCCTCTCACCCCGGCCAAGGTTAAGTGGTGCTATCAGTTCTGCTTACAGCGGACAGACCTGGGCGCGGTCTTCGCCTGAAGGCCATGCGGCAGGTCAGTGAGGAGCGGGGGTTGGACGGTCTCCCCGATTCCAGTCAACATGACTGCAGTTCCCGTGTGCGCTTGCTGTGTGGCCCACCCCCTGACCCTTCCCCAGGTGGCCGGTGGTCAGGCCAGGGTCAGCACGCTGCATATGCTTTTCCTCATGTACCTTTCACAGCAGCCCTCTCAGCTGCAGCCCGTTGTTATCATTATTCCTCCGTCACGAGGAAGGAAACCCACGCGGAAAAGCTGGGACTCTAACTTCCTTAGCTTGGCTCTTTCACTGTTACATCTGGGCTTCTGGGAAAATACCGCACCCCATTAATCCTCCATGATTGTGCGTCACCTCCAAGGCCCCCCTCTGCCTCACTACCCACCCTTCCTTCTATTGGGGGTCTCCCCACTGCACCTGTGCCCTCATTGTGACCCCTCTTGACCCTGAGCCACCCGTGGGCAGAGGTGGGACCACACCCCCAACTCCAAACAACTAACTGCCCTTCCCGCTGCCTCTGGGCCCACTGGGAATGTGCCCCTAATTGCAACCCAGGCTGGGAAGCTATTAGCCTGTGACTGTGATAGGGGCAGAAATAGAATATTGGGGACCAGCTATAATTGTAAGAAATATTAACCATGCTCTGTTAACCGTGATTGTTTTTGTTCTGATTAAAGAAAGCACGTTCTAACCTGGCTGGGAGTTGCATGTGGGACATGGGGGCTCACCTGGAAATGCAGCCCTTCCTCCCCATCAGGGAGCTGCCTATTATGGAAAGATAAACAACCTTGTTGCAGAAACCAGAGCCCCCAGCCCTTTGAAGACCCCCAGCCCTTTGAAGTCCCCCAGCCCTTTACACACCCGCAGCCCTTTGCAAATCCCCAGCCTGCATTACCTATTAGCTCCCCATTTGGCATACCCTTTTGCCTACTTCCCCATGTAACCTTTGTCCTTCTACCCAGTATAAGCAGCTGGCTTATGGTGGGGTGAAGAGCAGATTTTTGTGGGTGACCTGCTGCTCTCCCATGCTGCTGGCAGTATTGGAATAAACACTCATATGATTCAACCCTGTTTCTGCTTAATTGGCTCAAGTAGTGACAGGCAGCACAGACCCATTGGTTGTCCAGTTACAATTGCATCCCCAGTGCCTGCCTTGCCCCCTGGATACCCACTCTCAGCTTCCACAGGGTTTGAGATGATGTAAATCCCAATCCAAGAGCCTGGCCAGCTCTGCTCCCAGCACCCAGTCCTGGGTGGGCTCCTCTCCAGAGAGCTGGGTCCCCTCACGGAGGGGCAGCAGGAGGGAATTCCCAGCCAGTCGAATGCAGCACACGCATCTGAGCACACACCATGGCAGCTGCTGCCCAAACCTCTGACCACCCCCTCCCCACTTCCTGCCCCCTCCCGCTACCTGCCTCCACTTCCTCCCAGGGTCCCTCCATGAAAGGGCAAGATCCTGGGAGTTTAGACTTCTGGGTTCTTTTCCTGGCTCAGCCACTCTCTCCCTGCGACCTTGGGCAAGTCCTTTCCACGCTCTGGGCCTCAAAAATAGGAGGTGACCTCTGACCAGCTCCTAGTCTGAAAGATAATACCACCTTGGTAATTCCTGGGTGTTCTTCCCACTGATCTCTAGTGGATGTCAGGCACGAGGATTCTAGAAAGGCCCTCACAGAGTTCTCAGGCTCCAGAGGGAGAGGACCAGGCAGGGGTGACATGGAGTGACACGGGGCCCAGGCTGCAGTGGGGCTGGGGGAGGCCAGTGGTGCCCTGGGGTACCCAAAGGAGAAACCTTTTCTAGCTTGGAGGGGGGCTCTGAGAACTTTCTCAGGGTTTCTGAGACCTAAAGATGAGGAAGAAGGGTGGGCCAGCGGGGCTAGACCAGCAAAGGAAAGAGCAGAAGGAAGAGACCTGGAGGCTTTGGGGGGAGGGGGTGCTCATGTAGAGGCTGGAGGGTGGGTGGAGGCCCTGTCAGCCTTGTTGGAGAGTTTCGACTTATTCTGAGGGCATGGAGGAGCTATAGAAAGATGTGGGGCAGGAGGGTAATGTGGCTGCCATATGGAGGAAGGATTGGGAGCCAAAGGGGTGAGGGCGGGAGATCTTCCAGGAGGCTCCTAACCATCTGTCTCACCTCCACCACGTGTGGGAACAGCTCCCGCCTGTCCCCATTGGGAAAGGAAGTCAGACTTTCTTCTTCTCCTTTTTCCTCAGACACTCTGTTTGCCTTCTTCTGACACACACACACACACACACACACACACACACACACATATGTGTGTGTATATGTATATATGTGTGTGTATGTATATATGTGTGTGTGTGTATATGTGGGGAGAGAGAGAGAGAGAGAGAGAGAGAGAGAGAGAGAGAGAGAGACCGACCTGCTGCAGGTCACCCAGGGGGGCATGTAGAGGTCGGGAGGTGACCCAGAGGCTAGTGTCCTAGGGAGGGAAGCGGGTCTGGAGGTTTGCTGCCCGGTTGCGGCTCCTGTAGGAAACAACTCCTGGTCACGTGGAGCACAGCAACAGCCCTGCCCTCGCCCCTAAGCGGGGAGCTCTGCCTGAGCCACAGACACTAGCGCTGAGAGCAACCTTTAGTTCCCTCTTCCTCTTCCCTCGCCTCTTCTCCTTCCTCCTCTTGACTCTGGACTCTCAAGGTCCCTGCGCCCTGCCCCTAGAGCTCATCACAGAGCCCTGGGCTCCGGTTCCTCGCTCTGTCTCCACCAAACGCAAGACCCCTTCCCAGACAGGGACCTGGGCCGCATGCAGCCCCACCTCAGTGCCCAACACGCAGGGGCCATCCTCCCCTCAGCCCTGGTGCCTCTTCCAGGTGCCAGTGGGCTGGGTGCTCAAGCCAGACTCCAGCCAGCCATCATCCCCTACACCCCGCAGGGGGGCCGGCCCTTCCCGGGATTGCCCCTGGAACACACATTTCCACTTTTCCCAAGTCCTCAGCCTTCACCAGCCCAGGCCCATCTACCTCCTCACTCCTCTCTCCATGTCCACCTTCCCCTCTCCCATCTGTTCCCCACATGCAGCCAGACAGCGTTTCTCTGAGAAGCCTCTCTGGCCTGGCTCCCGACTGCCCGCTCACCACCGCAGAGGGAACTGCCCTCCCAGCCGCCTGCATTCTCATCTCCAAGCCTTTTGCACTGGCCTTTCCACCCTCAAGCCCTCTGACTCCTCCTCTCCAGGCAAATCCTTCCTCATTCCTCAGGTCTCAACACACAAGTCAGCTCCTGCCAGAGCCTCTGGACACTGCAGGGGCAGCCGCTGGGCGCCCATAGCCCCACAGCTTGGCCTGTCACAGCTCGGACCACACTGTACTGTAGATTTCTGTTGGGCATGTTCACTCATTGCCCATATGTCACTGTATCAGTACGAGCTCAGTGGATCCCAAGTGGACGAAAGTTGAGTGAGAGGGAGAAAGGATGGTGAGTACCACATGGTAGGGCTCCAATGCCAAACATACTGTAGCTACTTCTACACATATAACAATGGCAGCTCCGTTCCTTATTGTGTGCCCACTCCAGCCAGGCACTGTGCTAAGCATGATCTCATTTCATTCCCCCAGGGACCGTGAGAGGGGGCCTTATTGCCAGCATCCCCATTTGACAGATAAGAAAACTGAGCTCAGAAAGATTCGCTTAGCCAAGGTCAGAGAGCCGGAAGGTGGTCCAGGCTACATCCTCCCAAGTGCTTGGGAGGGGGTTTGAGATAGTCCTTGCTCTGTGTAAACTGCGAATGGAATTGGAAACGGCCAATTATCGGCTCTAGAGCCCTCATCGGTCCTGGAGAGGAGAGCACCAGACTCTCTCTCCCAACCAGGAGAAGTTCTCCGGCCATGGGGTAGGGCTTCCTGAGTCCCTAGGGTGAAAGTGTGTCACCCACCCTGGAACCTTCCAGAAGGTGTCAGGGAAGCAAACCCCTCATGATGCCATTGTTCTCCACTCACATCTCTTTCAGAAGCAGGAAACGTCCAGGAAGTCCGAGCACATCCCCTCATCATCAGGGCAGAAGGTAAGGAGCTGAATTGAAAAGCAAAGCAAATTTGGCTGGCGAGAAAATGAGATTTTTTTTGTGAAGGTGAGTGTGTCTGTGCGCGTGGGGAGTGGGGTGGAGCGGGAGGGTGGGGGTACTCTGAGGGGCCGCGAAAGGGGGAGTGCGGATCTGGAATTATTAGAATGTTGATTATGTCCTCTTGATTGTTAATGAAATTCTTCACCTTGGATTTCTGGACCAGGAGGAAAGCTCCTGGAGCTCATTTTCCCGCTGATGAGAGCAAGAGAAAGGGCAGGAGGGGGCAGAAGGCTCTCAGCTTGGGGAGAAATTAAATTCCGCCTAAACAAATGGGACTGGACAAGCCCGGCCACTGCCATTTGGAGGCAGAGCCCTGGGCTGAACCCGAAGTTCCCCGTGGAAATGGATGGAGACCCCGGGGTGGGTGGTGCCCCAGAGGCCCGACCCAGGCAGCAGAGCACAGCTCCAAGAATAATTGTCGCTAACCTTACGGAACAAGGCGCCTTCCACGCGGCCCACGCCAAGGAGCGTGCGAGTATTGTCCTGTGTAAGCCTCCCGACAACCCTTGGAGGTAGGGGCGATGATTGTGCCCATTTTGTGGATGAGGATGCTGAGGCACAGAGGACAGAAGCTTACCCAGGGTCCTGCAGATGGTAGGTAGAGGCATCTGTCCTTGAGATAGGAAGGATGCTCGCATCTGCCACTTACTTCACTCCCTCCCTGAGCCTCAGCCACCCCATCTGTAACATGGGGCCAATAATAGTTGTCACTATGAAGCACTGTTGTTAGGAGTCAGGGAAATAAATAAATAAAAACAACTTAAAGCTGAACTAGAGTTCCCTTTGGAGCCTTGCTGCCTGCCTCCCAAAGTGAGGAGGTGTCCCCTCTTAACTGGCGGACTGAGCACCTGTGACACGAGGCACTGTTCTAGGCACAGGGGACATAACAGTGAACAAAATGGACAGAACTCCTGCCCTTGGGAAGCTGACATTAGTGAGGGGAGGCTGACCACAAACAGATAAACAAGTAAATGATAACATCTGTTAGAAATGAGAAGTGCACTAGAATGAAACCAAGCAGCCAAGGGAGAGAGGGCGTGCTGATGGGTGTTCCGCAATTAAAATAGGGTGGACAGATTGGCTGGCGTGGCGCAGTGGGTGAGTGCCGACCTATAAACCAGGAGGTACCGGTTCGATTCCCGGTCAGGGTATATGCCCAGGTTGTGGGCTTGATCCCCAGTGTGGGGCATGCAGGAGGCAGCTGATCAATGGTTCTTTCTCATCATTGATGTTTCTATCTCTCTCCCTCTCCCTTCCTCTCTGAAATCAATGAAAATGTATTTTATAAATGAATGAATGAATGAGTGAATGAATGAAAGAAATAGGGTGGACAGAGGAAGTCTCACAGAGAAAAGACCCAAAAGAAGTGAAAGAAGCAGCAAGCATATATCTGGGGGACAAGCATTCCAGGGAGAGAGAACAGTAAGTGCAGAGAACAGAGGCTCTGAGGTGGGACCATACCTGACATGTTATAGGAATTGCAAGCCGAGCAACGGTGAATGGGAGTCATGAAGC
This sequence comes from Myotis nattereri, assembly GCF_964212035.1. Lineage (NCBI taxonomy): Eukaryota > Metazoa > Chordata > Mammalia > Chiroptera > Vespertilionidae > Myotis > Myotis nattereri. The sequence goes on from NC_138080.1 coordinate 82,980,784, forward strand.
AATGGGGGAAGTGCAGACCAGGGCCTTGCTGGCCTCCGTAAAGACTAGCTTTCATCTGCATGAGACAGGAATCCACCGGGGGCTTTGGGCATGATCTGACTTATGTTTTGAAAGTATCCCTCTGACTGTGGTGTTGAGAATATACTGTAGGGGGTCAAGGACAGAAGCAGAGAGAAGAGTTAGGAGGCCGTTGAGAGTAGATGGTGGCTTAGTTTGGGGGAGTAGGGATGAGGTGGCGATAGAGGTTTGATTCTGGATGTATTGTAAAGGTAAAGCCAAGAGGATGAGCTGACGGATCAAACGTGGGGAGGGGGAGAGAAAGAGGTGAGTCGCAGGTGATTCCGAGGGTTTCGCCTTCTTGGTCCCTCAAGTCCCTGAAAACCCATCCCCTCCTTTTAAGATCCAGCTCCATCCTCCCTGACCTCCTCCCAAGTCCACTCACAGGGCTTTACTTAAGATCTACTACTTACCATCACCCCACCTCCATCCCCCACTCCCATCTTCCACTGCACAGGCAGGGTGGAGGACCCTCAGTTCATGAAACTTGACCCAGAGTATTTATCTCCCTCATAGCCTGCTGGGGCTCCCCAAGTCCTTACCTGGCTCAGGAGTTCCCATCACGCCTGCTGTTCACCTTGGCAGCCCCTCAAGGTCCCTGGCTCCTCCCAGCTTTGAAGCTCCCATCCCTTGCTCCCTGAAGCTGGCCCTGCCTTCCCTTTCACCCCCACTCCCCTCAGATCTCAGCTGGAGCATCATCATCCCCAGGAAGCCTTCCCTGGCCTGCCAATCTAGACGAAGCCCCATTTCAGCTCTGGCCTCTATCATAAAGGCAAGTTCATCTTGACTTGTGTGATTATTTGGTGAAAGCCTGTCTCCCCACCTGACTGCAACCTCTGCAAGGGCAGGGCCCCCCTGTTTCCCTAGAAGCAGGCAAGTCACCCAGAGACATTCCGTGGATTTGACAAGAGGCCTTAGGCTTTTGGTAAATTAACTTTCATTGACCTAAAGCCCCCAGCTGCTAGGAAAATGCCTGGCACACAGCAGGTGCTTGGCATTTATTTATTGAAGGAACGAATCAGGCAGTGAATCAGAGTTCTCCTATACGACCTTGGGCATGTGGCAAACTCTCTGAGCCTCAGCTTTCCCATGTGTGAGGATGGGAATATGAATAACTAGCTCATGAATTGTTGTGAGGATGGAAAAGGTAAGGCATGAGCCATGCCCCACACTAGTAGACGCTCAATAATTGTTCTTTCAATACATGTTCAGGCAATTACCACCTTACAACTCCCCCACGCTTCCCTTCCCCACCCCCACCTCCTCCCTTCCTCCCTTCCCTGGCCGCCTCCTCCCTCCTAAAGACTCCCAGCTGTGGGATCACATAGCCTCCAAACATGCCCCTTGTCTCTCAAGATCCCCCAATTCGCCACTGGTTACATATTGATCCCGTTTAACTTTCCCAATGGATGATAAACACAAAATTAAAATGACTTCCTGGAATATTAATGTAGTAAATGGCCCTATTAAAAGAAAGAAAATACAGCTGAGAAAATTCGCTTTGATGTAGCGTTTCTGCAGGAGGCTCATTTATCTGCAGCTCAGACTCTCGAAATGAGATTCTGAAGGTTTCTCTGATGTCTCTTATTTTTCCCTCACCCAGAATTTAAACAGAAAATAGAATCACAAGCTGGTGTCATAAAAAACGTGGGCCTTTTGCCTTCTCAACCGAAAAGCAAATGAAAACAGGGCCAGGTAGATGTCAGGCTCTGCAAACACAGGCCTGAGGGCTACCCCTGCCCTGCCCAGTTTCGCCCGCATCTTGGCCACCTGGGCCTGGTCCAGGCTGCCAGGCCAGCCTCTGAGGGTCAGAGGGCGTGCTCGGAGGCTGGTGCTGCTGCTGCTGACGTGAGGAAAGGGGACTTGGGACTGATCACAGGAGGCTGGTCCTGGAACTCAGGTTTTGGTGGGCTTGAAATCTTGGCTCTGTCACCCATTAGCTATGGGTTCCTGGACAAAAAATTCCGCCTTTCTGGGCCTCAGTTTCCTTGTCTGTAAAATGGGTATCCCAGTATCTAACTCACAGGGCAGTTATAAACAGTAAATGGGGTAAAATATCTGTCATGTGGTAGGTTGCTCAGTATCGCTATTATTTGTTGCTTTATTACAAATAATAATTCATGTTATTATATTCAGGCCTGGGCTGAAATGTCACCACCTTTCAAAGCTTTCCCTCAGGCTTCCCTAGGTTGGGTCACATGCCTCCTCTGGTGGCCACAGACTTGAGCCCCCCCTTCCCAGCACTGGCTACTCCCCAGCCTCCCCCGCAGCCTGCTGCTCCATGAGGGCTGGCCCGGCTCTTGTTCATGATTATACCTGAGGAGCACCCTGCGCCCACCTGGCCTGGTCTGCAGATTTGTGTCATGGCACAGGGTCCTTCCACGCAGTCACAAGATCTCGGAGTGTCCATCCTGGAGATGGGCTGTCCATTCACCTGCCCCAGGCCTGGGTTCCCCGTCTGCACCTTCCCTGGGTCTCACCCTGGAGCCCACTCCTTCCTCCCAGGCCTCAAGGAGGTGCTCTGGGATTAACTCCCTCTTTACCCTTCTCTCCTCAGCCTCCCTGCTTCCCCTCTCCTCGGCAACTTCTGCTGAGATCCTGGGTCTCCCTCCCCTGGCAGGTGGAGGGGACCACATGCCCTCTGCCTTGGCTGAGACTCCCTGGGTGCCCTGGGTAAGCCGAGGGTGGGCCCAGGACTTCCCTAACTGGGCAAAGCCACGTCCCTGACACCTGTAATCCAGGCTCTTCTGGCCCTTCCTCATGTTGGAGGGGCAGGACCCCTAAGCTAGGAGTAAGAGCAGCCTTATCCCTCCCACACAGCAGGGCCCGGTGTAGTGCTTCTGAACCATTCAGACTCTAGCCCCAGCCCCTCCCACACACACAAACATAGCCACACAACCAGCACTGATACCCAGTCACACAATCCCTACTGTCCACAGCCTCAGGGACCCCAAAAAGAAGGAACCCTGTGGCCCTAACTGGTTTGGCTCAATGGATAGAGTGTTGGCCTGCGGACCAAAGGGTCCCTGGTTCAATTCTGGTCAAGGGCACATATCTTGGTTGCAGGCTCCTCCCTGGCCCAGGCCCTGGTCGGGGCTCATGCAGGAGGCAACCAATCAATGTGTTTCTCTCACATCGATGTTTCTCTCTGTCTTTCCCTCTCTCTTCCACTCTCCCTAAAAAAATCAATGAAAAAAAAATCCTCAGGTGAGGATTAACAACAACAACAACAACAAAAAGGAACCCCTGTGGACAAGAGGTGGGGGGGTGGGGGTGGGGGTCCGTGGAAGGTCAGCTTGCCTGCTGAGGGCACTGTCCTCCAGAGACCCCTCCCCAGGCGCAGGAGAAGCTGGAGCAGAGGGTTCATCTGCGGGAAAGCAGCAGCTGCTTGGAGCAGTGAGGGCGGGCTCCAGGGTAAGAGCTGCTCCTGCTGAGATCGTGATTGTGAGGGATGGTGGGGTGGGGGACACATGCGCCCCCCTCCCCCAGCCAGCACACCCCCCTCAAATGCCCTCACGCTCAGGCAAGTTATCTGTTTGGGCATGCACAAACACAAACACATCCACACCGAAGCATCATAACCATCTGTGCATAAGACACAGTCCCTTACACACAATTATACCAGCACTGCAGTTACTCCGTGTTTGAGTATAAACCCATTCAGAGAAATGAGCTGCAGGCAGCCCTGGCACGCAGAGGCCCACAACACACACAGGCACGCACGCGCACACACGCCACACCTTTCCGGGCTCTGTGTGCCAGGGTCTGACAATGTGCCAAGGTGACCCCATTACTGCCCAAGGACAGAGGATGCCTCCCTGTGAGAGTGAGCAGAGCTGGGCACTCCTGCCCAAGGGACTGGCCAGGGCCACCTCTAGACTTTTTGGTTCTTCTTACCCCTGGAGGCTACATCGCCCACAAGATCAAACACAATAAAACACAGCCAGATCTCATGTTACATGTGGTTTGTATAGACCCATATGAGTTGAGCAGTTTTGCAGTTGGCACAATGTTATGTTTTGCAGACAGCTAATTAAGCTTGCATTACTTGCGATTTCTTCACATGAGTTCTCTTCATATTTGAGATCATTGATATTGTTCAGCAGAATCCCCAAAAGCCGTTAAGCCCTGGATCTTGGGTCTTTGGTGCATGATGGGAAACAGAGCCCTGGTGAAAAGGGTACTGGGCATGGGGTGGGGTGATGCCACCACTGGGCACAGCCCCTCTTTGGTGACAGCTGGCATAGATGGACACCTCATGGGCAGGAGGCTGCCTGAGTCTAGGAACCAACTTGATCATCACCAATTACTATTTCTTGGAGCCCCCACCACACAGAGACCTACCTGGAATCGAACAGAAGTACGCCCTGCACAAAGTCACCTGTGGACACCCCAGTCTACACTTGGGTCTCCACAGCGAGACACCCAGGCTCATAATTATAGATACCCACATTTGACCATCATCTCTCCCCCTTCCTCTCATACCCACCACACACGCTCCCTGTCCTGTCTTGGGGAGACAGAGCATCCCAACCCCACAGAGCCCAAGGGGCCTGATTAACAGGAAATTCTACGAATGCCAATTAGAGCAAAGTTTACTGAACAAATTGTTTGCAGTTGTGCCCCGGAACCATCATGAATTTTAATCTTGCATTGATTTGCACTGATGGGAGGTTTGTGGATGCCAGGGCCTTTCGTGCCTCCTGCTCCTTGTCCCCATGTGGGAGGAGTCCTCACCCAGCCTCAGACTCTGGAGGCCTGGGAGTTGCCTTTAGCCTCTGCTGGTTCAGGGACACTGGCCTGGAGCCAGCACACCCAGTCCCTCCTGGAGAGACCCAAGATGCCCAGAAAGTGGGCAAGAGTTTGGGAAATGCACACGGTACAGTTTTAAGGACCCCAGTAATCTGGGAAGGGGCCGGGGCACTGGAGCTTCTGGGGCTGGACACAAGAGCAAGGACACAGGTGTGGATATGGACACAAATGTAGCAGAGATACAGAGACAGGCACAGATGTTGTAATAGTTTTAATACTACAGTGGGGCCTTGACTTATGAGTGTCCCGACTAACGAGTTTTTCGAGATACGAGCCGTCTCTCGGCTGATTTTTTGCTTTGAGTTGCGAGCTAAAATTCGGGTTACGAGCCAGCTTCAGATACCCCAACGCTAGTTGGCTCAGCGAACGTCACAGTGAACGCCACAACATCAGCCCAGCATCACGTGTCTCACTCGTTTACTTTTTGATTTGACATACGAGTAATTTGAGTTACGAGCTCCGTCACGGAACGAATTGAACTCGTAAGTCAAGGCCCCACTGTATCTCAACGAACATAATTTCCAGTATGTATGTAACCTCCGTCCAAATGACCTCTTCCAAAGTGAATTTAATCATGTCCTCCTCTTCCTTCCACCAAACCCTTCCACAGTTTCCCACTGCTTTAAAAAAAAATCTTTGCCTGATCTGCACCCCCTACGTCATCATCTCACATTTGTCCCTTGTTACCCAGCCTCTGTCAACCCCCCTTGTGGGAGCTCAGGTCAGGTCCCTGCAACCTCAGGGCCTTTGCACATTCTGTTTCTTTGCCTGCAGTTTACCTAGTTACTGTTCATCCTTCAGGCTCTCAGTTCAAGTGTCACTTCCTAAAGGAAGCTTCTTTGACCCTCTGCCTAGATCAGTGATGGCGAACCTTTTGAGCTCGGCGTGTCAGCATTTTGAAAAACCCTAACTTAACTCTGGTGCCGTGTCACATATAAAAAAATTTTGATATTTGTAACCATAGTAAAACACAGACTTATAATTTTGATATTTATTTTGTATATTTAAATGCCATTTAACAAAGAAAAATCAACCAAAAAAATGAGTTCGCGTATCACCTCAGACATGCGTGTCATAGGTTTGCCATCACTGGCCTAGATCAACCCTCCCTACCTCCCTGCCTTAAATGCTCTAGTGCAGTGGTCAGCAAACTGCGGCTCGCGAGCCACATGCAGCTCTTTGGCCCCTTGAGTGTGGCTCTTCCACAAAATACCATGTGCGGGCGCGCATGTACAGTGCGACTGAAACTTCGTGGCCCATGCGCAGAAGTCGGTATTTTGTGGAAGAGCCACATTCAAGGGGCCAAAGAGCCGCATGTGGCTCCCGAGCCGCCGTTTGCCGACCATGGCTCTAGTGGCTCTTTCATCATTCGAAGTATAAGCTCCATGAGGGCAGGGTCTATCTCTGCTTTTGCTCACCCCAGGACTTAGCACAGGGCCTGCCACATGCCAGTAGTCTGTCTTAGTCAGCTTTTGTCATAACAATGCTGTATAGCAACGACTCCAAAAACCGGAGTCATACAACAATCAGTACTTCCTGCAGGCTGGCTGGGTTTTGGTTGATCTGGACTGGGCTCAGCTGGGCTTGGTTCTGAACGGTGGACTGGGTGCTGACCTGCTCCACATGCCTCCCACCCTTGTTGGACTAGTTGCTACCTGAGGCATGTTCTGCAAAAGGCGGGAATGCAAGAGAGCATACCTAACCATGCAAGCGCCCAGTTGGCCAAAGCCAGTGCTGTGGCCATGGCAAGGGTGTGGATATGGTAGGGGGAATGAAGAACTGGGACCAATGGAAACTATCACGTACTCCATAAATATTGTGGTGTGGGATCGAGTACTTGTTCTGTGTTAGGCATTGTGCTAAGTGCGTTACATGTATTAATTTAATCCTTGAGTCGACCTGTAAGTATTAGCAACCCCATTTAAATGTTTTTATCTGAAAGAACCTGCACAAAGTAAAGAATTCAAATATAGTTCACCCTTGAACAATGTGGGGGGTCAGGGGGCTGAAAATCCACATATAACTGTTGACTCCCCAAAACTTAACGACCAAGAGCCTACTGTTAGCTTCTATTGTATTAGAAGCTACAATCGCTCCTGTTGACCAGAAGCCTTATCAACAACCTAAAAGCCTGTTAATGTATTTTGTATGGTATATGTATTGTATACTGTATTCTTCAAATAAAGTCAACAGGAGAAAATAAAATGTCATTAAGAAAATCATAAGGACGATGAAATACATTTACAGTACTGCACTGTATTTATCGGTACCATACATTTACTTCCCCTGTTTGCAAGATGAAAACTTTCCGCGTCTTAAGTGGACCCTTGCAGTTCAAGCCTGTGTTGTTCAAGGGTCAACTGTAGCACCAATTGTACTCAGTGAAAACTAATCTTCTTTCTGCTCTAGCCCCAGCCCTACGACCCAGAGCAGAAGCACTGCCTCAGTTGTTTTGTGGACTTTCTGGTCGAGTCTGTGAATATATACACGAGCTCACCCATGAGATAGCCCTCTTTGAAAGTTCGGCTTGGTGCATACACTATGAAAAATGTTCATGCCCTGACCGGTTTGGCTCAGTGGTTAGAGCGTCAGCCTGCGGACTGAAGGGTCCCAGATTCAATTCTGGTCAAGGGCATGTACCTTGGTTGTGGGCATATCCCCTGTAGGGGGTGTGCAGGAGGCAGCTGATCAATGTTTCTCTCTCATCAATGTTTCTAACTCTCTATCCCTCTCCCTTCCTCTCTGTAAAAAATCAATAAAATATATTTTTTTAAATCTTCAAAAGGAGGACCTATGTAATACTTTCAACAATAAAGATTTTTTTAATGTTCGGCATTTTTTAAAATTTAATTTTTTCTTTATTAAGGTATTACATATGTGTCCTTATCCTCCCATTGCCCCCCACCCCCACCCCCTACCCCACACTCATGCCCTCACCCCCTTGGTGTCTGTGTCCATTGGTTAGGCTTATATGCATGCATACAAGTCCTTTGGTTGATCTCTCCCCCATACCCCCCACCCTCCCCTACCTTCCCTCTGAGGTTTGACGGTCTGATCGATGCTTCTTTATCTCTAGATCTGTTTTTATTCATCAGTTTATGTTGTTCATTATATTCCACAGATGAGTGAGATCATGTGATATTTATCTTTCTCTGACTGGCTTATTTCACTTAGCATAATGCTCTCCAGTTCCATCCATGCTGTTGCAAATGGTAAGAATTCCTTCTTTTTTACCGCAGTTTAGTATTCCATTGTGTAGATGTACCACTCATCTTCTAGAACAGTGAGGCATCATCGGACCATTCTTTTTCGAAAATGCGGCTGCTCAGGCAATAACAAAAGAGTGCGTATGTGCCAGCAAAGCTGTGGAGGCCATTTGCCCGATATGCTATTCCATACATAACCCTATACTGTATACTTTAAGAATCAATAAAAAAATTTACAATTTTTAATTATAAACCTCTGTTTTCTATCAAAATTACTTCTTGCGTGAATTTTGGGACACCCTTTATTTAGCTTATCTCCATTTTACAGATGAGGAAACTGAGGCTTAGAGAAGTTTAACTTATCCAAGGCATTACAGCTCAAAAGAGCAAGGCTGGGGTTGACATTTAAGTCTGCCTGACTTCAGAGATTGTGTTCATAGCTGCTCTGCTCTGCTGAGATGCGGTGGGGGACAGGTCCCCAGCACGGGCAGGGTAGACCCAGAAAGAACTCTGGACTCCAACTGGGGGCCTCTCAGGGGCCAGGGATGGCAGTGGGGACCCTCATGCTGCTGGGCCTACCCAGAGTGAGCCTCATGACGGCAGGGTCCATGTCTGTTTTTGTTTATCTTGTACCCCCATGCCTCGCTGAGTCATTGCTTAATAAATATTTACTGGATGGATGGATGGATGGATGGATGGATGGTACCAGCTCCACCACACCTTAGAGGGCAGGAGGTTTTGGAATTTTTTAATTATTTAAAGTACATGTACACAGTTTGCTTTAAACAATGAGGGCATTATAATGGGCATTGGCCCCATCCCCACCCCCTGCAATTGAAAATCTGTGTATAACTTTTGACTCCCCAAAAACTTAGAGTAGTCCCTTTGTATCTACGAGGGATTGGTTCCAGGAGCCCTGCAGATACCAAACCCACAGAGGTTCAGGTCCCTTACATACATAAATCCTAGCTCCAATGTAGTGAGTCCTATGTCTCGTTTCAGTGGGAGAACCATGGAGAGAACCACAGGGCCTCCTCCTCTTATACTTCTCTTCACCCTTAGAAGCCTCTCTGCCCTCTCTCCTGCTCATTGTCCTGAATTATACTGTCCTTCCTCCCAACCTGCCTTTCAGACTCTGGTCAGCATCACTTCCACCTTCTAATGTTCTCCTTTGGGTTCCTCGGGGGCTGGGGCGGGGCGGGGGGGACCCACACCAGTCAAAGCAGAGGGGGCCCCGGGCCTTCTCTAAAAGCCCCAATGGAGATTAATCTCCGAAATATTTAGGGAGCTCATTCAACTTAACAAAAGGAAGACACACAATCCAGTTTAAAAATGGGCAAAGGACCTAAATAGATGCTTCTCCAAAATGGACATACAGAAAGCCAAGAGACATATGAAAACATGCTCAAAGTCACTGAGCATCAGAGAGATGCAAATCTAAGTGACAATGAGGTACCATCTCACACCTGTCAGAATGGCTACCATCAACAAATCAACAAAGGACAAGTGCTGGCGAGGATGCAGAGAAAGGGAATCCTAGTACACTGCTGGTGGGAATGCAGACTGGTGCAGCCACTGTGGAGAACAGTATGGAGTTTCCTCAAAAAACTAAAAATGGAACTCCCATTTGACCCAGTAATCCCACTTCTGTGAATATATACTAAGAAATCAGAAACACCAATCAGAAAGAATATATGCATCCCTATGTTCATAGCAGCACAATTTACCATAGCTAAGATTTGGAAACAGCCCAAGTGCACGTCAACAGATGAGTGGATAAAAAAGCTGTGGTACACTTACACCATGGAATACTATGGAGCTGTAAAAAAGAAAGAACTCTTACCATTTGCAGCAGCATGGATGGACCTGGAGAGCATTATGCTAAGTGAAATAAGCCAGTCAGAGAAAGATAAATATCACATGATCTCACTCATATGTGGAATCTAATGAACAACATAAACTGTTGAACAAAATAGATCCAAAGACATGGAAGCATGGAACAGACTGTTGAACCTCAGAGGGAAGGTGGGGGAGGGTGGGTGGGAAGAGATGCATAACCCGTGGACACAGACAATAGGGTGGTGAAGGCCTGGAGTGGGGAGTCGGGGTGGGCTAGAGGAGGTCAATGGGGGACAAATGTAATACTTCCAACAATAAAAATTTTAAAAAGATAAAAAATATAAAATAAAAGTCCCAATGGAAACAGAGAGTGGTGCTGGGTCCGGGAGCAGCAGGGGCATGCGGTCAGCAGGCACCTCCAGCATCAGTTAAGGCTGCAGGGGAAGCTAAGGGCGGTGGGGAGAGAGGAGTGAAGGGGATTAGAATGAGAGTCATGGTCTGGTGGGCCTGAGGTGGGGACAGGAGGAAAAGTAATTGTCTCAAAGATGATCATGCCGGGTCTCTAGCTCCTTGCCACCCAAACCCCAGCCTGCCTACTGCCCCTGAGCCTTGTCCAGGCTGTCGCAGCCCTTGAGAAGAAGCTCAAAGGAAGGGTAGCCATATAAAGGGTTCTGATCACCCAATTCCAATGTGGGGAGGGGGGTTTTCCCACACCAGCAACAATTCTCAGACACAGCTGAGTGTCCCACACTGCAAATCAGTGCTGACACTGCCTGCCCAGAGATAGCATCAGATCCCACGGGCTAAGGGCTCAGTCCCACAAGACTGTCCTGCCCTCCACACACAACCCACCTCTTCAGTCAATAGCAAGTCCGGTTGTCACCTGTGCTTCTGACCAACAGGCTGGGCTGTAGATTGGAGGTTTCAGTGACCCCTCCTTGGGTTCAGTTAATTTGAGAGGTTCACAGAACTCAGAAAAACATGTTTCTTACTAGATTATAAAAGGATGTGACTCAGGAATAGCCAGATGGGAGTGATGCCTAGGGCAAGGTGTAAGGAAAAGGCGGAGGAGCCTCCTGCCCTCTCCAGGGGCGCCACTCTCCCAGCACCTCCACCCGCCACCCACTCAGAAGCTCTCCAAACCCTGTCCTTTTAGGTTTTTATGGAGGTTTTCTTATGTGGGTGTGATTGATTAAATCATTGACCATTGGTGATTGAAATCAATCTCCAGCCCTTCTTCCCTCCCCAAAGCCGGGCGGGGGGGGGGGGGGGGGGTTGGGGGGGGGGGAGGCAGACAACTGAAAGTTCCAACCCTCTAATCACACTGTTACTTCCCTGGTAGCCAGCCCCCATCCTTAGGTGACGTAAGGGTTTTCTAAAAGTCACCTTATTAACAACTAAAAAACTGCTTCAATGGTTCTAATCACGTCCGAAATTCCAAGGGTTTTCGGAGCTCTTGCCAAAAATGGGAAAACATGTATCTCTTATTATAAATCACCATATCACACCACATGATCAGCATCTGTATCCCCTCCTCCTCGACTTCACCTTTCACGGCGGACTGTGCCAGGCACTTTACACACATCCTCAAGCACCCACCAGAGAGAGTCACTATCCTCATCCTTGAACAGATGAGACACTGAGGCTCAGAGTGGTTAGGTCATTTGCCAAGGTCACCACGTGGTCTGATCTCAGAGCCCAGCTCTTAGCCACAAAACCATAGCTGGTCTCCACGGGACCTAGAACCGCCACAGATCTCTAATTCCAAAAGGGCAGCCTCAAATAAGGCGGATCTGCATGCCTTCTTCTCAAGAAAATGATGGCAATGCAGTTAAGCCTTCCCGTCATTCTGATAGTAGCTTTCCCTTCACGCTTAGTACAGGTGCTGCAATTACTGTGGCCACCTCTGGCAAGAGGAAATTTAAAGGAAGACAGAATCACAGGATGTCAGGCTGGCAGAGGCCTAATGCCACACCTCTGAGCCTGCAGGTTGGCGGGGGCGGAGCAGGGAGCAGTCTGCCGAGGCTTCCCACACCCACCTAAAAGCAGCCACCGAAATTTGCAATGTGGGTTCTCTTGATATCTCTGCCCATGTTCTCATGCCAGGTCCTTTGCTAGGGGCCTAGTTGCTGCTTTGGTAGATTTCCATTTTGAATTTCAGCTCTCTTACCCGCAAGCCCCTGGGAGTCTCCTGCTTCCTCTCATTTCTCCAGTCTTTAAAGAAAACTCTTCTTGCCTGAGTTTCCTCCCATTGGATTTTGTCCTTTGGATCTGGGTCTGTCTCCCCCCCCCCCCCTTCCTCTCTCCCTCCTCCCACACAGATATCTTCCCTTCCTTATCGGGCAAGGGGAGCAGGTCCCTCTGAGACCTCCAGCCCCGCGTACCCCCAGCCCAGCTGTGGCCGTTGGCCCACCCAGCCTGGCGGTGGGGGCCAGAATGTGGGGCTCTCGGGCTGCACTGCAGTGCCTCTAGCTGCAGCTTCTCCCCATCTCTCAGGGTTGCTGGGAGATTATTAGATAATTTTCAAATTTGTAAAGCGCCTTAAGCTCCTCGGAGGAAAGGTGGTATATGAGTGTAATAACAATAACAATCCTATCTGTCAAAGCCATTGAGAAAATGAATCTTGTTATCCTCGGGAACCAGCAGTAGGAATCTCGGCAAGAAACACAAAAATAAAGCAAGGAGCGGAGCGTGGTCTCCTGACCAATCAGAGGAGGGGAAAGTGCTACCCGGGGGCCAGGGTGGCATGGGAGACCCCCCCTTCCCCAGCTCAGCGACTCAGAAAGTTACCCAAATTGCCTCTGATGCTTCACCAATTAAAATGACTTTAGGACAAGTTGAAATCAACTTAGGGAGCAAAGCATTCTGATTTCTGAAACTCTCTGAAGGCAAGTGTCTGAGCAGGTTGTCACTCACGCAGGAGTAATGATGGGAAAATCCATCCCAGTAACGTGATTGAGTTTGGTGAATTAGGAGGGATGTTTACACTGTGCGCTGGAAGCCTGCGTGGGGCTGGCTGGGCGGCCGGGGCTTTTGACATGTGTGGCAGCTTCACTCCTAATGAGGTTCTCCGACTCGACACTCACCCTGGCTGGACTCCCTGTCGCTGACTTCAAGTCAGTCTCTCTCTCTCTCTTCAGGCAAGCGGCTAAAGGCAGGGCTCTGGCGTCAGACAGGACAGGGTTTAGGCTCTGGCTCTGTCACCACCAGCCCTGTGACCTTGGGCAGAGAACTGGGCTTCTCCAAGCCTCAGGTTCCCCACGTATAAAATCTGCGTGATGGCGGCACTCAATTTAGAATGCTGGTGTAGGGAGAAAATGAGATAAGCCTTTTTATTATTGTTATTCACCTCCCCAAACCCAGCATGGTCATGGAAAGGAAGGAAAGTCAAGTTTATGTCCTCTCACTGGCAGTATTCATTCCCTAGGCACCAAGAGGTGGCAAGGAAGATAGAGTCACATGGGAAAACATAATGTGCCGCTCAAGTCCTGACGCGGCCTCTTCATTCGCGGCTGTGTGATCTCAAGCAAGTCACTTAACCTCTCTGATCCTTGGTCTCCTCGTCTGTAAAATGGGGATATTCATATAACTTCTCTGTGGGTTTCTGAACAGAAGTTCTAGAAGTTCTGAGCAGATATTTGTCAGTATGCAAGGGGACATAAAGTCTAGGGAAGGCAGAGGATGAGAGCAGGTTGCCCTCGGGTCACCATGGCTACCTGATGGGAAAAGGGGATTCAGAGGACCAACAGGGGAGATCGTGACACCTGGGGTGAGGAGGCAAGGATGGGAAGGGCATGTACCAAGCTTGCTGGGAACTCACCAGAGGAAACTACATGGGGCTGCAGCATGAAAGACTGAAGTCAGACCGGAAACAGACTTCCAGACAATCGGGCAACAACAAGCCTTCTCCTTCGGCTGTGCCTTAGCAAAATCTCCCCGGGAGGAGAGGAGAGGCGAGGCTTGACTGTGTGGGGAGGAGTGCAGAGGATGGGCAGGCGCGGGCGGGGGGCGGGGGGGGGGTGGGGGGGAGGGCCAAGACGCTTCCGCGGGGCCAGAGAAGGACGTCACAGTGGTCCAGCAGCCCTTCCTCGGCCTCTCTGGAGACGTGTCAGGACCTACTGTGTCCTTGAAGGGAAGTCACTGGGCCTGTCCCGGAGCAGGGGCCGTGTCCTCGCGGACATGCCCAGGTCAGCGCCAGGCCACAACTCTATTATTTAAGGGTTTCATAAAAGAGTAAACCTCCGGGCCTGGAAGAATGGCCGGGATCCTGACTCTTCCTGCACAGGAAATGCAGCAGCTGGGCCCGAGGCCTGGCCTGACCTGCTGCGGACTCAGCTCCTGCAGAAGGTTCAAGCCTGAGAGGCCCCCTGTGGCCGGGATGATGACACCGGGGTCCCTCCCCTGCAGACCGAGCTGAGACCCACCACCAGACAGACTGCTTGTGGACTCTGCAGTGATTTTATTGTAATTTCCTCGTTGTCGCAGTTAATAGCATTAGTTTGTTAATTACTGTATATTTTAAAAGTAAGAGGAAAGGGAATTCCCACTGGAGACTTGTTCTTGGCTGAAACAATGTGATGTGAGGGAAGGGAGAGTGTGTGCGGGGTAATGAGCTTGCTCTGCTGGTTTCTGCTTCTCTTGACAGGGCCTGGGGCCAGAAATGGGGCTGCCAGGAGAGGCAGGGCCCCTGACAGAGCCAACCCCCTCCCTCCTCTGCAGTACCACCGCTCAGCCCCCAAACCTCTGCCTTAGCCCCCTGCTCCCCAGCCCTGCACTGTTATCAGAGTGAGGCATCAGGCCCCAGAGTGTGCGTCTGTGTGTGGGTGGGGGCGGTGGGGGGAGGGTGCCCTGGGAACAGCCCCAGGGCTGAGGGAACCAGACCAGAGTGAAATAAGACTCTGAGGAAGCCTGCCTGTGACAAGGGGCAATTGATTGAGGAGGATGGAGTGTTTCATTAGGAAACAGCTGGAATTTGGGGAGAAGCTCTTATATTTAAATTCAGCAGGAGTCTGCAGCCCTAGAGAGAGAATGGGAGTGGGGGGTTAGGGGGTGCACAGGTCTAGGAGAGGCAGGAGCAGCTATGGGGATTGGGCACAGAGACCTGGCCCAGGGAGCAAGCAGGGCCTGACACGCAGCACCCACTCTGGTGGGGCCATGTCAGGTCGAAGGAAGGGTGCCTTTAGGGAATTCATCCAACTGCAGGGTTCAAGTGCATACTAGCAGATCCTGAATGTTCAGGCTCCTCCATTCTTCCCACCAGAGCCAAAGAGGGAGGGAAGCTGGGATGGGGCCAAGGGATTCGGGAGGAACTGGGGGCAGAGGATGGAGAAAAGCCGATAGGGAGAGACTGGGAGGGAGGGGGAGGGACAGGGAGGGAGGGGGAGGGGCAGAGAGGGAGGGGGAGGGACAGACGGGAGGGGGAGAAACTTAAGGACAGAGAAGGATGGAGGACTGAGAAGGAAGTTCATACCATCTAGAGGAGTTGATTAAAATCCTGGAAGAAATGTGATGGAAAGACTTTCTATCCTCCTATTGAGACATTTAACCTAAAAGAAATGAGTTAAATAATTTATACAGAGAACGAGTGAAATTTGCTTGATCGAATTAAAATATATGACTCTGGAAATAAAGTGTCCACCCCGTCCTTTCCAGGAGGCAGAAAGAGCTGCCGAGAAACAAAATGACAAGCACATAAAAATAACTAACCCTAATCCGGCGAATATTACTACCATATTTTTTGGGAGATTACACGGCATCACTGTGGGCCATGCAGAGAAATCCTCTCAAAGCACCAACAGGAGAGGTTTTTGCTCATTGAAGAAGCCCCATAAAAACCAGAAAATGGATAAAAATTTCCCTTTGTAAAAGCCATCCAACTTCACTGAGGGGTTGGCCCAGAAACCACAAGGGATCAAGTTAAATTTCCTATTCGTGCCTTTCAAAAAAAGAAGAAAGCTGTTCACCTCTTCTCTTCAGCTCTGTGTTTCTTGAAGTCCACCCATGTTTCTCTCCCACTTCCTCTCTCTCTCTCTCTCTCTCTCTCTCTCTCTTCTCTCTCTCCCCCCCCCCCCCCCCCCCCCACACACACACACACACTTTCCTGAAGAAGCATCGCAGTCAAGCTCCCATACCCCTGAGCCGGCGGTAAGCATGAAGGCCTCTGAGCCACAGCTTGCCACTATTTAAAGTGGGTTTAAACATGCCCTGCACAGAGTTATAGTGCAGATGAAAGGAGGTGATAGGGCCTGGTGTGTGGGAACAGTCAGTAAGTTGGGGACCAGCTCCTCTTGACCTGAAGGAATGGCCAAGGAATGCAAATGGAGCCACTCTCCACCTCCACCTGGAAAGCCCCAGGGGGACACTGTTAGTCCAATCCTGGAGAGCGAGTTTAGCCGCAGGGACCAGGCCCTCTGACTTTGGAGACCCAGTGAACCAAGAAGACACCTTTAGCTCCAGATAGCTGGGGAGAGCATCCGAGGTTAGTCCTCCAGGGCTGCTGAACGGGAATGTTTCAGAGTCAGTGGTGCCAGGTTAACTCTGGCCTTACCACTTGGCTGTGTGGCCATGGCCAAGTTAACCTAATTTCTGCAAGTCTGTCTCTTAACCTGCAAAATGGGAATAACGTTAGAACAGATTTCATAGGATCGGATGAGATGAGGAATAGAAGGGATATACGTGGTGTGCCTAGCAGGTAGTACAAGTTCAATACTAAATGATGACAGATGCTCTCTTTTGCAATGACACTGGGAGAGACAGTCAAGGTCAGAGTGAGTTTTCTTCCCTAGCTCTCAGTTATGGTTTCTGATCCCCAGATAGGAGGAGCGTCCAGCCGACCTCTGTCTGGCTACACCACAGGAAGGGCTGTGGTTAACTTTGGGGCCACCTTTCATGGTTCCCTGACACCCTGGTGGCTCAGAGCAGCAGAACCGGGATGAAGAGGGAACTCGCTCACTGACACATGAGGCCTGGAGGAGTGTCAACAGTGAGACGGGAAGTGTCAGGGGGTTAGAATGGCAGCCTTCAGCTCCCAAAGGCCTGTCATTTGCCAGAGCGGGTCTGACAGTGAATATGGGCTCCTACTGAAGGGTTCTTGGATAACAGGCAATAATAAAAGAGGCTGCCTCCTGAGGTAGTGAGCTCCCCGTCCCTGGAGAGTATGTAAACAGAGCCTGGTGGTAATACAGAGGGGCATTGAGCATCCCCTGAGGAGTGCACTGGAGGTCCCCAGCTCTCAGAGTACGTCAGGAGGGCTCAAGGTCAGAACCTACCCAGCATGCAGGGTCTTGGGGTTTCTGTGCACCTCTTCTTCCTTCTCTAAGGAGTTATTGTCCCTTCTCCCACCCCACCCCTCAGAGGACCCCTGAGAAAAGCAAAGACCATATGGGGGTAGAGTTTGTGCAGATTGTGAGTCTGGTTGGTTGAATGGTGTGAAGGTAAAGAAGAGGAGGCAGGTGATATACCTGTGGGGAGGGAGTGGGGGAAATGGGAGAAGAAAAAAGGAAAAAGAGGAGACAGTGAAAACAAAGAGAAATATACAAAGAGAGAGGGAGGAACAAGATAAACAGTAAAAGAGAAAAATGCTGAGAGGGAGAAACCAAAATGAGAGATAGGAGATTCACGGAGAGGAGGCAGGACTGAGAGCGGAGACAGCCCGCACCTGCAGCCCGCTCCTATCGCCCGTCCGTGCCGCCAGGCGTGGGTGGGCCGGGCACACGCGTGTGCGCTCACAGGCCCGGCTGCTGAGCCACTGTGTCAGTGCAAGCGTGTCAGCCCCGGGACGGGGATGAGCCGGCTTTTATCTCCTCCGGCTGTGCAGGATTTACAAGCTTTTGAAATTCAGGATTAATAAGAAGAGGCCGGTGTTTTAATCTATAATGGAACAGAAAGTATCATTATTGTTAAATAATGCACAGCCTGTCGTTTATTAAGAATTAATGGTTTATCGAGTGCTCAGGTTGCTGCAGCCTCCTCTGCCCTCGCAGGCCTGGGCTCCTAGCTGCTGGCCTGGCCGCCCAGCCGTGCCCCCCAAAGCCTGACTGGCACTGGCCGTGGGCAGGCTGGAAGAGCAGCACCCTGTCCAAGGGGGCCTGGGAGGCCCTGTGCTCTTGTCCCCACGCGTGTCCTCTCAGCAGCCTCTTCTCTCTGGGCGGGGGGTGGGAGCAGGACTGTGGAATTGGGGGGAGATGTGATGGGGCGGAATCCCCCCTCATGCCTTCAGCCTGGATCCGTCTCCCCCTTCTGAGGAAACAAAAAAGTGCTCTCACCGCTGAGGGCTTACCCATCCTACTTCTGGTTCTCGGTCTACATAATTCCATTCCACTCTTACACTGAGAGCTCTGGAAGTGATGGCAGTGGAGACACGAGGGAGGCCGAGGTCCCGGCTCCCTGTTTGCCCTCTGGGACCTGGAGGAGAAAGAGAAGCCCCCGTGGAGGACCTGCTCCCGGGGGAGGGGAACAGCATGTACTGAGAACTCTCTGTGGCAAGCATTTCACAGATGCCACCTCCTTGTAACGGACGTCACCACACTAGGAGGTACTGTTCTCTCCATTTTATAGATGGGAAACCTGAGGCTTGTGAAAGTAAAGCAGTCTGCCCAAGGCCACACCGCAGATGGCAGAGCCCAGCTATTCTATTTTATTCCAAAACCCTTTTCACTCCAGACCTTGGGCACCAGCTCTGAGCCACCCCAAAATGGGTGCTCAGACACAGCATTGGGAGAAGTGCTATAGGGTCTGTGTGTGTGTCACAGGGAGGGCGTTATGACTGCAGGGATGCCCCAAGCAACAGCGAACCCGGCATCTCCACCAGCTGGAAAGGGATTTATGGAGCCAGGGCAGGGATGGCAACCCAGGAGCCTGATGCCAGCTCAGCATCACAGCCAGACTCCACCCTCAAACCTCTGTGGCACAGCAGTCCCTGTCCTCTCCTGCTGTCAAGCTATAAGGTTTGCGCCTCCGGCCAGAAATACCCATGTCTAGCTGACCATGTGTCCACCATCTCTCTCTGAGGCAGGAGTCAGAGCTGTGTGGCCTTGGGCAAATTACCCAAACTCTCTGAACCTCTAGCGAATGGTAGTACCTGCCTGAAAGGGTTATTGAAAGTACTGAATGAGGCCGTCCGGCGTGTCTCAGTGGCTGAGCGCCAACCTATGAACCAGGAGGTCATGGTTCAATTCCCGGTCCAGGGCACATGCCCAGGTTGCTTGCTCGATCCCCAGTGTGGGGTGTGCAGGAGGCAGGCAGTCAATGATTCTCTCTCATCATTGATGTTTCTATCTCTCTATCCCTCTCCTTTCCTCTCTGAAATCAATTATATATATATAATTTTTTTTTAAGTACCGAATGAGAAGCACTCAGTGTTGATGTTAGGGGGTGAGAGTGGCATTGGTGTTGTCACTGATTCCAGCATGAGCACACTCCCGGCATCCACAGCCCACCAGCTCCCACCCCATTCATTCCTTCCACAAACACACCTCCTCTGGCCAGGCTGTGTGCTGGGCATAAGTGGGAACAAGCCAGAGGCCGTGTCTATTCCCAGTGCTCCCCTTCTCACCCTTCACTGCCCACTCCATCTCCATCTCAGCTCCTGTCCCAATCTCTTATCCCCGCCGTAGCAGTGCTACCTTCAACCCCATTTCAGCCTTGTACCCTTCACCAGCTCCCCTTCTACCCCATCTCAGCCTCATCTCTAGCCTCAGTATCTACCATACTCCACTCCCTATTTCATCCAAGTCATCCCTCTCCCCCTGGCCGGATCCCCAGCCCTTGCTCATCGTCATCGTTTTCTCCATCCCCAATCTTCCTTCCCATCTCCTTCCCGATTCCCATTCCAATGTTTTACTGCCGTTTCTCTCCTTTACCCCATCTCCATCTCCATCTCCCCCCTTCCCCATCCCCAGGCCCAGGACTCCTCCTGTTCCAGTTACCGAATGCAGTGGTCCCGACGGGGGCGGGGACACTGCCCCCAGAGGCCACTGCCCGAAAGTGCACCCCAGGGACTGAACCCCCACACCCCCTGGGCCAGTGCAGCCCAGAACCTGCCGTGGGTAGAGTCCCCTCTCTTGGCTGGAGCGGAGCGGGCAGGGCCTGACTGGGCAGCAAGCCAGATCCGCACCCCCCACCCCCCACCCCCTTCCCTCTCCCTCTGGGCGGGCCACCACGCTGGGACCTCGGCCCACAGCACTGCGCCTCACAGGGCTCCTGTTTTATTAACCTGCCTGTCGTTGCTCTCGCCACTGAATTCGGCCTGTGGGGGGGCTGGCAAGGGGGGTTTGGGGCTTTGCTGGGGAATCACCATGGAAACTGCAGCCTTGGCCAATCAGTGGGCCGGCAGCACCGAGTGCAGCAGGCGGCTTGGTCTCCGAAGCCTCATGCAGCCCGCAGGCTGACTCCAGCCTGACAGGCTCCCGCAGCCCCTGCTGCGGGAGAGGATGGGGGGGCGGGGGGGGGGGGACACAGGACCCTAGGGGAAGAGGCAGAGGCTGGGGAGTGTGGGTGTGAGGCCAAAGGACACTGAGGGTCAGACTAGAAGCAGGCCAGCCAGGCTGGTGAGGTGAATCAGAGACTCTTGGGGTGGGGGTTGGAGATTTCACCTCGGGAGCCGGAGGAAGAGGCCAAGTGTCCCCCCAGCTCTTGGCCGGAGGCAGGTTTCTCAGCCTCAGCCCTATTGACATTTGGGACAGGTAATTCCCTGTGTGGGGCTGCCCTGTGCACTATGGGAGCTTTAGGGGCATCCCTGGCCACTACCCACTAGAAGCTAAGAGCATCCCCCAAACACACCCAGGCATCGCCAGATGTCCCGAAGGGGCAGAACCGCCCGATGAGCTAAGCCCTCGCCAGGCAGCGGTCACCATTTGCGCCACGTGCTGCCTCTGAGCTGGCTTCCCTGAGGAGGAGAAGGAGAGAGGAGGAAGAGGGCAATAGTGGCAGTGAGAGAGAAAGGAAGAAGATGGGGGGCAGGAGGAGGCGGAAGGGCCTCTGGAAGTAGGGCTGTAGGAGAGAGGCACCCCGAGGGAGACGGGAGCTGCCAATTTGTGTGCGTGGATTAAATAAATAAAGCAAGAGTTCTAAGTGCTTTTCCTCGTTGAAGTTCCTTCAACCCGCTCCACCCTTCCTGGCCTCCCCAGCTACAGAAGTCCCACTGCCTTGGGCTCACGGGAGAGACCACATCCAAGGAGCCTTCCCTGGGTCTCTCCTCAGATTGATTTTTCTTTCCTCCAAGACTCGCACCGTGCTTCTCCCGCCCTGCTAGCACTCCGGGTGGTTCCCCCCGATCACAGGCGTGTCCTTCACGGAGGGTTTCCTATGTGTCCGGTGCTGCACTAAAGGCTTTAGGCACACTTTCTCATTTAATCTCCCCCACAGCTCCCCGAGGTCGGTAAAGATGAGGAAACTTGGGCTCAAGACCAGAAACTTGTCTGGAGTCACCCAATTAGAAATAGCAAAGCGAGGACTGACACATCGGTTTTCGTGACTCCCTGTGACATTTCTACCCGCCACTGTACCTTCTGCCGGCGTCCGTCTCCCCCATTATGTTAGACTGCCTTGCAATGCCCAGCACAGAGCTGGTGAGCAGCAGGCGCTTGAGAGCTGTTTGGAATTGGCTGGTGCTTCTAGAGGTCTGAGTGGGCGGCTGGACAAGTGGGAGAAGGCTGGAACTGAATTGGCAGCTGCAGCATGTTAGGTGCCACCTAAAGGCCCTTGGGTTTCCCTGGGGCCTGAATTAGCTGGGCCAACCCCATGAAAAGCAAAAGCTCCTGAGGCCACATCTCAGCCACACTTCCTCACCCAGCCCCCTTGGCTCTCAGAACCGGCCTGTGCCTCAATTCCCACGGACGCTGAGCATCCTCCCCTCCCCCTAGTGACCAGGGAGGGTCATGGTGGTGGGTGGCGGCGGTGAGCGTGCAGTTGGAGAGCTCACACACTGCCTGCTGGGCTTCTCTCTGAGTCCTGTTTCTGGGCTGCAAGGCCCTCCTTGGGGAACTGGAGCCAGGAGCCTCAGGGGGCAGTGTGACTGTGGAGCCTGGCCCCTAACCCAGACCTAGAGGACAAAGCAAGGCCCCTGCTCCCAAACCCCACCCCTCTCCCTGCTGCCCTATTGGAAGGAGGTTAGTGTAATCAGAGGCATTTCATCACAGCCTCCTCCTCGGTGCAGAGCCCACCCCATCCCTGCCTTACACTAAGCCAGAGAGGGTTGGAGGCTGAGGGGGTATCTGCCAGGAAGCTTCTTGTGGTGCCGTTTCTCGCTCAGGTTAGGGTTTTGATCTGGAATCCAGAAGCTGGAGTCCCAGGGGACTCACAACAGAAAGCTCCCCTACCCCAGACACACATACGCCATCCGCCGCCCCCAGGAACCTGCAATACTCAGTAAGCCTCAGCTTTGAAGGCAGGGCTCCTGACAGGCTGCTGTTCCCATGGCAACCCATCCCAGGCTGCCCTGCCCAGTGCTTCCCTCCACCTGCCTTCCTCCACCCTGAGCCCATATCATCTTCATTCATAGAACAAGAGCTGCTTAATGTGTACAAAGTGGACACTGCTTCCCCTTAGCTCTCTCCCCTGCTCTCCCCTTTCTCTCTCCTCTCATTCAATCGAGATTCATGAAACACGGGGAGAAATGGCTGAAAGAGTCAGAGCACAGGTAGGAATAGGACTGAACCAGGATGGATGGAGGGGTAGAATAGAAATGGGAAGGAGCCATGGCTCACTGCCCCCCCTGACCTGTGGAACCCCAACTGCTCCTCCCATTTCCAGCTCTGTCTCAGTTCATGGACCTGTGGGTCTTCCAGCTCCAGCTCTGAAGATCCAGGGCCCAGACTGGCTCCTTGATGGGCCCAAGACCTCAGAGCACAACAGGGCTGGATCTCAGCCTCCAGGCTCAGGTTTTCTCTCCAGGATCAGCCAAACTGTAGCTCAGCCCTGGAACTCAGCCCAGGAACACCAGGGCTGCTCCTCACCCTGACCCTGATGCTCCTTCTGTATGAGACACTGCCTTGCAGAAGCTGCTGGTGATAGTGGTGCTGGGGTGATGAAGTACTCCAGTGCACAGTGGGCTTATGGGAAGGAGTAGAGGGAGTCTCAGATCTCAGCCCTCCTTAAACAATGCAACCCCCCAGGGCTGGCTGAAGGGAGGCTGGCTTTCTGGCATTGGTAGGTGCAGTTGGAAAGTCAGGAGAGGCTTGCTCAGAGCAGCCATCAGTCCCATCTCTGCAGGAGGCCCTGAGCAAGTCAGCAACTCAGCTTCAGAATCACCCAGCCTGGGTTTGAATTATAATGCCCTAATTTATTCCCTGTGTGATGCTTACCTTCTCTGAGCTTTGATTTCTTTACCTAAACAACAGATGGTAATTCTATACATGTCTATGGCTAACATCCATGAGTCCTACATCCTTTCCAGGCACACTGCTTTAGATGCATTATCTCTTTTAATTCTCATAACAGCCCAGTGAAGTAGATAGATATCGTTATCATTATGTCTCTTCTACAGAGGGGAAACTGAGGCTCAGAGATGTTAGGATAAGTCAACTAGTGGGAGAGCTGGGCTTTTAATCCAGGCAGTGTGAGCTAATGTATGCAATAAATTGGAATATTCTCATTAGTGAGGCTCTACTGTGGTAGGCAGTGAGTCAGACATGAGCAAGGATGATGGGCCAGATACAGAAAAATCAGCAGGGCAGAAAGCTGGGGTGCCCAGCAAGGGGCAGAATTGGGAGAACAAGGACCTTGCCCCAGGGTAACCTTTCCTCCTCCGGTATATCCTCCTATATCCTCTGGTCATGCAGTTTGCCCCCCACCCCCTTCCCTCCCTGAAGATAACATCTAGGCCTCAGTTGCATTTCAGCTCTAGGCCCTTAGAAAAGCAGCAAAACCAGAAAAGCCATGGTCAGGGCTGCCTCAGGACCAGCTGCATTGACTAATGACCCCTGCCCTGGTTCTGACCAATCAGTGGAGGCCAGACCCTGAAAGAGTGCATCTGGAAAACTGCTGGATCTTCTGCTAAAACCCTCCCCTGAGATCTGGAGAGAGAGAAAAGTCTTCAAGACAAAGGACCCAGTGAGAGCTCTCCCTCTAGGCAGCACATCCATGCTTTCCCCTTCCCCACATCCCCCACAGGCACGCATCTCCTGAACTCTAAGGGACCTATGAGCCTTGCAACCAGGGGAGCAATGGACAGTGGCAGCTCATCCCGGGCTAACACCCTGACCCTGTCTCCAAGGCCCCATTTTACATGACTTCCCAGAGAACCAAAGCATCACAGCCTAGGCCCTCCTGTTGCTTCTTCTACACTAAGCCCTTCCTTGTTTCACTGTCCTGAGTGTGCTTTTGCTGTGGCCAACAAATTCTTACTTGTTTTGCTATACTTGGCCTCTTGATTGAATTTTTTCCTTCAAGAAGACAAGAGCCGAGATCTTATCGGATCGCAAATGACTGATATAGGGGCTGTATCTCTTACATCCTTCATTCTGAAGATGCCCAGCCTCCCCCAGCAACCAAGACTGTGTGCTTCTAGGCAAGAATCTGGGGATGGGGGACCCAGGCTTGGTGAGGTAGGGGATGTGGTAGGTATAGGAGGGAGACTAGCTTTGGTCCGGAGAATGTCTGAACTGGCAGGGTTGTAACATCATCTCTAGGCCAACCCAACTGTAGAAACAGAGCAAGAAGGTAAGGCCTCAAGGAGAAAGTGACTTGTACACAGTCACTAGGTAAATGGGCAGCTCCACCCCTCTTCCCCATCACATGCAGCCTTCAGACAACAGGTCAAGGTCAGGGGAGGCTTAGACATTAGACTAGAAGAGTGGGGAGAGGGAGGGGGAAGCAATTCTTTCTACTTGGGAAACTGCCCTGGCACTCAAACCCACCCAACCACACTGGCAGTTTCCCTGCCTCCCTGTGGCCCACCCCAGCTTCTCCAGCTTCCGTGGGTCCCTGAAAGAGCCCCACATTCCTCAAGAACATCTGAACAAGAACATCTGAATGCTGGAGCCTAACCATCCCCCTATCCTCCAACTTGAGTGAATATGCCGAACAAACAGCATTGTTCCCCATACAATGCACACAAAGAACTTGGGAATTCACAGAATGGTCCTGAATTTCAGCTTCCTTCCCCTTCAAGCCCTGGAGAGATCCATTGTCTATAAACTGTACTTAAAATATTCACCATTGCTCCAGCTGGGGAGCTACTTAAGGCACTCGGAAGAGCCTACCCCCACCCACCCTCAGTCCCTCCTCCCCTGTCCTTGCAGAGCAAGGCAGAGAGGAGGGGAAGAGCAGTCACCAAGAATGAAGCTAGAAACGACCCTGTTCCCCCATGTGCCCCTCGGTGCCTGGGGCTCCCATTTTGCAGTGGGAAGAACTGACTAGCAGTGGGATTGAGGGGCCTGATCTGTTGGTAGACCCCTAATCACAGTATCTTGGCACTGAAATGAAGACTTCAGGGCCCCAATCTCTCTTCTGTCTACTTACAGACCTCCAGGACAGGGAACGCACTACCTTCTAAGGTATCTTTTTCATTCCTGGAAGAAATTATAAAACCTTCCTTAGAAGGATCCCCATTACCTCCGCATAACCGCCCAGTCCTTCACTTTCTGGCTCCCATATTAAGTTGGCCTTCCTCTGGACCTTGACAGGCCTCCTGGAATTTGAAGGCTCCCATTATAGTACCCCTGAGGCTTTCTCTCTCCAGGGCTAAGCAACGCTGCCCTCTTTCCCCAGATCCCATTAGTCTGTGGTTTTGAGTTGCTTTCTCATCGTATTCCCCTCCTCTGTGGTGTCTGGTATGTCACTGGGACTCTCAGTAGAGCTGACCCCAGCATCCATAAGTATTTACAATTATTTATTCAGTAAGTGTTTATTAAGAGCCTTCCAGGTACCAGGCATTGTCTAACAGCTGGGGATATAGACAAGATCCCAGCTCTCCTGAGGCTTATAATTCTGTGGGGAAGTCAGATACTAATATCAGATAAGCACAAAAATTAATACCTAATTACCAAGCGAGATACGGGATCTAACTGAAGGAACTTGGTAATATGAAAGCATGCAACAGTGGAGGGAGAGAGGTGGACCACCCTAAGCTCCCTGACATCGAAAGGATATAGGCTTTAACTAGAGAAAGAGAGTAGGGAACAGCATTCAAGGTGATGGGAACAGACTATGCAAAGGTCCTATGGCGGGAGGGAGCTCAAGGAACTGAAGAAGCCAGTGGGGCATAGGGGCAGGGTTGTAGTCCTCAGGGAAGAGTTGAACTTGATTCTAAGAGTAATGGAGAGATATAAAGGTGTATATGCAATTAAGAGCTGATTGAAATTTGCCTCAGAAAGATCCCAGAAGTGGCTATATCCCACAACAGTTCTAAGCTTTTGTACTTGCTGTTTCCTCTGCCTGGGATAATCTGTTCCCAGGTTTTTCTGAGGCTGAATTGTTCTCATCATTCAGGATTTTGCCCAACCCACCCAACCTAAAGGAACTCCTGCTGCATGCCCTGTCACTCTCTATCCCTTTATTTTTTATAGCACTTTCACAGTCTGAAAATGAATTAATTATTTCTTTGCATGTTTGCTTTTTCTCTCTGCTCTCACTGAGAAAACCAGAAAAGAAGTTATATATGGGCAGGAATTTTTTCTGCCTTAGTGACTACTGCATTATAACCTTGACATAGTATTGGCACATAGTAGGTCCTCAATAAATAATGAATGGCCAAACAAATGAATTACTACTGAATGTACTCCAAGATAAAAGGACTTGTGTTTACCCACCAATACACATATATAAATGTATAGATACTTATATGCAAATGCATTATGTGCCTGCAATCACACACAGATGCCCCTTGCTTACATGACCGCCTCTCAGGGGGCCTTTTAGACAATCCAGAGTCATGGCCTGTATAGTTCATTGTACTGGTTCAGCTAATCAATACCCACCCCTCTGGCTAGACGAAGACCTGTACAGGAAGGCATGTCTCAGGTCAGCTGCTGATTACTCAAAGCTGAGGGTGGAATTTTAAGTGCCCTATGGGAGGAGCAATAGAAAAAAATCTGTCCGTGTGGCCTGAAAGAAGTAGAGCCTCTCACAGGCTCCATCTCCCCCACTCCCCATCCCACTCCACCACCCCCACCTTCCTATCCAGCCCACCTCCATTGTTCCCCATGTCCTATTCTCCTGGGAGCGGCTGAACCGGGCATTGTGTGGGAGCTAAAACAGTGAGATTAGAATTTAGTGGGATTCACGGGGTTTAGGACTTCGACAGACAACTTTTTAACGTATTTACTGACTTACTGAGTACCTACTAAGAGCAAGGCATGGCTAGGGACTGCCACACTCATTCATAGCAGGTGCTTCAGGGCAGGTTGTGGAAACCTTAGGGGTAAAGCTTTGTGTTCCCCAACTACACATGGGCTGGAGTGGGTTTGGGGGGCACAGCTAAGTCCCAGGTGGGGCGCACTAGGATAGCTTATTGCAGTATTATTTAAAATAAAGACCACATTGTGTATTTACTATGTGTTAGGACCTTTTTACATGGGTTTTCTCACAACCTTCACTGTAAGCCTGTGTGTATGTGATTGCTGTTATCATCCCATTTACAGATGGGAGGTCTAAGGGTCAGGGTAGTTAAGCAACTTGCTCCAAGTTTCAATCTCTATTAAGTGGCAGAGTGGATTTTCAAGGTCAAGAGGAAGGTGCAGACCCTTGCTCTTAACCAGAATGGTAGTCATAGCTATGTCTGAAGCAAAGGTAGAACTTGGGTGGGCAGGTAGAGGTCCATTCTAGGAGGAGGCCATAGCTGGAGCAAAAGCTGACAGGCAATGCTGCCAGGTCTGCCTGGTTTTTAGTAGTCTGCCATGACCAAGTAACCACTTGAGCTAAAGCCCACCCAGGTCTGCCTGTTTTTAAAAGTCTCTGGCAGCCTGAGATCTTGGGAAATTAAAAAAAGAAAGAAAGTCAGCTATTGCAGACTTTTTCCTCTTTTTGGCCTTTAGCAGATTAGCCCCAGGATGGATTCCTACCCTAGGTATGCCTTTCTCCAGTCCCCCAAATAGAACTTCATGCAAGAGTGGACATGGAGGTTGGGGGAAGGTACTTCAGATGAACTGGTCTTTGCTCTACCCTGGCTGGAGATGGGGGCCACGTGGTGATACTCTCTGGGCCAAGCTGGTCCTCTGCCCATCTGCATCCCTGCCTCCTGACTCATTTCATTCCAACCAATAGATTCGTAGTATGCAAATTTGATGAATAGGCAAAGAATGATTGGCTCATTTTCCCCTGATGTAATAATGCTGCTATTCAAATAATTCCTATGTACCCCCCCCCCCCAACCCCAATTCAGGGCTTTTGATTATGTTTCTGGCAAAAAACTCCATCTCCTCTATTTCCCCTTTTCCCATTCTGAGTTAGCAAGTCACTTAAAAATGCCTGATCCATCTCCCAAGGGTTGGGATGTGTGGAGGACCAGGAAGCCAGCACCCTTAGGCCCAAACTGCTGACCTGCTGGGAGGCCCCACATACCTCTGCTAGCTCTAGTAGTATCAAATCCAGGATTACAGAGCCCATTTACTAAGAGATTCTGGGAGAATCCATGTCCAAAGGCTTCCTGAAACCAAACCCCAGCATATAGACTGTTCCTTTCAGCCCCTAATTTAGTAATTCTATTGAGAAAGAGAGATTGTGGGGTTTTTTTATTTGCTGTGATTTATTCTTTATCATATAAATAATAATAATTTACACAAAGCTCTACCCCAAACAGAAGAGAATCTGTACATAAAAATAAACAAAAATTAAACTGAGCTGGGCCTGGTGCCCAGAAAACCAGCCAACTCCAAACACACTAGGGGGAAAATTCTTCCAGGTCCTGGGAGCTCTGGGGCCTTGGCTGGAATTCTGGGTGGAAGCTTTGGTCCTGGAAGCCATTGCCTCCTGTTACCTCAATCCTGTACCAGACAATGGCACCCCCTGGCAGCCAGTACTCACCAAGAGCCACCCCACATGCTCTTTGGGCTGGGAGGTGGGTGGAATTTGGACCCAAAGGAATAATCAGTTTTAAAAATTCCTGGCCAGTGTTGCTTGCTGCTGTTTTCAGGGACTATAAGAGCTACTGTGGCCCTAGCTGGTTTGGCTCAGTGGAGAAAGCCTTGGCCTGAGGACTAAAGGGTCTCAGGTTCAATTCTGGTCAAGGGCACATGCGTGGGTTGCAGGCTTCATCCCCAGTGGGGGGTGTGCAGGAGGCAGCCAATCAATGATTCTTTTCATCATTGATGTTTCTATCTCTCTCTCCCTCTCCCTTCCTCTCCGAAATCAATAAAAAATATCTATATATATGAAAGGCTAATATGCTAAGTGTCCCTCTGACCAGTCGTTATGATGCACACTGACCACCAGCAGGCAGACGCTCAATGCAGGAGCTGCCATGATGTGTACTGGCCATTTACAAAGAAATGGCACCACGGACCTGGCACCCATGAAGCAACACTCAGCTTCCCCAAAATGAGACACAGGCCCCGCCACCACCCCGGAGCCACAGCCCACCAAATTGCAGCCAATGCTGCCAAGACCCCATGGCGCAAAATGCAGCCCACAGCCCAACCCAGCCCTGAAATGGTCACTGTGGGCGCTGGGTAATGACATCATGTAGCAACACCTGGCTTCCTCTTCCTAGCAACTAGCCTCCTTGGAGTTTCTTCAGCCCAGGAACCTGACTTGCTTTATAGCCAGGTGCAAACATTTTACACTTTACCAAATGTCTGTGAAGTGTTTTCCAGTGCCTCATCTCATTTGATCCTCACAGAAGTTCTGGAGTAGGTAGATAGGAGACTTGGTAGAATCCTATTTTTCTTTTTCTTCATTAGCGAGAACACAGGGATTTTGAAAGTTTAGAAACTTGACCCAACTGAAAAGAAATAAGAAATGGTGGACCTTGAAAATGACTTTAGGTTTTCTCACTGCACAGAATATAGTCAAACACTGCTGCAGTTAAATATTTTACCCTTTGTTCTCCCTGTGTGATCTACAATAATAATCTGCTTTGTGTTGATATTTACTGCTGTGTTGCTGACAATTACCTGAAAGAGAAATTGGGTTGTTTCACTGGGTTGGAAAAAGTTTAGCTAAATCAGAAAGCAGGTCTAATTAAGCAAGTTTATTCTATATATGCATATATATATATATATATATATATACATATATATATATATATCTCCAATGTTCAAAGGCTATTAAATTGCATTGTTTACCCATATCTTCAGAAAAAAATCACTTCTACTGTTGTGGTAAACAACCTGCTTCCCTATTTATAATGGTCTGGCCCTCTAGCAACTTCAGCGTGAAATTATAGCTAATTTGCCTACAAATGTCAGGTGGTCATAATAATCTGGCCACTCAGTGTATATAAAAGGCTAAGTTGACTTGCATATGCACAATACATATGAAGCTCTTGCTGGTGCCAATCGCACACATGTGTTTTGATCTGTCGTTGTCAATCATGAATTTGGTTGACACTCCTATTATAGAGAAAGGGCAAATAGTGATATTAAAATATTTCTTCTAATTAATTTCCTTTCAATGTGCATGAATCCATGCACCGGGCCACTCGTGTGTGTGTGTGTGTGTGTGTGTGTGTGTGTGTGTGTGTGTATTTAAAGAGCTACTATGGCTAGGAAGATGGGGTACTGGCCAACACCCACCATGGGTGGAAGCTGCCTACAATTCCATCTCTCCCCTATGGTTCATTAGAGACACAGGTTGGGCAGAATATCCTCTGATCTTTTCTCTTGAAGCTTTGACCCCACTCCCTGGAGGCTTATTATTTCTATAGATATTGAAAGATGACAAGCAGTCTCCTTGGCCATTGATTAATTTCCCTCAACAGACGTGTTTTGGCTGCTTACGATGTCTTTCCCCATTACCCCACTTATTTCCAGAGAAGCCTCTAAAAGGAAGACTGTCTTCCCACGTTCTGGCTCTGTACCTTTACTCGAGGGGGAGTATATATACCTGGAGGAGATTGTAAGCCCTCTCCTCCTATCCCAAGGCAGGAGTTATATCTGTGTTAGTCTCTAAGTTCAGTCACTTGCAATTAAGGATTTTGTATATGGTGAAAGTGATGCTAGTAGTTGAAAGTGATGATAGCAGAGATGATGAGGAAGATCAAGAGAAAGGGGAGTGTGCTGACAATTCAGAGCCTGCTCTGTGTCTGGGGCAATTATCTGGGTTAGAATGAAACGAAAAAGGAGAAAATGATGGATTTTGAGGTGGCCATGATGGCAACGTGATGGCGAAGATAAAGAACAGGAGAAGGGAAAGGGAAGGGAAATGTGTGCAGCTGAAGCTTCTGGTGAGAGCAGCAGCATAAAGGGGTTAAGAGCCAAGATTCTGGGCCAGACATTCTAGTTTCAAATTTTCCCTCCACCACCTATAGTTTAAGTTAGTTATTTGACCTCTTTGAGCCTGAGCCTCCCCATCTGTAAAATGGTGTTGTGATGAGACATGAAGGTTGCTGGGAACGCATGCGAAGTGCTGGTGCATGGGGTAGGCAGGAACTCACGGGGTTGCTGGGAACGCATGCGAAGTGCTGGTGCAAGGGGTAGGCAGGAACTCACGGGGTTGCTGGGAACGCATGCGAAGTGCTGGTGCATGGGAAACACTGTGTGAGGCTGGGTGGTGGCAGGTGCTGATGGGGGTTACAGCTAATCCAGAGTGAGGGCCACAAAGCACAGCAGGCAGCACTGGAAGGTTTAGGAGATCTTAGTCTCTCACTTCATGTGACCCCTTGTCTAGGCCTCGGTTGCCTTGTGAGTGAAATAATTGGAGTGAACAATATTAGGACCTCAAAAGTCCCCTTGAGCAGTAAAGCTCTACATGTGTGACTAATACATGGTCCTGTGGGAATATCTGGGCCCGGGCAAGACCTTACAGGTCTGGAGGTCCAGGTGTTGATTCAGCAGGCATGCCTGGACCAGGGGTCAAACAGAGGGAGATGCTGAGCAGGTTGCATCAACCTCCTTCTAGGGGTAATGGAGAGCTGAGAGGTGAGCTTCTGTCTGGGGGAGGGGCTCCAGCTGCTCCTCATGCCAACACAGCTGCCAGGCCCCAAAGTGCAGCCCTGATGGGGCCATGCTGCAGATCTCAGTTATACTGTGACTATGGCCGTGTTTCCCTAACAGAACCAGCCTTGCCCAGTTGTGACCCTTGTTCACATTCTCCACCAGTCTCTTCTCCCCAGCCCTTCCACGCCCCCCTTCCACCCCCCACCCCCCCACCCCCGCCTAGGATTGGAGAACAGCCATGAGAAGCAAAGGTCAGGCCTAATTAAACCTTTGCGGACTTCTGTTTGGACCTGGCCTAAGACAGTCAGAGCCCTCTACTGCCTCCAGAACCAACAGGCAGCTTTCAGAGGCTGCAGGGGAGGGATCAACCACAGGAAGTTCTTCCTCATTCCTGCCCCAGAGGGAGCCCCTGCTTTGGGTTCATTGGCCCCTGAAAGTGAAAGGTGGGGGTCGGGCGTGGCCTTCAGTGCCAAGGACCCTTCATCAGTCCTTCACCTCTCCTCCTGACAACATACTGTGGCTCTCCAGCATTAGCCACGCCCCCTCCTAAAGGAGGAAGAAGAGCCCGCCCTCTGTGCCATGGGTTCCAGGCCTGGGATTGTCATTCATGCCCAGTCTATGGTTGTAACATGATTTCATCTAGGAACTGAGGCCTGCCTGCTGGTCTCTGCCCTTCAGCCTACCCCTTGGCTCAAGTCCCACTCCATCTGGGCTCACTGGGCTGCGGGCTGTGTTTTTGTACATTTGCATTTGGTTGGTGCTTAAAAAACATAATACAAATATTAATAATCCACTTACTGTGTGCCAGTCTTTATGCTAGATGTTCCACATGCATCGTCTCACGGAATCCTCGCTTACAGATGGGGAAACAGGCTCAGAGAGGTTAGGTCCCTTGTTCAAGGTCATGCAGTTGGAAAACATCAGAGTCTAGATTTAGATTTACAGACCTCCTGATGCCAAGGCAGTGCTTTTACCCACCAGGCTATGCACCTCCCCCCTGGTGGACATAAGGTCCTCTTCCTGACCCTCGACAAACAAGGTGTGCTGAGGACTGCATGGAGAGCCAAGGAGTGGCCGCTCTCAGGCCTCAGATCTGCCTGTCTACCTGGGGCTGTCCCCCCAGGAGCCTCCCAGGGAAGCTGGAGCAGAGCCCAGGGCTCCCCAACAGCTCAAGGAGCTGCCAAGTCTCTGTTGAGTCAGCAAACACCCATCTTTAGGCCCCACCATGAGCTCACTATGAGAACTCCCCCAAAATCTCTTAGCCCTTGCCCCCTCCATCAAAGTGACCCTCCAACTGCTTTCTTCCCTGTTACCTCTTCTCCCTCCAGAATGTTCTCTGCAGCCCCCCCCCCCCCCCCCCGGCTTCCTTCTGCCTGCAGCCCAGACCTTTATTAGACTGGTCAGCCTGCAAATCACACAGTTGGGCTTCTCTTTGGGGTCCCAGCTTCAGACACATCTCTGCATCTTGCCTGAATTCTATAAATCAAATAAAGACCTGTGTCTCCTGGTGGCTCCTCTGGGCCCCCCTCCCCCTCCTCCCCGCAACTTCTCCCTGCTCACCAGCTCACCAGCTGCACAATGCAGTCAGGGGAGGGGGTGGACCAGCAAAAGCCAGCTTGCTTCTGAGGCTGAAAAACAGAACTGTAGGAAATTAACAGGCTAAGAAATGTCTGCTCCGCTCTGTGTTTGTTTTGCGCCCTCAGTCTTTCTCTCTGCAGCTCCCTCCTCCTGCCCCTGCCACCTCCCCTCAGCATGGGTGCCCGGGGCTGGGGATTGGGGGGGACTGTGCAGGAAGGTGCATCTTATTGTGTGTGTGTGTGTGCGCGTGCTCCGTGTATGTGTGTTCCTGCTTGTGTGTGTTTCTGTGTGTGTGTGTGTGTGTTTCTGTGTGTGTGTGTGTGTGTTCAGGGATGGCAGACCTACCCCTCCTTCCGAGGCAGCTTAGCCAGAAACGCCAGAGGCAGAGACAATTGTGCGGGCAGGGATGCTGAGCACAGAGCCGGTGGAGCCCGAGGGCAGGCGGAGAAGCACCACACAAGAAATTGATTCCATTAAAAAGTAATCTTAAATTTAATAAAAGTTATGATTTGATTATAGCCACAGAACCTACAGGCAAGAGGGGAAGGGGATGGATTCTAGTGATGGATAAACAGAAAGGGGGGGGGGGCAAGGAGGGGGAGGGGCGGGAGAGAGATGCTTAGGTTTGAATGGATGAGAGAGAGGATGGAAAGACCTGGAGGTGGGGAATGAGACCACTTTCTTTCCCTCAGACAGAAGAAAAAAGCCTGTGGCTGGTTTCCAAAGAGGAAGCAGAGTGAGGAGCGAGTGAAGATCCCAGGAGCTCTCTGGAGATGGAGCAGTTGGAGGAGGCTGGGGCAGGGAGGCAAGGCCTGGGAGAGGTGGCTATGCAGGGGGGTGGCCCTGAGCCCTGGGAAAGTAGGTGAAGAACTCACAGCAACAGCTTAGCAGTCAGACAGGCAGTCCTGGTTTTAGATTCCAGGTCAGCCTCCTGCTAGTACTGAGACTTAACCTTTCAGACCCTCAGTTTTGTCTTCTGCTAAATGGAGCTATTTGTGAGGATGAATGACATTATACAGGCACAGTATCTGGCATCTGCTAGGCGCCCAGTAAAGAATAGTTCCCTCTCCATTTCTCCCCTACTGGGGGGCCAGAGCTCCCACCCAGCCCTCTCCCACCTATTTGCAAGCCCTGGAAAACCCCACTCTTTTCATTTAGTCTTTTTGCAGTGGTGGGACTAAGTGGCCTGCATCTCCTATCTCAACATGGGGAGTTGGATCTCCTGGGTAGAGTCTCATTGTTTGTCTTTGCCCATCTCTGCAGCATGAGAGGGCATGGGCAAAGGGCAGCCACTTGCTCTAGGACCTGCTCTGTCACGGGCTAAGGGACTCTCTGGATAACACATTTCCCTGCCCCCCAATACCTTTTGTCTCCCCCAGAGGCACAGAGCTAAAACTCTCCTGACCCCTGAGAAGTATCCCTGGGGTGAGACTGCTCAGGCCCAGCCCGCACCACCATAACTAGCTCCTGCTATGCATAGCATTTGGCTCTCATGCATGCCTCCTGTTCATTCCTTCCAACAAGCCTGGGCCCTATCTCCGGACCCTGTCTCCGGGCCCTGCGGAGGGAGTCAGGGGCCTGCAGGGTCAGCACCAGCATTGGTGAGTGGGGCCTTGGCAGGAAGCCAGGGCATCACTGTGAGATGCTAAGTGAGGCAAGAGCCAGAGCTCTCAGCTCCCCCAGACTACAGGAATTGGGAATCAGGAAGTATAGTCACGGGAGCAGGAGTCTCCAGGGTACACAAGACATCATTCTGGGGATGATATGATCAAGTCTGCTCAGTCATCTCCCCTTCCAGGCTGTTTTCAGCAAAGCATCTCCACCTGAATTCATTCCCACCCTTTGGCATATTAAAGACACCTGCTGGTTGGAGACATTGAAGAAGCTAGTGGTCTCGGTATCTCCATTTTACTGATGAAGAAATTGAGGTCAGAAAGGGTAAGCTATTTCCCCGAGACCACACAGCTCATAGTAAATGGATCTGGGACAGAAAACCAAGTATTCAGACTCCAATAACGGAGCTCATTCTTACCAGGCCCCCACAGCCTCCCCAACCAAGCCATCACCCATCATGACTACCTCTACCGGAGCCCTTGTCACCACTGCTGTCCCCAGGCTGCTCAGCTCCACCCCTTTTGCCAAAGTCACCACCCTGGTCCCCATTGTAGCAGCCTCTGGGTTCACCCCTCTTTCTCTTCCAGGAAGGGCAGTCCAATCCTATATTCTCATGTCCCATGTAGTCTCCAGAAGGAAGAAACGACAGCCCTGCAGGTTGGGGGAGGGCACTCGGGGAGAGTGGCATGCGGCGACCTATTGCTAAGGGGCTCTAAGCACTGCTAGGGCTCCGACTGGGACTATGGACACAATCTGGCCATTACCCCCAAAAGATGGCCACCCCTACCAGCTTTTCAGACCCCCTCATGGAACCACCCTTCCCCTGAGTTGAGATGAACAGGCCATCCCGGGCCAGGGTCTCCAACTTGGCAGCCCTGCAGCTTTC
The DNA here is from genome assembly GCF_964212035.1 of Myotis nattereri. Taxonomy (NCBI): domain Eukaryota; kingdom Metazoa; phylum Chordata; class Mammalia; order Chiroptera; family Vespertilionidae; genus Myotis; species Myotis nattereri. The sequence continues at coordinate 83,016,807 of NC_138080.1, forward strand.
TGTGCACACGCAAGCATGTTGGCTAAGACAGATCTCACTCGGCTGCCCAGCAGTCCTATCTGCTGTATGTGTTCTCGTTCTGTTCTCTGTGCAGACAACCGTCCAGCCACATCTTTGATAAAACCTAGCCATTCCTCATGTTTTCTTTAGGAGCGTTCCCTCCTCCTCCTGTGCAAAGACTGAGAACATGGGGGACAGAGGCTGGGTGAAGGGGTCATTTAGTCAAAGGTCCCCAGTGGATGTGTTCTCAAAAGCAAGTCCTTATGCTTTACTTGAAATGGTCCTTCGCTCCAAGAATTGCCTGGGCGACCTTTAGAAGGAGCCACCATGGAGTCCTAACTTCTGTATGACATTCACTAATAAATCACCTATTCTGGCCTCTCCCCAGAGCTGGCCTCCCCTGATGAATGCACAAGGGGGTCCAAGCAGGGAAAGGATTCTAACACTGGCCAAGATCCTACTGTGTGCCAGGCCAGTGCTAGAGGCTTGACCTAGAGGATGCCATTTGATCCTCCGAACAGCCTTGTGAGGCAGCTCTTAAGATCCTACACTTTGCAGTTAAGGAAAAAGAAGCTCAGATAGGTTAAGTGAGTTATCCAGGATCACACAGAAAGAAGATGGCAGAGCCAGGACTTGAACCTGAACATGTAGACTTTGATTTGAACCCGAACATGGACTTGAAAAGCCCATGTTCTTTCCACCCAGGGTACCTTTCATCTCCGGTTCAGCCCCAGGGAGGGCTCCTTCACAGGAAAAAGGTCTCCACTCCAACTTGGCAGTATCTTTCAAAATGAAAAATTCATACACATTTTGAGCCAGCAATCTCTCTTCTAGGAATGAATCCTCAAAACCACGCCTACATGTGCACAAGATATAATAGGTGTTCACTGCACAAAATGTATTAGATGTTCTTGTTTGCAACCATAATAAAAGAAACAACCTAAATCAGTGGTTCTCAACCTTCTGGCCCTTTAAATACAGATCCTCATGTTGTGACCCAACCATAAAATTATTTTCGTTGCTACTTCATAACTGTAATGTTGCTACTGTTATGAATCATAATGTAAATATCTGATATGCAGGATGGTCTTAGGCAACCCCTGTGAAAGGGTCGTTCGACCGCCAAAGGGGTCGCACCCACAGGTTGAGAACCGCTGACCTAAATGGTCATCAATAAGGGAGTGGATAAATAAACAGAATTTTCATGTATCTGTGAGAAAGGACAAGGCAGCCCTGGCCAGGTGGCTTAGTCGGTTAGAGCATCATCCCATACACCAAAAGGTTGTGGGTTTGATTCCTAATCAAGACACATACCCAGCTTGCAGTTCAAGACCCGGTAGGGGCAACAGATCAATGCTTCTTTCTCACACTGATGTTTCTCTTTCTCTCTCTCTCTTTCTCTCTCTCCCCCTTCCTCTCTCTCTAAAATCAATAAAAACATATTCTCAGGTGAGGATTTTTAAAAAAGAAAAGAAAGGACAAGGCAGACCTGGAGTGGCATGGAAAGCTCTTTAAAACAGGGGAACAACAATACTTAAATATTATTTATATTTAAAGGTACAGTGGAACCTTGTTTCTCAAACTGAATTCGTTCCAGAAGGCTGTTTGAAAAACGAATCACTTTTTCCCATTAGAAATAGTGTAAATTGAATTAATCCATTCCAGACCCTCCAATGAGTCCCTGTTTTAACCTTTCTTATATATGGTACATGTCTATTGTACTGTTTAATCTATAAATAAGCACTTTAAAAACAAAAAGGACATGAAATGTAAATTTAACAAAAAGGAAAGAAAATGTACGGTAAAAATGAAAATTTAACAATAATAATAATAAGCAGCAACAACAGCACACAAAAACATGAAAGTATTCACAGCGTGAATACGTGATTGTAACGGTGGTAAACTGACTTATACTCCTTTGTTTGTTGCCCGAGAAACTTGTGATTGATCACATACTAATAGCTGTCAGTGTGGAAGGGTTGTCAGGTTGAGAAGCAAATTATTCAAGATGGGAGATGTCCGAGAATCGAGGTTTGACTGTATTATGTCTTATATGTGTGTGTGTGCGTGTGTGTGTGTGTGTAGTTTATGTGGTTTCACTTTAAGGAATCAGTTGTTTTCCAGAGGGAAAGTGGGAGAAGGTGAGGAAGGGTAAAGAAGGAAGTAACTCCAAGGCCCTGGAACCAACCCTCAGCACGCCCCATCTTTCTTTAGGGCTGTGTCCTCTTCTCATCCCTGAGGGTTCCCAGTGCAGACACCACTGTTCCTGGAACAAGGGAAGGGAGTTGTTTCCTATCAATGCTAGGCATGACTTCCTGCTACCATTCCCCTCCCCACCTGGCACTTCCTGCAAGCAGCGTAGATGAGGTCTGAGGTCGGGGTCCCAGGAGATCATCTTGTCCTCTTTGGACTGCATCTTGTGATGTGTTGGAACTGTGCAACCTGGACCGTGTGTGAGTCAATCCTGTGACTTAGTTCCTCCTCCTGTCTCTTGTTTATCACTAAATTTAGTCTCCTGTAAATCAGATGAGGTCTGGGGACATCTGATAAGGAGGGGGTTGGGAGGGTGTGGAGTGCATGTGATGAGCAGGGATTGGTTGAAGGTTTTCAATTGTCTTTAAAGATCTGTCTTAGGATGAGGTTTACAACAAAGAGCTATTAGTAGGAACACCCATTGCAACTGGGTGTTGACTGTGGAGATAAACTCCAACTAGCTGTGCCTTCCTCTTCACCCCATGGAGAGGCACACGCTGCACAGACTGGGGGCTCAGAGAAACTTCTATCATTATGCAGGTAGACAGCCTTGTAGCAATAGAAAAGCTTTCACCACCCCCTCCAATTGGCCTGGAGAATTGTCTTTGGTTGTATGTTCTCTCCAATAAACTCTGATATTCCTGTTTCACTGTTGAAATGACAGTTCAGTTATCCTAATGGACCAGTCCTCCCCCTCCTCTTCACACACCTGCTTTCCCATCAGACTCAGTCCTCATCCCTGCATATCTCTCTCTCTCTCTCTCTCCCTCTCCCTCTCCCCCCCCCCCTTTTCTGTTTCTCTAAGTTGACTTAGAGTCTCTTGGATATCAATTCAACTCAAACTGCCTAAGCTTCTTGCTCACCTAACTGAAAAGCCCAGGGATAGACTTCAGGAATAGCTGGATCCAGGCACTTAGATGATGTCATCTGTCATCTGTCTCTCTCCAAGTCTTGGGTGTGCTCTTTGTGTTAGCTGTACTCTCTGGTAGCCAGTCGGAACTCCCCGGGTGGTTTAAGCAGGTCCAGGCTTCAACCTAGCAATGTGACAAACCCAGTGGATGAAAGCACTCCTTTTCCAATCGTTTAGCAAAAGATCCAGTGCTGATCTTACTAGATCAACTTTTATTGAGTCATGTGGCCCAGGGACAGAAGGCACAGGTGGTCCAGCTCCAGCCATGTGCCCAACCTAAGATCTGGGCTTATGTCAGATAAAACCAGGCCCTTGTAAACCACCTAGACAGACACAGGGAAGGGGTGAGTCCCGGGGGGAAACCTGGGAGTGCTCTCAGCGTCAGAAGGAAGATGGGAGAGTGGGATGGCAGATCCATGTGACACTGACCAGAGAGGTCTTCCCTTCTCTGGGCCTTAGCTTCCTCTCTGGTGTGGTGATCAGATCTGAGTCTCTGCTTTTGGACACTCTTGCAGCCTGGTTTCTTTTCATAGCCTTGGGCAAGTTAAAGCAGCTCCCAGATATTTCTGAGCTCTCAGATCTTTCCATGTCTCCACCAATCCTTTCCCTGTTTCTGCTCCCAGTGGAGACACTGTGGTACAGTGGGGGACAGGGAGGGAGAAAAGAGAAAGGGAGAGGTGGGGAAAGTGACAGAGACAGAAAAAAGGAGGGAGGCAGAAGCTCATGAGCAAATTTCCAAGGTGGTGCTGGTGCTGGGTATCACAGCCCACCTCCTCTCCCTGCCCACATCCCCCAGCCTGAGAGTGGTGCACCATGGCCCAGCTGTGCCAGCACCCCGGCCGGGCCGGGCTCCAAGCCCCCAAGGCTTTGTCAGGGCATCATTATCCCCATTCTGTGGCTCTCATCACCTGGAGGTTCTTTCTTCTCCCTTGGCCCACACCCCAAACCTGCACACAGGTGCCTCTGTGCTTGCCTCCCGCCTGGCTCTCTCGGTTCCTTCTAACTGCCACCTTCAGAGCCTTCCACTGCTGTACAGTCTGGGCCTTTGCCCTCCTCTGTGCCAGCCCTGCCCCAAGCCCATTTCCCCCTCCTCTTGTCTCCCTCTGCCTGGGTTCTCCCATCTTGGCGTAGACACAGCCAAGGCCTCTGCTCTAGGGATCCTCCTTGTCCTCCCTGGGAGGACCAAGGTGGACTTGGCCAGAGGCAGCACATCCAGTCAACGGATGACCCAGTGAGAACTGAGCACTCACCCAGTGCCTGACCTGCGATACATCCAGCCTCCATAGCTTCCGGTCGGCCGAGCCTTAACTGTTTATCCGTCCTCAGGACTTTCCTGGTGATCCATACTGAGGATCCACGTTCCCTGGGCCACAGGTCTTGTCTCCTTGTACAGTTTTCACCTGGGCTTTAGGAGACAGCAAGGGCCCTGACATCTGCCTCCGATTCACTGTGTAAACTTTGGACAAGTCTCTTCCCCTCTGGGCTCCTCAGCTACTCCACAATGAAGAGGCTGGAACTAGATCAGGGATGTAAATTCTGGTGCAGATGCCACCATTTCTAATCCAGTGCCCGTGGCAGACATTGCTAATCAATAACGGCACTCTCTTCTCAGGACACACTCCCGCAGCTGCTACTCATCATTCAGCTTTTAGCCCGTTCCTGGGCTGGTTGATCTCTCAGGGCTCTTCCAACACTGACAGTCGAGGATTCTTTTGGCTAGGTTGGATCAATATCACTTTCCCTCGTCCCCATTTCTCCCTCCAGACCATCTTTTGATCATCCCCATTCCTCCCTCTCTCCAATCTCACCTTATTTCTAAGTTCCTGCTGCTGAGTCCATGTAAACCCTAAATGATGTCTGGGTCTTCAAGGTTCTGTTTATTGTCACTCAACTCCAGGCTCCTTGAAAGTTACATTTTCCAAGCAGTCACACTTACACATGCTGGGCAATCCCGTGGCACGGGCTCGGGGGAGGGAGGCTGTGATAGAGACACCAGAGAGTCAGAGGAGGGGCAGGCATGACGTGACCAGAGAAATATTAGAAGAGAGAGATAATAAGATGGACAGACAGAAGGGGTAGAGTTAAATTAATGTATCAAGGCCATACCGGTAAGAATAGGGAGGGGGATTTTGAATGCAATTTATCCTGGACCCCCAAGGTCACAATGGGAGGGAGGGCTAGGCAGGACTGAAAAGCCAAGGATAAAGGGAACATATAAATTAGTAGCTCAGTCGACAAACATGAAAGAGACAGAGGGATTCTTTGGTGGGGAGGAGCTATCAAGAACTGCGATAATGAGATGGACTTGTGGTGGGTGTTTCATGAGCATAAAAGCAACCACTAGTAATTGATCAGAGGAGTTTGGTACAGAAAGGTGAGTGCTGGCCCGCAGCCAATTAGAAGCTTAAGCAAAGTCTGACCCAGGTTGCAGGCCATGTCTATCTAATCAGATCTGCCTGGAGCCATTTTAGAATTTCAGGAAATCCTGCAAAGTTTTTCTGAAGGGCACGTTTAGTTGTGAGACATGGCCAAGGGCCAATCAGCCAGAAGCAGAGTGACCACAAGAATGTCACTCATCTGCGGGCCGGGGCTCAAATGCCAGCTCATCTACTTACTGTGAGACTTGGCCTGTTTTCTCATCTGGACCATGAGGATAAGTAGCATGGCACTCGTAAGGTCACTGTGAATATTAAATAAGAACGTGTGTAAGGTGCTCAGCATAGTGCCGGGCTTGCGGTTGATAATAAGCAGCAGCCAGCAAGCTGGCAGTGGTAGCATTGTTATTCATTTAAGGGGTCCCCTGAGCCACCCCTAACTCATTCACTGTATATATGCCAGGTGCTGGCCTGAGTGTTTACCTGTGCTACAGACTTTAATGGTGGGATCCTGCCAGGCATACCATCTAATAATTCCCACGGGATAGATATATTTTGTCCAAACCAAAAAGGCTGCAGTTCAAAATGCCTCCTCTTGGGTGGGGACTGTGGTATAGGACGAGCTGGACAGCTCCCCTCGGCCCTGGGAGAAAGGGCTCATTCTTCCCTAGGAAGCAAAAGCCAGGTGTGGGAACAGCATTAGGGCCTGGCAACAGCCGGAGAAAGGGCCCCAAGATGCTGACCAGAGAGCGGGCAGCTTCTCTAGTGGGTCTGTGTCTCCTTCACAGTCGCGCTGTGGACAGCCCTGGACAGGCCGCCGGACCGCCAAGCCCCTGCCCCCCAAGGAAATGGGAAGGCAAGCAAGGAACTTCTGCGGTTGGTGAGGCTGCTGCAGGAGGCTGCCTGTAACAGATTAGCGAGGGTCAGCCGGCCTGTGGGCCGCCGCAGTCAGCTGGCAACCGGGATCCAGGCGTGAGGCTGATGGGGCAACTTCCATATGCCCTGGAGTGGCCTCTATGCTGCTTTCCCGAGGCTTGACCTGTAGTGGCTACCGGTGGGAGGAGCTAGGACTCATCGGATCAGTGTTGGGCCCATGCCGGTGACGCCATGCAGCGGGGAAGCCCAGGCCAGCGTGGGAAGCAAGCCCAGCCTCCCAGCGGGCTTCTATGCTGGCCTCTGAGTGGTGCCCACCTGAGCCTTGAGACTACAGTCACTTTCAAGATGCCTCTCCAGCGGGGCACGATACCCTAGGGCCATAGCACAGAGGCCAGAGGGAAAGGCTGTAGAATCACACAGACATGAGTTCAAGTCCCAGCTTTGCCACTTACCAATGTGACCTAGGGCTAGGGATAGCTCTGTGAGAATCTGTGCCTCAGTCTCCTCACTAATAAGTTAAGGGTGGTAAAAGTGGGCTTCTGACAGGATGAAATAAGAATGGTATAGCCCTGGCCAAGTTGGTTAGAGGATTGTCCCGATTTGCCAAGGTTATTGGTTCAATCCTTGGTCAGGGCACATACAAGAAGCAACCAATGAATGCGTAAATAAGTGGAACAACAAATTGATGTTTCTCTCCCTCTCTCTCCCTCTCCCTCCCTTCCCTCCCTCCCTATCTCTAAAATCAATTTTTAAAATTTATTTTTTAAAAGAATGATGCATGTATACTATTTAGCACAGGCCTGACACATAATAAGTGCTTGGAAAATGTTACCTATTATTCTTTTAATTAATTATTACTATTGTTTATGAGGTCCCAAAATGTGCTGCGATTGAGCAGTTAAACAAATTCCAGCTAGGAAGTGCCTAAGGGCCAGTGTGCCAGTGAATCTTACCAAAGTCCAGTGTGATTTGGTCCTGGCCGTTCTATCACCTGAGCAAGTGGCCACTGCAGAGCCATTTTCCCCATGGCTACCTGATCCATTGCACAGTTGGGAAGGCAAAATGATCTCAGGTGCTGCCCTGGCCGGCTTGGCTCCGTGGATAGAGCATCACCCTGTGGACTGAAGGGTCCTGGGTTCGATTCTGTCAAGGGCACATGCCCAGATTGCAGGTTCAATCCCCAGTAGGGGGCGTGCAGGAGGCAGCCAATCAATGATTCACTCTCATCATTGATGTTTCTATCTCTCTTTCTCCCTCTTCCTGCCTCTCTGAAATCAATAAAAATATTTTTAAAAAGAAAAAAGATTTCAGGTGCTGCTCCTCCTGGACCCCCTTTGACTTCAGTCCTGGAGACAGAGGGATGGGGAAGAGATGTCTCTGAACAGTGTCCAAAGTAGACAGCAGCACCAGGGATAGGATCAAACCTGCTGGAAGGTCCCTGGGTTCCAGTCCTGACCGGATGTCAGGGCTGGTCATGGGGGGAGGCAACCCACCACTTCTCCAAGCAATTGCTGAGAAAACAGGAGGAGAGGGATCACTCAAGATGACAGGCTGGGATGGCCTTGAGGAAACCCCAGACCCTCTTTATTAGGGACCTTAGCTCAAGAGTCCCACCCAGCAGTGTTGCCTCCCCCTCCTCCCCCGCCCCCACCCGCCCCCATCCTGTGCCCATCCTGCAGCAGTTGCCTTCTTTTTCTCAGGAACGGACTGTGTTCCTGTGTTTACCTGGGGGGGTGGGGGCTGCTGTGTCTGGGTATTTCTCTGCACACTGGTCTTTCCTTGCCCCCCCCCCACCCAGCGGATGCCTGGGCTGGACTGTAGACTTCCGGAGTTGCCTACTGGAATGACAGGCTTTTATTTTTAGAAGATTACAAATGTGGGGGCTGGGAGGAGAGGCGGGGGGGGGGGGGGCAGGGGGCGGCCAGAGCTGGGCGGGCGGGGGAAGAAGCACAGGGGTCTGAATATGGTGACTGTGGGATGGATGGGAGTGCAGTTAGACACTAAGAGGAATAAGTGAGATGGTGGGAAAAAGCGAGGTGAGGAAGTAGGGGGGAATCCCACTCTCCCAGCACCCAGAGCAGGGATCGGAGTCTTTACCAGCTGGGCTGGGGAGGGCTGGCATGTGGAGGGGGTGGGTCAAGGGTCACCTTTCTGGCATGTAGCTGGGTCCCCAGGGAGGCCGAGGAGCCTGGGAAAGAGACTGAGCAAGTTGGTCCCCGCCCCCCCTCCCCCAGGCCTTGGGGACTAGAAGAGCAGCTTCCTGCACGGACAACTCCTCAGTCCCCCGGCTGGGGACGGCTTAACCCTTCTGGTGCCGGTATCAGGGAAAGCAGAGAGCAACGCCGATGTGCACACATGCTCTTGTGGGTGTGGCCCAAAGGCTGTGTCCCACACAGGTGGGGCCTTCCACTTGCTGCCTTGCTCCATACACTCGCCCTGGAGTCCTGACCTCAAAGCCCCAGATTGCCTAAAGCTGCAAGAATTCTGCTGGTTCACAGGAGGCGGGAAATAGGGCGCTTCCCTTAGGGATGGTTGGCACAGCGTCTTCTCCTTCACCAGCGGGTGGTGAGGGAACTTCAGAGAGACTTAGGGCTTACGTGGCTAGGAAGTCCCCATCCTGCAACGAATGGGAGGCCCTCAGGCTGAGAGAAACTTGCCTCAAGGTCAGGAGACCTGGTTTGTCAGCCGGTCTGTGTGACCTTGGTAACTTACATCACTCTGGGCTTCAGATGTGGCCCCCGAAAAGCAGGAGGAAATCAGGCCAGAGATGATCTGGTGCCCCAAGGGCAGACCCTTCTCTGGGCCCTTCATTCCCTGGAATAAGGCAGCCTCAGGTCCACAGGCACTGGCCTCCAGGGCTTCCCGCTCCACCTGCTCCGTGGAATCAGGAAGCCATCTGCTTTCTCCATCCTTCCCAGCCCTCACCTTGCATGCACCCTGCCAACAAGCTTGTGACAAACAAGTAAATAGATGGACTGCCCAACCTTGACTTAGGGATGTCGCTGTTTTCTTTTTCCATTGTCTTCTCTAGAGCTTTAGACAAGGCGTCAGAAAGACCTGGTCTGGGGTGAGTTCTGACTATCACCAGCTGGGAGGTGCCAGGCAAGCCACACTGTCCCTCCAAGACTCAGTTCCCTTTCTTTGTAAAGTAGGGATTCGAAAGAAGATACCTTCCTTAGAAACTTGTCAGGTTACATCCAAAGAGCCTTTGTAAACTCTAAAGTGACATACAAAAGCAGGAGGCATTGCTATCAGTAAGCTTGATCATCGTACACCTAGTTCAGGGGTTGGACGTGTGGTGGTCTTGAGCCAGAGATGTCTTGATAGCTCTGGGACCTTGGACAAGTTGCTTAACCTCTCTAAGCCTCAATTTTCTCATCTGCAAAATGGGGATTTTAATAGTACTCTTTAGCAGCAAAGACTTGGTGTGAGTGTAAATGAATATACAGTTAAGTCCTCATTTAATGTTGGTGGTAGGCTGCGACTTTAAGCAAAACGTTGTATACTGAAACCACTTTAACCACAGGCTAACTGATATAAACAAGAGTTAAGTTCCTAGGGTATCTCCATGTTATAGCCAAAAGATGTTACACGAAACGACATTATCTGAGGGCCTGTTATGCACATAAATAGTTTGCACAGTGCCTGGAGCACGGTAAACTCCATTAATAGGGCCGCTATTACTTTCACCTCCCCCCATTAATCCCACCCTCCCACCTGGAGGAGAGGGTCGCTTCCCCCATAGCTTCCTTGCATGATGCCATATTTCCAGCCTCATTTGGATGAAAATGTATCTCAGAGAAGCTGCCTTTCTCCCAGGCTCAGAGGAGGCAGAGCAGGAGGGAGTGTTGCTTAGGGGAGGCCAGAGGATGAGGGCACTGGAAAGGACTGGGTGGCAGCCAGAGGGGACAGTTGGGGGTCAGAGACTGTCCCAGCAACCCCCACCTACCACCGCCAGGATTGAGGCCACTCTGCCTGCCAGGCCAGCCTCATCGATGTTGGGAGCTGCTTATCAGGTTAGAGCGGAGTCGCTGTCTCTGGCTGTCTCTGCACATTACCCGACCCATCCGTCCCGCTCCCCTGCGCGCCCTGCCTGCCCCCAGCTCTGCCTGCGCTAACTAGTTAATTGGATCTTGGCTAACCTGGTTATGGGCCAAGTGAGCCCAGCTCCTCCTGCCTCCAGAAGCCTGGCTTGGGGCAGGGCAGAGCGGCTGTGCATGTGTGTGCGTGAGTGTGTGTGTGTGTCTGTGTGTAAGAGCCTGTCTTTGAGTCCTTGTTCCAAGCCTCCCACAGTCCGCCCGGCCCATGGAGACTAGATCTGGGTGCCTGGGATGAGCCCAGAGCACGGGGATAGGCAGTGATTGTTGGGGGCATGACACTGAGTCAGAGCACCTTATTCCAAAGCTCAGCTCTGCCATTAACATCATCTGTATGACTTGGGTGGGGGAGACCGAGCCTCCGCTTCCTCCTCTGTAAATTGTATTATAAAATAATAAAATGTCCCACCTTGGATGGCTGTGGGATTAAGAGAAACAGAACACCGACTTCAGTGCCTGGCATTTAGGAGGCACTCTAAATGGTAACCGTGGTTGTCATCATCCCATCATCATTAGGCACAGTTGGGTTTCTGCCACTCCCCCGGCAACTCCATCCTGGGGGTGGGGGTGGGAGGAATCTCAGAGTGGGAGGCGAGAGAGGCTTTCATTCACAGTTCCTTGCAGGTGTTTCCTGAGGCTAGACTCCAATCTCCTCCATTGTTCCTTATGCAAATTACATGCTAATGATCACGTCCGCACCCCCCCAACCCCCATGCCCATCTCTGGGAAGGTGGAGGGTGGGCTTATTCCCCAGGTTTCACTTCAGCCCATTCGTCCCCTTCCTCCCTCCAAGAGAAGCAAATGCTGGTCCTCTGACAGCGCCAGTCCTCAGGGCCGAGGTTAGAGGGGAGAGACTCAGAATGAGAGAGAAACAAAGAAAGGCCCCAGTCTTGATAGGAGACGGACAGCTTCATCATCGCCATAATCATCAACATCCAAAGGGCCTTTGAAAACGTCAGATTCTTCCCCGCCCTGCTCTGGCTACTCTGCAATTACCGAGGCCCAGCCCCAGGCCCTGGGAAGCTGGGGCTGGGGTGGGGGAGGGGAGGAGCCCAAGGGGAGAGAGGGACAGCTAAGGTTTGCTCAAAGACAAGTGGCCATTCTCTGGTTGTTCTTGAGGGTAGAAACCACACTCAGTCCCCCTCCTCCTCAGCACCCCAACTCCTGGCAGAGGGTGGGTTCATGATAAAGAGGGGAGAACCATTAAAAAAGTGACCCCAACTCTGCGACAGAGGCAGCAATTCTTTTTTTTTTAATATATTTTATTGATTTTTTACAGAGAGGAAGGGAGAGGGATAGAGAGTTAGAAACATCGATGAGAGAGAAACACTGATCAGCTGCCTCCTGTACACCCCCTACTGGGGATGTGCCCGCAACTGAGGTACATGCCCTTGACTGGAATCAAACCTGAGACCCTTCAGTCCGCAGGCCGACACTCTATCCACTGAGCCAAACAGGTTAGGGCGAGACAGCAGTTCTTATCCTACTTTGCTTTCACTTTCTTTCTAGCTCTTTGTCTTGTTCCCTCAACTATAAAACGGGCATAACAATTCCTGCTTCTCCAGGTTCCTGTGAAAATTAAATGAGCTGCATAGCCCTCAATGACAGATGATCCCAACTGGCAAATAGAAGGACAGCCAGGAAAAGCTAAGTCCCATCCCTGATCGTTGGCCCACATCAGGGAGGTCAGGTATAACCGGTCCCACTTGGCATCTGGCAACGTGATGTGTGATCAGTTTCCAGAACCAAGGTAAATAATAAGCTCAAATGGTGTGTGTCCTCCCAAACTAGGTGGGTTTGAGATTAGTGTCTTCACTGAACCCTCTGGGTTAATGTTGGACAAGATTTATAGTTGAACCTGAATCTTCTGCCACTGTCCTCTGGACGGTATAAAAATAGAGGTGGGTCTGGGCCAGTTTGGCTCAGTGGATAGAGCATCAGCCTGAAGACTCCCAGGTTCAATTTCAGTCAAGGGCACGTGCCCAGATTGCAGGCTCGATCCCCAGTAGGGGGCGTGCAGGAGGCAGCTGATCAATGATTCTCATCATTGATGTTTCTCTCTCTCCCTCTCCCTTCCTCTCTGAAATTAATAAAAATATATTTTTAAAAAATAGAGGCGGGAGGAGTACAAAGATGCTGACACTGCAGGCACAGTACAGGAGGGGGCGAGGGGTGCCGTCAAGGCCGATGTGGAACCAGCCTCTTCTCTACCAGGAAGCCTCTGTGAACAGAGCACTGCCGTTGTTTTGCTGAGAAGTCCAGCCCTGCAGGCAGCTCGACCTCCACCCCTCCAGGCCCTGCAAAGAGGAGCTCCAGCACTTGGAGCCCACGCCAGGGCCAGGGCAGACCCGCCCTCGAGACATAGTAGGCGTTCCATAAACACAAAATGGTTGGGCTGGGGAGAAGCCACGAGGGCGCTGCCAAATAAATACCAAACTGTGCACACAGCAGGCCACTGTAATTAAACCAAGAAGGACAGTCAGTTCTTAATATCCGACACCCGGCAGGGTTAACAGCCACTGAGGGTGGCTGTAATGAAGAGAGTCCCCCGCCCCCCCGCCCCCCAACCCTCAGGGCCTGCCCTCCAGATGGCCTTCTGAGGAGGGCTGAATAGCAGCAAGTGCCCTCCTGCCTTCGGATGCTCTTGCTTTCATGGTACCCCACCTGGCCTCTGTCTCGATGCTCCACTCTTAGGGTCCCGGCCTCTCCCATTCATGCCTTCCTTCTAGAGGTGCACAGCCTTTTATCTGTACCCCATTATGATGCCTATCTGTAGGGAGCCCAATTAGAGTTCTTTATACCCAAGCCTATCTCTTCCATGGGATCCGCAACTCCCCAGGGCAGGATTTACCCTGTGTCACTTCTGCGTCCCCAGTGGTGGAAGCCAGCTCCTGTCCTATAACGGGTGCTTAATAAATGTGTTGAAATGGAAAATTAGGGTGAGAAGGAGAAAACTGAAGAGGAAATGTGAGAAAGAACAGGCTAGTTCAAAGAAGGGGGAGAGAGAAGCGGGCAGAAGAAGGAAGGGAGGGAGGAAAGAAGGGGATCGAAAGGCAGCCTTGTCTGTTCTCTGAGTCAGGGGGCACAAACGTAGCCCTGTCTTTGGTGCTTAGAGTTCACTTGGAAAGAGAAGGTAGCCACACGAAGCCCTGGCTCCTGGCGGTGCCCTGTCCCTGGCCTGGACCTTCTCTCTGCCCTATCACTCCCCTGCTCCCCTTGGCAACCCACCAATGAGGAGGTACTCCTGGGTGCCATCCAGGGGGTGGGGGCCTAACAGGAACCACGCCAAGCTAGCGAGCATGGCCAAGCAGGAGTCAGCAAGGCAGATGCCGCCCCTCTCCTGCTGCCTTGATTAGAGAAATTGAGATGTTAATAATATTCCGAGATGCAAGGTGCTAATTAAAGTTAATTACTGTTTCCTTGTGAAGTAACCTCTCCTCGTGTTTACCAGGAGCAAGGCTGCCAGCCGCTCCCCTGGCTCGTGCCAATCACAATACCCGTCACTCAGGGTCCCCGCATCCTCACAGGTGCCCTCAGCCACCCAGCCCACCCCAGCTCAGGCAGGCCCCACGATCTGAGTTCCCAGGCTCTGCCTCTCGGCATCGTACCAGACCTATCCTGGCAAGAAACATGGGACGCATGGGCATGAGTGGCCTGGGGACAGGACTCCTGGCCTCAGGGGCTGGCACCCCGTCCTCTGCCTCCTCCCCTCATGCAGAGTCTTGCCCTGTCTCTTTCCAGCACCTGGACCCAGAGCAAATTACTGAACCTCTTAGAATCTCAGTTTTCTTATCTGGCAATGGGGCTAATAATTCCTACTGTGTACAGTTGTTGTAAAGATCAAATAAGACACTGCCTGTAAAATGCTCACCACAATCACATCACTGGGATTTAATAAGCTCTCAATTAAGGTTAACTGTGATTATTGTCTTTGTTAATAATCATCTGCCTCCCAAATCTCTCTCCTGTGTGGTCTGGCTGCAGGACTGGGGGTGGGTCAGTTGAATATACACATGTCTTCTACACACACTGGGGCCCCACCCCAGGCACAGTACACCTATTATCCTGCACCAACACACATGAGAAGCGCACACCCCTTGTGAAGGGCCCCCATCGCCTAGAATAGATCCTGACATCCTCGTCTTATGGCCCTGGTCCCAGGGAAATACAGAGGAGAGAGAGGAAGCTCCAGGAATCATTGAGAGAGAGAGAGAGAGAGAGAGAGAGAGAGAGAGAGAGAGAGAGAGAGAGAGAGAGATCCTGTGTTCCAGGCTTCATAGGGCTTTGGGGGAGAGGCCATCCTCTTGGGAGCCAAGTCAGGTTGCCATGACAACCACTGCAGGTGTGCACCTCCGATATCCTCCACTCCCCCCACGCCCCCACCACAGCCGCTCTGGCCAGTTCTGGGGGAGACACCATCTCTCTGATGGGAGTCTCCCCATCCTCACCCCAGGCTACCTCCCTGTCTCTTGCCTGCCATCTCAGGAAGCCCCTGGACCCAGGAGAGAGAAAGGGACCAGGCAGAGCCTGCAAAAGGGTTCCTTCTTCAACCCAAGCTTCCTCTGGGGGCTTAGCGCTAATGAGTTAATATTGCTGTCACCTTTGATTTGGGAGAACAGAGGCTTCTGAAGGGGCCTCCCTGGGTGGAACATGGCCAATCAAAGGGTCAGAACCCCCTGCTGGCTTTGTGCACCTCCCCTGCCCAGGGAGGATCCTGGCTCTTTTTCTGATGGTAGCACTGGCCAGCCCAGCCCTGGGGCATTTCCTGTTTATGGGCTTGGAAGGGCCAGAGGAGGAGACCCGAGGCTGGGCATCCAGCCCAGATTTGGGGATGAGGGGAGTTAGGAGGGACCTTCATGGCACCAGCAGGCCCAGGGAAACCCCCATGGCTTAGCTGTTCCTCATGACTTCTGTACTCCACACAATCTGGCCCCAAACCCAAATTCCAAGCATAGCCCTGCTAAGGGCAGACCCTGTCCTTGGCTCCCTATTCCAAGCTTGACCTCCACCTGCTTAAAGCGCCTCTAGCCCCTCTGGGGGCCTGGATGCCTTTCCTCCACGCCCATGCCCCCTGGCTCTTGCTTCAAGCCAGCTCTCTCCTCACACACATGTCTTCTCCAGTCTCCCTCATCCCCATCCCACCCACTCCCCCATTTCCTCCACCTCCTTCCTCCTCTCCATCACAGTTCTTCTCACCTCCCTCCCTCACACCCATGTCCCACCCTCCATTTGCACCCCCTTTTCTTGCTCTGGCTACAGAATCCCCAAGCAGATTTTCTTCCTTCCTGCCATTCATTCATTCATTCACTCATTCATTCAAACATTCATTCATCAAACATTTTTGAGTGGTGGGAAATAAGTTAAACAAGATTCTTGCCTCCTGAAGTTTTTATTCTAGTGGGGAAATTAAACAAGTAAACAAATAAATTAAACAAGTCAATGAACAAATGAAATCATGATAGATCGGGATAAGGTGAAGGAAAAGGACAAAAGGGAGGCTGTGACAGAGATTACAAAAGCACCTTCCAACCTCCTACTAGATACGGAGGAAGACAGTCACGGAGAGCAGAAGACAGGGGCCGCCTGAATACATGGGCAAGAAAAACGTGACCATGTCAAAAGACAGCCTCAGACAGACAGACGGGAACAAACTACTTCAGCTGTAAGAAATAAAATATGCATGTGCTGAGGAGGGTTTGGGAAGGATCATGGCCAGGAAAGGGTTCACGGGACAGTTTTCTGTGGGTGCAGCACTTTGAAGGTTGGGGCGCGTGCAGAGGGCACTGGGCATGTGGAAGAGCGCCAAGCCACGTGGAATCATGAGCACATTCGCAAACACAGCTTGGGGACTTTGCCCTTCCCAGTGCTGCAGCCCCATGAAATATTCAGGCTTCTGAATACTGCTCATCCCTTACTGTCCCCCTCAGCCAGTACACTTCCCTTCATCATTCTGGCTGCCCCCTTCCTCCTCTTCCAAGAAGCAGAGAAGGGAAAATCAGACCCCAGACTGGAGGAGGGTCTGTCCCTACCATGTGGGCAGGGGGTGGGATCCAGGCCTAACTTTCCACACAATACTCCCCCATAGGGAACAATACCATCCCCACTGTGTCGCCTTAGGAGTAGGCAAGGGAATGGGCAAGCAGAATAAGGAGAGGGGTTTGGAAAATGCAGATGTCCAGGTTCCTGGAGGGCCCTGGGGAATGGGAAGGAGTCTGGGAGTGATGATCAATGTCTTTTATTGAGCACTTACAATGTATTGTGCTAAGCCATTTACATGCATTGTCACCTGAAGTCCACACTCCCAATATAGGATTTATTATCCCCATTTCATAGCTAGAGAAACTCATGTTCAGAGAGGTGAAGTAACTAGTCCAAGGCAATCCAGCTCCAGAGGCCAAGCTCCACATATCGTGGCCCCTTAGAGGTGACAAGGCTTCATTAGGGGTGGAAAAAGAGGTGTGTGTGTGTGTGTCGGGGGGTGGGGGTCATGCCAAGGCAGTGTCTGCCCCATCCCCCCCTTATTCTCCAAAGATGAGGCTAATCTCAGCATAATTACCCCTCCCCTGCACCTCCTCCACTCCAAAGTGGATCATCCCCAGCCCCAACTCCTAAATGCTTCGCCTGATTATTAGACAAACATTGTTGGCCAGAGATTGAGAGACCACGAGAAAAGGGGAAAAGGAGGTGAGGAGATAGAGCGGGAGAAAGAGCGAGTGAGAGGCAGAGTAAGAGAGAAACAGAGTCGGGGCCAGAGCAGAAAGCAGGTGCGTGTGAGGGAACTCTCATGACGGTTGGAGGGGGTGCTAGAGTGACCCACAGCCTGGCCAGTTATGTCCCAGCCATGGATGGAAGGTAATAGAACTCCCATTCCCCAGCCCCACCAGGCTGTCTTCACCACCCTTCCCCCTTCACACCTCAGCTTCTCCTTCCCCTCCCCCTCTGTCCTCTCTCAGAACAGTTCTAATTAGACTAAGTGGCTAAGAGGTGGTTTCAGCCTGAACAGTCAATTAGGCCTGGAAGAAGGGAGAGTAGCTTCCCCAGGTCTCCCACCTCTACCCACCCCCTCACCTGCCTCTGACCCAGACCAAGCATCAGAGCCCAAGACTCCAGGCTGTCACTCAAGTTCCCCTGCTCCTTCTTCCCTGCCCACTGTGCCCCCATTACCTGTGTCTAGACAGCCCCCAGCCCACTCCTTAGTTCCCACCTTGAGTCCCTCCATCCCCAGGCCCTGAGTCCATTCAAGTCCTCCTGGTAGGGGGCTCAAGGAAAGAAGAGCCTCCTTAGGAGGCTATCTCCCTGAGTATCTTTATGTCCGCTGTTTCTCTTCTCTGTCTCTCCCTCTCTCTCCTCTTCCTCTGGCACTCATTTCTAACATCCGTGGACCAGGCCTACTGGTTGCCATGGAGATGCAGTGTGCAGCTGGATGGTGTGTGAGGAGCTGTGTGCGCTCTGTAGCTCGGGTGGCTGTGTGTGAAACATGCCCATGTGCAAGGAAGCATTCTTCATCTTCCAGAAGTGAGACCCAGGCCAAGGCCCCAGTGACCCTAAACCCCTCAGCCAGATTCATCTGGGACACATCCTGTCCCTCACTCCCTGCAGGTCAGATACCAAATTCTGCTCAGTCCAGGCTGTGGATTGGCAGATTCTGGAGGGGCCCTAACCTGCTCCTCCTGTCCAAGGAGAGGATTGGGAACCCCAGGAAAGGAACAGGAGTGAACAGACTTTGACAGCTGGGGTGAAGATTAAGCTGTGCAGATGGGCTGACTGATAAGAGGCCAATAGCACCCCCAACCCAGGGGATTGGGGGTGGGGAGGTTGGTCCAGCAAGCTGGAAATTCCACTTGTTTTTATTTACATTACCCAGTATTTATCCAGAGGGTTGGGAGAAGTGAGAGGCCGAGGTTCCCGCCCTCAGGAGGCTTAGCATCTTGGAGGAATCAGGCTAACTTCTTTATGGGTCCCAGCTAACGGCCTGGGCAGCTGAGCTGCCTGCTCCTGGGAAGCTCTGCTCTGAGCTCTAATCTTCCGTTTCCTCAGAGAAGCTTCCTGGGCCACACTGACTAAGGCGGCCCTTTCCTCTCTCCCACTTCCAGTTATCCTCCTTCATGTCCCACTGTTTGTCGCTTCCGTAGCACTTTAACACAATCTATAATTATCTCATTTGTTTGTTTATTGCCTATCTTCTAGAATCTAAGTCCCAAGAGACAGTTAGAGACCATGCCTGTCTAATTCAGTGCTGCAATGCCAGCACCGGGCACAGGCCCTGCCACATAGGAGGTGTTCAACATATGTTAAATAAAAGAGTGGACAAATTATTTCATCGAAGCCTCCCAACAATGGTCTGTGATGGTAAACATTCGCCTCCCCATTTTACAGAGAATAATCAAGGTTCAGTCACCTGCCCAAGGTCATACCACTAGGAAGTAGTGCAGCCAGAGTTGTCATATAGGTAGGTCTCTGACTGCAGGTGTGATAGAAAACATTCCTCTCCTCATTTTACAAATGGAGAAACCAAGGCTCAATCAGCTGTCCAAGGTCATACCACTAGGAAGTAGTGCAGCCAGAGTTGTCATATAGGTAGGTCTCTGACTGCAGGTGTGATAGAAAACATTAGTCTCCTCATTTTACAAATGGAGAAACCAAGGCTCAATCAGCTGTCCAAGGTCATACCACTAGGAAGTAGTGCAGCCTGAGTTCTAAGGTAGGTCTTTGACTCCAGATGTGATGGGAGGTGAGGACCATTTTCCTATCCCTACATTGCACCAGATTCCTCTTCCTGTCTGTCTCTGGGTGTCTCTACTCCCATCCCAGGCATTCCCAGATAAACTGGGGCAGAGGAGGAAAGAGGACAGTTAGAATCTGTGAAGCATGTAGATGTGACCTTCTCTTTCAGAGGCTTGGGATCCTGAAAAGGCCCCCTTTCGCCCTCCTTAGGTAGACCAGCAGGACCTTTTAGTTCTGGCCCCAGCCTTCTTCCCCCATTTCTCCTGCCTTCCTGAACGACCTCCCCTTCCTCTCCTCCACCCCCAGGCCTTTGCACACACGGCTCCCTCCGCCCTGCCACACTGACGGCTTCCTCCGCAGCGGGCTGTTCCATCTGCCCTTGGAAACTCAGCACGGGCACCACTCCTTCCAGGAAACCTTCTGGACTCACTGGAGGAAACACCAGCCTGAAATTTCAGGGCAGGGCTGAACACATGATGTGGTCATTGTTTACCTGTCTGCCTTTCCCATAGAGACCGTGTGTCATTCTTGGAGTGTCCCAGTTCCTTGTTCTGGGCCGGCACAAGGAGGGGCTCAGGACATGAGTGTAGAACGAGTGAACCAACCAGAGGCAGGATTTAGTCCCCAAGTCCTTGACCCCAGACATTTTTTCCAGGACTTGGCCTTCATGGAAGTTCCTCATCCCCCACAGTCTGGCCAAGTCAGGGGTGGGGAGGATGTGGGGCCCTCTGGTTGATTCAGTGCTTCCTCTGATCTGAAGGTGAGGCCTGCAGGTTAGGGGCCAGTCACCCTGGCCACTGGTAGAGGGAGGGTTGGTGATTCTGTAACTGGAAGGTTAGTAGGGGGACCAGGTTGCACACTTGGCCGGGGACCTGACCTGACCTTGTGGATTCAAAAACAACCAGAGGGGATTTTGCCCTTCCTTCCCCACCTCCCACTTCCAATGTAATGAGGGGCCCTGGAGTGGGTGCCAGGCCCTGCGAAGCCCCGCCTATGGGAATGGATGAAGGGGCACCGTGAACCCCACCGCACCCGCGGCCGATCCGGGTTTACACAGCGGCTCAGCCAGGATTAGTCCCCGCGCTGGCTGATCCGACCCCGGTGTCCTGGCGCCAGGCCCACGCTGCGGGCGGGGAGAAGCACGCCGCTGAGCAGGGGCGCTGGCGGCGGGGTGGGGGTGGGGGTGACGGGGAGCCCCGGGGGGCGGGGCCAGGAAACCGGCTGATCCGGTCTCTGTTCTTGGACGTCTCCCGAGAGGGTGTTTACCCGGGAGCCTGGAATAGGGAGGCCTGCGCTCAGCCGGAAGCAGGGGGGTGGGGTGGGGGGGGAGGCGAGGGGGGAAACGCAGTCGGAGAAGAGGACCGAGACCTTTTGGGTCCCCATATCGACTTCCAGCCCTCGTGCCTGAGCGTGGGAGGGAGCGACAGGCAGATGCCTCCCGTCCTTTCCACCCAGCGCGGCACTTCGTACTTGTTGCCAAAGGAGGGGGAGCGGGAATGGACCCGTCTCCTTGGTAGAAGGCAGCACAGCCTAGCGCCCAGCTCTGCACCCCGCACACATCCCTCACCTGCACCTCAGCTCCTGGTGGGGTTGGGGTGCCTGGAGCGGGTCGGCCCGGCGGACCGGCTGGGGGGCTCTTTGAGGTGCACGAAGTAAAGTCTGTGCTGGGTCTGCGACCTCCCGTCCCCATTCTGCTCGCACCGACTGCTCCAGGCGGGGGGCGGGGGTCCGGGTCCCGCTCCTCCCGAGCACGTCCCCGGGCCCCTCCGAGGCCTCTACCCCAGATGTAGCCTCCAGTGCCCCCGGGACGCAGGCCCGAAGCCCGGAAAAAGCGAAGTGGGGTCCGGTTTTCACACTTTTATTGTAAAGCTTGGGAATAATTACACGGGTCTTTCATTGACAGCTCAGCAAACAAACCGGAAACGAACCGAACCGGAGGGGTAGGGGGCGGTGCCTGCGCATGCTCGCGGCGGGGGGATGGGAGGGGGCGGAGGAGATCAGAGAAAGAGAAAGACAGAAAGAGACAGAAATCATTACAAATCAACGGGATTGTGCTCGCAGCGCCAGGGAGGGGGCGGGGCGGCGTGGGGCGGGGCGGGGCCCTTCCCGGGAGGAGCGAGGCGGTGGGAAGTGGCACTAACCAAGAGAAACACGACCCCAGTGCGGGCACTTGACGCGCCCAGAACCCCCCTCCCCGACCCCACCCCCCCACACACGAGAGAGACACGGCCCCCCTCCCCACTCAGATAACGGAGGAGACACAGTCCCCTCCTCCCCACGGGCAGACACACCCGCCTGGGAACCCCACGGGCGAGACACAGTCCCCCCTCCCAGAGAAGTCCCACGTGGAGACGCCCCGAAGAGACCTTCTCATGGCCAACACGAGCCCTCCCACCACCAGGAGACAGCCCCCACCCAGGGAAGAAATGGCTCCAGAGGCAGGGGGCCCTCAGGAGAGAGGTCCCCCAGACCCCCCAGGAGAAAAGACAACTCAGAGCTGTCCAGTCTTTCCCCAAAGTGCTGCAGGTCAGAGACCCCCAGAGCAGAGGTGCAGGGAGGGCCAGGAGATCCCTTCCCGGACATGCTTCAGAGATCACTCCCTTCCCTGGGAAGAGAGGTGGCCCAAGACTGACACGCCTTAAGTCCTCCCAGAAATCCTGGGAGGAAAACAGGCTCCCCAGAGAGCCTGGGTAGGGGGAGACATGCTCCCATAGTCCCCAGCGGGAATACATGTCCCCCCAGAGACTCCCAAGGGGAGAGATAGGGGCTAGGGAGCCCCCAGAGGTGAGGGATGCTCCAGAGACCTTCCCCCTGGGATATGAGATACACTTCAGGGACCCAGGGAGAGAAATATGTCCCCGTATACCCTCCCCCTACCAAGAGACATGCTCTGAAGTAGGGGGTGTGGGGGCCGGCTAGGTCCCCTCTAGGAAGACACTGACTGGGTCCGGCTGGGTTTGAGGGGGTCTCCTCTGGCCAAATGTCGCCTATTTGTACATAAAACTGTACACGACACAAGGCATTGGGGAAGGGCTTCACAGACCTAGGGCCAACAGGAGCGGTCCCCAGTGCGGTCACCCATCCCCTGCCCACCTTTGGTTTCACCTCTCAAGTGCCCAGGTGGTGACAGACTCGGCGCACCCCGGCCCCAACCAGGGGGCTGGGGGCTCTGCCTTGGCCTGTGGAAGGGCTCCTCCTCTGTGCTTCTCAGCCCTCCCAGCCATCTGGGCCACCCCTTCCTTCTGGCTTCTCCATTGTGCAAAATGCTTCTCTGCCCTTCCACCCAGTGCTCAGGGGTCTCCAAGACCAGAGCAGGATGCCCAGGCCACCAGGAGCTTCTGGGGGAGTCCACTGACCCCAGGAATGCCTCCTGTCTGGACCACCCTCTCCACCAAGCAAATGGGCCTCATACAATCTTCTTGCAAGGATCCTGACCTCCAAGACCCAGGAAGCCACTGCCCCACCAGCCGGGCACCTCATGTTAACCAACTCCACTATTGCACCTGCCCCGTTTGTGCAGGGGGGAAGGGGCTGTCTCTTTAACAAGCCCCAGCCCACTTCCTGGGCCTCCCCCAGGGAAAGGAGCCTTTGGCTAACCCCTAGACCTGGTTGCTGCACCCCAGCTCACTCTACCCTCTGCCCTCCGTAGAAGAGCTGTGCATGCTGGGGCCACCAGCCTAACAATGCTCTCCTTCCCAGCACTGTTACTCGAAGCCGAGTTAGGGGCAAGGAGCAGAGTTTAGGATAATTCTTCAGCCCCCTGGCTTTTCCGGCGTGGAGGTGGGGTCTCTGGGGTTACAGGAGTCAAGACCCCAGCAACACAGCTCCCAAAGGCACCAGACAACCCAGCAGCCTGTACCCACCTCTCCCATCCTTGGGCCACCCCCCAAGCTTATAGACTAAGTCTAGCAAGGGCCATACCCTGAGTCTCCAGACTCCCAGCCTGGGCCCCTGGGGCGCTGGAGAGGTATGGGCCAAGGCAATGGGGGTTTCTGGAAGGAAGAGGGACTGAGGCTTTGAGATGGCCACAGTGGGAGATGGGGGCTCTACAGGATGCCCCTCACACCCTGGCCCCCTGAGGTGAAGAAAGGAATCCCACCTCATCATGGCTGACTGGGCTTCTCTGCCCCCCAATCTCCCTACCCACTCCCCCATGGGACCCCTGACCCTGGCAAAGGGAAGCCCAACTGGAAGAAGGGGGCCAGGAGCCCAGGGTGCCCTGAGGCAGCCCTTCCCACCCCGAGATCAAGGCAATGGTGGTTTTACAGGCTGACGGGTCAGTCATGGCAGGGGCTGGGGGATGGGGGGCAGGGAGGAAGCAGGGTATAGGTCCCCCCTATTGGGGGCAGCAATCAGCCACCCCCTGAGCAAACCTTCCTGCTCCCAACTCACCCAACCAGGCCAGAGGCACAGTCATCCCACCCCTGTCTAGCTGCCCCCACAGTCTCAGGGCCCCTCTGCAATGATGCTTATCGGGATGTGGGAGGGCCAGCCTGAGCGGGGATCTCCCCCCAGGGCACAGCGCAACAGTTCCAAAAAAATAGAGATTTGTATTTTTTAAAAAAAAAATTAAATAAAAGCCCAGCTCTGCTGATAGGCAAATGTAACCCCCACCCCCACCCCCCGTTGTTTCCCTGGCCTGCACCCCATCCCGCCACGGCCCCAGGTATTTACAACATGGAACAATAGAGGCCTGGGGTGGGGGACACAGGGCAGGCTCCCCCAGAGGGGTCCCCCAAGACAACACAACATCAACGAGAAAAGTTGCAAATCAGGCAGAAATGGGGACATCATTCCAAGGTCCTTATATACAGACACTGCATGGCCAGCAGGGAAGGGGCCCCAGGTGGGACGGGCATGGGCATGTGGTGGGCAGGTCAGCCCAGGAGGAGTATGGGAAGACAAGGCCTCCGCCCACTCCCACCCCCATCCCCACCCCACCTTTGGTAACAAAAGCCCTTCAGGGAGCCCCTGGTGGTCAGGAGATTCCTCTGGGAGTTCCCAGGGAGAAGGGCTCCCCAGTTCAGCCCTGCTTCAGTGCTGGAATGGGGGCATCCTATCTCCGCCCTGGTCGGCCATGCGGGAAACAATGAATTAAAAGTGTGTTGCCCACCCCTGATTCCACCATCTACCCAAAGTAAGGGGGTGCTCCCTGGAAGTCGAGGGATGGGAGCCTAGTCACTGTAGAGAGCTCTCTTGGGCGTCAGCTGGGGAAGCCCCATGAAGGGGAAGAAGGGGCTCCCTGGGGGCTGGGGGCTGAAGTGAGGGAAGAGGACCTGGACCCTGCATAGGGGAAGGGCAGCATGGTCATGAGGCCAGTACTGCACGCCCGCCCCCCCCCCCCCACACTTGGGGCCCTGGCCAGGAAGTCCACACTGGAGGGGTCAGGAGTGGGGCCCTGGAATGGGCCCATCTGGGCGCTGGCCGGCGGCTGGACAAGGGGTTGGCCGCAGGCCAGAAGGGGGCTCACAGGTAGATCTCGCGCTTGGCCGTCTGGGCAGATGCCGGTGCGGCTGCCGGTTGGAAGTCCGAGGTCTGGGTCAGGGGGATTTCCTCCAAGGTGGCCGAGTCCTTGCAGGAATCATGGCTACTGTGGGAGAAGGCACTGTAGGAGGGCAGGAGGCGCACGGGGGCCGTTTTGGTGTTCCGGTCTTCCGGGGGGCTGGGGCTGCCGGCGCCCGCAGGCTCCTGCCCTCCTCGGTCCTGGTAAGGCACGAAGGTGGAGAGTTTGAGGGCGCTGCTCTTGGTCCGGCGGCTGGGAGACGACTGGCCGGGCATCCAGCATGTGTCAGAGTGACCAAACTCGCTGCACTCCCGGGTACATGTGCCCGTCATTGCGACATCAGGCAAAGGGCGCAGGTCTACAGGAGAGAGCCAGGACAGTCGTCAGGAAGGGCCTTGCGAAGCTCTGCGTCGGGCCTCCCACTGGCACCTCAGAACAGGGTGCACCCCCCCCCCCCCGCCCACTGAGCTCATAGGCACACATCCCCTCAAATAGACACACGCCCCCCACCATCCACCACATGCTCACTCTCTCACACACAAAATCCACCCTTAAATAGACACATTCCTTCCATCCTCACCCACCCTCCAGCTCTGCTCGCGCATACCCACCAAATCTGCCCTCAGACTGGTGTGCGAACACGCAGCTCATCTACGCACTCCGTCATCCACAAATCTACCCTCCGACAGAGGTGAAGAAATCCCATCCTCATTTAAAGACCCTTTCTCTCTCTCTCTCTCTCTCTCTCTCTCTCTCTCTCTCTCTCTCTCTCTCTCTCACGCACGCACACACACGCACACACATACACACATGTCCTCAGATAAGTGTGGGCACACAAGTCTACACTGGGCTTCTCTATCCTCAGACAAAGGGGGACACATACCTTCCTTCTGAACTCGCTCAAGCCTCCCCAGGCTCCAAGCTACCCTGGAACCCCACTCCACCCCAGAGCAGCAAGGCCCTCCTGTACAGCCATGAAGGAGACGAGCTTCTGTGTGGGGAGTTCACAGAGAAGCACACACTCACACACCCGCAAGCACACTCATGCAGCTCCTCCCCACCTCACTCCAGCCCCCTACACCAACCACCACCCCTGGCCTTGCCCCGGCTTCCTGCCCAGAACACCCACGGGAACAGGAGTTGGCTGCCTGACATCAGCAGTAGCCAGTGTGGTTGCTGGGCAGCAGGGTCTCCATGGGAACGGCTAAAGCCATGAGCACTTCCTGTTATAGTTGCCCCTGTCCTGCCCTCACTCAGGGACAGTACCAGGCGATGACCACCCCCTCAGGGGAGCACCACCACCCACCTTGGTTTGGCCTCCAGCCAGCGCAAGGTGAGGAGGGGACAGCTCTGTTGTTAACCCTCAAAGTGCCAAGGCTCTTCAGCTCAGGGCAGAGTTGGGGGACCCACGGTAGCACGGAGCAGAGCAGGGGCACTGGGTGGGTGGGGCTGGGTGCTGGACCGAGTCCCCCAGACCCCAGAGTAGCTCCCACATACCTGGCACTCTGCCTCAGGGCCTGCTCCGACCAGCCGGCTCTGCGCGGGCACAAAAAGGACGAGATGGGCATGAGACAGAGCATGGAGGGGCAGGGTGGGGGCGAGGGCACTGAGATCTGGGGCTTGGGAGGTTAGAGAAGGGCCCAGTGCCTAAGGGGTGGAAGTGGACCTTTGCATCTTTGGGGGGATGCTGGGAGAGTTTGGACTGAGGGAGGGGGCGAGACCCAAGGACATCTCCAAGCTGGAAAGTCTTTCCATCCCAAGGGGAGGCTTATCAGTGTGCCCCTCCACAGGCTGCTATGGACACCTACACACACACACACACACACACACACACACACACACACACACACTGCACCACATTCTCGCAGCTCACCCACCACATATTCCCACACTGACCTCTGCTCCAGCCAGGACCTTCCTTCTGCCATCACCGTCCAATCCCCTCCCAGATAAGCCTGCCCCTTCCCAGACCTCCCCACCCCCTTTCCTCAGCCAAACACTGCTTCTTCCCCCAAGGGGATAATAATACCCTTCTCTGAGATCCTCAAAGCCTCCGGGGTATCCTCCCTTTCCTCAAGGCCCTCTGACCTTGTTAGGGGACCCTCTTTATTTCAAGATTCCCGCAAGTAGAGTTAGGTTCCATTACCACTACTTGAGGCCTTTGGCCACCATTCTCAGGGGCCCTGTCCCCAGGGAGGCAGGAGGATGTGGTGCCCAATGCAAGGTCTTCGGAGCCAGAGAAGCCTGGGTTTGAATCCCCCCCAGCTCTGTTGCTTCCTATGTATAGTTGTGGGTAAGTGACTCACCCTCTCTGAGCCTCAGTTTCCTCCCCTGTAAAGTGGGCACCATACAGTTTCAGGTCAGACAGGAGTCGTGAAGACTAAATAAACATAGACCGGAGAGCATTCAGCACAGTGCACACTGCTGAACACCCAATGAGCTCAATAAATGGAGGATGTTCCCAAGGTCTCGTTGCCATTTCTGGCTTCTGCTCATTCCTGGGGTGCCCCACCATGCTGACGCCCCTCACCGTTCTCAGGGTGCTCCATCTCTCCTATGCTGCCATCGGGGGTGGTGCGCTCATAGTGATCCTCAGGCAGAGCCAGGGGACCGAGTCGGGGCCCTGAGGATGACTTGCTGGATGGCGTCTCGGACTCCTCCAGCCCACTGTCGTAGTAACTGTGCTGGGACGGGTCCTGTAGCTCCTGGGCCTGGCTGGTGGCGGAGAAGGTGACGCGGCGGTGAGGTAACTGCAGGGAGAGAACTTGTCACTGTGGGCCGGCCCGGCTGCCCAATGGGGCCCACCACCACACCAGGCCCCAGCCTGAGCCAGGCTCACCCCCAGATCTTCCAGCCCCCTCAGCAGCAACCAAGAAGAGGCCGAGCCCCCCAGCACAGCACAGCCCCCAAAAGGCACACACCCTAATAGAGGACTTCCCCTTAATCCTAAAATAGCTCCCGGTATAGCCAAGACCACACACTGAAAGTTCCCAACACAGCAGAGGCCCCAATGTTAATATAGCCCCCAGGCCACCACGATAAGCCTAATCCAGTACAACCACCTGTTACAGCGTAGCCTCCAGATACTGGCGCAGCCTCCCTTTAATTCCAGAACAGCCAACATCAGAATAGCACGATACCAGCCAACTCCCGTAGTTCAAGCAGAGCCTTTAAACACTAGCAAGCCTCCAGTTTCCAGAAAAGCTCCCTAAAAGCAGTATAGACTCCTATTCCCAAAACAGCTCACCAATACCACAACAGTTCCCTAATTCCCAAACAGCACCCCCAAACTCCAGCTCCTCACCTGTCTCCTTGCTCTGTAACTTCCCATTGCCTCCATCCACAGGAGTTGCCAACCTCTGTCTGATCCTGCTCCTTGGCCTGGTTTGTCATGCTGCAGGCAGCCTCAGGACTCCCTGCTGAGTCTGCTCCCACTCAGCCCCCCTGTCCCCACTCCAGAGAGGCCTGGGAGTGGAAAAGGTGGGAGGGGAGAAGGGAGCCAGATAACAAACCAGACACCTTGGGGGGTGGGAACGGGAACAATGGAAACTCCCTCATGCTCGAGATCAGGAAACATATTAACTGTAGAGGGCAGGGCCTGGGAAGACCTGGCATCCATCCGGAGGTTAGGAAGGCTGACCTCAAATGGACTCCTTCTAGGAAACAGGAAGGAGCTTCTGGGAAGGGCTGTGGACTTGGTGGAGCCAGGGCTCAGAAGCTTGGACTGGGGACTGGGGTGGGGGGAGTGGAACAGTAACAGGCTGCTTCCAGCCGCCTCCTACCAGCCTGCCACGGGTTAACGATCACCCCAGGAACCTGGCAACCTCAGCTTAGCACATGGCACAACCAGCCAGTCACCCAAACACCCACCTAGGACTGCCACCGGTGTTCCTGCCAACCATAAATGAAGAGTCATGGAGGGCACAGAGCCAGGGCCCCTGGAGGGCAGGATGGGAGCCGCCCAAGCCCAGGGCCCTGCTGATGAGTCTCCAGGCTCCTTCCAATCCTCTAAGACTTTTTCAGAGCTTTGTCTTGCCTCTAAAACCCTCAATAGGAGGTTTTCAAGACCCATCCTCCTGATACCCTACATAATCTCCGTCCCATTCAAGGCAGCTGGGATGGGGGAGTCTGCTAGGACAGGGAGCTTTGGAGCTGATGGGAAGGCAGCTGGAAGGCAGCCCAGAACTGCCTTCCCATCTTGGCTCCCACCCCATCTTCAGGAAGAGGCTACTCTTCTTGGGATCCATGCTGTGATCTAAAACATTGAAGGATCTGGGTGACGACAAACATGGTCCCCCAAATTGACCTGAACATTTGGGACTGAGAGGTTGTAAAGGAGCAGCGTCCACCTGGTGGAGTGAACGGCTCCAGGAGGGGCCTGGGGAGCACAGGGCAGTCTGCTTTTTGGGTGCTTCCCTCTCCTCCCTCTCTGCAGAACCTGCACCTGGGAATCTAAGGCTTCCATCCTGCCTTCTAGGCACATCACTTGGTATCTTTCCCCTATGATTCTTTTCTATAAAATAGAGGGTTGGGTCATACTCAACACCAAATGTTTCCTTTAATTTTCTACTATTAAATCTTAAAAAGCCTAGATCCAAAAGCTCTCTCAAACCCTAGCCCTGAAGTTCTAGACTAGCTGTGGGCAAACTACAGCCCGCAGGCCGGATCCGGCCCGTTTGAAATGAATAAAACTAAAAAAAAAAAAAGACCGTACCCTTTTATGTAATGATGTTTACTTTGAATTTATATTAGTTCACACAAACACTCCATCCATGCTTTTGTTCCGGCCCTCCGGTCCAGTTTAAGAACCCATTGTGGCCCTCGAGTCAAAAAGTTTGCCCACCCCTGTTCTAGACACTTGCTGAATATTTCCAATTGGCTGTCTCTACTGGCCCTTCAGATGTCTGCAACCACATTCTTTTTCTTCCATCAGCTTCTGCAAAGGCAACGACCTCATCACTACCCAGTCGCCCAGACTCAGAAGGATGATGTCTACCTACCTGGGAATCCTGATACCTCTCCCCTCACTCCCCATTCCCCCCCCCCCCCATATTCAATTATCCCTTGAGTCCTACGGGTCTTTTCTCCTGAAGTTCAGCCAAATCCATCCATCCATCATCCCCATTGCCACCATCTTAGCTCAGACCATAGTTTCAATCCTGTACCTTCCCCACTATTCCCTTTAAGTCTACCATACACTCCAGTGGACTTTGTAAAACTCAGTTCATCTAAATTGAGCTCTCAGGGGCTCCCATTTCCCTTAAGGAACTTTCAGCAAGGCATCCGTGTCCTCTACAACTTAGTTTTTCTAGTCTCATCTCTCAGTTCTCTCCTACACCCTCCACTCCAGCCAGAATACTCCCCTTTCTCCCTTCTCCCTGTCCCCAACCTGGTCATACTCACCAGCCAGAATACTCCCCTTTCTCCCTTCTCCCTGTCCCCAACCTGGTCATACTCACTCCTGACTCAGGAGTTGGCTCACAGGGCAAACCCTCCTGCCCAACTCCTACTGATCATGGAGTTTCACATTCCCTTTCCATGAGTCCACTCCCATGTCCTATGCAGGTCTTCCCATACTGTGCTCCTCAAGGAAAAGCAGAGGGCACTATGGTCAAATAAAACTGGAAAACCCAGAATTATATAGTTTAACAGTTCCCCCTTTTCTCGCAGGCTTTGCAGAGCCTTTAATAGGATAATGTGATAGTGCAGCTCTTACTACCAAAACTAACTTGATCATAGAAGGCCCCCGCCCCTTTTTTTTTATCGCATCATGGTTAACAGCAGACTCTGGAAATCAGATCCCATGATGCTTTGCGCTTGAATTCTGACTTCATCGCTAACTAGTTTTCACTTCTGTAAAGTGAGCATTATAATGACTTATGTCACAAAGAGTTATGAGCATTGAATGAGCTAATTCACATCGAGTGCTTAGCATGGTACGTTGCACCTAGTAAAAACTATAAAAAAAAAAAAAAAAGCAGCAGGTAGTAGCAGTAGTCCTGGGACAAGCTGGGGAAAGTTTTCCTATGGCACTTCTCACTCGACACTTAAGATTCTCATTTACCTCATCTTCTCACTATTAAGTCTTGCACAAAGGTGACCATTTAGCCTCGGGGTCTAGTACCGTGCTGAGCACACAGCCTTTGTGTTTGGGTGATGACAATGGTGTTGCAGTTTGGCTGAGTCTAATGTTGGGAGAAGGTATGCATTGTGGCTCCACCCACGATCTGAACTGAAGCCAAGTAAGGAATAACCGCTCTGACTCTGGGAAAGGAAAAGGGGTGGCGGAGCTAAAGGAAGAGAAGAAAGAACTAGTGGCAGCAAGGTGGGAACAGAAGAGAAAGAATGATTGGTCAGGAGTTGCCTGAGGTCACCTTGGAGATGCTAATCTGTCCAGGAGAAATGAGATGAGACTAGACTTCACTTCCCCACACCCCACTCCTCCAAAGCCCCCAGGAGTTTTTACTTTGGGGCTACCCCCCAGGGCATGGGCGAGTTTGTGGACAGAATCGAAGTAGAGAGCTGGCGCCTGGGACCTCTTGGGAGTGTCTCAAGCCTCTTCAGTCACCATGGAGACAGGCTGCCTCTGGCCTCAGAGACTCACTCAGGACCTGAGGTCCCTCACCCAGACTTTAGCCTCCCTCCCTCTAAGGCACAGCTAGGGAAGGCCCAAGAGAGCAAGAAGTGAGAGATGGAGAGAGAGAGAGTGAGAGCCAGCCACGCAGGTGGCCAGAGCAAGGAGCTGAAGGAAGGGAGTGGGCAGGACTAAGATGCCTCTGCCCCAGTCAGCAGGGAGCACCCTAAAAGTGGGGATACAGAGCAGGTCAATTCAAGGACTTGAGAGTTTCCTCCCCCTTCTCTGGGCCCTCCCTTGGGGCAGCCTAGGATGGTGATCACGGTGGGGACACAGGGCAGCGCCAGCTAATTGCTGGGTGTTGAGTGGTATTGGGATGAAGAGTCTGGGAAAGGGACTTGGGAAGATCTGGACCTGAAGGGGAGGTGGCTGGTATAATCAAGAAGTCATCTGCCTTCACCTGAGATGGTCAGGCTGCACCCCACCCTACGAGGTGCTCTGGTCTGAGTCTTTGGGCTCAGTATGGGCAGATTGGCAAAGTCAAGTCTCAGCCAGTGGAGAAAGGGCAGGAGTTGGGTGCAGCCCCACCTGCCCTTTCTTGGTGAAGACTGTCATTCCTAGGGAGAAGGCCTCACAAATGTGGGGTCAGGGGACATGTTGAAGGATACTTGGAACGGGCACTTTCCCTGGCACAAGGACATGGACAGGGGGGTGGATAGGAAGACGGTAAATTAAAAAGGTTGGAGCGGAGGGGCAAGTCTAGGACGTGGGAAGGGGCAGAAAGAAGGGATGGGAAAATGGGGTCAGGACCGAAGGGCAAAGGGCTGTTTCCAGTCTCTCTCACTCCTTCTCTCAGTTCCAGGAAAATAAGAAACGAAAACTCCAAAAATAGAGAACTTTATTGTCAAAGATAAGCGTTTGGGACTGGGACTGGGAAACTGGGGCCCAACCCAAGGAGCCTAGGGTGGGGAAGAGGGTGACACACAGTACATACAGAAGGCACAATTGGGGAGGCCCCTCCCTGACAGAGTCCCCGCCCAGTTACCCAGCAGCACCCAGGTCTCCCATTTCCCTCTGGAGAAGCACCATGGCTGGTCTCGGATGGAGACCCAGGTTTGGAATCGACTTCACTTCCCTCCCCGCTTCTGCCTCCAAATCCTTCTGCTACCTGCCCATCAGCCCCCACCTGCCAGAACCCGCACCTGGTCCAGTGTCCGGGGACTTGACAAGTCACAGGCCTCTCCCAGTGGGCAGGGCACAGGAGGAGATCACACCGTCCCTCCATTTTCACTCTGTCTAACCTTCCATGTCTGGGTGAGGCAACCAGGACCCCAGCACCCCCAGATCTTTGGTCCTACCTCCCGCCGCTCGCTTGGACCGGCCCCCACATGGGCTGCTGAGCACCCGGGCCCAACACACCTGCTCTGTCACTCCCACACTTCAGTCCAGATGGCCCCCTGGTAGGGGTGGGGTGGGGGCTGGGGCATGCTGAGCTGCAAGGGCTGGCCTACCTGCTTGCTGGGGTATTTGGGGGGATTGGTGCGGTAGCTGTAGTCGGAGTACTGCTCAGAGCCCGTGGACGTGGTGTCCCCAGTGCCCACAAATGTGTTTGCAGGCGGCAGGTCCTGCACCACCTGGTGCTTCTTGGAGGCTGAGGGTGACTGTGGCTGCAGCTGGATGGAAGGCAGTGGGGAGTTAGAGCGGTAGTGGCGGCCCAAGTCAGGGCTGCCTGGCGGGTAGTTGAGGGGCAGGTGGATGCGGGGACTGTCCCCAGGGGCATCGCTCATCAGGTTGAACTTGAGGGACTTCTGCAGCCCAGCCTCGTCCTCGTCCTCCACTGGCTTCACAGGCTTCGGGGACTTGCTCTTCTTGCCCTTGCTTTTGTTTCCCTTGGAGGCTTTGCTGCTGGGCTTGGGGGCGTACAGGTCCTTGGTCTCCTTCTTACCGGCCTGGTAGCCACTCTTGGCTTCCCGCTGCCGGCAGTAGCGCACGAGCACTGCCAGGGCGATGAGCAAGGCCACGGCCACCACACCAGCCACCACACCAAAGAGGATGTTGCCACGCTGCTTGGAGCGCTCATATTCTGGATCCCCAGCAATGTCGATGTCCAGCGGCGTATCCAGGCTGTGGCCCAGCAGGTTCTCCAGCAGCGTGCGGTTGGTCAGGGTCTCATTGACATAAAGGTGGACCAAGGCGGTGCCATAGCGTGGGGGCTTGCCACGGTCACTGACCTTCACCACGAGACGGTGCAGCCCATGGTGGCGCCGCTCAATCTCCTTCTCCAGGGTGATGGCACCTGAATGTGACCCAATCTGGAAGAGTCCGTAGGGGTTGCCACCAGCAATGCTATAGGTCAGCTCAGCATTGACACCAGAGTCAATGTCCTCTGCTGTCACCTGGCTGACCGTCTCACCAAGACGTGTCTGGGGGGTCAGCAGCCGGTGGGAGGTGTTGGAAGGGGCGGTGATAAAGGGTGCATTGTCATTCTCATCCAGCACATTGATAGTGACGCCAACATAAGCTGAGCGAGGTGGGACGCCGCCGTCCACCGCCTTCAGCTGGAAGGTGTAGGTGCTTTGCTGCTCCCGATCAAAGCTCAGGCTGGAGAGGATGGTGCCGGTGCCATTCTGGATGACAAAGTCACCATTGTCCTGCTCCACTGTGAGCTGTATTCGGGCATTCTCCCCCTTGTCCCCATCAATGACAGTCACCATGCCCACTGGACTCAGTGCTGGCATGTTCTCCATCACGGAGAAGTTGTAGCCACTTAGCATAAACTTGGGGTCATTGTCATTGTAGTCCAGCACATTGATGAGGACAGTGGCTGTGCCCTGGAGGCTGGGGCTACCCCGGTCAGCTGCCACCACCTTCAATTCATAGTTTTCCCGCTGTTCCCGATCAAGGGATGTCTTTACCCGGATCTCTCCAGTCTCGGGTGAAATGGTGAAGAGGCCCTTGGCCGCCGGCTCAGGCTCCAGAGAGTAAACCAGCTCAGCATTGGAGCCCGAGTCGGCATCACTGGCCGTGACCTCCGCCACCACTTCGCCCGGCTTGTTGTTCTCCAGGAAGCTGACCTCCGTGACGCTCTGGGTGAAGACAGGTGCATTGTCATTGATGTCCACCACTTGCACCTTGAGAGAGTTGGTGCTAGAGAGTGGGGGGTTGCCGGAGTCCACGGCGACAATCTCGATGGTGTAGTCTTTGACCTTCTCGTAGTCCAGTGGGCTGGTGGTCTGCAGGAAGTACTTCTTCTTGCTGTCACTTCCCGTCTCACTGGCCTGGCGTAGCTGGAAGGGCACGTCCCCTGCTACCACACAGGTGACAGCTGCATTCTCTCCCTCATCGCGGTCAGATACCTGCACCAGGGCCACTGCTGTCTCCTCTGACACGTCCTCTGAGATGTTAGCCATCCCATCTTGATGGGTCACCAGGCCTATGCCCCGGATCTCAATGGTGGGGGCGTTGTCGTTCATGTCCTTCACGGTCACCACCACCTGGGCACGGGCACTCTTGGGGTTGGTGCCTCGGTCCTTGGCAAGCACAGAGAAACGCAGGGTGCTTAGGTCCTCACGGTCCACGGGGCCCTGCACAGTGATAAGTCCAGTGTTCCTGTCCAGTCGCAGAAGACGCCTCACGACTTCAGGTGCCTGGTGGAACATGTAGTCTATCTCTGCGTTGGCACCTTGGTCTGAGTCATTGGCCTTCACCTACAGAGCAGGGGAGGAAAACAAGGACAACAGTTATGGGTTCGTCCAGAATAGCAAATTAAGAGATGCCCGTGCTGCCTTTCAAACGAGCACGGCAGACTTGACTGATTTAACGTGGCACCCTTTCCAGAGGAGCACGTGTCCTGCCCTTTTCCTAATCCTGCCCCTCTCGCACATCTCCCTGGCCTAGTTCCCTAAGGAGCACAGATGCTGCCTGCAACTCCTCAACAGTGCTACACGCCACTACTCGAGATGGGAGCGGGCAGAGTTAAATCTACTGATCATTCCTGCACTAATCTGCCCGAATACGGGAATGAGGATCCCGCTGTCCAACTAGTACAACCCTTCCACCCAATTAAACTGGCCTTCAACCCTTCTGAAGAGCTGGATAGGTGCGAGCAGTAGAGATGGTGTGTGTGCATGACATACGTATAATACGCATGCATGTATATACACGTGTGATTATGGGTGACTGTGGGAAAAGGTATATGTGTCCGTGCCTATGTGTGTTTGCACATGAGTAGAGACCCACAAGTCCTGGAGGACACAGGTGAGGGGATTTCTTTTGAAAGCAGCCAGGTAGGTATATGGGTCACAGGGAGCTGGCCAGGCCACTGTTTTGTCAAACCAGGGAAACCTGTTTCAGCAGCTTCATCCCCTCCCACTGGGCCGGTGCTGGCTAGGCACCAACTTGAGGAATCCAGCAGAGCCTGCAGTGAGGAGGGAGGGGTTGGTGCAGGCCACAGAGCCTGCTGGCAGCAGGCTGGGCTCCCAGCATCAAACAATGAACCGTCTGTCCCTTTGCATCGGCACGCCCTCCCATGCCAGCACCGACACACACGCTATACAAACACGGGGGCAACAGGAACCCGGTTGAAATGGCCATGAGGTAGATACTACAGAATGTGATGACAGGTTGGGTGAGGGATGAGGGGGGAAAAAGGGACAGACATAACTTGGCAGAGCTCTGGGGAGCAGAGCAGAAGGGTCCTAGGTTTAAATCCGAGCTCCACCACTTCCCAACTATGTAACTTCAGGCCAATTATTTAATCTCCCCAAGCCTCGGTCTACAAATATATAAAATGGGGATAACAATAGGCCCTATTTCATGGGATTGTGGTAAGGATTAAACAGAATAATATGTGTAAGTGCCTAACACTGCCTGGCACATTGACTCCTCTTTTAGTCCGTCCATCCATCCATCCATCCATCCTCCTATCTGTCCATCTCTGAAGATCAGTGCTAGCACAGGGCTGGGCACCGCACCTAATGGGCCCTCAAGACACTGCTAGTCTCTTCTCCTTCCTGCCATAACTTTTTCAATAGTGGAGGCACCTGGACATGGGTTCCCAGCTATCCTGGTCTCTGCTCACTCCTCTGAAAGACAAACAGTTCCTCCTCATCCTTCAACCCACACCCACACCCCCCATCTATCTGTTTGTCCCCAACATTTTCATTATGATTCCCATTGTCTCCCTCTCTAGATAGGCCACCCAGCTTATCTGTCTCTCCTGACATTTTACCTCCCTTTGTCTGTCTAGGACTTAACTTCTGCCTATTTCCCTTCCATCCTTGCTCAGTTCTCTCTGCCTCTTTCCAACTGCCAGTTCTCTCCCATCCTCTCTCTGCTGCCCTGTCTACCTCTAGTCTTGTGTCTGCCCCAGTCTCGTGCTTCACCCACTGGGAGGGGTGTTAGCTACTACACACACATAGGCTCTGAAGCCAGACTGCTGGGCATGGCCAAGGTAGGACCTGAAAATATAGGCTGGATGATATCAGGCAATTTTCCTAATCTCTACGGACTCAGTTTCCCATCTGTGAAATGGGGATAATGCTTACCTTGTACCGTGGGGATTACATGATAGAATACATATAATGTGGTTAGAGCAGTCCTGGCACCTAGGCTATTATTATTCACCATCCCCGACTGTCTGTCTCCCTTTTCTTTCTCAGTCTCTCTTCTATCGGTTCCAGTCCACCAGCCTCTAAAAAAAGGGTTGAAACTCCTCCCCACGCCCACTTCAGCTTGAGGTCCCAGGACGAAGGCTTTCTTAGGATGGGTAACGGTGTCCAGGGCAGGCCAAGCCCTCCTCAGCTCCCTCACATCAAAGACAGACAGCTGCAGCCCAGGGGGAAGGAGAAAGGAGCTGGGGCTGGCAGGAGGCCAGGCTGAGATGACAGTGGGAGATACGCCCACCTGTCTGCAGGGACGCTTTCTTGCTCCCTCCCAGGCCCTGGCCCTACCAAGCTGCCCAGCCCCTGGGGCAGTTCCCATGGAGTGGGGTGCTGAGAACTTCAGCAGAGACAACCAAACCCCCCACTGTGCCAAGCACCCCACACCCATGGTACCCCATGCCTAGTGGAGGAAGCCGCATACAGACTTCTGAGTAGTTTTCTGCGGACCTGCCTGGCTACAATGATCTCATCTGTCTTTGTCAAGGAGGGAGGCAAAGTAAGGCTCCGTCCTCCCGCTTCAGGAAAATCTCACATTTAAAGGGCCCCTGGTTGGGAAGATGGTCTCTTCTCTAGAGAGATTCTATTTGGACAAAAGGTGACTCCCTTGTTCCAGCTTGGCTCCCGTGTCTGGGGGACGGTCAGTTGACTTGGGAGAGGGTTTTACTTGGAGATTTTTCCAACTGGAGTCTGCCTTGGGGTGGGGGGGTTACCGGTCACATGCTATGTCACTGTCACTGAAGCAGCTTGAAAGAGGAAAGTACTATCAGCTGCTAGGGTGGGTGGGGCTTGTGGGAAGGTCTGGCACAGTAGCCTGTGGTTTCCCCTTTCAGTGAAGGGAATTCTCACCAGTTTAGGGTGGGCTCCTATTTCTAAAGGAGGGTCACGCTGACAGTGAGGTGGAGGGGGCTCTCACCTGGATGACCGAGTGGCCTATCGGGCTGTTCTCAGACAGCTCGGCCTCGTAGGAGGGCCGCTCGAATTTGGGGGCGTTGTCATTGGTGTCCGTCACAGTGACGCGCAGCAGGGCACTGCTGGCACGCGGGGGGTTGCCACCATCCTGCACCTTGATGGTGAGGTCATAGGAGTCCTGGCGCTCCCGGTCCAGGTTGCCCATCACGATGAGCTGTGGCTGTTTCCCATCCTGGTCCTCTGCCACCTGCAGCCCAAATAGATCGTGGGCCTCGGGCCCGGCCTGCAGCTCATAGGATGCCACACCGTTGGGGCCAGCATCACGGTCTGAAGCCACTGGGATGGAGAAGAGTGAGCCGATGTTGGTGTTCTCAGGGATGGTCAGCGTGATGACTGGTGAGGCGAAGTTGGGTGTGTTGTCATTGATGTCCTGTACCTCTATCTGGCCCTCAAGCAGCCGGGGACTGCCATTCTGCACGAGGTCCGTGATGGACACCTCGAACTCCAGGATGCAGGGCTCACCAGGGAACTGGTTTTGGCATTCGCGGAGCCCCTCACGGTCGATAGAGGTCTCGGTGGTGAAGATGTCACCTGTCTTGCCATCCACCCGCAGGTACGGGGCGCCTACCTCTAGTTTGTACAGGTGGCCCACGTCTGGTAAACCGTAGTCAGCTGCGAGGCTCCCAATGAGGGTGTTGGGTGGCTGTTCTTCCAGCACCTTGTACACCACCTGCGTGGTGTGGCCTGGGGATGGAGCCAGCAGGAGTAGCAGCAGTGCCAGCAGCAAGGGGGGCATCGACAATCCTTGCCCCCCACGGCCTGGGCTGGGCCTCGGGGGCCCCATCCGGGCAGGCTCTGGAATCAGGAAGGCTGAAAGGGGAAGAGGCAAAACAGGCAGTCAGCTCACAGGAAGAATCTGGCCCTGAGGGCTGCCCAGAGCCAGCCCCCCCACTCTCCCTCTCCCACCTACACTCTGCTCTCCTAGAAGGAGAGCTCAGCCCAGAGCAAAACCCTGATTCCGGGCCCCAGAACCCTGAGTCTCACCCGCAGCTGGGTGCAGCAGTGGTGTCTGCCCAGCTGGAGGAGCCGGTAAGGGACCTGGAACAGGTCTAGAGCAGCTCCCGCCCATGGAACGCCCTGACCCACCTGACTCTCCCTCCTTCCCGCCCTGCTCAGTGCTTTGCCCAACACCTCCTTCTCACCAGCATCTGCCTTAGTCACCCATGGTAATTACCCTGATACCAAGATAGAGAGAGACAGCTAGTGGAAGGGTGAGGCCTCAAGCATCCCCCCCCACCGCCCCCCCCCCCCACATACACATACATTACAAAAGAGACACAGGTACCCCTTACACCCCAGACCCTGGATCACTACTGCCCACACTGAGGGCCACTCGTTAGCTGGAGGGGATAATGTCTCATTTCCCTTCTGAGATGCCAAGTCAAAGTATGTGTATGAGATATGACATCTCAAATCCTTGTCTGACAAAAAATAACCCATAGTGCCTACTGTCCCCCAACCCCCTGAAGGGCCAGCTTGAACTGGGCACCAATCAAGCCCTGAGAACAAGGTTGAGGACTAAGTGCTAGCCCTCCCCAAACACACATGCCCCGGACCACGCGCACATGTGTACACATAGGATTCCCCGGGCTCCTCCCGCTCCCTCTCTGCCTTCCGCTGGGGGTGCGGGGGAAGACACCGTAGGTGTGTGGTAGACAGTAAAGGTCAGGACTGGGGTCAGGACTGGGGTCAGGACTAGCCCGGGAATTGGAACAGGAAGCTGCCCCGCCCTGCCCTTAGCAACGGGGAGCCCAGCAGGTCTCACTGGGACAGAGGTGCCAGTGACACCACCAGCCTTTCCCGACCCTACCGCCTCCCCTGCTCAGTGTCTTGATATGAACATGTGGCTCTATTTGATCCTTATCCCGGCAAACATCTGGCCTCTATTTCACACCTGGCCCCTCCCTACCTTAACGGGTCCAGTCCCATCTCTCCCTGCCCACCCGCAAATCCTTCCAATGAGTCCTGTATTCCCTAGCCAAGCGCAGGTGGCACGCCCAACACCACAATGACCCGTTTCTTCGGCCTGTCCCCCCGCAGCTTTGAGGCTGGGCATTTGTAGACCCCAGCCAGACCTGCCAGCCACTATCCCAGTCTTGACTCCCTCCTCCTCTCCAGCTAAACCAAGGCCAGCCCCTCAACTCAAATCCAAAGTCTTTGGCCCAGCATTTTCAGCAAAGGGCTCAGGTTCAATCTCTTTTCCCCACTGATACCCAGAATACCTGCCCCACACCTGGAAATTCTACTCCAGGCTCTATGACAGACCACACTCACCCCGCCGAAAGCCTGCTTTGGTGCCCTAGGAATCCTTCCCAGATCTCCCCACCCCACAGTGACCTCTCCTACCTCCAACGCACAGCCGCTTATTGTCTGCCCCAATCCCTCAGCCATGACTCACTACTACCTGGTGCAGCAGTGATTCATTGCTAAGGGATTGGGGCATATTGTGCACCTATCCCTGTGTCCTCTGCCTCTCCAGGCAAACACCAAACATCCTGAAGGAAGGGACAGAGCTCCCTACCTTCATCCTCCCTCCCCACCCAAGCTCCCTCACAAATCTGGGCACTACAGGTGCTCATTTATGCACTTACAATGTGCCAAGCTTTGTCCTGGGTACTGGGACACAGCAGCGAGCAGGACAGATACAATCTGCTCCTGTGGAGCTGGCAATGGTTCTAACTCAATGACAGTTTCGTGTGGCTGTACCCATTTGGCACATGTAAGGCAGCAGCAAGGTGGAGAAGAGCAGCGACTATGACATCGAACAGGGTGGGGCAAACCCCAGCGGTCACTTCCTGGCTGCACAAACTGGAGCCAATAATATAGAGCCTCAGTTTCCTGATCTGTAAAATGGGGATTCTTCTACCTATTTCCTAGGGAGTTTGAAATGATGTGGGCTAAATGCTGAGCACAGTGAGCACTCAACACATGCCCCTAAAAGCACAATTGTTGTGATGTAGTTGTTTAGGGATATAATCTGTGAATTGTTTGTCTTTCCGACAAGACTGAGCAGAGAGCAGGAGAGCCCCCGCTTTGTTTACTACTAAATCCTCAGATCCCACCCTGACTGGGCATACAGCAGGCACTCAGCAAGGGCTCCAGAACGACTGATTGTTTAGTCCCCGGGCTTACCCGCTCCTGGCACTTTTGGTGGTCCTGGCTTGTTTTCGTGCCTGTTCCCCTACTGAGAACCTGCAAGGGTCAAACTTAATCTTTCTCTGTTTCAGTCCATAGTAGACTCTCAGCAAATGCTCACTGAACACACAGATTCCTTACTCAAGTCAAACACTTCACTTCCTCCCCATGGCCCGCCCAAGGCACAGCCCCTCCCTGGTCACTTCTCAGAATGTCCTTAAAGTATGCGAGACCATTATCAGATGAGTGTGTGTTTGTTCCCAACTGCAATCTTAATCTCTTTAAAAGAAGGAGGAATTTCCCTGCCCTCCCGGGACCTCTCTCTATTTTGAAAGAGACACACACACAAAAAAAAATCAAAAATCAAATAGACTGTTACACAATGTAAAAAACTAAAATAAAATGGAGGAATTTGTCAGATGTTCCATTTGGATCCACTCTCCAGGCCTTTACCTTCATAGACTAAACACAGGGCTTATCTGACCATCATGTCCCAACCCAAACACACCTGTCTCCAAAGAAACTCATTCCCTTCTGGGCACCTTATTCTGCCCCCCACCCCCCACCCCCCACCCCCCACCCCCATAGCAC
Source organism: Myotis nattereri (assembly GCF_964212035.1). NCBI lineage: Eukaryota > Metazoa > Chordata > Mammalia > Chiroptera > Vespertilionidae > Myotis > Myotis nattereri. The sequence continues at coordinate 83,058,477 of NC_138080.1, forward strand.
ACACACAACTCCATAACTCGGGATCACTGTGCGCCCAGTTCCATGCTTAAGTCTTGGCAGAGTGGGGGTCACCAGGGAATTACCCTAAACCTGACAAAGAGGGGAAATAAGGCAGTGACTGCTTGCCTCCACTCACTCTCTTCAGATCAAGGATTCTTAAGCTTTTTGGGTCACATCCCCCTCTATGAATTTTTATGAAACTATGGTTTAGATTTTTCCAAGAAAAATGAATGCCACAAGTTTTAGCTACAAATTCAGAGGCCCATGGTCTGGCAGAGTTAGGGTGACTGACTAGTAGCTGGAGCTTCCTTCCCCATCTCCGGGTCACAACCCGAGGCTCTAAACCTTCAGGCCTCCCAGCAGCATAAACACAACAGCTTGTGACCTGCCCCATATTCTCTCTCTCTCCCCCCGCCCTACCTCCGACAAGCAGAGGAGCCAGGAAAGGACTGTGGCATCTATCTAACTTTTGAGTTGGAGAAAGACCACAAAGGACTATCAAGGCAAGGAAGTGGGGGGAGGGGTGTTCCTAAGAGGTAGGAAGAATGGGGGTGGGGAGGGTACCCAGAGTAGGGGCAAGAGTTGAAGAGGATTTAGGCCCTTGAAGCACCTGGAGAGTTCCTTTAAAATTAGGATTTTTTTTGGCCCCACCCTTAGGAATTCTGATCCGGAGAAAGGACCTGGAGAAATCTCCAGGTAGCAGGAAGTAATGGCCCTGAACTTTTAAGAGACAAATTTGAGATACACTAAATCCTAGGAGTTGGAAGTGCGAACTCTATCATCATCACTTTTACCATCATCTTCGCTATTATCACCAGGACCCAAGTTAACACTCCCTGATATTTTTCTACATTTACATACATTATTTCATCCAATCCTCCCACCCCTCTGAAGTGAGTACTGTTTATTACTACACGGCTCCCCACAACGGATGATAAAATTGAGGCTCAAAAAGAATAATTCCTTGTCTTAGGTCACAGAAGTAGTTAAGTGGAAGTCAGGGTTTGAGAAAGAAGAATGCCTCTTCACATCCCAAAGTCTGGGGGAAAGGCTGGACGGGGGAGGGAAAGTCAACAGAAATCACCCCTGAGGCTAGAATATGATGTTTGCTATGTACCCCCACCCCCACCCCAACACACACACACACACACACACACACACACACACACACACACACCCTGGGCTGCCAAACCTGCCAGGCAAGGAGGGAAACAGAAAGAGGGGGCCTAGGGTTCAAGGTCTGAAGGACCCCAGGCCTCCCAGGCTGTTTCAGGGACCCTAGGGCTGCAGGGCAATTCAGAGCAGCCATGAACAGCAGTGAGGGGAGCAGGGTGAGGGCTGCCCCTACCTTCCTCACCCCTGCTCCCAACATCCCTGAACTTTGTCCCAGTGGTTAGCTATTGGAAGTCATTGGTCCCAGCCGGCAGACTTTGAAGCCCTTATCTCTGCCCCTCCCAAGCCCTGGTTGACTTCCTGGCAAGGCTTGTCCCCACCTCCGCCCAGTGACATGGGCACCCAGGACCCTGAGAAACCAGAGCCTCGGCAGGGACACTGACTCATCCTTCTCAGGCCTAAGGAGCACAGTGAGGTGGTGTGAGGGGGCAGAATCCAGGGAAGGTCAAGGAAAAACAACATCTGTGTCAACATCTGGGGAGGGAGGAGAGCAGTGGTGAGGGTTCACCTGGAACCTTCATTTCCAGCCCACCTGGGGGACCCAGTCCACTTCCTGCTGAATGCTTTGGCAGAAAAGGAAACACACAGAGACAGCTATCAACTTCCCAGTGCCCAGGTCAGCCCTGGACCCCCAGGCCCGACCCCTGCTCTGTTTGTTACACAACAGGCACAACATGTGAACACACACACCCAGGGACAAAGTGAATGTCTGGAGAGGATAAGTAAGCAGGGCTGTGCGGGGTGGAGCTGTTCAGAGGCCTCCCACAGTGAACACAACCCTCCATTAACCTTTGCAGAGCTTCCAGCCACCTGCAATCTTCAGATTATCGGGGCTCAAACCATTGCTCCACCACTTCCTAGCTGTGTGACCTTGGCCTAGTGACGTCACCTTTCTGAACCTATTTCCACACTGAACTGGAAATAATAAATCCTGCCTCTTGAAGTTATTTGGGAGCTCTATTACATTAAAAAGGCTATATAAACATATATATCACTCGTTATCACTGACTAGAGCATTTTATTCACAGCATCAGGCACACAGTAGGTACTCATTGGTTGACTCGATCCCCTGCCAGTTGGGAAGACCTATGAAGGCAAGGATGGTATGTATGCTATTACTGCATGGCATCCCCACCAGCCACCATGGGCCCTGGCAGAGAGGTGCCCCAGGCATTGCTGAAAGAATCTGTCTGCAGCACAAACTCTCCTTGCTCTTGGTAGGGGCAGCCCTCGCCCTGTATCAGAAGGGCCTCCTCCATCTCCTCTCCCCGCAGCCTTGATTCCCACTCAGCCACACCCCCACCCTTGCGGGCCCCCTCCTGGCCCTTCCATCCCACTCTTCCCAGCAGTTAGCTCACTCTCTCTGTAGCCCAGCTTCCCTGAAGAACAGCCACCGCAGCAGCTCCTCTGCCAGGAGGACACCAGACCCGCAGGACACCCCTTTCCAGCTGATCCCTTTTGGAATTGGGGACTGGGGGGGACGGGGGGGGGGACGGAGGGGGGCGGGGCTGGCGGGTGGTGGTAGTGGAGGGGAGAGCAGGGAAACCAGGCCTGCTCCTCTACCTCACTGTCCCCAGCCATCCCTGGAGGTCTTTCTCATTCCTCTCCCCTCAATCCCACCCCATGGCCTGGTCTAGTTGTAATTACAAATGTCAATCCGTGCAGACCCCCCACGTCAAGAAAGTGACACCCTGCCCCTCCCCAGACATACACCCAGACCTCGGCGGTTACAAACACCTTCTGGGTGCCCTCTTTCCTGGCAGTACACGAGGGTTGGCCCAGAGTGAGTAATGGAAGGCTCCCTGCGCCTTCCGTCACGACGTCCTGGACTCTGCCGGTCAGGGCAGCCCCCTGCCTACGCCGCCCTGGTCAGCGGGCGCTCCCCGCACACACCCCGCGCGCGGGGCGTCTCCTCCCAGAGAACGCAGGAGAGCTGGGAGTGGGGGAGAGGGGTGATGGCGACAGTTCCTCCACCAGCCTCGGGCTCGGCCGGCTCCACCCCCACCCCGGCGGCGCCGGGCCTTGGGAGCTCCAGGCAAGGTGGAGGCACCGCGCGGTGAGAACACGCATTGGCCACCGGCACCCTGGCGCCCCCAGCCCCACGGGCCGCTGCGGGGAATCTCTCCTCCGCATCTCCGGCCTCTGCCTAGGGTCTCCCGCAAGCCCGCGTCGGCCGGAGCCACGCAGCGGGCGCCGGGAGGGATCCGGCGCCGGAATCACTAAGCGGCGAGCCAGGCCCGGCGGGGACGTCCCCATAAAACCGACCCTCTCGCGGCGGGCGGCAAAGGGGTCTTCGCTCGGCGCTCAATCCTCAAAGACCTCATCGCCGCCCCAAATATTTCCTGGTAGAAGGAATAGTCGCCGACCACTCCTGGGGGAACTGAGGCCACAAGTCTGGGCTCCCGAGGATAACTAGGGGTGCGAGCGCATCTCACCTACCAATTCTGCTCCTGCGCGCGCCGCGATCTCCCTTCTGGCCCCAGGGCCTTGCCGGCGCACAAGACTCAGGCCTGGAGCTGGGGACCCGCGGAGGGGCGCCCAGGTGTGAGAGGAAACAGGTGTGCTGGGGACCCAGGTGGCTCGGAGGACGCAGCTATACGGTCCGAAGAGGGTCTCAATGACCGCCCCAGGCTGGCTCCCTCTGCAAAGGGACCAAGGGCCCTGGAGCCCTGGGGAGCGGGCTGGCGTGACCGGCCAGGTCCAGCTGGTTCCGGGAATACCCGGTCGGCCCAGCCCCGGAGTGGGAGTAGGGGAGGCGCCGGCGGGGAAGCCGGCCCGGCGGCCTCCAGTGTTCCCGCGGTGCAGATATTTACAATAACAATGCGATTAAGGTGAAAAGGCATTAGGGGCTCCCCGGGTGGCCCCGGCTTCCGCCGACGGAATCTGGTCTCCGAGGGAGAGGGGCAGAGTGTGTGTGTGTGTGTCTAGCTGCAAGGTGTACTGTGACACTGTTGGTGTAAGATGTGTGAGACGCCCACCGTTAGGGGATTTTGTGTTTGTGATCGCGAGGCGCTGCTGCAGGTGCTTTACCGGGTTAGGGTGTGTGCGCTCAAGGTGTGTGCTGAGGCACTGGCTGTATGTTTCCGTGGGTGCAGTCGAGGGTTGCAAGCCGACCTGTGATGTGTGCCTATGTTCTGGCCAGGGAGGAGGTAACATCATTTGTGTGAGGGTATGGTCCTTAAAGGAATACATGTGCGTGAGGATAGGCTTTAAGTGTTCATAGGGGCACTGTGGCCGAGGCACTCTTACACGAGGGCACGGGGTTGTGCTTGTGTCCGAATGTCACAGCGGCTGCTTTCCGTGGTTCTGTGTGGCCACGGGTTGTGTGTCCCCGCCGCTGAACGTGCAGGCGCTGGAGCGGCTTCTGAGCCAGTGCCGGTGCCCCAGTGGGCGCTGGTGTTCGGGAGGTATGTCTGTGCACATATGAACGGATGTATGTGTGCGTGTACATATGTCCGTGGTCTGGTCCTCGGGGTGCCCTCGGGGAGCTGGAAGCGCCCGCGCGAGCAACGCTCGCTACCCAACAAGTGTGTGGATGAGGGTCCTTGCTGTTTCGTCCTCAGGGAGCCCCCCAACACACAAACACACACTGAGGGCTGCGCGCCTCCCCCAAACCATCTCCATCCCGCGCGCTCCTAGAGGCTCCTTATCCCCGCGGCTCCAAGCGAGCGTGGGTGCGGGACGCCGAAGCTGGGGTCCGGTTCAGCACCCCCTCTCCTCGCTCCGCTTCTCGCCGCGGACCTTGGAGGCCAGGGTGCTCCGGCCGCAATCCCCACTCCAAGCTCCCAGCCTCTCCCACCTCTGCCCCGGCGCGTGGAGCATCGACAGGGCCCCCCTGGCCTCGCTCGAATGAGCGCCCCTCCCGCAGCTCCCGTCGGCCATGGCCGCTCCCCCGGCCGGCAGCCACCGCCGCCTCCACCGCCTCCACCGCCTCCACCGCCACCGGATCCTTACCCGCCTCCGGGCAGCGCCGGCCGCGGGCCTTGCAGTCCATGAGCCACCACCGGCCCCGGCCCGGGCTGCGGCTCGCACGGCTCGGGCTGGCGCTGCGGTTCAGGTTCCGGCTCCGGCGGGCTACAGGCGCAGCAGCCCCGGCGGCTCCGCGTCCGCGCCGCGCTCCCGCTCCCCGAGTGTGTGAGGCGGCGGTGGAGGCGGCGGCGGCGGCAGCGGAGCCAGCAGCGAGCAGAGCGCACAGCCCGGCCCGCCCCCTCCCTCCTCCCCCCTCCTGGCTCGCCCGCCCGCCTCCCGCCCGCTTCCCCGCCCCCCCCCCCTTCTCCGGCTGGGAGGTGGAGCTCCAGACGCTCCGGTCCCACTGGGAGGGAGCCCCGAGCACCGCTCCCCCAAAGCCAGGAACCCCCTTTGCTGTCTTCCACTACCCGGGGCCCGGATACACAGGGCGACCCCTGGCTCTTCACTTTACACTTATCCTACCCGAGCCCCCATCTGGGACCCTCCCGAATTCCCTTCCTAACCTCACCAAACACCTGTCCCTACCCTGTCCCCCGGGAAGTCGAGGCCGAGGAAGTGTCTCCCCCAGTGTCTTCTTCCATGGACATCTGCTTCTCCAGATCCATCCTCTTCCCGCCAGGACCCCCCGATCACCCCGTGTGGCCCTCCCTTCCCACTGCGCTCGGGGGAAGTCCACCCCTCCCCCTCTGGCCGGAGCCGCAGAGCGGTCAGCCTCGGTGGCCGCAGCTCACCGTAGAGGTGGGGCTGTGGAGGGGACCTTTAGGAGTGGAGGGTTATGGGACTGGGGCCTCCTCTAGGATGAGAATGGGGGAATATACAAGTGTGAGAATGAGGTGACGTGTCTGAGCCGGGCTATTTGAGGGTCCCCCCCCATCACCTGCCCTCAGGGCGACAGGGAGTTTGTGGCCCCACACATTTGCCAGTGAGATGCACACATTCGCCCAGAGTCACGCGGGTCCCTGCCCCGCAAGGCCGCGCAGTGTCACATGCCCTCGCAGTGCCACACGTTCCCTGTCACACTCACACTCACCCAATCGCACAGCGTCACACGCAGTGTCTTACACATTTGGATACTCTTGTTTCTCTCGCTCGGCTCTGGCTCTCGGGCGCCACCTAGAGCTCTCGGAGCAGCTGGGGAACTCCCTTTCCTTAGCTCAAGGTTTGTACACCCCAGGCTCCCAAGTGCCCCAGTTCAGTATGACCTCCCGCCTTTTGCCAGCCAGAGGCATCGGCAAGGTGTTCTAGGTCAGAAGGATGAGGAAGTCTGTTCCTGGCAAAGCCTGGCGCTGCGTGTGGAAAGACCTATTATGGGATGACTGGTTGCTGGGCCTATGTTTGCCATGGCCTCTAACTCCTCCTCCTTGTCCTCCCCCATTTTCCCATCCATACTGCTCTTCTATCCCTTGTTTCTTTCCTCTGCTCCCTCCTCCCCCGCTCGTACCTGGCCTCTCTGGAACACTCTTCTGGGTAAGGGCAGGATTTCTGGCCAGCTAAGGAGGCAAGCAAGGACTGCCCAAGATCTCTCCCAGAGCAGCCCCCCTCAACTGCACTCCCTTTCTGGCCTGGGCCTCGATCTAGTCCCCACCCCCAGCCCTCAGCCCCAGGAGCCCAGGACAGGGGCTCTGGATGAGAGGTAGGGTGAACTAGTGAAAGGAGAATCTGTCCTGTAAGTGGCTTCTCTCTGCCCCCTGCAAAACTCATACTCTCCCCATCACTGCGCACAGCTCCAAGGAAGGAATCAGTGGCCCAGAGAGAAGAAATCTCCCACAGAGAAGCTGCCCAGCCTCCCTGCCCCCAGCATGTGCCTGCTGCCCACTGCAGCAAGCCCTCCCTGGTCTGCTTGCTGGGAGCCATTCAAAGGCTCCTCTGTTCTCCTCCCTTGCTCAGGGCTGAGCAAGATAGGCAGCCGCAGAGCTGGGCAGGAAATGCTAATCTCCCAGATGTTCTCCTTCGTCCTCCCTGCTTCACCATCATCAAACCCAAATCCTGCACCAAGTGGTAGGAGCAGAACTAGGCCAGGTCAAACCACGGCGTGCCCATTCTTCTCCCTGCCCCTATCCACTCCTACCCAGCTGCCAGGCTGGGCTCTGTGGGGGACCAAGCCTGCAATATAGATATGGGGATCAGAGCTGACTTGCCCAGGAAGGGGGTCTGGCAAAGGACAGGGACTGGGAGGTGGCACTTGAAGGGGCGAGAAGCCAGCCTCCTGGCCCCATACCAAACTGGGAGGAGAACAAGGTTGCAAGTAGAGAATTGCGGGCTCTTGAAACTGACAGTGCCTGAGATTCCAGCTGAGACTGTGGCCTGGGATTGAAGCCTGGGGGATTCTAGATGTGGGAGTGGTTGGGATGTTTGTGGCCTAAGGTTCTTGCTGTGACATGAGATGTAGCTATGAGGACTAGGATACTGTAGGGCCTGGCTTTGTAACAGAAAAGCTGTTGCCTCTGATTGCAGTTGGAACACTGTTGTGATGCTGTGATACTGTGTGCCTAGGCTACAGCCAGAATAATCAGATTACCAAAGAGGCTGTTGCCAAACTCTGTGTGTGTGTGTGTGTGTGTGTGTGTGTGTGTGTGTGTTCCTGTGTACATGTTGCAGGAAGGGCTGTAACTGAAATTCCATTGGACCTGAAGCTATAGTCTCTGGTGTGAGGCCATCACACCAGAGACTGGTGATAGTTGAGAACCTGTTCTCTGCAAACATGACGTAAGTGGGGCTATGCTGGATCCATTGCCTAGGTCCTAGGAGATGAGAGGCTGTTGCTAGGAGCCTGTACTTGGGAGGAAGGCTGTTACCTGGGATAAGAACAAGCTACTGTTGTGTATAAGACTGTAGCTGGGATGCTATTGGTCCTGAAGCTATAGCTGTGATGACAGCATACAGTGATTGGTTATAGCTAAGATGCTGTTGCCCAGGCTTGTGGCTGGGCTGTTACTGTATGCAGGACTCTAGCTGGGGTGCTATTATGCCTGCAGCCATAGCTCTGAAGCTCGAGTGTAGCCGGGAGGCCATTTCCTGGTAATATAGCTGGACCACTGTTGTGTGGGGGCTGAAGCCCAGACTGCGTTGCCTAGGAGATGAGAAGCTGTTCCCTGGGATGCTCTTCTGGAAGGCAGGATGCTACCTGAGATGGGAGCTGATCTGCTGTTGACACTGATCTCCGGTTGTGCTTGGGACAGCTCCGAGTGGCTGCTGTTGGATCTGTGGCTGACTGGGTGGGAGAAGGCAAGTGAATTCTGCCTTGAGGACTGGGAGATGCCAGGAGGCTGAGCAGGGGCTGCCACTCTGGGGAGGCTTCCACAGCTGCTCTGCTGTGGAGCTGGGAAGCCTGTTTTCATTACTGTTTTAACTCTTTTTTTAACCTTGTTTTTCTCTCGGCTGCACTTTCGCTCACTCATTAATTTTGGTATTTTTCTCACGGTATCTCAGCCCCTGTCACGGCTGCCATGGCAACAGGAGGCAGTGTGCACAGTGCCAAAATATCTGATCAAAAAATAACCAAAATAAGCAAACACCAAAACGGCTGTGCTGGGGACTATAGTCAAGGGAGAGCTGATGGCTCGGGTCCAGGAAATCCCAGGTTCCCAACGGACGCCTTTCACTATCCCCTCTTCCCAGGGAAGCTTTGTGAACCTTCTGATAACCTGGGAGGCTCCTTTCCAAGGCCCACCCCCCCACCCCCCACCCCCAACACATTCTCCCAGGACTCCAAGATTTCCAGTGGTCCCTGCCCAAGAGGCAGCTTTGCCTGAGATGGGAGCATTGGGAGGGTGTGAGGGCTGGGACTCACTTCCCAGGAGCTGAGGGTCAAACCTCTAAGAAACTCCCTACCTGCCCTAGCCACACACACATCTGCACCCACCCATCCCTCTCCCGGCTCCTCCTTCCTCAGGCTTCTGATTTCTCTGCTCCCAACCCCTACTTGACCACCTCTACTTTTTTATGTCCATAGTCAAATCCTGACTGATGGACAGAAGGGCAGCGGCTGCAACCTCCAGGACCACCCCAACTCCTCAGTGGAGGGACTAGGGAGGGGTGCCGAAGAAGTGTGTGGCACGCCTAGGCTTCTGGCCACCTCCAGCCCCAGGTGCCTAGAGACATTCCTGAACAGCCCTGTACACTCACACCCACTTCCATTTCCCCTCCAGTTTCCGGGGAGGGCCTCCTTTCAAGTGGGCTTACACCCCAGGAAGGATGAAATGATGGAGCCTCATGTGAGCACAAAGAGGCAGAGCTCTTGGTACCACTTGTCTTCCTGACTTATTTGCCCACTAATTTCCCTCTGAGGGAGCTTGTCTAGATGTCTGGAGCACCGAGAACTGGAGGAGCAAGAAGGAGCCCCTCAAGTCTGCCTCGATCACATCACACAATTACCTCTTGGGCCCCCCTTCCTGATGCCCCTGCCTCCCCACCCCAGCAGTGAAAGTCTCACTCTCAACAGGTTTCCTCCCCTTCCAGAACTCACCTTCTGCTCCTCACTTTCCATCCCTTTCCTCCATTCCCCTCAAGAGCAGTCCTGGCCTTGGCCTCCAGGCAGAGCCTTCCTGGGCCTGTTTCTATAGAAACCGGGTAGTCTGTGCACTGCGGGAAGAGGAAGGGAGAGAGGAGCAGGGAGGAGAGACCAGACCGCAGGGCAGACACAGAGGAAGGGACATGGGCCCTGAGAGAAGAGGGGGCTGCCCCCTCCAAAGGGAAGGTGGGCCTTGATTTGGGAAGAGGAGAGGTAGTAGAAGTTGCCTAGATTCTGTCCTCCTGAGGAGGAGGTACAACAGTTTCTCTCCTGGTACAGGAAGGTGGGTTTTCTCCCCCAACCCCCAATCATTTTATTTTTAACCATGAGCTGCCTGCCTTATCCGGGATGGATCTTTCCCGAGAGCCGCCAATCTCTAAGACAGGGACCACAGAATGCCTTCCTCCCTCCAGCGTGCTCTGGAGTCTGGACAGCCCCGGACCCGGTGGCCGCCGCTGACCCCGTGGCGTGCGGCTCTCAAAGGCTCCATTCATCTCTGGGGGCTGAAGGCGCCATTGTCCCCGGCGGGGGGCGGGGGGCGGGGTGGGGGCAGCGGGGGGTCTCGCCTCAGAAGGAAGGAATGCGTCTGGAGAAGTTGCCCCCAGGGCTCCAGTGTCCAGGTCCCCACCAGATCTCCACCGGGACCCCTTCACGACCCCGAGCCCTTTCCCTCACTAGCTCCCAGAAGCCTTCGCGCGACTCCTGAGGGTGGGGACTGCGGGCGCGGGGGAAGCCCGGCCCCACCCCTCCCGCTAACTCCGGCGCAGCTATTCTGGGACTGGGAGCTGTCCAGCACCTCGGGTCCTGACGGACCGCGGATCTCGCCTAGGTGCCCTCGGACTACAGGGTGCTCAGGGCCAGCCTTGGGGGCTCGGAGGCTCTCCTTCACCCCGGCTAAGGCACAAATCACACCTGGCCTGCGTGGGAGACATGGATGCTGAGAACTAACGCAAGGAGCAACTTGACCCTTGCCCTATCTCCACAGAATGGAAGGGTCAAGTGCCTCCAGGCCACTCCCTTGGGATTCTGTTTCAAACTCGGCAGAAGAAAGAGCCCTGAGAGGTCAGGCCCTTGCCTCTCCCTTCCCCCATCTCTCCCTGCTGCCTCTGTTTCTGTTTTCCTCCCTCTCCCCTCCATCCTCCTCTCTTTCCCTCCCTGCTGGGTTGGGGGCTGCTGAATTATCATTTCTCAGCTCTGCTAATGTGCTCCCTGCTGTGGGGAGGGATCATAATTCTGGGAGATGATTAAGTTTCAAATTGTTTTTCTTTGTGTTGTTGAAGATGAGGCTTTAATATGGTCCCTCCCCAGACAGGGGGCCTGGCCTGGCCCCAGCCGCCTGCTCCCATCCCTCCTCTGCTAGTCTTCTCCTCTCTGATAGGCCAGGTTTGGGACCATGTCCCTGGGGTTCCCTCTAAACTTTTGTGTAGGGGGTGGGGGGTGGGGGGGGGACGGGTAGGAGGGTGGAATACGAACCTACCCTTAACTCAGAAGGTAAAACATATAATGTAGTGGTAAAAAACACTGGTTTTGAAGTCTGACAAGTCAGAATTTAAATACTAACTCTGCCACTTACTACCTGTGTGATTTTTGGGTAAGTACTTAAGCTACCTGAGACTCAGTTCCTTCATCTATTAAATGAGGCAGTTTAATGCCTCATAGAGTGCTTGTGTGGATTTAAAGTGATAGTGTATGTAAAGTGCTTAGCAGAGTACCTAGCTCATGGTAAAACTTGGCAAATATTAGTAGTTATTAGAGCACACATACTCCATCCTGTCCTGCTTCCCATCCTCCCTTTGTTCTTCAGCTCAGTAAATGTATATGTAATACCTACTATTTTCCAGAAACTGTGTATTAGAGATTAAGTTTTTCAGGAGTAAAGATATTGGTTTTCTTGCTTATCTGCCCTCAAACACTCCTTCATTCACCTCATTCCCTCCTTTAAATTTAAGTTCACTCCATTATACCCTCCCACCTACTTCCAGCTCTTTCTTCATTATTCCCACTCCATTCTTTCTTCTTTCACTGCAGTCTTATCATCCACCTTGATTCTTATCCTCCTAACATACATGCATCCTTTACCTTTTATATAATTCTTCATCCCATTTGGGGCCATCGTGTGTGTGTGTGTGTGTGTGTGTGTGTGTGATATGCAAATGAGGTCAAGACTCCGTCATGGTCACAACCAACTCAGGAGGAGGGGCCTGGCTCTGCTCAAGCCTGAGCTATCAACACAGAGGGGCGCCTGCTCCAAGCCTCCGCCGATGGCTGGAGGCAGGCCCCCAGCAGGGACACACACACACACACACACACACACACACACACACACGGGGCGCCTGCTCTAAGCCTCTGCTCCCCATGGGGAGCGGGCCTAAGCTGTCAGTAGGACATCCCCTGAGGCTGTGGTTCTCAACCTGTGGGTCATGACCCCTTTGGGGGTCGAATGACCCTTTCACAGGGGTTGCCTAAGACCATCAGAAAACACATATATAATTACATATTGTTTTTGTGATTAATCACTATGCTTTAATTATGTTCAATTTGTAACAATGAAAATACATCCTGCATATCAGATATTTATATTACGATTCATAACAGTAGCAAAATTACAGTTATGAAGTAGCAACGAAAATAATTTTATGGAGGAGAACCAAGATGGCGGCACAGGTTAACACTGGAGTTTGCTGCTTTGAACAACTACTTCAAAAGTGAAACCAAAAAACGGAAGGGACATCACCCAGAACCACAGGAATGCTGGCTGAGTGGAAGTCCTACAACTAGGAGGAAAGAGAAACGCATACGGACACTCAGAGGAGGCGCAGTGCTGAAGTCAAATTCTGAGGTGCGGAGTGCACGGAGAAGGCTGGCGGTGGAGGGCGTGGTCGGCGTTTTCAATCGGGAGGGAGTCGCAGACTCTGAGCTCCAGATACAGGCGAGTCTTTAGGGACCCAGACTCAAACGGGAGAAGCGGGACTGTCTGGCTTCAGTCAGAGCGAGTGCAGCTTTCTCTCCGAGGTTTGCAGCCGTTGCTGGGACTCAGAGAGGCAGAGCCCCTGGGGACAGGACTGAGAGCCGCCATAACTGCTCTCTCCGGCCCACCCTGTTGATCCTGTGCGACCCGCCCTGCCCAAGCCCTGCACAGAGGCATTTGCCGGATAGCCTCAGGCAAAGGCTAGATTAGCACCTCCCTAGAGGACAGAAGTTCTCTCACTGCTGACACAGCTGATTCTCATAGCCACTTGGCCTGGAGGTCAAACCCTCCCTGGTATTAGCTACAACAATCAAGGCTTAACTACAAGACCGCGCACAAAGACCACTAGGGGGTGCACCAAGGAAGCATAACAAAATGCGGAGAAAAGGAACAGGACAAAATTGTCAATGGAAGATATAGAGTTCAGAACCACACTTTTAAGGTCTCTCAAGAACTGTTTAGAAGCCGCCGATAAACTTAATGAGATCTACAAGAAAACTAATGAGACCCTCGATCTTATATTGGGGAACCACCTAGAAATTAAGCATACACGGACTGAAATAACGAATATTATACAGACTCCCGACAGCAGACCAGAGGAGCGCAAGAATCAAGTCAATGACTTGAAATGCGAGGAAGCAAAAAACACCCAACCAGAAAAGCAAAATGAAAAAAGAATCCAAAAATGCGAGGATAGTGTAAGGAGCCTCTGGGACAGCTTCAAGCGTACCAACATCAGAATTATAGGGGTGTCAGAAGATGAGAGAGAGCAAGATATTGAAAACCTATTTGAAGAAATAATGACAGAAAACTTCCCCCACCTGGTGAAAGAAATGGACTTACAGGTCCAAGAAGCGCGGAGAACCCCAAACAAAAGGAATCCAAAGAGGACCACACCAAGACACATCATAATTAAAATGCCAAGAGCAAAAGATAAAGAGAGAATCTTAAAAGCAGCAAGAGAAAGAAACTCAGTTACCTACAAGGGAATACCCATACGACTGTCAGCTGATTTCTCAACAGAAACTTTGCAGGCCAGAAGGGAATGGCAAGAAATATTCAAAGTGATGAATACCAAGAACCTACAACCAAGATTACTTTATCCAGCAAAGCTATCATTCAGAATTGAAGGTCAGATAAAGTGCTTCACAGATAAGGAAAAGCTAAAGGAGTTCATCACCACCAAACCAGTATTATATGAAATGCTGAAAGGTATCCTTTAAGAAGAGGAAGAAGAAGAAAAAGGTAAAGATACAAATTATGAACAACAAATATGCATCTATCAACAAGTGAATCTAAGAATCAAGTGAATAAATAATCTGATGAACAGAATGAACTGGTGATTATAATAGAATCAGGGACATAGAAAGGGAATGGACTGACTATTCTTGTGGGGGAAAGGGGTGTGGGGGATGCGGGAAGAGACTGGACAAAAATCGTGCACCTATGGATGAGGACAGTGGGTGGGGAGTGAGGGCGGAGGGTGGGGCGGGAACTGGGAGGAGGGGAGTTATGGGGGGGAAAAGAGGAACAAATGTAGTAATCTGAACAATAAAGATTTAATTAAAAGAATAAAAAAAATAATTTTATGGTTGGGGGTCACCACAACATGAGGAACTGTATTAAAGGGTCACGGCATTAGGAAGGTTGAGAACCACTGCTCTGAGGGCTCCCGAACTGTGAGAGGGGGCAGGCTGGGCTGAGGGACCCCCACCCCCTAGTGCATGAATTTCGTGCACTGGGCCTCTAGTAGTAAATAAAGGGCTTGAATTTTCAAACTAGTGTGTGTGTGTGTGTGTGTGTGTGTGTGTGTGTGTGTCTGTCTGTCTGTCTGTTTAAGGGTCACACACATTAATCCACATTCCATGGTGGATCTATAGCCAATTCTGAACTCCCACATTTGCATTGTGTGTTTATTTGCCTATCTATCCCCTATGTCTGACTCATACAGCCCTTGAAATATAAGCCTGTTTATTTGCTTACCTACCTACCTGCCCCTGCCTCTATCTCTGTTATACCCTGAATGGGAAAGCCTGCTGATTGTCAGTAAGAGAAGCTGGTTTATGATAATTTGTCTCTGTTCACTAGCTTCCTACCCTGCTTTTTAAATTTATTTTTATACTACAAGAATTTATTTATTTATTTTAAATTTATTGTTGACACTACTACAGATGTCCCCCATTCCCTCCCCCCTTTACCCACCTCCACCCAGTCCCCTCCCCCCTACCTCTGGCCATCACCACACTGTTGTCTGTGTCCATGGGCTATGCTTATATGTATCTTGTTGTTGTTGTTTTCCAGTTTCTAGAAGAAATCATTTCACAACTCTTTGAGAGCTTGGTTCAGTGCAAAAAAATTAGAAACTACTGTAGGTATTTTAAACTGAAGGGAATTTAACATGGGGAATTAAGTGTTTACAAAAAACATTAAAAAGACTTGTGGAATTAGCTCTCTATGTACTGCAAGAAACTGTACCTAGAGAGCTAATAATACTAGGAGAACTAATACTTAGACCATGATCAGAAAGGTGGGGACTCAGAAAGAATCGCTGAATTAAAGAGCTTATTGCCAGAGATTGGCCTTCTAGAAATTAGAAAGAAGAGACCAGGAAGCTGGAGTGGCTCTCACAGGAGAACCTCATGTCTCCAGGATCCTGTTTGCCAGCAGAAAGCCAAAAATAGCAGAAAGAAGGCCTCTCCCTCCTTTCTGCCTTCTAGCCACACAAGTGCACTTAATTACAAGGGAGTTAGGGAAATGTATTCCAGCGTTCGAGTTTCTGCAGCATAGTAGAAGAAAGTAGGAATGGTGGACACATGCCAACTGGCCACATTCAACACTAATTTAGACCCTGCCCTCCAGGAGTTCACAGACTAAAGGGGGTAACACCAGGATCAGTGCAGGTTGAAAGGCTGAGCCAGAAAGCATCTGAAGCAGACCAAACTTCTTCCACATGAGGTCGGGGACCTTAGAAGTCTTGAAGTGATTCCAGGCCTAATGTGGAGCATAGAGTTCAGGCTCTGCAAGTCACTGGAGGAGCAAAGCTGCAGCTAGTGCACTAGGGAGAGAGAGGCAGGGAAGAGACCATGATCCAATGTCCAAGACAGTGCTCACTTCCTGGAAGGGGCTGTAGACAACCGGGGCCCTGAGTGCAGTCCCAAAAAAGGGGGCCCGTGCTCAGCGGCTGCTCCTTCCCCACACAGACTGGTTTTGGGTTTTTGTGGCCCTGTGTGGCTCACCTGTCACCTGCCTCGAGGCCAGTGATGAGCCCTCAGGATCACCACGGGGAGCAGAGAAGTGCAGAGGGAAGATTAATGTGGGCCCATCTCTCAAGCAGGAGAGCCTGAGCCCAGGAGTGTTCTGTTGGGAACATCGAGGAACTGGCACCTTCCAGCTGCCTGTATCTGCTTCTTCCTGTGATTCCAAAGGTTTTGGCATCTCCTCTTCTCTGACTCTAGGAATCAAGAGTGCTTCCAGGACAAGGAAATAGTGGCAGCTTCCAAGACCCAAATAAATCCCCAGTCCACAAATGATATCAGTTTCTATCTGCTGAGTGAGTAGGAAAGGCTAGGGATAAGGGGTGGGCTAGCATCTCCTCATGGGCTTACAATGGAAGGTAGTACATGCCAGCGGGTAAGTGTGGCCTCAAGAGTCCTGCCCTGGCTCAGTTGCTTTCTAGTTGTGTGGCCTTGGACCAACATCTTTGAGCTTATTCCCCATCTGTAAAATGGGAATAGTGTGTACTTACCTCATAAGATGTTTGATAATTAATTGATATAATTATATATAAATATGTATAAAATGTTTAGCCCAGTATCTGGCATATAGTAACCTTATAGCTGATAGAATTTTTGTTATTGTTATTGATACCATATATTCTCAGCAACAAACATCTTCATCTTACCAGGAATTATCTAGAAGAGAGGGTTCCTCATGCAAGGCTTGCTCCAGAAATATGAGCTCTTAGTCACATTGTGGGAGAGTGGGGAGCCAGACCAGGCCAGGATGTTCCTCAAACCTGTTTTCTACAGATGAGAAGTCTCTGTTCCCTTGCGTCCTAGTGCTGTCCCTCTGGTTCCATGGGTATTGCCCAGGAAGGGGGACATGATGTCTCCCTGGCAGGTGAGGAAGGGAGAGACTGGTGATATTCAGAGGCCCAAATCAAAGCAGTTCGGGACCACCTGCTCTGACTTCTGGTGCCCCTTTCCCTCCTTCTTCGCTCCTCTCCCCAAACCCTCCATTCATTTAAATGTTGTTGAATATCTGTTATGTACCAGGCACTGTGCTATGCACTGGAGGTACAGTGAAGAGCTGAGAGGAAAGCAGCCCTTAACCAACTGCAGTGCTCAGTCTACCAGAACCACAAACTATACATATAAAATCATGGAACTAGCCCAGCCAGTGTGGCTCAGGGGTTGAGCATCAACCTATAATCAGGAGGTCACAGTTCAATTTACAGTCAGGGCACATGCCCCGGTTGTGGGCTCAATCCCCAGTGTAGGGGTATGGAGGAGGCAGCTGATCAATGATTCTCTCTCATCATTGATGTTTCTCTCTCTCCCTTTCCCTTCCTCTCTGAAATCAATAAAAATATATTTAAAAAAATAAAATCACACAAATAATCACTTAGGTGCATACAAGGGAAATAACAGAGAGAAATAAGAGTGAATAATGGGATAACTTAATCTCCCTTATTAATCTGGAGGAAAAGGGAGGGGCAGAGAAGGCCAGATCAGACCTGAAGAATGAGTAAGAATCAGTCAGCCAGGAGAGAAAGGAGCCCTGGGTAGAGTGAGTTTCTCCCAAAATGTTAGATGATAACTTTATGGTGTGTTGCCTTGACCAGAGGAATTTGATTCTTAACAAGGACTCCCAAAGAGATAAATGATTAATGGTGGGATTTTCGAGAGGCATATGACCCAACGGATAGGGTCAGGAGGCCTTCTCAGCAGCATCCAAAACAACCATGTGGCCAGAAGGCCTGTGTGTGTGTGTGTGTGTGTGTGTGTGTGTGAGAGAGAGAGAGAGAAAGAGAGAGAGAGAGAGAGAGAGAGAGAGAGAGAGAGAGAGAGAGAGAGGAGAGAGAGAGCGAGCCTAATGCACACTTGTGACTGTGAATGTCAGTGCATGCATGTATGAATAAAAGCAGAGCTATAACTAATAATTTTGACATAGGAGCCAACAGTAGAAACATATCTTAAATCCACAGATACACCATCTCATGGGGAGAGCAGAGAAGGAAAACTGTTCTCTCATGCACACATAGGAGCCCCCAGCAGTTGGGTTTCTTACCTTGTACCTTAGAGATCCCAGATCATCTCTGTCTGCCAAGTGTTGGGGGACAAACTAGCCAGGCCTGCTAGGAAAGCATTGGTGTTGAAGGAGAGGGAAGAGGAGAAGCTTTAAAAGTTGCATAGTCTTTTAAAAAATTATTATTTAAAATATTGGCAGCTCCATATTTTTCTTCCTGGGCCCCCGGTGAGCGTACCTTTATTGAATCTTTGAATGTATGCAAGGATATATATGTGTGTGGATATTGACTGCATGTGCTTATGGGTATATGAATTGGTGCTTGGGGACTACAGTGGAAATTGTGTTAACTGAGAGCCCTGTGAGTTTGGGGCCAGCACACCTGTTTGTGTGCTTTTCCCCTTTGCTTGTCTCTGCTGATCTCATGAGAAGCAGAGGCTGGTGTTATCTGCTGGTCAGGGCTGAGTCCCTTCATATTAACAACAGACTGAAAATGTACTGACTGCAACAAGGCAAACAGAAATAATATGCTCATATTCTACTTCATTCCATAAAGCAAGTAGAACCTGGGCCCATTTCAGTGAATGAGCTTCAATAATTCATCCCAACTGCCAGTGAGGTATTGACATAAAGCTAATTTAACACTGGGGGAGCCAGGGGACATAGGAGCAATTATGCTTCACCTGCAGCACGGCCACTCTGCTAGCTCTCTGGTGCTTTGCTGAAAAGCAAACTCCCAGAGCGAGTAAAGGGCTGGGGAGGTCGCTGTGCCCCTTCCCACCTTGCCGTTGACTATCTGAGGCTGTTAGGGTGTTGTTCTATTTCCTTCTTGATGATATTCTTGAATAGAGATGTCTCACCCCCGTCTCAGGATTTGAACTTCCCAACAGTGAAGGATATGTTTCCTAAGTAGGACCAAGTTCTCTTTTATTTTTTAAATACATTTTTATTGATTTCAGAGAGGAAGGGAGAGAGAGAGAGAGAGAGAGAGAGAGAGAGAGAGAGAGAGAGAGAGAGGAACATCAATGATGAGAGTGAATCATTGATTGGCTGCCTCCTGCATGCCCCCAACTGGGGATCAAGCCTGCAACCCAGGCATGTGCCCTTGACCGGAATTGAACCTGGGACCTTTCAGTCTGCAGGTTGACACTCTATCCACTAAGCCAAACCAGCTAGGGCCCAAGTTGTCTTTTATATCTATTTCTGAGGAATAAAAACCACTGGCACTTTCTACAGGGTTTGACAGTTGGAGGCATGAGGCTGAAGTTTTTTTTTAGAGAGAGGGAATCCAAATGTCTTAAATGACATCTGACAATCCATTTGATTTTCTTCTGTCTCAAAAATCAAAATCACTCACTCAACATCCAAAAATTGTTTATTGAGCCCAGCCAGCATGGCTCAATGGTTGAGCATCTACCTGTGAACCAGGAGGTCATGGTTCGATTCCTGGTTAGGACATATGCCCGGGTTGCGGGCTCAATCCCCAGTGTTGGGCATGCAGGAAGCAGCTGATCAATGATTCTCTCTCATCATTGATGTTTCTGTCTCTCTCCCTCTCCCTTCCTCTCTGAAATCAATAAAAAAAAATATTTTTTAAAAGTTAAAAACGAAATTATTTATTGAGTTTCTATCTTCATTTATTCAATAAATGCTCAGTACATACCTACTGGTACTAGGTGAACCAAACAGTCTGGGTCCTTACCTACGTGGGTTGGCTATATAGTGAGAGAGAGAAAGAGACATTAAACAAATAAATACACAAATAAGTATATAATTGCAAATTGTTAACGCGACTTATTTCTATTCATGTATTTACACAACCATCAATTCAATGAGAAGGCATAAGAAATAGTAAGGAACAGCTTTGGAATGAGAAGGCCTCTCTGAGCCCTGAAGGATGAGTCGCCTGCGAAAGAGCGTGGGAAAACTTAGACAAGGAGGAGGTCAAGGCAGACACATGTTTTATGTTTTGCTCCTTGCTGCAAGCAGATAGTTAAACTTGACTAGAACCTGGTGGGAGAAAAGGAATTGGAAAAGAAAGATCTGAGTTCAAATCCTGGTTTTGTCATTTTATAGTTGAGTGACCTTGGGCAAGTTACTTGAAATTTTCAGTTACCTCATCTATAAACTGGAGACGATAACATTTCCGATTTTATAGAATTGCTATAAAAATTAAATAAAGTAATGTTCTAAAGTGCTTATCAATGCTTGGCATATGGTAAGTATCAATAAATTACTATTATAGCCATTTTTATTATCCTCAAATGCTCCAAGTTCTATATGACTTCCAGGCTTTGGCAGAATTTGCTCCCTTTGTCTGGATCACACCCTGTTCCCTATATTCACTTATACTTATCTTGCAAGTAATGTTGAAATGTATTTCCCAAGAAGGACTTTCCTGACTCCTAAATCAGTGGCTCTCAAACTTTACATGTAAGAGTCACTGTGTGTGTGTGTGTGTGTGTGTGTGTGTTTTGACAAAGTACCATGGCAATATAAGATGATAACATTCAGAGAAACTGAAAATGAATGAGAGTTATACAGGAACTCTCTGTACTATCTTTGTAACTTTCCTGCAAATCTAAAAATTGTTCCAAAATAAAAGTTTATTTTAAAAAAGCAGATTCCTATGCAGATCAAAACCACAGTGAGATATCAGCTCACACTATTAATAAACAAACAAAAACACCCAGAGCCCTACCCAGTTTGGCTCAGTGGATAAAGCATCAGCCCAGGTTTGATTCTGGTTAAGAGCATGTACCTCAGTTGCAGGCTATCTCTGGCCCTGGTCAGGGCTTGTGTAGGAGGCAACCAATCTATGTGTCTCTCTCACATCAATGTTTCTCTCTCTGTGTCTCTCCCCCTTCCTTCTTCTCCCTCTAAAAATCAATGGAAAAATATCCTTAGGTGAGGATTAAAAAAAGAACCCGCCAAAAAATAACAAGTGTTGGCAAGCATGCAGAAGGTGCTACAACATGGATGAACCTTGAGGACATTATACTAAGTGAAATAAGCAATTCACAAAACAACACTTACATGGGGTATCTGTGTATGTTACATGCCATTGAGCTGACTCTAACTCCTGGTGATCCTATGAATGGGTGATGTCCATAGTGTCCTGTCCTCAACAGCCCTGCTCAGCTCCTGAAGACTCATGGGACCAATCCACCTCATATTTGGTCTTCCTCTTTTCCTGCTGCCTTCTCTTTCCCCAGCATTACTGTCTTTTCCGGAGAACACTGCCCTCTCAGAATGTGTCTGAAGTAGGACAACTTCAGTTTTTGTCGTTTTTGCCTCTGGCGATGTTTCAGGCTCAATTTGCTCTGGGACCCACTTGTTCGTCTTTCTGTCAGTCCAGGTGATCTGTAGAGCTCTCCTCCAGCACCATAGTTCAAAGGAAGTATCTAGAGTGGTCAGATTCATACAAACTGAAAGTAGAATGGTCAGTTCCAGGGGAAACAGGGAGTTGTTGTTTCATGGGTATAGCGTTTCAGCTTTGCAAGATAAAAAGTTCTGGATATTGGTTGTAAAACAATGTGAATATACTTAACACCATTGAACTGTGCAGTTAAAATGGGTAAGATGATAAATTTCATGTTATGTGTACTTCTGTTTCTTAAAACAGAATATTTCTGGGCCCTACCTTTAGACCTTTGACAGTGCAGAAATGAAAAAGCTGATCCTGAAAATGCGTATAGATTTACAAGGGACTCAGACTAGCCAAAACAATCTTGAACAACAAAGTTGGTGGACTCGCATTTTCTGATTTCGAAACTTATTCCAAATCTACAGTAATCAAAATAGCGTGATACGAGCATAAAGACAGGCATATAGATCAATGGAATAGAATTGGGAGTCCAGAAATAAACTCATATATCTATGGTCAGTTGATATTCAACAGGCGTGCTAAGACCATTCAATGGGAACAGAATACTCTTCAACAAATAGTAGAACAACTGGATATCCACATGCTGAAGAAGAAGGAGAAGGAGAAGGAGAAGGAGAAGGAGAAGGAGAAGGGCATAAAGGGAAAGCAGAGTGGAAAGGGAAGGAGAAGGGAAAGAAGAAAATTGAATCCCTACCTCATACTGTATATAAAAATTAACTCAATGTGGATCAAAGACCTAAATGTAAGAGATAAAACTATAAATCTCTTAGAAAAAAATAAGGGTAAATCTTCATGACCATAGCTTTCACAATGGTTTCTTAAATATGACACCAAAAGCACAAGAAACAAAAGAAAAAAATGAATAAATTGGACTTCACCAAAATTAAAAACTTGTATATCAAAGGACACCATCAAGAAAGTAAAAAAACACTTTTTCTTTTTCTTTCTTTCTTTCTTTCTTTCTTTCTTTCTTTCTTTCTTTCTTTCTTTGCAAATTGCATATCCAAAAAGATTCTGATATCCAGAATACATAAAGAACCCTTGCAACTCAATGACAAAAAACATATAACACCATTGAAAAATAGGTAAAGGACTTGGATAGACATTTCTCCAAAAAAGAGATGCAAATAGCCAATAAGTACATGAAAAGATACCCAACTTCATAGTCATTAGGAAATGCAAATCAGAACCACCATGAGATACCACTTTACACCCACTCAAATGGCTATGATAAAATTTTTAAAAGGAAAATAGCAAGTGTTGGCAAAGACGTGGCAACATTGGAGCCCTTGCACGTTCCTAATCAGCATGTAAAATAAAATGGCGTAGCCACTGTGGAAAACAATTTGACAGCTCCTTAAAAAGTTAAACAAAATTGCCTTATGACTCCGCAATTCCGCTCCTAGGTGTATACCCAAGAGAATTGAGAACAAGTACTCAAAGAAATACTTGTGCATGAATATTCATAGCAGCAATATTAGCAATGGCCAAAAGGTGGAAACAACCCAAATCTCTGTTGATGGAGGAATAGGTAAACAAAATGTGATACAATAATGGAATATTATCCATCAATAAGAAGAAATGAAGTACTGATATATGCTACAACATATATGAATGCACCTCAAAAACATTATGTTAAGCAAAAGAAGGCAGACACAAAAAGTCATATATGATTACATTCATATGAAATGTCCAGGATAGGTAAATCCAGAGAGACAGAAGGCAGGTTAGTGGTTGTCAAGAGATAAGTTAGGGGGGAGTTACTGCTTGATGGGTGTTTTCTTTTTGAGATGATGAAAATGTTTTGGAACTAAAGGGTGTCCCAAAATTCACGCAAGAAGTAATTTTGTTAGAAATCACAGGTTTATAATTAAAAATTGTAAATTTTTTATTGATTCATAAAGTATACAGTTTAGGGCAGCCGTGGGCAAACTACGGCCCGCAGGCCGGATCCGGCCCGTTTGAAATGAATAAAACTATTGAAATAAAAGACCATACCCTTTTATGTAATGATTTTTACTTTGAATTTATATTAGTTCACACAAACACTCCATCCATGCTTTTGTTCTGGCCCTCCGGTCCAGTTTAAGAACCCATTGTGGCCCTTGAGTCAAAAAGTTTGCCCACCCCTGGTCTAGGGTTATGTATGGAATAGCATATTGGGTAAATGGCCTCCACGACTTTGTTGGCACATATGCACTTTTTTTGTTGAAATTTTCCATAGCCGTTTGCATAAATGTAGCTGAATTTCGTTGATACAGCACTCAATTTCCTCCTTAAAGGCATGGGTGGTCGTGGGCTTGTTGGCATAAACCTTAGACTTCAAAAAACCCCAAAGAAAAAAGTCCAACGGCGTTAAATCGCATGATCTGGGCGGCCAATTCTGATCACCAAAACGGGAAATTACACGACCAGGAAAGGACTCATGCAGTAATTGAATTGTTTCTCGGGCTGTATGGCATGTGGCACCGTCTTGTTGAAACCACATGTCGTCCACATCCATATCTTGCAATTTAGGCACAAAAAACTGGATTATCATGTCGCGATAGCGAGCACCATTAACTGTTATTGCCTGAGCAACCGCATTTTCGAGGAAGAATGGTCCGATGATGCCTCCAGCCCAAAATCCGCACCAAACAGTGACAGGTTTTGGATGCATTTGTTTCTCAACAATCACTTGTGGATTTTCTGAACCCCAAATGCGACAATTTCAGCCCGAGAAACAATTCAATTACTGCATGAGTCATTTCCTGGTCATGTAATTTCCCGTTTTGGTGATCAAGGAAATTCAGCCACATTTATGCAAAATGGTCATGGAAATTTTCAACAAAAGAGTGCGTATGTGCCAGCAAAGCCATGGAGGCCATTTACCCAATATGCTATTCCATACATAACCCTAGACTATATACTTTATGAATCAATAAAAAATTTATAATTTTTTGCCGAAACCGGTTTGGCTCAGTGGATAGAGCGTCGGCCTGTGGACTGAAGGGTCCCAGGTTCGATTCCGGTCAAGGGCATGTACCTGGGTTGCGGGCATATCCCCAGTGGGAGATGTGCAGGAGGCAGCTGATCGATGTTTCTCTCTCATCGATGTTTCTAACTCTCTACCTCTCTCCCTTCCTCTCTGTGAAAAAAATCAATAAAATATATTTTAAAAAAATAAAAATAAAATAAAATAAATAAAAAATTTACAATTTTTAATTATAAACCTGTGTTTTCTATCAAAATTACTTCTTGCGTGAATTTTGGGACACCCTTTAGATAGACATGACGACTGCACAACATTGCAAATATCCTAAATGCCATTGAAGTGCACACTTTTAAGTAGCTAATTATATGCTATGCAAATTTTACTTCAATTTTTAAAAAATAGCAGGCCCCACCATCAGAGCCTTTGACTCAGTACATCTGGTCCGAGGCCCAGATGCCTTTGATGCAAGTGGCCCAGGGACCCTGTATTGAGAAACATCATTAAACTGTGTTAAACCTCCTGTTGACCCTCTCCCATAGATTTCTGAGCCTCCCCTTTTGTAACATACCTCACCACTGAAATTATTTATCCTGCACTTCTTCTCCCCTAGACTGTAACCTCCTTGAGGGCAGGGCCCAGGTCATCTTCTTTATTCATCATAATATCCCCAGCATTTATTTTTTATTATTATTTTTAAAAATATTTTTTAATTAAATCTTTATTGTTCAGATTATTACATTTGTTCCTCTTTTTCCCCCTCATAATTCCCCTCCTCCCAGTTCCCACCCCACCCTCAGCCCTCACTCCCCACCCACTGTCCTCATCCATAGGTGCACGATTTTTGTCCAGTCTCTTCCCGCATCCCCCACATCCCTTTCCCCCCCAAGAATAGTCAGTCCATTCCCTTTCTATGTCCCTGATTCTATTATAATCACCAGTTCATTCTGTTCATCAGATTATTTATTCACTTGATTTTTAGATTCACTTGTTGATAGATGTGTATTTGTTCTTCATAATTTGTATCTTTACCTTTTTCTTCTTCTTCCTCTTCTTAAAGGATACCTTTCAGCATTTCATATAATACTGGTTTGGTGGTGATGAACTCCTTTAGCTTTTCCTTATCTGTGAAGCTCTTTATCTGACCTTCAATTCTGAATGATAGCTTTGCTGGATAAAGTAATCTTGGTTGTAGGTTCTTGGTATTCATCACTTTGAATATTTCTTGCCATTCCCTTCTGGCCTGCAAAGTTTCTGTTGAGAAATCAGCTGACAGTCGTATGGGTATTCCCTTGTAGGTAACTGAGTTTCTTTCTCTTGCTGCTTTTAAGATTCTCTCTTTGCCTTTTGCTCTTGGCATTTTAATTATGATGTGTCTTGGTGTGGTCCTCTTTGGATTCCTTTTGTTTGGGGTTCTCTGCGCTTCCTGGACTTGGAAGTCTATTTCTTTCACCAGGTAGGGGAAGTTTTCTGTCATTATTTCTTCAAATAGGTTTTCAATATCTTGCTCTCTCTCATCTTCTGACACCCCTATAATTCTGATGTTGGTATGCTTGAAGCTGTCCCAGAGGCTCCTTACACTATCTTCGTATTTTTGGATTCTTTTTTCATTTTGCTTTTCCAGTTGGGTGTTTTTTGCTTCTTCATATTTCAAATCTTTGACTTGATTCTTGCGATCCTCTGGTCTGCTGTTGGGAGTCTGTATAATATTCTTTATTTCAGTCAGTGTATGCTTAATTTCTAGTTGGTCCTTTATCACAACCTCGAGGGTCTCATTAGATTTCTTGAGGATCTCACTACATTTATTGGCAGTTTCTAGAAAGTTCTTGAAAAACCTTAAAAGTGTGGCTTTGAACTCTATATCCAGTAGTTTGCTTTCCTCCATTTGTGTCCTGTTTCTTTGTCTTGGCATTTTTTATGCTTCCCTGTGTTGATACAATGGTTTTCTGTGCTAAGTGTCCCCTAGGGCTTGGTGGCTCAGCCTCCCCAATTACCTGAGGTAGACACTCTTGGTGCACCCCCTTGTGGGCCTTGTGCACAGTCTTGTTGTAGTTAAGCCTTGATTGTTGTAGGTAACACTGGGAGGATTTGACCTCCAGGCCAATTGGCTGTGAGAATCAGCTGTGTCTACGGTGGGAGAACTTCTGTGCTGAAGACACCCTTATGGAGCATGACTTGCTTCAGTGGGGCTTTGGTGCTCACTGAGTCTGTCCCCTGAGTGTGTCCCTTATGGATCTGTGGAGTTATAATTGGATGGTCCCACTGTGACCACTGGGTACACTGGCTCTTGGATCTAAGGAGGTGCTAAGCTAGCCTCTGTCTGAGGCTACCCTGCAGAAGCCAGCTGTAAAGCAATGCAAGTTGCCCTGGGGCCTTGGGCAGCTGCAGTTTGTTAAGTAATTTTCAGATTACAAAGGGCCGGGCCTTTCATATGCAAAAGCCTCCATGCACGGCTTGGGCGGGGCGGAGCCCCAGGGATCAACAGGGTGGGTAGAGCGAGCAGTATGGCTGCTCTCAGTCCTGTCCTCAGTGGCCCTGCTTCTCAGTGTCCCAGCAATCGCTTCAAGTACCTCCGAGAGAAAGCTGCCCTTGAGTTCTGACCAATGCCAGACAGTCCCGTTTCTCCCGTATGAGTCTGGTTCCCCAGAGACTCGCCTGGAACTGGAGCTCAGAGCCTGAGACTCCTTCCCGATTGAAAAAGACAATCGTGACCTCAGCCGCCAGCCCTCTCCGCATGCACCTCCGCACCTTTGTATTTTACTCCTGCACCGCACCTCCTCTGAGTCTCGGTATGCTTTTCTCTTTCCTTCTAGTTGTAGAATTTCCACTCAGCCAGCCTTCCTGTGGTTCTGGATGTTGTCCATTCCGTCTTTTAGCTGTGTTTTCGAAGTGGTTGTGTGAGGTAGCAATCTCCGGTGTTTACCTATGCCGCCATCTCTAATATTTTCCAGGTTCTGTCTTTAAAAAATATTTTTAAATTGATTTTTAGAGAGAGAGAAAGGGAGAGGGATAGGGAGATAGAAACATTGATGAGAGAGGAAGTCATCAATTGGTTGCCTCCTGCACGGCCCCCCACTGGGGATCGAGCCTGTAACCCAGGCATGTTCCCTGACCAGAATCGAACC
The DNA here is from genome assembly GCF_964212035.1 of Myotis nattereri. Classification (NCBI taxonomy): domain Eukaryota; kingdom Metazoa; phylum Chordata; class Mammalia; order Chiroptera; family Vespertilionidae; genus Myotis; species Myotis nattereri. The sequence continues at coordinate 83,085,828 of NC_138080.1, forward strand.
AGCAACCGAACCGGTGATCTTTTGGTTCCTGGGTCAACACTCAACCACTGAGCCACACCAGCCGGGCTATCCCCAGCATTTAGAAAAGCACCTGGACATTACATGTCCTCAGCAGATATGGGGAGAGTGGAATTACTGAACTGGATTAACCAGATGGGGTCAGAGTAAAAGGGGAAAATCCTAAGGAGTCTCTAGTCCAAGAACCCATAGTCCTGATGGCGGGTCCAAGGTTTAGCTTCCCTTCTCTCCATGACTCCCCTCCCCGCCACCCCCATGGCGAAGTGTATCAGCCCCCAGTGTGGAAATAGCTCACTCTGGTTGGGAAGGGAAGCTTCCCCAGGATCCCAAACTGGGCTTCCTTAAGGAGGCACATCTAGGAAGCTCATGGTCAAGCCTGGGCACAGCAGTCTCAGTTCTGAGACCCTCAGACATGGCATCAGAGGTGCACACCTCTGCTGGCGTCTCCTAGCTAGAAAACTCTGGCCAGGTTTTCCTGGCCGCCTAGTGTATCCCAGCACCATTTGGCTGGGTGACTGCTCTTAATCTTGGCTGTTTCCACGGTGCCTTAGAGCACAGAGTCAGCAGAATGACTTCCCTCACTGTCACTGAGCTGGGCCTGGGCCATCCTACTGTCACCTGTGCTGACTTCTACGGCCTCATCCATACTGCAGGGAGCATGACACAGCCCAGAGGGTGTGGGGGAGACATCCTGAGGAGCCTCATGCCTGGACCTCCCATGGGGCCTGCACAGATGTACTTTTCTTCTCACTGCTCTTACCCTCCTCATCCAGGCCCTGTAAGGTCCCCCTCCCCTTGTGTCTTCACCGAGGGGGAAAGTGAAGTTTCCAACTCTATACTAAGCGTACAACAGTCAACTATCCCTAAATCAGCCCCCCTCCTCCACATTTACATTTTCACACAGGATAGCATAAAAGTAGGAAGCCAACGTACTTCGAAGGAAAAAATAGACCCTTTTCTTAATTTGATCATGCGGCCTTCTCCAAGGCCCTACATCTTTCCCTCGGCATTACAAAAGTCACTTCCATAGAGCACGTCCTATATACCAGGCAAGGGAGCTTCAGTGCTTTACCTGCATGACCCCATTCAGTTCTCACACAACACTTCCAGATAAGTGGTATTTTGTTTTATTTTTAAATTATATTTATTGAGGTGACATTGTTCAACATGAACATATAGGTTTCAGATGTGGATTTCTATATTACAAGATCTGTGTAGGTAAGTGATTTTATAAACTCAGTTGTGAAATGTAACAGATATACAGAAAATGTCTAAAACACATACTTGTCGCTATAACATTAATATATTACATATTATTACATATATCTGTGATAAATATTCCCTTGCTTTTCTTTATAGTTTTATTAACCATGTATAGATTCCTAAATTATACCAGATATAGGTTAGTATTATATATATTTTTAAAATATATTTTATTGATTTTTTTCACAGAGAGGAAGGGTGAGGGATAGAGTTAGAAACATCGATGAGAGAGAAACATCGATCAGCTGCCTCCTGCACACCCCCTACTGGGGATGTGCCCGCAACCAAGGTACATGCCTTTGACCAGAATCGAACCTGGGACCCTTCAGTCCACAGGCCGACGCTCTATCCACTGAGCCAAACCGGTTAGGGCAATATATATTTTAACTATATATGAATGGAATACTACAACATATATTCTTTTGAGGGTTTTTTTTTTTTTTTAGCATGAGTCCTTGTGGAATTCATTTATGTTGTTTTATGTGTCTGAAATTAATTGCTGTTCATTGATGTACATTCCATTGTCTGGAATACCACAATGTATACTTCCATTATAGATGGGTATTGGGGCTTTCTCCCTTTTTGGACATCCCAACATTCTTGTACATGAGTTCTGGTGGACGCGCCCATAATTCTCTCGGGTATATAATTTGTAAAGGAATTGCTGCAATTGCTGCATTAAGACTATGAGTATCTTCAGCTTTAATGGACAATCCCAAAGATTGCCTTTCAAAGTGGTCATCGTAAGTGTTGTATTGATCCCTCTCATTTTACTGATGAGGAAACGGAGGCTTAGGAGTGTTCATGAGTACCCCAGGGCCACCAGCTCTAAGTGGGGAGCTAGAGTGTACGCCAAGTCAACCTGACTTTGAAGCCCAGGCTCTTTTTAAAAAAATATATATTTTATTGATTTTTTACAGAGAGGAAGGGAAAGGGATAGAGAGTTAGAAACATTGATGAGAGAGAAACATCGATCAGCTGCCTCCTGCACACCCCCTACTGGGATGTGCCCACAACCAAAGTACATGCCCTTGACTGGAATCGAACCCGGGACCCTTCAGTACACAGGCCGATGCTCTATCCACTGAGCCAAACCGATCAGGGCTCCCAGGCTCTCTTTAAAATATATATATTTTTATTGATTTCAGAGAGGAAGGGAGAGGTAGAGAGAGATAGAAATATCAATGATGAGAGAAAATCATTGATCGGCTGCCTCTTGCACACCCCACATTGGGGATTGCACCCACAACCCGGGCCTCCTGGTTCATGGCTCCACGCTCAACCACTGAGCCACGCCGGCTGGGCTGAAGCCCAGGCTCTTAACCAGCTCACTACCTACGCTCTGTTTTAATTCGAGTATACTCAATTGCTATAACTAGAAAGCCAGTCATAACTCAGGAGCTTAAAAAATGTGAATGTCTAGTTCTCTCTCATGTAATGGTCTGAAGAGAGAGTTTCAGATCAGCAGGCTGTTCTGTTCCACATAGTCATTAAGAAATCAAGGTCACTCTAGGCCTTGTCATGGGGCACATGGTTATGGCCAGATTGCTGGCATGTTTGAGATCCAGCTGGTGAAAAGGGGGAAGCATGTGTCAGGGTTTATGTATGTGTAAGGTTCAAAGAACCTGGCGTTAAAGTGGTGCACATCATCTCTTTACTTAGTCACCTGCCATTCCAGCTCAATTCTGCTACCGTAGAAGAAGCTAAGGATGGATTTTGGTGGATAATTATCCATCTCACTACAGTGTATTGCCTCTCCCCTTCTATTATTTTCAGGTCTTGTTTCAAATAATTTCCCCCTTCTTTTCTCTCATGGCAATCTCAAGGTTCAAGAAGGCACTGGTTTCATTCGAGGTGGTTGTCAGGCAAAGTGAGCAGAAGTGCCCTCCCGTACCATCTGATTATCTTCAATAAACATATTTTGAGGGCTTACTTCCTATAACAATGATGGCGAACCTATGACACGCGTGTCAGAGGTGACACGCGAACTCATTTTTTTGGTTGATTTTTCTTTGTTAAATGGCATTTAAATATATAAAATAAATATCAAAAATATAAGTCTTTGTTTTACTATGGTTGCAAATATCAAAAAATTTCTCTATGTGACACGGCACCAGAGTTAAGTTAGGGTTTTTCAAAATGCTGACATGCCGAGCTCAAAAGGTTCGCCATCACTGCCCTATAAGACACTGAGGACATGCTGAGACATCATATCACTTACCATGCATGGGAGTTCCAGAAGACAGTGCACCTGGAACATAGGGTGGAGGGCATGTGCACCAACAGGGTGAGCCTAGAACCCAATCAGAGTCCCGGATATGCAGGCCTATCCTGCTCTGCAAGGAGAGTCCCACGCAGTACAGCTTGGGCTGGATGGGATCTACACAGGGAGAGAATGTGCATTCGATATATGTGTGATGGAATCACCTCCCACTTTGAGGAATCCCTCGTCTACTCAGGACTAGAGATACAGCCTTGGGCATTAGCCAGGATAGGTCTTCAGGGGCTTGGTCTGTGGAAATCATGGTTTCTCGCATTCACATGGTCCCGTTCCATGGGTCTCTTAATAGCCAGAGGTAGCCTCAGGTAGAAGGGGCTGCCGTGTAAGGGGGTGAGTTCCCTGCACCTGTCAGGGAAGCCTGCAAGGACGACGTAGGAGACCAGATGAGATGACCTCTGGATCCCTCCCAAACCTGAGCCTGTGTGCCAAGGGTAAGAGGATTTTGGTCAGACATTCTGAACCACTAACTTCTAGTCTTTTCTCTGCCTCGTGGAAAAGAGGGCAGCTCCTTCTTTCTGCCAGCAGATGGCATATCCTGGGAAACCTGGAGGAGCAGCCGGACAAGGGGTGGGGGTGGAGATAGGATAAGGATCAGAAAAGACCCAGGAGTGTGTCCTGGCTCTTAGTTGGGCAAATCTGGTAACTACTCAGTCTCACTTTCCTCATGGGTGATACGTGCCTGCATCTGAGAAAGAAATAATAATTATCTCCATTTTACAGATGGGGAATCTGAGGCTCCTAGAAGTTAACTTGCTCAAGAATGCCCTGGAGGAAATACAGTCAGGATTCACACGAAGGCCGTCTGACTGCAGTTGAAGCTCTTCATTATCCTGATTCACTGGTGGTGGGGGGGGGGGGGGACTGAGGGATGAGTTCGGGAAAGAGGAGACCCTCTAACATGTTTAATGCCCACATCCAGTGTTGGGTGTTTCCTGGTTTCTAAACTGTTGAACCAGGGTGGGTGTGTTTCAGTGTGAAGGAAATGCAGGGTGTGAGTGGGCAGGAAGAGAAACGAACAGAGACGCAATGTGCCTAGGCTCATGCTGTTTCTTCTCGGGTTTACAGCCTCGGGCTGGCCTCAAGCGGGGGTGTTAGGCGCCTGCCCCCGCCCGCCCCTTGCAGGGACGCGGGGACTCGGAGCAGCCTCCTCTGCAGCGCGCCGCTGACTCCCTTCCCCCAGCAGCCGGGTGGGGAGGGGGGGGGAGGGTGTGCGGCGGTTGCACAGTTTATGCTCCTCCAGAGCTTCGGAGCAAGATTTCCCCAAAAAGCCATATTAAATAAATAAAAGGAAATTCAGCAGATGGGAACATGAATCAATGAAAACTCCCATATGAGTGCAAAGATTTATGTCAAAAAACAAAACATCAACATCTGGGAGCTGCCGCAGCTCCCCTTGGCTGCTCGTTTGGAATGGATTCTCGGTGTCGCTTTCTGCCTCTTTCTGGCCCTGGGAGAGGACAGAAAGAAAGAATTAAGCCCATTTAAAAAAAAATAGTCATTTTTAATCAGAAATGAACGCTGGAGGGAACGTGATCCCGGCGGCGGGGCTGCGGCGCTCTGCCAGGGGACAGCGGGGAGAGAGAGCCCCCTGCCGGACGCCGAGGGGCGCCCCCTCTCCGCCCCGCAGGCTCTCGGGGTCCATTACCTCCAGATCTCACAGCTGCCGCGGCTGCGTGAGCGCGCACACCCAGCGCCCACTGCACTGCGGCCGCGGTGTGGGCGGGGGGCGGCTGGGGCGATTCCTTCCGGAGCTGCAGCGCCTGCAGTTGGCGCCCCACCCCCACCCCACCCCGCCCTCATTTGGCCAGAGCGAACCTCTGCGTGAGTTCCCCCAATTGCGGTCAGAAGGACCTGGGACAGGGGGTGAAAGAGGAACCTAGGCCATGAGGAACTTGCAGCGCAGATCAAAGACTTAGCTCTTAGGCTGGGCCACCCAAGGGTTAATTGGGCGGCTCTGGATCCGAGGTCTGGGTTCAAACCCAGCTCTGCCAACTGCCAACCGTTTGACCTTGAACAAATTAAGTTCCGAGCCAGGTTTTCAGTATTTGTGCAGTGGGAATAGCACCAGCTTCCTAGGGGAGTTGTGAAAAGTAAATGGTAACACACATGTAAAATACTTAGCACAGTGCACACACACATAAAATGGAATAAATGTTAGTTATTGTCATTAGGATCAAAGCTCGAATTATTATAGCCTACAAGGCTCTGCATAACCCAAGCTCCCAACTCCGTGCACTTGGAGAGGCCACTGACCCCCTCCACTGGGCTCCAGCAGCATTAACCTTGTCTTCCACCCAGCAGCCTAGGTCCCTTCTGCCTCAGGACCTTTGCATGTGCTGTTTTCTCTGCCTGGAAGGCTCTTTCCCACCCTCCACTTCTAGCCAGCCTGCTCTTTCTTTGGGCCTCAGTTTACTTGTCACATCATCCAGAAAACTCTCCCTGATTCTGCCCTCCTCCAAGCGCAGTCTGTTCTATTTTCTCATAACAGCCTGGGCTTCTCCTTGCTAGCAGTGCTCCTAGTGAAAATGTATAAATGTGATGTGTTTAACGTCCATCACCCCCTGGACAGTCCACTCCATGAGGCCAGGAGCCCATCTTACTGCATCCACTGTGGTATCCCCAGGCCCCAGGACAGTGTCTGGCGTAGGCCCTCTATTCGTGGTAAGTGACCCAGAGTGGATGGTGGGATCCTGAGACCAGAGGGAATCTTGAGTCTTCTCTATTATTTCATCAGTGCCTTCCCATGGTAAACCTGTATTTATTAAGCTCATCTATGTGCCAGGTCCCGTGTTGGGTGCCTAGGACACAGAGCCATACAATTCTATCTCTGACTTAATGGAGTTCATAGTCCAAGGGCAGAGACAGACATATAAACAGAAGACAACACAGATGGGGTGTAGACAGCAGCAAGGGTGTGTGTGTGTGGGGGGGGGGATGGGGATGGCTGTTCCTGCAAGGCCAGGGCCCTTGGCTCTAGGTGGTATGGGTGGACTAAGTGTCATGCTTTACCTGCACTATGACATTAAAACTCACCACTATCAGAAAGGCCTAGGATCATCCCTACTGCACAGAGGAGGCTTCAAGAGGTTAAACAGCCCGGCCCAAGCGGCTCAGTGTTTGAGTGGAGATTATGGTTCGATTCCCCATCAGAGCACGTGCCCGTGTTGCAGGCCCGATCCCCAGTCGGGGACGTGCAGGAGGCAGCTGATCAATGATTCTCGTCATTGATGTTCCTATCTCTCTCTCCCTCTCCCTTGCTCTCTCTGAAAGATAAAAGAAGTTAGACAACGTGCCAAGAATCACAAAGACAGTAATGGCGGAAGTGACATTCGAACACAGGCACATTCTGCTTCAGAGTCGGAGTTCTTAACTACCTGACCATGCTGTCTCCTAGCCAACAGCTGTGAGGCTAACCTCCCTTTTTTAAAGGTTGCATTCACATCCCAGCCCACAAACCCCTTTCTCAACTGGCAAGAATGGGACTGCCCCTCCTGCCCCTCTCCACACCCCTGCCTACCCCTCCCCACATCCCTGCTGGTAGAAATGCTGCCACCCAGGAGCGGGGAGGGAGGGAGGTGGGAGCGCAGGGCTGAGGGGCAGGTGAAAGCTTCCCCCACATTGAGCTTAATGAGGCATGCTCGTTGGGCAGCACAGGAGACCGGCTGCAGCTCAGCTAAAAACAGGAGTGCCTCTGGCTTCTGTGCTGCCAAATCCCCGGCGCTGGAGGGAGGCCTGAGCCTAAGCCGGGCTCAGCGCCCTAAGGGTGCCGCTCTCACTTTTTACACCCACCTCAAAGCTCCACTGATCCTGCTACATCTCCTCTGACCACCCCTGGGCCTTTTTTTTTTTTTTTTAGGTTCATTTGTTCTCGTAAAGGCAGCCCAGCCTGCTCTCCCAGATTCCAGGACTCAGCCAGCAAAAAGATTTGGAGGCTTACAGGGGACTGTTCTGAGTCTACTTTGCACAGGGCTGACTGGTTAGATGGGGGTTCGTTCCTTCAAGGATTCAAGACCACCCCTCTTTTTCAGGTCATCCCACCCTGCGGCTCTCAGAAAGCTGCACCTTCCAGCAGTACCCGGAGAATTCTGACAGGTGGGTCTGAGGTCAGAGCAGTGATGCAAGACTAGAACTCAGGTAAGAGAACAAGGCAAGGCTAATAATTGTGGCCATTTATTGAGTCCTTTCTGTGTGCCAAACACTGTGCTAACTAAGCACGTTACATGTGTTTGCTCAGTGAATCCTCACAGCAACCATGTCGGGAAGGAACCAATATTATCCCCATTTCACGGATGAGAAATTGAGGCTGAAAAAATTCAAGTACTTTCCCCAAGTTCACACAACTAGAAAGGGGTGGGAGATTCAAGCTCGGGCCATTAGGACTCTGAAGTCCAAGCTCTTAACCACTCTACTCTCATTATGGGTCAACAACACAGAAGGTAGTTCAAGAAAAGACCAACCAACAAAGAACTGAAAGGTGGGCAATGCTGATACTCAGGGTCGGGAGGCGGAAGAAGCAATTATTACAGAACAGAAAGAGCTTGTCCACCACCAGACAGAGCCAAACACTGGAGGATTGCAGTGGAGAAATATTGGCTATTTTATCGATGAATGACACCACCCAGGAGAACAGGAAGCTAATGCTCAAAAGCCTGAACTCCCAATGGTGTGTAGGTTACAGGTTGTATAATAGGGCAAAATCACAAGACATGGTGGGTTAGGAGTTCAGTGTCTTGCTGGAAGTTAACGTGTTGGCTGTGAGCTAAGGGTAATGAATCATTTCTCCAGGTCTAGAGGTCAGCCCTGAGGCTTGTTCCCATGGTTTCATGGGAGCCATAGGACTCTGGAACTGAAACATAACTTAGGTCAAGATGCTATCTTCAGCCTGCCAGAGGTCCCAACCCCATGACCATTATTCAGGCCTACTGTCTCCTGCTGCCTCGGGGGTTGCTGATTATCCAGGGGAAAGGCTAGATCTCTGAGGAATATATAGAGATGATTTCTAGAGCTGGAATTTAAAACCAAATTTAAGTCATAAGAACCATCGGTTTCACAATGACAGAAACAGAACAATCAAGGGGTAAACATGGGAGACGCCATACGAGGGAAGCTGGAGAGGGGACAGATTCGAGGGCCTGATGAAAATGCGATTTTTTAAGGACCTGGTGACTAGCTGTGTGGGGGAGTGTCTGACACCTTAGGGATGTCTGCGCAGATCTCAAGAAATGCAGACGGAAAGCTAGAGAGAGGGCTCACTTCACTGGCTCCTGAGTCTACAGTCCTGATCTTCCCTGGGTTCCAGCTGCATTATTGCCTTTGGGGTCCATTAATGTCCCCCTACTCCTCCGTATCCTGATACAACTTTCCTAAAGAGCTAGTGTCAGTGAGTTTCTAATATTGCCAACGAGAGTCAAAACTAATGTGGGGGAGGGCTGAGCCAACCCTGGGTTCAAAGTTTCTTTCCTGAGTAGCTTGGGGAAATAGCACAATTGACAGGAATAAGGAAATACGATGGGGAGGTGGTTGGCCTGTGAGATTTAAGGAGTAGATGGTCAACTGAGTCAGGTGCTCTGGACACTGACTGAGCAAAGGCCCACTGGTGGTCAATGAGGTGGCCCCGATGACCCTAGTGACAGTTGTGTCAGAAAAACAGTGATGGGAGCTGGGAGACAAAGCTGAAAGCAAAAGAGTTTGGAAGGAATGGGAGAGAGTTTGTGTGTTACCTTAAAAAATGTGGCAATAGAAACGGGATGGTAGCTGAAAAAGGCAGGGCGATCAAATGAAGGACCCCCCCCCCCCACCCCAAGATAGGAAAGGCCTGTGTGTATCTCATAGAAAGAAAAAACTAGTAGAGAGATGTATGCTTTGGCATGAGGATTAGGATAATTAGACAAGATAAATAGACAGGGTTCTGGAAGAGACAGGAAGGGAATGGGACTGAGAGCAAACAGGGGCGTTTGGCCTTAGAACAAAGGGACTCAGACCTCTGCAAATGAGTCTCTGTTCTTGTCATTTCCTCTAACTCATATTCATGCCTTACATTTATCTGCACAGTGTGCAATTAAAAGTCCACAGCTGTCCTCACAGCTGCTCTCAAGTTAGATCCTTCTCCATTATCACCATATACTGACCACGTGCCAGGTAATTTATGTTAACTCATGAGAAGGGTACAATTCTCATTCCCATCTTCCAGATGAGGAAACCGAGGTAAAAGATATAATTCACTTGGCTAATCACCCAGCTGTAAGTGGGAGAGCAGTGTTGGATGCCAGACAGTCCAATTCTAGAACCTGTGCTCCACTGTGCTGCTTCCTGAAACTTCAAAGAGTTGGAAATGTTTGCCTCTAGAGAGTAGGAATAGAGAGTGGAGAGCTGCCCATGGCAGGGGTCTGCTCTATTTTTTTTTATAAGCCTTGCAGTACTGTTTGACTTTTTACTAGAGTAGGTGCTCTCTTAACCAACCATTACTTGACTGAGGGGTAAAACCCACTGAGCTTGGCATGCTCCCTGCTCTCCTTAATTCACTTCACACTTAGGTATGAATCGTTTGACCACTTGACCAACCACATGTCCAGAACATTTAAAATGTTCATTTCAAAACGAGAAAACAAACTTGTACAAAGGAGCTTGCATTTTTTTTATGATAAAAAGTCCCACTAGTTAAAAGCAAAAACAACCGACAGCAATGCTGAGGGGATGACTCAGCCTTCGCCCACTCAGCAGCCAATAACCTTTTCAGGATCTCTCCAGCCGAATCACGCTCCCTTCCTTGATGTGCCATCCCCTCAGGACAGAGCCCAGACATCTTAGGAGGTTTGTAAGACTTTATGACCTGGCCCCATTTACCTCTCCGGACTAATGGGCTATCACCATCCTATATCCTTACCAGTCCTTCAACAACCACACTGATCTACAATTGTACTCTCTTTGCCTTCCTGGGCACTTGCACCAGCCAGAACTGTTTTCCCTTCCCCTTCTTCATCCGGCTAGTTTCCAGTCCTCATCTTTAGGCTCATGAGTTCAGATGTTGCTGCCTTCAGAGTCTTCCTTGGATTTCCATTCCTAGGTTATGAGCCTCTCCTCGTGTTTCCATAGCACCCCGCACTTTCCCACTAACGCACTTGCTAAGTTCTTAACCACTATTCAAGCCCCTGAGTTTTCCCCTCCCACACCGACAGTGGGCTGATCCTGTGAATTGCTTTAATGCAGAGTGCAGAAGTGAAGCTGTGCAGGTTCCAGGCCTAAGCCTTAGGGAGCCTGGCAGCTTCCACTTTTGTACTTTTAGGAAGTTCTGAGCCACCATTTTGGAAGCTCAGCTACCCAGCTGGAGAGGCCACGTGGAACATGGCAAAGGGGCTCAGCCTTTCCAATGTCCCAGGCGAGCCTTCATGACTCCAGCCTCAGCTGCCGCCTGACAGCAGTCTCATGAGAGACCCCCAGTGAGACCAGCAGAATTGCCAGCTGAGTCCAGTCAATTCACAGAACTGTGCAAGATAATGACTGATTAAAGCCACAAAATTTTGGAGTTTGTTATGCTGCAATAACTAAAACACCATTCTGTATTTTAATTGTCTACTGAGTTTGCTTGCCCTGCTAGACTATTTTCTCTGTGAGGGTAGGGACTACACTCATTTTTTTAAAAAAACCGTTGTATACTCAGGATACTCTCCAGCACGCAATCAGCTCTCAGATAATGGATTAATGCAAATTAAGAATGTCTGCCAAAACAAATGTCTAGAACCCTCACTGTGGTGGGTACACAATGGCATCAACAAAAGATAGTTAAGTGGACATCTGAGTAGTACGTTCACTTACCTTCGTAGAGGGATTGAGTCAAATTGACTTTGGGCCACAAGCCAACACAGAGCAATCTTGGGAGAAGAGAATGGCTGGTGGGTTGGCCTGAAGTTCAGGCAAAACTAAAGGCCAGGGTACAAAGCTGCTGTCCTTGATGGTGCTCCTCTGGGCCACACTCCACAGGTGATCTGGTGTGTCAGCGAGGACTCCAGCGGCCTTAGCCATCTACCCTCAAACAGGTGGTCTGTCAGTGTTCTCAGACTTCTAGGGACACGAGATGTCATCAGGCCATTTTACATACGGGAACAGACACCTTATCTTCAAAAAACTTCAACTAGCCTCAAACACGGAGGACCCTCAATGACAGTATATGTGGAGTGAATACATTTACGCTAGAATCAATAAATCCGATGGTTGGGGGCTGGTGTTCTATGTCTGTAATCATAGCAGTGCAAGGCGTCAAGTCAACAGGCATTGTTTGAACATCTTCTGTGGACAGTTTATGTCAAGCCCAATATGGGACACAAAATGGGAAAATGCCATCCCTGCCCTGAGGGAGAGAACTGGAGAAACTAGACTTACACAAATGAGGTAAATAACAGGGCAACATGTAATTACTGCTAAATTGTGTGGTAGGAAATGAAGTGCTAGAGAAACTGGGAAAAGTGGAGAGCAGTGAGGGCTCCAATAGTTGGGGAGTTGTCACTGAAGCGCTAGATGTGGCTGAACCTTGAAGAATAAAATAAACTACAAGACAGGCTGAGTGGAAAAAGAACGTGAAAGTCCCAGGAGGAACAGAGCCAAACCAGTATGCATATTTTATTTTGAGGCAGCAACACAAGGTATATGAAAAGTGGTTGCCCCAAATCCCAAAGCAAAGATATTTCTGAATAGTTCCCTAATATTCACATGTCTGCTTCTATTTATTGTTTCTTCAGCTTGCAATGCCTTTCTCCACCTGGCAAACTCTTTTTTAAAAAAATATATTTTTATTCATTTCAGAGAGGAAGGTAGAGGGAGAGAGATAGAAACATCAATGATGAGAACCATTGATTGGCTGGCAAACTCTTATAGTTTAAAGGCCTAGCTCAAATGCAACTACTTTTCAGAATCTTTTCCTGGTATCCCATAACCCAGTGGAAAATATCTATTTTTCACTATTGGAAAATATCTATTTATTTTGCCTACTCACCTCCCCCAGTACAATTAAGAGCAACTTACACTTACAAAGCTCTTACTGTGTGCCAGGAACTATGATAAACACCTTAAACGTTCTATTTTACTTAAGCCTCACAATTGCATGAGATAGTATTTTTCCTCTTTTATAGATAAAGAATCTGAGGCTTAAAGTGGTTAAGGAAACTGCCCAAGAACACATAGCTAAGAGGCAAGAAAGCTGGAATTCAAACCATTTGTGGAACTCCAGAGGCCACACTTCAAACAACAGACCATGTGTTCCTGGAGGCCACAAATGCTCTTCACTCTGTCTTCTGATTCTAGGATGGTGGCTGACCATATGGCTCAAAAATTGAACATATGAATATATCAGTCTGGTTGTATTAATTGCCTGTGTCTAAAAGTAGGTACCCCCCAGTACTCTTTTACCCCAGGTGGAGACTTCCACCTACCCAGAAGTCAGGCACCTGGGGAAAAGGAGGAGGAAATCTACACCCCTTATATTTGAATTTGAGCTGCTTTATTTTATGGATTCAAGTGCAGTGGAAGAGGAGCCATGCTTTTCCCAGCAAAAGAACACACATCAGCGGCACTGGCTGGGTCTGAGGATGAAGGCTCTGATTAGCAACAGGTGTTTGAATAGCGGGGCGGGGGGTTCTCTCCTAGGTATTTTATTTTCTAAATATACTTTTATTGATTTCAAAGAGGAAGGAAGAGGGGAGAGATAGAAACATCAATGATGAGAGAGAATCATTGACCGCCTGCCTCCTGCACGCCCCCTACTGGGGATTGAGCCCGCAACCGCGCCTTGTGCCCTTGACCAGAATCGAACCGGGACCCTTTAGTCCGCAGGCCGAGGCTCTATCCGTTGAGCCAAACCAGCTAGCTCTCTCTTAGGTGTTTAAAAACAGCAACCCAAGTTGTTCCTGCTAAACCAGTTAGGACCAGACCACTTTCTGACCGTCTCATTACGAAGGCTGGTGCCCAGACAGTGGAGGGGGTTGGCCAGAGCCTACGCGGTGAAACAAAAGCCGAGCCAGAGCTGGGACCCCGGCATCAGGGCCTGCCTGTGCAGCTCCTCACCGCCTACCCCGCCGGCCCGGCCCGCCTCTCCAGGCCGAGGGCCTTGGACGGGGAGCCTGGACTACGGGCTTCCCACCTGAGACCCTAAGGTTCTTCTCGTTACTCCCACCTCCTCCAGCATCGCGGCCGGAGGAAGGCTGCTCCCCTTCCGCGTCTCTACGGTGTTCTGCAAGCGCCTCTGGCGCCACCGAGGCCGCTCTAGTCCCGCTTCTCCGGCGGCTCAGCTTTGCCAGCCGCGAGCACCCGCCTCCGCGTTCTCCCCCGGCTCGTGCCAGCACCGCCCACGTGGCCGCGCCCTTGCCGCACTTCACCTCCCGCTCCCCACAACCCGTCTCCACCCCACTTCCGTTCGCCCAGCGCCGTCCTTCCGGCCGGGCCCCTTTCTCATTGGCCGGTTGGGGGCTTCCTCGGGTTCCGCCGCCCCGAGGGCGCTGCAGCGGCCGCCGTAGCCGCTGTCCCGCGGTTTGGCCTCGCTTTTCGGGCTGCGAGCCTCTGGTGTCGGCGACGACATGTGGCGCCTCCCGGGACTCCGAAGCAGAAGTGAGGGGCGTGGGAGCTGAGGCAGCGGAGGCGCCAGCGGGAGGAGGGGCAGGAGGGAGGGCCGAGCCACAGCTACAGCGGACCAGGCTGGAGCGGGGGAAGGCGGGGCCTGGGGGGGGCGGGGCTGCACACCCGGGGACGAAGGGATGGAATTTGAGGGGTCGGTGGGGCTAGTGGGAAGAGGGTGGAGCTTAGAGCCAAGGAGATGGGTGTGGCTATTCAAGGGGGAGGAGCCAAGTAACGAGGTGGTGGGTGGAGTCAATAAAAGGTGTAGAGCAGTGGTTCTCAACCTGTGGGTCGCGACCCCTTGGGGGGGGGTCGAACGACCCTTTCACAGGGGTCACCTAAGACCATCGGAAAACACATATATAATTACATATTGTTTTTGTGATTAATCACTATGCTTTAATTATGTTCAATTTGTAACAATGAAAATACATCCCGCATATCAGATGTTTACGTTACGATTCATAACAGCAGCAAAATTACAGTTATGAAGTAGCAACGAAAATAATTTATGGTTGGGGGTCACCACAACATGAGGAACTGTATTAAAGGGTCGCGGCATGAGGAAGGTTGAGAACCACTGGTGTAGAGGCCAGTGGCATAGGCAGAGCCGATGAAAAGGTGGGATTTAGAAACTGCTCCAAATATTGAGCTAGAGTTCAATATGTGTATGAATGCTTGGTCATTGTAGAACAGTGGTTGTCAACCCTAGGAGGGCATCAGAATTGCCAGGGGCAACAAAATATAGATGCCCCACCCAGAACAATCTGGCTTATTGGTTCTGGGGTGGCACCCTAGAATCTGTACTAGGCAAAAAATTCCCACATGTATCCTTTAAGAACCTTTGCAGAGTCAGATGCCAGAGATCCCTGGGTTCCTGGGCTGGGGTTCCAAGTATTAAAGGGAAGATGGGTGGGCCTGCCATTGCCTCAATTCTGTTTATATGGAGGTGACTGGTTTTTGTTGCTCTGCACAGCTCTTCTCCGTCTGCTTGGGCCTGGACTCCGGGGGGTGACCCCCAAGCCCACCAGCCCAGATGGGTCTCAAGCTACCTCCTCGACTCTGCTGGTCTCTGTGCCAAGCTTTGACAGGTGAGATACCGCCATCCCCTCACTCGTCTCCTCTCCTGGCCCCCCCTCCCTCTTACCTGGGACAGAACTTAATGACCGTCATTACATCATCTAGGTCAGATTCCCATGGCCCAGGTCCAGGCACAAGCAGGGGCCCCCGGTCCCATGGATGGAAGGATGCCTTTCAGTGGATGTCTGGCCGTGTCTCCCCGAACACCTTGTGGGATGCCGTATCGTGGGTAAGGCTTCCTCAGTCCTGTCCTTACCCCTCAGTGTGGGTGAGAATGATCCTGCATGGACGTATAGTCTAGAAACAGGAGCTAGGGCATCATTGTGCCCACACTCACATTTTGAGTAACTCGTGACTTTGGAGCATATTTGGGGATATAGAGCCACACTCCCCATCCATGTGTTTATTCCTCCTTTTACTCAGTAAACTTCTATTTAACTGCTCTGAGCCAAGCATTTTTGGTAGGCACTAGGGAAATAGTGGAGAACAAGGTAAATATGATTGTTGCCTTCATGGAGCTTACAATAAATAATGCTAAATAGCTAATATTTTCTTTATTAATGTAAAGTATTATCTGTGCCTTATCTTGTTTAATCCTTACGAAAGTTTTGTAAGGGAAATATCTCCATTTTATAGATGAGGAAACAGGCTCTGAAGCTTTAGGTAACATGCTTAAGGCCACACAGCTCTTAAGTAGAGGAGCCAGATTTTACTCTGGAGTTCATACTCCTACCTACCATGCTCCATAGCTTGGTTGCTGCACCTAGTATGGCTTGTAGAAGCACCTAGTACAGATCCTGGCCCATAACAGTTGCTGAATAAATATTTGTTGAATTTGATCTATAAAATCAGATGCTCAGTCTAGCAGAGCAGAGTCTTTGCCTTACAGGTTGTTCTTATAAGGTATTTTGAATGAAGTTGGCACACACATCCTTCTTGTGTCTGTCACATCTCATCCCTATCACTTTAATGCTGTGTACTTTGGCAGATGACTTCACCTCTCTGAGTCTCAGTTGTCTCATCTGTAAATGGGTGTCATCAGCAGAGCTGAGCTTGGAGTGTCTCCCATGACAGGGGTACTTCTGTCTGGGAAGCTGTGGACTAGAGGCATAACACACTTTGGAGAGGGGAGCATTTTCCCTTAAAAAAAAAAAAAGATTTTACTGATTTTTTAGTTTTTTTGAGAGAGAGAGAGGAAGAAAGAGAAACATTGATGTGAGAGAGCATCATCGATTGGTAGCCTCTGGTACACATACAGACTGGGAACCAAGCCTGCAGCCTGGACATGTGCCCTGACTGGGAATCAAACTGGCAACCTTTTGATGCATAGGAGGACGCTCAACCAGCTGAGCCACACCGGCCAGGGCAAGCATTTTCCCATTTTGCCAAAGATCCAAATCAGGGGTGGGCAATCTTTTTGACTCGAGGGCCACAATGGGTTCTTAAACTGGACCGGAGGGCCAGAACAAAAGCATGGATGGAGTGTTTGTGTGAACTAATATAAATTCAAAGTAAACATCATTACATAAAAGGGTACAGTCTTTTTTTTTTTTTTTTAGTTTTATTCATTTCAAACGGGCCGGATCCGGCCCGCGGGCCGTAGTTTGCCCACGGCTGATCCAAACCCTAGGGTGATCCCCCAGAGTCTTTTTGGAAACTGGACCTGGATCCCAGGTGTCCTGATGCCATCCCTCAGCCCTGCCACTGCTGCCCGTGTGAAAGGGCCTGAGCACAAGCTTTCCTCAGTGCCTGGTACATAACCCTGTTATTGACAGTGCCAGCACCTTCTCTTTTTTCTGGCCTCAGCTCACACGTCACCTCAATAGAGAGGGTTTCCCTGATTCCTTACACTCTGTGTAAACCCTGATTTGTTTCCTGTAGCATAATTTGTAGTTCTTTCTCTGTGTATTTGGGTTTTTGTCTTTCTCCATCAATGAATATGATAAACTCGACTGGAGCAGAAACTGTGTCTGTCTTATTTGTCATTGTGCCCAGTTCCTGTTGCAACACTAAGTATTTGGGTGTCCCTTTCAGTATATAGGAAGGGGGAGGCACTGGGTAGGAGCTAGCTCAGGTGTTCTGCAGACCTATTGAAGAAGAGACACTTTGAACAAGCCTGCACCTGTGAAGATGTGTGGTGGGGTGGCTTCGTCAGGGCGAGGGGAAGGGAAGAGTTGTGCCAGGTTAGAGAGGAGAGTGAGCCTGGTGGGGAACACTGACCTGTCCCTGCATTTGTGGCAAAGCCCCAACTTACCACATTATCTTTTTGCCTGCTTAGACTATTTATTCAGTGACTCGCTCATGCGTTTATTCAGCATGTATATCTTAGCACCCTACTAGGTGCCGGGGATACATTGGTGAGGAAAACAGACATGGTTCCTGCTGCCCTCGTGGTGCTTTAAGACTAACAGGAGAGTCAGACCTTGGTGGAATAATTGTAGAGATGATTGCTTAGGTACCAGTACGATCAGGGTTCCCCAGGGGAAGTTGGGTGCTGTGAGAGTGTGGAGTGGAAGCTGCCCCCACTAGGGGTCAGGAAAAGCTTCTCGAAGTGATGTTTGAGCTGCAGGCTAGGACTGTACGGGCTGACTGGTGACAGCTGTGTCCCTGATGGACTGCCTTTCCCAGGGCACTCTGGCTGTGCTGGCCCTGCAGCTGGCAAGGCAGATCCACTTCCAGGCATCGCTGCCAGCAGGACCTCGGCGAGCGGAGCACGGCTCTTGGCGCAGTCCCCTGGACTGTTTCCTCTCATCTCCCCTGTGGCATCCGTGCTCCTGTGAGTTCTCAGTCCCGGGGACAGGAGGGCTGGGCTGGGAGTTTCTCTGGGCCAGGAAGCATCTCTGGACACACCTCAGGAAAAGAGCCATCAGCAGCTCCTTGCCTTTCCTATCTGAAGTCAGAGGAAGGAGAATGTGAGGAAGTTCCATCCACCCAGGGTGTGGGCCACACCTACCCTCCAATGTCCTCCCATCACCTTCCATGGAGGGAGCCCCACTGGGGTGCAGTAGACTGTAGATCCTGGGTGTGGCTTCCTGTCTACCCCTGAGCCAGTTAGGTCATTCTCTGCTCAGTCATTCATTAATAAATGAATCTTTATTGAGTAATTATTATGTAACGGGGTACAGAGGCAATGAAGCCAATTGGTTAAGGCTCTGGAGTCAGACTGTTGGGGTTCAAGCCCCAGAGCTGCTGTTTACTAGTCTTGGGTCCCTAGACAAGTCATTTTAAACTTCCCTATGCCTCAGTTTCTTCATCTATAAAAAGGGGTAATAATAGGTTTCTTGGGAGGACTAAATGAATTAATATATGTCAAGGTCATATGTGCCTGACACATAGACACATAGGAAGTGCTCAGTATTAAATTCTTGCCCTTATTGTTATGGTACCATCATTATCGGTATTATCATCAACAAAGCGTTAGGTGCTGGGGCTGCAACAATGAATAAATAAAGTAGATGCCTCCTTGCCACTGGGAGATTAAAGCAGAAGAGTGATTTATGCTTCAGGCAGGAGGTCAGCGTAAATGTGGGCCCCTCTAAACCCATGCAGAGGGAAGCAAGCAAAGGAAATGGAGGAGGAGGTCTGTGAAGGGGGTGTCACAAGAGTTTCCAGGTTCTTCCTTTGGTCCCCAAAACTTCCCCGAGCTCACTGTACTGATCCCCTCCTGATGTGACTGCTGTCGCTGGCTCTTCCAGCGTTGCGGAGGCACATTCTCCCCAGCCCTGACAGCCCAGCTCCCAGGCACACTGGCCTCAGGGAACCCGGGCTGGGCCAGGAAGAACCCTCCGCTCAGCCCAAGAGCCCCTCCTCACACGGATCCTTGAGAGCAGCTGGTCCTCAGGAGCCCCTTGAGGAAGGTATGTCCCTGCCGCCTAGAACCAGCAGAAGGCAGGGCGGGGTGGGGAGTTGGACTGATGAACATTTCTTGTTGTATATGCCAGGGAAGGGACTTGTCATTCCTGTGAGGCCCCAGGCTTCCTGAGGTAGTTCACGGTTATTGTGGTTCCTGGCAGTGGTGCTGGCTGGAGGGGCTGGGAGACTGGGAAAGTGGGAGAAAAGGAGAAATTACTTTCTCCTTTGCCCTGGCTGGTTGTTGGCCTTTTCCCTTGCAGATCCCAGTGATGTCAGCTTCCTGCATGCCAGCAGTAGCTTCAGCTCCCAGGCAAAACCAGCCCAGCCTCAGCCCACTGGTGAAAAGCAGGTATTGTCCAGATTTGGCCACCTGGATCTTTCTAACATTGCTCTGGGCAGGTGGCAAGCCCAGTGAACTCCCCCATGGTGAGTCTTTGTATTTCTTCCCAGGAACAAGATAAATCAAAAACGCTTTCCCTCGAGGAGGCTGTGACTTCCATTCAGCAACTCTTCCAACTCAGTGTTTCCATCGCTTTCAACTTCCTAGGTAACTAGGTGGACCCTCCCTCAAGGCAGGCAGATGGGAAAACGGAAAGGGTATGGAGAAGGTCAAATAGAGTCACAGTAGGGATTGGTTTAAATCAGAGAGTTTCTTTTCTCCCAGGTAGGTAAACAAATCTAGCATGGGGGCATTGTGGTGTCACGAACCCATTCTCATTCAAACATGTTTGCCATTCTTCAAATTGGCGCCTATCTTGAGGTCCTAGTTGGCTATTCTAAATCCTGCCATATTCTAGCCAGCTGGAGGGGGGAAGGTGGGAAAGCGAAGGGCCACTCCTTCCCTTTAAGGACATGACTGAGAAGTTGCACAAATCATTGCCCAGAATGTAGGCTTACGGCCACCCTCATCACAGAGGAGAGTGGGAAATGTAGTCTTTAGCTGAATAACTGTATGCCTACTATTAAGAAGGAGGAAATAAATCTTGGAGAACACCTTGCATGCTCTGCCACATATAGGCAAGAACAGGCTCCTGAGGTTTGGAGCAGGCCTTCAAGTGCATGAGTAAGAACTTCTTACCCTCATCTGGAGACTGCAGATGCCTCTCCACCATGTGTCCTGGTTTCCATAGTGACTTGTCTTAAGTTTCAGGCCTTCTAATGCGGAGACCCAGACTCCCAAGCAGCATCTAATGGAGTCTAGTAGGCAGGTGAGTGAGAGGCTGGGATTCATTCAGAACAAATTTATGGAGCAGTCACCTTTTCCTCAGCTGTATTTTAGGTGTTAGGGATCTAGTGTTTGACAATCAAAGCCTTTACTCTCGTGGAACTAACATGTGAGTTGAAGGAGAGAAAAAACAATACATTGGCAAACAGATAAAGAGAATTCAGATGGTGATAAATGTTATGACCAAAATTAAACAGGGGAGTGTGTTCATAATTTGGGCAAGGAACGTTTAATTTGGAAGGCCTCACTGATGGGAGATCCTTGAGCTGAGACCTGATTAACAAAAACAAGCCAGTCTTGTTTCCATCTGGAGAAACAGCTTTTCAAGCAGAAGCAACAACAACTGCAAAGGTCCTGAGGCAGGACTGATTTTGCTTTTTGAGGAACAAAAGAAAAATAAGTGTGTCTGGAGCTTAGAGATCATTGGGAGAATGAAGTCAGAGAAGCTGGCAGGGGCCAGATCAAGTGAGCTTTTCTGAGCCTTGGTACAGTGTGGATTTGCTAAGACAGGAAGCCATTAGAGCAGTGGTTCTCAACCTTGGCTGCACATTAGAATCACCTGGGAATCTTTTTAAAATCCTGATTTCTGGGCCTTATCCTCTGGAAATTCTGTATCTTTGTTACGGGGTGGGGCCACAACATTAGTAACAACGAAACAGAATTTCTGGAGGATGAGGCCCAGAAATCAGAATTTTAAAAAGATTCCCAGGTGATTCTAATGTGCAGCCAAGGTTGAGAACCGCTGCATTAGAGGGTTTTACACTGGTGCAGGAAGAAGGGCAGTCACATGATCTGATTTACTTTTTTAAAGATCTCTCTGGCCGTTCTGTAGACAGATGTGGATTAAAGGGATGCCAGAGAAGGGAACAGGAGACTGGGTTGAACTGTTGCTGATGACTAAGCAAAATGTGGTGGTGGCTTGGTCTAGGTTAGAGGCAGAGGAGACTGAGAAGGGTAGATGGATCTGGGTATGTTGGTAGAGCCAGTGGGGAATGGGGACGGTGGGATCCTTTGCCCTCTGAGCCTTCTCAAGGACAGGAGGACTCTGTGAATCCTGGTGGGAGAGTTTTCAGGCAGCAGGGAGGCGACTTCAGTTCACTGCCGGCTGAATGCAACCTGGCTTCTGCCTCATTAGCTTTTTGTGATTCTGATGGGCAGACAGTCTCTTCTGAGAATTTTCTTGCCCATTCCTTCATTCATATATTCATTTATTCAGCATGTGCTAAGCACTGTGACAGAACACAAAAGGAGCATAAGCCATAATCATATTTTGCATTTGTATAGAGCTTTCACCCTATGCAAAGTTATTTCTTTTGCATTCTTTTTCTGCATCTGCCTCCAGGATTTTAGTCTAATTGAGGAGACAGGGCTTATATTCTTGAAACATTTTAGTTCGGAGAAAAAAGCTTGTATATTAAGTAAGTGCCAAAAAAGTGTTTCAAGCCTGAGTGTGGTCTGCAGGTTCTAGAGCAGAAACAGGATGCGAAGGCCAGATGGTGGAGGCAGAAAAAGATATCCCAGGCAGGAGAAACAGCTTAAGCAAAGGCTTAGAGTTGAGAATTGGCTGTGCCCAGCCCCTCTCCTGTTTTCCTTTTTCTTTGGAGGGAGAACCTGGGCTTTGGACACACCTGAGTTCAGGTCTTTGCTCTCTTATATTCTCTCTCACAGTGCTGTCATAAAGCAACAGTAACAGTATCAGCTGTGTGAGGTTGTGTTGGTCACAAACAGCCTAAACCCACTCTGGCGAACTTAAAACACATCAGGAGTCTATTGAGACCTGCTGACCTGCCGAGCCTCAGAACGGACAGGCATCAGGGAAGCCCGTGGACCCAGGGGGCAGTACCTATAGTGCCTTCAAAGTGCTGTCCTCAGAATAAACTGCAAAAGCTGTTTCTCTCCTGTCACAAAGAGATCAGGAGTCAGATTTCTGAGGGAGATTCTCATTGGTTGGGAAGAGAGGAGACACGTTGATTGACAGCACTGGGGGGGAGGGCTAGTCCCAAAGGGAAATGGGCATCCTGTTGCCAAGAGGAGGATGGTGTAGAGGAGGGCAGAGCCCACTGATGTGGATGGCAAACCAGTGAAATATTCGGAGAATGGAAATACATGCAAATGTCCGGCACCAAAAAGGAAGGAAGCAGCTTGTGGGTACCTGGCCGAGGATGCGGGGAAGCTCCCAGGGGGAGCTGTGAGTGTGTACGCCCTGTGCTTTCTTACAGGGACAGAGAACGTGCGGAATGGGAACCACACGGCCGCCTTTTCCTACTTCCAGAAAGCAGCAGAGCGTGGCTACAGCAAAGCACAGTACAACGAGGGCTTGTGTCATGAGTATGGCAGAGGCACCTCCAGGGACCTTGGCAAGGTACCAACCTGCTCTCCTGTCCCCAGACCCATCCCCTGTGCCACAAGGCCCAGAGTGACCTCCGGAAGTGAGCAGTGGGCAGGGTGTGGGGAAGTCCAGTCTCTCTCCCACCTGTGCGGGAAACATTTGTTTTTTAAGCCCCGCCCCCCCCCTTTTTTTTTTTGCGGGAAACATTTTTACAAAGCTCTAACTTCTAGGAATTTAGATGCCAAATTCAGGTAGGTCGGGCCCTGGTCTTTCTTCTTTGCAGCTATACCCTCAGTGCCTAGAGTATTATTATGGTGAGTGGGTTAATTAATTCTAAAACAGCGAGATAGCCCTGACCAGTTTGGCTCAGTGGATAGAGCGTCGGCCTACGGACTGAAGGGTCCTGGGTTTGATTCTGGTCAAGGGCATGTACCTTGGTTGCGGGCACATCCCCAGTGGGAGGTGTGTAGGGGCAGCTGATTGATGTTTCTCTCTCGTTGTTTCTAACTCTCTATCCCTCTCCCTTCCTCTCTGTAAAAAATCAATAAAATATATTTTAAAAAAAAAAGTACGGAAAGATGTTATATACAAGAATGTATTTCTTAAAATTGTATATGGTAGCAAAGAAAAGGGAAGCGACCTGAAGTTTCCTCAGTAGAGAATTGGTTAATAACATCTCTGTGGGCCTTAAAAATAATGTGCTAGATCTATATGTATTGTCTGGGCAAGACATTCATGGTGTATTGTTATATGAAAAAATAGGTCGCAAAATAGTGAATGTAGTTCTTTCTCTCCCTCTAGACACATATTTATGTGTGTAAATATATATAGTATATATGTGTACATATGTAAGCATATATATATATGAAGAAGTCTGCAAGGCTGTACACTGAGATGTTAACAGAATGATCTTTAGGAGGCAGGATTTCTTGGGATTGTATGTTTCTATTTTTCGTTGTGTCTGTATTTAAATTTCCTTTGGCTTATCTGCATTTTCTGACTAATCCGTAATCCTGATGTACTATTTAATTAAAATATCATTTAAAAATTTCAATCAAAGAAAAAGCCACTTGCAGTGACGGTGTTTCTCCCTTTGCCTCAGGCGGTCCTTTGTTACCAGCTGGCTGCCAGCCAGGGCCACAGCCTGGCTCAGTACCGCTACGCCAGGTGCCTGCTACAAGGCCCAACCCCCTCGTGGGACCCTGAGCGGCAGAGGGCAGTGTTCATGCTGAAGCAGGCTGCAGACTCAGGCTTGAGAGAGGTGTGTGCCATAGGTGGGGCCTCTCCCCCTCTCCCCCTCTCCCGGGCACCTGGAGTGGGTGGGGTCTGGCAGCAACCAAAATATGTTTTTCCTTCCTTCTTGACCACAGGCCCAAGCTTTCCTCGGGGTGCTTTTCACCAAGGAGCCCTACTTGGACGAGCAGAGAGCTGTGCAGTATCTTTGTCTTGCTGCCAACAATGGGGTATGAGATCTCCACTCTCCAGGCATGTTGGGGACCCACTCTGATAAAGGAGAGGACTTTGGAACTGGGACTGAGTTCTGTTTTGTTTAGGGGACTTTCTGATAGGAGAATTGGGCCGGCTTCAAGCTCTTGCTGATTGGCGTGTGACCTGCGCACGTCCAGTGGTGTGCTGAGCTGGCTCAGACCAGCCTGTGAGAGCTGTTATATGTAAAATCAACCATGGTCAGAGTATTTGCACCATGGAAATTGCTGAATGCTACAGAACAGGGCTTTTCCTCCCGCAGAGCCAGGTGTTACACATTAACCAGTGCACTACTGAGCTGGTCGCTTATTAATCCAAACCTGTTGCCTCATCTCTGAAATTGGGACGGTAATGCCTGCCTATCTCCTAGTTCACAGGGTTGTCATGAGGCTCAAAATCTGACTAAGATAACAGGTGTGAAAGCATGTTGTAAGTTGTACAGACAGAAGGTGCGTCGTTACACGTGTTGTAATCCAGGGGATCCAGAAGACACGTGAAGTGAAGACCCCGAGCTGTTGCTGGGGGGTGTCTGGTGTCTGGAGTCTGTGAACCGGGGGCATTGGCATCCAGGCAGCATGGCCTAGCGTTTGTTTCATGGATGAAAGCAAGCAGCGTGTATCTGTGTGTCTGTCCGTTTTCTCTTTTAGGACTCACAGAGCAGGTACCACTTGGGAATTTGCTATGAGAAGGGCCTTGGTGTGCAGAGGAGCCTGGGAGAGGCTGTGCGATGTTACCAGCAGTCAGCGGCTCTGGGGAATGAGCCCGCCCGGGAGAGGCTGCGGACCCTCTTGTCCATGGAGGCGGCAGGTGCAGGTGCCGGTCAAAGCCCACAGGGCCCCTCCCCGTCAGAGAAGGGGGTGGCAATAGCTCTTGGTCTCCTTGCTCTTTCCTGCCCCAGTGGTTGAGTAAGAGCACAGCTTTTCGAGTCAGACAAACCTGTTTTGGCCCCTGTGCTGTCACTGAGCTTGGGCTCCATGTCCTCGAGCCTCGGTTTCTTCACCTTTGACTTTGAGGTACTAGCAGTACTTGGCTCACCCAGTAGTTGTAAGCGTTAAATGAGATGACTGTAAAGGGCTCAGCAAGGCTGGCACACGGTAGGTATTAAATAAACGGCAGCTGCCCTGATGATTTTCCAGGAGCGACAATGTCCTGAGGCTGCCTCGGCACCCTGATTACCCTGCGAGGGCTCCGAGAGCCCTGCTCACCCATGAGTCACTCGGGCTGGGTGGGTTCACAGTGCCGGGGAACCAAGTCTTTCAGAATTCCTTGCTCCAAAATAGGAGTCCAAGAATACAGCATGGGTAAGAGTTACTCTCACCTCTCCTCGCAGCCTCGGGGCCCAAGGACCTGGCAGTCACAGGGTTGAAGTCCTTCTCCAGCCCCTCCCTCTGCAGCCTGAACACCCTGCTGGCAGGAGCCTCGCGCCTCCCACATGCCTGGAGCACAGGGAACCTTGGCCTCCTCTGTAGAAGTGGCCATCTCAGAGCCAGCCCCAAGGCCCCCAATATGGCTGTCCCCCCACACTCCTTGGAAAGGAGTCTCGTCAGACTGGGTTTTGGCTAAGGTGAGATCAGTCACTGGTACCTCTCACTGGTGCAGGGGGGGAGGGCAGGGAGGAAGTTGGATGGCAATAAAGATAGGGGTCAGTATGCCTTTCCAGGGTGGAAATCAAGTGGGAGCCAAGTTCTCAAGCAATTTCAGGTGCATGGCTAATAAATGACGTTGACCTTTCCCCTCAGTTGGTAGCCTCACAGATGAGCAGTGGATAAATCACAGGCATTTCTGGTCTGTGCACAAAAAGGATTCATTCAGTGACGTGTGGAAAACGGCACTGAGTGCTCCGGAGACCCAAGTCCTCACCTCAGCCTTTGTCTTGGAGCAAATCAGTTACCTTCTCCCTCCCCATAGTTTCCTCAAGATTAGACTATATCTTTTTTTTTCCTTCAATTAATCCTCACCAGAGGAGTGAGGATATTTTTTCCATTGATTTTTAGAGAGAGTGGAAGGGAGGGGGGGGAGAGAGAGAGAGAGACATTGATGTCACAAAGACACATCCATTGGTTGCCGCAACACGCGCACACGCACGCAAGTGCCGCCTGTGCTCTAATCACTGAGCCATGCCGGCCAGGGCAAGACGACATCATATTTTTGCCAGCATCTGATATGTGTGCCTCTGGTGGTTCACAAGAGGATGTTAGGTGGTATTCAAATTGATAGTTTTTATTTTAGTGTATATTTAATATATCATGTAACAATGTGACTAGCATATAGTTTCACAGACATTAAGAACAGTGAATCCTGTTCAAGGAAAGCATTGTGACATTGCGTAGAAGGGAACACAGATCCAGAGAGGTGGCAAAAGTCCTGAGGTGGTTCCATGAGCAGCTAAAACGTGGGGAACACTGAATCAGTTCGCTTTTGTTCCTCTCCAACGGATTCATGAGTGTCTGGTTGGGAAGTAAGGAGTTTTCTTGCCTAAATCCCTGATGTATCTGTTTGACTTTTTTCAGACCTTCTCACTTCAGCCCTAAAGATGGAGCCTGTGGGCTCTCAGAGAGATACCACAACTTGAGTCCCAAAGAAGAGGCCAGTCATCCACCCACCTTCCCAAAGAACCTTAAGTACCTGCCCCAGCACAGTAAGGAGGAGGAGAGTGTGTGGAGGCCCAGGTTCTGGCCATGTCACTGTGCATGGCCACGTCACCTTGAAGCAGTGAGTAGCTTGACTCACCGCCTTGTCCCTCCGCTGTAGACCAAGAGCAATGGTGTCTGCCCTGCGACTCCGCAGGGCTGGTGGGGCATTGCACTGTGGACAGGACCGGAGGAGGCATATGTGTTTCCGTGGCTTTATGAGTCACCAGGCCAGGAGGGGTGCCAGACCCCTGACTCCTGGTCCAGGGCTCTCTGTCTGTTCACACTGTAATTTTACGTGGAAGTGTTTTTATCGTCCTGTGGATGTGAGGGAGTGAATGGAGATCGAGCACCTGGACACTCGGAGCAGGAGAGTGTGGCGTTTGAGTGGTCTTTGCTTGCGAAGGGTGTGCCAGAAATGCATGGAGTTTAATAAAGCTGATATGGGATTATCTCATCACTCTGCCCTTGAGTGTATTGGGGAGAGCCAGGGAGACGGGAACGGGGAACTGACAGCCTAGGCTCCATTCTCGTCTCTAAACTTTCCATTAACCAATTTAAAGGGTCTTAAAAGCTTCTCCAAGAGAGAGACTTAGAAAAAATGATTTCTGAGTCAACGCTAATGACTTCAATTACTGAATTTGTGAATAGCTGTGCCCTGGTTTCTGGATGTGAGCCCAAGTTCAATAGCGTAGATGTGGTTGAGAGTCGGGTGTGGGAGGGACTGACGACCAAAACCCCTAGTGACTGTTCAGATTGGAAAGACCACCAGCTCGGCCAGTTCAAAGGTGGGAAGAGTTGAGGGGAGTGTCCACATTTCCCTCCCTGCTGCTCCCCTCTTCCACAACCTCTAGTGGTCCTGTCACTTTCCTGTCATTGCTGGAGCCCTAAGCTTCCTCTAGCCCCACTGCCGCCCCTGCTCCTGCTGCCTTTCCAGGGCTGCCCTACACACTGGCCTCACCCTGCCCTACCGTGGGGCAGGGGCCTTGTCTTCCTTTGATTCCAGTATCCTCAGCACTTAGCACGGGGCTGTGCAGGTAGGGGCTCCATGCACGCATTGGTTAAAGCTCAGGGTTTTAAGCTGTGCCGTGCAGTAATCTCTCTGCCAAAAAAAAAAAAAAAAAAAGGTTTCTGTGGTCAAATAAGTTTGGAAAGCACTGCACTAGACGTCCCCTTTTTATAGATTCACAAAGCACATCAGCATATTCAGGGTTCCAAGAAGCCCTGCAGTACAGAGCGTGGTTAACCCGATGCTTCCCTCGTGGAGCTGAGCACAGAGCGGCACCCTGCAGATCGCCCATGAGCCTCCGAGGGGCACCTCTGTAAAGTCACTGCTCGGGGAGCCAGCCTCTCCCCTTCCTGTTAGCATTTCTGGTTCTCTGATTACTGCTGCCTCCTGGCCATGCCTGGGCCAAGGGGCAGTTCAGACTGTCCAGGGACACTGGGGGTCGTGTGGTGATGGCCAGATGCGGCCCTCCTTCCCCCTCAGTCGTTACAAATTAAGTACTGGTTCCATTCGAGGTGCCAAGCGTGGAGGTGGGATATTTTTAAGCTCTCGCTGTGGAGAGGGAAGGATGGGAAAGTCGTGAGAGAGATGTTTTCAAGGGACAGAAATCCTTGGCTGTTCAGTCACTGCGGTCTCCACACAGCCCCAGGGGATGGTCTTCGTCCATAGACCCAGATCTGTGTGCTTTTGCCATTAAAATTCCTTTACTAATGACTCATTGTCAGGGCCCTGAAAGGAAATGTGGGGGGAGGACAGGGAGGTGGCCCCTGCCAGCAGGGCCAGCCTGGGTCAGCATGCTGGGTGACCGGAGGCTCAGGGCCTGGTGCCCTCAGCAATGAGACCTTCGTGGGAGGCTCTGCTGCCTCGGTTTCCTTATCCAGAGGTACTGTTTTCAGAGAGCCCTGATGCTACAGTGGGAATAAGGCTGTTTGGCTCATTATGTCTTTGTGTTAATACAATGCTCATTAAACATTTATTCAGTGAATGAGTGATTCTGTGCATTGCCCCTTCTCCACCCAACACCAAGCCTACCCCACACCTAGTAGGTGCTTAAAATGTTTGTTGAAGAGATTGATTCTATGTAACACCCCCTCCAGTACTGATGTTAATGCAGAGTAATTTCTCAACAGATACAGAATGTTTGTTGACTGAGTGCTTCTGATCGTGCCTCCCTCCTTGCCTTACCCACTACCGTGTACCCAATACTTAGTAGGGCTGAAAAATGCCGACCTATTTTCTAGGAACACTTTCCGTGCCCAGTTGAGCCTCTCCACTCCTGTCTTCTCCTTTTTGAGGTGTGGCTCTCCCCAGCCTCCCAAGGGTGGTGGTTACCATCTCACTCTTGTTTCAGCCAGAAGAGGTAGGGTCAGTGAGCTACCAAGCTGAAGTCAGGTGACAGGCAGGGAAGGGAGGCCACCCGTCAATCTCTGAGCTGCCCCAGGCTCAGAGTGAGCACTGCATTCCACTCCTGGTGCTGGAGATCAGCTGACTGTTGATAAAAAACTGCACTTTCCAAATTAAGACGACTTTTAACTGAGTGCTCGCTGGCTCGCCTGCTCCCTCAATCTCCCAGGGGACAGAGCCCATCTTGGGAAACTGTTCTGAGCATGTCCAGTCTCAGCTTTGCCATCTCAGCTGACGTCAACAAGTTTCTGTGACCTTCCTGTTCAGCCCACTCAGTTCTGCCTCCACATATACTGTCTGGTATTAGCGTGCTAGGAGGGGGTCACACCCCCCGCCCTGAGCAAGGCTGGTGCCTCAGAATAGCTCTACTCAGGAGTTCTCCAGGCTTTGCAGGAAAGGCAAACTGCCGTGGTCCTTAACCTTACTTAGGTCCCAGCCCTCTGAGAATCTGGTGAACGCACTGACTCCTTCCCGTAGCAAAACGCACTTCCCCATCTTAGGAGCGATTCAGCAGGTTCATAGATCCGGGAGCCCACCCACGGGTCCCAGGTTAAGAACCCTTGATATATTAGAACGAGCATCATCCTCAATCCCAGCCCTGCCACAAACCGGCCACGTGACTTTGGGCCAGTCAGCCTTTCCTGTCCTGCCATTTCCTTGCTATAAAATGTTCAGACTCCCGATAACCAAAATTACCCATGTCTGTGGAGGTTTAGATCGTGACTTAGAGCAGTGCCGCATAACCTTTTATAGGTCACCTGTTCCTTCGAGAATCTGATGAGAATTTTGTTTGTCTTCTACTTAGGAAAATGCCTATACACAAAGTTTTGCCTAGAATTCAGCGAAGTGGGGGTGGGAGGTCCAAGGTCTACAGATTTAGGACTTTTGAACAGGAAGGAGGCAGTGATCCAGTGTATCCAATGCTCTAGTTGCCAACCATGCTTCAAGGTTCCTCAGGTCACCGCTCCCCCATCTCTTCTGTCCGCCCTCCCAACATCAGCTCTGTACTGAAAAGACACTGGTAAATGGGAGGCCAGCCTGTCTGGTGCTATGGTTTTCAGGCTTGCTTTTACATATGGAACCTTTTTTTTTTTTGGTCCTAGTAGAGCTTTATCTGGAGCTCCAATATAGATAAAAGGGAGCTCTGAAGCATTTTTATTTCATTCATTCATTCATTCATTCATTCAGTGGGTATTCATTATATGTTGCTTTGTGCCAGGCACCTGGCTGGTCAGACTGTAAGGAGATTTTGTAAGGAGATCACTCTGTCTTGGCTGAGGTGATCAGAGACCCGGCTCCTGAAACACTTAGCTTTTGGGGCTCAGTTTCCTCATCTGTAAAACAGGACAATGGAATACTGATGCCACACCGTATTCTAAGTACGCTTGGCATCATTAGCCCTAGTTAGGAGGATGAAGGACAGTGAACATGAGCACTGAGCTCCAAAGGAGGGAAAAGGAGGAATTTTTGCCTTCAGTATCCAGGAAATCCCCACGCTATGGAGAAACTAGCTGAATGATAGCTTGGAAATTTCCAAGAGAATGATAAGGCTGAGCCTTGGGAAGATATTTGCTGTTTCTTCACTCCCTCCTCCCCTGGAAGGTTTGCTGCTGTCACTATCGATTTCATGGAGTTTCATGGAGCCGGTTCACACACTCTCCTCCGGCGCCTGAATTCACAGGCCCAAACCTGCTGTGACAAAGATTTCCCCACGAGTGGTGGTTTCTGGGAAGATGATGTCTGTACCTGAAGGGCTGCTCCCTGGGAAAGGACAGGATTCTGCAGAGGCCCAGGCCTGCGTCAGGGCAGATCAATCCCCTTCACTCTGGGCTTGGTGGTTAGACGTGCAGGCTTGCGCGGCTTTGGAAATACGCTTCAGCCGTGTTTCTGGAGGGGAGCTCAGGCAAGTCCGCTACCGACAAGAGCTCACCTCTGGGGGCTTTTCCGTTCCTTCCCGTGGCTGGCAGTCTAGCGTCAAGGTCAAGGGCATGGGTTTTGGTGTTGGACAATCGTGGCTCCGAGTCCTAGCACTGCCTCTGCTCTCTGCCTGATCTTGGGCAAGACACCAGCCTCTCCACGGCTCATATCCTTGTCTGTGAGATGGGGATAATAACACCTCCCTCTCAGGGTTGTCGAGAAATTATTAATTAAATTCTATTGTAAGCCTGGTGCCTGGCTCATGTAAATGCTCTATAAATAGTCACGCTTTCCGTAGCCCTAATTTTCCAGCTGAGAAGCGGGTTATTTGATAATGCAGCACTAGAGGAGTGGGGTCAAGAGTACACATGTCCTTCGTTGCGTACCTAACACTGCACCAAACGTGCCCCGTTCCTGTCCAGGCCCAGCCTGACCCACTTGACGGACTGGAGGACAAAGAACTATCACTCAGTTATTCATCCCTCCTGAGGGGTGTAAACAGGCGAACAAGCCACTGCTTTTCCTTTATTAGAAGGTCGGAGAGCTTTGCCTGGCACCCCAGGATGCAGCCCCCTACCCTCCAGGATGCAACAAGGCTATTCTTTCCTGCTCGTGACAGACACTCCATGGCGTCTGTTCCGCCCGAGGACCAGCCCTCTGTGCTCTACCTGTGTTTTGCCAGCAAACACTTATCTCAGCCACTCACTCTCCATCCTCCAGGAAATTCAGAGGCAGAGCCAGCTCCTAACAAGGGGCTGCTTTGGTCAGCCAGCTGTTAGTCCTTGGGCTCCTGTCCCCTCCGTGGGGCAACATCAGTCACCCTAAAGTTCTCGAGCCACTTCTGCTCAATGAGTTCAACAATATCAGAAACCAGAACGTGTCCGAGGGCCCTCAGGGCCGGGACTCCCTAACATCTCCCGGGGCCCCTGGTTCCTGGATCCAAAGGCCCCTGCTGTTGCTGCTGCTGGTCCTGGTCCTGCCCTCGGTCCCCTTCTTTCCACCTGGGTCCCCCTGGACGTCCGTGCCTGTGGCCCCACTGGTGGCCAGGTCTAGACTGAGGGTCCTCCCGCAGACCGAGAGCCGCCGCAGCACCTCGGAGGCAGCCTCCACGGGCACACTGGCCCGCGGCTCCAGCAGCATCTCCAACAGTGAGCTCATCTCCGAGAGGAAGGTGCTGGCCAGCCGTGTGCCTGTCGGGCTCAGCTCTGGCCCCGACCCCTTGCCGAACGTCTGGAAGGTCCTTGGCTCCTCCAAGGCCGCAGTGTCCGGGGAGAACACGTTGTCACGGTAGTTGGTAGCAAGGGGCAAAGAGAGCCTGGCCATCCAGGCCGGGTCTGGGGCGCTTAGTCGGTCCAGGGCCAGGCCTGCAGGGGGAGGAGAGGACATAGTGAGGGCTGAGCCCACGGAAGGGCAGAGCGGGTGAGGGTGGGGTGTGGGCAGGGCAAGGGCACTGAACAAAGGAGGGAAGGGAAATGGCAGAGGACAGACTGGGTAGCCAGAAGGGGACAGGAAGGAAGAGGCCCTGACAGGGAAGCTCACTGGGCAGGAAGGCCACTGACTGACGTTGCTCATGAGCTGAGAGAAGAGGAGGCAGGAGGAAGGCCTACAATTAGAATCGGCCTGTTTTTAAATGACGTCTGGTGGGTGGCGTGTTTCAGGTCTAGGTGTCTTTCACCCACTCATTGTAGCCAGGCGCACCCTGAATGGGGGAAAATCCCTTTTCTTGGCCAAGGCTGGAGTTCCTGCCTTGGGGCTGCCTTCTGTCTGTACCATAATAATGACCACTTACTAAGTACTCCTGTGCCAAGCAATTTACATCATTATCTCATCCACACAACCTTTGAAATCCAGAGTATTATCCCATTTTATAGATGAGAGAACTGTAAAGTTCTAAGAAGTTAAAACACATATGTACTACGCAACTAAATCCAAATTTGACCCTGGGTCTGATGACTCCGAAGCCCCTTTGACTGCACTGCTATCCACTCTGAAGAGCTGGCCCTTCCTCCCCCTGGATGCTCCAGGGGCCCCTCTGTGGCCTCTGCTGAGAATCAGGCTGGGGGTGGGGGGCTGGTTCTCTAAGGGCTGTCCCAGGAAAGGGATGGGGCAGTGAAAACCTGTCTCCTGGAACCCACTGCTACCATCACTTCTTTTCCTGTCTCAAAAACTAGTCCCAGGCCTGATGGTAGAGGCCAAGCAGAGGAAAGACTGTCTTTAAGAAATGTAGTTAAAGAAACTGTGTCTTTCAATAAAAAAGAGGCACAACATCTACTTTAACATGTATTTAGTGTTTGCCTAAAGTGAGCTGCTTTAAAATTTGTGCATATTGTTGGTGGAATGCAAATGGGAGAAGCCACTTTGGAAAGCAGGATGGACATTAAAAATAGAACTGCCTTATGACCCAGTGATTCCACTTCGGTGATTATATCTAAAGAAACTCAAAACACTAATTCAGACAAATATATGCACCCCTTTGTTCATCTGAAACATTATTTTCAATAGCCAAGATTTGGAAGTGGCCCAAGTGCCCATCAGTAGATGACTGGATAAGAAAGCAGCATGGATGGACCCAGAGAGTATTATGCTAAGTGAAATGAGCCAGTCAGAGAAAGACGAGCACCGTATGATTTCACTTATATGTGGAATCTAATGAACAAAATAAACTAACAAAGTGGAGACACTCAGACTGAAAACAGACTGACAGTTCTGAGAGGAGTGAGTGGGGTTGGAAAAGGTGAAGGGATTAAGAAAACAACAGCAACTCAGACTCAGACACCAGTATGGTGATTAGCAGAGGGAAAGGGGGTGAAGGAGGTAGAGGAGGGTAAAGGGGGAATAAATGGTGATGGAAGGAGACTTGACTTGGTGGTGTGAACACACAATGCAATATACAGATGAGGTGTTACAGAATTGTACACCTAAAACCTATATAATTTTATTAACCAGTTACCCCAATAAATCAACAAAAAGGAAAAAAAAAATTAAAAGTAAATAAAATCTGTGCATAGCAAAGAAGCCTGAAAGGAGATTTGCCAAAGGATTAACTGAAATTAGCCTGGGCAGAAGTGATTTATTTTCTTTTTATCTACATTTTTCTACATTAACTAAATATTGCTTGTGTAATTTGGAAAAGTTATTTCAAAATACAGCTAATTGTTTTTTATATTGATATAAACGAGTCTCCATCTCACCAAGTGAGCGTGGGACTGTGCAGCTTGTGAGGCAGGGTCAGGCCACTTCCCAACTGGTCCAGCCCACGCCTGGGACTTAGAGAACATTCACTGAATGATTGAATGAACAAATATTAACCCTCAGCATTTGGGAAATGTAAACCTTAGTTCCCTGCGACTCTGGAGTAATAAGGTTGGAACTCTTGGCGTTATGGAATTAGGCCTTTCCTTGTACCAGGGTCAGAGAGCTTCCGAAGGAATGAAGCTTGGAATGAGAAAATCACTGGGGTGGGTGTGAATGGCTGAAAAGCGATGGTGAATTTACTCTGTGGAGGGTGGGTGCTGGGCCGACCTGGGTTTGATTTCCCTGCTTTGCTGCTAGTGAGCAGTGTGACCTTGGGGAAATTGCTTAACCTCTCTGAGCCTTTTTCTCTCATAAAGTGGTGAACTGGCAGTACTCATCTTGTTGGGTTGCTGTGAGCATTCAGATGAGTAGCTCGGGCTCTTTTTTTTTTTTATCCCTGCCGCCCTCTTCATCCCCGCTGTGCTTGCCCTCTGTGCTGTGGGAAAGCAGGACCACGTGGGAACCGAGCCCGCAGGTTCCAGTCCCACACTGCCCAATAGAGATCGACTGTGAGCTACAGAGGTCATTTTAAATTTTCTATTTGCCACATTTTAAAAAGTAAAAAGAGCTGAAACCGGTTTGGCTCAGTGGATAGAGCGTCGGCCTGCGGACTGAAAGGTCCCAGGTTCGATTCCGGTCAAGGGCATGTACCTGGGTTGCGGGCATATCCCCAGTAGGAGATGTGCAGGAGGCAGCTGATCGATGTTTCTCTCTCATCGATGTTTCTGACTCTCTATCTCTCTCCCTTCCTCTCTGTAAAAAATCAATAAAATATATTAAAAAAAAGTAAAAAGAAAAAGTGAAATTCATAAAGTATTTTATAATTACTATCATTTTATCACATAACCAATATTTTTTCATAATCAATATTTTTAATATTGGGATATTATAAATTACTTTTTACAATAACTGTTCAAAATCTGAAGTGCATTTTATATTTACATCCCATCTCAGTTCAGACTAGACATTTCCACATGTGGCTAGTGGCTGCTATACTGGACTTCACAGTTCCACATTCTAGACAATACAGTCCTATAAAACTTTGCATATATGTGCTGTCCAAAGCAATACCCATTAACCATATGTGGCTGGTGAGCACTTGAAATGTGGCTGGTATGACTGAGGCACTGAATTTTTCATTTTACATGTACTTAATTTTAATTAGATTTCATTTTACTTAATTTTAATGTAGAGCCACAGTGGTATTAGTAACCATGGGCGGCACAGCCTTGGGAACATTATTTAACACCCCTGCCCCTCAGATTTTCCCTCTATGAGCTGGGGATAATGAATAGTCTGTATCTTGTCAGAGTTCCTCATGAGGCACCTAGGACAGGGTCCAGCGCATAGAAAGCACTCAGTAAATGTTAGCCTTATTTCTGTTAACCAAGGAAAAGGAAGTGCCTGCCGTGCCTTCGGCATGTTTGCTGCCGGAGGAGCACACAGGGGATGTCCAGATGAGAAGCAGCTTGTTACCACAGAAACAAAACCACAGCTTAGGGACAGTTGGATCTGTAGGTGTTACCTAAAGGGGGCTGACGGCTCTCCACAGCAGAGGGGCCAGCTAGCAGACTCTTTAATTAAACTTCATCTTTTGTATCTATTTTCAAAACTAATTGTTTCTCCAGAAAAAAAATATTTTTGTTTCAGTAAGAAATGTTAGCACATTAATGAGGTGATTCAGTTCTCAGGGTAAAAGGATAGTTAAACACACCAAAGAAATTCTAAAAAGTGGTTCAGGAGGTAAGGGGAGGCCTCTTGGTGGGAGGCAGGCCTAGGTTGACTCACTTTCAATCGCTAATGAGCCAGGTGACTGGGCAAGCCGTTACCTCTCTGAGCCTCAGTTTCTCATGAGAGTGCTCATAATCAAACTGGAGCTCATAATGCCTACCTCCAAGGACGGTTTGGAAGCTTAAATGAGATAATGTGTATAAGATGTGTCCTGTACCTGGCACACCAAGAACTCAGTAATCGTTCACTATTCTTACGATGATCTGTAAAATGAACAATCAGAGTAGAATCTGATCGTTAAACAAACGAAGGCCTCTGAAGCGCCAGGAGAAGTAAAATGCTGATGTTCCTCCCCAGAAACGGGATGGCTGTTTCCCTGCAGTGATTGGAACGGAACTCCGAAGCCTGAGCGTGTAAGCAGACTGTGTGTGGGGTAGAAGGAGAGTGGGGTCACCCTGGGGAGTCCCTACCTTTGTGGGGGTCCAGCAGGCTTGACAGTTCTTCTTCTAGCAGCTGCTTCACAGAGAGGTCCTCTTCAAGGTCCAAGGGTCCTTCTTCCTGGTCTGGTTCTGCCTGGCCACCAGCCCTGGCACCGGGGCCATCTGTGTCTGGGATTACACTCCTGCAAAGGAAACCAACCCAGCCCCCAAGTGAGAAAGTTCAAACCTAGGTTCATTCATTCTAGCTCGTGCACATTCTTCTATTCATGCCAGCATTCATTTGTCCACATAGTCCAGCCTTCAGAGTCAGACTGACCTGAGTGACTCGATCCCATCCCTCCTGCCTACTCTGAGTCTGTAACATCTACTTCTTGGGGCATGGTGAGACGTTGTAACATGAAAGGTTTATGTAAAGAGCTTAACACCGGGCCTGGCACATTGTAAGCATTCAGCAAACAGAAGTGACCATGACTGCATAGATGTGATTACTCACTATTGTCCCTCCCATTCCTTCACATTGCCTGGCACAGAGTAGGAGTTTAGTAACTTCAGTTGAATCAATTCGGTCATCTACCATCCATCCATCCACCCATCCATTCACCCATTCATCCTTCCATCAAAGTATGAGCTCCAGTGAGGGCAGGGATATTTATCTGTGCTCAGAACAGGGCTCAGTGCATAGTAGGTACTTAATACTTTGTGGATTTAGTGATTGAATGTTCCTTCCTCCCTATTTGAGGCCAAATTGTAGACCAGAAGAGCATGTCCAGCTAAAGCGAGGCATCCAAAAGCTATTCAGAATCTACTATCCCATTTCACTCTCCTACTGCCTCCTCCCTGGCTTCTCCCTCCATAGACCCTTCTTATCACCTGGGGGAGGCCAGTTCCTCAGACTTCCTGGCATGGGGGAACAGGGCAGGCCCCTCATCATCCAGCAGGTGGAAGGCTCCCTGAGGGGCTTTAAGGTCAGGAGAGAGAGGGGTCTTTTCTTTTCTTTTTTCCAGTGGCTATTTCTACTGCATGGAGAGATCAGCAGGGAGGTGGCAAGTAACAATGACAGCAATTCATGTTACTGAGAAATTACTCTGAGTCATGCCTTGCCAGCGGTTCTCAACCTTCTGGCCCTTTAAATACAGTTCCTCATGTTGTGACCCAACCATAAAATTATTTTTGTTGCTACTTCATAACTGTAATGTTGTTACTGTTATGAATCGTAATGTAAATATCTGATATGCAGGATGGTCTTAGGCGACCCCTGTGAAAGGCTCGTTCGACCACCAAAGGGGTCGCGACCCACAGGTTGAGAACCGCTGCCTTAAGCTTTGCAGGGTATATGCTCCTTTTCATTAAACCTTCCACATCTGTAAGGGTTCTCTTGTTATCATTCTCAGTTTACAAATGAGAAAACCAAGACTTGTGAAGATTATGCAGCTTGCACAAGCTCCCCATGGATTAAGTGATAAAGTGAGAATTCAAATTTAGACTGCTCTGACTCTGGAGTGCTCACCTCTGCCCTGCACTACCTTTCACTACCTTTCACTCCCTTTGACAAAACGGAAGAAGCAGCTACAAGTTGTCACAGCAAGAGCACTGAACCAGGAGTCAGGTGCCACTCACTGGCTATATGACCTTGAACAAAGTCACTTTAAGAGGAAAGGACTTACCATTGCTTGTGGACCTACTATGTGCTTGGCACTGGGCTATGGGCTTAGAATACATTTGGTCATTAAATCCTTACCCCATCACTACAAGGAATTGTGGTGACCTTCAGTTTAAAGATGAGAAACTAGGCCTTGGAGATTTATTTGACTTGCTCAAGTTTACATAACTGGGTTGAACCCAACTAGTTAGAGCCTCAATGTCTCCATCTGTAACAAGGAGTTAGATGTCTTGACATCTCTTTAATTCTAGGACAGCCTAAAGGAACACACCCACGTATCCATGTCCTTAGCCAGGGGCCTTCATATTATGTTTAAGGGTCAAGCGAAAGAAAGCTGAAAGTTACAGATTGAAAGTCCTTAGCCCAGCACCTCTGCAATCAGAGGACAGATAACCAGAGCCTCAGGATGAAGTCATTTCCCTAGTGACCCTGTCCTGTAAATACTATAAATACAGTGGCTCCAGGACCAAGTGGCCTGGGGTGGGGGGATGGATGCTGTCCGAGGCACTGTCCCAGGGGAGTGGGTCTGGGATGTGATCACCCTTCCTTAAGATCACAGACTGCAGGGGTGAGGGGGGCTGGAGAAGCCTGTGGGGGCTAAGTGTGCTTACCTGCCTCCGCAGGGCTTGGCCGAGTATTTATTTCCCCGGTGGTTTGGTTTGGGCTGGAATTGGCCCTGATGCAGCAAGGACAGCAGCTGGGAGATTTGCTACAAGACAGGAAAAATCTGTTGACTCCACACAATTCCGACCCAGCACACTTCCTCGCCGGATGTTTCCCTCAATGCCGGCGCTTTCTTTTTATAGTCTTTCCTCCAGTTTCAGATGATTGTGTGATCAGACGGGGGATGGTGGGTGGTGAACAGTGAGAGAGGCAGGGACCTGTACGGGCAGGTTCCCTACTTTGCCTTTGTCAAGCCAGGACCTGGGTGCCTGAGGGAGAGAATAGGGACCATCTGGGCTAGTCCCCTCTCATCTCCCCAAGTGACCTGCCCCTGTTGGAATCGGCAGGGCTAGGGGTGAAAAAGGCATTTCCTGACCATAAATTCATTATTACTTTGATCAGGATTATCTTAAACAGTTATTTCCTGCCTTCAGCAGTATTCAAGCACTCAGCCAATTTTTGTGGGCCAGATATAAGACTATGTTGTAGAGAAGACAAAAATGGTGTCATTTAATCATTCATTGATTCATGCTTTCATTCATTCAACAGGTATTTAGTAAGTTTGTCTGTGCCAATGTCTGCCCTGAAGCGAGCTCATAGTCTGTCAGGGGAGACAGGGCACAGCAGTTACTACAGGGGGTTGCACTGGGTTAAGAAAGGATGGGGGTCTGTGGGAGCAGAGGAGGGCCCCTTACCCATCTTGGAGCAAATAGGAAGCTGTGGGGTGAAATGGGAGGAGTTTGAATACTTATTTCTACAAATGTTTATTGAGTTCATACTACATGCTAGGCACCTCTGCTGAGACTCGAAGGCTCCATAGGAGTTTGGCAGGTGGAGAGAGGGTGAGGGTCTGGGCCAAGGGTGAAGGGCATTCCAGACAGAAGGCACTGCACACTGCAAGATGGTTGGAGAGTGAGGCAGAAGTTGGGAAGGATGCCAGGGCCAGACCCTGCAGGGCCTCACAACGGAGAAGGCAACAGACCAAGTCTTGGCAGGCTGAGTCCCAGTTCAAGGTCATTTCTAGCTTGTGTAACGTCAAGTAGGTTTTCAGACCTACTCAGACCTTCCATCTCTAAGGTGGAGCTAGAAATACCCACCGAGACTTTTCATGGGTTTTCGGGATTAATTAGATGGCTTGAAAGTTTAGAATGCTCCATGAATGCAAGGAGTTTGGGTTGTTCCTCCTAGAAACACGGCCTCTGCCTCCTGAGCCCACCCCCATTCCTCCCTGAGCAGTTCAAGACAGAAAGTGCCAGCCTCAGAGGAGAGTTGGAAGGGAAGGTGGCCAGGACTGGGGTTTCCATAAGGGTCAGCGTCCCATTGCCTGCCTCCGGGCAGATCCCACCTCCTAAGGCATGTGCCACCCTTTTCCCGAATGACAGCCTGTACTTCAGGGACTCTCCCCAAGTGCCATACCCTGAGCTGAGCACTGTCATTGAAGGTCACTTCACAGTCAGAGCCTAGACTCTGGAGTTCGTTGGCCTCGGGTTCCCACCTATGAACATTGTGAGCCTCAGTTTCCTCAGCAGTAAAAAAGGGAATAATAATGAGATCCAGCTCATACGGTGGTTGTGATTATAGGATTAAATGTGTAAAAGTATATAAATCACTTCTTAATCGATCTTATGATAAGCACTTAATAACTGTCAAGTTATATATAATCTCATTTAATTCTTACAATAACTCAAGGGAAGAGATACCATGACACCCATTTTGCAGGTGTGAAACCTGAGGCCCACCAGGGGCTACACAGCAGTTAGTGGTAGTCTGGAATTTGAACTTGGATCTGACTCCACTGTGCCACTGTGCTGCTGGAAAGGCAGCGTTAGGCAAGCTGCCTCTTACCCTCAAGTTGATCCCAGATGGGCAGCCTTCTTTCCATCACCCCAGTGGGGCCACCCACAGTGCCTGCTCTCTGCTGTCTCTATTTACTATCAACCAGTTTTTGGCACAAAGAGCTCATTCAGTAAGGATTTGATGAATGAATGAATGAATGAATGAATGAGTGAATGGCTCTGGGCAACCTCTGGGCAGGACTCCTAAGAAAGCAGCTGGGCCCTCTCCAGGTGGCTTCCTGAAGGGGGTGGGGGGAAATGAGGGGAAGGAAGCTGTGTCCTTGCTTCACAGGAAGCCTCAGATGATGGCCTGGCCAAACAGAAGTGTGCTTTGGATAAATAGCCTGGCACAGGGAAAATTATCTGGGGTGCAGAGAAGCAGATAGGAGTGTGGTATCAGGCAGCATCTCTGAAAACGTCTCCCATTTGTGTCTAGTAAGTCCCAGGTCTCTAGACACTTGGCCATTTATCATCCCACTTAATCCTCAGACCCCTGGGAGGTAGACACAGGGTAAGTTTGGCATACAGTCCCCACTTTATAGATGAGGAAAATGAGGCTCCGATATTAAAGGCCTTGCCCAGAGCTGCCCAGTTCCTACATGGCTATGCTGAAATTTGAGCCCAGATCTGCCTGACTCCCAAGTTCCAAGGTTACGTTCACTGTCCCATCCTGCAGACCCGGCCGGCAAGCTCTGCATATCGAACAAGTGATATGCAGCCCCTGAGCCTGGGAGCAATGATGCCCCTGCCAGCCTGCTTCACAGGGAGGTTGCCCAGGTGGAGATGGAAAGAGCTTTGCAGAAGTCATTGTAATCATTTGCTGAGTGCTAGCTTCGTGCCAGACACCAGAGCGCCCTCATTTTATCTTCAAGCAAACTTAGGAGATGGGTGCTGTTAACATGGACATCTTCAACAGGGAAGCTGAGTAACTTCCTTGTGGTTCACAGCTAGAAAGCGGGGGAGCCAGCACTTGAACCCAGGCAGCCTTGCTCCAAATCTTTTATTCTTGATCCCTACCTTTGCTGTGTGTCTACTTATGCCAGGCTTCCTGAGCAAATGCTGTATAGGAATTAACTGACGAAATCCTCAGGACAACTCTGTGAGGTAGATGCTCTTATAGTCATTCCTATTTTACAGATGGGAAAAATAAGGCTCAGAGACAGGAAGTAATTTGTCTAGAATCACACAGCTAAATTCTTTTTACCCCAGAGCTATGCCCTGAACCACTGCACTCAATACATCATAAAGTGCCCAGTGAGCCTAAGGAATGAATATGAGGATTGTGAGGGTAATGGTGGTGTCTGATGCTGTTAGTAGTGATCCTGGGGTGACCAGAGAGAGAGAGCTGTACCTGAACAGGAGATGAATCCACAGTGAGCTCCTCTATAGGGTTCCGCTCCGCGAAGGCAGCCACGGACAGCCGGACCAGGCTCCGCAGGATCTGACGGGGGCCTGATTCTTTTTCAGCGGCCACTTTGCCATTGAGATTCCGCTGCCGCCTCAGGGTTGCAGAGGAGGCTGGTGAGCTCAACGGGGCTTCCTGGCTGCCCTGGTCTCCAGGAGGCTTCTCTGTGGGGCTGCCTGCCACCTTCAGGGGCCTCGAGCGGGCCTGGCCCTGTGCAGGCTGGGGCTCAGGAAGGTTCAGGTTCTCCCGGGAAGCGTTCCTCTGCCTGGGATGGTTGAAAAGGAGGTTGACTGTGTCCTGCAGTACCTCTCGGCTCTCAGCCACGGCTCCCTGGTTGCCTTGGTTACGAAGGGTCCTGTACAGGGTGGGTGTGAGGTGAAAGGGGGCCTGCAGGCAGGGGTCCCAGCCTGCTTCCATCGTCGCTTCCTTGCTCACATCCTTGAGGGGCTGCCCCACTTCACCAGGCTCGTCCACCTGGCCTCTGAGCACAGGCACGAGGTGGATGTCAGCCTTCTGAATGTGTCTCTGGGGTCTCTTGGGCTGGTTGCGGTAGGTGGATTCAGCCTCCCTACAGTTATAGGCCCTGTTGTCCCTCTTCTCCGTCCGGCATATGGACATGATCAGAGCCAAGATCAACCCAAAGATGGCCAGCAGGACGACCAGGCAAATCACCGTCAGCACTGATGTGCTGAGGGCCCCAGGAGCACGGGCGGAGTCCTTCAGGTGGTCGACACTGGTGACGAACAAGATCCTCAACAGGGCTTGGGTCTGCAAGGAGGGGCTGCCACAGTCTTCTACCACTATCTCCAGCTCCCACTCCCTCCCAATGAGGCTGCTGGCATTGGTGATGTTGATGAACAGCTGCCCCAGGTGGGGGCTGAGGACAAAGAGGCGGGCTTCATTCCCACTCCGAATGCTGTAGAACACCTCTCCATTTGCCCCTGAGTCTGCGTCTCTCGCTACAATGGTCACCAACAGGAATGGCTGGGAGCTGTGGGTGGCCAGTGGTGCCATGGCAGTGCCCGCCAGACCCAGGGCATTGGGAGTATCAATGGGCACCAGAAGGTGGCCTGTGGAGCCATTTACCAGCACTGAGAGGCTGGCTTTTCCATCGCTGAGCAGGGGATGAATCACCTCTGGGGCATTATCGTTGGCATCCAGGAGGCTGACCCA
The DNA here is from genome assembly GCF_964212035.1 of Myotis nattereri. NCBI lineage: Eukaryota > Metazoa > Chordata > Mammalia > Chiroptera > Vespertilionidae > Myotis > Myotis nattereri. The sequence continues at coordinate 83,129,118 of NC_138080.1, forward strand.
CACAGAGATGCTGGATGAGAGCCGGGGCTGTCCCCTGTCCTCTGCGACCACATGGAACTCAAAGCTGGCCATCTCTTCATAGTCCAGTGACCTCTGAGCAATGACCTCTCCTGTGTCTGAGTCAATGGCTACCAAGTGGGAAACCGGGGAGTCCTGGATGCGGTATGAGATTTGTCCATTAGCGCCCAAGTCCGCATCGTGAGCTTTGATGGTAATGAGGTGAAGAGCGGGCAGGTTGTTTTCCCTAGTGGAGACCTCATACCTGCTCTTCTCAAACACAGGCGCATTGTCGTTGACATCACTGATCTGAATGCTGAGCTGTTTCTCGGCCGATAAGGGCTGGGGTCCTTGGTCTTGGGCCAACAAGGTGAGGCTATATTTGGGCCACTGCTCTCTGTCCAGCGTGGCGTTGGTTAGCAGCATATATGTGTTGCCATTGGTCCTTTTCAGCCGGAAGTGGCCCAGCTCTTGGCTCAGCCAACAGTGGACCAGACCATTGTTTCCTGAGTCCAAGTCGTTCGCCATGATGAGAGCAATGAAACTGTCCTTGGGAAGAGCTTCTGACACTAGCAGCGGCTGGGAGGCCCATGTGATGTGGATGCTTGGGGCATTGTCATTGACATCCAGAACCTTGATGAGGACTTTGCAATGGGCTGGGATGGGATTGGGACCCAGGTCCCTGGCTTGGACATCCACCTCATAGGCAGGATTCTTCTCATAGTCGAGGGGTTGACGCAGAATCACCTGGCCGGTTTTGGCATCGATGCTGAAGGTGTCCAGCACCTCTGGAGGCACGTGCTTGCTGAAGAAGAACTCCACCTCCCCGTTGGGGCCTTGGTCAGGGTCTGTGGCAGTCAAGTTTATGAGGAGAGTACCAGGGGCAGCATCTTCTTGGATCTCTAGTGCCAGGGAGCTCTCAGCAAACACAGGGCTGTTGTCATTGGAGTCCAGGACGTTGACTTTGATCAGGCTAGTGCCTGACTTGGGGGGGTTCCCACTGTCATAGGCAGTTAACACCAGATCAAAAAACGAGTGGATTTCCCGGTCCAGCTCCTTCACCACCACCAGCTCCGCATGTTTGGTCTCATCAGGCCCCACGATGACATCCAGGGCAAAGTGCTCACTGGGTGACAGGGAATAGGAGTGCAGGGTGTTGGGGCCAGTGTCTGGGTCCAAAGCTCTGTCCAGGGGGATCCGGGTGCTCAGAGAGGCACTCTCAGAGATTTCCAGCTCCTGCTTGCCTTTGGGAAACTGTGGCTGGTGATCATTGATATCCAGCACCTGGATCTCCACGTGGATCAGAGCCAAGTCCCCTTTGGCAAGCACGTCAAAGGCAACCAGGCAGGGATCCCGCTGCCGGCAAAGCTGCTCTCGGTCCAGCCGCCTCACTGTGCGGAGCAAGCCGTCTTCAGAGTCCACCTGGATGGGGAGCTCCTGAGGCAGCTGCAGGACCTGGAAAGCAGCGCCAGCTTGCCTGTGCCTCTCCTCCCAGCCCAGTGCCTGGGACAGCTTCCCTATCACCGTGCCAGACGGCACTTCCTCTGACACTTGGTATTTCACAGTGAGAGTGGCCACCTCCTGACAATCCCCTGAAAGGAACAAGTAGCCACCTGGCCCCAAAAGCCCCAGCAAAAGTCGGAGAAGTTGCATCATGCTTACCGCCAGAATGGGTTAGATTCAGAAACTGCTAGAGTTCTTCAAAGGCTGGGAAGTCCTCCAGTGTTTCTGGGGGGGGCTTGATTAGCCCTGTTCTCCTGCCCCCAGACCTGCTGGCACAGCTTTGTCCCATAATTAGATGATGATAGAACGAGCAGGATTCCCAGGCAAGGCCATTTTCATCTGAAGAGATCCTAGAGGGCTCTGCACCGATGAAGTAAGATCGCCAGCGGTACCCGTTGGTCCAGTAGAGCCAACGATGGGCAAGAGCCGGGCCAAGAGGGACTTGACCCAGTAGAGCAGGATGTAGGGAGCTAACTTCCAAACAGTTGCTATGCTGGGGAAACAGAGAAGCAGCTTTTTCCTATGGAAACCCCACCTACAGGAAAAGGGAGGGCTGTGTGTTTCAATGCCAATTAGAGAAAGAGAGCGCGCTTCCTGTGAAGCCCAGGGGCTTGCTGCTGAGGAGGATGCGGCAGGGACTCCGGGGACCAGGCGGATGGGAAGGTGTTGCCCCTGCAGCGAGGTGACCGCTGAGGGAAACGGAGCCCCTGCCTGTCGCCCAGGGCCTGAGGCCCCTCCTGGGCAACACCATGATCCCTGTCTCTTCCCTTCCTTGTTTGTCTCTTTGTGTCCGGCGTCTCCCCATTATCCCTTTCCCATTCTGATCTATTCCCTACACTCATCTATCTTTAATCTTGACTGTCCTGATCACCCGTTTTTGTCGCATGAGAAACACCTGTGACTACGAGAGTGGCCATTAGAGTCAAACTGCCTGGGTTCAAATTCTGACTCTGCAGCTTACCAGCTGGGTCATGTGGAACAAGTCACCGGGCCTGTCTGGGTTTCCACTCCCTTTTAAGAGTGTGAATGGGAATAAGAATAGTAGCCCTGCAGCAGGAAACTGTGAGGATGAAATGAAATAATGCACGCAGGGCCTACGCTTGGCCTGAAGCACAGGTAATGACGTTATTGTTAGTGGAGGGTGTTATGATCTGCACAGCTCCGCCCACTTGTGGCTGACTCTGGCACTGGCCTTGGGGCAGTCCCTGCCCACAGGGACCCATGGGAGTGCTCCCGGCCTTGGCTCCTGAAGTACCAGGATCTCCCTGGCCTGACCATGTGGCCTCCTACCCCCTTCCCTTCCTGCTTCCCAGCCTACAAGCCCATTGTTCTCTGCATCTGGTCCAGTCTGAGCCCCTGTCTGGGGAATCCCCCAGCCTCCAGCTCCTGTGTCTTATAAGTTTTAGACTTTTCCCTCTCCCTTACCCTCCTCCCTCTTTCTCTCCCTCCAATTCTCTCCCCACTGCTGTTTATGGCAGAGTCCCCTGAATGATAACTCCCTTGCTACCCCTTCAGGACTAAGGTGTGCCCTCCCTCCCATTCCCCTCCTCGCAGAGGCAAGACTCAGGAAGGAAGTGAGTGGGCAGTTTGTTTGGGTGGCCTTTGAGGCGGCTTGCTGCTTCTCAGTTTGCTGTTTCCAGCCCTCTCCCATGCTTACACCCTACCTTGAGGTTGAGTCCAGACTGCAGGGGTCCTCAAACTTTTTAAACAGGGGCCAATTCACTGTCCCTCAGACCGTTGGAGGGCCGGACTATGAACAAATTCCTATGCACACTGCACATACCTTATTTTGAAGTAAAAAAACAAAACGGGAACAAATACAATATTTGTATTTGCATGGGGCCCGCGGGCCATAGTTTGAGGACCCCTGGGCCAGAGGCTTATAAAGCATTTGAAGTAGTGGGGCTTAAGGGCCAGCTTTCCCTAGATGCGTGTTTGCAGCTGAGCCCTTGAGACCAGAGATGCAACAGAAGTGACTCCAATCAGGGCCTTTGGCCTGGAGGCCTGTGGTCATTAGGACAGGGGTGGCTAAGGGACCGCCCTCGGTTAAGCCCCACCTCCACTCCCTCCCCTCCCTTCTGTGTTTCCTTCCCACACCCTCTCCTTCACCCCATATCTACTTCTGGAGATTTCCCGACCATCTTACCGAACGAAGCCTGTCAGCCAGAGCAAGGGGCCTCTCCTACGGCGGGCTCTGGAGACGTACAGAACGCTCCCTCGCTTGCAGACACTCACATGTCACTTAACCTCTCTGGGCCTCACTTTCCTTCTCTGTAGAGTGTGGCCGTGACCCATCTCATGAGTTTGGGTAAGGATTTAATGAGATGATGCACATACGGCCTTGGCACCGTGCCTGGTACAGAGAAAGCTCTCCATACAGGAGGCTGGTGTGTGTGTGTGTGTCTGTGTGTGTGTGTACCAGGTTTTATGCCTCATGCAAATGGGGAAGATGGTCTTGCGTTTCTCCCTTCACTTGGAAAGTCATTTCCCAGGGCTCCCTGAGCTTCAATGGCCGACATCATCTCATGCCACCCTCACAGCCACGCCATTGGGTGAAGAACCTGAGTGGAGAGGTTAGGTAAGTTGCCCGAGATCACACACATTTGCCCTGCAGAAAGCCCCTCCAGCTGCACTCTGGAAAATGGATTGGAAGGGAATAGAGAAGAGGGAGGGAGAAAGGCCTGTGGGGAGTAAAAAGCTGGGAAGCCGCGGTGCAGAAACTCTGGGGCTGAGAATGTTTCCAGAATGCCATCTGGTGGCCAAAGGCAGAGGAAAAGGCACAGAGGCAGAAAGGTGGGTGCCCGGTGTTCACAGATATCCACAGCTCCAGACCTGTTCTGCACAGGGAGACACAAGACAACAGCCATTAGTCTCAGTGGGAAACCTAATGTGACCCAATGCCTACAGGAGGAATGAACTCACAGTTTTATAGGTGTTAACATTTATGTTCTTGGCATTGTTATATATGTGCTCTGTGTGTGTGTATGTGTGCGTGTCGCCTTGACTAAGACCATGGATGCCAAAAACGGACTCACTGGTCACAAGAAAGTTTGAATTTGGATTTCACAGGTAGTTTTATTGTTTTTGTTTGTTTTATTAACATTGGGGGCATGAAGCTAAGACAACCCTTTAAGAATCCAAAGCCAGCAAACAAGGCCCCAGCCTTTTTAAAGGCAGTTTCCTCTGGGAATGAGATCCCCTTTAGTAATTTTCTCTCCTCCTTTCTGGCTACAAGGGTCAGTTGATCATTGGCAGCCACATGGCAGGGGGTGAACGGAGCTGTCACTGGAGTTGGTCAGGGCTAGTTGGCCTGGAGGCCTGTGATCATTACCCTGAGTTTTGAAAATAGGTTTAAAACAACTGAGCACAGCCTCCCTCAAGTTGAGTTTTGTTTAAAGGGGGTAGAATTGGGGTTGGTACTTGGAGGCCTTGCTCACTACCAGACTTGAGGCTGTTCACACAAGTCCTTCGTCATGGAGAGGGGTAGGAGGGTGAAGTGGGAAGGGCAGGGCTCAGAGGATCTTTTTAAAACACCTGGAGTCCTAAGAAACCTTGAAGAGCCAGATCAGTAGAGTGGGACTCTGCCCGTTGGGGGATTCACAGGTCAGCTGGAAGGCTCGGCTCATGTCCCACACCACGAATGTCCTGCTGGGCTGCCTGCCCACCCCGGGCTCCTTGTGAATCTGCCCAGCGGCTGCCATAATCACAACCATGGAGACAGCTTTGATGAGGCTGGGAGCTTCGTCCTCAGGCTCATTCCAGTTGGGAAGGTGACTGGACCTCGTAAGTCTGCCTCTTTTTCTTTTAACAGGATCCTGTTGAAGTTAGAGCAGTCTAGCCAGGAATCTTGCCATGAGATTCAGGTAGATGTTCAGGGTCCTCCGCTGGCGGCATGGCACTCCGTGGTCTTTGCAGGCACAGATGACAGATGTCCACTCTCACACAGTGGCACCTCTTTCTGGGTCCAGTGCAGAAGGAAGGATGCAATTTGCAGAGAGAAATTTTCTCAGAAATAGGACTTTTCAAGAAATAGAAAGGGTTTCTATCCAGGTTAAGACACAAAGGGAGCTAGATATTAGAATCATTTGGAAAGTTTTTCAAAATACCAGGGACACAGCAAGAAAATGCATAGTTTTCCCTTTCCCAGCCTGCCAAAGAGAATTTTATAATTGTCAGCTCCGTTTTCCCCTCTTCAAAAAGGCTTCATCTTGCAGATGATTTGGGACAGGGTTGGGGAAGTTGGACCTTTTTGTTGGAAAAGAGGTCTAATTGATCTACTTAACGAAAGGAAAAGTGGATGGAGAAGGGGCATGCTGAAGGAAATCATGGAGGAGGGCGCACTGGAGAACAGCAAGGATTGAAGATGAGGACTTTCAAATGAATTGTTATAAATTAGGGGTCTCCTTCATGGTTTTCAATAACAGATATATAATTTATTTTGTGCTTTAGTAACCACAACACAGCCCCCAAATTGGACCACATACATTCTGAGTTGATAAGTGTTGCTCATATATTATGTCTCTCTTCCCCACCTGCAGAGGGGAAGTGGGCTGTTTCCAGCATGGAGATTTTCAGTCTGATATGCAGTAGGTCATTCCAACACACACCCATCTCCACCCCAACCTCATAGAGAACCACTGATTTAGAACTTCTTAGAAGCACCAGCAACTTTGTAAGGACCAAACTCGACAGCCATTAGGCCTTTCTTACTGAGCATCCCCCTGGTCCCCATCACGCCCCCGGGCCTGTGTCGCTGCTCAGCAGAAGCTCTGTGCACACCTAGTTCTCCCTCCAGATTCTGTCTTGTTTCTCTGATTCCTCCTTTGGGTTTCCTTGCTTCTGACTCCCAGGTGTGGGCATGGTCCCCAGATTCTGTCCTCAGCCCTCTCTTCTGCATAGGGTTATTAGCCCAGAAATGGGTTGCTAGATGTAACAAATAAAAAACATGGCGCCTCGTTAAAATTGGATCAGATAGTCTGGCCAGTGTGGCTCAGTGGTTGAGCATTGATCCATGAACCAGGAGGTCATGGTTCCATTCCCAGTGAGGGCATATGCCCAGGTTGCAGGATCAATGCCCAGTAGAGGGCATATAGGAGGCAGCCAATCAATCATTCTCTCATCATTGATGGTTTGTTTGTTTTTTTGCATTCTTTGATTTTATTTTTTAATTTAAAAAAAGTTTTTAATTTTCAATTACAGTTGACATTGAAGTTTCTAACTCTCTCCCCCTCTCCCTTCCTCTCTCTGAAGTCAATAGTAAACAAACAAATAAATAAATTTAGATCAGATAAACAATGAATTTTTTTTAATATCAGTATTTTTATCTGGCAGTCCTATCTAGAAATAATAAGCTCTCAACACAGGTTTCGTTTCTGTTTTTCTGTGTGTGGCTTGCTTTTTGTTTTGTTTCAGAATTTTGGTTTGCTCAGTGAATTTGAACATCTATGAGTAAACACAAAGATCAAACATATTGACTGGGAGCATCATCTGTGCATGAATATTCAGAGGCTGACTGTGTTGATTGGCCTTGTTATGTTTTCAGCATTTCTGGTGATCCAGGATCAAACTGTTCTCAGACTGTAAGAACCACCCTGGAGGAAGCCTGGATCACACTCACTCATTAATTTATTCAGTCATCCAGGCTCTCATTTATTTGGTGGAATTCAGCATTTATAAGGATATATATATATATATTTCTTTTGGCAAGGGAAGTAGCTGAAGTTGACCCACATTTTTCCTCCTCCAAACCACTGGTTTGTTTTTCTTTCTTCACAGAGAATCTAATCAACCTAATTCTCTCCTTGCTTCAGCAAGGTAAGTCTTGCAGGAAGGAAAATGAGTCTTCCCGTCGTTACATTAATTCTCATGGGACTTCCCTTTATTAGTTTTTGACAGCCAGGAGTTGAGCCTGGAGCTCGGAGAGAAGCAACCGCACACTGATTTATGATGGCAGCCGCTGCTAAATCTCACCCCTCTTTCCTTCTTACAGAGCCGTGTTACCTTGGGGTTACAAAACTCTTTTCACTGTTATTCAGGGGAATAATAATAAAATGCCAGGTTGCAAGTATAAACATGATCATTCTGTGCCTATTACTGTAAATCAAATTTTACTTGCTTCAGAAGCACAGAAAACATTTTATACTGTCAGCCACCTCAAGCCTTTTTAGGCATCTGTTTTTATATAACCCTGGGATGACCTGAGGCACTGTTTGAGCTGCACTGACCAGGAAGCTGGGCAGGAGGCGATCTGGCTATTTCTCTTTATAAACCTCGCTGACCACTTTCCTTGAGCAAAGTGTTAACTAGATGTAAGCATAGCCTCGGGGTTAATGATGTGGGCTCTCGACTCCAATTGCCCAGTTCAAAGCTTGGCTCCGTAATTTACCATCGGTGTGCCAGCGGCAAGTCACGTCATTTCTCTGTGATCAGTTTCCTTCGCTTTAAAATAGGGATGCTGATGATGGTAACTACGTTATAGGGCTGCTGTACGGTTTAGCTTAGACAGTGCGCAGCATTTAGAGCAGAACCTGGGACATGAGTAGCACTCTGATAGTCATTTATAATTGTTCTTTTAATGTAATAGCTTTTTTTAAAAAAAAGAAAGAAAAACCAATTGTTCAGATTCTCATGTGATAATAGTAAAACTTTTAAGATCTAGAGGGTGAGCGAATACACAGCGACAGGAGACTAGCAGGAAGTCAGTGACACTTCTGTACTGGGGTGGGCTCACCACCCTCCACTCCTCTCCCAGAGTTAGGGCAGGGCTTTCCCTTCCACACTGGTGCCCCTCTCCATGCCAAGGCTTGTTTCAGCAGTGCTTGTGAGTGATGGCCATTGAAAAGGAGGCTGTCTCCCGCGGATGCCAGCAATGGATGAGAACAAGTGCAGGCATCCATGGAGGCCTGCTGACCCCAACATAGTACCTGCAGGTATCAGACATAGTCTGTGACTCACTCCTGCTTCTCTACCCCATGCCTTGGGTCTTGACCTCTGGCCAAGGTCACACACCCCATCCTCTCCTAGCCTTCAACTCCATCATCTCACATCTCTGAAGCCCAGTGCAAAATGAAAATGTAGAGCCTCTTTTTTGAAAATTATTAAGAATTTCAAGATGGCCATAGCAGATCATTAGACCAAGAGCAGGTCCCAGAAGCAAGAACCAACATCTCAGCATCCCACTTAAATGTGCCCTCTACCTAAATTATTGAGATAAAATTCACCATTTAAAAGTACACTATCTAGTGGTTTCTAGTATATTCACAAAGTTGTGCAACCATCACCACTATCAAATTCCACAATATTTTCACCCTCAAAAAGAAACTTCATCTCCGCTTACAGTCACTTCTCATGTCCTCCTGCCTCAGCCCCTGGCAACCACTAATCTACTTTCTGTCTGTAAGGACTTGTCTATTCTGAACTTTTCATATATGTACATGAAATCATACACTATGTGGTCTTTAGTGTCTGACTTCTTTCACTTCACATAATGTTTTCAAGGTTCATTCAGGCTGTAGCATGTATCAGTACTTAGTTACTTTTTATAGCTGAGTAATATTCCATCATATAGATACCAGTATACCACATTTTGTATACCCACTTATCCATTAACGAACATTTGAGTTGTTTCTACCTTTTGGCTATTGTGAATACTGTTGTTATAGTGTACATTTGTGTACACTATCTACACTAATAAAAGAGAAAAATGATAATTGGCGTACGGCGATACCATTTTCATTGGCTAATCAGGGCTATATGCAAATTAACTGCCAACTAAGATTGGCAGTTAACTGCCAACTAAGATTGGCAGTTAACTGCCAACAAGATGGCGGCTAATTTGCATATGTAGGCACAATGCAGGGAGGCGAAAGGGAAAGCAGGAAGAAGCCCCCTGCCACTGACAGTGATCGGAAACCCAGGGGGGAGCTAAGAGCTGGGGGGCAGGGCAAAGGCGGCCCTGGGGCCGCCTTTGCCCTGCCCCCCAGCCATGATCAGAGAATCAGGCGCCTTTGCCGCCCTGGCCAGTGATAGCAGGAAGTAGGGGTGGAGCCAGCGATGGGAGCTGGGCACGGCCGAAGCTGGCAGTCCCAGGAGCTAGGGGTCCCTTGCCTGGGCCTAAAGCGAAGCCCACGATCGCAGCGCCCCCCGCTGCCACTGCAGGTCCCCGCTGCCTGGGCCGGACACCTAGGCCAGAGGCGTTAGGCCTGGGCAGGGGTGGAGCCTGCAACCGCGGGGAGCTGGGGGTCCCCTGCCCAGGCCTGACACCTCTGCCGGAGGCCTCAGGCCTGGTCAAGGGGCCGATCCGGTGATTGGTGATCGGAGGGTGATGAGGGTCAACTCCTCTGGCTGAGGCATCAGGCCTGGGTGGGGGGCGGAGCCGGGGATTGGGGGGATATGATGGTCCCCTTGCCCAGGCCTGAAGCCTGGGTCAGAGGCGTCAGGCTTGGGCGGGGGTTGGAGCAAGCGATCAGAGGGAGATGGGGGTCCCCTGCCCAGGCATGATTCCTGGGCCAGAGGCCTCAGGCCTGGGCGGGGGCCAGAGCCAGTGATCGGGGGGAGATGGGGGTCACCTGTCCAAGCCTGACACCTCTGGTGGAGGTGTCAGGCCTGGGCAAGGGGCTGATCAGGCGATCGGAGGGTGATGGGGGTCAACGCCTGACGGCTCCCAGTATGTGAGAGGGGGCAGGCTGGGCTGAGGGACACTCTCCCACACACACACACCCAGTGCACGAATTTCGTGCACCGGGCCCCTAGTCTATGTATATAAAAGCCTAAGCGACCATTACAACCGGTTGACTGGCCAGTCACTATGATGCGCACTGACCATCAGGGGGCAGATGCTCAACACAGGAGCTGACCCCTGGTGGTCAGTGTGCTCCCACAGCCCAACTCCCACAGCCAGCCAATCTCCCATGGTCCCTCCCTCTGGCCGGCCCCGATTGGCCCTGATCGCCAGCCAGGCTGAGGGACCCTACCCATGCATGAATTCGTGCACCAGGCCTCTAGTATACAAATAAATATATACAAATATAAGTATACCTTTGTGTACAGGTTTTTGTGGGAACAAATGTTTTAAACTCTCTTGTGTATATCTAGGAGTAGGTCTTATTATATCTATATGTTTAACTTTTTGGGGAACTATCAGATTATTTCCCAAAGCAGCTACACAGTTCTTACATTCCCACCAGCAATGATGAGGGTTCCAATTGCTCCACATACTCATCAAAACTTTTTTTACCTGTCTTTGTATTATAGCCAGTCTAGTGAATGTGAAGTCACTTCTCATTGTGGTTTTGATTTGCATTTCTCTGATGATTAATGATGTTAAGCATCTTTTCATGTACTTACTGTCCATTTGTATATCTTCTTTGGATAAATTGCTACTCAGATCCTTTGCCCATTTTTAAATTGATTTATTTGTCTTTTTATTGTTGAGTGGTAGGAGTTCTTTATGTATTCTGGATATTAGATGTTTATCAGATATATCATTTGCAAATATTTTCTTCTGTGGATTGTATTTTTACTTTGTTGATAGTGGGTTGGTGTTTTTTCTTTTTAGCATAAAAGTTTTTAATTTTGGTGAATCCAACTTATTTTTCTTTTGTTGCATGTGCTTTGGTGTTATGTCTAATAAACTATTGCCTAATCCAAGTTCATGAAGATTTATTCCTACCCTTCCTCCTAAGAGTTTTATACTTAGTTTAACTCTCACATCTAGGTCTTTGATCCTTTTTGAGTTAATTAATTTTTGTATATGGTATGAGGCAGGAGAAATGTAATTTTAATTCTTGCTCAGTCTCTGAATAATCATGTGCCCCTTGGTAAGTTCTTGAACCTAAATTTCAGTTTCCTCATTTAGGAAGTGGGAATAACAAATAGTACCTAAATCGTAAGGTTATAGTGAAGACAGACAATGTTCATAAAGCACTTAGCACAGTGCTTGAAGCATCCTAATTGCTCAGTAGTTATTGTGAGAAATTCTCACCTGACAGTTATTGTGAGAAAGTCTCACCTGTCTGAATTCAAATAACTGGACTCGAAGACATAAAGCATGACAAAAACTAAGTTCTGGAGAGCTGGTGCCAGTGGGCAGGCAGACACACACAGAGCAGTGATCACAGGCAATTTAACTCTATGGTGGGAGAGACCCTCCTCATTGGCTGAATACTAAGGAATTAACAGTCTCTCCCCATACATCGCCTAGGTCTTACTGTCTCCAATTGGGTTATTTAAAAAAACGGACTAGGGCCTTTTCTAATCGTCTCCACCTCCTTTTGTCTAGGGGCCCTAGACTCTAGTCTAGGCGGATCTTCCTAGACTATTGGTCATGTGCTATTGGTCATGGGCACAGTTCTTCGTTCTCATACCCTTTCCATGCCCCCTCTTCCCCCATCCCGTTTGCCCTGGAGAAATTCAGTAACCCGCTGCCCACAGGCTGTTTCTTTTCTAACGGTTGACTATGCTGCCGAATAATTCTACACAGAGGCCTGTCTCCTACAGTTATTATTGTTATAAAATGAACAATGAGTGAATACTTCCATCTTGGAGGTGCCAGGACGATGGGCAGCATTTCTAAAGAAGGTAGCTGGGATCAGAGGAGGGCAAGGAGGCTTGCTTAAGTCTCCCTGGAGGAGCAAGTCTAGGATTGTTACGGGAGTGTCTGCCTCCCGTACACCGCCGCCTCGCGATCCCCTCTGGGATTGGTACAAATCCTAACTCCCGGGCCCTATCCCAGAACCACTGAAAGGAGCCCTCTGGGCACGGGGTCTCAGATCCGCCTTTCTATCTTCTTGGCACGCGGAGTACTTCTGCCCGGCAGGGGTAGGAGTGCCGGTGGTCCCGCCTGCAGCGCAGCCTTCCGCCTGCGGGGGGCGGCCGAGGGGCCTGGGCGGACGCCGCGGCTGCGCAGAGTGGTCCTCACGCCGGGCCGCCCCAGCCGGATCCACCTGGCTCAGCTGACAGCTCCGAAGGCGGAAGAGGCGGTGCGCAGGTTGAGCCGGGCGTCTCCAGACCGGTCGGGAGAGAGTCTTGGAGGGGCCTCGGGCTAGGGCGGAGGGCGGAACCTTCGGGCCCGGCACGGTCGGCTCGCCGGAAGGAACGGTGGGGCCAGCGCTCGGTGCACGCGAGACCGAGAAGGGCGGCCGGGCCGGGGCAGCTCAGTGGGCTTCAGCCCCCCACGGACACCGGCCGGGGCGCCCCCAGTCCGGCCCGGCTAAGACCGCGCCCCGCCCTAGGGCGCGGAAAGACCGGAGGGTCCAGCGCCGGCTTCCGCGGGACCTCGCGCGGCCGCACTGCGCCCCGTGTCCCGGCGCGGGGCAGCGAGCGCGGCTTGGGCCTGCTCCCGGGTGTAGGTGAGTCGCACGGACTACGGCTCTGCCCGCGGGCTGGCGAGCGGTGGAGGCGCCGGCGGCGGCGTGCGGGTTCGGAGCCGGGCTGACCCCGGCTCCGGAGTCCCCGGGTGTGGCCCGGGAGAGGGAGGAGATTTCCCCGGGCCGCAGGGAGCCGCGGAGGAGGGGCTGCCCTCCGCAGGGTAGCGGTTTCCAGTTTGCCAGAACTAATGTCAACCTGGGATTATCTCTTGTCTGATTGCGCCAGGATTTATTCTGGGTCCTGTGTTACCGGTGAAGAAACAGGGTGGGCTGAATCCAGATTTAGTTATGTATTAATGAGCTGTATGGCCTTGGGCCGGAAAAGGACCTAAAATGCCATTTTTTCTCATCTGTGTGATGGAAATAGTGATAGCACTTGCTTCCTGGGTTGTGGGACTCTAGCAGGAGTTAATGCATTTAAAGGGCTTACGCACGGTAAGAGCTCACCAAGTATTAACTGTCCTTGCTGGTTTGGGTTATTGTTGTTTTTGAGTTACTGACATAACTCAGAACTGACATTCTTTTTTTTAAATCGAATTTATTGGGGTTGACATACAGGTTTCAGGTGTCCAGCTCAATAAAACATGCTCTGCACACTGCATCGTGGGCCCATCACCTCAAGCGGAGTTTTCGTCCCCATTTCCTCTTGCTGTTCCTGTGACACCAGCCCAACCTCCAGCTTCTAGTGGGACGTGGCAGAGCCGTTACTGAGCTGTATGACGCTGGCTCCCGTCTCAGCACACTGCATCTCACTCCAGTACACTGCCAGTTTTTCCCAGTGTCTACTGCAAGGCACTGCCAGATGCTGAGAACAGTACACACACGCAAAGGACGTGATTCTCACCCTTAAGGAACTTACGCGGTCTGGTAGGTGAGAAAATGCAGACTATTGTCATGCCAGGCGGGCGTCAGCCCCCCAGACAGTGTCATAGGAAAGTTACATTAAAAAAGTTTGCTGGATTTTTAGACAGGCATGACATCTAATTAGAAATTTCTACATAGAGTAGGGGCTTTGGAGGTGGGTCTGGAAGGCTAAGGGGATAGAATGAGAGGGAAATGTAGGTCAGCGACCTGAATGAAAGGACTGGGACCCCCAAGGCAGCTTCAGAAGCTGGGGTGTGATGGGGTAGATCATGAGGAACGGTTGATGGGAGTAGATCTCAATCCTAGCGGCACATAAGATCACTGATATCTGATTTAATTGCTCAGGTGGCTCTAATGTGCAGACATGGAGAAAACTAACCTAAAACCAGAAACTATAAACTATAAATTCATTTCTCACCCCACTTATAAATATTTAAGTAGGAAGAAACAGCTTAATTAGTTAAGCTTAATTACTACATCTGGTAAAATTGTTTAAAATTAAATAAGGTCATTTGAAAGGACTTAATACAGTACATCGTAGGTGCTCAATAAATGTCAATTGATTCTGAATTTAATTTATAGCTTATTTGAGTGTCATACATCTGAGAATCTTTTTAAAATTACGGTTTCATATCGTATTTTTGCATAATTTTGGGGTGTTCATAGGATTCTCCATAACTCATCTATGGGCTACCCCTCCCTTTACTCCCACTCCCAGCTCAGAAGCATTTATTTTTTATTTATTTTATTTTTTAAATATATTTTTATTGATTTCAGAGAGGAAGGGAGAGAGAGAGAGATAGAAACATCAGTGATGAGAGAGAATCATTGACCGGCTGCCAACTGGGGATCGAGCCCACAACCTGGGCGTGTGCCCTGACCAGAATCAAACCTGGGACCATTCAGTCTGCAGTCTGATGCTCTATCCACTGAGCCAAACCAGCTAGGGCTCTAAAGTATTTAGAATGAACTTAGTCTTTTCCTCGCTACCCCGAGGGGGGCCCATACAGTGTTGCTCTTGATTCCCACGCAACTTAAAGGGAAACTTTCACACTGTCCAGAGCACTTGGTTTCCTGCAAATAAAGGAGGAGGATGTCCTCAAATTCCTTGCAGCAGGAACCCACTGGGGTGGCACCAATCTTGACTTCCAAATGGAACAGTGCATCTACTAAAGGGAAAGTGATGACATTTGCATCATAAATCTGAAGAGAACCTGGGAGAAGCTTTTGCTGGCAGCTCATGCCATTGTCACCATTGAAAACCCCGCTGATGTCAGTGTCATATCATCCAGGAACACTGGCCAGTGAGCTCTGCTGAAGTTTGCGGCTGCCATTGGACCCACTCCTATTTCTGGGCACTTCACTCCTGGAACCTTCACTAACCACATCCAAGCAGCCTTTGGAGCCAAGACTTCTGATCCCCGGGCTGACCACCAGCCTCTCACAGAGGCGTCTTATGTTAGCCTGCCCACCATTGCTCTGTGTAACACAGACTCCCCTCTGTACTATGTGGACATTGCCCCCCCTTGCTACAACCAGCGGGCTAACTCAGTGGGTCTCACGGTGGATGCTGGCCCGGGAAGTTCTGCGCATGCGTGGCACCACCTCCCGTGAACACCCATGGGAGGTCATGCCTGATTTTTACTTCTACAGAGATCCTCAAGAGATTGAAAAGGAAGAGCAGGCCGCTGCTGAAAGGCTGTGACCCACGAGAAATTTCAGAGTGAATGGGCTGTTCCAGCTCCCGACTTCACTGCTGCTCAACCTGAGGTCCCAGACTGGTCTGAAGGCGTGTAGGTGCCCTCTGCCTATTCAGCAGTTTCCTACTGAAGACGAGCGCTCAGCTTGCCACTGAAGGCTGGTCTGCAGCCACCACTGCTCAGGCCTCTGGATGGGTAGGAACAACTCTTGAATGGTCTTAAGCTGTTCTTCCACAAACTCTTAACAGAATGGAAATAAGGTTGACAGACAATAAACAGTTTCTTTAAAAAAGTTTGCCTGTGTGCATGTGTGTATGTGCTTTTAAATATCCTACTGTCATGCTTACATTACCTAATGTGGAGTATCCCTTTGCAGGATTAATTCATTAGCAGGGAGAGGAAAAACTGGAGGGGGATAGGAAATGAAGGAACAGAAGCAGCAGCAGAAGAAAGGAGAAACAAAAACTAGATGTTTTTCAAGGGTTTTGTGATGTACTCTCCTCTCATGACCTTGACGGTCTTTCTCACTCCTCCCAGGTCTGAAATCAGCAAGATAAGACTTGTCTCATTACCTTGGTGGTCCTTTTCAGCTCCTCCCAAGGCTGAAAATGTCAGATAAGACCTCTCTCTGCTGGATACACGCAAATGCCCCTTTAACCTTGTGACTCAGGCTGTTCTGGGAGAGTAGTATTCAGCTGCAGATTAGGATTGACTGTGTGTTTGATTTAAGTGGCAATAATGGAAATTCAGAATTTAAATTTGGAGAGGGTGCTAACACCATCTTTTGTGTTTTTTTCTGTAGATGGCAGGATTTCTATAGTATATCTAGTATGAGTTCCACATCTTGGCCTCTTATCCAACTTCAGCAGTCTCATCTCCACCATCTGGAGAATAAATGGGATATTTGCATGAATTCCAGACTCTGAACTGAAATAGACTGCAGTGTTCATATTCTTTTCTTGTTATTATTAACAGGTACTAACTGACCTCAAATGGAACATGTCATTGTCTTGGATAGGGCTGCAGCATAAGCAGAACCATTTTCATATGTTGGAGCAATTATTTTTTGAAAGTGGCATTATTTTAAATGAATTTGTCTAAATTTTGTAGTGTCACCTTTTATAATTTGAAAAGCCATGTCTTAACTTAGTTTTATACATTTCAATAAAAAAATTTTTTGTTAAGAGAGAATATTTGCAAATGCAATTATAGTCCCAATATTTTAATTGACAGAATGGTAAATTTTTGTTGTTTTGATTAAACTATTTTCATAGATTCTCATTCATATTTTTTTACATTTAAATTATCTGAAATTTTGGTGCATATTTTAGTTGCTGTGATTAAAAAGCATTGATTCATACTTTAATTGTAGCATATTTGTGTTACCTAAAATAATGATAAATCTTAAACTTGATTTGACAAAATTTGGTATTTCCAAAATTTAATGTTACTTTGCTGCTTCCTTAGTTACCTAATTCTCTTATATAGTATCTGTGCCTATGACATTTCTAGAACAGGGTTTTCTAAACTGTGAGTAATTTTGTCCCTTCAGAATATCTGGCTATTGATTTCAGAGAGGAAGGGAGAGGGAGAGAGAGATAGAAACATCAATGATGAGAATCATTGATCAGCTGCCTCCGGCATGCCCCCTACTGGGGAGCGGCCCACAATCCGGGCATGTGCCATTGATTGGAATCAAACCCGGGACCCTTCAATCCTCAGGCCAATGCTCTATCCACTCAGCGAACCCGGTTAGGGTGTCCAGATATTTTTGATTGTTACAACTCTTTTTTTTAACTTTTTATTTTTATTGTTACAACTCTTGAGGGAAAGGCATGCTATTGGTATCTAGTTGGTTGAAGCCAGGGTTACTGTTACAACATCCTATACAGAGGACAGCATCTCACAACATAGAATTATTTATTCCGATGTCAATAGTGCTGAGGTTGAGAAAACCTGCCTTAGAGATTCCTGTGGATTTAAAAAATTCATTTATTTTTTAAAAGTATATCAAATATACTTTGACTTCTTTCGTGGGCAGGGCATGTTGCTAGGTTTAGTGGACAAGCCAAACTAATTTGGAATTTGTCCTTAAAAAATTTTTTTACATTATGCTTTTCCCCCTAAATTAGTTATATTAACCGATAAAGTCAGCAGTTAGAAGCACCAAAGTCATTCTTTTTGGAAAAAAGGCTGTTACTATTGCAAAGCTACTAGAATATTAGACATGCCTGTCATTTTTAGTTTAGCAGAATAGTGAGAATATTGATTTATTCTTTGCACTTCTTTCTGAGGAATTTTTGTGTGTATGTGTGTGTGCTACTAGACTTTTCCAAACTCAGCCTTTCCTGTTTTTAACTGATGTAATTGTCTTTAGCTCCTCAGAAAATTAAATGTCGGCAGAAGACCGAGAAGCCCAGGAGGATGAATTGCTGGCCCTGGCGAGTATTTATGATGGAGATGAATTTAGAAAAGCAGAGTCTGTCCAAGGTGGAGAAACAAGGATCTATTTGGACTTGCCACAAAATTTCAAGATATTTGTGAGCGGTTAGTTAATGTTCTCTTAAGCTGATTTTTCTAAATAAAGATTATTCTCAATTTCTTAGTGAAACTTAAATTATTTGTTTTTCAATTACAGTCTACATTTAGTATTATTCTATATTAGTTTCAGATGTACAGCAAAGTGGTTAGAATACCATGTACTTTACAGAGTGGTCCCCCGAATGCTTCAAGTACCCAGTTGGTCCCATACATAGTTATTGCTGTTGTTACCTATATTCCCTATGTTGTAATCTACATCTCTGTGACTCTTCTGTAACTATCAATTTATACTGCTTAATCCCTTCATCTTTTTCAACCAGCCCCCCTTCCTCCCTCCACTCTGACAACTGTTAGTCTGTCGCTCTATGAGTTTGAAACCTAAATTATTTATCACCTTGTGTTTTTAAGCATCAGTGATAAGTGGTATTATTACAGATTTAGTGTATGTTTCTGTTTTAAGTGAAAATTGAACTGGGAGGTAAACAGTTTTCAGTTTGATTCCACCTTTTGACCATTGAATTTAGGATATTATCCTCATATTCATGCATTCTAATCTTCTAACTAGCAGTTTATCAGCCACGACTCATGGGCTATTAAATAGAGATAATAAAAGAGGAAATTAAATAGTGTATGTGAAAACATTTGGAAGCTTTAAAGTATCATGGTGGTGGTTAATACTATTTGTTTTCCAGAATTATTTAAGCCAGCGGTCACCAACCTTTCAGACCTCATGGACCACCAGTGGTCCGCAGACCACCAGTTGGCGACCGCTGCTCCAAAGGTTTCCTTAAACCAGTGGTCACCAACCTTTGGACCTCACAGACCACCAGTTGGCGACCGCTGCTCCAAAGGTTTCCTTAAACCCGTGGTCACCAACCTTTTGGACCTCACAGACCACCAGTTGGCGACCGTTGATTTAAACTACTATAAACATGCGACATGTGCTATTACTCTGTGGCCCTTTGCTTCAGAAAAACAAAAAACTGCTTTATTTGAGACAAACATTTACAGGAGACTTTGATACACACTTTCTCAAATATTTCTATTACAAAGGCATTGAGAAAAGAAAGTGTGATCATGTAAAGTGAAACTTTGTGTTGTGTGCTGTATCTTGTCCTCAAGCCTGAGATCATTATGTTGGAACAAATTGTCCCAACTATGATTCATGGGTAGTTGATACATGCTGATCTAAGTAGGTCATGGCTCTTTGATAGGAATAAACATGCCTTTCTCTAGATTGTGTTTTTAATCATCTACTGTAAAACGATAACAAAAGAAAACATTGTGTATTACTTGCTCTTTACTGTTAGGAATTGTACTCAAAAGTGAATACAAGAGTAAGTTGTGTATCATCATTATAAATTTCATGGTGCTTAGTAGATTTTTCAAGGACTTACAAGATTTTTTTTTTTTTTAAAGTGGCGGCTAAGAAGTTAAAATTAGGAACTAGAAAGTGCTTTGGGGGAGGGTTTTTAATCCCCTCAACAAAAACATTAAGTCTTTCTTGAGCATTGCTCAACAGTAATGGACACTCACGTATTGACCAACTGATCCTTTCTAATCTTTGTTTTTGGTTCAGGCAATTCAAATGAGTGTCTCCAGAATAGTGGCTTTGAATACACCATTTGCTTTCTGCCTCCACTTGTGCTGAACTTTGAACTGCCACCAGATTATCCATCCTCCTCCCCACCTTCATTCACACTTAGTGGCAAATGGCTGTCACCAACTCAGGTTAGACCCGAAACTTAATTTCTCTTATCCATTTTTAGAAACTTAAAAAATCATCTTTAATTGAAGACTACCTTGATCTTGACTTCAATGCATGGAGAACAGATGGCTTTGGATTTTGTAATTTTTTCCCCTTGTCTTCATGAATCCTAATGTTAATGGGTTGAAAATGTTTGGTGCTTTAGAAAGAAATGGCAGTATTAAAATTATTAATCATTATGAATTGCAATAGGAGTAATTTCTAATCAAGTATATTGTTTCTTTTCTTTTTTTGCTATTTTCCCACTTACTCTGTATTGTGATGAAACAATAAGTTTCTCCTCATTTTCCTTAGATGTTGGAATTACTCTTTTTTTTCTTAGTTTCTTATCCATTCCTTAAAAGAAAGATTTAATTGTAATTAGGAGGACTAAAATTGATCTATTATAGTTAGAATAAACACATTTCTTAAATAAACATAATAAGTGCTTTTATTTTTAAAGCTCTGAATAATAAGAACAAATAATTGTTGACTGGTCTCTCACATGATATGATTACACACAAATAGAAATGTATATGATTCCTGTAGATAGCTCATGAAGGCTGGAGACCTTATATTATGAACAGTAACTTCCTCTAGATTATATAACCCTTTCTAGTAACAACCTTAACTTGTGATTGAGACATAAAGATGACTTGAAGCTAATATAGAGTGTTCTGAGGTAGATAATGGATTAATAGCAGCTACTTTTCTAGAAGTCATGATAAAGATTGATAGATTGATGTATATTAAGACAAAAGCTGTCAGAGTTATTGACCTTAAGGAACAGCTTGTCAGTTTTTCCTTTTTGATCATGTATTTTTCATTCCCTCCCTTCTCCCTGCCCCAATAGTCTAATTTTTAGATAAGAGTGCTTTTATAAAATTGATCTTTAAAAACAAAATTAAACTTAAAAAAAGATAATACACATAGAATAAAAAGGAGTATTACCTTACATTCTAATAGCTGTGCCAGAGGCAATACATGCTAGACAGTGAATTATTTGCCCACTTCCCAATATTAAAGGCTATTTGACATTTAGATCTATCAGTGATCTACTGATAGTTGACTAAATTATTTTTCAAGAGAACTGATACTTTATATCCATGCGTGTGTATGCATATGCACACACACACACACACACACACGTACCACACAAGGACAGATTAGTAGGGTGTGTGGCTGTAGGTAGTTTCAGATTCAGTCAAATAGAATTTACTTAATGCTAGCTTTGGAGGGTGTAGGAGAGGAGAGTTGTTCATTATTTTATGTTATATAGCTAAAATTACAGTAGAATTTTCTATCAAAAATTTTGTGTATGTAATTGACATTTAACTCATCTTTTATACTCCTTCTTGGTTCAGTTCTTGTTTGTTGCTGGGCCCTGAGTCCTTGGCATTATGAATTTCACCTGTTGATAGTGAAGTCGACACATGGACCTGTCTTTCACTGAATTGGGGTTGGTAAACAGAAGGGAAATAGGCTTAGTTTTCTTATAGTTTCCATTATTCCTCTCCCAATATATATACATGCACAGTCTCTCTTTTTCTCTTTTCCTCTTTCTATCTCCCCTTTCTCACAGTTATGTATGTCCCTGATGCCTCTTTTGAGAAGGGGCTGGAGAAAAGAGGATGGAAGAGAATGGCTTCTTCATTGGATTTTGCTCAAACAGAACTCAAAGCTTCCCTTTTAGTGTTCACTCCATTTTACAGCTTTCAACAGGTTTCTAAAGTGTGGTTGATCTTATAAGCATATTCATGTAAATGTGGAAAATAACTAGTGGTTTTAGTTCATGCCTGTGTAGGGTTGAGTGAGCAGCAAGGAACAGAAAATGTAGTCCTGTTCACTTATTATTTAAATTTACAAAATTTATTTGCATCTGAAGACTTAATTTTTTTGTTTGCCTAAAAAGAAAACCTGCTTGTAATTCCTGAGTTCTGCTTACAAATATTTCACATTTCTAATAGAGAGTCCTCTTATATTTGTCATTCAAATAAAACAGACTACTTCTAAGGTAGAAAAGTTGAAAGAGTTTAAACTTTGGTTGCTTACCTTAGAAAGTGTGAATTTTCCCTATGGCAGCCAAACCACATTGCAGGCTTGTAATCATGTCCAGGTTCAATATCAGTCTGTCTGCCCCCATTAACCAGGTTCTGGTATAAGCCCAGATTGCTTAGTTAAAACCAGCTTGTAAATCTGAGTAACAAGGACTCTGAGGTTGGATCCTGTTACTGATCTTTTCATGAGTTGACTTTTTGATAGGATTTGGAAGAATTAATTTAAAACCTTCAAACTGTTCTCTTTCTAACTATTGCAGGGTATCTACAGGGCTAAGGCTCGACAGGATAGAAACAGTTAATTTTAGAACTGGATCCCTTTCTCCTACCTGAGGTATAGCGATATTAACACAAAGGACAGTTAAAGAACAGAGAAAGTCCTCCATTCAGCGGAGCATATGTAAACCTAGTTCTACATGTTCAGTCATACCATCTCTCTTGTTTTCATGGTACTTCCTCTAGCTTCTGACTTTGTCTTCTACTATGGCTCATGTTGCTGAATAATTTAAGAAGTGATCCAAAAAGAATGAATATTGGTGCTGTTTTATAGTACAGTGTATCACAGCAGTGGGAAAAAAAATCATTTTAGGAAGTGTGAGAGCCTAACTTAAAGTTTCAAGGGAAATCAGGAGTTGAAAGCATCATGGTCTTTCCAAACTCACTGCCTCCTCGTGTGTTTTTTCCTAGCTGTCTGCTCTCTGCAAGCACTTAGACAACTTGTGGGAAGAGCACCGTGGCGATGTGGTCCTGTTCGCCTGGATGCAGTTCCTTAAGGAAGAGACCCTAGGGTACCTGAATATCGTCTCTCCTTTCGAGCTCAAGATCGGTTCTCAGAAAAAATTGCAGAGAAGGACGGCTCAAGCCTCTGGCAACACAGAGCTAGATTGTAGAGGAGCAGCTGGATCTGCTGTAGACCAAGAAGAAGTTGTGGATGAGAGAGCCGTGCAGGATGTGGAATCGTTGTCCAGTCTGATCCAGGAAATCCTGGACTTTGATCAAGCTCAGCAGATAAAATGCTTTAATAGTAAATTGTTTCTGTGCAATATCTGTTTCTGTGAGAAGCTGGGTAGTGAATGCATGCACTTCTTGGAGTGCAGACATGTGTACTGCAAAGCCTGTCTGAAGGACTACTTTGAAATCCAGATCAAAGATGGCCAAGTTAAATGCCTCAACTGCCCAGAACCCAAGTGCCCTTCAGTGGCTACTCCTGGTCAGGTAACTTTACCGACAGCTGCATCCTAATTTCATTTCACAAAGGGAGACATCTCAGGAACTTCCTTGCTAGGGCTCATCAGGGCATTCTGAGATCTTGGAGCCAGCCCACAAGTTGTTTCACTGTATCCATCAATAATACTCTGGTCTTGCCTAGCCTGCGTGGCTCAGAGGTTGAGCGTCGACCTATGAACCAGAAAGTCAGGGTTTAATCCTGGTCAGGGCACATGCCCAGGTTGTGGGCTCTATCCCTAGTATGGGGCGTGCAGGAAGCAGCAGATCAATGGCTTCCTCTCATCATTGATGTTTGTGTCTCTCCCTCCCATTCCTCTCTCAAATCAATACAAATATATTTTTAAAAAATAAAAGAAAGGAGTTTTAAAAAAAGAATGCTATGGCCTTGCCCTGGCCAACGTTACTCAGTGATTGGAGCGTCAGCCTGCACGTGTACCTGGGTTGCAGATTCAATCCTTACCCCTGGTCAGGGTACACATGGGAGGCAACCAATTGATGTGTCACTCTCACATTGATGTTTTTCTCTCCTATCTTTCTCCCCTTCCCTCCTCCCTTCTACCATCTCTAAAACTCAATGGAAAAAAATATCCTCACTCCTCGGGTGAGAATTAAAAGAATGCTATGGTTTTTACCATTTAAGCATACATAAATGGTTTCTTTGCTGGCCTCAGAATGGGCAGTCCTCAGCAGGGAGGAATGTTGAAAAGGTGTAAAGTAATTCTGGTGACTTATTTTGTATATTTACTAGAATGCCATCGACCTTGGAGAATCACTGCCTGTCTTTGTGAGGTTGGGATCTGAACCCATATCCCTTGGAATGGTTAACCGAATCTTTAGTAGACTGTAACATAAGGACAGCTTGCTTGGTGTGATTTTAAAAAATTAAATTTATGAAGGCATAAATGTACCTATTTAAAGTGTACAGTTTGCTTAGTTTTTTGTGTTTTTTTTTTAATGTATTGATTTTTAGAGAAAGAGGAAGGGAGCGAGAGAGAAACATCAGTTGTTGTTCCAGTTATTTATGCATTCATTGGTTGATTCTTGTATGTACCCTAACCAGAGATCAAACCTGCAACCTTAGCGTATCGGGACAGTGCTCTAACCAACTGAACTACCCGGCCAGGGCCAGTTTGCTTAGTTTTGACAAATGTGTAGATCCATGTAACCACCATCTCAGTCAAGATACAGACTTGCCATACTTGGTTAGATCTTATTTTTTAAATATATTTTTATTGATTTCAGAGAGGGAGGAAGTGAGAGGGGGAGAGAGAGAGAAACATCAGTGATGAGAGAGAATCATTGATAGGCTGCCTCCTGCATGCCCCTACTGGGGATTGAGCCCACAACCTAGGCATGTGCTCTGAGCTGGGATCAAACCGTGACCCCTGGTTCATTGGTCAACATTCAACCACAGAGCCACCCCAGCTGGGCTTGTTTTGATCTTGAAGTGAGGTATAGGGGTTTCATTTATGTGCATCTGATTTGCCCAGCAGCCTAAGTATATCCTCAGGAACAGAACTGGTTGGGAAATTGTCAAACCTCTGTGTTTTAAAATATTTTACTCCAGGTCAAAGAGCTAGTAGAAGCAGAGTTATTTGCCCGTTACGATCGGCTGCTTCTCCAGTCCACCTTGGACCTGATGGCAGATGTGGTGTACTGCCCCCGCCCATGCTGCCAGCTGCCTGTGATGCAGGAGCCTGGCTGCACCATGGGCATCTGCTCCAGCTGCAATTTTGCCTTCTGTACCTTATGCAGATTGACCTACCACGGCGTCTCTCCATGTAAGCTCACGGCAGGTAAGTTGTATCAATGAACTCAGTTCTCTTGTCCCCCATCCCCCACCAAAAACCCCCAAACTCATAACTTGAGTTTTCCATTTGGAAGTATTTATTCAACAGAAACTTTTGTGTTAGATACTGTCCTCACTTCGGTGGATATATTAGTGATCAAATGCCTTCATGAAACTTACATTCTAGTGGAGGAGACAGGCAAACAACATGTAAAAAATATCAGATGATGGTAAGTGCTAAGGAGGAAAAAAAATAAAGCAGAGATAGGATATTAAATGTTCTGAAGGGGAAGGAGCTTGGGATTTTACTTTGGAAAGCCAGGGGGAAGCCTCACTGGCAAAGTGATTTGAGTAAAGACTTGGAGGAATTAAGGAAACAAGTCATGCAGATATCAGGGGACAACAGTCCAGGGAAGGAATGGCAAGGTCATTTTTATCTATGGACGTGAAATAATGTCTGTTCTGGCTGGCAGATGCATAGCTGTCACTCTTGTTTCCATGGCACATATGTCTGATCAGTCATCAAGTGTTTTCTCATTGAGGTCAGGGAGGCCTCAGAATCTTCCTGAACACAGCACTTCAGAAAGTCATCCTCTATTGAAGTAGACACAAGATATATAATCTGTTTGCCATTTCTGATCTAGATAAGGATTGAGAAGGCAGGCCTTTGACATAGATTTAACTGGACTCTCATTTAAATGGACTTGGTCTTTCTCAAACTAACAGGGATGATGATAATAGCTACTTTAGGGTTGTTGTAAGGAAGAAATTCATTTGATTGTATTTTTCAAAAGTATTGGTCCTTGCCCAGCTAGTGTGACTTAGTGGCTGAGCATCGACCTATGAACCAGGAAGTCATAGTTTGATTACCAGTCAGGGCACATGCCCTGGGTGTGCAGGAGGCAGCTGGTCAATGATTCTCTCTCACCATTGAATGTTTCTCTCTCTCTCTTTCTCCCTTCCTATCTAAAATCAATACAAATATATTTTAAAAAATAAATAAAAGTATTGGTCCTTGACAGAGTAGGGGAGAAAAACTAGTCCTTCACTATAGATAATTTTGAGAACAATGGGCCAGTACATGTAAAAGGCAAAGTGGTAACTAGTTTTATTTATTTACTAGAGGCCTGGTGCACGAATTTCATGCGGAGGGAGGGGGTGTGTGTGCGGGGGGTGGGGAGGCCCTTCAGCCTGACCTGCACCCTCTCCAATCCGGGACCCCTCAGAGGATGTCCAACTGCCTCTCACAATCCGGGACTGCTGGCTCCTAACTGCTCACTTGCCTGATCACCCCTAACTGTTCTCCTGCTGGCCTGATCGCCCCTAACTGCCTCTGCCTCGCCCTGCACCTGGGACCCAGGATTCCCTCCTCCAGCTGGTCGCAGGCACCCGGGACCTGGGCTTCCCTCTCTCTGGCCGGCCGCAGGCACCCAGGACCCGGGCTGGCTTTGCCCAGGTCTGCTGCAGCCGCAGGGGACTGTGGATGGGCGGCTTCGCCTGGGTTGCAACCGCAGGCACCCGGGACCACAGAGCGGGTGGTTTGTCTCTCTCCTGGACCGCAGGCACAGCCGCTGGCGCCCAGGACCATGTGGACCATGGAGACCGTGGGGCGGGCAGCTTGTCCCTCTCCTGGGCCGAAGGCGCAGCCGCAGCCACTGGCACCCGGGACCGTGGGGTGGGTGGCTTGTCCCTCTCCTGGGCCGAAGGCGCAGCCGCAGCCACTGGCACCCGGGACCGTGGGGCGGGCAGCTTGTCCCTCTCCCGGGCTGCAGCCTGGCTGGTCCTCATTCCTCTCTCACAAGCTCATTTGTGCCTGGCTGGTCCCCATTTTTCTCTTCCCAGTGTTGAGTGTCTGAGCCCTTACGGCATGAGGGTGTGACAACTGTTTGCATATTAGCTCCTTATTATATAGGATTTTTGGTGCCCTTGACCGGAATTGAACCCAGGACCCTTCAGTCCACAGGCTGATGTTCTATCCACTGAGCCACACCAACTAGGGCAAAGTGGTAATTATTAATGCTGTTATTATTATTATAGTTACTAGTTGGCACTGTTAGAGTGTTATTATCTTCAAGAAAGTACCTTGAGGAGAATGAGTAGGTGCTGCCATTGCCTACAGCAGAGTCTTGTAGTGGTCCAGTAGATGGGTTGAAGAACTCACCACAGCATAATTATAAGCCATTTATTAGATTTCTGTAACCTTAGCATTGAGAGGCTAAAGTACATTTCACATGTTTCACAGCATTTGAGGAAAAAATGGAAGGTAGACTTAGGGGCTTCAGTAAAATTTGGCATCTGATTTCCTCTCTCTCTCTCTCTCTCTCTCTCTCTCTCTCTCTCTCTCTCTATATATATATATATATATATATATATATATATAGATGTTAGATTTTACCATATAAAATATATGAAATACTAGCATTTTTATTATTTTGAGAACATTAGAGCAATAACCTTTGTCCTTAATATACCTAGGAACACAAAATAATTAACATTGTTGAGAGTCTTGATCCTGTTGAAAAATTAAGATATTAGGATTATGAACAAAAGCCTTTTGTGTCTAAGTAAAGGCTTTGGGAATGGTTGCCTATTCATTTAAGTGATAAATAGAAATCAGAGTGAAGAGTATCAAGGGAAAAGGTGTCAGGAGGAACTTTTTAGTAGCTGTGAGTGATAAATTTTATTCACTGACTTTTTTTTAATATACCAAATTAAACCGCCTTTGCCCTTAAGCCAAAGGTGCTTTTGTTTATTTGATAAACCTTGTTATTATCAAACTAGAGGCCTGGTGCATGGATTTGTGCACTGGTGGTGTCCCTCGCCCAGCAGTCTGACATCCTCTGAGGGTTCCCAGAGTGCAAGAGGGCACTCTGCAAAGTTGCTGTCACTCTGCAGCTCCTGCACTGAGCGTCTGCCTCCTGGTGGTCAGAGTGCGTCATAGCTACCAGCCAGTCGGCCAGTGGGCCTGTCAGCCTGTCGCTTAGGCTTTTATATATACAGTGGGGCCTTGACTTATGAGTTTAATTCATTCCGTGACAGAGCTCGTAACTCAAATTACTCGTATGTCAAATCAAGAAGTGAACGAGTGAGACACGTGATGCTGGGCTGATGTGGCATTCACTGTGAGGTTCGCTGCGCCAACTAGCGGTGGGGTATCTGAAGCTGGCTCGTAACCCGAATTTTAGCTCGCAACTCAAAGCAAAAAATCGGCCAAGAGAGGGCTCGTATCTCGAAAAACTCGTTAGTCAGGACACTCTTAAGTTAAGGCCCCACTGTATATAGATGGTGAATGATGCTGAGTTAGTGGAAAATCAGTGTCTGTTTCAACCTTTGCGTTTTTTAGATAAGTCAGTCCTTAACTGTTCACCACTAATTGTACAAACATATCAACATTAATAAGTCAAAATCAAAAGGAAAAGATAACCTATTATTCTACCACCTTTACCAAATTCAACTTTTCTAGTTGGAGGATTCCTTTTTGTTCTTTGTTATTTGTGCATGTCTAACTTTACCTAGTCATAACCTAAATATGCTTTTTTTCTGGATTCTGTAATGAGTATTTTAATTGAGCTGTAGCCATCCTAACTATAAGTTTTTAATAACAATATTATGTCACAAATGACTCTTTCGCACATAATTATTTCCTTGGACATTTAATTTGTTTGCCATTGTTATGTGCATTTCCATGCATATAACTTTACTTTGGATTATGATAAAGTCCCAGAGGGAGCATTACTGAGTAGTCAAAGGTTATAGCCATTTTTAATAGTTTTTAATCAGCATTGCAAAGTTATATAAAAGTTAATTTTCCATTTCACTTTCTAGAGAAATTAATAGACTTACAAAATGAGTACCTGCAAGCAGATGAGGACAATAAAAGATTTCTGGAACAGAGGTATGGTAAGAGGGTGATTCAGAAGGCACTGGAAGAAATGGAAAGTAAAGAGTGGCTAGAAAAGAACTCAAAGAACTGCCCAAATTGTGGGACTCCCATAGAGGTAAACAGACTCACAGGCATGTTACGATCATCTCAAGAAGCCTATTAATTTTATGACTAATTAAAAAAACTTTTTGGTATTTATTAAACCCTCTTACTTGGAAGTTGTAAATTAACGACTTAATATTGTCATCTATTTTAAATGTATGTAGATGTCCCTTTTCAAAGTGCTTTCATACAGTGACAGTTGTTCTCACATTATATCCCCCCCTTAAAATTGAATGGCAAGCCATCCTAGAGCCAGAATCAACTCTTAACTCATCTATGTGATTTTTAAAAAATCAAGCCTGACTTCTTCTCAGAACTTTTTATCCTGGAATTGAACACACCTGTTTAACAAGTATATGCTTAAGAAATGGGCACATTTTCCCAAATGTATATAATCTATTGCTTCTTGACAAAAATCTTAATATGTTTTAAAATCAAAATATATCTTTGTATTTGATTCTACTGTGTCAATCCATTATAGTAGTCCTCTTGAATCTGTGGGGGATATGTTCCAAGACTCCAATAGATACCTGAGGATGATACTAAACCCTATATATGTATTATGTATTTTTCCAAAACATACAAACATACCCATGATGAAGTTTAATTTATAAATTAGGTACAGTAAGAGATTAACAACAATAACGAATAGAATAATTATACTATAATAAAGTTATGTGAATGTGATCTTTTTACATCAAAATATATTACTGTACTGTGTTCACTCTTGAGATGATGTGCAGTGATACAAAATGAGGTGAATTATATAGGATTGTGATGTAGTGTTAGGCTATGGTTACTTGAATATGAGTGCTGCGATATGGAAACAGGCTAATGAGAAGGAAAGATTCGCGCCCTGGTTGAGATGGCGCAAGGTTTCATCTCACTACTCAGAATGGTGTACAATGTAAAACATGAATTGTTCATTTCTGAAGTTTTCCATATAATACAGGGTGAGGCAAAAGTAGGTTTACAGTTGTTCATACGGCAAATAATACAATAATTAATGAATAATACAAAAATAAACTGTTTTGCATACTCACAACTATAAACCTACTTTTGCCCCACTCTGTATTTTTGGACCATGGGTTAAGCATGAGTAGCAAAACTGCAGATAAGGGGGTACTACTGTATATCTGAACTGAACCTGGTGGTCATTCCCTAAGTACTCCATTAAGGAAACTGACATTCTATTTAACCAATTTAACTACTTCTGATATATCTCAGCCCTATGATAAAGTGGAGGACTTGATACCAAATGTTTTTTAGATTTATGTAAAAAGTTTAAAATCACATATATTAAATCCAAACATTTTAATTAATCTAACTACATTTTCTGTTTACAATATAGTGCATTTGGTTTGTATCTAGAGTTTATCAGAAGAAAACTTTCTAAGTATCTAGTTGTAGGAAAGCCTGCTAAATATTTTCTGTTTCACCTGTAATGCAAAAGAGTTGGCATTAACTAGCTATCAATGTGTTACCTACCATAGTGTTCAGCTCTGTGTGCGGAAAGGGACTAGGACTAGGACAGTGGTTCTCAACCTCTGGCCCTTTAAATACAGTTCCTCATGTTGTGACCCAACCATAAAATTATTTTCATTGCTACTTCGTAACTGTAATGTTGCTACTGTTATGAATCGTAATGTAAATATCTGATATGCAGGATGGTCTTAGGTGACCCCTGTGAAAGGGTCGTTCGACCACCAAAGGGGTCGCGACCCACAGGTTGAGAACCACTGGTAGGAGAATGTTATACTGAATCTTTTTGGCATGTGCATTCCTCTTTTGCTTTTATAGCCTTGATATTTTTCCCTTTCTGTCTTTCCCACCAGAAATTAGATGGATGTAACAAGATGACATGTACTGGTTGTATGCAATATTTCTGTTGGATTTGCATGGGTTCTCTCTCTAGAGCAAACCCTTATAAACATTTCACTGATCCTGCTTCCCTGTGTTTTAACCGGTATGTACACAGAGTTCCCCAGGCTCAGCAGCAGTTTTTGGACCTTCATTTGCAGACCACAGATCCAGTGTTTGACTTGGTGCTTTGCTTATTAGAGAACTCTCTTACACACTTCCCACATATGTGAATTTTTATATTATTTTCTTGAAAATGAGGTTTATGATGAAAATATGCTACCTGGAAAACTTCTTTTTCGTCCTCCTCAGCTTTTTATAGTAAAAAATTTTAAATAGAAAATTTGAAAGGATAAGACTGAATAGTAGGATAACGTCCACCAAAATTATTAATTGAGAGTGTTTTGCCATATTCTCTTTTTTAAAAAAATATGTTTTTACTGATTTTTAGAGAGAGGAAGGGAGAGAGAGAGAGAGAGAAACTTAGATGTGAGAGTGAAACATCTATTGGCTGCCTCCTGTATGCCCCCTTCTGGGGATGGAGCTAGAAACCCAGCATGTGCCCCGACTGGGAATTGAACTGATGACCTTTTGGTTCATGGGTCGATGCTCAACCACTGGACCACACTGGCTGGACCTGTTCTCTGTTTTTTAATTAAAACTTTCTAATGTTTGTTCTCTAACTTTTTTGCTGAAGTACTTGACCCTAAGTTGGAGATAGGATGCTTCATCTCTAAATGCTTCCATGTGTATGGCCTAAGAAAATTCTTCTATATAAGAATACTTTAAAAAAATTAATGAGACCTGGACGGTGTGGCTCTGTTGGTTGGGTGTCATCCTCTACACTGAAAGATTGCTGGTTCAGTTCCCATTCGGGGCACATGCCCAAGTTGTAGGCTTGATCCCCAGCAGGGAGCATCAAGTTTCACTCTCACATCAATGTTTTTCTCCCTCTCCCTTCCTTTCTAAAAAAATCAATGAAAAGTCTCAATCAGATTAATGACAATGGCATATTATCAGCTAATAAACTTATTAAGAACCTTCCAGTTATCCCTAAAAATATCTTTTAAAGTTGTTTTATTGAAACAGGATCTAATCAAGTTCAGTCATTTTATTTGGTTCTGTCTCTTAAGCCTCTCTTTTTTAAACATCTATTTCTTTTTTAAAAAATATATTTTTATTGATTTCAGAGAGGAAGGAAGAGAGAGAGATAACATAAGGAAAGGAAGACAAGTTGGTAACTATAAAACATACTAAAAATGGAGAGTGCATGGACCATGAAGATAGGATGGAGTGATTAGCATGTAATAAAGTTATAGTGTCTCAAAAGAGTTTAACTTCTAGATTGCTTGATTTCCCCAGTCTTGGCTTATTCCACATATTGTGTGCATTGAGTATCAGTTTTGTGACACTCATCTTCCATTACTTATCCCTGGCCCTAGAGAGTGTCTGGATCCTAAAAGGGCTATTCTAATAAGCTTTAAGGCAGCTAGCTGTTCAGAGGGACCATATTTTAGTCCTTCTCAGTGGAAGATTAAAGGAGAGGAAAAGATAAAGATGTTATCTGAGGAGTACAGAAAGTATTTTTGAGACAAGGAAATTATTTATAGTTTCTTTCAAGTTTATAAAATTACACCTTATCATTTGCTTCCAGGTTGTTCTATGCTGTGGATGTTGATGAAGATATTTGGGAAGATGAGATTGAAGAAGACTAGTTCATTCCTCCTGCTCAAGACGTGGAAGTGAAATGGTTTGCCCTGATCTTTTGCTGAGTATACAGAGTAACTCAGGATACTTGCAGGATATTTAGGGTTACCATTCATTCCCGCTTCCAGTGTAGAAGATGAGGAGAATGAGGTTTACATTTTCATGTGGCACTACTGACTACGGCACATTCACACATTTGTCAGTGTAACATAATGGAGAAAATGATAAGCCAAAGGTTCAAAAATGAAAA
Organism: Myotis nattereri; assembly: GCF_964212035.1. Taxonomy (NCBI): domain Eukaryota; kingdom Metazoa; phylum Chordata; class Mammalia; order Chiroptera; family Vespertilionidae; genus Myotis; species Myotis nattereri. The sequence goes on from NC_138080.1 coordinate 83,161,711, forward strand.
CTAAGGAATATTAAATATTACTATGTTCCCGAAACTCTGAATAGTTAAAAATTTAAATATTTATTTTCTTTCCCAAGCTTTAGGTAAGGAGAAGGGGTCAAGAGTTCAACTTACAGACCTTTTGTTCTCTGAGAATCATCTTTTTAAACTTCTGAGGGAGTCTCCTTACGGCTGGGGTGGTTAGAAGCCTTATTAAAATTGTACAAAGAGCCTGATCTTACTCCATGTTACATTCCTTCCAACCTAAATTTCTGCTGAGTTCTTTTTGGAGGGAACCCTTTATAGCCGATTGGATGGCCCAGTGCCATTTTGATCTGCTTTTAAGAATAGAAATTTATAATTTAAAAAATATTCTATAATACCACAAATAATGTGGGTCACCTGATACTGCTTTTCAGAATAGAAATTTATAATTTAAAAAATATTCTATAATACCACAAATAATGTGGGTCACAGATATAGCAGGTGGTATACAGTTCACTGATGCTGAGCCAAATCTGTTATTTAATGACACTGGCTCAGAAGAATTTCAGCGCTGTTCAGCTTTCCTGAGCAATAGAGCCTAGATTCAAAACAACTTGTCTTTGCCACCTTCATTCTACATTCTCTCTTTTACCTCACCCAGCCTTCTGTTGGTAAGGACAATTTTAATATCAACTCCATCAGCTCCCATTTTTATTTCTGTTGCTGGAATAAGAGGAAGCCTAATATATTCATTCCCAAGCTGAACAAGCTGAGCTTCCAATTATGTGCTTTTTGAACTCCACAGTACTGTAGTTCAATCCTAACTTTCTAAATTCTTTCTATATGTCTTCTCTAATGTGCTTTGGGAGTTTGGTTTCCCACCTGTTTTTTGCAACAGCACTGTTTTGGAGGATAATTTTGGCTTGCCTAGATCCCTATTTCAGGGTTTTGTTGGCTTTTTGAAAAATTGTCTTTCCTTTTGGTTTGGTAGCAAAATAAGATTTTTTTGAAAAGGGCAGAATTCAGCTGCAGCTATGAAAATGTTTTTTCCTACCTTGTCACTGAAAATTGGGGAATCATTTTTAACCATTTTATGTGTGTGTATCCAAAGAGTCAGCAGTGACTATTTCTGGATTGTCAATGAGGATGCTTAATCTTAAAAATAAAAGTAACTTAAAAATTGTCTTATAATTAGAGCAGAGTTTGATGATACGTGTACTGTCGCCAAAGGCTTGTAAAGTCTTATTTTTGAGGCATGAGTTATAAGCCATTTTTAAGATGGTGAAGTTTTGGGTAGAGTACTTTTGTCTCTGATTATAATGAAAATTGGGGTAACCCCCTGAATGCCCTAGAAATAAATTACCTTGTTAAAGGATGGTATATCAAGAAAATACATGAACAAAGAGTGTTGTACATAACTTAATTTCATGAAGGCCACTTTTACAAGTGGACTGAGATTTACCATAAATTGACATGAACCTCATGATTTCTTTCGGTGAGAGAGAGCAGAGGGTCCCTTTGCAGACTGTCAATTCATCCTGCCCAGCGCTAGTTTGAAGAAGCCACATCTCTTGATTTGATGTAAAAGGTTTGGATGTAGAAAGATAAATGAAATTAAGTTACTAAATGACTTTTTAAGTCAAAATAGAGGTTTTGTGACATTTTAAGCTTGTGATTGAACAAATTTAAGAGCCTGCCTTTGTCAGTTGAGATGCATCTTGTCCCACTTATTTTCTTAAGTAATGTTTTTAACTTAAAATAAATATACATCCCTTCCTGTTGAAAAGAATGATGGAGAAAAGACTTGGCAGCCACATTCCCTCAGGGCAACATTCCCAGACCTATAGCATTAACAGCAGGTCATTTTTTAGTTACAGAGGGTTCTAGTTTACATTAGACATTAATATACTTACATTTTTGTTGTTAAGAGAATTAATCAGATATGATCATCATAAAGCCATTCATGTGGCTGCCTGCTTTGGAAAGGAATTTAAAAATTTTGGCAGGAATTTTGGAGATCCCACTAAGTAGTAATTTTGCCATAAGCATCACCAGCAGGTGGCAGCAGTTGCCATGTTATAAAAATTCAGTAAATGGTTAAGACTAGTAGCATTTGTTTTATGTCTGGGATTTAAATTTTCCTCATTGTGTTTCATTATAGTCTGTTATACACATTGGTGAGTAAAATGACATCCTAGATAATAAAACCCTAATATGCAAATCGACCCAACAGCAGAACAACTGATTCACTATTATGTGCACTGACCACCAGGGGGCAGATGCCCAATGCAGGAGCTTCCCTGCTGGTCAGTGCGATCCCACAGAGGGAGTGCCGCTCAGCCAGAAGCCCCGTTCACGTCTGGCAAGCGCAGTGGCAGTGGTGGGAACCTCTCCTGCCTCTGCAGCAGCACTAAGGTGCAGCTAGCTGAGCAGTAAGGCATAGCGAGCAGGCAGGCAGTAAGGAGTGAGGCGTCCCAGACTGCGAGAGGGATCCCCACTGTGAGAGGGATCCTCGACTGCCAACTTGGGGATCGGGCCTAAGCCAGTAGTCAGGGGTCCCGGACTGCGAGAGGGCACAGGCCAGGCTGAGGGACACACACACACACCCCTGCCCCGAATGAATTTTGTGCACTAGGCCTCTAGTTTAATAATAGCAGCAAGGCAGGAACAGCAGTATTACCAAATACTGTAAGGCCACTTAAAACTATATTTGAACCAGCTGACATCCAATTGTTGTATAGCAGCGGTTCTCAATCTGTGGGTCGCGACCCCTTTGGCGGTCGAATGATCCTTTCACAGGGGTCGCCTAAGACCATCCCGCATATCAGATCTTTACATTATGATTCATAACAGTAGCAACATTACAGTTATGCAGTAGCAATGAAAAGAATTTTATGGTTGGGTCACAACATGAGGAACTGGATTTAAAGGGCCAGAAGGTTGAGAACCACTGTATAGGAAGGTGGCATTCTTGATAGTAGTACTTGTTGGCAGCCACTGAAGAAACTAACTTATAGCTGTACCATGATGCAGCTCCTAAGGAGGATGGAGAAGTTGTGACATTGTGGGACCCTCTGGAAAGAGTAGCCGAATAGTCAGGTCCTTGAACTTTGGCTGAATAAGAAAGTCAGCCAGCATACCAGTCTTAGGGTTTTGAGTCAGAAAAATGGCTTTGATGATGTTCTTAACAAATGTTCATGATAACTTTCAGCACCCACAGTCTAATCTTGCACAATTCCGAGGATTCCCGTATTTCTCTGAGCCAGAGGATCTCAGCATTGTCACAATATCTTATTGGAAACTTATGCATCTCATCATAGTAAGGGTTTTGATTCCCAGGAAAGAGGTATCAAATTTGCAAATTTATATCTTCAATAGACCAGTTTGCTAATCCATTATCATATAATATGCTGTTATTTCCCCTGGTTATTGTATATGATCACTACTCTTGGGGGTAACTGTCAGGCTTACAACAAATAATGGGTGTCTTCTAGAAACCAAGGCACTGATAGGGACAGGATAGAGCAGCATTTAGAGCAGCCGTGGGCAAACTACGGCCCGCAGGCCGGATCCGGCCCGTTCGAAATGAATAAAACTAAAAAAAAAAAAAAAAAAAGACCGTACCCTTTTATGTAATGATGTTTACTTTGAATTTATATTAGTTCACACAAACACTCCATCCATGCTTTTGTTCCGGCCCTCCGGTCCAGTTTAAGAACCCATTGTGGCCCTCGAGTCAAAAAGTTTGCCCACCCCTGATTTAGAGTCTGCTTTCATGAAGCTTACATTTAGTGGGAAACAAAATCATGCCAGGTGGTAGAGGTTTGAGAAATAGAGCAGTGGGGGAGAGAGAATTGGGATTGCTATTTATGTTGGAGGGCCAAGGAAAATCTCTTTGATAAATGACATTTGAGCAGAGATCTGAGGAAGCACGGGGTTAAGCCATTCTGGAGGGGAATAGTGGGCCAGGCTCTTGTATCCATCTCTACTTTGTAAACGACAAATTTAATAGAAGAGGTGACACATTTGTGTGAACATGCTGCCACTTATCACTTGAAACACATTCTACCCACTCTTCCTGAAATATAGCTCTCCATGTATACTTAATCTTTTTCCTTTCTGAGTATCAGACTTGGGGTTTCAGACTCGACTCTTTCTACTTAGCTATATTAAATATTTATTGTGATCAAACTGTCACAACCTGGCCTTTGAAGGCCCATTTAACAGGCTGCTTCGTCCTCTCAATACTGCATTTTGTATTTATTTTAAATGTTTTTATTCATTTTACAGAGGGTAAGGAAGAGGGATGGAAAGATAGAAACACCTATGAGAGAGAAACATTGATCAGCTGCCTGCAACCTGGGCATGTTCCCTGACCCAAATCAACTTCTTGGTTCATAGGTCCATGCTCAACCACGGAGCCATCCTGGCAGGGCTCCTGCCTCATTTTTTAAAGCACCTTTGTTTTATGGCAACAAGACATTCCAGGTCCACTGTGATCCCTGCCCAAATCATGTGATTAGCTCCTGTCCAAGAGGCCCTGTGTCTATCAGAGGCCCAGGCTGGCCCAGAATCCACAGAAGAACTGGTTGAAGCAGGATGACGCTGCTGTTGAACCACAAGGAAACACAGGCCTGGGAAAGATATTTTTTTTAAATATATTTTTATTGATTTCAGAGAGGAAGGGAGATAGAGAGAAACATCAATAATGAGAGAATCATTGATTTGCTGCCTCCTGCACACTCCCCACGGGGGATTCTAGCCCATAACCTGGGCATGTGCCCTGACTGGGAATCAGACTGTGACCTCCTGGTTCATAGGTCAATGCTCAACCACGCCAGTTGGGCAAGACAGAGCTTTTTAAGGTCCTGAGTTCACACAGACATCTCCAGTTTGGCTGTTGTCACTAAATCCTTTTTCGTTTCATTCTAATATATTTTTTCTATAACATTCCTTCTTAAAAATTAATCCCACCCAGCACATAAATTATATGTCAATATAACTGATAAAAAATTAAACCCTTCTTCCAACTTCTACTTGTACTTCAGTTATATTGACCTAAGATATGCCATTATATTGATTTTTAACTTTAAAAACAAACAAAAAAAACTAAACCTATTTTCCATACCATGCAGTTTTTATTTTTATATCCTCTTGGTCACAGATCTGCCTTATTGTTTTTAACAGCTGCATCCTTGTTTGGATCCCAAGTACAGTTAGAACATGAACAATTTATTGCTCAACTTTTCATTCCTACCATTTTTCACACAGGTGCTTTTCAGCTCACTTTTATGACAGACATACTTTCTTTTCCGCCAGTAAATGAAAAAGATCAGCAGTTGCTATGATTGTGACTTCCTGCAGAGCTGTTGTGAGGAGTGAGTATAAAGCTTTGTTCACCAGCTAGTCCCCAAATATATATGAACCCAGACCATCTTCTAACCTTTGGGGGAGTGGGGGTGGTGGAAGTCCATAAATGACCAATTTGAAAACATTGGATTTAATAGAAAATATAACATTGTAAACAAGCCTACTGATCTATCAACTTAAAACAGAATGACAGCACAATCACATATAAAAAGACAAAACACTGGTACCAAACAGCACTTAGAGGCTTGAGCTGGCTTCAAAGATCATGAGAAACAGGCGGCAGCAGCTTGAAACAGGCACAAAGGTGGGGGGGGGGGGGGTGTAAGAGGGTAAAAGGAAGACAGCAATAGACTCATCTTGTGAGCAGGGGTAAAGGATAAAGGGACAAAGGGGTTCTATTTCCTGATGTTCTAGAAACATCAGAGCACACAACATGAACCCGAGAGATGAGAGGGGCAGTTAGGTGGGGAAAGGCAGCCTTAGAAGCATTTGTATACTGTCTTGGCACTCAGCTCCTAGGGAAGCAGGAGAGCATGTCACTCGTGTTGTGACTAAACTCACCATTGAGCTGCCTGTCCAGCCCCTAGCACCTTGGCTGAACACATTGAAACCGTGCCAGCGTCTGTTGCCCCAGGGGACCTTCTATTAATGAGTATGTAAAAGGGGGTGCCACAGGGAGGCCTTGGAACAAAAACACAGGGCTCTGGTGGGAAAGGGTTTCCGCCTTTCTCGCCTTCCTCAGGTGCTGGAGGGTCCCTGAGGGAGAGGAGTTTGACGTTGCTGAGCCGCTCAAGGCTCTGAGCTTATCAGCAAAGCCTTCTCTTTAGCCCTCTCCTCCTAAGTCCTCCCCCAAGGAGTCCTCAGGGTTCATGGAAAGGCCAACTGAGAGAGAGAGGGGGGGGGGGGGGGAGAGGGGGAGAGAGAAGAGAGGAGAGAGGAGAGAGAGAGAAACTGAGGAAAGAAAGGGGCAGTTTTCTCTCCATGGCACTTGTTACTGACCAGAGGGACTGCCTCCTTATGCTGACTTTAGCCATTGAGAGTTTGTCCCTTCACCTGGAGCAGTGATTCTCAAATAAGGGGCAGCCGGCTCAAGGGGGCTCTGAAGCCTCTCCAAAGAGGGTTTGTCCAATACCACAAGCCTGTTTCCCCAGCCGAGAACCTGCACATAATGATAGAGATTCCTGACAGGAGTGTGTTGTACGTGTGAACAGTGTCAGGCAGAACACAAAGCCGAAACCCTAATCTGTGTAGAGCAGACATCAAAATATGGAGTGATTTTTTTCTGATTAATAAGTTACAGACAAGTCATTTCTGCTATAGCTAAACGCCATGGATAGGCTCCACACTGCAGAGCCAAGAACAGTTAAGTTCAACCATTTATCCAGAGTAATCGTACTGGATGAAAAAAACAATTCCTTCCCCAAGACAATTTCCAGAAAGACCTGCCTGTCCCGGTGAGGTGCCTGGCACTAGCATTAGCACAGGTTAATCACTGTATGGTTTCTTAGAAGACTGGCTTTTCTCTGTTTCTTTCTCTTTGATACTGTACAAGGGGTCCACCAACTTGTTATGAACAAGCATTAAACCTACAAAAAAAATTAAAAAAACAAAAGTAGTTAATGGAGGTAGAGGCAGAGTTCCACAACTGTCAACAGTAATACAGGAGCTCTCAAATTTTGTCCTAGAACTGATACCAATTCATGCTTTCTGTGTGGCTCCAAATGATAAACACACTAAGAATAGGAAAGAAATTGTTATTCCCAATAAATGCTGGAATCCACAGGACTTTTGTAAACCCAATCTCCAGGGGAGTTGGCCATTAAAAGAATCTTTTCAGCAAAGAACAAATTCCTAATTTGCTCAGTAAAAGGATTTTCATACAAGTTTGCTTAAAGCAGTGTGTCCTTTTAAAGTAAAAGAACAAGAGCCTCAGGACAGTTCAGTGCCTTTTCTACAGGGAAAGGCCTGTGTGAGAGCAGGGGAGACAGACAGCCTGAGGCTCAGTAGTCCTGCGGAGATCATCACATAGCCCCACATAGCCCCGGACTACAACTTTTCATTCTCTCCTCCTCCTCCGAGCAAACCAACCTCCAGAAATGGACCCTCACAGTTATGGATGGAAGAGAAATGACTGTGTATTCTGAAACAGCGTTTGATTTTTATTAAAATCAGATTTGATTAAAATGTCCAGAGCATGAAAGCTAGGCATTTCCTGAACTTGGCCACCTACTCCCAAGCCTTCCCCTCCCTCACCTTTGAAATACTTCACGGTCTTCACTTTCAGCTCCAGGGTGGCATCCTCATCGCACACAAACACGGTGCGGGGATGCTGCTGGAAGGCGGACACGGTCCACATATGGTTCACTCCCTCCTCAATGGCTTTGTACAGAGCAAACGCCTTGTGAGCACCTGTGATGAGGATCATCACCTGGGGATCAGAGAACAAGCCCATGACAGAGGAGGAGCAGCAAAACCTGAAGTCCAGGCGCCTGAACTCTAGTGTGGCCGCCCCAAACCGCTGTAAGGACTACTGTTCTATATACCATTGCAAGTCTTTAGAATGCAGCCCGCTGCTCCGGGCTCCCCCTAGGTTATCACACAAGTTGCCTGAGTAGGGAGCATCATTACTCCTTGTCCTGTAAGGAAATGGGCTGGGGTTGGGGCCAGGGCTAAGTGACTTGCCCCAGGTCATTTCTGACCCTAAGTGCATGTTCTTAACCACCACTCCATAGTGTCTCCTGGCACCTTTGATGGTGGCTGCAAGTGCCCTGTGAACAGATGTGCCCTACAAAGGCCCACTCTTATCCCAACAGTTTTGATACTGGGTTCTAGGAGGTCCTAGGTTTTGTGAGTTTTCACAGTCACAAAAAGATGAGTCCCAATCTCTCAGGGGGCCTTGGAAACAATGCTGAGAGTCATCTGTATGGTGAGATCACGGCTGCCATTTAATTTGGTCACTATTAGTTCCGAATATCAGACCTACTAATGTGACTTGGGGTAATGCGTTTTGTTTAAATCAGTGGTTCTCAACCTTCCTAATGCCACAACCCTTTAATACAGTTCCTCATGTTGTGGTGACCCCCAACCATAAAATTATTTTCGTTACTACTTCATAACTGTAATTTTGCTGCTTTATGAATTGTAATGTAAATATCTGATATGCAGGATGTATTTTCGTTGTTACAAATTGAACATAATTAAAGCATAGTGATTAATCACAAAAACAATATGTATGTGTTTTCCGATGGTCTTAGGCGACCCCTGTGAAAGGGTCGTTCGACCCCCAAAGGGGTCGCGACCCACAGGTTGAGAACCGCTGGTTTAAATGAAACAAAGGCACAGACTCCCTTCAACAGCTGAAATACCAAGAAAGCAAGTAGTGGACAGTGATCATAAAGAACTCAGCTCTGTGGATTTCCTTTGTAATTCATTTGCACCATGGAATTATGAACAGGATTTACTGTTCCTTTCTTTTTTCTTTTTAAATACGTTTTTATTGATTTTAGAGAGGAAGGAAGAGAGAGAATTATGGATGTGAGAGAGAAACATTGATCAGCTGCTTCCCGGGGACTGAACCTGAGACCTGGGCATGTACCCTGACCAGGAATAGAACCAGCAACCTTTTGGTACAGAAGATAATGCTCAACCAACTGAGCCACACCAGCCAGGGCTACTGTTCCTTAAAAGGTGAGAAAACAGGCATAGAGGAAATACAGCTCTTTGTTCAGGATTCCAGACCTAATTTCCTGATATCCAGCCCAGGCTCTTTCTCAGATTAGCATTCACTAACACGACAGGGAGGTTTGCAAGCCACAAGGCCAAGTACAGCAGAGTGACTCTAGGTACTGACTGGAAGCTACCCACAAGACTTTTGGCGCCATTGCACCTTTCACAAGAGTTCATTTTGGACTTAGATGTTTGTTTACAGACCTAGGCAAAGAAGCTTAAAGTTAAAATGTCTGTGTCTGCTTCCCACTAAATATAATCCAGGAAGAAAAAATGCTTCTAAAATTCTAATGAAAGACAGTAGGAAATTCGAGCCACAAAAAAAAAAAAAATATGTTACCCAACTTTCTAGGGAAAAAACTTACTAAATTCAGTTTAGGACACTTATGTTTCCCACATTTATGAATTCCCGAACTCAGGGCTATAACCACCAACATCCTGGACCTATAGGAGCTCCCTTCAAACAGTGTCCCCCAATTGCAGGGAACCAGAGGGTCCATCTTGGGACCTGGGCAGGTGCAAATTCATACTCAGACAGCAGTACTGCTGGGCTCCTCTGCCTGTGCGCAGCTCGAAAGGGGTACATACACAGGCCAGGGAGCCTGCCGTCTCCTGGGCAGGCCTCACACGGGGAACAGTGGTTCCCTCCAAAGAGGAAGGAGGAACACTGATAGGGGTCAGCTGGGATTTTATCCTCATAATGCCTTCATTTTTAATACAAATGTATCTAGGTGGTACCTGTAGAGTTAAATTTTTGAAACCAGACCAGTCCAATCCCCGTGAAGGCCTGTGGACCCCTTGCACCCTTACCTCTCTGGCATCCATGACAGTGCCCACACCCACCGTCAGGGCCATGGTGGGCACCTTGGCGAGGTCTCCATCGAAAAACCTAGCATTGGCCAGGATGGTGTCCATGGCCAGCGTCTTCACACGGGTCCTGGATACCAGACTGGAGCCCGGCTCATTGAAGGCAATGTGTCCGTCGGGGCCAATGCCTGCCCAGGGGAGAGGGCAGCCTATCAGTGCCAGGGCCTCAGATTGCAGGGGGGGACGCTCTCTCCTCCCCCATCCGGGGTCCACAAAACTCGAAAACCATGTCCCTTTCCTCCTGGGCAGGTACCTAAGCACGTGATCCTTCCCTCTCCGTCTCCCACCCTTTTCTTTCTAGGGCGCACACTGCCATTGTTAACTGCTTCCATCCTCAGAAAGCTAGGAAACGGGGACTCCAAATAGCTTCTTCCTCCCAGGTCATGGAAGTGTAATCTATCTATCTATCTATCTATCTATCTATCTATCTATCTATCTCTATCTCTCTCTCTCTCTCTCTCTCTCTCCTGCTAATAGTCAGGGGTCCTGCTACCAGGGGAGTCACAGTGAATAAAACACACACAGGGCCTGGGCAGGGGCTGCCAACTTTATATAATCTCAGAACATGAGTGCTCCTGGCCTCTTCCTCCCCATCTTGAATAGAGTTAAATCCAGAGCCGTAAAAGGCAGTCCAACTTCACACCCCTGTGGGTGACTCTGGAGCTGGCAACACGTGGAAATGTAAGAGGGCAGCCCAGGGTAAGAACAAAGGCACGAATCTGAGACGAGGACACACTCTGGCCAGCTAACCTGGGCAAATCACAAAACTTCCCTGGAGTTCACTTGGCTGTCTACCGCGTGCAGGGGCTGAGTGTAGTCTGGGACTACATGTGATTTTACCTGTTTAGGTAAGTCCCATGACTGAGCTATAAAACTTTGGGCAACAAAATCTCAAGAGCCCAAATTCAAACCCTCATTCTACTGACAAGGCATTGACGTGCAGAAAGAGGAGACATCCAGTGTCACACAGCTGCTGAGCAGTAGAACCAGGGCAGGGGGCTAGGGGTCCCACTCTGCCTGCCCTGCCTCCTCAGAGTCATGAGTGGCTCCTACAGTCACGAGCAGAGAAGAAGCTGTTTGAGACCGCATGTGTCTAACTGCTGGGTCTGGCCTAGCCACCTGCGCACTGTCAAGCTCACCTCCAACAAACAGCTCAATCCCGCCTGCAGCCTGGATCTTCTCTTCAAAGGCGTCACACTCAGCCTGCAGGTCGGCTGCATTCCCATCCAGAATGTGGGTGTTTTCCGGGTGGATGTCAATGTGCTTGAAGAAGTTGTTCCACATAAAGGAGTGGTAACTCTCTGGGTGCTCTCGAGGAAGACCTGTGGGGCCATGGCCACACTCAGTCATGCCCAGGCGGAGCCAGAGCCTTCCTCTCGGGGAGGAGGCCAGGCTATCCCCAGGCCCCCAGAGATGCTCTCAGGGAACCCTGGCCACCAGCCCTCCCCCCCTCGGGATAAGCTGAGCTGATGTCTCTGTCTACCCACCACCTCCACCTATGACTACAGGATTGGGCCAGAGTAGCTACACCCCAGAGGCCTGAGGAATCTCCTCATTTTGATCTCCTTTTCATGGGAGAATAACCTTAGGCTGGAGGCCAGAGTTAATCTGGGCTTCTGGAGGTGGCTTAGGTACCTGGGGGTGAAGCTATACCTATCTGGGAAAGGAAGCATGCACACCCCTCACCCTGTGCCTCCTAACCCCACGACTCCCCTCGTTATACCCTGCTCAGCCTGAACCCCCCACTTGAATACCAGGTGGTTAGGGAGAATTATCTCAGGGCTTCCCAAAAGGTTCTTTTCAGTCAAGAAGAAAAAGCATGTTTCAAGTGAATATTTAATGCTTAATGCTAAACATCAAGAATGTTTACAGTGAGCCTTAAAAAGGAAATTCTGACACATGTTACAACATGGTGAACCTCAACAACATGATGTTAAATGAAATAAGCCAGTCACAAAAAGACAAAATACTGTATGATTCATTATATGAGGTACCTAGAGTAGTCAAATTCATAGAGTAAAATGGTGATTGCCGGGGGCTGCAGGAGTGGGAAATGCGGAGTTGGTATTTAATGGGTATAGAGTTTCAGTTTTGCAAAATGAAAAGAGTTGTGGAGATTGGTCGCACAACAGTATGACTGTGCTTAACACTACTGAACACATAAAAATGGCTATGATGGTACCTTTTATGTTATGTGTATTTTGCTACAATTTAAAAACAATGTTTAAAGTGAAACCATTACAAAATTATAGGGGGGGGTGGTCGGGCATGGAAGGAGGTGACAGAGACCAAGGTGCTGTAGCTTTTCAGTAGCGGAAAAGACACCAGTCTCATCTCCCCTCCCAGTGTACCTGGCAGCAGGGGGCGCTAGAGGAGGAACACTGGAGAGAAAGTCCAGACAGACACGGGGACAACCCCTGCCATAATCCCATTTCCAGTCATTTGTTCTAAAAAGAAAGGGCATGGAGTTGGGGAGGAGGCACAGGAGAAAATACTAGAATATTTACTAAGTGCTTGCTCTAAATAAGAGGCTTCCACATCTGTGATATCATTTAATGCTTACAACCTATGAGGTCAGTTTTATTGGCCCCATTTTATAGCTGAGTAAACCAAGGCCTGGAAGAGATAGGTATCAGTAGCTGAGCCTAGCACCAGATGTCACTGGTTTCCTGACACTCCGAATTCCTCTCCAGCCTGCGAGGGGGAGGAGTTCGGACTCTCCTGGAATCAGATAAGGACTGAAAGGGCAAGACTCACCCACATACTCGTCCATGTTGAAGGTCTTCACATATTTGAAGGACAGGTCTCCATTCTTATAGTACTCAATTAGCTTCTTGTAGCAGCCAAGTGGGGTGCTCCCTACAAGAGAGGGCACAGCCATGAACACCCTTCAGCCCCTCACCCCCACCCCTGGAAGCCCAGAGGGCACCCAGAAATGAGTCAGGGCTGCTTCAAACAAGTCAGATCTGAAGTCCTACCCAAATGTTGCATGTCATGCTTGTTTACTGCCTAGTTCCCCACTAGACTGTAAGCCCCAGAGAGGCAGAGCTGTGTCTGTTTTGTCCACTGCTAAATCCCCAGCGTGCAGCTCACTGTGACTGAAATGACTGTGATTAGTAGTGAGTGAACATCAGACTTAATTACTAACACGACATTCTCCGAGCAACTACTCCGTGTAAGGCACAGGGGCTCGTGATGGGGATGCAGAGACGCGAGGGATATAGCAGCCACCCTGGAAGACTATCTCAGAGTGGGGACAAGAAGCAGTAATTCCAGCTGTGACGGGTAAGCACAGGCCAGCCTGAGGGTTCAGAGAAAACTTCCCTGAGGAGCAGCAAACTCCCAGGTTGAGTCTCATTAAAGAGCGAGTCATAAAACACATAAAAAAGGCAGGAGGACCGCTTCTGAAAGAAAGAATCTGGATATTTGTTTGGAGGAGCTGGGATCAAAATATCTTCCTATAAAGGCAGCATTCTGATTTTTCCCAAAGGAATGGACTGGGAGGTGGGACTAGATGGTAGCACTCCAGATGCACAGAAAAGAAATTCATTCATTACATAAAATGTCTGCCTTATGGCGCTGGGACTTAATCCTGGAAAGGAACCCACGCTAACAGGGCTGACTTAGGATGTAGCCAAAAACCAGGTTCTTCCTGCTCCAGGAGTCTTCAGGAGCAGGCAGCAGCCCAACCACCTACAAAGGAAGCTGGGGCCTCTGTTTTGTGTGTCCAGGAGGCAGGGGAGTTGTTCGCTCATAGCACCGGTACCGCAGAGTCCTCCTTCAAGTCCCCTGGCTCCCCAAAATCCCCTACTCTCCCCGCACTCCGCAACGCACCGGTGGGGAGCCCCAAGGTGAAGTACTTGTCTGGTCCGGGGTGAAACTGGATGATGCGGTTCCTGATGTACTTGGCGGCCCACTCACTGGCCTGAGAATAGTGGTCCAGGATGATGAGCTTCATCGTGCTCTGCAGGGGCAGGTGAGAAAAGGACTCGCTAACAAGGGGCGGGGAGAAAGGGACGCAGGTGTTTGGCTTGGAGGAGCAGCCCCTCTCACGCAGCAACACCTGGTCCCGGGCGGCTGCGCCGGGAAGGGGAAGCACTGACTCTCAGTTCACAGGAACTGACAGCTGGGCCCAGTGCCGCCATCACCCACCAGGAGGCGCCGCTGGGGCACAGACCTGGGTTCTAGTCTCAATGACTCCCTTTGCCACGACCTCGGTCTAAGGACCCAGAGTCTCTGAGCCTGTTTTCTCTTACGTGAAAATGGGAACACAAGTACCTACCTGACCAACTTCACGATGGCGAATACTAACGAAGGGAGTACGCGTAACCACAGTACTCAATATGTTGGCTCGGACCTTGTAGCTCGACCCATGCCCCACCCCCCACCCCCACCCGCTGGCTCTTCTCTGCCCACAGGCTCCCCAGGAACTGCAGGGGCCAGCGGTTCCTCGTGGGTCACCAGGGCAGGTGGGGCCGTGCGCTTTGCTGGGGAGACCGGTTCTCTGCCACCCGCCGGCCTTGCCTGTGGCTCTTCAGTTTCCGCCCAAGCGCACAGGGGAAAGGGAACCGTTCTGGGAGGGCACTCGCTCCCCCACACTGCGCTCAGAGTGGGAGGCCCGAGGCGGAAGTGACCGCCTCGGCCCTGGTGGGGTACAGGAGGGTTCCCCCCACCCCGAAGGCGACCCCACTGCCCGCCAGCCGCGCCTAGGAGGGCGTCCGAGCCGGTCGCTGGGGTCCCGGCTCGGGGTGTCGGAGGGCAGGGCTGCGCCCGGAAGCCCGCCCGCCCCGCTCCCGCCCGCCCGCCCCGCTCCCGCCCGCGAGGAGGTCCTCGCCGCCCCGCTCCCCACTTACGCCGGCACCTCCCGCCGCAGGAGCAGCTGCGGCGCTGGCGGCCCGCCCCGCGCGGGTCACGTGGCCGCGGTCACGCGGTGCCGCGCGCAGCCCCCCGAGCCGGCTCCGCAGGGCGGGCTCAGTGCGGCCGCACCTCAAGGGCTGACTCCTGGCCTTTGGGGGCCACGCACCCCCTCTTCTCGTGCAGGCCTGTGCGCGGGAAGGCGGGGCTCGGAGGCGGGCTCTGTGCGCGAGGGGGGCCTTGGAGGCTCAGGTGCCGGCTCCCAGGAATGCTGTTCAGCCCGGGGCTGCGGCTGGGCGCTGAGGGTGGGGGAGGAAGAGCAGTCATTCCTTAGGGTTTCCTGGGCTGGGCCCGGCTTTGCCTTCAGTTTCTTTGTGTTGTTTTGTTTTGTTTTTTTATGTCACTTACCTAGATATTACAACTACAGGGTGTCCCCCCGAAATGTATACACATTAATAATTATTCATTCCAATGGGTTAAATACAAAAAGAAACATCATTGAGCTATCAAAAAATGTATGTATACATGGGGGGGGGGGCGACTCCCTAATGATGTTATTTTAAATGTAATTGGTTCTTTTCTGCTTTTTTTTTTTTAAGCCCAACGCATAGCAGAGAAAAAGGGGGGTCCCTGGTCTCCCCACAGTCTAAACTGTTTTTCCTTGAATATACTTACATGCTGTTGTACAGACATGGGAATATACCCGGGCCTCCACCCTCAGCTAATGGGAATATACCCGGGCCTCCACACTCAGCTAGGCGGCTGCTCTGTGTGGACAGCCCTGGGCTGACCCCTCCCCTGGGCCCAGCTGCTGCAGACCAGCTTCACTGAGGTGGTTTAACCTGGGGAGACCCTGCAGAGACAGGGCTGTGGGGCCCTTTACAGCTGGAGGGGCTTGTTCTTTGGCGTCAGTGTTCGTATAGTTTGTGTGTGTGTGTGTGTGTGTGTGTGTGTGTGTGTGTGTGTGTGTGTTGAGAGAGAGAGAGAGGGTGGGAGGGAGGGAAACATCAATTTGTTGTTTCACTTATTTACGTATTCATTGGTTGATTCTTGTACATGCCCTGACATACGTTCTTGTCTGTGCCCTTACCAGGGATCGAACCTTGGCATCTAGGGCTGATGCTCTAACCAACCGAGCTACCCGGCCAGGGCCTTGGTATAGCTTGTTTTTAATTCAGTCCGAAATCTCATCTCAGCATGAGGATTGCAGATGTCTCACAGTGAGGTTCCAGCTCTAGTCTTCAAACACATCAGATAACATGGGCTGGAATGCAGCAGCTGCTTCCAGATCTTTCCAGGAGGAATGACTTCATGTGACTTTAATAGGGCATGTTCCTGTCTGTAGGGAAATCTGGAATCTGTGGAGTCAGCCTGGGGACGAAACAGAGAGACCTGGGTTTGAATTCTGGTCTAGCCAATCTCCACTTCGCGGGTGAGTGACTCCAGCAAAAGACGCCCCTTCTCCAGCTCTTATTTTCTTACCTGGATGGGACATGGGAGTTTAGAGGGACTTAAGGAAAACTGACCTCATGTGGCTGTTGTGTGTATTAAATGAAATGTTAGCATAGCTTGGCATTCATGGCTAGCCATGATTAAATCTTATTTCCTCTTACTCTCCTTACAGCCCATTCTCTAACCCTGAAATGCTCTCCACCCTGACTTCCTGCCCCCTTCACACTCCTCCCACTCCATGCCTGGATTTAAACTATTACCCACACCCGTCGGGACTCCCGTCCCCTTGTTTCAGAACTAAAATTGACTGACTAATTTGAAGAATCATGAGTTCATCCACACAGTGGAACTGTTACTGGAAAGAGGACCTGGCCCTGAGTGGGTCTGCCGAGGCCAGCTGGTAGTGTGTACCTTCTTGACTTCGTGCAGGAAAGATTTCACATTATAAGTCCAGGTCATTTTTAGAGGATATTTACTGAAGCTGGGGACAGTGAAACAAGGAAGGGCCTAGGATAGAAGAAACAACAGGAGAGGGACTAGGCTGGGCTGCTTTGGTTCACTAAGAAGCCAGCGAAAGGGGTCCTTGAGGACAGGTTCAGGGGGTTAGCCCTGGACGAGCTGCCGCTGCCCACTGCTCCCTGATTGCAAGCCTTGTGGGGTCCCTTAGAGTTTAGAAGGTGCGTGCCTGTGGGGAAGAAGAGGGGGAAAGGCACAGGCATGCTCCTGGGAGGAAGAGCCCATGCTGGGATCTTTGTTTTCTCAGGGAGTTTAAAGGCTGAAAGTTTAGGGGAGGATCTCAATAGAATATTCATCAGTTTTATGCTGAGGTGCCAAAATGAGATTTATTCCCTTAACTTCTTCTGTCCTTGGATGTGGCTGGCAAATGGCACTAATTGGATTTCTGCTATATATCTCCCTGAAAAGCATGATTTAAGCTATTTATTCTTTGGTTAAGGAGAAGTGTAAACCATTTACTCATTTTGTTTGTTTGTTTTTACAAAATGAAAACAATTTCGATTATTTTGGTACACTCTTACTTGTGATTTGTTTCCACTCTGCTGTCATGTGTGTGCCAGGTGAAAACTATAAAAGAAATAACTGATTATTAGGCAGGAAAAAGGAGCCAGAAAAAAATCCAGTCAACTACAGATGTTTTCATAAGTGTCCTTGGTCACAGAAGATAGGATTTTTCGATTTGCTAGATGGCTGTTAACTGCTTGGCTGTTTAACTCTCTGTCAGTGTCCCTATTCCCCTCGTCCTGGCTTATTAGCCTGTCTCAGAACTTCCTGCACCGCTGTGTGGATGGATGTTTTTGTGCTCTCTAATACGCCCTTGCTTTGCACAAACATCCTGCTCCTTTCCCCCCAAATCCTGCTTGGTTCATGTGAGTTTGATGAACCTGGCCCTACCAATTAGAGCAGCGGTTCTCAACCTGTGGGTCGCGACCCCTTTGGTGGTCGAACGACCCTTTCACAGGGGTCGCCTAACCATCCTGCATATCAGATATTTACATTACGATTCATAACAGTAGCAACATTACAGTTATGAAGTAGCAACGAAAATAATTTTATGGTTGGGTCACAACATGAGGAACTGTATTTAAAGGGCCAGAAGGTTGAGAACCACTGAATTAGAGGCTTCCATGCCGCTGGCCATGACTGGTTCAGGGCAGGGTAGTCATGGAAGACACTAACCCAACAGCCAGGTACAGCCTTCCTTCTCCCTTGCTTCCAGTGTAGATGCTGGACAGCCTCATACGCTCCCTGCCTCTCACCTCGGGGAGGCCAGGTAACTTAGTTCTGACAAGGAATTAAAAGGATGGCTTCTGAGAAAATACTTTTCTTTTGAAGAAAGAAGAGAAAAAAGGAGAAAAGTGGAAAAAGCACATGTGGCAAGAAAATGAGATCTCCCTACAGCCACGGGAGTCAGCCACCCCGGCAGTGGATCAGCAGCCCCGGTCACGGCCGTGAGATGACTGCAGGCCTGGTCAGTGTCCTGAGGAAAATCTCCTGAGAAACACCAAACCCAAAACACTCAGCTTGGTTGCTCCTGAATTCCTGACCCACAGAAGTTATGAGATTTAAAAAAATCTGTATTTTTTTTAAGCTGATAACTTATACAATATTTGGTTAGCAGCAATAGATCTCTAATACTGAAGCATCCATCTTTTATAAAAACTGCTGTTTGAAATTTTAACCCTGCTATTTCTGGCTTCCATAAATACTTGCTGGCTTAAATAATAAGGAAAATGAGACTACTCCCATTTCAGAGAGGCCATTAAACCTTCTCCAGATGAAGTTATCGGTGCTGGCTTCAGGCCAAGCCTTTGGTTGAGGTCTCAAAGCCCCAGCACATAGGGCCCTTTAAGAACTTGCAAAGGGAACTGGAAAAACCCCATATTTAGGAGACAAAGAAGGTAAAATAGTATAAATACAGGAAACTTCCTGTGTGATTTCGCCCAGAATTTGAGAGACATTTTCCTCTGAGTCCGCGCATAATAATAATAAATGTAACTCCATCTCTCTAAGCGTTGCTTGGTTCTTCTCCGGTTTTCTGTACCATTATATTCAGAAAAATTCCACGTGTGGAGTGGATGATGGGCAGGGGATTCAACCCCGATCTCTGACCCACCAGAGACACTCCACTCCTCACCCCCACGCCCCCACATTGTGCCGCCCTCCCCCTGCTTTGGAATCTCCTGCCAAGGCTTTCCCTGAGTCCTCAGTGCTACACATGATGATTCCACCTGTCCCCGTGCTGAAAGAGCACTGAGTAACATCCAGGTAAAATAATAAAAAATTTCACCGGATGAGATTCATTTCAAAAGAGTCATAGCAAGTGGTACAGTAATTATCCACTTTCGCCTGTGATTTATTTTCCTGTTTATATAGAATGCCCCTCTTAAGAACAGCTTGCTAATAAAAGGGATAAACTTTCCATTAATTCTTTAACATATTTAACAAGTTCTTTAAGCAATGGAGTACTTCAGAGACACTGCTTTTCTCTCATTTTGTGTAGTCTTATTGCTAAATTGATATTGAAAGATGAACAAGAAATAAGTAGACTTTATCCAATGTAGTGTTTCAAAAGTCAACCAGAATTTTGGGATCCTTTTCTTTAGAATTAAAGTATAATGTCAGTATTTCATATAAATGGAGGATTCTCTTAATGACATTTTTTTACTGATTTGAGAGAGGGAAAGAGAGAAAGATTGATTTGTTTCACTTATTTATGTATTCATTGGTTGATTTTTTTTATTTTTTTATTTATTTTATTTTATTTTTTTGCGAGAGAGGAAGGGAAAGGGAGAGAGAGAGAGAGAGAGAGAGAGAGAGAGAGAGAGAGAGAGAGAGAGAGAGAGAAACACCAACATGAGAGAGAAACATTGATCAATTGCCTCCCTTACCTGCCCTGACTGGGGATCAAACCCACAACCTGAATATGTGCCCTGACCTGGAATCAAACCTGCAACCTTTCAATGTCTGGGTCAATGCTCCAACCAACTGAACCACACTGATCAGGGCATAGCTGATTCTTGTATGTGCCCTGATCGGGCATTGAACCCTCAACCTTGGTGTATTGGGATGAGGCACTAACCAACTGAGCTACCTGGCCAGAGCCGATGACATTTGTTAGAGTCAATGGCCTTTGAATATGAGGGAAATAAAGAATACTGAACATCAACAAAACCACCAAAATCCTTACATTGTTCAGTTAGAACAGTGTAAATGCTGAAGTAGGAGAACACTTTCATGACAGTTACTTCAGTCTCAAGAGAAAAGACATCAGATGTGGAGAGCGGCTACAGTGTTTGGACAGGTTCAAGCCTTGGACTAATGAGAGAGCACAGTCCTCTCATGGCCACATGCAAGTCCCAGCTTGGAGGGCAGAGCCCTCCCAGCACAATTATAGCCAACAGCTATAGTTGTAAGCTTGAACCTATGGTCCGAACACGTGGCCCCACGTGTCTGAGTAATATGGGCTTGATAGAGTTCAGGTGTATGTAGTTGAATAGGATCGAAACCCACGAGAATGTTGTAAACATCTTGGCCACGCCCTTACTTTGCCTCGTGGAATCTGGCTATAGAATAAAGACACAGCTTGTAGTCCGTGGCGCTGTCGCTAGCTCTCCATCAGAGAGGACAGCGTCCCACCCAGACCCAGCTTCTATTCTCTTGTCTGTCCTTTCTTAATCCTTCATCACCCCCTCTCAGGCTCACTGAACCTGGCTGAGCTGTCATGGCACATAAGGCACCCTGGGGCTGAGTATGCCATGGCCGTGCTGGCTCACCACAATCAGTACTATTGAGCAGCATTATGCAGAATGTAGTCAGGACAAGCAACACCTTCCATAGTTATCCATGCTTTGCTTCAACTTTGAATGAACATTGTACCCTTATGCAGACATTCATCAAAAATTGTATTATCTCCAACTAAGTAGTAAAAAATGTCAAATTAAATTTTTTTATATATGCAAACTGCATATATTTAATGTGTAATTTGATTAAGTTTGGGCATTTGCATACATCTGTGAACCGTCACCACAATCAAGATAGACATACATCACCTCCAAAAGTGTTTTGTGTTCCTTTGTTTTTGGCGTGTGTTTATCATTAACAAGTAATAACAGAGTTTCTGCAAAAATTTGCTACTGTTTCTGAAGTTTCATCTGGAAAAAATTCTACTCCCAATAGCCTCATAAGCAAACGTTTTTGATAAGAAAAATATTGCACAGCCCAGCCGGTGTGGTTCAGTGGTGGAGCATCGACCTGAGTCAGGAGGTCACATGCAGGGTTGCCAGCTCAATCCCCAGTGGGGAGCATGCAGGAAGCAGCCAATCACTGTTTCTCATCATTGATGTTTCTATCTCTGTGTCCTTCCTCTCTGAGATCGATAAAAATATTAAAAAAGACAAAGAAAAATACTGCACAAAGGAAGAGCTGTTTCTGCATTGTGATTACCTGCATTGTGGCTATGCCATAAAAAGGTGAGACATTTAGATCTTTGATAATCTTTGTAATAATAAATGGAGCTATTACGTTTTTGAAAATGTGCTTGCAATTTTGGAGCCAGAAAACACTTCTGGTAGTAGTACATTCAAATAGTTATTTTATTTTAATATATTGTTACTGATTTCAGAGAGGAAAGAAGAGGAATAGAGAGATAGAAACATCAGTGATGAGAGAGAATCGTTGGTTGGCTGCCTCCTGTACGCCCCCCACTGGGGATTGAGCCTGCATCCTGGACATGTGCCCTGACTGGGAACCAAACTGTGACCTCCTGGTTCATAAGTCGACGCTCAACCACTGAGACACACCAGCTGAGCCAAACAGTTATTTGAGCTGAAAGACTGAGGATGATATAGAGTGGGGAAGTCCATTACATTTCTGCTACAATTATTTTATCTTCTTAATCTGAATTTCTCTTCATCAAAAAAAGTGTTAGGTTATCACTTTTCTTAGGACTACTTGAGGAACTCATGCATCTTTTATGCTTAGCTCATGCATCGTATGCTGGTTTATATCTGATTTTCCATCTTTTACGTTAAATGAACACTTGCATACTATAGAAAGCTTCAAATGGAATTTTTCCTCATTTAATGTTCGCTGCTCAGAAAATTCAGCCTGAAATTTTTGCTTGCTTTTTAGTATTTGGGGTTCAAATATACACTAAATATATAATAGAAACCACTGTAAGGATCAAAGAGATTGAATTTGATAATCTCACAATGGCAACAGGGCATCTATCACAAGTCTGAACTCATAATTGTTGAAAGGGCTCCAAATTCATTAACTTGAACTTGACATCTGATGCAAAGAAGGTGAACTTCCTGTTTGTCTGAAAGTGAGAACTGTACTTTTAAGGCAACGTCTCCCCCACAAAGCCAGAACTGGTTTAAGGCAAGGTTTGGGGAAGGCTGGGCCTGGCGCAGGGGCTGGTGGGCTTTCAGAAGTATTTCAGGGATGTAAGGCCTTTCAGCTGTGTCGGTGCATCTCTGGAGCAGGGCTGCCTTTAACTGGCTGACTTCAAGCACAGTCCTGGAGTGAGGCGCTCGCTGATTGGCTGTGTCTAGATGTGGGGCTGTCACTGATTGGCTGACTGTCAGAAACTAGGTTCTGCCATGGATTTGCTCACTTTCAGAAGCATTAACTAGGGTGAGAGTATTGCTGATTGGCTGATTTTCAGAACAAAAATCGTAAGTTATTTCTTATTAACTAAGGGTGGTTGCTGTTCAGAACTTGGTTTTTCAAAGAACAGTGTTTTCCTTTCTTGAATATGAAAATAAGTCCCTTTAATTCCCAGTCTCCCCTTTTGTACTTCCCTTCGCCAAACCAGAAGGAAACCGTAAGGAATCGTCTAGGTCAGCAGTTCTCAACCTGTGGGTCGCGACCCCTTTGGGGGTCGAACGACCCTTTCACAGGGGTCGCTTAAGACCATCGGAAAACACATATATAATTACATATTGTTTTTGTGATTAATCACTGTGCTTTAATGATGTTCAATTTGTAACAATGAAATTAGGGGTCACCACAACATGAGGAACTGTATTAAAGGGTCGCGGCTTTAGGAAGGTTGAGAACAAGTGGCCTAGGTCTTTATTTGTGCAGAAATGCTTTTCAGCTAGTGTTGCTAGGTAAGTGACTAAGTACCAATTACTGTGGAGGAAATTGCTCGGATGCATTTTTGTAATTTTTTCTTGGGGGGGGGGGTGCAGCTGAATACGAACTATTAGTCAGTACAGAATGCAGGACAAAGTACGGGACACGTCCTGTATATGTAGGCACCCCTGTGGGAAAGTGCAAGGGGAGAGGGAGGAAGCCCCACCCCTCGCAGAAGGAAGTGCAGTCACTGCAGCCCTGCTTGTTAAATACAAACATTGGCCACAGCCTGAGTATCCATCAGTCATGAGCTGGTTTGATGTAGTTTTGTGCCTATGAAATGGAGTAAAACATAGCCATTAAAAAGGAGTCGGAGCTCTGTGAACTAATAGATAGGTTTTAAAAAAGCGAGAGGCAGAACTCCATGTATAGTATCATTTATTCTAAAGTTTGCATGGGGTCATGGAAGTAGGAACAAGTATTTGTTCCCATATACATAAACCATCTCTGGAAGGATATTCAAGAATCAGTTGCGATGATCTCTTTGGGGGCGGGGAGCAGAGAGCATCTTCCCTTACACCGCATGGATAAGGAAACAGCCTAAAAGAGGCTTGCAACCAGCCTATGCACACTTTATCAACAGGGATTCAAACCCGGTCAGCCTGTGGCTTCTCTCCACTACATCCTTTGTGAATGCATTACCTATACTAAACAAGTTTAATTATTTTAAAACATGATTTTTAAAAATCCAATGTGTGCCCCTAGCCGGTTTGGCTCAGGGGATAGAGCATTGGCCTGCGGACCAGGTTTGATTCTGCTCAAGGGCATGTACCTCGGTTGCAGGCTCCTCCCTGGCCTGGGCTCTGGTCAGGGCTTGTGCATGAGGCAACCAATCTCTCACATCATCAATGTTTCTCTCTGCCTTTCCCTCTCTCTTCCACTCTTTCTAGAAAGATCAATGGAAAAATATCCTCGGGTGAGGATTAACCCCCAAAATAATAATAAATAAATAAATAATAAAAATCCAATGTGTGAACTGGGCAGTGACAAGGGGTACAAGCTTGATATGTGTGTGTGGGGGGGGGGGGGGCCGGGGAGGATGATTTCTGAGCTGGTGACCCTTCTGCACCAGGGTGGGCCTCTGAGCTGGCCGGCCAGCTGTGCGGAATGTTTCCCACATCTCAAGTCTCCTCCACATCACAGGGCACAGGAAATAGCCTGGGGCTGTGAGGGGAGCAATGCCGCCCCACATAGCAAATAACGGAGAAAAGACCTCACAAGAAATGCACTAAATTGCACAAGCAGCCGAAGGGAACAGGAACCACTCTAAGCTACTCTGCATTGAGTTCAGTTCCCGGGAGCTCTCTGCTGCTAAGAGAAATAAAAACCAAGAAGGGTCCTCCAGAGTGTCCTTGAAATTTCATCGCTGGAGGTCTCCTCATTTGCAAGTCAGTCCACTTTGAATATAATAGCTTCTTTCCCGGCAAAACAGATCTCTGCAGCACAAAATGTACTACAGGGAGATAGTATGACAAAAACTTTTGAAAATAGAGGGGCTGAGAGCGTTGGAACCCACTGTAGCAGATAATCACCATTGTTATAGCAGCAAATACTGACTATGTATTGTGTCCTAGGGGCTGTTCAAGTGCTTTGCATGCATAACAATCTCCGTGCTTAGAACAACGCTCTGAGATAGGCACAGTTATTCCAGTTTTACTGATGAGAAAACTAGCAGACAAAATTCACCCAAGATCATGGCAGTGGCCCATCTGGGGTTTGAACCTGAGCTGTCTGTACTTCTAGGCATTTGATCGTATTCTCTCCAAAAGAGAGCTTCTCTAGCACAGCCTCAAAACCAACGGAAAGCATCAAGCATTCACTGCATACCTACTGTATGCCTGGGGCTGGGAGAGGTGTCAAGGACATTTGGTGTTTCCGAGTGCCCACAGAGCTCCTGGAATGTGTTATTTAAAATGGAGATGAAATTCACATGACAAAAATAACCATCTCAAACTGAAAAAATGAGGGGCATTTAGTACACTCACGATGCTATGTGACGCCATCTCTATTTAATTCAAAGCTTTCATCGCTCCATAAGGAGACTCCCTACCCAGGAAGCAGTTTCTCCACTTCCTCTTCCCTCCAACCCCTGGTAACCAAATCTGTGTTCTGCTTCTGGACTTACCTATTCTGAATATTTCATATAAACGGAACCATACAATATGATTCCTTTGTGTCTGGCTTCTTGCACTTAGTATAGTGTTTTTGAGGTTTATTCACATTGTAACGTATATCAGTACAATTTTGCTTTTTATGGCTGAATAACATTCCATTGCATGCATATACCACAGTGTGTTTATCATTCATGCAATGGTGGACATTTTGGGCTGTTTCCACCTTTTGGCTTTTGCCAAAATGCTGCTGTGAATATGCATGTGCATGTACTTGCTTGAGTACCTGTTTCCACGTCATTGAGGTATATACCCAGGAGTGGAATTGCTGAGTCATATGGTAATTCTGTGTTTAACTTTTGAGGACCCACCAAATTGGAATGTGGTATTTTGATATTGGAATCTTTCTTTGGCACCTTGGCTTTCTCCTATCTAAGAAAAGGAGTGCTCCTTTCTAAGGCACATAAAAGAAACATGGTGTGGTGTAGTAGAGAGAACATACAGGCTGACCTGGTTTTGAATCTCTGTTGATAGCATGTGCGAGGCTAGCTACAGTATAAGCCTCTTGAGGCTCAGTTTTCTTATCTGGAGAAATGGAGATGATCATACCATTCATTCATTCATTCATTCATTCATTCAGTGAGTGTTGAGGGCTTATTGTGGGCCAGGCGCTGGGGTAGGGTGAGCTATCATGGAGTTTACAGAATGAGGGGCTGGGAAAGGAAATGAGGACCAAGGAGTAAATTATTCTGCAAAGGGAAGAATCTTTTTTGTCATGAGACTAATCACTCCCTTTAATCACAAGTAGTTAGTGAGTACATTCAGGCGGGCCTGCATCATATTCCTCTCCTCCCCAGTCACCAATACAAGGCCTACAGAAAGAGATATGGCACTTAGAGTTCTGGGGTGGCAAGCAGCAGAAGTTGAGTGGCTTGGTGTACTGGAAAAACATTGGGATAGCTCTCAGAATTGAAAGAACAGCTCATCAATGGGTCCTCCGGGAGGCGCGGTGAAGAGGCCAGGAGGCATCTCAGCACCATGCCTTTGGCCTTTCGCTCTGGCTCCCCTGGCACTGTGCCTTCGATGTCCCTGCTCTGACCTTTGTCTCCCACCTAATTGCTCCAGCTCAGGGCATGTGTGGTAGGGTGCTGCCTATAATTACAGGCTGGGCTTTGCACAACTCTAGGGTGGGGTGGTGGGAGTGGTACCTTTATGTCAAGGTCATCAGAGGTTGGAAATTTCATTATAACAGTTTTTTAGCAAATAATAGTCAAGTGTCTTGAAGAAGGGTATCTTTGTACAAAGTCACAATTGGGGCTGAAAGAGCCCAACCCAGTCTGGGACCAGAAGTGGAAGTTAGCTTGGACTGCAAAAGAAAAAAGCCAGCTTGGAGGAGAGGGAAGTTAAAGCCAGCTGCAAAGCCACAGGAAACATATGAACACGTACATAACTGACGTTCTCCCGAAGCCGTGCAGAAGCTGTGAAGTGTCACGAGGACCCCCGGTTGGGTGACTACTGCTTTCTGATCTAGGACAAAAGCAAAGGCCTGCTTTGCTGTTCTCATCTACCACTGGGATAACCAACTGCTCAGCCGTCCTCACCTAATGGCGACACTCAATCTGTAGTTAATCTCTGTTTTTCTCAATCCCCACTCCAAAAGAGCAGCCAGACCAGAAGTGATTGCTGCTTCACTGAGACCCCACTCAGTTCTTGAGCTGGAACCCAACATTTACAAAAGAGCTGCCCTCCTTCCATGGGTCCTCTGGAATGCCCCGCCTCGCTCTATCAAGTCAAGATCGGACTCCAGACTGCAGGCTTGGCCATGGTGGCCTCTGGCTAATTAGGCTTTAACGGGACTGCCAGGGGCTGGATTAGAAGTCTGTGATTGGCAGCACTGCCAGACCGTAGGATGGGGGGCTGAAGTTCCCCAAAGGAAAGAAGACTGCTGCCATCAGGAAAAGGTGAAAGTATCGGGCACCCAGACCCAAGAGATGGCTCTTGGAGTGGTGCTCAATTAATGCTAATTATTATTAACTACAGGCCCGGTGCATGAAATTCATGCACGGGGAGAGGGGAGGTCCTTCAGCCTGGCCTGCACCCTCTCACAATCAGGACTTCTCAGGGGATGTCCAACTGCCGGTTTAGGCCTGATGGGATCGGGCCTAAACCGGCAGTCGGACAGCCCTCTCGCAATCTGGGACTGCTGCCTCCTAACCACTGGCCTGCCTGCCTGATTGCCCCTAACCACTCGCCTGCCTGCCTGATCGCCCCTAACTGCCTCTGCCTCAGCCCCTGCCACTGCCGCACTTCGTCTGGAAGGTCATTCAGCTGTCCAGTCTAATTAACATATTACACTTTTATTATTATAGACGAGAGTCCCGGTGCACTAATTCGTGCACAGGTGGGGTCCCTCTGGTTGGCCTGCAGGGATCGGTCTGAAACCCGCAGTCCAATGCCGCCTGCAGCTCCTACCTGCCGCTTCCGCTCATCCCGGCCCCACTGTGCCTGCTGCGGACTCGTGCCCAATCAGTTCCAATTGGGAGAAGCTCGGGCTGCCACAGCAGCACTCACAGCTATGAGCCCTGTGTCTGTCACCTTCCCAAGGGGAGTGGCCTGCAGGATCAGACTGAAACCGGCTCTTCAACATCTCTGAGGGATCCCAGATTGTGAGAGGGTGCAGGCCAGGCTGAGGGACCCTACTGGTGCACAATCAGGCTGGGGAAGGACCACGGGCGGGCTCCAGGGAGTGTCCGGCCCATCTCCCTCAGTCCCGATTGGCTGGACTCCATCAGCAAGCTAACCTACCAGTCAAAGCATCTTCCCCCTGGTGGTCAGTGCATGTCATAGCAAGCAGTTGAGCAGCCTTAGCATATCATTAGCATATTACACTTTGGTTGTTCGGTTGTTCTGCCGTTCAGTCTATTTGCATATTATCCTTTTATTGTATAGGATGAGGCCATATTTTTAGAGACACTACAGCAAATGTCTTATAAAATTATAGATAATAATGATGACTAATAATGATTGAATACTGTCCATGAGCCAGGTACTGTTTGTCTGTGACCTCATTTAATTCTTAAAACGACCTCATGCCTATTTTATAAATCTTTGCAGTTTCTAGGACATACTCTCTGTGCTGGAGAGTCAGCCAGCATAATGAATGCTGGAGGCAGGTTGCTCCCAGCTCTGGACGACACCTCAGTGATTATGCTGGCCTGGCAGCTGCCTGCCCCGGACCCCCAACCCCACCCCTGATTTCTTTGGCTCTTTGTAGGGACGTGTGAAGTCAGAAGTGGCTATAGAATCAACTCACCCCACTTTAGGACAGAGGACTCACACTCTACTCTGACAGCAATAATAACAACCATTGAAAACACTCGTTAGCAGTTTTACTATATGTAGGACTGTGCTAAGAACTCTGTATGTATCATCTCATTCAGTCCACAGAACAGCGCCATGAGCTACAGGCTCCCTTATTTGACAAATGAGGAAACCGAGGCCCGCCCAGGAGTGTTTCTGGCTAAGGTCACGCAGTGGGTGACTGACAGAGCCAGACTTGAACGTGAGGCTGTCTACAGCTCCTGTGCTAAACCACAAGGCTACACTGCTTGACGGATCGGCCGTCTATAGATGCGGCCTCTGATTATATTTTTGTGCTTGTTTATTTATGTACTTGTTCATGTGTAAATATATTTTTAGTGAATTAAGGAAGAAAGCACTCAGCACAGGGCCTGGTTCAGGAGTCTCATGAGTCACTATTATTGCAGTTATAAGAGGAAGTGTTCTTGAAAAGTATGTAAATCAACTCCTATTCTCTCTGTAACTTTAGCTTCCAACTCTCCTTTACCTTCATTGCTCAGGGATGTTCAGTTTGCCAGTGGCTTCAAAAGGCTCTCCCTCTCTCCCCTGAATGCCATCTGCCAAACCTCTCCCATATGCTCAGTGTGGCAAACAAACACATAAAGACAAGCACCTAAAAAAAAACAAAAGCATCTCTTAGCAAATTATTTTGGGAAAGGAAGAATCATATTGTCATGGGGTAAATGTCACCACCACCCCCAACTTTTCTGTTCATAATCTCAGGAATTTAGGGAGGAGGTTGGAGAGGAATTTGGGGAGACCCCAAGGGAGTCTCTGCCACTGAGGGTAGTCAGAAGGGCTCAGAATGTGGGCTCCAGCCATTGCATCACTGCCATCATGGGCAGCTGGGTCAAAATGCAGATTCCTGGCCCCACCCCAGGCCTGCTGAGGCCATATCTCTGGAGATAGTGCCCATGAACCTGCATTTAGCATTTCCTGGAGAAGAGCTATAGTTTTATTCTAGTACTAGAGGCCCAGTGCATGAAATTCATGCATGGGTAGGGTCCCTAGGCCTGGCCGGCTATCAGGGCCGATCTGTAGGGCAACCGGCAGGGCGATCGGGGAGGCCCCGTTGGCACCTGCCTTGGCTGGCCCAGCACCACCTGCTTGCTGTCCCCGCCCCCCATCGCCACCGCCAGGTGGGGCCTGTGGGCTGGGGGCAGCTCCTGCGTTGAGCATCTGCTTCTGGTGATCAGTGCGCATGATAGCAACTGGTCGTTCAGTGGTTTGGTCAATTTACATAGTAGGCTTTTATTACATAAGATGTTGGGAAGGAGTCAGGGGCAGGGCTGGAGTCACTGTCAGGGGAGGAAGAAAGTCTGGTGAAAAAGTGCCTTTTGAGCCCAGCCAGCATTGCTCAGTGGTTGAGCATCGACCTTTGAATCAGGAGGTCATAGTTCGATTCCCAGTCAGGGCACATGTGGGGTTGCAGGCTTGATCCCCAGTGTGGGGCATGCAAAAGGCACCTGATCAATGATTCTCTCTCATCATTGATGTTTCTCTCTCTCTCCCTCCCTCTCCCTTTCTCTCTAAAATAAATAAAAATATGTATTTTTTAAAAGTACCTCATGGATGGCTGTCTTTTTAGGGGGGTTCCTGAGTTTGTTCTCGCATGTCTTCCCTCCATAACTTTCTTTTTTTTTTTTTTAATATATTTTATTGATTTTTTACAGAGAGGAAGGGAGAGAGATAGAGAGCCAGAAATCATCAATGAGAGAGAAACATCGATCTGCTGCCTCCTGCACATCCCCGGAGGCAGCATCCCCCACTGGGGAAATGCCCGCAACCCAGGTACATGCCCTTGACCGGAATTGAACCTGGGACCTTTCAGTCCGCAGGCCGACGCTCTATCCACTGAGCCAAACCGGTTTCGGCCCCTCCATAACTTTCATCCTGAATGCACTTGACTTATTAACACCATCTTACTATTACATGACTGTGCTAAGGCTCCACCTCTGGGGAACGTGACGGGGGAGGAATCGCTCTTCCTGCTTCTCCCCACCCCAGACACGTTCCTGCTCCCAGAAGGCTACTCCCTCAGGACCTACCATCTTTCCAGCCCCCTCACTCTTCTTATTTCTTCTGGCCTTGGCTGCTGCTGTTCCATTGTGGGGGAGGCAGAGAGGTGCTCCTTTGTATGTCACTCCGCACAAAGACCCATTCCCCTTGTGAAGTTCAGTGATGAAATTCATATGAATCACTTCACATTTGGATTTGAGGCACTGATTTTTTTGTATCTAATTTAGTGTGGACTGGATTGAGAGAAGTGCAGCCTGTTTGTTTATCCTCTTGGCTGACCTTCCCCTCCCTCCTTTCTGCGTTTGTTTATTCCTGACTCTACTACTATTGCAGGTTGCATTTACCAACCCGGTCTGCCTTGGTGTTGCCCCCAGAGGAGGCAGGGCGTGAGCCTGTGCCTGGCTGGGGGATGAAGAGGAGGCTCCGGGGCATTTGGGGAGAAGGGAATCCACGCGTGTAAAACACTTTGCTACAAACTCAGCCACAGAGACCCATTCAAACTCAGACACTAGCAACGGACTTAGACACACATTTTTTCAAGGACGATACCCTGGCGTATACTGAAACCATCAGGTACATGTGCCCCACCTTGGAACACAGGCCTAAATTATGGTGCTCAGAGTAAATTTGCGGAGGTGGATTCTCAGGCTTGAGTGGAACACAGGTCTGCTGGGGCCGTGAAGACCTTTTTGGCAGGGGGTTGGGATCTCACCTGCCTGCCTTCTGCATGAGTCCCCGAGCGTTCTCTTCAGTGGGGCAAACACAGTTAGAAGGCGCTGTGTTTTAACTTTTAAAATCACCCCACACTCCTATTAGCACTTGCATATCCTCCTCAAGTTTCTGTTTCTCCGCCTTTCAGCGGAGCTGGTTGCACTCTGCCCCGCCACACCCCGGGGCAAGACTCTGTAGTGCAGGCAAGTCAGCTGACTTGAGAGGTGACCCTGAGACTCTGAACAGTGTCCTCTGCTCCAAAGCAGCTTGTCAGCTGAGCTGAAGAGCCACAGGCAGCTTTTCTTTACTTGATATGTTTCCTAGTCCTTTTGATAAAAATGTTTATTTAAACACTTCTTAAAAATATGTTTGTATTGATTTTTAGAGAGAAAGGAAGGGAAAGAGAAGCATTGATGCGAGAAGCATCAATCAGCTGACTCCTGCACACCCCCTAGTGGGGACCGAGCCCACAACCTGGGCATGGGCATGTGCTCCGGCAGGGAATTGAGCCGGTGACCTTTGATGCGTGGAAAGGTGCTCAACCAACTGAACCACATCCACCAGGGCTAAAAATTTGTTTTACGTTTCTTGTATTGATGTATAACTTTTAGATCTTAAATGTACAGCTTGATGAATTTTTATGTAAGTATACACCACTCAGATCAAGATATTGTGCTGCTCAGTACAGTAGCTTCCAGCCACCGTATGGCTACCAGGCAATTGCAGTGTGGCTAGTTGGAACTGAGGTGTGCTGTAAGTGTAAAATACACTCTTGACAACTTAGTACAAAAGATAAAAGGAAGCATTCATTGATAATTTTAAAATAATGATTAAATATACATATATTGCCCTAAACGGTTTGGCTCAGTGGATAGAGCATTGGCCTGCGGACTGAAAGGCCCCAGGTTCGATTCCGGTCAAGGGCATGTACCTTGGTTGCGGGCACATCCCCAGTAGGAGGTGTGCAGGAGGCAGCTGATTGATGTTTCTAACTCTATCTCTCTCCCTTCCTCTCTGTAAAATATCAATAAAAAATATATATATAAAATAAATAAATAAATAAATATACATATATTTTGGGTTTATTGCATTCAATGAAAACATATCATTAAACTTAATTTCATCTGTTTCTCTTTAGGTTTTTAAATGGCTACTAGGAAATTTTAAATGACATGTGCAGCTTGCATTATGTTTCTTTTGGACAGTGCTGGTATAGAGCATTCCCAGCACCCTGAAGGCTCTCTCATGTTCCTTTTCTATCAGTACCATCCCTAAAGGTGACCCCTATTCTGATCTCTGTCATCCTAGGCTTGTTGTGGGCGGTGGGAATAGCACCAGGTGTTAGACCGGTGGGGTCAATTCGGACCTGGGTTCGGCAACCTTGGTACTTGAGTTCTGCGTAGGAAAGAATTCAGAACCAAGACTCAAACTATAAGAGAACATTTATTTGGAAAATCACAAAGGTAGAGTAATTTTTAGAAGCAATGGGCTGAGGAAACAAGTTGTAGAGGCAAAAGGAGGGCCCGTAGAGCTTGGGAGTGAGGAAGGTAATGGTTATGTGCCAGGTGGAGAAGGCGGGGAAGGGAAAGGCACTGGCATGTGCTGGGTCTTAAGGGGTTTAAGGGTGGAGATTTTAGGGGAGGTCCTAGGGGAAGATCTCAATAGACTATTCAGCAGCTTCCTGGGTGTGTCGTTTCAGAGTCCGATCTCCACTGATTGATTGGTCGGTGACAGGGCAGAGGGCCAGGGCAAGGGTCATTATTCAATGCAGTTGGTCCTGAGGTCAGCCTTGGCATTGCTTGTCTGGTTTTGCTGCTTTTCTGGGCCTGGAGCGGAAATACAACTGAGGCCTAGATGTTATCTCTAGGGAGGAAAAGTCATCCATATCCTAGGGGAGGAAAGGTCACCCTGGGGTGAGGGCCCGCCCTACAGTTGTCCCTGGCTAGGCACCTGCGGCGTTCTGCCCTGGCGGCCTTTTGTACCTGGCCCATCGTCCTTCTTCTGCTCACGTCTGTCTGACTGCCTACCACAGTTCACTGGGCCTGTTTATGACCTTTATGTAGATGGAATAATATAGTATGTGCTTTTTTTGTATTAGACTTTTTTCCATTCAATGTTAAACCTGTGAAATTTATCCATATTATAGCATGTTGTAGTCATTTGTTCTTTTTCACTGCTCTGTGATCTTCTGTGGTAACAATTTATTTTCCCCATTCTGTTGCTGATGAACACTGGTGTTTTTCCAGTGTTGGACTCTTGTTAGTAAGGCAATAATGAATGCTTTCGTACGTGTATTTTGGTGTATGTACATAAACACTCATTTCTATTGGTATACACTCAGGAAAGGAACTGGGTATATGCCATGACCCTGGGCCATGGGATAGAGTATGTTTTTCTTTGGTAATATTGCCCACCCTGTTTCCCAAAGCAGTTGTAACAATTTACATCCTTTCTGCCATAGATGAGGTCCCAGTGGCTCCATATTCTTACCAGCGCTTTGTATCATAGTCTGTTTTATTTCAGCCATCTAGCAGAGAGGCAGTCACGTTTTGAATTGAAAATAATTCTTACCATTGTTTTCTCTTTACAAGGTAACAGATACCCACCTAGCTGATGTGTAGAACATACATATAGACAAAATGAAGAAAAAAAATACCCATAATCTCAAGTCAGCTACTGTTAGTGTTTGATATATATGTATATCCATCCATATATTTATCAGTGTGCATACGAATGGTATTATACATACTACAATAAATTTTTTCTAAATAATTTACCATCACCATCTTTTCATATCTGTGAGTATTTATCTACAGCATAGTTTTTTCAAAGCTAAATAATGTTCCATTCTATGGATATGCCATCATTTAATCAAACCCCTTACTCTTAGGTATTCACTAGAAGTTATTAAGTCCAGTCAACACTCAAGGGGAGGGGATTAGATCCCACCTTTTAAAGGGAAGTGTCATGTATTATGCACATATTTTAAAACAACAACCCAGCCTCCTTTTTCCCAGTCTGCACCTCTATAAAATATTACTGGGAATGAAGAGGACTATTAGCCATTAAGTTGTTGTGATAACTGATTAGCCATTTGGAAAGAATAACAAAACCACAGAAACCTAGATCCCTACCTCACATTGTACACCAACATAAACTCCATATGGTTTAATATTTGAGTGTACAAAGGTATTAGAAGAAAATTCAGATGAAATTGAAGTAGAATAGATATGGGGTCAGCCGTTCATCTTTTTTTTTCAGTTTCCAAGTAATTTTATTCAGAATTTTGAGTTTGTTTCCTAAATTAATGAACACTATACAAAAAATGTAAAAATAGCTACCATTTTTCTCCCTGTTCCTCCCCACACTTGGGTACAATCCCCTGCGCCACCTAACTCAGGGGTTCTCCCTCCAGATTTGGTCTGGTAAATGAGGTTGAGTGACATTATGGCCCCTTGGATCATTTTCAGAGGAAGTTGGCTGGAGCAGGGAGAGCCTGTGGAGTTTGGGGGTTTACTAAGTCAAGGAAGTAGATCAGTGTTTTTAAGAGAAGAGATGGTGCTGAGTCTACCCCAAAGAAAAGAATATCTAAAATGTTCACTGTTCCTTCTTTGCCTCAAAAAGTGACATTTAGTCAAAGGAAAAGACAAAAGAAATAAAATGACAAGATGTCTATCCCTTGGCTCCCTCCCCTACTCCCTCCTGCTCCTCCTCAGTCCCCCAACGTCTGAACCCTGGCTGGAGTGAGGAGGCAGGGCAGCCCCTCTCAGGAGGCCAGCAACTCTGAGGGGCATCTCCTCAATGGAGGTGTAATAGAAGGTCTCGATGTCTCGAAGAGTCCTCTCGTCTTCTTCTGTCACCATATTAATAGCCGCACCCTTACAGCCAAAACGTCCACCCCTGACCGATTCTATGGACATAGTTTTCCCTGTTGGTGGGTAGGTCATAGTTGATGACGAAAGAAACCTGCTGCACATCAATGCCTCTGGCCAGCAGGTCAGTGGTGGTAAATACTCTGCTAGAGCCGGAGCGGAACTCTCTCATAATCACGTCTCGTTCCTCTGGTCCCTATCTCCCTGCATGGCAGACGGTGAAGTCTCGGGCGAGCATCGCCCCTGGGTGTTGCTGTTGAGCTTTTGGAATGTGTCATAGATCTGGTCCTAGAATCCACGGTTTAACGTTTTATCAGCTTCATCCAGGACAAACATCTTGATGTATTTGGGAGACGGGTATCTGCGGTTAAGCGGGTAAGCGTATCAAACACAGCCTGAAACATTGTTGCTTTCAGAGCTCAGAGCTGGGCCACGGCAGGTGGGGAACCTTGGCTTCCTCCTTCACTGAAGCAAGCAAACCTCCTGCTCGCTTCAGCTGCGTGGCTGCTGGCCGCCATCTTGGTTGGCAGTTAATTTGCATATCACCTTGATTAGCCAATGGGAAGCATAACAGAGGTACGGTTAATTACCCTATTTGTCTATTATTAGATAGGCTGATGATATTCTCTAGTAGAAAAGAATATTGAATCATGACATCAAAGCTTAAGCAACACAAAGGAAATAATTGATAGATATGATCACATGAAAATTAAAAACTTCAGAAGAGAAAAACAAGTCAATAGATGAAAGCTGGCCCTAGTTGGTTTGGCTCAGTGGATAGAGCATCAGCCTACGAACTGAAGGGTCCCGGGTTCGATTCCAGTCAAGGATACATGCCCAGGTTGTGGGCTCAATCCCCATCAGGAGGCAGCCAATCAATGATTCTCTCTCATTGATGTTTCTACCTCTCCCTCTCCCTTCCTCTCTGAAATCAATAAAAAAATATTTTTTAAAAAGCTGAAAGCTGGAGAGAAATATTTATAATTTATAAGACAGACAAGAACTAAACTCGTTTCAAATGCCCTTTCAATTGAATGCAAAATAATAATAATAATAATAATAATAGCCCTAGCCAGCTGGTTTGGCTTGGTAGATAGAGCGTTGGCCTTCGGACTGAAGGGTCCCAGGTTCGATTCCGGCCAAGGGCACATGCCCGGGTTTCGGGCTTGATCCCCAGTAGGGGGTGTGCAGGAGGCAGCCAATCAATGATTCTCTTTTATCATTGATGTTTCTATCTCTCCCTCTTTCTTCCTCTCTGAAATCAATAAAGAAATATATATATTTTTTAAAATAGGCTCTTAAACACGTTCCAGGAGTATGTGTCCTCTCCTGGGTAACTGGATTGTAAATGGGCAAGAAGAGGATTGTGTCTGAAATGTCTTTGTACTGCCCACAGAACATTACACATTGTCAGTACTCAGATCGAATCTGTTGATTTCAGCTCTTTATTTCAGTTCCAAAAATGTCTGCACCTTTTTCTGTCCCGCCCCCTTAAGAATTCTCTCTCACTCAGAAACCTCATTAAGATGCTTCCTGTGCAGTGTGTGACTCACAGCTTGTTATGGCCCAAACAGTGCTGATTTCAGCAAGAATCCTCCCCAGGGCGCAGAGCGGGATCCTGCAGTGCCCAAGGAAGTGAGTCAAAACTGGAGTATTTGCATCTGTACGGCACCTCCTTCTGTGCCCTTACTATGCATCTGGAACTGTATTTTTTAAATCAAAGTTTGTGCAGACAAGAAGCCTGGTCAAGAAGAAAGGGCATGGGCTGGGAGATCTGGATTTAGTGCCAGCCTGCCTCTTTAAAAAAATTTTTTTTAATTGATTTCAGAAAGGAAGGGAGAGGACAAGAGAGAGATAGAAACACCCTTGGGAGAGAAACATCAATCAGCTGCCTCCTACAGGCCTCCAGCCTGCAACCCGGGCATGTGCCCTGATCGGGAATAGAACCAGTGACCTCTTGGTTCCTGGGTCGATGCCCAACCATTGAGCCACGCCTGTCTGGGCCAGCCCTGCTCTTATCTACATGACCAGATAGGCCCTGCAACCTCTGGGTCTCAGTTGCTCCCTCTGTAAAATGAGTGGGGGGACCAGGTGGTCCCACACGCTCCTTCTGCTCTGACATCTGAGGATTCAGCTCATTTTCTTCTTTTTAATGTGTAGGTTCTAATAGCTGTTTGTTTAACCTTCTTGGGGAGGTTTGAAAGTCCCTTGAGAGCCCTTCTCAAATTTTAGAAGCCACTGAAAGTAAAATAGAAAATGCTTTCAATTACTGAAGTTGTTTCTCCATTTTCTGAGAAAGATTCAGTTCCACTCATTTAGAAAAATTAAAATTGCACACAGTGAAATGACGAAGGAGGCAGTCATCAGGTCAGGCGTGGGCCTGCCCGGCCTCCACGTGTGCTGCAGTGATGCGTGTGGCCTTACAGTGTGTGACACGCCTGTTGGTTTCCCAGGGACTCGGTATCTTCTGTTACCCCAGGAAACTGTCCAGAGCAGGGCTGGCTCCAGACACAGACAGAGAAAGCTATGGGGTCTTTTTCAGGTCCCTCTTGCCCCACTGTAGCCTTCTATGTGTCTGCCATGATGATGGAAATCTCAAACGCTAGAGCTTTCCCTTTGTGTGAGTTTTTTAAAAAATATTTTTATTGATTTCAGAGAAGGGAGAGAGAGAGATAGAAACATCAACGATGAGAGAGAATCATAGATTGGCTGCTTCTTGCACGTACCCCACTGGAGATGGAGCCCACAACCCAGGCATGTGCCCTGACTGGGAATCGAACCGTGACCTCCTGGTTCATAGGTTGACACTCAGCCACTGAGCCACACTAGCCCAGCCACTGAGCCACACTAGCCCAGCCACTGAGCCACACCAGCCAGGCTAGAACTTCCCCTTTGAAATATGATTATGTTCCGTTGCCTAGCCTGTCCCTCCCACCCCCTGGCCTTGTACATCCATTCCCTTCTTCTGTGGGAGCCAGTGTGGACCCACCTTTGGACTTCGTTTTCCTGAACATGTGATTGACCCAGGAATGGGCATGACATACCTGATGCTGGGACAGAGAAGGTTCCTGTCCCTAGACCTAAGCCACTAAGCTGGGAGGATGTCAGTCTGAGCTGCTGGTAGCCATATTCTTGCACTTGGAAAGAACCTGATGTTAAATGAGGCCCAGCAGAGGCTACAGAGATGAGAGATGGAGAGAGTATCGTGGAAAGAGGGCACCGAAGAAAAGAAACAAGAGGGAAATTCGGAAAGGTGGGGGTGGTGAGTGTGAGAGGGCAAGAGATTCACCTTGAAGCCTTGGTTCCCATAATCTCCCCCTTACATCTGTAAACTACCCCACTATCTTCTCAGCTACGTAAGTAAATAACTCCTCTTTTTCTTCAGACAGTTAGAATTTGAAAGTGTCCTGAATAATGTATTAGTGTATCTCCGGGAAGCGCTTCTTAAATTGTGAACATGTTGTCCAGAGGGATGACACATGAAGCCAGATTAGCTGTGAATGGTACAGAGAACAGATACATTTTGAGGAGATAAAGCAAGGGTATTGCTAGAGAAAGGAGATATTGCTAGAAAAGGGCAGAACCCTGGTGCATTGCTGGTGGGGATGTGAGATGGCGCAGACACTGTGGAAAACAATTTGACACCTCCTCAAAAAATTGAACAGATGCCTTATGACCCAGCAATTCCACTCCTAGGTGGAATTGAAACCTTAGAGAACTGAAAACATAGGTCCACACAAAACCCATACACAAATGGTGATGGCAGTATTCTTCATAATAGCGAAAAAAGGGGAGCAACCCCATTTCCGTTAACTGATGAATGAGTCAGCAAAATACGGTGTATCCATGCGATGGAATATTACTCAACAATAGAAAGGAGTGCAATTCTCATTCATGCTACAACATGGATGAACTCTGAAAATATGATGCTAAATGGCAGTCACAAAAGGCAACAAATTGCATGATTCTGTTTATGTGAAACACCCATAAAAGGCAAACAGAAGTAGATTAATGGGCTGGGGGAAAGTGACTTGTATACATTAAAGCATGGATTACATCTGAATTTTTTTTAAAAAAGATTACTCTCATTGTCTGGTCATTCCCATCTTTATCTTGTACCATCCAGAGTACATTTTGACTCTGGTTCTCCCACAGGCATCCCTCCTCTAGCCCTGAACCCTCCACAACATCTAGAGCATGGGCACTGCCTGGTATGGATAGGAGCTGGGGCTGACCTCCCTCTCCAAGGAACGAGACCCTTTTTTGCTTGCTCAGTTATTTTTCTGGAGCAAAGGACCAGTCTTAGCAACTCAAAGGGGATAGGCAGCAATGGACTGAAACTAAGTCACAATTTTGTTTGAATTTCCTTGTCAAGGGCAGAAATATTCCGTTTCATGCATAGTCCCAATTCTCTGCACTGGGAGCAGATTTCCAGGAAGCAATTATGTAGAGCAAATGTAATGGGTAACAGGGGGTGCCTTGTGAATTATTCATAATCTGATAATGATTTTAACCCATTTTTAACATGATTTGCTATTGGTGTTAGCTTCTGGAAAGTTCCCAAAGTAAGCAACAGAGGCTTCCTTTAGTTATGCTTATATAACCATAAACCTCCTGCCTTTCCCCAAGCCACCTGAATAATTAAAATCAAAAGAGGCCCGGGATCCCATTTCCTCCCCAAGTCTACAAAGCAAAGGAAAATGCTGCCTCACAGACTTCATCTCCCTCGCCCATCACTCCTCCGTCTTCTCAGGGAGGTGGTGTGGCAAAACGCCCAGCAGAGGGCCTGCTCCCTGGGCCAGGCTCCAAGAAGACAGGCAATTCTTAATTGTTTTTTATTGTTTCAGTGAATGAATGAACGAATGAACGAATGAAAGAAACGAATGCATGGTGGAAAGAATGAGATAGTTGTAGTATAGAAGGCTTGGGCTAAGGACCTTTGCTACTTCCCAGCTGTCTGATTTGGGCAAGTGTCTTACTCTCAGTTTTTAAAAAAATCTGGCAAGTGGAGAAAATAGTACCTGCTTTGCTGGGTTATTGGAAGAATTTGAGAACAGAATAAGTGTTCAATAAGCAATAGCTGTTACACAATCTTTCGTTCTAGTAGCCGCTTTATAATTTTCTTAAATCTGGTAAACTATGAGGGAGTCAGCTAAAGCTCTCTGAGGAGCCAAAGGTTCCCCACCCTGGCTGTGTGTCAGAAGAAGGTGGGGACTTTTTCAGATTCTACCACTGGAGATTCTGTTTCAGTAGGAATGGGGTGGGGCTAGAACATACCTTTTTTAGTTTTGTATTTTTTTAACTTAGGTAAAATTTATGTACAATGCAATGCGCAGATCTTCAGAATATCATTGGGTGATTTTTTAAAAATTAAATTCTTTATTGTTTAAAGCATTACATAGGTATCCTTTTTCCCCCATTGACCTCTCCCCGGCCACTCCCACCCCCCAGCACATGCCCTTTTCCCCCTACTGTCTATGTCCATTGGTTTTGCTTCTATGCGTGCATATAAGTCCTTTGGTTGATCTCTTATCCATCTTCCTACCTTCCCCTGCCTTCCCTCTGAGGTTTGACACTCTGATACAGGTGCAGGCCTAGGGTAGTTTGGGATGAGGCCTTCAGTAGACCATGTGGAATTCTGAGATGCTGAGGGAAGAGCAGTGGGTGGGAAATTGGGGTCAGAATTGGGTCTGGAAGTTGATGGAAGAGAAAAAGTCAAAACACAACCATTTTGTTTC
The DNA here is from genome assembly GCF_964212035.1 of Myotis nattereri. Lineage (NCBI taxonomy): Eukaryota > Metazoa > Chordata > Mammalia > Chiroptera > Vespertilionidae > Myotis > Myotis nattereri. Next base: position 83,202,415 of record NC_138080.1, read on the forward strand.
AAGCTTCATGCTGGCTGTTGGCTCAGGAAATATATATATATTTATCTGAAATTGCTTTACCTCTTGGGATTATTAGAATTCCACAGTAGAAGTGAAGAAATATTTGGGAGCCGAAGTGATGCTCTAACCCACTGTTTCCCAAAGGGTGGTATGTATGGTACTCAGGATGGTCTCAGGAGTTTTACAGATGAGTATGATTACAAATAACTATTTGTTTTAACGAATAGCAGAGAAACAAACCTAGCACATTATTATGTGATTCCGTGGATATATTGCTTAGCATAAAGCCAAGTTGAAAAGGCAATTCAATAAAAAAAAAACACACACAAACATTATATAACAGTACAGGTATGACAAAACATATGGTAGAGATGAGTGATGGGTTAGGAAACTACCCCTGTCAAACAATATAGCTAACAGATAAGAAGAGCAAGGTTCTGAGATGTGAGGGATTTGCTCAGAGTTGGACTTCATCAGAGCTAGGACTAGATCCCCAAAGCTACCTGGTTCCTGGCCCATTCTCATGCCCCTAGACCAGTTAATTCCCTCTTATAAGAAGGGGAAGGGATCTCACCAACCATGTAGCCCAGTCCCTAGATCCAAAGTCAAATTATTTGCAGAAGCAGCCTGCAGTTTGCTCATAACCACAAGGTCAGAAGGAGTCCATTAATAAGTCCAGACTCCAGGAACCCTGAGTTAATGAGAAGGAACCAGACTCCTCAGGAATGAGCACCGAGATTTTGGTAATTCTCATATGAAATCGTTGGGGAAAAGAGGACAGAGCAGAATGGGCAGTTTGTCTCTCCCACCACTGCCTGCCATCCCTCCCTAAAGTTAAAAACGGCCTTGACAACAAGACTTGAGAACTGTGCATGAGTGTCCTTGTGGGCAGTCTGCCCCCAAACAGGTTTGTCAAGGCCACAAAGAGAGCTCTGATTGTTCACAGAAATAGCTGCAGGCAGCTGGAAACATGTAAGGGCACAGCTCTCCAGAGGCCTTCACCTCGAATCTTCACCAACCCAATAGCTAGGTTTAGAAGAAATCTCTCGGTTAGAATTCTAGCATTTGCTAATCCCCACAGCACTGAGAGTGAAAAGGGCAGACATTGGACATGCAGGCACGAACTTGAACTTTTTCAGCTGGAAAATATAACTGACAGTGGGAGGGAGGGGTCCTGCTACTCTTTCTCTTCTCTGAAATAGATTTTGTGTTCCTTGCTGAGGCATCCCTGACCTCTACAGTTGGATAGCTGTTCTTTCTTCCTCTGTACCACCCCCAAAGTGTTGGGTTAGTGTATGACTTGCTGAGTCTACCCTTCAAAGGAAGTCCAAGGGATCCGAGCATGCAACCCCGTCTAACCTCAAAGGGGATGTACCATGTGTATGTTTCCCAGTCACCCCTGCAAGAGCTCAGCATTGAGGTGACAGCACTTTATCCTGCAGCCAAATCTGATAAAATGCATGACCCCATCCACTCCCACCTCCTGCCCTTGCTCTGCGTGGTGTAAAGGGGAGCCCTGAGTATTTGATAGTGGATAAGTTAGACCAGTAACTTCAGTTCCAAAGCTCCTGTCCTTTGTAGGCTCGGATATAAGAGTCTTTGGCTTAGCAAAGCATCTAAGTGTGTTTTTAGGCCAGGGTAGGTTCAGGAATTTGATTCGAGTGCAAGCGAAAAGCGGAATAGCTCTACATGGGAAATAAACAGGAATTTCAAGGTGCCTGCTGCCAGTACTGGGGGAGCGGTCAAGGAGAGAAGGAAACGATGTGATATCAGTCTGAGCACTAAGGATAGAAGACAGTGAGAATCGATTCTATGGATGGAGTTCAAGTTAGTTCTGAGCGACAAGGTGTTCCCTATCTGTCACCCCCAAGCCTTCAGAAAAACCTGCTGTACATAACAGCTAGTGGTGGTGGTGACTTGAGGGCATGCATAGAGTGGGTAGAAGCCCCCAGAACAGAAGGTGACCTTAAGAATTGGGAATAAACTGGGGCACTGGCACAAAGCTGCCTCTCAGGCACAGAATGGAGACCATGAAAGTGGGGAAGTAGGAGTAGGGGTCGGGGGAGGGGGAGGGACTGAGGGGCACACACCTGGATGGGTCTCACTCACCTTCCCAACCTTAGGGAGCTAACTGATAGGGAGCCTTTTTGTTAGAACTCTGACCCATCCTTGGCCGTCTCTCATTAGCCCAGCCCAGGTCCTGGGGACCTCTGATCAGGGCCAACTCGTCTCTTCCCTTGGAGTTTTGGTCTTGGAATGGAGGAATGCTTGAGGTCAGGCTGCCTTCCATGACCGAGGCTGTGGAAAGTAAAGCTTATAGAGTCTGTCAGCAGCCACACTTTCTATTTGGTAGGGAAAGCCACAACTAGGAGAGGGAATTTGGTGGCCTGAGGAGATGGTGAGGGTGTCCTGATGACTTCCAGGCCTCAGGCCCCCAGCAGCAGCATTGCCTAAAGACCCCTCTTCCCTAAGTTTGGTCTCTGCCCTTTGCATCTGAGAGTGCCCCCTGGACACCATGCACCGTCTCCTCATCCCCGTCATCTGTATACCCCTCGTTCTGGAGGTGGGGAGCTTAGACGAGGCCAGAGGGAAAGGCCATCCCGAGGATTAAAGCTTCTTAGCTCCTGTATCTTCACACTTACCACTACCAAAATTATATATATTTGTTTGCTGATCTGTTTACCCTTCTTCCCCAGGAAAATGCAAAGTTCCACTCTCTTATTTACTGTGGTAACCCTAGAGCCTGCGACATAGCAGGTGCTCATGAATCAGTGAATGAATAAATGTATGAACGAAAAAATCAGGCTTGAAATTAGGGCGCTGTAGACCCCCTACAAGGTCACAATTGCAGCAGAAAGATCACAGTGCCAAATACTAATCCCAGGACGCTTGAAATTTTTGTGTCCAAGCTATCTGCCGACCAGGGTGCGAAAGTATACTGGGGGCAAGCCTGGATACACAACCAGTGCTTCAGAAACCACAGATAAAGAGCAAGGGGCCCTGGTGGGACAAATGGGCTGTTGGGAGGAGAAGTTCAATGCAGATTACCAAGGTTTCAGGCAGGACCAGGGAACGGAAAAGCAGCTGTAATTAGAAAGCCTAGGCAATCAAAGCTGCCCGGAGGTCAGAAGGGCTGGGTTGGCAAGCTGGGGCAGGAAACGGACCCAGAGGCCCTTCGGTCTGGGCTGACATAATTGGACAGAGAGCAGCAGTCAGTTGCCATGGCAGCAGCCAATCCAAGCAGCCGCTTACGCAGCAAGAAGTCAAGGTTTCTAAAGAAGGGGCTATAAAAGAGATGCCTTTGTTCCTTCACTGAGGGAGCTGCTGTCAGATCCCTGTGGAGATGATGCGACGTGGGGCCAGAGCCAACTGCTGGCCACCATGACCCGGAAAGGACCACATGAGGACCAAGGGGCTGGCTGGGCCGGGGAAGTTACAGGTGCCATTCCCTGTAGCTGTTTGTGCCTCCCAATGTAGAGCGGTGGCCATGGCATGGGTGTCCAAGTCTGAGGGTGCAGTGTCCAAATGGCAGCGGGCCTCTGAGCCACTCTGTGACCCCAGGAACGATGAGCCTGTGTCCTTACATGTACGGAGGGACCATGAAGACATTTCCCCCAGGCAGCTGAAAGGATTGTGAGAAGTGATACATGCCACACACTCACTTAGTGAGTGCTAGATGCTATTGTCATTGTTTTGACAAATAACACAACTGTTTCATAGCTGCTTCCTCAAAGGGTTCAGCTTCTGGGGAGGAAAGCCATGTTTTGCTAAATTTAGGGGGACCAAAAAGACAGCCAACAGAGGCTAAAAAACTCCAGGAGCTGACCAGTTAGATTAATAACGCGGCGTTCAGAGAGAAAACATTTGTAAGGCAGTCTTGAGAGCTGGAAGCCATCAGAGAACCTTCTCCTTTGTTCTTCTGGCCAATCTGTGGGCCTGGACAGGATACAAAGATGAGGCCACCAGCTCCTCTCCTTCCACAGCAGGAGAGAGAAAACAATGGAGAAGACTGAAGGGAGTGCTGCTCCCTCAGATGTTCAGTGAGGGGAGGCGGAGCAGGGGAGGGCGCTCTGCTCAGAGAGAGCAGACAGGCCCGAGGCAGACAGAGCAAGGACACAGCTATGGGCCAACCCCCCTCCCCTCCTGCCCTCTGCCCTCCCAGAAGTGCTGGGAGATACAGACATCCCTATTTGGACTCTGGCGCAGTCCTTTGTTGCTATGGCAACTCGGTGGGCTCTCTGGCGGGAGGAAGAAGGCAGTGGCTGCGTGGAATTCAGCGTTGGAAGCAGCAGCTCTGTCCCTTTGCTGTGGTGCTCATGGCATTTCTGAGTGATGAGGAGACGTTCCCTCTGCCATCTCAGGAGGCCAAGGGGACCTCAGGGCTGTCACTCCTGGCTCCCTCTACTCCTGTCTCACCATGAGGACCAGGCTCCTCTATGGACAGGTAGCTTCCTTGGGACCCTCCCTTGGAGCATCTCCTTCGATCACAAGTTGCCCTGGGCATTTCCTCTTCATTTTCCTCGTTGATGTAGTCATGTGTTCGTTCATTCATTTAACAAGTGTATACTGTGTACTTACTGTGCAAGGTTCTAGGGCCAGAACAGGGAATAAGACGGACAAAGCGCCTGCAGGCACAGAGCTCGCTGCTTTGTGGGGCGCACACGGTACACATGTGAATAGAAACTCGGAAGGCAATCAGCAGGGTGGTATCATCCAGGGAAATTGGCGGCGGTGGGCCGCTTAGAGTGAGTGGCAGGGAAGTCTTTCTGCACGGAGACTGGCCAGCTGAGAAGCAGCCGTGGAGTTGCTTCGGGAGTGAGGACTGTTCCAGGGAAGAGCCAGTGCAAAGGCTCACACGGGTGGGGCCTGGCGGTTAGAGGAGGAGAACGGAGGTGAGTTGTGAGGGCAGAGAGGAGGGAGCTGCAGAAGCAGCAGGGATCAGACAGAACCCCTCGGCCTTGTCGTGGAGCCTGCATGCTACTCTGAAGGCAACCGGAAGCACCGACAGGTTTTAAGCAGGAGAGGGAAGTGACCTGGCATGTTTTTGCATGACTCTGCTGGTCTGGTGGACGATGGGCTGTAGGGAAGTGAGAGTGGAGGCAGGGGGACCAGCGAGGAGACTGGTACAGTGCCCAGGTAGGAGCTGATGGTGGCATGGCCTGGCCTGGGACATGGGGATGGAGGTAGAGAATTTGCAGGTAAACCCCAAAGGGCTGGCTGGGGGCTGTGGGTGGGAGAAAAGTGAAAGGATGACTCCTAAGTGTCCGAGGGTGCGAAGGGGAGCAACTGCACGGAATCTCAGCTCTGCGGCCTGGGTGGAGCTTATTTACGTTGTTCCAGAGCCTCTTTCATGGCCATCGTGACACCGCTGAGGTCTAAAGCATTTTGTAAGCAACACTTCTGAGGAGTTAAGCTAAAAGGAAGCTTTCTTACAACACACTCATGTGGAAGAAAATAATCATTTTAAAAACCAGTTGCTAAGTGTCCTAGGGTGGTGGTGGAACTCACTTAGGGCAGTAGCTGTTCTTTTGAGAGGTGCACACCTTGCAGGGTCTTTCCCAGCATGAACAATATCCTCTTGCACATGATAGGAACTAACATATCGGGTACTTTAAACACATTCTAAGGTAACCCCTTCTACATATTAAGAAACTGGAGCTCAGAGAAGCTAAGTAACTTGCCAAAGATCACACAGGAAACATGTGGCAGAGCCTGGATCTGAACATATGAAGCCTGTTAACCCCTCTGCAAAACCAAGAGAGTTCAATAGCTGGCACAAATAAGAATAAATAATAGAAGCTGTCTCCTGGACAGTGGAATTGGGAAAGGTTTGGGGAGATGGCAGAAGGCCCTGGGAGAGAGGAGGTGACCTGGCAAGTTACCATGAGAAGCTCAGCCAGTGGCCCCTGCCAGGATACAGTGATCAAGGAGTTTTCAGAAGAGTGCTGCCTGGGACTTGTAATCTGTTTCTCGTTCCACACTGCGCTACAACCCCTCTCCTTTACCCACAACCCTCAGTAAAATCGTTGGTGTTTGGGAAACTGAAGAAGGAATAGCGGCGGCAATGATGAGCACGTCCCAGAGGTGAGAACAGAGGCCGATAGCACATTCAAGAACAGGACAGGGCCTGGCCGGCGTAGCTCAGTGGTTGAGTGTCAACCTGTGAACTTGGTTCCTTGTGTGGGGCGTGCAGGAGGCAGCTGATCAATGATTCTCTCTCATCATTGATGTTTCTATCTCTCTTTCCCTCCCGTTCTCTCTGAGATCAATAAGGAGGGCAGCCTCCCTCCTGAAGTCTTAGAGCAAATATTCATTATGTCTGCATCACTCCATCTGAAGTCCTGCCTCCCTTCCTCCCATGTTTCCATATTGCTTTATTCATCCAGAGAGGAGGAGAGAGGAGCAAGGAGGGGGCTGCTCTCCCCCTGTATGTTGGCTGTCCTCTGCCCCTGATCCTGATGACAGTGCAAGTGGTGCTTTTTTATTTTTTTAGCGTTTGCGTTGTCCTGTGGGTTTGCATGCCTCTTTGTGCTTGGGTGAGCCCTACATCAGTTTCGAGTCACAGTCTGCATGGATAAAACAGCAATCTTGTACAACTCACAGTGTCACTGCCTAGTGGAGACCCGGAGCTTTCTTTTTGGAGGATAAATGAAGTATCTTCAAATTTTAAATGTGCATACCCTTTACTTGCAACATTACTCTTCTCTATCTTAGAGAAATTATTTCTCCTGTGCAGAGTTTTCAGATATAGCACTGAGTGTAAGAACAAAAAATTAGGAACAACTTAAATGTCCATCAAGAGGAAATCTATATATATAAAAGCCTAAGTGACCATTACGACTGAACGAACAGAAAGCCGGTCACTATGACACGCACTGACCAGCAGGGGACAGACACTCAACACGGGAGCTGCCCCCTGCTGGTCAGTGTGCTCCCACAGTGGGAGCACTCAGCTGACAGACCCGTCCCAGCGGCCCACCAGCCCATCAGCAGCCACTCCCTCCCTCAGTAGTCCTGCAGGTCCAATCTCCAGAGAACAGGCCAGGCACCAACAGACTAGCACCGCGGGCACAATCCCCACAGCACCACAGGCCTCCTGGAAGTTGGCCTCAGACACTGCAGCCACTTCCCCTCCCTAGACGCTCCACAAGGAAGAAAGGATATAAAAGCGGTGGCCAGGTAGCTCCTGACAACTGGCGGGAACATCAGAGGGACGGATCCGGATCCCGAGCCAGCAAGGGTGCCCCACCACCTGCCCGGAGGGCTGATCACGTCCTGGCCCCCCCTCCCCTCAGCCTCATCAGGACCCCACCCATGCACAAATTCGTACACCCGGCCTCTAGTCCTTACATAAACAATGCCACATCCCTACAATAGCATCATAATGTGGTGGTTACAAAGAATGAGTAGATCTACACACCCTGCAATGGAAATAAGGCCAAGACAAAATGTTAAATGAGGGAAGAAAGCTGTGGAGTATATTGAATATGACCCTATGTAGGAAACAGAACAAAAACAACCTTCCCCACAAAAAAAAATAAATAAAGGCTCAAAACACACAAAATACCAAATTGGCCACAGTGGATAGTTCTGGGTAGAGTGGATGTGGGTTTGGGGAGTCAAATGGGCTTTTACTTCAACTGTATTGTTTGACCTTTTCCCCCCAGCGGGAATATATTTGTGTGTTTCCTGTGTCATTAAAAATGATTTAAAAGCTCTAAAAATAAGCGTGTCCCTGAGTGATGTGCAGAGGGAGGCTCAGGCTGATTGTCTGACCCCAGGTCAGCCCACCCTGCCCTGTTGGCGCCAGAGCTGCCCTTCTCCAGGTGATGCGCTCCACGGTCAGCCCAGCTCCCCAGCCCCAAGGTGCAGTTTAGCTGCAGCCACGTCTGTCACGCCCCTGAAAAATCAGGAGCATTCAGCCCCGTCACAGTTCCCGATCATCACGGGTAATGAGGCTGGGTCTCAAGATAAACCGGTGACTGAAAAAGCAAGGTGGGGGGTGGGGGAGGGAAGCAAGGCACAGGACATTGTGAAAAGAATTCCACTATTTGAATGAAAATGAACACTGTGACCATGCAGACTTATGTATGCATGTTTCCAGGACCTAGTAACAGTGATTGCTCCTGGAGAGAGCAACATGGTGGCTCGAAGATCGGGATAGGGTGAAGCCTTTATTATAGGCACTCCGTACCCTTGGAATTTTGAAATGTGTGTTGCATAATTTAAAATAAGTACTTTTTAAAAAATAAAAAATAAGATTAGGCCACCAAGGGAACTCTATTAGAAAGGGCGCTTTTCTAAATTCTAATAACATGGTTGGGGGACTTTCCCTTGATTTAGGGATCTAGGCACCACTGCTATGATATTGACACGTAGGCTTAGGTGATGACTCAGTTTCTCCTAAGGCACCTCGGAAGGCCCTTTCGGTGATCCAGAAGTCATCCTGATGCTGCCACAGAGCACCTCTGCAGGCATCTCGTCCCTTAGTTTCCTTTTGGGGGTTTTAGGATAATAAAACACTCATTTATTATTATTCTGTCCTGTAGTTGGCTGATACCACGGGATGAAGTTTCCAGAAAATAGCTGAGAAAGCTTCCTGTTGTTGCCTCCCCAGGAAACATAAATGTACACAGCCACTCCAATTCCTTTGTGGAGCGAGGCAGAACCTACATAAATGTAAAGGAATAAATAAATACGCCCTCTGTGGAGCAGGTGGAGCCTGTACTAATGTCACGGGCCAGTTTAAATACTGTAGCCCTCCTTTGTGAGAGTGTATGCGCACACACCCACACCTTTTCTCACAAGCAAGTGCTCACAACAATGGGAAGCTATTGAAGGTTTTAAGCAAAGGAGTGACCCAATCAGATTTGAATTATTATCTTTTAAAAATATATTTTTATTTTTTTAGAGAGAGAGGAAGGGAGAGGGATAGAGAGATATAAACATTGATGAGAGAGAAACATCATCGATGTGCTGCCTCCTGCACGCCCCCTACTGGGGATCAAGCCAGCAACCCAGGCATGTTTCCTGTCCAGGAATCAAACCAGTGACCTCCTGGTTCATGGGTCAATACTCAACCACTGAGCCACACCAGCCGGGCAGATTTGCATTATTCAAAGATCTCTGCCTACAGTGTGGAAAATGGAAGGGATCACGGTGAAGCCAGAGTGGGAGGGGAGGCAGCCACTGTGGTTCAGGCTAGAAGTGATGGTGGTGATGTGCGGGATGGGCTTGGTGGGACGATAGACATGCTTTGTGATTTGTAAATTCCTTACGTAGGGACTCATTGTGACCAGCCTGTGTCAGCCTTTGTAACTCCACCCGGGCTCCAGGCAGGGAGAGCTGGCAGGCTCTCCTTGGACATAGCTGCGGAAAGAGGAGCCGAGGACAAGCTCAGGTTGCTACGGCTCATAAAGTGAGAAGGAAACTTGAGTCTGAGCAGGAGCCCTGAGCTGCTCCGGGTTGCAGGCCTCTAATGTGTCACTGACAAAGGGCTTGTGGAAATGATACGTAGCTGAAGGCAGTGTGAGGCAGAATTTCAGACAGAGAGGCAGCACTCCCCCCCTTCCTTGAGTTTATTTCAACGCTCTCTTCTTTGGAAGTCCCCGGTGTTAGGTGTTCAGGGCATGACGAGCTCTGATGGAGCTGCAGAGTTAGAGATGGGTAACACCCAAGTAAGAGGGTGGAGGCCTGGCTTCTGGCTCTTTCTTTTCTTTTTTTTAAATATATTTTCTGCCTCCTACACCCCCCCCACTGGGGATGTGCCCACAACCAAAGTACATGCCCTTGACCGAAATCAAACCTGGGACCCTTCAGTCCGCAGACTGACGCTCTATCCACTGAGCCAAACCGGTTGGGCGGTTTGCAGTGATGCGTTAGAGCCTGGCTTCTGGTTCTTGACTTCATCACACACCATCTGCCATGAACCTGGGGCTTAGCCCTTAACCTCTTTGGATCTCAGTTTCTGCGATCATCCCTCTTACGGAATTTAATATGAATAAATTATTACATGCTGTTCTTCTTGCAACACAGAAAGCCATCGTCTCATAATGCAGTGATGTTTCAGGCTATGCTCCAAGTGCCTCATGATGAGTGAGAAGGGTCCTATTTCAACAAGGACAGTTCCATTCTTTATTTAATTTTAAGATTTTTAAATTGATTTTTAGAGAGAAAGGAAGGGAGCAGGAGAGAGAGAGAGAGAAACATGGATCAGCTGCCTCCTGCACACCCCTGCACCAGGGATTGAGCCCAAAACCTGAGCATGTGCCCTGATGGGGAATCAAACCAGCAACCTTTCGGTGCATGGGATCATGCCCAGTTTCACAACCCCTAAGATGGAGCATTCCTCACTCTGCAATTCGGAGATATGGGACCTGAACGCAGGAATGGTGGAAAAATCAGCCACCACTTCTGAATCCTGGCCCTTTCCTGCTGAACCTTAATGCATTCTCAGAATTATTTGCAACACAACAATTCTAGCAGCCAGTTCCACAGTGGGCATGTGAAATAAAAGGAATTTTCACTCTTTTGACTTTTCATTGTAGTTTGACCTTGAGTGTTCAGTTCAGGTGAGAACAATAGCTACTCTAAAGCTTCATTTAGATAAAGAAGTTTTAAAGCAAGTTGAAGTCTTTGCTTTTGTCTTGGGTCATCTGAGCTGCATAACAAGATACCACAGCCTGGGCGGCATAAACAACAAACATTTATTTCTTTCAGTTCTGGAGGTTGTAAGTCCAAGATCGGGGTTCTGGTGAGAGCCCTTCTCTCGGTTTATAGATGGTGTCTTCTTGCTGTAGCCTCGCGTGGTGGAGAGAATCTTTCTCATGACTCTTATAAGGGCACCAATCACCATATGAGGTCTCCACCCTCATTACTTCCCCAGAGCCCCACCTCCGAATACCATCTCTCTGGGGATTAGAGCTTCTACATATGATTATTGGGGAGACACGGTCCTCAGCAGCTTTTATAACCTTGTTTTACCAACATGTATATTAGAAAATGAGATGAGTTACTCTTGATCAGTTACAGACTGTCCATCATCCTAGTATGCCCATCCTCCTCTCATTTACATGTGCAAATCATGCTCAATCCTTTAAATCCTAATTGAAGTGCCACCTAATACCTCCTCCACGAAGTGGAACTTTCACAGCATTCTGTTTGCCTTGCTCATTTAATGCCTTGCAGAATTGTGGGTTTTTTTTCTATAAATGTTTTGTTTCCAGCTACACAGAGAGCTGCATGAAGGCATGATCCCCGTCTTCGCACACTTGTATTATTCCAGAGTAGCCCAGTAGTTACGCAGTAAATATTTGCTGAGAGCATGAATCAACACAGGAAAATCTGAGTACTAACCCAAAAGGGTATTTCATTCTGTTAAACTACAAACTGAAGTGGACTTGGGTTGTTTCTATTGGTGAATTGAAAGTAGTTGCTAAAATGTAAATTCTCTGACAACAGGTGGTCTTTGTTTGCTTGATGTGTCACTGATGCCTAGAACTGAGACTGGCATGTAGTAGGCCCTGAATTTATTTTAGTTGAATAAATAAAAGAATGAATGAATAAAAATGGTTTGAGAAAATCCTGTAGCCTGGCAATGACTTTCCTGTGTTTCTCGCATGAGGTAAGGCATTAAATGATTAGCAGGGTCTCTAGCCCTTTTGAAACCAGCTGGACTATTGCTTGGTTATTTCTCTGGAAACTTGCACATTTCACACTTTTCCAAACAGTGAAGAGCTGTGGGGTGTTATGTGATTGAGGTGTGACTCTTACCCCTAACTCGTAATTTACTTACTCTTGCCTTGTGGAAATCTGACTATATGTGGTCCTTTAAAGGATAAAATATTCTGCATGTTTTAAAATTTATATTTGTTATCAGGATAGCTCCAGAAAATTCTCTTATTTATGCTGTGCCTGGCAAATGGAGATTTCAGTCTTCCAGGGCCTCCCTGCCAAGAGCTACTGTGTCTCCTTGTAGGAGGAACTGCTTGCTCATTTGCTATCTAACAGGATTGGTTGAAAGTTTGCTTTACTGCTGGTTGTGCACTCATTGATGGAGAAATCCACATTCAGAGTGATTTTGCCGATCTCCAGGCCAAATACTGACATCAGAGAGGTGGCTTTTTAAAGCCGTGATATTTGTAATCCACTGTCCGGTGCATAGTAGGTACTTGAATAAATGTCGAGTTCTTGCATTTAGTCATTCAACAAATATGTATCCAATGCCTGCCCTCTACTTGAGGTTACCAACATTAAATTCAGATTCTAAGCACATTATTGGTGCTATCTCTCCGAATCAAGTTGCCTAATTAATGTGGGTATGCTATTATTTTCTTGTCTGGCCTAGTACTGCCAAATGGTTCAATTAAAGCAATAAAACTGAAGAGGCTTGATCTTCCTTAAACATTCATCATTAACAGGGGCTCGGTTCTGTGCTAAAAAGGCCCTGGTAGGAATTTTATTGGGCCCTTTGCCTACTCAAACTACTATATAACCATTAACTAGTTAAGCCATATAGGTCCTTAGGGAGGCCTGGCAGAGCCATTATCTTTACATCACTGAAAGCCAGGTGGCTTGTTCAAGGCCGCTGAGTAAGGCCAGAGCCTGTTCACAATGGTGACAGATGGAGTCCCGCCCTTCTTTGCCAGGATTGGTCAAACCCCCCCCCCCTACCCCCCGCACCCTCCCTAACACACACACATACTAGTAAAAGCAGCTCCATTTGCCACCTTCTAGCTCTGTCCACTTGTGACCTCCTGCTGACTGTCTTCTTATCTCCAAGAAGCGCCCTGGTGAAAGTGCTGGCCCTGGAAGTGAGGCCTAATGGCCTTCCATTTCAGAAATTATGCGACATCAAAAACTAGAGCTTTGGAGAATCAGGCATCTTGGGTTCAAATCTTGGCTTTTGTTGGTTAGTGGCCGTAAGACTTCAGGCAAGTCATTTATTTAACCTTTCTCAGACCTCAGTTTCCTCCTGTATAAAATGGGGGTGTTGATATTAGTACTCACCTATGGCATTGTTACAAAAATAAAATGACAAAACCAAAATAAAATGACATAATGTCTGTGAGCACTTAGCACATTGTCTGTCACATAGTCAGTGCATGATGTACAGTTGCTATGAAATTATTAGGCAACTATTACACAACTATTGCCCCCCAGACAGAAATAAGTGACATCTAAACCAGTCAGTCAGATCTGATCTTTCCAACAAAACTCACCTGAAAAATCTATAGAATAGAAACCAGGCTCTCCAAGTGAGATGCAGCCCATCTGCCCTATATACATCTGTGCTGGCTAAAACTTGGGAGGTGGGGGGGACTATACAGGATGAAAAAGGAGTACGCGTTGTAGAACTTATTTACCTGGATGCAACAAACTGAAGAGAACACAGACACACTTTGGAGAGATGCATTTACCACCTTTGGGAGGCTGAGCTGAAGTGCAGCTGAGCAGCCAGGATTTTGACATTTATCTCTTTTCCTGATGCTTTATGGGCTCTACATAAAACCAGTGTAATGACCTTCCTACCAAGGCTGAACGATTTGCTGAGAGAGCTGCAGGTTTCCGTGGGCCTTTTGTGTACGTGAGAGTGAGTGGCTTTCATTTCATTTCTGGAATAAAGGAAGTGCAAAGACATTAACTCTGAATCCATCAAAGAAAGAACTCTGTAATTGCAATTTGGCAGCCAATGTGCTTGGGCTGTGTGCCCTCTGAAAGCCAGTGATGATCAATCCTGCGCATTTATCTGAGCCCAAGAGCAGACACGCAACTGCATCCGGCAAGAGAACATTGTGTTTGATCACTACAGGCTTGGGCCTGCTATGACGGGCGTGAGTAGGATAAGATCGATCCCATCTCAGCCCAGAAATCTAGACCTGGATGTCCACTCTAGCAGCCATTAGGCCCATGTGGCTGTTGAGCACTTGAAAGGTGGCGAGTACAAACAGATGTGCTTTAAGGGTAAAACACACACTGGGTGGCGAGGACTTTGTGTATAAAAGAGAATGTAAACCATTTTGTACCGAGTACATGTTAAAGTGATCATATTTTGGATCTATTGGGCAAACTGAAATATATTATTAAATTTAATCTCATCTGTTTCTTTGTACTTCTCTACTGCGTCTGCTAGAAATTAAGGGACACGTGGCTCACATGTGTGTCTTGCATCATGTGATTAGGCAGTGCTGCTCTGCAGTCAGGGACTGACGGGCGAAGCAGACTCCTCTGGGGTTTGCTTCCCGGCCCCGAGGCTGGACACCCGACTTTAGTCTGTCAACCAGAGTGCTTCCGGGGGAGGTTGGATTGGACACTGTGGTTGGAGCTGTAACATATAAACTAGAATACTCTGGGGGGCCAGGGTGTTCTGCTTCGTGGGTCAGAAAAGCAGAGGGAGCTGATGTGCAAAGGGAAAGATAAGAACAAGCATGTGTAGGTTTGGAGAGGAAGAGTTGAAACATGGGGAGTCCTGCTGGTGTTTGTGTCTCTGGCTGCAATAAGTATTTGGCCCAGCTCGAGTCTCATCCTTGGGTCCTGTGAGTTGTCCTGAATCCTTATCATAACATAAGTGCCAACTTTTTTCACTTCATCTAACTCAAATGGGAATCTGAGTAATTCATACTTGAAACCTGCTTCTCTTTATCACCTCAGGTCTAAACAGGAATAAATTTTCCATGAAGTTTATAGAGTTAAGCTTCAGAGCCTCCTTCTTGCAAAGTCCCCTTGCAGAACTTCATTTTGTATTTGTACTTTTGTCTTATTTTTCTCAGAGTGTCCTCCAAATTGTATACGTTTCCGGCCACATGAAATGTGGTTTTACCCTGCATATGCATTTCTTTCTGTGGTTGCAAATGCAAATGCAAACCTTGGGTGGTTTCTGGAAGACTGTCCCTCCATAACACCAAACTCATTCCTACCTCAGGGCTTTGATCAGCCTCCCTCTGCCTGCAATGTTCTTTCAACAGACCTTTCTAGAGTCGGCTCCTTCTTATGGATCAGGTCTTACCTTCAATGTCACCACCTCCAAGAGGCCTTCCCTAAACATGCTGCCCAAGGAGCTCTGGTGTCTCCATCACACCATTCTCTTTTATGTTCATGACAATTTCTTATTAATTCATCTATTTGCTTATTGTTCATCATCTCCTGCTCTTTCTAAAATGAAAGTACCATAAGAGCACGAACACTATCTTGTTCATTCCAGCATGTAGAGCAGTATTGTAGGCATTCAAAAACATTTGTTAGGATTATATCTACTTACAAAATATTTATAACATGCTTCTTGTGTGCCAGGCATGATTTGAAGAACTTTACAGATGAATGAAGTATCTTTCTATCATAGTCCATGTTCTGTGACAGATTTTCAATTCCTAATCCCTCTTATTAGGAAGAAGATTGGATCTCATCAACATATATACTAAGGTATATCTATGTTCCAGGCACTAGCCATCTTTTCTTGGTAGGTTTTCATAGTAATAACATCTACCATTGATTGAGCACTTATTGTGTGTGATTTTCTTTATATGCATTACTTGATTTTGAAAATGACTTTGTTTTTTGTAAAAATTATTTATAATCATTGTAAAAATGTTTTTATTTTTTTTTTATTTTTTTTTTTTTTAAATATATTTTATTGATTTTTTACAGAGAGGAAGGGAGAGAGACAGAGAGTTAGAAACATCGATGAAAGAGAAACATCGATCAGCTGCCTCCTGCACATCTCCTACTGGGGATGTGCCCGCAACCCAGGTACATGCCCTTGACCGGAATCGAACCTGGGACCTTTCTGTCCGCAGGCCGACGCTCTATCCACTGAGCCAAACCGGTTTCGGCTGTAAAAATGTTTTTAATCTCTCAAACAAACAAACTCAAACAATATGGAAAAATAAAATAAAAAATAGAATCTCTAGCCATAACCGGTTTGGCTCAGTGGATAGAGCGTCAGCCTGCAGACTCAAGGGTCCCAGGTTCGATTCTGGTCAAGGGCATGTACCTTGGTTGCGGGCACATCCCTAATAGGGAGTGTGCAGGAGGCAGCTGATCGATGTTTTCTCTCTCATTGACGTTTCTAACTCTCTGTCCCTCTCCCTTCCTCTCTGTAAAAAATCAATAAAATATATATTTTTAAAAAAATACAATCTCCAGAAATTCTACTCCCAGAGAAAACCAAAGTTAACATTTTTATAAACATCTTCCTAGACATCTCTCTTTGCAGGTTAACATATTAGATACGTGTTTAAATACACAGTGGGAGCATTTAAGGCTTAGAATGGCTTGGTGACATACCTAAGGACACACCATTAACAAGTGGTAAATGAGACTAGTTTCAATTTCTTGGTGGAATTAGAACTGGACAACTGGACAAAGCAAAGATGGTCCTACTATCAAGGCACCTCGATGATAAGGAAGCACAGCTGATTTAGTAAACTCAAGAGCTGTAGTGAATATACCGTTTATGACTAAAATAAAGCATTTTCAATGCTGTAAGCCTTCTGAGATATTGTTAATCTGAAGTCTTTGTTTGAAGCAATGCTGAGCTGACATCACCCAGGGCAATACCACCTGGCCCCATCATGTGACTGAGTCTTCCCGGACTCTCAGCGTTGACCGTTTATGATCATTGCAAGTGACGTTCATTCTGGTGGACTGTAAACGACTTTTCATTCCATGCCCCACCCCCAGCTCTGCGGATGCTTTGCTTTGTACTTGTATTTGCCAGATGTTGTGGACCAAGCTGACTAATTTTTGCAGCCGCAGGATTTTGAATGAATGAATGAAATAGAGGTCCCCCTTCTTTTATGGATGAATAGCATATCAACTGCCAAGACGCACACTGAAGTCTTTAAAGATGTTTTGCCATTAATAGCGTACTGGTTAAAGAAATGGACACATCCGTATGTTGGATAAATCATGTGCTGATAAAATGAAGTGGGTCAAGAAAGAATGCCAGGATTATTCAAGCTGTAGAACATAATGTAGAACATGATCCCTCTCCCAGTTTCTTTGTAAATTTAAAAAGAATATATATATGTAGATGCATGTACACACATATGTGTGAATAAATACATAAACATACATACATATGTAAATATATACTTTTTCTGGAAGGACCCATAACTATTACCAATGAATAATTGTCACCATTAGGAGGGGCAGGAACAGAAGTCATCACTTATTTATTTTTTAAAAAATATATTTTATTGATTTTTTACAGAAAAGAAGGGAGAGGGATAGAGAGTTAGAAACATTGATGAGAGAGAAACATCGATCAGCTGCCTCCTGCACACTCCCTGCTGGGGATGTGCCCTCAACCAAGGTACATGCCCTTGACCGGAATCGAACCTGGGACCCTTGAGTCCGCAGGCTGACGCTCTATCCACTGAGCCAAACCGGTTAGGGCAGCCGTGGGCAAACTACTGCCCGCGGGCCGGATCCCACCCGTTTGAAATGAATAAAACTATTGAAAAAAAAAAACCGGACCCTTTTATGTAATGATGTTTACTTTGAATTTATATTAGTTCACACAAACACTCCATCCATGCTTTTGTTCCGGCCCTCCGGTCCAGTTTAAGAACCCATTGTGGCCCTCGAGTCAAAAAGTTTGCCCACCCCTGGGTTAGGGCAAGAAGTCATCACTTATTATTGTAGATTTTTAGTGTTTAAAATTTCAAAGCTTTTACAATATACTTTAAAATATATATGCTTAGAGGTTCTGACTCCGAAGGCACCTTGGTGATAGGAAAAACATGCTGCTTCACAGCAATTGTAGTGACTATTAGAATTAATGTTATAATTGTTATCTCATATCTAATATCAACAGCGGTGATCTAGCCAATGAGAACATGGGCCATTAAATGTTTTCTTCTCTGTATTTCTTCATGCTTAAAAAATGTTAAGACATTTTAAAACATATTTTTAAAATTTGACTTTAGAGATAGAGGAAAGGAGAGGGAGAGGGAGAGAGAGAAACATCGATGAGCGAGAGAAACATGATCAGTTGCCTCCCAGGACGAGTCCTGACGGGGCATACCTGGGAATTGAACCAGCAACCTTTCGATGCACAGGATGATGCTCCACCAACTGAGCCACACTGTCCAAGGCAAGACTTATTTTTAAAAGATGTTTTCAGAGAGATTTCCTTCCTCTCTAAAGGAACAAAGGGCCCTCTCACCTTACAGACTTTTGATGGGAAAATTCGTAAAACGGTACTATATGTACAGGAAACACGATCGGAGCAACAGTGTAAAACAAATCCAGTTAGGGGGACAGGTTTATTTTTTTGTCTTTCAGTTATTGTACTAAATCAAGCAGGACTGCCAAATAGTGCCCATTAAGTTCAGTTGGTGGTGGCTGCCTGGAGTGCTGCTGAGAAGGACCCAGAGGCCTTTTCCAGGCTTAGCTGTGGTTGGTGAGCCATGGCTGCCCTGGGTGTGCAGGGAGGGAGCCTGGGGAGCAAGCTTCGTGGGGGTGGGTGTCACCAAGGGACAAGTTTTCCCCAGGGTGATTGTGACCTCCCCTGCCGCCCAGCACGCCAGCACATCACAATGTGCTCCCCACAATGTTCCCACACCCCAGAGGGGGAAACAAGCTCTAATGGAAACTCGAGAGAGCAGGGAACCTGATGGTGCATGAAATTAGCAGCGAACACGGGGAGACAGCTCTGTTTGTTCTGGGACAGGGTGAAAATCACAATCATTTCATGAGAATAGGCGCTAAGACCAGAGAAAAATGGAGTGCCAACTCATCAAAAGGACCACCACCACCCTTGCAGATGGTGGCCTCGTCGCCCCCCACCCTTGCAGAGCCTCTGTGACTAAGGGGGAGGCAGGACTAGGGCTTTGTGCTGAGACGGATAGCAATTCATCTTTAGGGTCTCGAGGGCTTTGCGAGGTGCCAGGGTAGTGGGCTCTGAGGAGGTGGCAGCTGAACTGATGACCAAGTACGTAGTACAAAAGGAGCCAGCCACTCACACTTCCACACCGCTGCTTTCTGCTGGGGGCCGAGTCTTCCGTGGGATTTTTCTGGCACCTACTGATGGAGCATGTCGCCTCTGGCCAGGCATGACTGCCAAGGCCTTGCTAGCAAGGGGCAAAGAGGCCTTTTCCCAAAGTGGGCTTTTTGGACCTCCCTGCAGTCTGTCTTCACTGGGTCTGGGGAGTAAGTGCATGGCTGTGGGGTCCGGGGAAGGTGCTTCCAGCACAAAGCCCAGTGTCTGCTGCCAGCGCCCGCCGGAGAACAGACTCAGAGCTTAAAATAGCAGCATTGACTGGTTGGCGTATTCTGCTTCTCCCAGAGCTGCAGTGAGAGGACACGGGGAGGAGGGGGAGAGGTTTACAATGCTGCATCTGTTCACCCCCACGGCCACCTTTGGGGTTTGGTCAAGTCAGTTTGATTTAGTATTTAAACTCTTTGATTTTTGTTTATTGGCCCAAACTCTAGAAGTATGAAGAAATTACTC
Organism: Myotis nattereri; assembly: GCF_964212035.1. NCBI lineage: Eukaryota > Metazoa > Chordata > Mammalia > Chiroptera > Vespertilionidae > Myotis > Myotis nattereri. The sequence continues at coordinate 83,221,868 of NC_138080.1, forward strand.
CCCTCCCCCCATATTTGGCAGATGAAGGATATGACTGACTGGGATTATTTGGTTTTCTGCTGTCGATGCTACACCCTCTGTCCCCAAAGCACTAAAGACAACCTTCCAGCCACACCTGCCTTAGATAGAACACAATTTGAGAATCTGCCCATCTTGTCATTAGAACCAGTGAGGATGGGGTCTGTGGGAGAGCATGAACAATGGGCTAGGAGGGGTGGGTGGGGCAATGGTTAGACTTCTATATTTTATTTAACAAATACATTACACAGATAGTCTGTCCACCACAAACAAGATCCAGTTCTTGTTCTGTGAAACTCAGAGTCTGGTAGGGTGAGGTAGATGAGAGTAAATGGGGAGCTAAATGGTGATAGAAGGGGCTTGACTTTGGGTGGTGAACACACAATACAATATACAGATGAAGTATTAATAGAATGGTACACTTGAAACCTATATAATTTTATTAACCAGTGTCACCCCAATACATTCAATAAAAAGTTTAAAAAAGAAAAACGAACTGAGTCTAGTGGGGGAGTTGGACCTGTTTAAAAACTCTTTGTTTTGCTTCTTTGATTTCCTTCATTGAACCTTGTCTGTGGCAATCCTGTTAATGGCAGGATTAAGAGGCAAAACCTATTAAATGTTTAAGCTAGTTTAAAAATGGAAACTCTAGCCCCAAAACAAATGGATGAAATTACCAGGATCCTATTTGCAAAGAAAAGAATTTAAAGGGTGTAATTAGAGACTCTGGTACTTCATTGTAACCACCACCTCCATCATTATCACAGATCCTTCTTTAGAGCACCCACCTACTCGTGACCTTCACTACATTGCAGTTTTTCTAAATTGCTTTCCCCCCCCAATCTTTATTGTTGAAAGTACTACATATATTCTCTTCTTTTCCCCCCACTGACCCCTTCTAGCTCTCCCCACTCCCCACCCCAAGCCTTCACCACCCTATTGTCTGTGTCCATGGGTTATGCATATGTGCATAAAAGGCCTTTGGTTGATCACTTCCCACTCACCCACCCTCCCCTGCCTTCCCTCTGAAATTCCACAGTTTGTTCTATGCTTCTATGCCTCTGGGCCTATTTTGTTCATGTAATTAATTTCTTCATTTCTTAATTGACTTTACTTCATTGTAGCACAGACTAATAGGATTAAGTCCTCCACAAATATTACGTTTGGCTCTAAAGAAACAAGGCTATGAACATATAAACTTTGAAATCGTCCTGAAAAGATGGCTCATAAAACTGGTATTGCAAAGTATATATGACTATGCAAAAGATAATTCTTTTTATTTTTTTTTTTAAATATATCTTATTGATTTTTTACAGAGAGGAAGGGAGAGAGATAGAGAGTCAGAAACATTGATGAGAGAGAAACATCGATCAGCCGCCTCCTGCACATCTCCCACTGGAGATGTGCCCGCAACCCAGGTACATGCCCTTGACCGGAATCAAACCTGGGACCTTTCAGTCCGCAGGCCGACGCTCTATCCACTGAGCCAAACCAGTTTCGGAAGGTTAATTCTTTTAAAAGAAGTGTATAGTCCACATAAAATATGTACATGAGTGTTCATAGCATTGTTATTCATAATAGCCAGAAATTTGAAATGACCAAAATGTCCATCAACTGATTGATGAATGGATAAACAAAGTGTGGTATATCCATACCATGGAATATTCAACAGTAAAAAGAAATTAAGTATAGATACACATACTTTAATATAGGGATGAACTTTGAAAACATTACTAAGTGAAAGAAGCCAGACACAAAAGGTCACATGTTATATGATTCTATATGAAATGTCCAGAACAGGCAAATCCATAAAGACAGAAGTTGATTGGTGGTTGCCAGGGGCTGGGGGTGGGGGGAAAGAGGGAGTGACTGCTTAATGAGCCTGAGGTTTCCTTATGGGGTGGTGAAATGTTTTAGAACTAGATAGAGGTGATGGTTGCACCACATACTGGAGTACAAACTGCCATTGAACTGTACACAATTTTAAATATGTTTTTATTGTTTTGAGAGAGAGGAAGGGAGAAGGAGAGAGAGAAACATCAATTACTGCCTCCTGCACGACTCCTGCTGGGGATACAGCCCAAAACCTGTGCCTGACCAGTGATGGAACCGGTGACCTCTCAGTGCATGGGACAATGCTCAACCAACTGAGCCCACCAGCCAGGACCGAACTGTACACTTTTAAATAGTTAATTTCATGTTATATAAATCTTATCTAAATTTTAAAAAAGAATGTACAAATACATGTTAAATTATAGATGAACTTTGAAAACATCAAGTTAAGTGAAAGAAGCCAAAAGGCCATGTATTGTATGATTTCATTTGTATGAAATGTCCAGAGAGGTAAATCTATACAGACAAGAAGTAGATTAGTGGTTGTCTAGGGTTGGAGGGGGTTGGGAGGAAATGGGAAGTGACTGTTAGTGAATATGGGGTTTCTTTTAGGAGTGATGCAAATATTCTAAATTTATTGTGGTGAAGGTTGCATATTGCAAGTATACTGAAAACCACTGAATTGTACATTTTAAATCAATGAATTGTGTGGCATGAGAATTATATGCCAATAAAGTTATTTAAAAAGACATGTATAAATTTAAGCTTTTATGTTTTAATTTTTTTTTAAAGGGGAGAATGATGATTTTTATTTTTTTAAATATATTTTATTGATTTTTTTTTTTTTTTTTTTTTTTTTTACAGAGAGGAAGGGAGAGGGACAGAGAGTTAGAAACATTGATGAGAGAGAAATGTCGATCAGCTGCCTCCTGCACACTCCCTACTGGGGATGTGCCCGCAACCATGCCTTTGACCTGACTCGAACCTGGGACCCTTGAGTCCGCAGGCGGACGCTCTATCCACTGAGCCAAACCAGTTAGGGCTAAATTTAAGCTTTTAAAAAATTGATTCACTTCAGGGATAATTAGGGAATTGCTCATTTGCAGCCTAAAGAATTCTATCTCTAGGTTTATCAATTTGTATGTTGAGGTTTTTGTGAATTCAGTTTTCTAGAAAGCTGGACTTGCAATAATACAAATGAGCAGAGGAGTGAAACAGCATCAGGGAGCCAGAAACAAGCACAGTATATACAAAGATTTTTACATGATAAAGGAGACTTTCAAAATGTGTATTTAGCAAATGGTATGAGATTTACCTACCCTTTGTTTTCTGTTTTATAGCTGGACTCCTACCATATTCCTTACCCCAAAATAAATTGCAACTTGATCAAATATATTCATGTACAAAAGAAAACTATAAAATTATTAGTAGAAAATATAGGCGAATGTTTTTTCTTGATCTTGGAGGTGAGGGAGAACTCCCTAAATGAAAGCCAAGTCATCATTAAAATAAGAAAGAGAAACAAATTTGACTATCTATTTTTAGAATGCAAAATGCTTCATTACGGTAAATACTATTCTCCCTCCCTCCTCTTCTCTATTTACCAGCTCTACACAAATTTGATTGTTCCTTCAGGATACCACTAAAATCACCCTCCCCTGGGGCATCTTTCCCAGCCACTCCAGCGCATGTGGCCATTTCTTCCTTTTCTGAACTGTTGAACTTGGTCAAAAATACATGGATGGAAAGAGGAGATGGATGGCTTGTCTTTTACCTGCCAACTCTAGACAGCTGGTAATGAGTGCTCAGGGCACTGCGTTGAGAAGGATTCTTAGGGGCCTCTGCTCAATGGGAGTGCTATGATCGATTATTGCTGTCTGTCCTGGGCCAGGATATATATGCATGTCCCCTGCCTTTGGGCATTAACTAGTTGAGTATTCCCCTTCACTCAACTTTAGGTACTTATAATGGATGCCATTGTGTTGTTATTGCTTTTATATTCCCTCAGAATCTCTCATGGAGCTAGGCATTAGAGTGCCCAATAAACGCTGTAATAACGCTATAAAAGGAGTACAACGGCACTCTGAAAACAGTGCTCTCCAGGAACACAATGGTTCCCAGGAATAGAAAATATCCCAAAAGTGCCCTCTGGTTTATGGTGAAGGTCAAGAAAGGTGGCAGGGAGTCGATGCAATGGAAAGAGGCATGTCTTTGCTTCTTGTATGTAAACAAAGCCTGCTTACCTTCAAGCTGTACTCACGGTGTGTGGGCTTTTATGGGGCAGAAAACACAGGAGTTTTTTAAACAGAGAAGGCTGCCCTTGGAGTGATAATTAAATATTATTTACTGAAATAAATGAGTGCAGGAATAAAAGAAAAGAACTGAAAGCACCCCTAACATGACAGTGTTCTATGGAGCTCAAGCATCACATGCCCCTGGCAAGAAGCTGGCAAGCTTGTCTTTGTCTTGAGAACAACTCCAGGTTAACACAGTGCCAGAGACTCCATTGGGAGGTCCTCCCGTGGCTGACCAAAGCCCTCTTCTCCATCTGTGGGCTGGCTGAAATTCATTTTGCCTCCTTCCAGCATCTGCACCCCGTTTTAGCCGGCATGAGTACAGCCTCAGAATTTCTTTTTTGCCATGGCCTTATCTCAGCACACGAGGAGTTACTCACGGAAAGCCCAGGCCAGGAAAACTCCCTGGGTCTCTGTGGTTGGAAAATCTGTGTTACCCGAGGTGTCACAAGAGAAGTCATCCCTTCTGCTTGCTGCTGTTTTGAAGAGGCAGAAACACACCAGAGGCACGTGATAGTTAGTTCCTGGTATTTGCAATTTACAAAGCACTTTTACATACATTGTCCCATTTAGAAGGTTAACGACTAGGTCAGAGACCCACGCCTTCTTCCTGGAAGTCAGCTGGCTTTAACAGAGCAATTATTGCCAAAGTTCGCGAGCAAGGTTTCTTTTCTGCTGCCAAGAGATACTCCTCTCCCTTCCCAAGAAGGAAGCCTCGTCTCCAGGTGGGAGACAGGCCTCTCCTTAAGCAGCTGCTGGTTTGGGAGGGAAGGGCTTCGCTCCAGGAAGTGATGTCTGTGTTTTGGAAAGGAGGAGGGACTGACATTTTTAGGCTGCAAGCCTCTTCTGGGAGAGCTGGGGACAGACCTATTTTTAGATGCGTTCTCTGCCACCCACAAAAAACTCAAAGGTAACCAAGCACCTGGTGGGTTTCCTGTGGGGAAAGTTGTAAGGGCCAGAGCGCTTCTGCGTGTTCTGAGTCATGAAGTTTGACGTCATTACTAATCTGATGCAGAGCGAGCAGGATGCTCCCTCCACCCTTTGAATCATAGTTTGATCGCATGATGGCCGCGGACTTGGGGTCGGCACACATCCGCAAATCCTAAATGACTGGACACGGACTCAGAGAACAGGAGGCCGGGACGATGTGTGCTAACCCAAAGTGGTAAATTGTATGGTTCAAGGATGAAATGAACCTTGTGTTTAGGCATCAGCTCTGCCTCTTCCTGGCAATGTGAACCTGGGCACGTGACTTCACCTCTCTGAGCTCCGTTTCCTCAGCTCTAAGGTGAAGAACCATCAGATGATTTCTAAAGCCCCTTTAGCCCTATTTTCTACGCCCCACAGACACAGGCAAGACCATTAGCCTCCAAGCCACTTGTTCCCTCATCCACAGAATAGAAATAGAAATAGACTCCACTTCATGTGTTTATTGCAAGCGGTAAAAAAGGTAATAATTGTACATTGCTTGGCACAGTCCCTGGCATAAGGTAAGTACTCAATACATTGAGTTATTGAAGTAGTGTTCTTGGGCCAGGGACAGCAGAGCACCTTTGTTAGGGCAGTGAACAAGTGTGTCTTACAATTTTTATGGTGAAGAACATCAGTGGGGAGGTAAGCTGGTGTTCTGGATGTTTTGCCGACTAGTATATTGATCACTGTGAAGTGATACTGGCTTAACAGGAAATGGAAAGACAGGGCAAGAGGATGTTTGATGTTTCAAGAGCCCAGATCAGCTTCCATTCAGCCACTTAGCCTATTGTGCCATTTAAAATTGAAATCTGAGTTTTTGTGACCTGCTTTATGTCACTCAACTCTAGAAAGGCTTTGTTCCCAGGGTGCCATCCCACCCTGTACCACTCGCCAGACTCCAGGGGAGGCATCTGGCAGGACGGGGGCCTGTCTTCCCATCTGTGGGCTTTAGATACTGAAGATGTGAGGAGGGAGAGCCTCACACAGGATCATGTTAGAGAGGAGTGCTTGAATAATTTGGCCAGGATTTTTGCTTAAAAACGTAGGTATTATTTATTTCTCGGTCCTCTTATAATCTTCTTTAGAACTGGAGATTCTCTCTTGAACGTTGCCTGAGGCCTGCTCTTGGTCCCCCGGGCGAGTTCCCTGAAGACCTGCAGGAACCAGCCTTCTGCCCTCAAGCTGCTGCTGAGTTGAAGTGGCATCAGCTTCTCCAGCGGGGACCCTGGAGGGTGGCCTCTCGTCAGTGTCGCAATTAGCGCACGTTGTTTCTCCCCCGGCACACCACCAGCAGCGCAGAGCTCCCTGCTTCAGTATTTCCCCCGTGTCATTGGGTTTCCCATGATACCCCCTAAACTCGCAGAGAAAACTGCCATCCTGGGAAATGTGAGAAACCCTTTCTTACCTCACAAATCTGCCCGAGGGTTCGAGAGTGAAGAGCTTTCCCTACTCACCTTGTTCTTTTTTTCAAGGCAATTAGTTATCACAATTGGCTGGTACACTGTGTTCAAAGAGAAGGATCAGACAGTCGATTTCCTTGTGGACACTTAGCTGTTCCTCATTCCTTCGCCACCCACAATACCCCTAAATGTACTGAGGAATCATTCGAAGATTTTATGGGGTCACCATCTATAAGAGGCAACGTACAGGGTGGGGGTGTCATTTGCATAGATTGTAATGGGAGGCTATTCCTGGAGTGTGGCGGTGCACAATTGCACAACCAATTGTGGCAGTCAATACATGGGTAGCTGTAGCATCATTCCTGGCTGGGGAGAGTCCCAAAACTTTTGGAAATGCACAGACATGTGGAAATTAAATCACGCACTGCTAAATAACCAGTCAGTCAAAAAAAGAAATTATAAGGGAAATTAGAAAATACTTTGAGATGAGTGAAAATAAAGACATAGCATATCAAAACTTGTGATAGCAACTACACTTAGTAAATAACCACCCTTAGCATTTCTTAATTTTATTTCTTAGCATTTCTTATATGAGAAACTATTCTTTTATAGGTTCAGCTTCTTGGTCTCACATTCTGCTTGCCCATATTGGTGCTAAATTAATATTTGTTGAATGAATGAATGGTGTTCCAGTGGCAAGAAGATAAACCAAGGAATCAGGAGTCCATGTTGAATTCCTACTTAGCTAATCCTTATCCTCTCACACTTTCGCACATGTATTTATGTTTTAAGATCTTTGATAAATTCTCATCCTCTTCTCTTTTTCCCCTTCCCTTTCCCTTAGGCCTTCTGCATTACTTTGTGGTTTAAACTTCCTACCAATCTCTTAACACATAAACTTTTTTTTGTCCCCTGTTACTTAGCTAAGGGGTTGGCAGACTACTGCCTGGGCACCAAATCCAGCCCACTGCCTATTTTTGTATGATCTGAGAGTTCAGAATAGTTTTAACATTTTTAAATAGTTTTAAAAAAATCAAAATAATAATATTTCATGACATGTGAAAATAATAGGAAATCCAAATTTCGGTTCCCTTAAAAAAAGTTTTACTGGAACACAACTATGCCAATTTGTTTGGTATTGTTTATAGCTGTGCTTACAGTACAATGGCAAAATGGAGTAGTTGTGACAGAGAGCTGTGGTCCACGGAGTCCAACATATTTACTGTTTACCTCTTTATATAAAAGTTTGCTGACCCTTTTCATACAAGCATAATCCTGACTTGGTATGCCTTCCCTTTTTTCCATCACAACAAAGCCTTTTTCTCCTCAGATGGACCTAGTCCTTTTATGTCCCGTATTTCTCTCCACACCCAGAGCAGCGCTCAAGATTTGTAGTCCAACAGATGTGAGTTTGAATTGTGGTTTGACCACTCACTAGCTGAGCAAGGTATGTTCATATCCTTAGTCTCTTCATCTGCAGAATGGATTTGTCATGAGGACTAAGGAGATGATGTATTCAACTTTAAATCATGGGTCGAAGGCCCAGGAGGTGCTCCACAAACAGTAGCAATCACCAGTGGACACTTCCTTTATTTGTGATATGAAGATGTTACCTTTTGCCCTTAATGAAACTAGTAGCAAGTCAGTAAAAATGGAACCATTATCCATGGTTCAGCTGGAGGCCTGTAAAGATTAGCTGGAGACATTAAGGCCTGAAATGAGATATTAGGCCAGCGAGCCTTTGTTTAAAATTTAACAAACCCTTCTTGGTTACTCATTGAGCTCAGGGCTGCGTAGTCTTAGGTGGATGTGAAAAAAGACCTCATCCACTGCGGAGGAATTTTTTCTCTGAACTGGGGGAATAAGGAAAAACAGACGTGAGCTGTACTCTTATTTGTCTATAATATTTCTCTCCTCTCTCAGGATGGATGATTCAGAGTCAGCAATTCACATAAAAAGTATTGGGCATGGAAATTATTACTGTTATTCTGCGGGGAAATAAGTTTATAAGTGCAGCAATCTGCAATGAATAACTTTCTCTGTGGAAACTCTCTCGACAACATCTCGAGACGAAGCCAAGAAGTGCAGTTTTTACAGCCTTGGATGATCTTCTCTGTCTGCTTGGCTTGCAGCAGGCATGGGTCCATGAGTCAGAGATTCAGACCTTTTCCCTTTCCCTGTACAGTTTGCTTGCCAACTGGAGACCATACACAGTGGAGACTCAATTTCTCAGTCCCCAATATATCCATCCATTGAATCAACACAAATCATCTCAATTTACTTATTCAAGGCGTTGGGAGAAAATCATAGAAGGAAAAAAAAAAGGCTTAGTCTTTACTGTTATCACAAAACATTTGGGTTCCGGACATCAGAAAAGGAGTGATGCTCTCCCTTTCTGGAGCTTGCCAGAGCCCCGCTCTCCCCCTCCCCTCCCCCTCCCCTCCCCCTCTTCCCTCAAGCTGTGGTGCCTTTACCCTTCTCTCTCCTAAGCTCCAAAGGCCCTTCTTTTGCTTCTGTAACTTGCTTCCTGAGCCCATTTCTTCTACCACTCACTTCTTCTACCTCAGTGACTTTCTAAATAAACTTTCTCTTACAGTATGAAAAAAGAGAAAAGAGAAGGAGATTGGAAACTGGAGATCAATTTTTTTTTTCTTTCGAGAGAAAATATTCCTGTAAGAGAGCCCAGTATTTATAGTGTGATAAATATTTATGTCCATATGCAGGGAGTGTGTCGCTATTGAAAGGAAAGTGGTTTAGGAAAGAAGTAGATGAGAAGGATAACAACTCTTCCACAAAAGCCACGGTGCGGCAGACATGCATAAAGATGGCAGCTGTAGTTCCAAAAGCCGTATGTGGCAGCACAGACGCTTCGTTTTCACTCCTTCTTACATGTAAGTTTAGAATATGAGCAAAGAAGTCTGGATTTCCACTTTCTATTGATGAGATTTTAAAAAATTTCAACTTAGATTCCCCCCTCCCCCCTATATATAAGACCACAGGGTAGGGCATTGTTTGGGATATTCATTGTACTGTATTACATTTAAAGTTTTCTTTTTCTGGCCCGGCCAGTGTGGCTTAGTGGTTGAGCATCAACCTATGAACCAGGAGATCACGGTTCAATTCCTGGCCAGGGCACATGCTCAGGCTCGATCCCCAGTGGAAGGTGTGTAGAAGGCAGTCAATCGATGATTCTCTCTCACCATGGATGTTTCTCTTTTCCTCTCCCTTCCTCTCTGAAATCAATAAAAATATACATTAAAGTTTTCTTTTTCTGGATTAAAAACAACTGAAGGACAGAGTAAGAGGCATACCATTTAAAGACTCTCAGACTGGCATGTTGCCGGAAAAGGGACAGACATGTAGGAGTTGGGATACTAGCAGAGAACTCAAGGTGAGGAAGCTAAACATCTAGAATTTTTATTGATTACAGTGGCTCCTGTGTACAGAAACCTCAGAGTAGTTTCAAAACACAGCTATAAGTGTAATATTGTAACGAAATTTGAAAATTAGAAGTTATACCAATAATCATATTAATGCCAACCCTAGACTTCCAATGTGGAAAGGAAATCAGGAAGAAACTGCAAACAAGCCTGAAAGATCACGTTTTCTTCTGTGTTGGATAATATGGGTGGAAGCAATCCCAGATGGCTGGGTGTGACAGAAAGAAACAAGACACCTCAAATGCATGCTGGCTGAGCTATACTGTCCTACATGCTATGGGAGATATCGAAATATTTAAAAGACACACACTACTCTTGTCCACAACGTTTATAATTTATCTGCATAATAATGGTTTTGAAAGCTTTTACATTCCAGCTTTACCCCCTTACTAGCTCTGTGTTATTGGGTCAAATATTTCATCTCTTCCGGCGTAATTTCTTCATCTGTGAAACAGTTAAGGATGATCGCTTATATGCCAGGTGTGCCTGCCTCCCTTCAGCTCCTCCGCAGGCGAGCTCTCACTCCCGCCCCACCTCTGCCCTTGCTCCTGCACCGGGAAAGCTTGCAGCGTGGCTCACTCTGAAGGCTTCCGCCTTTCATATCAGCTCCTCGGAGAGCTTTGGTTCAGAAAAGGATCGTGTCTTTATCCATGGACAAGGCTGTTAGAATACTTACAGGATGTTATTATCATCACCCCTAAATAGGCTTTGAGATCAGGTTCGGGCTCGGCGGGCTGGGCTGGGCCGGGCGGGGCGGGGAGGTTCGGGCAGGACCGGGCGGGGCGGGGCGGTTCGGGCAGGACCGGGCGGGGCGGGCTGGGCCAGGCGGGGCGGGGAGGTTCGGGCAGGACCGGGCGGGGCGGGGAGGTTCGGGCTCGGCGGGCTGGGCTGTGCCGGGCGGGGCGGGGCGGTTCGGGCTGCGCGCGCCGGGGGCGGGGCGGCGGCGTCGTGCTGGTCCCGCCTCCTCCCGGCCGAGTCGGAGCCTCCGCGGCGGCGCGCGCAGCCCGAGGAGAGCGGCTCGCTTGGCAGCGGCGGCCATCGAGACCCACCCGAGGCGCGACCCCCCGGCCTCCCGGCGCTCCCGGCCGCCGCGCCCGCGTCCCTCCGCTCGCCCGCCCGCCCTCGTCCCCGCGCCGCTGCGCCATGGCGTTGGCGTTGGCGGCCCTGGCCTCCGTGGAGCCGACCTGCGGCGTTGGGTACCAGCAGGTGAGCGGCGCGGCGCCCCCCGCGGGGGTCCCGGCCCCGGCCCCGGCCCCGGCCTCGCTGCCGGCCGCGCCAGGCCTCCAGCCCGGCCCGTGGCCAACTCGACCCCGCGGTTTGGCAGGCCGCGCTGGGCCTGGGCGGCCGGGCGGGCGGGCCCGCGCTCGGAGTCGAGGCCGCCGCGGGCCGGGCCGGGCCGGAGCCTTCGCGACCTCGGGCGGGGCCCGGGCGGCGGGAGAAGCCCTGCCCGCGCCGTCCCGGCGCTTCCCTCGGCGGGCGGGTCCCCGAGTCGGAACCTGCCCCCGCCCGGAGCCCCGGAGCTGGAGGCCTTGAGGTTCCCTTTCCCAGCGCGGGTTCGATGTCATGGGGAGGGGAGAGCAGGCGTGAAATGGAAGGAAACGAGGCGGAGAGAGATTAACGTCGCCGCCGCCGCCGCCCCCCTGGCGGGACCCGATTATCAAGGTTTCGGAGCCGGGTCCGTGGCGGAACCCATCCCCCACGCCTCCGCTTTGAGACACCAGTAAAAAGCAAACAAACAGAAAACCAAGCAAAAACCGAGGCGAGACGCGAGCCTGCATTTTGTAGTAAATCTGGAAAAGGCGGTGGTGAACTCGGATGGTATCCCAAAATGTCGAGCTGCGGGGCAGGCTGCGGGGCGTGTGCCCGGGTGTGTTTTAATGCGGTTCTCAACCTGTGGGTCGCGACCCCTTTGGCGGTCCAACGAGCCTTTCACAGGGGTCGCCTAAGACCATCCTGCATATCAGATATTTACATGACGATTCATAACAGTAGCAACATTACAGTTACGAAGTAGCAACGAAAATAATTTTATGGTTGGGTCACAACATGAGGAACTGTATTTAAAGGGCCAGAAGGTTGAGAACCGCTGCTTGGCAATGACGTTTCCCGAGATGGAAGAGCGTAGCCGGGAGGGCATGTAGGGGGGTGACTGGGCCATTATCTAGGGTATGATTTGTGAGTTGAGGCCCGGGGGGAGAGCTGTCGCACCCCTCTCTGTGGCCGGGTTTCTCCCAGAAATCCGGGGAGGCTGAGGGGTTTTAGGGATTTAACTCGTCGAGACCAAGAATCCAGCCGGGTGGTCACTGGTGGTGATCGGACCGCAAGTAACTGCGTTTGGTCGTGTTTCGAATGCTTTCCGTATAATTTGCGTAAAATGTCAGTCGTGCTTCGACGAAATGAACTGTTCTGTCTGTATTTTAGAAATAAAGGAAAACCAAGACGATTAATTACATTGGAAGTGACCCTGGTGTGGCCAGTTACTGACTTCTGTTTTGCTGTCATCTTCCCGGTGTTGTAATTTCCTCCTTCCTGCAGCCGGACTCCTGAAATGACTGGTTGAGAATTTAGCTGCTTGGTTTCATAAGCAGTCTGGTCCTTCGATCCCTCACAGCCTGGGGTCTGGCACATGCTTTTTTGTATGACCTTGGGCAAGGCTCTGGGTTCCTCTCCGCGAATAAAATACCAATGGCAGGCGTCACTTAACTGTCACCAAGATGTTTGCAACCCCCCCCCCCCCCCAGTGTGATTTAATTCATTCTTTTCATCTTGCCTTGGATAAGGCAAGCGAGCAAAATGCTCTGGCTTTTCTTTGTACTGCCATCTTCTTGAGCTATTAGGTAGTGCTCGCATACTGCTAGAATACAAAAAATTGGTGGAGTACAAAAATACATTCCTTGGTGTAATAGCCTTAAATACACAAAATTCAGGTATGTCAGGGAGAGCTCATCATTATTTTGAAGAAATAAGCTTCAAAAGAGAGTGAAAAAGAGAAATGATCTCCTTAGAAAAATTGGAAAATATGAAAGCCAAGAAAAACAACCATCCCACAACAAAAACCTATCACCCATAGATAACCAAAGTTAATATTTTGATGTGTATCTCTGGATTTATAGCTATATAAATACAAGTGTATAGATCAGTGTATATGTGTACAGATAAAGAAAGCTAATATTGATTTACTATGAGCATTTACTATGCTTCAATCACTGCGCTAACTGCTTTACATCCATTTTTTTCACAAAACCCCTATGAGGCAGGGTTTGGTAATAATGTGTCAGTGGTTGCCAGCCGGTGGTCCGCGGGCCACTGGTGGTCCGTGAGGTCCAAAAGGTGGCGAACGCTGGTACAGATGACAATGAGGACTCCGAGAGGCTTGGTAACTTGCTCAAGGTCACAGCTTGTAAGTAGTGATTACAAGGATAAACACATACTCACCTACTTAACACACAGGCTCATGGTCCAGATATAGGCATATGCACCCATACACACATACACAGGCACAACTTTGTACACACAAGTGCAATTTTACTGATTATACTTTACACACACTTTGTACACATGTACACATGTATGTGTTTATATACCCATATGTGCGTGTGTGTACCATGTTCAAAGACATGTGCATTAGCAAATTTGCATGTATATCCATGTACATGTACACATGCACATGCATGCAAAGGCACACAATATAGCTATATAATAAGATGAGTTCACATTTTTATGTGTGTATAGCATGTAATTGTATGGCTGCACCATAATGTAACCAGTTGCTCATTGTTGGTCACTAAGGATGTTTACATTTTTCATTGAAGTTTCTTTTACGTGAATCTTCATCTATTTCCTTGGTATAAGTTTCTAGATGTGGAAATGTTTGGTCAGAGAATATGCATATTTAAAAGACTTCTGAGTTATAGAATGTTGGTGAATTATCCAGGCAACTTGATATGAGCATGATACTCTTTGGTTGCTACAAAAGGCCATTCTGACTTCTGTTTGATCTGTTTAATCAAATTGAGCTTGTCTTCTGTTGAAGTAAATGTAATGAAAACCATGTGATTATTTCATAAATGCAAACACAGTTTTGCCTTTAAAGGTCTTTTTATTGGTCATGCGGTATATGCACAACTTGAATTTAGCATCATGACAGACTATCCAGAAAGACTGGGCTCATAGCTTCCTAGCAGCTTTAGCCCTCTCTGCCTTTTTTTGCATTTTAAAACGGAGATTGTGTGTCCAAACACTCTGAAGCACTGTTTGAAAAAGGTCTGGGGAAGGACAATTGTTGAGATACCTGTTAAGTATTGCATTTATTCCTGTTCATCCATTCCAAGCCCTCTTTGCGTCACTGGAATAGAGCTTTGCCTATATCATGAATTTTGCCAAATGCTTTTTAAAATATTTTGAGATATAAAATTTACAATTTTAACCATTTTTAAGGGTATAGTCTGTTTAGTAGCATTAAATACATTCACGTTGTTGGGCAACCATAACCAACATCCATTTCCAGAACTTTTTCATCTTTCCCAACTGAAACTCCATACACATTAAATATTAACTCCCCATTTCTTTCTCCAACCCCTGACAGCCATCATTCTATTTTCTGTCTATGAATTTATTACTTTGAGTACCTCATGTATAAGTATTTGTCCTTTTGCGACTGCTTATTTTATTTAGCATAATGTTCTCAAGGTTGATCCATATTGTTACCTATATCAGAATTTTCTTCTGTTTTAAGGCTGAATGATATTCTGTTGTATGTATATGTCGTATTTTGTTTATCCATTCTTCCACAGATGGACACTGGGGGGCTTTCACCTTTTGATCATTGTAAACAATGCTGCTGTGAATATGGGCATACAGTTATCTCTTGAGTGCCTGCTTTAAAGTCTTTTGGATATATACTCAGAAGTGGAATTGCTGGTTCATATGCTATTAATTTTTGAGAGCCTGCTATACTGTTTTCCATAGCAGTGCACCACCTTATTTATTTATTTATTTATTTATTTATTTATTTATTTATTTAAATCCTCACCAGAGAGGATATTTTGTCAGTTGATTTCTAGAGAGTAGAAGGGAGGAAGAAAGGGAAGGGAGGGAGGCTGAGAGGGAGGCTGAGAGGGAGGGAGAAGAGAAACATCCATGTGAGAAATACTAGTACATCGATACTAGTACACATGCCCCACCAGGGCTAGGGAAACTGCAATCTGGGCTCTTGACTGGGAATCCAACCTGTGACACTTTGGTCTGAGGGATGACGCTCTAACCACTGAGCAACCAGCCAGTGAACTGTGCACCAAGCGAGTGTAGTACATCCTGTTGTTAAATTAACCTGACTTTCCGAATAGCACAATTTATGTTAAAAATTCTAAATACTAGCTCTAAATACTGATAGACTTTAAGAATGTTTCTAGTGGAATATTTCCTTACTGATTAAAGAAGTTCCTTTCACATGCATATTTGTGTATATACCACCCCCCAGCAATTTAGTATAATCTTTGACAGCTTTTCTTTTAAGTTCATGTATTACAGTAATATTAGGAATCAGAGGCTAGAATGTGATTTGGAGGTCTTTCTGAAGGTAGGATAGTTTATGAATAGAATTATAGCACAAGGGGTTAGGAAGTGGATTCTGTTTAATTTATTCAGTGCTTAACTGTGGTATTTAAAATTAAACATTTCTTGTTGTACAGGAGTACACAGATACATTCTTCATATATTAGAGTCCAACAGTAACTTTGTAAAGGAAAACTTGATTTCCCTTACCTCAAGTTTGGTGTGCATTCTTCAGGCTTTTTTCTTATTTTTCATTTGCTTTAAAAATGTATTTACATTTTTTAAAAAATAAGCTTTCCTTTTTAAAAAATATATATTTTATTGATTTTAGAGAGGAAGAGAGAGATAGAAACATCAATGATGAGAGAGAATCATTGATCAGCTGTCTCTTGCACGCCCCCTACTGGGGATCGAGCCCAGCCATGTGCCCTTGGCCGGAATCAAACCTGGGACCCTTCAGTCCGCAGGCTGACGCTCTATCCACCGAGCCAAGCCAGCTAGGGCGTACATTTATTTTTTTTTTAATATGTTTTTATTGATTTCAGAGAGGAAGGGAGAGGGAGAGAGAAAGACAGAAACATCAATGATGTGAGAGAATCATTGATCGCCTGCCTGATGCATGGCCCCTCCTGGGGATCGAGCCCGCAACCTGGGCATATACCCTTGACTGGAATCGAACCTGGGGCCCTTTGGTTGGCAGGCCAACACTCTGCTTTGAGCCACATCAGCCAGGGCTGAGCTGTACTTTTTGTAACATTTTTAGAATTTCAGAAACATTGAGAAGATAATACAGTTTTCATATATCCCCAGACCCCAGTTTCTTCTGTTAACATTTTACGTTCATATGGTACATTTGAGACAATGAACCAATATTGATGTATTATCCTATATAATAAAAGGCTAATATGCAAATTGTCCCCTCGACCAGGAGTTCAACCAGGGGGTGGGGTGGTTCGGCTGGCCAACGCCTGTGGCCCCTACCCCCGGTTGGCCCACTCCATCCAGATTGGGAATTTGTGCACCAGGCCTCTAGTTATTAACTAAAGTCCATGCTTTATTTAGATGTTTGATTTATCTAACCTCCTTTTCCTGTTCAGGATCCCGCATAGGTTACCACATTACATTTGATTATCATGTCTCTTTAGGTTCCTCTTGGCTATGATAGTTTCTCAAAATTTCCTTGTTTTTGATGACAGTTTATAGAAGTATTGACCATGTATCCCTCAATTGGGATTTGTCTGATGCTTTTCTCATGGTTAGATTGGTGTTATGGATTTTGGGGGAAGAAGACCATATAAGCAAAGTGCCGTTTTCATCACATTATATCAAGAATGCATACTATCAACATGACTTATCACTGTTGATTTGACCTTGATCACTTGATTGAAGTAGTGTTTGTCAGGTTTCTCTACTGTGAAATTAGTCTCCCTCCCCCCACCTTTTCATGCTGTACTCTTTGGAAGAAAGTCCAACCCACTATGCACAACCCACCCTTAAGGATTGGGGAGTTATACTCTGTTACCTCATTGAGTGCAGAGTATCTGTGTAAATTATTTGGAAATTTTCTGCATGGGACATTTGTCTCCTCCATTTATTTATTCAACTAGAGGCCCAATGCACAAAATTTGTGCAGTTGGGTGGGTCCCTCAGCCCAGCCTACGCCCTCTTGCAGTCCAGGAGCCCTTGGGGGATGTCTGACTGATGGCTTAGGCCTGCTCCCCACGGCAGTCAGACATCCTTAGTGCTGCTGTGGAGGTGGAAGAGGCTCCTGCCACCGCTGCTGCGCTTGCCAGCCGTGAGCCCGGCTCAGGGCTTCTGGCTGAGCGGCCCCCCGCTGTGGGAGCACACTGACCACCAGAGGGCAGCTTCTGCATTGAGCACCTGCCCCCTGGTGGTCAGTGCGCGTCATAGCGACCAGTCATTCTGTCGTTCGGTTGATTTGCATATTAGCCTTTTATTATATAGGATTATATAGGATGATATCAGTATGGACTCATTTATTTTATCCTTTGGGTTACAATACAATACTACTTTATTTTCTTGCTCAAACTGTTCCAGCTTTGGCCATTGGGAACTCTTTCAGTTGGCACCTGTGTCTCTTTGACAGAGCTCCATCATTGTTGTTGTTTTAAAGCACTTCCTTACTTTTTGGCAGGAGGCTCATCATGTATATTTCCTGTGTCTCCTAGAATCGGCCATTTCTCAAGGAGCCCTGGTTGCATTTATTAGAAACCAAGGTCTGAGCTCACTGCTACTAGGGTATCATTGCTTGTAGGCCTTCTAAGCTGACAGAGTAAAGAAATATATGTGTGTATATGTATCTTTAAAATTTTTCTATATGTAACCATCTATATTAAACTAGCTGACTCTAATCTGTTACTACATAGATCTCTCTAGTCCCCTCCCCTCCCTTTCCTGTACACTCCCAGTCCAACAGTGAGAAATCCTGCTCCCACAATCCACTATCCACTTACCTAATTCTTTAATTCTAATATACATGTGTAGCAGTGTCAGAATTGTTAACCCCACACCCCATGGCATGGGAAATAGTTTTATCAGCCAGAGGACAGGGTGTAATAGTTACAGATTCTTTGGCCTTTAGTCATACAGACTATTCATTTCCAAAGTAATTTAGGTACTTACTTTCCCCCACGTTCTTCCATGGGGGTGTATCATACATTTATAATGCATTTTAATTGTTTTGTCACATTCTGCAAACCATACTGGAAACTACCACCAACTTAAATGGTGTTTTTAAAAATTTTGCATATATTCAAGTTCATTCTTTGTGCTGTAAAGTTCTATAGGTTTTGACAAATCCATAGCATCATTTTTTTCCTTGCATTTTAAACCATACTTTTTAAGAAAAATGGTTGACGTGAGCCCTTTTTTATTTTCCAATTTTTCTATTGAATATTCCTTTTTGAAAACTTGAAATAATTTCAAGTTTACAGAAAATTTCAAGAACAGTATAAAATAACACCCATATCTATTGCCCAGATTTATCTTAAACATTAAGGTTTGCTTAACAATGGATACACTCCTATAAAAATTGAATGAATTACAAGTAAAATCTAAGTCCTTTTACCCACCATAATCCTTTTTCTATAGGATTCAGTGCTTATTTTGCTATTTACTTTGTTATTCAATTATTTTTAATTTACTTTGTCCTCATTACATTTAGATGAAATTTTGTAGATTAGGGAGTCAGGTATATAGTTTCCTTAGTATTCTCAAGCTTTCATTTTAGGAGCTTTATGTTATAGCATCCAAACTTTTTATATAGCTTTGTATTAGTAAGCAGTTTTGAAGCTTGTAATGTAGACTTCAGTATCTAGAAGGTTCACCTTGGGCCCTAAGTAGAGGCTGATTCGGGAGAACATAAAAGGACTTTATTAAAACGTTTAATCACCAATAGTCCAGCCTCTGTTATGAAGTAAGTGGTGTGTGACTGTGGGCAAGAACTTTAACCTCCTTCTAGCCTTCATTTTCTTACGTAAAATGAGGTGGTTGGACTAGATAATTTTGACTATTTGCAGCTTTAAAGTGTGGTGTGTGTGTAGAAACTGGTGGCAGAGAGACACCACTATTGATGACTTAGGAAATTCCTTTTGTAATACATAATTATTTTTAAAAGCAGATAGGTGAGTTTATGCCAAAAGAAAGAAGTTATGCATTATTTAAAGATACAGAAAATACCTTCTTAATAGTACATTTTAAAAGAATGAGTCACTGATAAAAATACAGAATACTGTTTTGTAATTTTGCAGTAGTAAAAACACTCTGTTTGTCTTAGCCTTCTGGTCAGCCTCAAACAAACATTGTATATCATGGCAAAAAATTAATAATGCTTTTATAAATCAGAAAAATTAATAAATTTTAAAATGTTCAAATAAATTATTTTTAGGGAAATTTTAATTCACAATAAAGTCAATCTTTTAAAAGCAAGGAAATATTAATTTTAAAAGTTTAACTTTTTAAAAAAGAAGCTGGCTCTTTGATTTCTAGTATTATTCGTTGCTTTTAGTAGTTGCATTTTCAGAAGTTTTGAAAACCTGCTTATATTACTATAGAAACAACATAAGAAGTATGATAGAGTTATCTGCAGCCTCAGAGATCTTATACATGGTTGAGGAAGGTTGATTGTCCTTATGTTGCTGAATTGCATTTTCAGATACAGTATTTTGAAGTGTGCTTACAGTCAGTTCTCAGTCATGCATGTTTAGGAGCAGCATTAGGTTGCTTAAATTATTATTTAACTGTCCCTAGTAAATGCTTTAATTATTTCTGAGAAATGAACTCTTTAAAAAAAAAATGGACTGACTTTCAAAGAATAGTTAATGATGAAGGAAAATTCCACCATATAGTGAATAAAAAGGTTATAGATTATTTCTATTCCCCCCAAAGGCTAGAAGGATATCTGAAAGATGGGATCATTGTGATTTTTATTTTCTTCTGTATATGTTTACCAGGTTTTCTCCTTGTGAAAGTACACATTTTTAATCAAGAAGAAAAAAGTATTTTAAAAAATCCTCTGTTCTTTTTTCATGATTGTAAAAATGTTATTTTTGTGCTTGTCTTAGAATATGTCTAGAGTACAATGTATATTTCTCCCACAATTTGTATCTTGGTTTTCAAAATGTCAAGCTACCATTCACCAAAGATGATTCATTTGTAATTTAAGTGGCATTTAGGAAGTGCCAGGTACATGTTTAAATGCTACGGAATGCACAGGATGCGCCACAGGCCTTCCTGGTTATAAGTTTACTAAGTACCGTGGGCTGCTGCTTTGTTTGTTGTCTTTCTGCCTTTTCCTCCCTTCCTTTTTTTCTTTTTCTCTCTTTTTTTTTCTTCTTTCCCTTACTTAGTAGTACCCTGCACAATTTTATGCACATATTAAGTACTCACTAAATTCCTGTTGAGTAACTCTAATCAATGAGACTATATTATAGTATTATATAATATTAATTATAGTAATTCAGAGAATGAGATAGTTGATAATTTAGAGAATGGGATAGTAGATAAAAGGTATCACTTTGAGATAGAAGAAGTTGCTTGGTTCCAGAAACTACTGGGAAGCTTCTGAGATGAAACTTGAGCCTGCCCTTGAAGGATGGGTAAGATGGACATGAGGGAGACAAGGACTTTTGGGGGAAATGGTGGATTCTCGTGATCTGTTTGCCACGGGTAACTTGTTCAGTTCCTATAATGCATCATCCTCTCTGGCCCGGAGACCCTCTGCACTCTATTTCCTCTACCTGGAATGGCCCCTCTCCCCTAGCCCCCCCTTAATTTTGGTAGTCCCTCCTAAGGGGAGTCTGAGTATCTTCTCCTCCCCTTAATTAGATTAGTTTCTGCAACAGCATGGATGGAACTGGAGAGCATTATGCTAAGTGAAATAAGCCAGTCAATGAAAGAAAAATACTACATGATCTCACTCATTTATGGATAATAAAGACCATTATAAACTGATGAACAAAAATAGATACAGAGGCAGAGCAGCATCGAACAGACTGTCAAACTGCAGCGGGAAGGCCGGGGAGGGTTGGGGTGGGGGGTAAGAGATCAACGGAAGGACTTGTATGCATGCGTATAAGCATAACCAATGGACACAAGACACTGGGGGGTAGGGGAGGCCGGGGGAAGGTCAAGGAGGAAAAAAGGAGACATATGTACTACTCTTTGTAATACTTTAAGCAATAAAACAAAATTAAAAAAAAAATTAGATTAGTTTCCCCTGAGCAAGGCATCCTCCTTTTGTGACACATTTTGTAATCATATTTTTATCTTTTCTTTTTACTTTTTATTTTGTTTTTATATCAAAGGTGTACACACATAAAGGTTAGAATCAAGTAGATTTTTTAGGATATTAGCAAGAGCAGCAGTCTTCTGCTTACCCCACCTTCTCCTTAGTTGTTCTAGCTGTTTCTTTTGCTGTTTTGCGATTATCTTTGTAGTTAACTAACATTTACAGTGTGTGTTTTAATTTTTCTGTTTTCAGCATTGTAAGATAAATATTTTTATTGACTTAAGAGGGAGGGGTGGAGAGAAAGGGAGAGAGAAACATCAGTTGGCTTCCTCCTGCATGCCCCCTACTGGGGATGGAGCCCACAACCCCCGCATGTGCCCTGTCCGGGAATTGAACCGGTGACCTCTTGGTGTATGGAACGACACTTAACCAACCGAGCCACACTGGCTTTGACAGTTTTCTGCTTTTTTTTTCGTGGCGGCGGCGGGGTGGGCGTGGAGAGGAGATGAGTGGGGATTAATCCTCACCTGAGGATATTTTTCCATTGATCTTTTAGAGAGAGAGTGGAAGAGAGGGAAAGACAGAAACATTGATGTGAGAGAAACACATCGATGATTGCCTCCTGCACAGACCAGGGCCTTGGCCGGGGAGGAACCTGCAACCAAAGTACGTGCCCTTGATGGAATCAAACCGGGGACCCTTTGATCTGCAGGCCAATGCTGTATCCACTGAGCCAAACCGCCTAGGGCGGTTTTCTGTATTTTTAAAATTGACATCAGTATGGGATATAAGGATTTAGCTCTCTTTTACCGCTCACACAACACTTCCTGTTTCTCCATTTTTCTAAAATAGTTATATGTGGTTAGATTGATATTCAGCATTTCAATAGTTGAAAATATGTAGTATACTGTGGTTACTCTTCTTTGAACAGTACTTGATTTTCCCTAAAGTTATTTTTTTGTTTGCTTAAATTTCTATGTACATATCATAAATTTGCCAGTAGTACTAATTCATCCTCAGGCTCTCACCTAATAATCTTAATAGTTTTTTGTTATGTTCAAACATATCAGATATTTTCTTGATTTCATTTAGGGGGTGTGGACCTCTTTCCTGGTCCTCTGACCTGTCCTAGAAGGTTGCTCTTCAGTTGTCATTCTGGGGATTTCCTTTCCCAGTCCTTTTCATTGAATTGCCTTTCCTTGAGTCACATATTTCTCTCTTGGTTTACTGCTTCATTTTCATGGAACACACCTCCAGTATTTTTTGAGGAAGAATGCATGGGAGGCTGACTTATCTTCACACTTACTTAGATTTCTGTGTTGGAAGCATTTTCCTCTAGAATTTTGAAGGCATTTCTTCAATTGCCTTCTAGGTTCCACTGTTGCTATTAAGAAGCCTGAAGCCAATTATGATGGCTGATTCTCAGATGTGGCCTCCTTTCTCAGCCCTTAGGCCTCCTTTTATCCTCAGCGTTCTTACATTTCACTACGTTGTAGCTCGGTGTAAATCTGTTTCCACCCATTGTGCCAGGTACTGAGTGGGGATTTTTGGTCTGGAAGCTCATGTCTGTCAGTTCTGAAAAAATTTTTAAAGTATGTATTTGATTTTTCTTTGATTGATTTTCCCCCCCTGTTCTCTTTGCAATTTGGACTTCTTGTATGGATTCTTTACATTATAAAAATCTCATATATTTCACCTCTGTCTTTTTCTCTACTTTCTCTGAGCCATTCTCAATTTTATATTCTCTTTGATACAATTTTAATTTCTTTTGTTATTTAATTTTTTTTGCTATTTATTTTTTAATATGTTTTTATTGGTTTTTAGAGAGAGGAAGGGAGAAAGATAGAAACATTGATGAGAGAGAAACATCATCAATTGGCTGCCTCCTGCATGCCCTCTACTGCGTTTTGAGCCCACAACCCCAAGTATGTGCCCTAACCGGGCATCAAACCAGTGACTTCTTGGTTCATAGGTCTGTGTTCAACCATTGAGCCACATCGTCTGGGTTACTGTCTTTTTAAAAAATGTCAGTAGTTCCTTTACTTGATATTTTATGTTTTACCAAGATAGTCTTTCTAGTATACTTTGAGATGAGACGTGGGCCCATTAATTTCATGACCATATTTCTAATGCATATTTGTTCAAGTATGTAAGTATTAAAATAATTCTGATATTTGCCAATTGAATATATATGTAAATCTGTATATCTCCAACCCTACTTGAGTCTACAGTGAATCTCTGTAGTTATGTCTAATCCAAAAATCCCTCCAATTGTCTCTTTAGTTTTGTTGAATTTATTGACGTGACATTGGTTAACAAAATTATGCAGTGGTTCTCAACCTTCCTAATGCCGCGACCCTTTAGTACAGTTCCTCATGTTGTGGTGACCTCCAACCATAAAATTATTTTCGTTGCTACTTCATAACCGTAATTTTTCTACTGTTATGAATCGTAATGTAAATATCTGATATGCTGTATGTTTTCCGATGGTCGCGACCCACAGGTTGAGAACCGCTGTTAGGTTCTGTAATATATCATCTGTTTATTATGTGTTCATCATCCCAATCTGTTGAATTTTCAAAACTCTTCTCTAATTGTTCCCCTTCTTCTTTTTTAAAATAGCACCCTTGTTATATGGTTCTATTTTTTTCTCTTGTTTTTCTGAGAGTATTGAATTTTTTTCCTCTCTTTTAAAAGTTTTCATCTTCAGCATAGTTGTTTCCTCTGCATTGCATTTACTCTCTTTGCTTTGACCTTTTATGACCTTTTTGTTAGAAGCTTGCTTTTGGTGCATGGTGATCTTTGCCTGCTTGGTTAAGAGTGCGTGGTCTGTACAGCAGTTTGGAAGTTGCTAGTATGCTTGATGGAGCTTCTCATTGAGGTCTGTAATTAGCGTGACCTGACTAGGCTTTTTCTTTGAGTGATAGTGGCTTCAGGTCTTTACTCCGGCTGGTCATTTCCCCAAAGAACAGGCCTGCCTGCTAGTATTCTAGGATCTGATTGGGGGGAAAAGGCTGGGGAATATCAACATTTAGTACATAAATCTCTCAATCGCTTTTTTCTGAGAGGCTACTCTTTCTCCTAAAACTCTGTGTCTCCAGCCCATAAATCTCTGCTTTACTTTCACCAGAGAATAAATCTCTAATCTTCTAATGGAGATTCTGGGAGCTGTGTGTGTTTAACTATATCGCTAACCTTTCTTTCTGCGTTTAAATCTCATTTTCACTCATACTTGCACCAGTACCTGGTGCTACCCATTCCTTTTTTCTTTTTCTTTTTAAAATTTATCTTTATTGTTGACAGTATTACAGATGTCCCCTTTTTTTCCATATTGACCCCCTCCTTCCGCACCCATGTCTCCCCTCTCCCACCCAGGCCTTCACCACATTATCGTCTGTGTCCATGAGTTATGCATATCCTATATAATAAAGAGCTAATATGCTAATTAGACCAAACAGCAGAACGACCGTCTGGGCCACCTTCTGGACGACCTTCCGGATGAAGCCCGGGCTGCGAGGGCCAAGGCAGCACCTGGGGCAGCTATGAGAGCCTACCCTTGCACAAATTTTGTGCTCCCGCCTCTAGTATGCATTTAAGTTCTTTGGCTAATCTCTCCCCACCCACCCCTGCCTTCCCTCTGAGATTCATCAGGCTATTCCATGATTCTATGTCTCTAGATCTATTTTGTTCATCAGTTTGTTTTATTCATTAGATTCTACATATGAGTGAGATCATATGATACTTGTTTTCCTCTGACTGGCCTATTTCGCTTAGCGTAATACTCTCCAGGTCCCTACATGCTGTCTTTTTTTTGGCAACTGAGTAGTATTCCATGTGGTGCCACTGATTCTTGAGAGTATAGTGCAAGAGAGGTTGTTTTTCTGCTTTCTGGGTTAGGATTCCGTTTCTTGGGTCTACTGTGTTACTGCTTCTAGCTTTCAGGATTTTATTGCTGCTTCCACCATTGTTACTTATCTTTTGCCTTACAATTAACAATTTTTTAAAAAAATATATCTTTTTATTGATTTTTTACAGAGAGGAAGGGAGAGGGATAGTTAGAAACATCGATGAGAGAGAAACATCGATCAGCTGTGTCCTGCACAACCCCTACCGGGCCTGTGCCCACAACCAAGGTACATGCCCTTGACCAGAATCGAACCTCGGACCCTTGAGTCCGCAGGCTGACGCTCTACCCACTGAGCCAAACCGGCTAGGGCTAAAATTAACAATTTTAACATTTACATTTAAGAGAGTTTTGGAAGGGATAAGAGGCACATGTGTGTGTTTAATCTTTAACTGGAACATTATAATTGTAATTACTTCTTTTGATTGACCTTTTTTACTAAATGACAGGCTTAGTGAGGTAAAAAACACTAGTCATGTTCACTGTTGTGTCCTCAGACTGCACAGCCATCCTGGCCTGATGTGATCATTGAATGGTGTTAATGTATCAGTTAAACACTTGTATAATGGAAGTTCTTTGATGATGGGGTAGAGAGAACAATATAAAATGCCTGCTACATTTCCCTCTTGACTCTCTCTTCTTGCAGGAAAAGGGGACCTCATGATTAGGCCTAAATTAAGGCAGGCTCTTTTTTTTTTAAAAAAATATATTTTATTGATTTTTCACAGAGAGGAAGAGAGAAGGATAGAGAGTTAGAAACATCAATGAGAGAGAAACATCGATCCGCTGCCTCCTGCACACCGCCCACTAGGGATGTGCCCGCAACCAAGGTACATGCCCTTGACCGGAATCGAACCTGGGACCCTTGAGTCCACAGGCCGACGCTCTATCCACTGAGCCAAACTGGTTAGGGCAAGGCAGGCTCTTTTGAATAGAATACCTTGTCCCACCATAATCTCTGCCCTAGCATGCTGGACACCAGGTAGCTGTGGTGGCATCGGTATCATTATCATAAGCAGTCATAGCTTTGGAACTTCTCAGCCTGACGGAGAGCTCAGTAGCTCATGGGCTAGCAAAGCCAAGCAGGCTGCATGCATCCAGCACATGTCCCTGGGTTGTAGGCATGTCCTTGTCACTTTCGGTGCCTAGATATTTGACTTCACTGTCTTTTTAGTGTAGACTGTTTCATTTTTTGCATATGCCACTTGGTTGTTTTTAATATATGTGAACTGGTAGTTAAGATTAGCTGCCATTTCTTCATGTAGTTTTCTGTTAGAGCTCCACCTCGGGCTTTGTGAACATGATGTGACTCACTGTTAAGTGCTGGGTGGATGAGTGCAGCCATAAAACATGCAGAGGTCCCAGGCTACAAGAGCTTGCAGTCCACATCTCATCCTCCCACAGCTCCTTTTTCCTCCTGTCTGAACTGTTAGTGAAGTCGGGTTCCCACTTTCTACACACACTCAACAATGCTTGTTATTTTCTTTTTCAATTTTTTATGGCCATATTAGTGGATGTGAAGTGGTATCTCATGGTTTTGATTTGCATTTCTCTGATGACTAATGATGTTGAGGATCTTGTGTATACTGGCCACTTAGATATCTTCTATTAAATTTTGTACCCTTTTAAAAATTAGGTTGTCTTTCCATTATTGAGATTCTATTTGTTAGAATTATTTACCTTATTATAAATGTTATCCCCTAATTAATAATATAGAACTGTTCTTGAATGTAAATAATTTGGTTAGAATAACACAATTTATAGTCAATGTACAATCAGAAATCTACAGTCTATATGTAATAGGAAATTTACAGTCCTCATGAACTTTGGCTGTTTCTGAACAACAGTAAAATAGTATACGCAGTTGTTTATGCACTAGCAGAGCCAGCTCTAAAGAAATGTGCTTATTCACTTTCTGGTAATTATACTGTCTCATTTGGTAGGATTTTAAAGAGTATGCAGAAGTAGTGGGTTGGAATGAGAGGTTTAAAAATTGCATTTTAAGGTAAAAGTTTTATAAATTAACTCTAAAGTTAGAAGTGGTAACATTTAAAGCTAGAGTTTAGGCATTGGTCCAGGATTTTCTGAAATTTACTGATAATCACTTGAAGGGATTTAAAACTTAGGAGAATTTTGTATACTTGAAACCTATATGGTTTTATTAACCAATGTCACCTCAATAAATTAAATTAAAAATACAACTTAAAAAAATCTTATAATTTTCTTGCTGTTTAAATAAGACTCAACCAAGAAAAATGTGAGCAGTATGCAAATACTTGTACTTCACGGAATTTTTGGATAGTTCAGCATTATTTTACACATGGTTTTTGTGTTCATGTGAATTACTAGTGTATGGTATATTTTGATACTACTACTTGTTTATAAGGATTTATGTATATGTCTTTGTTGTTTTTCTCTTTGTTGTTTTGTAGGGTTTTTTTGTCGTCCCATTCTTAGTGAATAGAGATAATCCAATTTAAAGACTTTTAAGTGCCCTTAGGTACTGCCACTGGTACAGTTGTAAATTTTGCTCCTTATTTAGGCCTAATCCTAGCCCTGGCTCTGCTATTGCCTAAAAATAGCTCATTTCTAAATTGAAGATTATCTTTAGAACTACTTAGGGGAGGGTAGCGAGGAAGCCTTCTTGCTGGGGTGGAAACTCAAATAAGAATTTAAATCTGTAGGTTGTGAGTCTTTAAACTTGTTAAATTCAAGTTTGCTTCTATTAGTAACTAGAGCTGTGAATGATTTCTATACAGGAGATTCTTTAAACTGTTGTGTAGCTAAAACATCATATATTTATTTCTAATAGCAACAGTATAGGTAGGATACAGACGAATGTAGTAAAGAGGAAAACATTCATTATTTTAGATGTGCTATATATATTTCATAGGCAAAATCTAAAGGGCAAAACATTATTACCACCTATTTGTAGGTAAATATTAAACAAGAAATCAAGAGTGATCAAGGCCAAGAGACAATAGCAGATTGTGATAAATCTCAGGACAAGTTTTAGGGTTCTTCTGGGGAGCCATGACAGAGTCTGCTCAGAGTAAAGAGGGGCATCAGGAAAGTGGGAATGAGGCACAGTTTAGGGCAGCCGTGGGCAAACTACGGCCCGCGGGCCGGATCCGGCCCGTTTGAAATGAATAAAACTAAAAAAAAAAAAAAAAAAAAAAAAGACCGTACCCTTTTATGTAATGATGTTTACTTTGAATTTATATTAGTTCACACAAACACTCCATCCATGCTTTTGTTCCGGCCCTCCGGTCCAGTTTAAGAACCCATTGTGGCCCTCGAGTCAAAAAGTTTGCCCACTCCTGGTCTAGGGTGTGGCAAAGAGAAAGCCCATCTGAAGTGTACGATCATTGGATTATTCCTATCTCAGCAATGGAGATATAGGTAATTTTGTACTAAACTTAGTGCTTTATATGGCATCTAGTTACATGTATAACTCTTTTCTGGGGAAAAAGCCATTTTTACTTATTTAGAGATAAGTAAAATTGATCAAAATTGTTTAAAAGAATACATGACATAAAAGAATCCAACCCTCAACATGTAGTTATTATCTGTCACCATTATCTGTCACCATTACATAATGTAAGGATCTCCCCCACCCAATAACACAGAGCAGGGAGAGAGCAGAAGGTCCCACCACTTTTCAAACCTGCCTCTCGCAGCATCTCCTACAAACCAGGATTCTGGGACAGTAGGTTGTACTTAGGCTCCCACTGACCCAGTTGATAGAAGAGATGGGGTATCTTTCCAACACCAGCCCCACAGTGACAATGATGCTTATTTTCTGAGAGGCTCGGGGAGAGCCTGAATCCCTGAGCCCTAGGGATGTGGCAGGGAGGACTACAAGGAAGGGTTCTTAGGGACAGAAAAGGGGAACCTTAAAAATACATTTTGGAACCAAATAACCAATTTTATAGTCTTAGTGGTTTTCAACCTTCTTAATGCCGCAGCCCTTTAATACACTTCCTCACGTTGTGGTGACCCCCAACCATAAAATTATTGTCATTGCTACTTCATAACTGTAATTTTGCTACTGTTATGAATCGTTATGTAAATATCTGATACGCTATATGTGTTTTCCGATGGTCGCAATCCACAGGTTGAGAACCTCTAAAGCTTAGAGGTAAGTCCCACTCCAGTTCTAGTGCACATGTGCTGCCCCCCCCCCCCCCCCCCCGTTAGTGTGCCTAACTTGTTTAGCTGGCAGAGTAAATTCATGGCTGTAGATGCCCCCAAAGTCTAAAAAGATGTATAGTTAGGGATTCAGTTGTTTAGCAAGTTGTTATTCCCCCAGATGGTGGTCACCAAATACTTGTTGAAGATGGTTATCTCTTTTCCTCCCACACTGTAGTATTTTATTTTAAACACATTTCTTGACAGAGCCTAAATGTATCACCAGCATTACAGAAAACATGTCGGTACAGTTAAGTCCTGGATCTCTCCAATATGGGGAGCCTCTGTAGTCACAGTGGGTGTTTTTTGTTGTTTTCAGTTGGAAATAATATTAGTATATGATTCTGAAGTGGTGAATCTTAATGGAGCAAAAAACGTCACCTATAAATGTTTCTTTTTTGCTCACCAAAGAGAAAATGGGGGTTTCTGTGACGGTTGGAATTTCTTTGCTCTGTTATCTGTTACTCTGGTGTGGGATGATCAAATTTCTCATTTCCAGGTTGCTAGGAAACAGGCAACCTATCTTATAGATACTGGCGTATTAGACCTCTTTATTCTTTGGACCTCTGTAATTTCTTAGAATTGCCATGCTTCCTTTCTAAAACCTAAATTATGCAGAGGCAACATGATTATTTGACCAAGCTCAGGAAATATAAAACAATCAAAGATATCAAGCTATGTTTAAAGAACATTACTAGGTTTAAAAAGCATTACTAGCTACAGTATATTGAGGCAATATTCTTGAAAAGTCCATGTTTGCCTCTGTTTTTGCAGCAGACTCTTGATTTTTTAAAAAAATATATTTTTATTGATTTCAGAGAGGAAGGGAAAGGGGGAGAGAGATAGAAACATTAATGATGAGAGGGAACCACCAATGGTCTGCTTCCTGCATGGGGGGGATCAAGCTCACAACTCCAGCATGTGCCTGTAACCGGAATTGAACCCAGGACCCTTCAGGCCAAAGGCCGATGCTCTATCCACTGAGCCAAACTGAATAGGGCAAGACTCTTGCTTCTTTTGCAACATTCTGAGGACACTCCTAAGTGTGGTTAGGAGTAGGCTGAGAATACCCTGGTAAAGCTTCAGATAATGTTGAAAGTATTCCAATGTTAAAAGTATCGACAAGCCCGGCCTGTGGCTCTGTGATCATGATTAGAGTCCTGGTCAGAGCACATGCCTGGATTGCAGGCTTGATCCCCAGTTAGGGAGAGTGCAGGAGGCAGCAGATCAGTGCTTCTCTCCCATCATCGATGTTTCTATCTCTTTCTCCCTCTCCCTTCCTCTCTGTGAGGGGAGGCGGGGATAGTATAACAAGTGAACCATGGCCCCAGGAACTCTATTTAAAGAATTTACTGATTTGGTGTCCTAGAAATATTGGCATTACTATAGCTATTTTGCCCATATGTCTTCCTTTAAAAGGAAAATTCATCTTAGGTTACAATATAATTACTTTGGGAATGCTCTAAGTTTACCATTAGATTACAGGGGTTTAAAAAATGTGATCAGATGGTAGATGTTGATGGAAATTTGATACAGGAATTCGTTTGAAATTGAATGCTTTGTAGAATTAATCAGAAAAGTTTTGTTGGCTTTTGATGTTGAATAGTATAGGGATTAGAGTCTGAGATGGTTAGTTAAAATTTAATGAATTAGGGAGCTCTACTATATGTTATGACAGGTCAGACTCTCTGTTTTTCTCTCTCAATTCAAGATACAGTTCTTTGTAGCAGTTGGTTTAGAGGCTATTTTACGAGTGGCTTAGTTGGCAGTATGTATTATGATGATATATGGCCCGGACGCAGAACCCCCAGTGAGTACTTTGTTATTACTTTACAGATTGATTCCCATTCTCAGCCAGTTTATCTTTTAAATGAGCTGTAGTCTATTGTCACACTGGAAAAATTAAAACAAATGTCTTTGTTCAATGAAGATGAATTGGATAGACTAGCCATATGGCAATAGCAGGAAGACACACTTTCAGTGTGAGTTAAAGTAATTGCAGCTGTAGATTTGACTGGCGAGGAAGTTGCTTAGATGAAGTGACAGAGGTTATATGTATAATTGGGTAGAATTTTATGTTTTAATTTAAGATCTAATTTCCATGCCCAAACTGAATATAATGGTTTACCTGAATATAAGGGTTTGTGTGATTTGTCTTTGTCTTAACAGATTATTATTATTAGATTATTTTTGTCACTTAGAAAATTACACAAGTGATAAATGTTCATTACAAAAAGTTAGATGTATGTATAAAAAATATTCCAGTGATCACATCACTTGGAGATAAACAGTGTAAGCTGAAGATGTCTATCATTCTAGACCTCCTTTCCATTAAATATCTTCCAAAACCAAATTGTATGATGCATACTGTTTGTTTGGTAAATTTAGGTGTTTTTTTTTTTTTTATGTAATAGTATTTAGAGTGAATATCTGTTTGAGCCATCAAATTTTCTTTATTTTCATTTTTATAGCTGCTTAGTAGACTTTTGTGAGATGAACTGTAATTTATTTAATAAGTTTCCCATAATTGGAATTTAGGTTGTTCTAACTTTTGCTCCAGTGACATTTACAGTGTTGGGCAGAAGTAGGTTTATAGTTGTTTGTATGGAAAATAAGGCAATAAATAATGATACAAGAATAAACTCTTGTGTTTTGCATACTCACAACTGTAAACCTACGTTTGCCCTACCCTGTTTATATACCTTTTTGCCTCTGTCTGATTATTTCCTTAGGATAAATTCCTGGGAGTAGAATACTTTGTAAAGGATTTGCACAATTTAAGACCTTTGAAACAAATTGCCAACTAGCTTTCCTGAAAGGCTATTCCCGTTTTCAGGTTCTTCTCTCTCTTACTGGCTTTATACTTGAATTAAAACGTGAACTTTTTATTTAGTTGCAGAATGTGGAAGAGCCTGTACAGCTGGAACAGGTTGCATGTGACGCTCCTCCTCCTTACAGCAGCATCTCTCCAGAGAGTGCAGTAGGTAGGTAATGGGCCAGAGGACCACTGAGCTCTTGAAGTGCACTGAGCCATAGACTTGTCTAGTATGTGTTTATTGGTGTTTATCTTTGCTTCGGCTTCCCCTAAATAGTCTTTGAAATTATATTTAGTTTGTAGCTTGAGGTGGAATAAAACTAATGTTACTGTTCTGAAAAATAGGTCAAACCCCATTTTATTTTGGAACTCAATTTCATTCCAACAGACTCTTAATGTAAAAGAAGTAGAAATTTAGGAACCAGGTACATTACCTAATTTTTGTTCTTTTTGTAGTTTCCTTATTAGCTATTTTGCTTTTTGTGACTCTAGTACCTGTGGTGTGGAATATAGTATGTTACATTCTTATATGCTAGTAAATTCTTAATTAAAAACAAAACAACTAGAAGTCTCCTAACTCTTTCATTCTGTTTCTCATGTTTTAAATGTTCCTCATAGTTTCCACCTTCCTTAATTAACCTTTCATCTTCCCACATTATGTCTGTCAGATTATCTTTTTAATTTTCATGTATATGTGTAGAAGGAATAGGGAGGAAGAAAACAATCTCATTAGTTGAGGACTTTTGGTCGGTAACTAGAGCTTTCTGATAACCAGTTCTGCTTTTATTGCTGAAAGTTGACCACTTTTAATGAAACCTCTTCCATATTCTCTAAAATAGAACTGAGGCAAGTACATGGCCCATGGTGCCACAACTCAACCCAATCCACTCCCAGGGTGGATAGGCAAGTTGAAGACAGCATTCATACCAAATGGCCTCAGAATCCTTTTCAGTACAGCACCTCAGGCAGTTGTCATCAGTTGATGTGAGATTAAATCTTTTGGTAGTCTCTGTGGCCCAAGGCTGCCATTGTGATTAGATGATCATAGAAAGTTTCTCACCTCTACTCTGGCTTCAAATTCTGAACCCCATCATTTTGTATTAGTTAAGGTATTTTTATTTATAAGTTTCTGAAACTAACAATGCTAACATGGTTTTAGAAGAATTCTAGGGTGCCTTGCAGAATCACATTAAGACAACAACAGCAAGACTTGGGAAAGAATTGCAGTGCTAGTCGTTATTCACTCATCTCTGCCTAGACCAGCAGTCACCAACCTTTCGGACCTCGTGGACCACCGGTTGGCGACCGCTGGCCTAGATTATTAGTACTGGTCTTCCATTAAATACATTCATGAAAATTCCAACTGATAAATAAGAAATTGGATTTCTGTTTATTAATGATAAAAGTTCTTCATTTTTATAAGGAGGTAATTTTTCCTGAATATCTTAGTTTCTATTTTGTATAAATTTTCATAACCATTCTATTTATTTTATTTTATTTTTTAATATATGTACTTTTTTATTGTTGATAGTATTATAGATGTCTCTCATTTCCCCCCATAACCATTTTAGACAGAAATCTCCCTCAAACACTTCTTTCCCTTATTCACTGACATTTCATATTCTTTTTCTTTTTTAAATATATATCTTTATTGATTTCAGAGAGAAAGGGAAATGGGAGAGAGAGATAGAAACATCAATGATGAGAGAGAATCATTGATTGGCTGCCTCCTGCATGTCCCCTACTGGGGATCAAGCCCGCTACCTGGGCATGTGCCCTTGACTGGAATCAAACCTGGGACCCTTCGGTCCTCAGGTTGACGCTCTATCCACTGAGCAAAACCACTAGGGCTGTTTAAAAATTTCTTTATGATTTAGGGATTACAACAGAAACAATCTCTGGAAGGTATTCTGTTCTGTACTATAGTGGTGATGCCTTTATTCATTGAGATTTGTAGAACTTTTGACTCAAGAACCAAATTCCTCCCTGGTGTGTCAGATAACATCTCCTTTTGCTTTCAGCATGAGGTCCTCTACCTCTTTCTCTTGTTTTTGTTAATCTTGCTATGGGCCTCAATAGCAAATAACAGAAGTTTCTAAGATTGGGTATAAAGGAAAGAAACTGTAGAATAAGGCCTGAAGAGATCTCTCTTGAATAAAGTCTTTGGGCTTTGTGGCATTGTATCCAACTACAGAGGTCTTAAAAAACAAAATAAAACGAACACTTAAGTTCCTAGGTCTCTATGAACTCTTTTAGTTCCAGGTTAGGGAAATAGGTTTTTAGAGATCATAAGTTACTCAAGCCCATTCATTTTTTTATTACTTAAGAACTAGGGTTTTTCTTTTTTCTTTTTTTTTTTAAAGGAAACCTCATTAATGGCTTAATTGGCCTTCCACCCTTTTTAAATTAACATGGCTTATTTTTAAGATAAATGTTAACTGTGTGGACTTATTAGTCCATTTATGTGAAAAAAAGAAACAGAATGCAACACCCATTTTGGTGGGGGGAAAAATAACAAATCAATGTTTTGTATTTTCATTTTACCTATTTTAATTTGTGATATATAAAATTTAACAGTAACAAATACTGGATTTTTTTGTACTAAATAAACTTGAAAAAATTGTCAAATTTTCATGGAAACTTAAAATTGTATGAGATCTATAAGGATGGATTCTATTTTTAAAAAATCTTTTGAAATAGGGAAATTAAAATGTTCTTGTTTTTCCTCAACTTAAATAGTAGATATCAGTTTTATTTTTGTATTAAAAATTACTATGGCAGTGGGCTAATTCAAACTGTACATTTCTGTTTGTGATGTGACTTTAGTATGATTTGATTAAAAGTAAAAAGAAATTTGATAGGAAGTTAAATGGAATATTTTATAATATACACCAGTGATGGCGAACCTTTTGAGCTCGGCGTGTCAGCATTTTGAAAAACCCTAACTTAATTCTGGTGCCGTGTCACATATAGAAATTTTTTGATATTTGCAATCATAGTAAAACAAAGACTTATATTTTTGATATTATTTTATATATTTAAATGGCATTTAACAAAGAAAAATCAACTAAAAAAATGAGTTCGCGTGTCACCTCTGACACGCATGTCATAGGTTTGCCATCACGGATATATACGTACACATGTGTACATGTATACATGCGTATATCTAGCCAATCCAATAAAAGAGAAACATGTAAATTGACCGTACCTTTGCTACGCCCACAAGCCACGCCCACCACCCCAATCAGAGCGACTATATGCAAATTAACCCAACCAAGATGGCAGCCGGCAGCCATGGAGCTGGAGCAAGCAGGAGGCTTGGTTGCCCCGGCGATGGAGGGAGCCAAGCTTCCCGCTGGCCCTGGCCGGCTGTGGCCTCCGCTAAAGGCAACAAAGTTTCAACTATAGACGATAAATAAATACCAGATACCTGCTTCCAGCCAGCTTCCACTGGGAGCTTGGGTGGCTGGGGGCCATGGCCAGCCTGCAAACAGCCATCAGCCACTCACCCAGGCTGGCCAGGCACCCCAGCAGGACCCCCCCTCCCTGAAGGGGGTGTGGCCAACCTGCAAACGGCCCTCAGCCCCTTACCCAGGCTGGCCAGGCACCCCAGTGGGACCCCCACCCTGATCCGGGACACCCTTCAGGGCAAACCAGCCAGCCCCCACCCATGCACCAGGCATATAATAAAAGGGTAATATGCAAATTGACCCTAACAGCAGAATGACTGGGAATGACTGGTCACTATGACACACACTGACCACCAGGGGGAAGATGCTCAATGCAGGAGCTGACCCATGGTGGTCAGTGTGCTCCCACACGGGGAGCTCTGCTCAGCCACAAGCCAGGCTGACAGCTGCTAGCACAGCAGTGATGGCGGGAGCCTCTCCCACCTCCTCAGCAGTGCTAAGGATGTCCAACTGCAGCTTATGCCTGGTCCCCGCTGGCAAGTGGACATCCCCCGAGGACTCCTGGACTGCCAGAGGGACGTCTGACTGCCAGCTTAGGCCTGATCTCCTAGGGAGTGGGCCTAAGCCAGCAGGTGGACATCCCCCGAGGGGTCCCAGACTGCCAGAGGGCACAGGCTGGGCTGAGGGACTCACCCCTCCCCCCCCTCGAGTGCACAAATTTTTGTGCACCGGGCCTCTAGTATATATATAAAAGCCTAAGTGACCGGCTGACCATGTGGTAGCTAAGATGCTGACCACCAGGGGGCAGACCCTCAATGCAGGCTTGGAAACCACAGGCATGGAAACATGGAACAGACTGATGAATCTCAGAGAGGAGAGGGGAGCATGGGAAGAGATTAACTGAAGATCTTATATGCATACTAGAGGCCTGGTGCACGGATTCATGCACTGGGGGGGCCCCTTTACCTGGCTTGTGCCCTCTCGCAATCTGGGACCCCTCCGGGGATGTTGGACTGCTGGTTTCGGCCAAGTCCCCGCAGGTCAGGCCAAGGGATCCCACCGGTGCATGAATCTGTGCACTGGGCCTCTAGTATATGTATATTTATGTATATATGTTAAATAGTTATTTTGACTTGGGAAAAAAAACCCCAAGTTTCTTAGGTGGCAGATTTAGTTTAAATAATATGTTTTCCTGTATTTATTTCTAAAAGATTTAATATTTTATATTTCCCATTTACATCTGCATTTCACCTGAAGTTGTTTTTTCTTTCTTTTTGTTTAAACATATTTTTATTGATTTTAGAGAGGCAGGAAGAGGGAGAGAGAGATAGAAACATTAATGATGAGAGAGAATCACTGTTCAGCTGCCTTTCGCACGCCCCCTACGTATACCCTGTCATATGCCCTGACCAGGAATCCCAGCGGTGATCTCCTGTTTCATAGGTTGACAACCACTGAGTCACAGCAACTGGGTGAGAAGTAGATAAATTTAAAAGTCATTCCCATTCTTATATTCATCTGTAAACATCTTTTGATTCAATTATGTACATGTGCTCTTAGAGGAGTGCCTGGTTTTTATTTGCCAGAGTTAGTAGAAATCTTTTTTTTCCCCTCCGTTCAGCTAATCATCAGATAATTGTGACTTCCTTTTAATTCTGCAGTGTATTTTGACTACAAAGACGAGTCTGGGTTTCCAAAGCCCCCATCTTACAATGTGGCTACCACACTGCCCAGTTACGATGAAGCCGAGAGAACCAAGGCTGAAGCTACTATCCCTTTGGTTCCTGGAAGAGTAAGTCCATGGGAATCAAATTATTTTCATTATTATCCACTTTGATTTATTACTTACAATTGTATTGATTAGTAAAAGTACAACTAATTTTTAAAAACAAGCATATTTTCTTTGGAGATAATAAACTCTTATCTCTTCCTGAAAATGATAAGAAAATCACTAGTTAAGCCAGCTCATTTCCCCTGTATCTTTACTACTACCACCACTTTCTCAGTTCTCCTGGCATGGCTGAAGTGTCTTGGAGCAGGAGCTGTTTTAGGAAATACACTGCCTTCCCCTTGATTCTGCACACTTCAGTTTTGGTGTTAGGTAGGTAGCTGTTGGGGAGATCTATGGAGATAATGAATAAGTGCAACTTTATGGAATTAAACTCATAAAAGTGTCCTGACAATCATCTAAGATGACCCTTATGCTTCCAGTGCAGATTACAGCATTTATAGGGCAGTAGTGAATTCAGATCCATCTGACCTGATGTTAATTAACGGGAGTGCGGGTGGGGTGTGATAAAAGCCAGCCCGAGATTTGGGGGCACTCTTGGTAAATGATGTAGATGTGGTTTAAATATCCATCCAGGTTGAAGCTGATATAGGTAGGGCCTTGAAATATTGAGACAATGGGAAGCAGGATCCAGTCTCCAGGAATGTGGATTGATCAGGACTTTAGACTCTAGTTCCGGCAGGAAACTAGAGTGAAAGATAAAGAAGGGAAGCTCAGTCTGGGTGACACAATGGCACAACCCCTAGAAGTTCAGGCCTTAGGGTAGGGAACTGTTTACAGACCACATATTCAGGGATGGGGCTCCTAAAACCACTGCTTGGTGGAAATAATAGTTTATAAGTCTAATCTAAGCTGATTCTGCATGGTGATGGGCATTCAGT
This sequence comes from Myotis nattereri, assembly GCF_964212035.1. Lineage (NCBI taxonomy): Eukaryota > Metazoa > Chordata > Mammalia > Chiroptera > Vespertilionidae > Myotis > Myotis nattereri. Next base: position 83,260,117 of record NC_138080.1, read on the forward strand.
TTTTATAGGTGCCAGGGAGAAAATAAAAACCTCCTGGAGCTTATTGCCTTGAGAACAAAACAGTCTTAATGTAACTTCTAGTATTGGAAACAAACAACATGATTGATCCTATGTTTGGTGCTTTCATATAGTATTTTGTATATTGTTTCCAGTCCTCATAGTAACATCACAGAGTAGGGATTATATTATCCCTATTTTACAGATATAAAAACTTGAGTCCCAGAGAGATTAAGTAGTTTGCCCAAAGTTATGTGGCTAATAAGTAACATAGACGAGAGCCAAACCCAGATATTCTAGACTCTGAAGTCCTTGTATGTATGCTGTAGACCTGTTGGAGTATATGGCAACTGTCCTATGGAAATAGACCAAGATATTAAATCTGACTAATCACAGAACTCTTTAGAATACTTTTATTTCACAAGTGTGTATACATATTTAGAAACATCTTTTTTAAAAATATGTTTTTATTGATTTCAGAGAGGAAGGGAGAAGGAGAGAGTGATAGAAACATCAATGATGAGAGAGAATCATTGATCAGCTGCCTCCTGCACAGCCCATACTGGGGATCGAGCCTGCAACCTGGGCATGTGCCCTGACTGGGAGTCAAAGTATGAATTCATATCCCATCTCTCTGCTTTAACAGAGGCATTCTCCTGGTTCATAGGTCGATGCTCAACCACTGAGCAACGCTGGCTGGGGCTCCTAAACGCTGGCTGGACAAGGAACATCTTAAAGGGTTTTCTTATTCAGCAAACCGATATAGAGCACTTTTTTACTACAGTGTGCTTACTGTGTATTTTGAGATGGGTAGGTAGAAAGTTTTGTATAAAGCAGTGTCCCTGCCAAGAGCTTTAAATCCAGCTGGGGAAAAGGCCCTTCAATACCCATATCTAAGCAGCAGCACAGGAGCAGTGAGCATAAGAACTGTGACTTTTTATTGTGTGATCATGGGGAAGATGGAATTTGAAATGTGCCTTGAGGTTTAAGGAAGGCATTCCAGAAGGAAAAGCCTAGGAAGCAGGTGTAAAGTCAGCCAGGTACAGGGCAGGTTCTGTGGATTTAGTCATTGGTTTTGCTTGAGAACAGATTTGTAGGTGGTGAAGGGTATCCCAAAATTCACGCAAGAAGTAATTTTGATAGAAAACACAGGTTTATAATTAAAAATTGTAAAGTTTTTATTGATTCATAAAGTATACAGTATAGGGTTATGTATGGAATAGCATATCGGGTAAATGGCCTCCACGGCTTTGCTGGCACATACGCACTCTTTTGTTATTGCCTGAGCAGCCGCATTTTCGAAAAAGAATGGTCCGATGATGCCTCCAGCCCAAAATCCGCACCAAACAGTGACATGTTGTGGATGCATTTGTTTCTCAACAATCACTCGTGGATTTTCTGAACCCCAAATGCGACAATTTTGTCGATTAACCAAGCCATCAAGATGAAAATGAGCCTCATTGAAATTCAGCCACATTTATGCAAAACAGTCATGGAAAATTTCAACAAAAGAGTGCGTATGTGCCAGCAAAGCCGTGGAGGCCATTTACCTGATATGCTATCCCATATAAAACCCTATACTGTATACTTTATGAATCAATAAAAACTTTACAATTTTTAATTATAAACCTGTGTTTTCTATCAAAATTACTCCTTGCGTGAATTTTGGGACACCCTTTAGAATCTCCTGAATGCTAGGCTGAGGCATTTAGACTTATGTGCAGGCCACACAGAATCCTTTGTAGTTTTTGAGCAGGGGTGTGGTAAGACCCGTATGGTGTTTTAGAAACATTATCCTGGCAACAGTCGGTAGGGTTACGTCGTGATAAACCCATTGAAGGTTGAAAATATTTTTAAGTTGAAAATACATGTAATACACTTAAACTACGAACATCCTAGTTTAGCCAGCCAGTTTCTATTACTGCATATCACTTTCACACCACCGTATGGTTGAAAAATTGAAAGTCAGACCATCATAAGTTGGTTTCACTTCCATGTATTTTTGTAGCATATATGTCTTTGACTAATTGTGCAAAAAAAACAATTTCTAATTTGGCAAAGCCTTATTTATCCTGCTAATATGAAGTCAGAATACTGGGTATTTAGTATTTTAAAAAATAAAATAAAAATCACATTCTTATAAAAATTTTAAACAAGAGAGGAAACATGTTAAGTTAGAAATGGAAGCTACCACTGATCTTCCCTTTTTTTAGTTCCAGCTCCCCAAGGGAAGCATGTTAACAGCTTGTTGTGGATATCCAAGTTCCTTTTCTGTGTAGGGACAGTTTTGATTGCCCCTCAAGTTTTTTTGTTTGTTTAATTTGAGGAACGCTTACTGGGCTGTGTACAAGTCTATCACTTTTACTGTTAAGCATATATTCACTTATTTTTCAATGTCTCAACACATCTACATCAGTTAAAAAGGTAGGCTACAGTATGTTGGTGTCAATATTGATCAAGATTTTGTTCCTTCTTGACCTGCAACATTATGTCTTCATGTTAGGATGGAAGAGATCCGATCTGCCAATAAAATTGGAAGTGAGGTTGTTTCAGACCTAGATTCCCACATAAACAAGTGATTATGGAGATGAGCAGTGGGCAGCCCTATAGACTCTACATGTATGATGATGCCATCCTTTTTTCCCCTGTGTCAGACTCATAAAACACCTGAGCTACTCAATTGTGTCTCCTTAATAGGCCCTGGATTACTGACATTCTAGAATTTAAGCCAGATGTATAAGTAAATTTTCTCTTTTTAAAAGAGATATATATATATATATATATATATATATATATATATATATATATATATGACTTTGTGTTTATAATTTTTGAAGTATATTGTTAAAGAACTTGGGTTATAAAATGAAAAAAAAATCACTTAGAAAACTGGAGATGGAAGAGAAAGATTTGTTCTTTTCTCTAATTATATCCTACTCTTAGGTCTCTTTTTAAAATTTAGTTTTATTGCAGTAACATCAGTTTATAGCATTATATAAGTTTCAGGTGCAAAATGACATGTAAAAACCATACTGATCCTTAATGCTCATAGTTTTGAATTGAGCCAAAGCAGTAAGTTTTCTCCTTGGTACTACTTTTGTCCCTCTCTCTTTTTCTAGATGTCTTTCCTTTGCCTAGAAATGTGAATTTACCTTATTCTTTTTCTTTTCATGTAGGATGAGGATTTTGTGGGTCGGGATGATTTTGATGATGCTGACCAGCTGAGGATAGGAAACGATGGGATTTTTATGTTAACTTTTTTCAGTAAGTACATACACATAGCAGAGCCACTTCCCACAGACTGGATGGAGTACTTTGGATTATGGGTGAATCTGACTGAATTAAAATAACTAGTGGAACTAATACTATTTATTTGGTGCCTTTTACTGAAATGTCAGAGCTTAGTACACTTTTATCTTAATATCCTTTCTCTTTGTCTTATATTTTTATGAATTTCTATGGAAAATATTAAAATAATTAAATAATTAAATTGGTTACGGGGCTGCTGCATTTATGTACGAGCCAAGCTCATCTTTCCGGTCTGCAGGGCTCCGTGGCCTTGCTCTTACTTATACCTGACCTGTAAGTGCCTTTGTCTGATGAATTTTGTTTTTTGTGACCTTTTATTTTCTAACAGATCAAAGTCAGCATGATTTTTGTCTCCTTAATGTTTTGCATTTATCTTTCCATGTGTCTCACTTAAAGTGAGCGACCTTATTTCTTTTATTTGTTATATTAAAAATATATGAAGGAAATGCAATGCTTTTAGAGGTGACGTTATGTAAACTACCAAAATTTATAGAAGCAGGAGGATGAATGACTTGAATCAAATTATTTGGGTGCACTAATTTAATGTTTAAGGCATTTATTTTATTTACTGAAGTTTAACACATAGAGCAGAGTCATAAGCATACAGTTACGGCATTTTTAAAAGAGAACAGCAGTAGCTATAATAGTGTATCATCTGATCTTCAGAGAGGATGTTTTCTTGGTTGCTTTGGGGGAGCGGGTAAGGGTTGTGGCTTTCTTTTATCCTTGGGAAAGCCACTTAAGCAGAAGCAAGTCAGAGGGCACACTCTTGCTCCAGGGTAATAGGACATGTCTGATACCTTTTTTCTCTCTGCTTTTACAGTGGCATTCCTCTTTAACTGGATTGGGTTCTTCCTGTCTTTTTGCCTGACCACTTCAGCTGCAGGAAGGTATGGGGCCATTTCAGGATTTGGTCTCTCTCTAATTAAGTGGATCTTGATTGTCAGGGTAAGTTGTACACCAGAGATGATAGACTCTGTAGAGAAACAAAAAATAGAGTAATTTTGAATATTTTATTGTTTTCATTTGCTTTATTTGCATTATGTCAACATTTAAAATGATTTTTGGTTTGTCTTTGTTCTGGTATCATGAAGTTGAACCTAAATCAGTTGCAATTGGTTCATGCATACAAGTTTTGTAGCCAAATCTAGTGAATATTAGTGGTCCAGGAGCATCTATCCTACAGGTTTTTCACTACCTACTCTCTCTCTCTCTCTTTTTATTTTATTTTTTATTTATCTTTAACTGTTTAACAAGTGCTGCTCCATTAGGGGGTCTTATCTATAAAGTAAATTAGAGATATCTTCAGTGATTTGGAAGTTAGAATCACATGAAGTAATTTTAAAGTTATAAAAGATCTAGTCTCTTCAAGTGTCTTCTGATTTCAAGTAAGTTTATTACTATTGACAACTTTATAAATAAAACAAATTATTCATCATAATCTGGCATTAATAACTAATTAATGGGTGTTGACCGACCACTGTGGTTTTTCAAACTTATTTATTCTAAAGAAGTTGTTAACATTTTTTAGGATTCCAAGTTCCTTTCTTTTTTGTTAATCCTCACCTGAGGATATTTTTCCATTGATCTTTTAGAGAGAGTGGAAGAGAGAAACACATCAGTTGATTCCCTCTTGCATGTACCCCGACTAGGCCTGGGCCAGGGAGGAGCCTGCAGCCAAGATACATGACCTTCACTGGAATCGAACCCAGGACCCTTTGGTCCACAGGCCAACACTTTATCCACAGAGCCCAACCCGCTAGAGCCCAAGTTCCTTTGAGAATCTGATAAAAGTTACGGGCTTTTTCCCTAGACAGCTAATATGTAGTCATCTAACGCATGGATTTGAGGTTAAGAAACCAAGCCCTAAAGAGGTTTTTCATTCTTTCTCTAACTCTTCATTGTTATTTTATTAAGAAATAAAATACTATACTTTAATACTCAGGTTTTAACATAGACAAACTGTTAAATTTTTGAACATCAAAGCCTCCAATAGAAAACAGATAAAATTGCCGAAACCGGTTTGGCTCAGTGGATAGAGCGTCGGCCTGTGGACTGAGGGGTCCCGGGTTCGATTCCGGTCAAGGGCATGTACCTGGGTTGTGGGCACTTCCCCAGTGGGGGATGTGCAGGAGGCAGCTGATCGATGTTTCTCTCTCATCGATATTTCTAACTCTCTCTCTCCCTTCTCTCTGTAAAAAATCAATAAAATATATTTAAAAAAAAGAAAAAGAAAAAGAAAACAGATAAAATTAGTTCCCAGGTTTTTGGGTTTTGTTTTTTTTTTTTTTTACTAAATTTAAAGCTGAATTTAATGAATCAGTTTGTATCAGTTAGGATGGCTTTGTATGCAGGTAACAAAAACTTAGTTCAGAATGGCTTGGAAAACAGTGGGAAAAATTATTATCTAGGAAAACAAGTTCTGACATGGAGATTAGTTAAATCAGTGTTTTATTGACGTCATCAGGGACAACTGTTCACCATGTTGGAATAGCTGCTCCTCCCTGAAGGTTAAGGCATTGTCACAGAAACCCACAGTGCTCAACAGAAAAAAGGGAACTATTGGTCCTTTTCTTTTTCCCTTTAAGAGCAGGGAAACCTTCTCAGCAGGCTTCAATTCCCATTGTCCAGAATAACATTCTGTGAAAGGAATGGGGTTATCATTATGTACATGAGAAAGTTTTCAAGGTCAAGGCATGGCTGGAGGAGTAGGAATAAAATCAGGACTCATTAGAAAGGAAGCCAAATAGTTGGTTTTGGCACTGAGTAAACAAAGTAAAAGTGAGAACCTGGCTGGAGAACCTGACTAGAGAACCTGGCTAGGCTGCTGATCAACTGAATGCTGTCTTCTGTGTCATTTCTTCTTCACTGACTCTGTCCACACCTTTGGGAACCCCTGGACCTGCTGGGGTTAGACCCCAACAATATCTCTTCTATACACTTTACCAAATTAATTTGATTAACAAACTCCTTTTTAGAAATGCAGTCGCTTAGGTAGTTTTCTTAAGAAAACTTTAGACTGCCCGGCTGGTGTGGCTCAGTGGTTGAGCATGGACCTGTGAACCAGGAGGTCACGGATTCCCCCATCAGGGCACCTGTCCTGGTTGCAGCTCTATTTCCAGTAGGAGGCATGCAGGAAGCAGCCAATCAATGATTCTCTCATCATTGATGTTTTTATTTCTCTCTCCCTCTCTGAAATCAATAAAAATACATTAAAAAAAAAACAAAAAAACAACAAAGTAAAAGTATTAGTAAAATGTGTTTCTAGAAGGACCAATATTATGTGAGTAAAAGATTGAGAAAACTAAACAGATTTGAGCACTTTCAAAACAAGGAATCTATAAAGCTGAAAGCTATCATATTTCAAGACTACTTTTCCATGAAAATAAAGATATTTATGTCGTAAGCACTTCAAACCAGTAATATTTAAAATACTTTTATTTATTTATTATTTTTTTTAAAATATGTTTTTATTGGTTTCAGAGAGGAAGGAAGAGGGAGAGAGAGAGAGAGAGAAATAGCAATGATGAGAGAGAATCATTGATTGGCTGCCTCCCGCACACCCCCTACTGAGGATTGAGCCCGAAGCCCGGGCATGTGAATTTAACCTGGACCCTTTAGTCCGCAGGCCGATGCTCTATCCACTGAGCCAAACCGGCTAGGGCAGTGGTTGGCAAACTGCGGCTCGCGAGCCACATGCGGCTCTTTGGCCCCTTGAGTGTGGCTCTTCCACAAAATACCACGTGTGGGCACGCACGTACAGTGCGATTGAAACTTTGTGGCCCATGCGCAGAAGTCGGTTTTTGGCCTGGGCGAGTCTATTTTGAAGAAGTGGCGTTAGAAGAAGTGGGGGGTGTCTGTCGGTCCAGCTACGGGAGACGCGGCGCGCCTCGCGCGTGCGCGCAATTCATGGACGAATTGAGTGAGCCAGTCAGCAGTCTCATTGTGGAGTGGTTAGTGCTAGTCGCCTCGGCAAATTGAGCGCGGGTGACAAAAGTACCTACTCGAAGCATAAAGTTACCTGTATTTTTCCAACCAGCTGCAAATCCTACAGGTATTTTTGTCATCAATTTAATAATTGTAATTATTTTGTGTTGGTGGCTTTATTATTATAAAATGAAACATTTTTTTAGGTGCCCTGTATGTTGAGATGGTTTGGACATACAGAGAGGATGAATGAAAGGAGATAGACAAAACAAGTATACAAGACGAGTATGGATGGGAGAGATGGAAGGGGTCGACCTCAGCGAACGTACCTCAATCAGATTGAGGATGTTTTTAGCAAAGGCCAGCTTAGGAGTACCCTAATTAAGTTAATAACAATGTACCTACCTATATAGTTTAAGTTTAAAAAATTTGGCTCTCAAAAGAAATTTCAATCGTTGTACTGTTGATAGTTGGCTCTGTTGACTAATGAGTTTGCTGAACACTGGGCTGGGGCACTTTTATTTATTTTTAAGAGCTAAAGGACAGCATTCATATACAAAATAAAGTCTTATGTTTTGTGTGCCTGTAAGTTAAAATGTGAAATTGTATCGCTAAACTGCTATGAAATGTTTTTGTTTTTGTTTTGTTTTTTCAGTTTTCCACTTATTTCCCTGGATACTTTGATGGTCAGTATTGGCTCTGGTGGGTGTTCCTGGTTTTAGGTAAGTGCTTTTAACATAGACAAAGGAGAGAAAAGATTATGTTAAATTTTAGAAGTGAGATTACTTTTAGTAAACCCTCATCATATTATACAGCGATAGATTAATCAACAATAAGTATAATTTTAAAAATATTTCTCCCTCAAAAATTAGGCTTTCACCATCAGAATAACATGAATGTTAATAAAATGTCTGTTAGTAGTTGTAGGTTTTCCCTAACTCATTCATATTCACTTCTCAGGTTCCCCATGTGACCAGTGGGACACTGATAAGACTTTATAGTCTGGATTTTTTTCCCCTTGTGAATTATTGCCGTAAAGTCATAGACTTAACCCCAAATTGCTTTTAAGCATATTGTAACCAGTTAAACTACTCATGAGTATGTGTGTTGGATGTGTCAGTAGAAAACAGAAAATATATAGCCCTGTTAGATATAATTTCTGGAAGAAGCACTATTGGGTTTCCAGAATTCTTTAGTTTGTTATTAAAATAAGAATTTCTTTTGTGTTGGGCAGAGGTTTTTATTTAAAAAAATAACAGATATTTCAGGTTGGCCTTAATGTTTTATTTTTTACTCTAAATATTTATTTTAAAATCTTTTTTTCTAAGATATTTTAAAGCAAAGAAATGAACATTGAGGTGAATATTGTTGGCTTCTTCATTCTTTGTAAAGAAAATATTTTTGATAATAACAGATCACTACCATTTCTATAATATAATAGCAGGGCCATTATATCTATATATCTATTAAAGATGGTATAATTGCCTTGTTCTGCTTCTGTGACATCCCTCTCTCCTGTTTCCTGGTTTGGGCCTTTTTGCTGCTTCCTTAATTAAGACCCCTTATGGCAGTGCTACTAATGGGTCTGGCTAGCACCGTGTAGTAGCACTATGCCCAATGGGTACTTAATACATTCAGGACTTACCTTCTTTGTCTCATGCATTGCTGACCCTAAATTATATTTAGAAAATACAAGTCATCCGTCATGCCATTACTCACCTTCCAATAGCATCATCTACTTTACCAATAGTCATTATAATTCCAAGGAAAGAAAAATATGATCCCCTCCCCCATGATTATTGAGAAGCTTAATAATAAAAACGACCTGCCAGAGAGTCACTTTGGAGGAATAGTTCTGAAGAGGAGGGCTGGGAGTGTCTGAGCTCCCATTAGAGGGCACACCGACTTCCAGCTCACGGTCTTCCAAGAGGTACAGACGCCGTGAATGTGTAGATTCTGGTGTAGCCATACAAATCAGCCTTACTCTTTTACCTGCCTGGTAAGTAAATGGCAGAGTGCCCTATTTGTATGTATTTTTTAAGAATGAAGAAATAGGATTTAGAGTTGAAAATAAGAGACTTACTGTAATAGGTAAGGGGATCCTGACATCTAGAGGTCAACATTATGTACTGTTGACAAAAAAAAATCCCTTGACAAGAAAGGATGAAATTTGTTTTCACTTGAGAAAAAGTTTATACCCCCGCCCCCGCCCCCCCCCCCCCCCCCCGCCCCCCTTGTTTTGAGTTAATTATCTTGGAATGCTTTTTTGGAACTCAGAAGGTAGATTTTGATGTTTCTCATAGGCTTTCAAAGGTAGATATTTAGCCCCATCTTTTTTTTTTTTATTTCCCTTTTAGACAATTAGATTCTGAATGTGCAAAAGGCTTTTATTTGGTTTTTGAGATTATGTTTTTTTAATGAGAAATGGAAAATTTGGTGTGGAAATCATTTGGAAGCTTTGGAGGAAGTTGCTCGTGTCTTGATAGCTTTTAGTAGAAAAACGATGAATTAGTGCTATCAGGGGGGACATTTCCGGGGAGGAGAGACTTAAGGTGGAAATTATAAATTTATTCCTGATTTTTCTTTTTTAAATTAGGCTTTCTCCTGTTTCTCAGAGGATTTATCAATTATGCAAAGGTTCGGAAGATGCCAGAAACTTTCTCAAATCTCCCCAGGACCAGAGTTCTCTTTATTTATTAAAGGTATTAAAGAAAAATCAAACTTTGCTCTAATCCCAGTATAATGATGTGATGCATTGCAGGTTTCTATTCCGGTTCAGAGTAGAGCGTACCTCCTGTGGTAGGGGATATGGAGAAGGTAATGAAACCACAGTCCTTGCCTTTTAGCAGCTTCTGGTTTTGTGAGGGGTGTTTCTACAAAAAGCTGTGGGAAAAGGTAAGTTAGAAAACTGCCATAGGAGGAAACGTTATCTCATGTTCTGACAGTGCAGAAAAGGCTGGGGTCTTAGTAGTCATCAAGGAGCTAGGATATTTGGCTGGGCCTAGGGATTTACTAGTAGATCTTTGAATCTTGAATCCCGAAGTCACTGCTTACTGTAGTACCAGTTCTAGAAGACAGTACTGGGAAGGGGCCTTTCAGCTCTAATTATGTAGGACCCTAAACCCCTGAGCTGGGAGAGTTCCTTAGGAACTCCTTTTGCCTGGACTTCTAACAAGCCCACCAAGGCTTCCATTTCTTAAAAATTAGTCAGGGATGCTTTCTTGGTGCCTTGTTTCAGGGTTACACCCTGATTTTACCATTCTGGTGGTAGGGTGGGTTCAAACGAAAGGAAGGGGAGAAAAGGTCTTTTCTCCTGCCTAGAATAGGAGGACTAAGCCCTGTAGAGGCTCTCAGATTTAAAAGAGAAGAGTAGGTAATTACACCAGCAAGGCCTCTCCGGTACCAACATCTAATAGGCCTTCTTGGACTTCACTCTTTGTTCCTTAACACTGGTGAGGATGGTGAATCAGCTCTGGCCTGGCCCCTAGGTATCTTGAACAACACCTAGGGGCCAGGACAGTTAAAGCCTCAGGCAAGGCTTGTAAAAGAGTGTAGCAATTGAGATAAGCTTTAAATGATAGGTAGCATTTATGTTAGTGCAAATTAGCTAGGTGGGGAAGAATTTCGGAATCACTGAGGCAGAGTGGAGTGCCAAAATACAGGATGAGAAGTGTGAAGCTTCCCCAAGGGACCACAGTTTGATTGTAGCATAAAGGAGCATTGGGGGTCAAGACTGGAAAGCTGGGTTGAACAAATAGCTGTTCTGAATAATAATATCTTGAATACTAAGGCCATTTGCAGTGGGGCCAATAGAATACATAGAGCATTACTTTAAACTTAGTGACATGTTGGCTCAATTCAAGGCTAACCCCATCTGAACATCAATCAGTTTGTTCAGTATTTGCTGTTGGGTTATCATAGTTTATTTAGCTAATCATATGCTAAGGGTGGAGTTCTCAATGTTGAAGATTTGTGTAGGTCTCAGAATGTATCTATCCTATCTAATAATAGATAAATAGGGTAATTAACCGTACCTCCGACATGCTTCCCATTGGCTAATCAGGGCAATATGCAAATTAACTGCCAACCAAGATGGCGGCCGGCAGCCAGGCAGCTGAAGCAAACAGGAGGCTTGGTTGCCCCGGCGATGGAGGAAGCCGAGGTTCCCTGCCTGCCGCTGCCGGGCTCTGAGCTGCACTCTAAGCAACAATGTTGCAATTATAGAAGCTAAACAATCCCCAGATACCTGCTTTCAGCAGCAGAGGCCTCAAAGTTGGAGCCGGCTCTCAGCTCCAGTGACAGCTATAGAAGGTAAATAAATCCCAGAATAAAAAAAAAGGAAAAAAGGAGAGCTTGGGAGCTTCAGTCGCCCACCAGCCTGAATACGGCCCTCAGCCCCTCACCCAGACTGGCCAGGCACCCCAGGGGGGACCCCCACCCTGAAGGGGGTGTGACCAGCTGCCAACAGCCATCAGCCCCTCATCCAGGCTGGCCAGGCACCCAAGTGGGACCCCTACCCTGATCTGGGACACCCTTCAGGGCAAACCAGCCGGCCTCCACCTGTGCACCAGGCCTCTATCCTATATAGTAAAAGGGTAATATGCAAACTGACCTTAACAGCAGAAGGACTGGGAATGACTGGTCACTATGACACACACGGACCACCAGGGGGAAGACGCTCAATGCAGGAGCTGCCCTCTGGTGGTCAGGGTGCTCTCACATGGGGAGCTCTGCTCAGCCACAAGCTAGGCTGATGGCTGCCAGTACAGCGGTGGTGGTGGGAGCCTCTCCTGCCTCCTCAGCAGCGCTAAGGATGTCCGACTGCAGTTTAGGCCTGCTCCCCGCTGGCAAGTGGACATCCCCCGAGGGCTGCAGGGCTGCCAGAAGGATGTCTGATTACCATCTTAGGCCCAATCCCCCCGGGGAGCAGGCCTAAGCCAGCAAGTGGTCATCCCCCGAGGTGTCCCAGACTGCAAGAGGGCACAGGCCAGGCTGAGGGACTCCCCCCCACCGAGTGCACAAATTTTTGTGCACTGGGCCTCTAGTATATATATAAAAGCCTAATATGCTAAGTGTCAGACCATTGGTCAACTGCTTGACCATTCTATGATGCGCACTGACCACCAGGTGGCAGACGCCCCGACTGGTAGATTAGCTTGCTGCTGGGGTCCAGCCCATTGGGACTGGGTGAGACGGCTGGACACACCCTGGAGCCAACCTCCCGCTCTCCCTCCCCAGCGTCTAAAATATTTCTTCTAATTAATTTCTTTTGAATGTGCACGAATTCGTGCACCAGGCCTCTAGTGTTTCTAGAAAAGTATTTAATTTGCCAATTTAAGCAACAAAATATGATGAGAACTTGAGTGTACTAAAATTTGTTTTAAGCATGCACAGTAAAAACTAACACCAACTTTTCCATATATCAGATAGTGTATTAGATACTTTACATGTGTAATTTTATGCAAGTAACAGAAGGCTTTAGTGCTATATCAACTCAGATACATGCAGGTGGAGTGTATTCATAGCATTTCTTATAAAAATTCAAGCAATTTTTGGGTTCAATTTTGTGGGTGCCATAGCTCACCTTCTTACAAAGGGCACTAAAATCACCTGCAGATTTGGATTTTCCCTAAACCAAAGTATACTGAGGGGACAGATTTTCTTTAAATAATATTTCAAGAACTTAGTCTTGTGTTGGTTAAAGTTGTTTTCTTCAAGGGACTGCACTTTTATTTGAACTAAAATTATAGTCATTAAGAATACCAGTGTGGCCCTAGCTGGTTTGGCTCAGTGGATAGAGTGTCGGCCTGCGGACCAAAGGGTTCCAGGATCCGGTCAAGGACACGTACCTTGGTTGCAGGCTCCTCAGGCCCTGGCCCTGGTTAGAAGCAACCAATCAGTGTGTTTCTCTCACATCGATACTTCTCTCTGTCTTTCCCTCTCTCTTCCACTCTCCCTAAAAAAAATAAATAAATAAAATAAAAAATCAATGGTAAAATATCCTTGGGTGGGGATTAACAACAACAACAAAAAACAAATAACAGTGTGTTTATGATTTTTTTTAAAAGAAAGGTTATGCTTATTGTGTGTTTAAATTCAGGCGTGCCCTGAGTTTGAATTAGGTTACAAAGTCTGAGCACACATGGACATTGGCACCACTGGCCTAGGCCTTGATGCCAAGATGGGTCTTTCTTGTGTCTAGGACATTTTAACTCTAACAGGCTTATCAGATGTTCTATGTAGTTTTATGTAATTACCATTGTCATCTTTTTTTCTTTTTTCTCTCTGTCTTACTATATTTTATAGTCACTTCCAAGCCTTAGATTTAACTCTTACCTACCACAGAAGTTAATCCTTTGTGGGTGCCATAGCTCACCTTCTTACAAAGGGCACTAAAATCACCTGCAGATTTGGATTTTCCCTAAACCAAAGTATACTGAGGGGACAGATTTTCTTTAAATAATATTTCCTCTAAGTCTAGTCGAAAGGTAGCTTTGAATTTTTAAAAAATATATTTTATTGATTTTTTACAGAGAGGAAGGGAGAGGGATAGAGAGTTAGAAACATCGATGAGAGAGAAACATCGATCAGCTGCCTCTTACACACCCTCTATTGGGGATGTGCCCACAACCAAGGTACATAACCTTGACCGGAATCGAACCTGGGATCCTCGAGTCCGCAGGCTGACGCTCTATCCACAGAGCCAAACTGGTTAGGGCAATAGCTTTGAATTTTTAAATGGATTGAGATCACAGCCCTCTCTATTCTCTTCATTCTTCTGTTAGAAATTTCAGTCTTTTTTTTTTAATGTATTTTATTGATTTTTTTACAGAGAGGAAGGGAGAGGGATAGAGAGTTAGAAACATCGATGAGAGAGAAACATCGATCAGCTGCCTCCTGCACACCCCCTACTGGGGATGTGCCTGCATCCAAGGTACATGTCCTTGACCGGAATCGAACCTGGGACCCTTGAGTCCGCAGGCCGACGCTCTATCCACTGAGCCAAACCGGTCAGGGCAGAAATTTCAGTCTTTATTAGGAAACTGCACACCTTCTTCATCTTGCTTCTAATACCTAACAAATGACCAGGTGGAGAGAAAGCGTGAACAATTCAGCTTTACTGAATTGTTAGGGACTTTATTTAAAGTTCCGTAAATTTGTTGATTTCTTTTTCTTTTCCTTTTTTTGTTAATCCTCACCAGAGGATATTTTTTCCATTAATTTTTAGAGAGAGTGGAAGGGAGGGGGAGAGACAGAGAAACATGGATGTGAAAGAGACACATTGATTGGTTGCCTCCTGTACTTGCCCCAACCAGGGCCAGGGAACAAACCTGAAACCTAGATACATAACCTTTGACCAGAATTGAACCTACAACCCTTTGGTGTGCTGGCCGACACTCCAAACATTGGGTACCCCCGACCAGGGCTGATTATTTTTTTAAAATCCTCACCCGAAGACATGCTAAGAGAGGGAGGAGAGAGGAGGGAGAGAAGTTAACAGCAATATGAGAGATAAACATGTATCAGCTGCCTTTGGTACATAGTACATGCCCTGACTGGGAATTGAGCTGGCAATCTTTCAGTGCACAGGACTACATTCAACCAATTGAGTCACTTTGGCCAGGCTGATTTTGTTTTGTTGTGATTTTCTGAAATCTCTGAAATGTTTCATGGGTGTATCCTAAGTGTAAAATGAAGCATCTTTAGGGTTATGATTTGAACGAGGTAGTTCTTGGTAATAATGCTGTTGGAGCTGTGAGGTTGGTTATAGGCCTGCTTGTCTGAATTTGGGAGTCAGAAGCTTTAGATTGGAGTTTTAGGAGTTCTCAGAAACTCTGAGGTTTGTGAGCTTCCCTCATTGGAGTGCAGGGTAGGGTTTCTTTGCTCTTCTGTCTGACTGGACTATTCTAGTTGATGCTAAATTATTCCTGACATGCCTAGAGGATTCAGAGCTCTAAATTAAGGGTTTGGGGACTTAGAGCAGCAATCGGAATTCTAATGACTTCCTTACTAATTTTCACTATCCCCAGAGGGGTAAGCTATAATATCCCATGAGACTGACTTCTTTTGACAATTGATAGGGAGAACTGTCCATCTAGATCCAAATGTAGAATATTTCCTTTTTCTAGTTTAGAGGAAATTCAGTTTTAATTAAGTTTAAATATGTGCTAGAAAACCATTATGTGAAAAGTAAATATGTTCTTTTCTTTCATTGAGACTTCTTTTTCTTACTTTCTTTAATGGAGATGTCACTAATTAAAAGCTAGCTAGAGGCTTACTTTTTGCCAGAAAGACACAGGTAGGGAATTTTTAAAATAACTTTGCTAGAACAAAATAATAACTTAATTCAATGCTGTACTAAGATCTAGCATTTTGCTGGAAAACGTATAGGAATAGTGACTTTTCTATTCAGGCTATCAAAAAGTTAGTACACACATACACACACACAACCCCCATACCCGCCCACCCCCTCCCCCCCCACACACACCCACACCCACACCTTGAAATGACCCCAGGGGCATCTTTTTAATGAGCCCAAGTAGATGTTACAAAAGCGGAGCACCAAAGCTTATGTGTTACTAGCATAGGGGCAGCTCTCAGGTTCCCTTTTGAAGCCCATTTAAGGTTAAAAAAGGAAATCTGGTGTCCTACCCACAGCCGGAAAAGCCAGCAGGAACTGCTGGAGGTGGCACATGGGCATCAAGGAGAAGTGACTGTGAGGAAGCAGGAAAGACAAAATGTTCCTTCTGTGTTGTACAAAAAAGAAACATACCTTGTAGAAACATCTTTCTCTGAAATGCTGAAATATGTGAGTGCTCATGCTTTCTCTTACCAGTATTACATTTCTATGCACTGGCACTCCCCTGGGGCTGCCAGGTCATTGAGGGCAATTAATAGCTGCAAGGTGGTAGCACAGTTAACTGTTATCTAAATGCCATTCCTAAAGCACTTGTGCATATGAAGCATAATAGATTTCTGTTATTTTAACAACATCTGAAATAAGAAGAAAGAGAACTTGTAAGCTCTGGCATTAATGAGATAATAGGGCCCTTTGTAGTTAGATAGTGATTGCTAAGACTGGTGAGCTATACCTACTAGTCTTAAGATAGTTTAACCTTTTCCATATGATGATTTAACTTCTTCCAAATGCTTTCATTTCCCTTTTTCTATAGTATCCCTCCCCCCACTTTAATATCTCTCTTAGAGAAAATTCACTCAAGCTAAAGTTTGATTTATTGGACTGTGTTACAAAGTAGCAAGACAGTAAAAAGGTTTCTAGTGTGATTTTTTCCTTTAAAAAAATCAGTGTCCAAGAAGAAATGGTTGTCTTCCTCTTGCAATTAAACGATTCGTAGACTGTTGGATTCCTTTTGCTTTTGAAGCATGATATACAGTTTAGTAATGATGTCCGAGGCCCTAAAACCTGTCTGACCTCCAGTTCATGTTCCGTGTTCCACCATTATTGTAACAATTGGGAGTCAAGTTGATCTGAATAGGCCTCTGGTCTTAGAGCGCAGTGAGTGCCTCTTTAAGTAGTCTTTTTCATGTGGTGTTTGTGTGGTGTTAAGATCACCCATAGAAACCCATGTAGGTCCTCTTAGTGGATTTTAAATGTTTTTTGGGTGGCTCTGGCTTTGAGGGATCTATTAAAGCCAATTAACTGCTGTGGAAGCAGTGAGAAAAGTGGCTAGGTGGTCATCTGGACTGTATTATATGTTCTTTCAAACTCTAGTGTTTTGACCTAATAATTGTTACATTAGTTTTTATCTATTTATGGAAACTGATAAAACTGAAGTTACTTAGGTTTGTATTGAGTCTGGGCTCATTGCAAAAACCCCCATTTGACATCAGTCTACCAATTTTCTTTTTGCTTCTGCTTGGCTTTTAGAGTTTCTTAAATTCTTGCATCTTTGACCCTGCACATGTTAAGGTTTCTCAATCTAAAGAAAAGTTGCACTTGTGCCAGTATCATTGGTTTACTTTAAATCAAAACACCGACTGAATTTGGAGTTTGGTGAAATATTAAGTTTATAAAGAATATGTTGATTTCCTCCAGTGTTGTAGCTTCTCTGCATTTTGTCAGCCTTTTAAACATGTACACAGCAGTCTAATCAGAAAAGATATGAAAGGCTGCTTATGGCTTTTACAGTAATTTGGAAAGATGGAAAAGTAAGCTAAAGGCCTGCCTGTATATGAGGTCATCCAGTTCTCTCTCGGTGCAGAGTAGCATAAAGTACTTTCTCAATAAATATTTGTTAAGTAGTTAATGTATCTCTTTCATGTTTCTTTTAGCATTAATATAGGGAGTTACTTGTACTTTTCCCCATTATTTCCATGTGAATCAAAACAATTTATTATGCCAATACAGAAATGCCTAAAGTATTGGATGAAAACTGCATTTAACAAAATTTATGGACATTATTTATTTCAGTCATGTTTATTCCATTTTATTTTTATTTGTTTTTTAAAATCCTTACTGAGGATATGTTTATTGATTTGAGAGAGAGAGGATGGGAGAGAGAGAGAAAAACATCTATCTGTTGACTCCCGTATACACCCCAACCGGAAATTGAACTCACAACCTTTTGGTGTACGGAACAACTACCAACTGAGCCACCTGGCCAGGGTTGTACATTAAAAAGTAGTTTGGGGCTACAGATATCTTTTTTTTTTTCTTTTTTCAGAGACACATGCCCAAAATAACATTGCCTATTTTTCTAATTTATTTTTAAAAGTACTTGTGATACCTCTGAGTTGACAAGCCGTTCTTTAACTTTGCCACGCTCTGAGACAGCATGACACGATTGGCACCCTTACTAGAAATCTTCCTTGTGTGAGACCTGGCAGCATTGGCAGGGTAAACAGTAGCTGCAGATGTATTAGGAAAATGTCTCTTTTCTTCAAGTTTCAGTCATTGCTGTTGAGGTTAAGTGTGAGATGAAGTAATTGCTACTTGCATTTCATTCTTTTGTTAGGAGGTTTGGAGAGTGAGACCCCTGACTTCATGGGTTTTAAAGAAAGCATTCAAGTTTTTTCTAGTTAGAGTCCTTGATAACTTTAAGAACTGGAAATTTAATGTTTATTGAATGCTTTGATGTCAGTGTATAGTAATCTTAAAGCTGTGTTAAAATGTATTTCTTGTGTCTCTAAACATCCTGCCTTCTTTTGTGACCACATCCTTCTCTCAGCCAAAATAACACACTAACTGAGTTTCAATATTCAATATCCTTCTCTGGCAGATGTTTTCTGGCAAAGGCCTTCCTGCGTTTATGAATTCTCTCTCAAGAAGCAAGAGAACACCTGCAGGAAGTGAATCAAGATGCAGAACACAGAGGAATAATCACCTACTTCAACAAAATAAAGTACTGTTGAAAAAGATCATGTCTCTCTATTTGTTCCTAGGTGTTAAATTTTAGTAGTTAATGCAGAATTCTGTAATCATGGAATCATTAGTGGTTAATGTTTGAAAAAGCTCTCGCAATCAAGTCTGTGATGTATTAATAATGCCTTATCTATGGTTTGTAGTCATTTTAAATAGCATGAGCCTTGTCCCTGTAGTCACTAGGGGGCAATCTTGCTTTATTCATCCTCCATCTCAAAATGACTTTGGCATAAAATATTTTAGTGTAAGATAATGTGTAATGCTGGCTATCTTAAAGGGGTTTTCTCAAAAGTTAAAAATTTGTTATGACTGCATTCATTTCTGCACATAATTCATATTTACCGTGAAAATTAATCTAGAAATTGATGCACTTGTATTGTGAACACCTGAAAGCAAAACCATAGTGCAAATACATTTGAGATTTGGTCAAGAATATGTTTTTAATTGGAAAATAATAAGCATTAATTTTTTTATAGTTTGTATTCTAAATTTTGCAGTACCTGTTGTTCTTTGTTGTGTGCCTAAGGGATTGTAAATGTGTTGTCACTGTATAGAATAGAAAGGACAGGGACAAATACAGCTTAATTACTAAAATGCAATTCTGGACACTTTCTGTATGATTAGAGTCTCCCTATCCCTTCTTTGTCTTTTTCTCTTATCTCCTGATGATGATTAGGCCAAGGGCTAGGAGTAGGGAGGGGATTAGTTACTAGGAGCAAAGAATTTGCTTGGAACTTTTGAGATGATCCCTAACATACTGTATGTACTACTTGCTTTTACAATGTGTTAGCAGAAGCTGATGTGTTATAAGTGTAGAATGATGTGCTTTCTGCCAAGTGGTTATTCACCTTGGTTTGCTATATTAAAACTGTAAATACAACAGAACATTAATAAATGTCTCTTGTGTAGCAAATTTGTTGTAGATTAGTGTTTAATTTTTTGGTTTGCATTTGTTGATTGCTAAGGCAATTTTTCTAAACTTCATTCATATAGATTTCATACAGAATAACTCAATAAATATAAACAAATTTGTCTTGGGCCAATTTTTTTCTTTTTCAGTACAGGAAGTTCCCTTCTTTCAGATCATACTCAAATCATTCCTAAAAATGTATGTGAAAATTGGTTCTGCAAAAGTTAGTGGACTCAAATAGGAAGGAGTTGTAGAGATTATAAATCACCCTGCCATTCCCAATTATGTTTCATTTTTTAGACATAATCTTAGATCATTTATTCTCAATATTTCTGCATGTTCCCTGCATTTGCCTGTTTTCTCAATTGAACACAGCCTACTGGTTTAAGTGCTATGACCTATGAGCACCCAGTTGAGGCAAAAGATTTCTCGTTCCTCTTGATTTCTATTCTTATCTCAGTTGTGTTAAATGTAGAGATAATGGTTCTTACAATGTCAACCATTTGATTTTTTTCCTTCTTCCACTTACTCAAATAAAACATAAAGGACAAAAATGCAGCAAAATGGTCAAATAATGACAAAATAGCACTGGCGTGATAGCTGTGCCTGTTCGTTCTCCGCCGCAGGTGAGCTCTGGGGTCAGCATAGGATGTCTGTTCAGGGTGTCGGTGATGAATGCACAGACGTACAGGTGGTTTGAAAGCCAAACAGGGAAATTGAGAGCCTCCTGGATTGATTGACAAGGCAATGATCTTCCTAATTTACTGATTATTGTAAGTAATAGGATAGTATGTTCTTGTTCAAAAGTTCTGTTTTGCTGTAGGTAAGTAGGGGCTTCATGAAAGTCTAACGATTTTTTTTATTTTGAATTAGATTATATCAACAATAGTTTGAAAGAGTATGTAGCTTATAATGTTCTAAGTTGCAGAATGCTGTATGTCTAACAATCTGAATAAATGTGGACATATGCAACAGAGAGAACTACTTAATTACCTTACAGTACAAAATAGAAGGGCCCTAACTCATGTTACTCAGACATTGTGGACTTGCTTTGTTTCATCTTTAGGTCCCTGTGCCTTATTCGGTTCTGTATATTCAGAGACTCGAAATATTTGCATTCCTATTTCTACATATTTGGTTTGTAAGACTTAGGCAAATGTAAATCTACAGTTTGATATGCTTTAAAAATATTTCGGAGGATGATTTTTTTTCCCTTTGAATGTTCTAAAAATTAAAGTCCAAAAATTGTCAATGGAAGATATAGAGTTCAGAACCACACTTTTAAGGTCTCTCAAGAACTGTTTAGAAGCCGCCGATAAACTTAATGAGATCTACAAGAAAACTAATGAGACCCTCGATCTTATATTGGGGAACCACATAGAAATTAAGCATACACAGACTGAAATAACGAATATTATACAGACTCCCGACAGCAGACCAGAGGAGCGCAAGAATCAAGTCAATGATTTGAAATGCGAGGAAGCAAAAAACACCCAACCGGAAAAGCAAAATGAAAAAAGAATCCAAAAATGCGAGGATAGTGTAAGGAGCCTCTGGGACAGCTTCAAGCGTACCAACATCAGAATTATAGGGGTGCCAGAAGATGAGAGAGAGCAAGATATTGAAAACCTATTTGAAGAAATAATGACAGAAAACTTCCCCCACCTGGTGAAAGAAATGAACTTACAGGTCCAAGAAGCGCAGAGAACCCCAAACAAAAGGAACCAAAGAGGACCACACCAAGACACATCATAATTAAAATGCCAAGAGCAAAAGACAAAGAGAGAATCTTAAAAACAGCAAGAGAAAAACAGTCAGTTACCTACAAGGGAATACCCATACGACTGTCAGCTGATTTCTCAACAGAAACTTTGCAGGCCAGAAGGGAGTGGCAAGAAATATTCAAAGTGATGAATACCAAGAACCTACAACCAAGATTACTTTATCCAGCAAAGCTATCATTCAGAATTGAAGGTCAGATAAAGAGCTTCACAGATAAGGAAAAGCTAAAGGAGTTCATCACCACCAAACCAGGATTATATGAAATGCTGAAAGGTATCCTTTAAGAAGAGGAAGAGGAAGAAAAAGGTAAAGATACAAATTATGAACAACAAATATGCATCTATCAACAAGTGAATCTAAGAATCAAGTGAATAAATAATCTGATGAACAGAATGAACTGTTGATTATAATAGAATCAGGGACATAGAAAGGGAATGGACTGACTATTCTTGGGGGGGAAAGGGGTGTGGGAGATGCGGGAAGAGACTGGACAAAAATCGTGCACCTATGGATGAGGACAGTGGGTGGGGAGTGAGGGCGGAGGGTGGGGTGGGAACTGGGAGGAGGGGAGTTATGGGGGGGAAAAAAGAGGAACAAATGTAATAATCTGAACAATAAAGATTTAATTAAAAGAAAAAATAAATAAAAATAAAAATTAAAGTCCAGATGCATCAAGTTGGTACCCTATGTCACTTACAGTCCTCATTATTCAGGGTGGAAATGTTTATACTGCACACTTTTCATTTTTTCTTTCTCATTCTTTTCTGTCTCCCTTTGTATGCTTATTACTAAGAATAACCCTTTCAGCCCGGCTTGCGTGGCTCAGTGGTTGAGCTTTGACCTATGAACTGGGAGGTCACGGTTCGATTCCCAGTTGGGGCACAAGCCCAGATTGCGGGCTCGATCCCCAATAGGGGGTGTGCAGGAGGCAGTCAATTAATGAGTCTCTCTCATTGTTGATGTTTCTATCTCCCATTCCCATCCTCTCTGAAATCACTAAAATATATTATAAAAGAAAAAAAAGTAACCGTTTCAGCCTGGCTGGCGTGGCTCAGTGGTTGAGTGTTGACCTATGAACCAGGAGGTCATGGTTCGAATCCTGGCCAGGGCACAAGCCTCGGCTGGATCCCTAGTGTGGGCGTGCAGGAGGCAGCCAGTCAATGATTCTTTCTCAATGTTTCTATCTCTCCCTTCCTCTCTGAAAGCAATAAAAAAATATATTTTTAAATAATTTTTTCAGAAAAAACGCACCTTTAAAATAAATTGTTTGAAAGGAGATATTGAGGAACCACTGGTATGAAATAAACTAGCTTTGACCCTGGGCTAAGGGACAATGATGGCTCACCAATGACCACAGAGGACTCTTATATAAGTTTCTTGTTACCATTTGGAATCATACAACTATGTTTAAAGGATTCTGCATAGCCATTTCATTTTTTTTCAGAGAATTAGATTGTGTGAGAATTAAAGGTGTTATTAAAATTTACTTGTTAAGAAATGTTAAGGATGAATATCTTTACTAATGGGATCAATTTCATTCAGAAGTTTAAAGAAACAACAAGATTTTTAGTTTGGCATTCTTGGTGAGTATGTTATCTGACTTGAGGGGTGTTCCATCATGAGTCAGTAGTAACACAGATGAAGTTCCTTTTGGCCTTCTCTATGTTCTTATAGTAGGATATATTCCAGTTAGCTATAAATTGTTTATATTTAAAGGAAGAAAGAGCCCTGGCCAGAGTGGCTCGGTTGGTTGGAGTGTTGTCCCTCCCATACACCAAAAGGTGGCAGGTTCATCTCCTGGTCAGGGCACATACCTAGGTTTCAGGTTCAATCCCTGATTGGGGTGTATACGGGAGGCAACCGATCAATGTTTCTCACATTGATGTTTCTTATCGATCTTTCTCAAATCAATATAAATAAATACATAAAGGAAATAACTAATGAAAGGGAGTTTCAGGACTAAAGAAGTGATCATTTAAATGGGTGCCTGAGGTGGCAAGATTCTCAGGTGAAGATGAACAAAAACAGCTGTGAATGGAGCGCTGGCCTCAGCTTTGAATCCAGCCCAGCCACCTCTTCCTGATGTCTGACCCTCTTAAGAGTTGACATGGTAGATACTGAAAAATCACTTGGCTCTGATTCTAGTAAATACCAATAATCAACTCTTAGACATGCCAAGAATAGACACAGAACTATACGTTTATGTAAAGTGTTATGTAAAGTGTAAAGGAGTGTTTTATGAAAGAAAACATAATTATCACCTACCTCAACAATACATTCAGGTAAATCATGTACAAGATGTAGTTTAATGATTTTCAAGATTCTGCTGGTGTTTTCAACTACTAAAATTTTCATCTTTTCAGGCTTTCTGAAGATTTGAGGGATGATGAGAGTTGTAACAAAATGCAAAATATGTTTCCATTGATGCTTTGTGCATTGTTAAAAATTTGTTCTGCGTATTGTTAAGCCTAAATATTTATAGCCTGTAAGTTAGATAGATTGAGAGCGTTTGTTAAACCAAAACAAAAGTACCCTTGGTTTAGCTTTCCCTTTTGTGTTCTCCTATGTACTTGTGTAGATGTGTACAGTTGCACTCATTTAGAGCACCCTCCAAAAGTGCTCTTTGATAGGTAGCCTCTGAATATTGGTGGTTTGTAGGCTCTGCTACAAAGTAAAGGACATGTCAAAGAAATAGACCAGGGAGACTATGTTTAGGTTGAGAGTAAAAGGTTTTCAAGAGGAAAAGATAGTGACAAGCTGGTTTGCATCATCCCCATTCTAAAACAAGGCTGTTTTATAACCCAGCTCATTATATCACCTACAACTTTATGGCTATAGAAGCCTGCTCTTACGGAATATGAATGGAGAGCTGTCCCCCTGTCTATAACGTTTGAAATGTTCCATCTACTGCATAGCATTTCGATCCCCCGAACCCTCCAGTTAGCCTCAGAATTCATCACTTGCAGAATAGAGATATTATTCAAGTTTTGGTTTGATACCTATTTTTACTTAAAAGTCTTTTTTTTTCTTTACCAAAAAGCATCTTTCCTGATTTTAAGTATTCATTCTTACATTCATCAGTTGGTGAATTAGTAAGAGGTAAACCTAAATGCAAACAAACCCCTTAAACCTGAATAGAGAAAAAATGAATTATAAAGAAGTCTCTTGCATGTCTGCATGGGTCAGAAACTGAGATGCAATTGTGTGAAACAGACATCTCCCAACCTGGCTTTGTATGTTGTTCATCCTGCTCCAAAAGTAGTTCTTACTTACTAGTGTCCTGGTGCATGAATTCATGCATGGGTGGGGTCCGGCCAGCCCGCCCCAATGGGGGCCCATCGGGCAGGCTGGCTGGAGAGAGGGGCCCTGGGCAGTTGGCCAGCCACCCTCATCCCCGATCGGGGGGGGGGGGGGGGCAATTTGGTGCAGGGCCAGCCGGGGGGGAGGGGCCATGAGTGGTTGGCCAGACGGTCCTGATTGGGATGATGGGGGGCAGGGTCGGCCGGGGGAGGGGCTGTGGGCAGTTGGCAGCCGGCTCTGCCCCCATCAGGGTGTTGGGGGCTGATCGGGGCAGGGCTGACTGGGGTGGGGGGTTGATCAGGGCCTGGATCATGCTGGTTGCCTGCCACAGTGTGCATCATAGCCACTGGTCGTTTCGGCCTTTCTGGTCGATCCGCCATCCGGTCACTGGTCTTATGTATATAGATGTGGGAATGAAATGTCTCGCAAACTTTCCCCCGTCCATATGTGATTGCAGGTTTAGAGACACCAAAACAGAGAAGAGTGGACACCGGGGGGTAGGGGAGGGAGGCCAGGGGATTGTCAAGGGCGGGGAAAAAGGAGACACATGTAATACTGTTTGTAATACTAAGCAACAAAACAATTAAAAAAAAAAACTGAGAAAAGTGGTTTCCTTTAAATCAGCGGTTCTCAACCTGTGGGTCGCCTAAGACCATCGGAAAACACATATATAATTACATATTGTTTTTGTGATTAATCACTATGCTTTAATTATGTTCAATTTGTGACAATGAAATTGGGGGTCACCACAACATGAGGAACTGTATTAAAGGGTTGCGGCATTAGGAAGGTTGAGAACCACTGCTTTAAATCTTACAAAGAATAGTGCTGCAGATCTGAGGAGAAGGCAGCAGTCATTGTTATTCATTAGTTGTCTGGAAGGTTCATGAGTGGTAAACGCTGTCTGGGAAATAAGAAGAGTCAAAAACCTAAAAGGAATCTCAAATAGAGAAGGTGATTTCTTGACACAAAACATTATCAGCTAAACTGTGGAACTAAAGAATGTGCTGCCTCTGCCTCTGAAACCCAGCCTGACTCCTGGAATTCACCCTGAGCGGCAGTGGTTTTCACCTTGCCTTTAGAGTCTGCATTCGTGTCCCTGCTGCGAGCTGCTTCCCCCATGTAAGCCAGCTACTTCCTGAGCCAAGTAGAGCGCATCGGAGCACCTATCATCATAACTCGGCTAAAGTTACACTTGGTGAAACATCCTTTGCATGTGCACAACCTTCAGAAATGCCTGAAATATTCCCTTTAAATGAGGTTTTAGAAAGAATTTTGCCAGCTGCTTGCTGATGCCACATCTTTTTTTTGACAGAACATCTCACAGGCTGTATTTGTCAGTCACTGGGTTTAGATGTCATTAGAGTATGTTTTCTTCCCTGTGGTTATCAACACTGAAGATGTTTACATCCGTGAGTGATTTCCAGTTTACATTTTACTGGGATTGCAGATAAATTAGTAAGCAAGCCACCGGGTGGATCAATATTTTCACCAACCCTTTTTATTACTAGCACCACTTGGTACTATACAGTTGTAAAAAGAAGAAAGAAAAAAAAGTGGGCACTGGTGGCCTAAAGAAGCAAAATCGGGAGTCCATTTTTTCCCAAGTCTGGCTCAGTGACTCTCAGGGTCACGTGTGTGTGAGGGAAGCCTTGTTTGGGTAGTTGTATATGTTGTTCCTGGGGTTCTATGTGTGAAATGGGGTTTAATCTGTACTAGGTCTCCTGTTGTTTGGGGCCTAAGCCCTTCTATGACTTAGCAGTTCCCTAGATGTAGGTATTAAAATCAAATCTTTTGCCCAGCTGGTGTTGCTCAGTGGTTGAGCGCCAACCTATGAACCAGGAGGTCACGGTTTGATTCCCCGTCAGGGCACATGCCCGGGTTGCAGCTCGATCCCCAGTCGGCATGTAGGAGGCAGCTGATCAATGATTTTCTCTCATCATTGATGTTTCTATCTCTCCCTCTCCCTTCCTCTCTGAAGCCAATTAAAAAAAGAATTATATTGCCTTAAAAAAAATCAAACTTTTTTTGAAAATCCTCACCCGAGGATATTTTTCCATTGATTTTTAGACAGAGTGGAAGAGAGAGGGAAAGACAGAAATATGGATGTGAGAGAAACACATCGACTGGTTGCCTCCGGCATGTACCTTTAACCAGAGTCGAACCTGGAACCCTTTGGTCCGCAGGCTGACGCTTAATCCACTGAGCCAAACCAGCTAGGGCAGTGGTCGGCAAACTGCGGCTTGGCAAAGCATGGTTCGCGAGC
This sequence comes from Myotis nattereri, assembly GCF_964212035.1. Taxonomy (NCBI): domain Eukaryota; kingdom Metazoa; phylum Chordata; class Mammalia; order Chiroptera; family Vespertilionidae; genus Myotis; species Myotis nattereri. The sequence goes on from NC_138080.1 coordinate 83,286,991, forward strand.
CACATGCAGCTCTTCGGCCCATTGAGTGTGGCTCTTCCACAAAATACCAACTTCTGCACATGGGCCACGAAGTTTCAGTCGCAATGTACGTGCGCGCCCGCACATGGTATTTTGTGGAAGAGCCACACTCAAGGGGCCAAAGAGCCGCATGTGGCTCACGAGCCACAGTTTGCTGACCACGGGGCTAGGGCAAACCTTTATTTTATTTTTTATTTTATTTAATCAATGTTATTCTAACACCCATTCTGTAGAATGATAAATGGTCAGACTTGTTTCCACAGAACTTCCAAGTAAGGATAATAGGTAAGTACTAATTTTGAATCTTCAATCTCCATAAAAGAAGGTTGAATAGAAGAAACTTACTGACACTTTACACTGTGGGTTGGGTTTTCATTAGAATATTTGCTGGGCATTGATTGTTGAGTAAAATGAAGAATTATTCTGTCTTCATGTAAGTCTTCTCCAAGCTCATGGCTACAATAGTTTCCACTTCTTTACATAGGACCATGAGGAGGGATGTGTCAGAGCAGTGGGGAAAGGCCGTAGGAAAATTAATTTCTAAATATTTGCTAAGAACGATTGTGGACTCTTCCCTGAGGTCTTTAAAAATAGGGTTGATTCTCCTTGTTTGGAATGGCTTAAGGGTAAAGGGAAAGGAATGGATTAGCAGGTCCCTTGAAGTCCCCACCAGCTCAAGAGGTTTATATGTCAGTGACAGATGGAGCAGTCAGTGCGACGGATGTCACGTCTGCTTTCCCAGGCTGTGCTCCCTTTCATGTGGTGCCTGGGAGCACTGTCCTAAAGAGTCTGCCGGAGAGAAAAGAGTGCGTCTAAACTTGTAAACCTAACTTGGGTGGCTTGTGACTTACTGCTACATTCTTGTTTTTTTAAGATCCAATGATCAAAAAGAGTTGCACTTTGCTCAGAATTCCAAAATGAGAAAACATAAAACCACTATCTCATTTCTGAAGCCATTTCCAAACCTTTGTATATTCTTTTTTTTTTTTTTTTTTTTTTTTTTTTAAATATATTTTATTGATTTTTTACAGAGAGGAAGGGAGAGAGATAGAGAGTTAGAAACATCGATGAGAGAGAAACATCGATCAGCTGCCTCCTGCACATCTCCCACTGGGGATATGCCTGCAACCAAGGTACATGCCCTTGACCGGAATCGAACCTGGGACCTTTCAGTCCGCAGACCGACGCTCCATCCACTGAGCCAAACCGGTTTCGGCATGTATATTCTTTTTTTTTAATCATGATTTTTTTCCAAGGACATATTTTCACTTTTGTTTATATAGACTGACTTCTTGCTGTGAAAGATGAATTCGTTTGCCCAGCCACACTGGCGTGAACACGAGGTTCTGAAAATACTGAAGCCCTTCTGTACCAGTTAGTAAATGTCAGCCACTGGACTCTCCCCAGCTCCCTCTCTCCTGGCTGCCCCATCCCACCGCCAGGACCAACCCCAACCCCCATCTCCCCGGGACCCAGAGCTACAGGGGAGATGGGACTGGTCCCGTCTCCCAGCCCCTTCAACACCCACCACTTCGCCCCAAGCAGCTTAGTTTCCATCTTTTCCTATAGTGGCCGTCAGGTAAGGCTTTGTTTGCAGAAAGTATTCAGTGTGAAAACTGTTAGAAAACCCCTGCTCAAGGTCAGCCCCCTGCTCAAGGTCAGCCCTCAGGCCCCTGCAAGTTTGCACAGTCCAGGATTTCGGAGAATGGAGGCCTTTCTCCCAAACACACTAGCTCCTTATAAAGTCAAGTGCACCTCTGCATCCTGGTGTAATTACCTTGCATCCAAATGGCAACAGACACAGGCCTGTGGGTATGGAGAGGACCCCTGAGCTGGGTCCAAATCGGATGAGGCAGAAGGTGCTGGAGCCCAGACTCAAGTGGAGGCGGCAGAAAAGGAGTGGGCTTTGCTGTGTGCCCAGCCCTGTGCCAGGTGCTCACGGTCCAGATCCTCTCCAATCCTGTGAGAGGCGTTTCTTTGCTTCTTCCCTTCCTCCCTCCCTCCGTCCCTTCCTTCTGGCTTTACTGAGCACCTGTCTGTGCCAGGGGCTGGGGTACAAAGCTAGCATCCCCCAGACCTCACCGCCCCGTGAGAGCATCATCCAGAAAACCGCTGTAACTGGGGTGGGGGCAGGATGCAGGGGGAGCCCCAAGTGACTCAGGGGAGGTTCTCCAGTGGAATTAAAGCCGAGCTGGGATTTGAAGGATGAGGAAGGGCATTCAAGGTGGAGGGAACTGGATGTGCAAAGGCAGGGAGGCAGGAAACAAGCCCTCCTGGTGTGGGAACTGGGTGGGGTGGCGGGGGGAGTGACGGGGGGCGGGGGGGGGGGAGTGGTGGAGAGGCCAATGGAGCAGAGGTCCAGGAAATCTGCTGTGTGAGTAGTAGAACCCACTACTTGGACCCTCTGCCTCCTTGACCTCTTTTGCCCTCAGCTGCCTGGCCAGGAAGAGCCCCCCCCCCCCCCCCCCCCGCACCTGCACAAAAGGAGGCTTTGAAGCTGGAAGAGAGGGAGTGAGGAGGGAGGGGCCAGCTGGTGTGTATTTTTGGATTGCTTCCCAGAAATCTCCTTCTCCTCCGACACCATGGCAACCAGGTGGCAGCTGGGGGAGCCACCTGTGAGCTGGGCTGGGTTGAGGGGGAGGTGGGCTGGGGATAGGGGCCTCTGCTCCCCCTCTCTGAGCCTCAGTTTTGGTATCTAGAATATGGGCATGACAACCCAGTTGCTGGCTCCTGTCAACCCAGGTGTTCCAGGAAGTCGAGGCCCAGGCTGGACTCATTAGGGGGAAGGCCTGGGACGTAAGGGCGAGGCTGGGGGTACCCTGCATCGTCTGCAGCTGGGGGCTTGGCAGGGCGGCTAGGAGTCCCTGAGCCACATAAGCTGTACTTCCCACCAAGCAGCCTGCCCTGGTGCCCACTGCACTGTCACTGCCAAGGAGTCCCCAGGGGAGCGGGAGACTGGGCCGAGGCAGACACAGGGATGGATCTCCCTGTGAGCCCTGCAGCGAGAGGTCTACGGGGTCTCCCCTGCCGGATCCCAGAACCCGGTCAAAGCCCCAAAAGGAAGGGTCTATTTCCTGAGGCTGCTGCTCTGATGACCACAGACTGGCCTAAACAAACAGGACATGTGCTCTCCCTGTTCTGGGGCCAGAATCTGAAATCAGGGTGTCTGGGGCTGTGCTGCCTCCAAAGGCTCTAGGGGAGGGTCCTTCCTTCCTCTTCAGCTCTGGGCCCCCTGGCCTCATCCCTTCAATCTTCACATGGCCCCTCCTCCATGGTTATAAGTTTGTTCACGTGTCCTGGCCCCCTTGTTCACATGCCCACTCTCGCCTGATCACATGCCCCGCCCCCTTATTTAGGTGCCTACGCTCCCATGTTCACGTGGCCCCACCCCCTTGAGACCTTGCATGGTCTCTGTTTCCAGGCGCCACCTCCCTGGTTGGCTGTCTGCCCCTGCTCTCACACCTGTCAACAGCCCCTTTGCCAAAGTCCTTCCAGAAGATCGTTTGCGCATGCCATCTCTTTCCTGCTGGGACTCTGACAGCTGGGATTGGAAAGGAGACAGGAGAGCAGTGGCCCATCCAGAGTCCCTGCAAGGGGTCCAGGGGGGCCTGTGCAGTCGCTGGAAGGCCCTCTGAAGGGTAACCAGGTGTCCCTTTGTATACTCTGTAGGGATTTTGTTTAGGTGGCATTGCCTACTATTGTCTTTTTTTAAATTTTATTTTGAGAGTTTTCATTCGTTGTTTTTTTAAAATATATTTTTTATTAATTTCAGAGAGGAAGGGAGAGGGAGGTACAGATAGAAGCATCAATGATGAGATAGAATCATTGATCGGCTGCCTCCTGTTCACCCCCTACGGGGGATTGAGCCCGCAACCCGGGCATGTGCCCTTTGACCAGAATAAAACTCAGGACCCTTCAGTCTGCAGGCTGAAGCTCTATCTCCTGAGCCAAACCAGCGAGGATGGCTAATGTTACCTTTAAGAATCCCTGTTCTCAGGGGCCATGGGTGGAAGGGAAGAAAGAAGATGAGGTGGGTGAGGAGGGCTTGGAGGAAATGAGGGCTGTTTCCTAAAAGAGAGGGCTGGTGAGGACAGCTCATCGGGCCTTTTGTTCTGTGCTCCTGCTCGAACCTATAGACTCAGGACAGTATTGCCAGCTGATTGCTAAGAGCCCCTGTAAAAGGATTAGCCTAACTGAAGAATAAATTTAAAGAGCGACTAAGATTTTTTTTTTAAAATTCCTCCTTTATTAGGGTCACTTTTCTTTACATATGATTATATCTCCAAGAAGTGGTCCGATATCCTATTGAGAGACTTTCTTTACAAAAAAGAAAAAAAAAAATCTCTGAAATTCCAAAGACGCTTCACCCTCCACTGTAGCATTTATGTCAGACTGTGATGAATGAGACTGTGGATTAAATTTAAAAACAACCCCAACAGGCTAATTTGCTTTATGGTGGCATTTTTATACAAGTGACTCATTGGTGGAAGTATATGGACCATTTTAAAGTGCAACCTGATCTTTCAGGGGGAGACGTTTAAACCCCGAGTATAGACACGGTACTGAGGACAAACTATTCTCTTCGTGCCTCAGTGCCCATCTCAGCCGTGTCCTCGTTGGGTGCTTATTTCCAAGTAATGCCTGATCCGTCCAAAAAAACAGTACACTAAAAACTGTCATTAAAAACATATCAAGTTTTAAGAGAGAGCCATGGATACTTTTACTGCCTCTTATTTATTGCCGGGTGTATTTTATTGGGAGGCAAGGTAAATAAAGGTGTTTTGCGGGAAATATGTAGTGTGAGCCAGCTCCGGTAGCAGTTAGGCTGTTATTTCGTAGCTAGACGGTGGAGCATTTGCACACTTAGTTTATTAGTGACCTCCCATAAAATTCTTAGGAGCACAGGGCCAAGCAGGGGCCATAAGTCTATCCCAGCTGGCCCTCGAGAGCACTGCGTGGTGACCTCAGACAGCTGCCGCGAAGCCAGGGCGCCTCCCTGCGTCCTCAGGCTCAGCGGCCTTGGCTGCGCCTCCCACGCCAGTGTTTCATTCCTCTCGGGAAGACGTACAGGTGAAATTTGGGAAATCACCTGTGTTAGGAGTCATACATTTGTACTATTGAAAAATATAGTTTCTACATGTTCAAAATACTCAAGATCTGGCTTCTTTTTTTCTTTTTATTTATTTTAAAGCCACTTTTTGGAGATATGATTGACATATAAAAAGCTATTCAGCCCTAGCTGGTTTGGCTCGATGGATAGCGTCAGCCTGTGGACTGAAGGGTCCCAGGTTCGATTCCAGTCAAAGGCACATGCTCGGGCTGTGAGCTCAATCCCCAGTAGGGGGTGTGCAGGAGGCAGCCGGTCAATGATTCTTATCATTGATGTTTCTTTCTCTTATCTCCCTTCCTCTCTGAAATCAATTAAAATATATATATATATATTTAAAAGCTGTACATATTTCATGCCTACAACTTGATGAGTATGGAGGTTGATATACATCTGTCTGTGAAACCATGCCATGAACATATATGTCCCCTCCAAAAGTTTCTCCCAGCCTCTTTATTATTATCTTTTTTTGTGTGTGATAAGAGCATTTAACAGAAGATATACCCTCTTTACAAAATTTTAAGTATACAATACAGTACTGATAACTGGGACTGTGTGTATAGTAGCTTGCATAGCTGAAATGCTCTGGCTTCTTGCATAGAGTCGTTTCAGGCCTTCATTTAATAAATTCTCATTTGTATTAGCTGATTATAGACAACCTTGTGCTGGCTACAGTGTATGCAAGATTTGTACAAGACAGCCCCTAGCCACAGGAGGTTCTGTACTAGGGAGGAGGTTGGGCAGGACTGAAGACCCTCTTGTCCAAGAAATCTTTATATATATATATATTTCAGAAAGGAAGGGAGAGAGAGAGAAACATCAATGATGAGAGAGAATCATTAATTGGCTGCCTCCTGCATGCCCCTTACTGGGGATTGAACCCCCAACTCAGGCATGTGCCCTTGACCAGAATCGAACCTGGGACCCTTCAGTCCCAGGCCGACACTCTATCCACTGAGCCAAACCAGCTAGGGCTTCATTGATTTTTAAGGGGAGTGGAAGAGAGAAACATCGATGTGAGAGAAACACATCGACTGGTTGCCTCCTGCATGAGCCCTGACCAGGTCCAGGCCGGGGAGCAGCCTGCAACCAAGGTACATGCCCTTGACCAGAATCAAACCTGGGACACTTTTGTCCGCAGGCCAATGCTCTATCCACTGAGCCCAACAGCTGGGGCCAAGAAATCTTAATACATCATAATTGTATCTGCCTTCTTTGTGTTGTGGGGGAAGAAGCTCTTTATTCTTTTCAAGTTATGATGGTCTGCCTCTAGTTTGCACCAGAAGGGGACGAAAGAGCTTCATAAAACCAAATACCCGCCAAAGAAGGAAAGATGACTGCCACGTGGGGAAGCCACTCCTGAGGCCTAGGAGGGCGAAGGGGGAGCATCTCACGGTGCCGCGGGCCTGGGACCTGGAAACCAGCTGCAGAGGGAGAGGTGAGCGAGTGGACTAGCCGAGGGCTTGAGCACTCCATCCGGTCCTGACTCGCTGTGTCATATTGGGTCGTTCGTCGCTCTCTCCAAGCTCTGGTTTCCTAACCTGTGTACCAGAATATTCTCTCCCGGGGCTGTCTTTAGTTCTAAGTAGGATAATGTAGGCAAAATGCCTGGCACATAGAAGACAGGGCTAAGCCCAAACCTGTCATCCGAACCAAGGGCTTTCATTTCCTCCTCAGGACCACGTAGCTTTTCCACGTCCTGCCTTTCCTCAAGGCAGCCACCAACTAGACCACTCTGATGAACCAGCCCGTGCTTCCTCCTACATTTCTGAAGCCCACGTGAGAATATTTCTTCCTCTTGTTTTCGGGCAATGCCACCATGCATTTATGGAGGCCTGCTATTTGTGTACATGTTCGTCTGATCCTCACGGGTTACTATAAAAGGGATCATTGCACATTCTTTACCAGCAGGCAGCCAAAGCCTTCCTCCCCTGGCAAATAATTTTTCAAGACTCATCACATCAAAAACTCTATAAATCCCATCAACGGACTCTCACGTCCTGTCCTGAGTTCTATAGCCTGAAATTCTGGCCTCCTTTTTTCTTGGGCCATTTGTACTATCTTACAAAATCTGCCCAACACTATCATCGTGTGGGTTTAGGTCTTCAAAGCGTCCTTTGAACTTCCCATCCTTTCTTTGTTTCTTTCTGCATTTACCTTTAATTCTTTGCTACTTCTTCATCTGTGGCTCGGTCATTGAGCGTTGACCTATGAACCTGGAGGTCACGGTTTGGTTCCCGGTCAGGACACATGCCTGGGTTGTGAGCTCGATCCCCAGTGTGGATCGAGGATGGTGTGCCTCTCTCCCACCCTGACTTCACCTACCCTGAGCCTTGGCCTTGTCCAGAATGGACTCCGGATGGCAGTTGTGGATGCTCAGAGCACAAAAGGTTTCTTGTTTGCCCAAGAGTCTATCAGTGTTTAAACAGAACCAGCGGAAGCTCAGGCACACGGTCTCAGCAGCTTATCAGGCCCAAGGTTTTCCAGGTACATTGCTAGTCCCTTAGTTTATCCAGCTCCATCGGCACTGAGTTAAAAATGGCCAGGCCAGGCTGTACCGCACCGAGATAGGGCAGGGAGAACAAGCCAGTTAGTGAGGGTAGGGGTGTGTGGGTCCTGGAGATCTCATTTGCATTCTGCCCATGTAGAGAATAAAGCTGTGGTGGCCTGTGTGTTAAGAGGCACCCAGAGAGAACCAAGTCTGGTTTAGGAATGCATCCAGGAGGTGGGCTGACTCCAGGCCTTTTCTGGGGCGGAAGGCGGAGGAGCGATGGCTTGGTACCCTGGCTCTCTATCTTAGTTTACCAGGTCTGCAGTCGGTTCAGGGAGTGCTTACAGGAGATGCCAACTGTGAACACCTTAAAATTGTATGTGATTTTGGCATTTGCCAGTGTGTCTGCACACACGTTTCGCTGGGAGCGGATCCAGGGCCCACAGGGTTAAATGGTCCTGCACTATTTGGGCTGCATCTTCTTGGAAGGAAATTTTCGGGACAGATAGATGGGCAGACTGTTTTAAAATGAGTCCTTTCCATTTACAATCATCACTCCTACTGTCTAAGCACGTGCCGTATGCCAGGTGCTGTGCAAAGCACTTCGCGAGCATCGCCCCATTTAATTCTCAGAACAATCTTATGACATTGGGATTTTTATTTTCGTTTAATTAATTTATTTTTTTTGTGAATCCTTACCCGAGGACATTTTTCCATTGATTTTCAGGGAGAGTGGAAGACAGAGGGAAAGACAGAAACATCCTGCACATGCCCTGACCAGGCCCTGGGCCAGGGAGGAGCCTGCAACCAAGGTACGTGCCCTTGACTGGAATCGAACCCGGCACCCTTTGGTCCGCAGGCCAACACTCTATCCACTGAGCCAAACCAGAGAGGGCTATTTCTACTTTATAGCTGATGGAACTGAGGTTTAAAGAGTTGTTACTTGCCCTGGCCAGTGTGGCTCAGTTGGTAGGCGCGTCCCCCTGTATACTGAAAAGCCACAGTTTCGATTCCCAGACAGGCATATAACCAGGTTGTGGGTTTGATCCTCTGCCCTGGTCAGGGTATGTGCAGGAGGCAACAGACCTTGGTGTTTCTCTCTCACACTGATGTTTCTCTCCCTTCTCCTCTCTCTAAAAATCAATGCAAATGCCCATGGATGAGGATTTTTTTTAAAGAGTGATTTGTCCAAGGTCGCAGAGCTAAGTAAACAGTAGAGCTAGCATCTGAACCTGGGCTGCCTGATTCTATAGCTCTTAGCCCCATGGAAGTTGTTTTTTTATTGTTGTTATTGTTTTTAATATTTTTAAAATTGATTTCAGGGAGGAAGTAAAAGGGAAAGAGAGAGAGAAACATCAATGATGAGAGAGACATTGATTGGCTGCCTCCTGCACACTCCCTGCTGGAGGTCAAGCCTGAAACCTGGGCATGTGCTCTGACCTGGTCCACAGGTCGACACTCAACCACTGTGCCACACTGGCTGGACAGCACCATGCAAGTTTTGTGTCTAATGTTTTGACATACTTGTTTGAGCTTCTCATATATATGTAAGCACTGGTTAGTTTGTTTAACTGGCACAAAATTGTCCCAAACTTTAGCCATCTAAAAATCAGCTTCATGAATTTTGTTCTATTTATTATGTTTTGAATATGTTTTTTATTGATTTTAGAGAGGAAGGGAGAGGGATAGAAACATTGATATGAGAAAGAAACATTGATTGGCTGCCTCCTGCACACCCCCTGCTGGGCATCGAGCTCAAAACACAGGCATGTGTCCTGACCGGGAATCGAACTCTTGGCTCATGGGTCGATGCTCAACCACTGAGCCACACCAGCCAGGCTGCCCAATTTATATACTGCCTATATTATTAAATTACTATTTAATTAAAACTTTTATTATTAAATGTTATTAAATTTGTTAAATCTTAGCATCATCCTAAACAATGTCCATGAAATAACCATTGATGTGGTTTTATTTTTCTTGAATTTACACTGAAATAACTATATAACCATTCAAATGAAAAATGTTATGTCCCACCTAACATCATTTATGTCAGTGTATGGGTGCTGCACTTTGAGCAATTCTGATGTCAGACTTCAAGGCTGCATGTCCATGTTGCAGCAGAACTGTGGGTGAACTACAATAGCCTTTCTTTTTTTTCTTTTTTTAAATCCAAGAGTATTTTTTAATATATTTTATTGATTTTTTTACAGAGAGGAAGGGAGAGGGATAGAGAGTTAGAAACATCGATGAGAGAGAAACATTGATCAGCTGCCTCCTGCACACCTCCTACTGGGGATGTGCCTGCAACCAAGGTACATGCCCTTGACCGGAATCGAACCTGGGACCCTTGAGTCTGCAGGTGACAAACCGGTTAGAGCTACAATAGCCTTTCTACCCCCAACCCCAGGCAGCCTGTCCTGCCCAGGCCCCGCCTCCACACGGACTGTGATGCTGGGAGCCTGATAGGTGGCTGGGTTGACTCCAGAGAAGGCGCCCTTGGTGGAGACCACACTCTGTATCCTTCAGGGCCTGTTTTCACTGCTCTAATGAGACAGAGGTGCCAAGAAAAAGGATATTACTTAGCTTGCTTTGCGGGGGTGTCTTCAGGTGCTGTGTGCTCCCGCTGAAGAGCATTGCTGGGGCTCTGGGTGAAGGAAGAAATGGCCCTGCCAGGGGCAGAATCTGGGTGATAAGGGGTCTCAGCCTGGGCTGACAGAGGCCTCTAACTAAACTACATTTGTTCCCATTTCTGTACCAACCAAATGCTTCTCCCTGAATTCCATCTGCTCTGGGGCAGAAATTAAAGGGAAAGTTGAAGTCCAATGGTCTGACATTGTGTGTGCACCTGAGTACATTGCTGTGTCTTACAAGCAGCTAAAGAAGAATTCACGCAACAGACTGACGTGTGTTTCAGAGGGAAGGGTGTGGGGAGCAGGAAGAGATTAACCAATGAACTTGGATGCATATATGCATAGCTCATGCACAGACAATAGCTCCGGGAAGGCCTGTGGAGGGGAAGGGAGCAGGGAGGAGGGGTCAATGGGGAGAGGAAACGAGGGCGGGGGGGACATCTGTAATACTTTCAACAATAAAGATTAAAAAAAAAAAGAATTCCTAATTTCCTTCCTGACTTTGCTCTTACCCCAAAATGCACTAAGCCCCTCAGTAATCCAGCAACCTCATCTTCATCTGCGCACCCACCCCCTTAAAGTTCCACTTTCTTAGCTTTGTAATTTGGCAAGTGAGAGAGGATGGCAGCATAGCCGTGTGGGGAGGGTCGGGGTTGGGGGTGGGCTGGAGTTTTTCATCTCTCACAGCCTGGAGCGGTCAGCCTGTGGGAAAGGCTCTCTTTGGGACCAGCTGGTCTTCGGCTCTCTGACCAGGCCCAGCTGCGGCAGAAAAGCGACATTTGTCTCCCCACAGCTGACCTGGTATCTTGGTCATTTCAGACGCAGTGATTGCCTGTCCATGGTGGTCTGGCTGTTACTGTTTCAGCACAGGCGCGCTCCCTTCCACTGCGCTTTGCCTGATAGTGCTGCACAGCTGTTGCCTGTTTTATAAATTGAACACAAGACCCTCCACCAGATAAAAGAGTGGCCGCTTTCCTTCAAGCCTCGCTTCACTGCAAGGTGCGCTTGACCTCAAGGCTTGCTTTACGGCCGTGGCCTAGAACCGGAACCTGCAGTGCCTGGCGAATGCCTGGGTGAAGATGTGACAGAACGTCTGTGAAAAAGAGAAGTCTGCTCTTGGATGGGTCTGGGCATGTCTCCTTCTGACCTCCCTCATCCTTGTGGGTCAGCAGTAGCTGACCCGGGAGGCTCCTCTGGGGACTGCAGTGGTTCTGGTCCCGAAACAGAATTCTAACTCGTGGGGGTGCGGTTCCTAGTCTTCCTCTACTGTCTGGTCCCCAGAGTGGCCCCGCCTGACCAAGGACTCACAGGTACGCTGCTTTTAAAAATGCGTGTTGCCAGCTTTTAACTTCGTATCCCATTCTCCAGCTGCCCCTCCTCCCCCCGGAGCCGTGGCTGGAGTTGACAGAAACACCCGGCGCAGCCGGAATGCTGCCAGTTGCAGGAGATCCCGAGAGAGATAAAAAGCACATCTTTGACCACTTCTTTACCAAACAGACGGAGATGTGTAATTAAAGGCCCCGGGACGCTGCTGGAAATAGGTTTAAACTTGAGGTAATCCCTTCTGGCACTTCCTCTTCCTAATAACCATCAACAGAAATCAAACAAATCCACCTGGCTCCAGCCAGGAGTCTGTAACCAGCAAAGGTCACAGAGGCGCGATAAGAGAAGAAAGCGGCCACGAACAGCGTGACTGGAAACACGTGTGGGGACGTGTTAGGAAGTGCTCCTGCCAGGACCGTCCTGGCCCTGGGATGGGCCGCGGGGCCGCGGAGAACTGGTTCCCCCCCCCTGAGAAGAGGTGCAGGTGGACCCGCGTCAGGGTGCCTGTTGGGACCCCGTGCCTTCGTCCCTTCTCCCTTTCAGGTGGGACTCAGCCGGGAAGACTAGAGGTGAGGCAATTCTTAACATTCTTTTAAATTTCTTATTTTTTCCTCTTTCCAAAAGTAAGGCATGGCCATTATTGAAAATGCGAGTGAGAAGCAAAACAAAGGCTGAAATAAGGGCCCCTAGTTCCACCACAGCGTGATGGCCCCTGTGGTCGCCTGGGTTCGTCTTCCAGCCTGTTGTTGGCGCCTGCACATGTACACACGTGTAAAACGCACACACACATGCACAGGAGAGGTTTCTCAAAACGTTCAAGCTGCATTCCACTGTGCAGAGTACTTTCAGCCTGCCTTTCGCTTCAGTCTACCTGGAGCATCTTTTGTCCTCGTCTGGCGTCACATCGTTTTAAGCGGCCGAGTGGTGTTCTGCCACCTATCAGAATTTACTTTAATAATCTCCTGTTATTGAATGTTTAAGTTGTGTCCCCACTCCCATCCCTCCTCTCCTCCCCCCCACACCCTCCCCAGTTAAGCTATGTTGTGGAAACATCCTGACTATTGGGTTTGGGGCTGAAAGAGCAGGTGTCAGCTGGTTTGAGCCTGCCCAAGTGAGCTCAGCAGCAGGGAGGGGAGGAGACTTTGGGCTTCTCAGAGATGGTTGGATGCCCGCTGGGTGAGCCCTGTGTCCCGTGTATCTTGAGGACAACCAGAGAGCAACCCCGGGGGTGAGGGTCAAGCAGGTCCCTCCCTGGTGCTGAGGGGATGTGGGCTGCAGAAGACGTGGAGGTTAATGCAGGATGACATGGCTTTGGGGGGTTTGGGGGGGGCGGTGGTTTGCTGAGGGCAGTGAAATGTAAAACTGCGGGAGAGCTTTAAGGAACAGGAAGTCTTCACTCTCTTCCTGGGTGTCTGTGGTCCTCCGGGCTCAAGTGGTGGGTCCATACCAGACCGAGGGGCTTGATGCTAAAATGTAGTTGGGTCACCGGTGGTGAACTTGGCCCCCAAGGTTTGCAGATGTTTACCTGCACGTCCCCCTCCTCCCACCCCGGGTTCTCTATCTGTGACTTATGCAGCAGGGGATTGCAATGAAGGAAAACTGCAAAGACAGGACAAGCAGAACAAAACGAGCGGTGAGCACGTACAAGCACCTACTATGCGTCAGGCCGGTGCGTGTTACCATCCTCATGTTCCAGGAGACGAACCGTATGCCCAGAAATGTTGGGTGGTCTGCCCAGGGCCCTATAGCTGGGAAGGTGGAGATGGGATTTCATCTCAGGTCTGACTCCAGAACCTGACCGAAACCATGGTGCCTCTTGATGAAGCATTTACAAAGGCTTCCTACCCAGGCAGGTTTATATACATGACTTAAGTACAGGTAACAGGACAAACCAAGGTCATTGTAAAAAATGTCATTTTTCACTGGTATTTAGACAACTCACTTCACAAGAGCTGGGGAAGGGTGGGGGGAGGGGCAGGTCCTGGAAGCATCTTGTCTGAATGGTTTTGTATAACGTGGTCACAACAGGAAGCCAGACCGATGGGGCTACGTGGAGTGTTTGTATCTTGGGGTAGGAGACAGCTTCAAGTGTTTACTGCTTTGACCTGAATTTCTTCGCTTGAATATCTTGAGTGAATATAAACAGGTAGCCTCAGATTGTTCGATCTAAACTTGGAGTATGCATTCCAAAAGTTGGAGGGTAGTTTTAAAGACAAACAGGGACAGAGTTCCAGTTGTGTGCTTTTCAAAATTGTTTTCGGCCTTCAGATTTTGCCTGTGATACTAATAATTTTGACCTAATTGACCAAAATGAAAAAAGGCCCCAAGAGGCCAGAATATACTTGGCAGTATGTGCATGTCAGAGGATCCAAAAACGGTGTCAGTGAACAGTATACAGTGAAGAAAAGAGTGGTCATGACAGCCACATGGGGCCTGGAAATCATGCACCTGCAGCACCACCCCCAGGACAGAAGGAGCAAATCGTGGCCCTGAGCCGCCTGCCCACACTGAGTACGAAATCCCAGCCCGCATTTCCTGGGCAGTGGCTGCTGTTGCTAAGGTTCCAGTTTGGCCACCCGTCCCCTCAGTCAGAAAGATGGCGGCACCGGGTCTGTGCGGCATTATCTGCCTACAGGTCCACTTCGGGAACCCAAGACACGGCGGCACAGCTGTCATGCTCTCGTCCCACCAGAGCCCAGAGGTCCTGCTGAGGCAGCAGGCCTGACCCAGGAAACAGCAGTCGCTATGCACACAAATGAGGCTTTCTCTTGATTTGGGGGCATTCCCCCCCCCCCCCCCCCGCCTCACCCCCACCCCCTACCCTCTGCCCAGGTCTCAGAACTTGATTGGAGGCAGCAGATCCCATCTGCCTAGTGAGTCCCCCATTACCCGTGGAGGAAACGCGATGGCCTGGAAGCCAGGGGCTGGGCAAATAGGGACCAGCACTAACAAGGTACCCAGCTGCCTAAGGATGGGAGAGCCAGGCGGGGCTCAGGACCTGGAGGGGCCTTTGGTTCCAGCAGGGTCCTTAGCATCTGTGTGTGAGGCTCTGTTAGAAGTAGCAGTCCCCCCTCCACAGCTGGAGAGGAAGTCAAGGGAACCCAGGCCACCCATAGGATCCAGAATGATTGGGTTGTGGGGCGGGCAGCAAGGGGATCAGGACAGTGTGTGATTGGTTCCCAGGACCCCGCCCGGCCAATAAGGTGGGGAATTGGATGATCTCTGCACACCTAGTCACTCTCTTTCCCACCTGCATCCAGTATGGCCCATACCCTCTCCGTGCCAGCTGCATGTAGCCGATGGAGCCCATCGTCACGAGCCTGCACAGACAGAGAACCCTCTCTTACGCTCCATCATTACAGTGCAGTGGGACAAGCACAACAGAGGGAGGAGCTGGGTGCAAAAGGCTGTGTTGGTGTAGGTGCTGCACCACCTTGTACGTCACTCCTTCTAGTTATGTCCGGACTCCACAACAGGCGGAGAGTGCTTTCAGGCTAGAGACCAGTTCTGCCTCTGGCTCCTGCAGCAGGTCAGAGTTCATGGTATGTGGTGGTCAGTACTTCTAAATGGAGCAACCAGCCTTGAACCCTGTGGCAGGAGCAGGGGTGGGGCTGATATGCGTGGAGAAGACAGCCTCGCCATCTTTTCAGGGCTGAGGAGGCGGGATAGCTTCCAGGGCTGGGTAACTCCTGCTCTGCTTTCTGAAAGGGCTGTTTAAAAATCTGTCGCACATCAGCTGAGCTGCCTTGGGGGAGTTACTCACCCTCTCTGAGCCTGCTGCTCTCGCTGTGAGAGTGGAGCACAAGATGACCTCAGCCTGGAGAGCTGCCTCAGAACTGTGCCTGGCTGCAGTGGGCACTCAGAAGAGGGGGGGTTCTCAGGACCCCAGGGTCTGAGTCTCTCTGTCTTCTTTCATCAGGCACTGGCTCTTTCTAGAACCCACCTTATCCATTCTACTCTGAGCCAGACTCGATATAAGTCCAGAAAGGTCCTTAAGGTTTACGTTTAAGAAAAAAAGGAGTATTTAGCCCTGGCTGGTGTTGCTGTGTGGATAGAGCATTGGTCCATGCACTGAAGGGTTGCAGGTTCAATTCTCGGTCAAGGGCATGTACGTGGGTTGCAGGTTCAATCCCCACCCCTGTTGGGGTGTGTGCGGGAGGCAACCAATCTGTGTGTCTCTCTCACATCAATGTTTCTCTCTCATTCCCCTTCCTCCCTTGCTTCCACTATCTTTAAAAAAATCAATGGAAAAAATATCCTCAGGTGAGGATTAACAAAAAAAAAGAGGAGGATTAAAAAAAAAGTGCTTTGGCCTCCTATTGGCTTTTTGAAAGACTTAGGGTATAACTAGAAGAGAGAAAACTAGCTGACGGTAGTGTGTGGCCAGATGGGCGTTTATTTGTCTTTTAAGTAATTATTTAGCTTGGCAGAAGTGGCTCAGTGGCTGAGTGTCAACCTATGAACCAGGAGGTCACGGTTAGATTCCCGGTCAGGGCACATGCCCAGGTTGTGGGCTCAATCCCCAGTAGGGGGCGTGCAGGAGGCAGCTGATCAATGATTCTCATCATTGATGTTTCTCTCTCTCTCTCCCTCTCCCTTCTTCTCTGAAGTCAATAAAAATATTTAAATAAAAATTATTTATTATGAAAAGTTTCAAAATAACAAAAAAGTAGAAAGAATAGTAATAGTATAACCAACACCCACCACCTAGGGCAGCGATTCTCAACCTGTGGGTCGCGACCCCTTTGGGGGTGGAACGACCCTTTCACAGGGGTCGCCTAAGACCATCGGAAAACACATATATAATTACATATTGTTTTTGTGATTAATCACTATGCTTTAATTATGTTCAATTTGTAACAATGAAATTACATCCTGCATATCAGATATTTACATTACGATCCATAACAGTAGCAAAATTACAGTTATGAAGTAGCAACGAAAATAATTTTATGGTTGGGGGTCACCACAACATGAGGAACTGTATTAAAGGGTCGCGGCATTAGGAAGGTTGAGAACCACTGACCTAAGGTTTTTTTTATTGTGGTAAAGCATACCCACAATAAAGTTGACCATTTAACCATTTTAAGTGTGCAGTTCAGTGGCGTTAAGGACATTCACAATGTTGTATGCCCTGGGGGAGTGGCGGAGGGAGAGGGCGGAGGGAACGGAGGTTCACCTCCAGTTCCTCTTCCGGTTTTGGAATGAGCTGGGCCGCCGTTGGAGGGGGATAGTGTCATTTTTTTCTCGGGCGTTCTCCATCCTGGCTCTCTCCTTGTGGGAGGTTATAGGCTTCACTGGCCCTTTCCTGAATGGCCAGTTGTTTCTAGTCTTTATTTTTGTCCTTCTTCGTATGATTAATAATGGGCCAAATGGGTGTCCATCCATCATTCACTTAATATTTATGGAGCATCATCTGTGAGCGTTGTCCTTAGGCTGTCCCCAGAGGAGGACCCCCAAGGAGCTCGCTGTCTGGTTTGGAGGAAAGATGTATACACACAGGAAGTGGAGTAGAGAGAAGTGTCAGCCCAAAGAGACCTGCAGGAATAAGCGCCAATAGCCGGTCTGGCCTGATGGCAATAGTCTATTGCACACTTACTGCATAGTAGGCACTTTTTAAAAGCCCCTGGAAGATAGGTAGATAGTATCAGCCTATATTTCAGATGAGGAAGGCAAAGCTCAGAGAGGTTACATAACTTACCCAAGGCCACCCAGCTCTTAAAGCCAGGAGTTCAACTCTCTCTGTCTCAAAGCCCAGCTCATTGACCGTGGTGTTTTGTTACCAGATGTTAAAAGACACAGGAATGTAGAGAGGTGGGAAACTAACTGTAATTATCGTCCACAAGATACTTATTAATCTGGAAATTTAAATTGTTCTCTTTTACGTATAATTATCAAAATAATATTGTGCTAGCAATGCATTACATATATATGACAGTAAAGAACATTTTCATAGGAAGAAATATGCCCCATAATCTCACCATCTTACTCTAATAAGTGCTATTATTTTTACATATGTCCTTCCAATCTTTGCCCATGGCTGTTGCTATTTCTACGTAGTGCATATATTATTTCATGTTTTCTTGTTTGGTTTTATACACATTGTAAACATTTTTATTAAGTCTTTGTCATTTTGAAGACTGGATAATACTCCATTGAGGGGATAAGGCATAATTTACTTAACCACCCTACTCTTTTGGGTCTCATTGGACAGTTTCTAGTTTTTATATTTAAAAGAAGCTGAAGTGAGATTCTCTGTGCATTTTCTTTCTATCCTCTTGTGAATTATTCCTTAAGAAAACTCCCAGGAGTCGGTTACCTGGTTCAGAGATCTGAACCTTTGGGGCACTTGCCCTGTCCTGCTGACGGCTCTGCAGAAGGACCGCACACCATTCCTTGCCACCAGCAATGGACGAGGTGCCAGGTGCCCCCAGCCTTGCCCGCATGGGTGTTCCTCTCCTCTGATTTAAAAGGTGTAACATGGTTCCTTGGAGTTTTAAATGTAGCTTTGATGCCTAGACAGCTTCAATACTTCCCACCATTTGTTTACTATTCTGTATTTTTTCGGTATGAATTGTGTGCTCCAAGCTTTGTTCATTCACTTCTTGGGGCCTTGGAAATAGTTTATGTTTTATATGAGATATTTGCGTGCGTATATGGCACACTCTGTAGTTTACAGAGAGTTGAATAAAGGGACAGTTTATAGCCATGTGGACGAGGTGTAGGGAACCAGTGAGGATGGAGCAGCCCTCTGGGTGAACAGTCTGCCCTGACCACCTAATGCCTCAAGAAGCAAAAAGGGAGCAGGTACCAGCCCCCATAAGAGTTGGGGTCTGAAGGGGGCTCCCTGACAGGAACTGTGGCTTTGATGCAGGGGCCCCGCCAGCCCAAGGTGACTCTACATGGAGGGAGCCAGGGGACTAGGCACCCACCCTCGCTCTGCTCTCTCCCTCCCCTCTCCTGCTGGTGCCTGGAGCTTCCAGCACTGGCCCCAAACATGCACTTCCCAAATTGTGAGGTGATTTTAGGAGGTTTGTGGATAAAGATTTTTCAAAGTTTAATAGTTATGTGTTAAATATGCACACACATTAAATGCTTATATTTATGTATGTAATAACATATAAGATCCATTATTTCACAGATTTAAAAAATGTTTTTTATTGATTTTTAGAGAGCAGAAGGGAGAATGAGAGAGAGAAACATCGATGTGAGAAAGAAGCTTCCATCGGGGGCCTCCTTTCATGCTCCCTACCAGGGATCGAGCCCACAACCCGGGCAAGCGCCCTGACCCGGTGTTAAACCGGCAACCTCTCTGTGCATGGGATGATGCCCAACCAACTGGGCCACACCAGCCAGGGCGTCACAGATTTTTTTCTTGTTTTGTATGAGGCTAAACTGTATGTTTGATTTTTAAAATGGACTTGATTTGGTGGACTCCATGGAATGAGAGAATACATGGCAAGCAGACTGAAGTTTGCGGAAATGGGCTCCCCTACAGGGACTTCCCCACAGCATCTGACCCTTTGATCTCCTGTGTACACGCACACATGCACACACGCACACACGCACACACACGCACACACACACACACGCGTGCACCCTGAGGTAACTATCCTGGGATGCCAGTGTCATTCTTGGACCCGTTCCTGGCCAGCAGTGGTCACTTGCTCCTGATTTCTGAGCTCACAAAGGGGACGCAGGAATGCAACGAGGGCTGCTGAGCCCCATCCACGTTTCCCCTCATCTGACTAATAGGGGAGCCAGGAAGGGAGCCCCGTATTTGCTTGTGCTCATTGAGCAATGAACCAAATACTGCTGGGCTACCCCTAAGTCCCGCAGCCCTAAAACTGGCCCTGGGATGAAGGGTCTCCCACAGCAGAGCCAGAGGGACGGAAGAAAGGGGAGCCAGGCTGGGCCCTCATTCAGGTGTGGAGGGAGGCCGGGAAGTACCATCTCCTCACTCCATCTCCCACCCCCTTGGCTTGTGGGGACACCCCGAAGGATGCTGCACAGCTCTACCTGGTGATCAGTAGCTGACGCCCTCTGCTTTCCCACCTGGGGAAGTTGGCTAAAGGCCCTGCCTCCCCCGCCCCCAATTCCTCACCCCGGAGCCCCACCCTCAGAAGGAGCGGCTCTGACGGGACCGTTCAGTAGAGCAGGCGGCTTAGTGCTACCGCCTCCTCTCCCCGGGGGCGTCTGCTCCTCAGAGAAGGCCCCTGGCGTGCACCTCTGTGCAGAGCGTCCGCAGGACAAACCGGAGGCTGTTGGGCAAAACACAGATTACACTCTGATTTATTATGTTACCAGAGAAGTGGCTTGCCAAAATTCTTTGCTAAGTGGCCCTGTCTGTTAGGAGAGTGAACAGGTGGCAGGTTTGGAGCCGTGCACACTTGAACTTCGGGAAAGCTCTGCTGTCCTCAGCCCTGTGGGCACAAAGATTGGACATCCTGGTTGCGGGGGGTGGGCCCAGATTATGCCTGTCTGATCCCCCTTCATTTTTCAGAGTAACTTGGTTTGGGCAATAAATTCTGGTCACACTGCCCACAGGGACATGTGACCAGTCTCCAGAAAGGACATAGAATCTGGGGACTGGAGGGGATTTCCAGACGTCTTTCAGTTCAGTATCAAGCAGAACTCAAAGCCCCACATCCAACCCCTGCCCTTGCCCCTGTCGGATCGAGGGTACAGCTGCTGCACACCCAGGCTACACGGTACGGCCGATTGCTCCCAGGCTAAAGCCTGAGCAGCATGTTCCTGTACTGAGCACTGTAGGCCAGTGATGGCGAACCGTTTGAGCTCGGCGTGTCAGCATTTTGAAAGACCCTAACTTAACTCTGGTGCCGTGTCACATATAGAAATTTTTTGATATTTGCAACCATAGTAAAACAAAGACTTATATTTTTGATATTTATTTTATACTAGAGGCCCGGTGCACAAAAATTTTTGCACTCAGGGGGGAGGTGGGTCCATCAGCCTGGCCTGTGCCCTCTCACAGTCTGGGACCCCTCAGGAGATAACGACCTGCTGGCTTAGGCCTGCTCCCGGGTGGCAGAGGGCAGGCCCAATCCCTAGGTGCAGCCCCTGGTCGGGCTCAGAACAGGGCCGATTGGGGAGTTGGGGCGCCGCCCCCGTCATGCACAGAGCAGGGCGGATCAGGAGGTTGTGATGCCACCCTCGGTCACGCTCAGGGTAGGGCCGACTCGGGGGTTGGGGCACTGCCCCCTGCCACACTCAAGGCAGGGTCGATGGGGAGGTTGCAGCGCCACCCCCTGTCACGCACAGAGCAGGGCCAATTAGGGGGTTGGGGTGCTGCCCCCTGTTACGCACAGAGCAGGGCCCATCAGGGGGTTTGGGGCTCCGTACCCTGTCATGCACAGAGGAGGGCCCATCAGGGGGTTGGGGAGCTCCCCCCTGTCACACACAGAGCAAGGCAGATCAGGGGGTTGGGGCGCCGCCCTCTATCACCCACAGAGCAGGGCCAATCAGGGGGTTTGGACGCTGCCCTCTGTCACACTGATTCCGGTGCTGGGAGGCCTCGTGGCTCCGCTGATTCTGGTGCTGGGAGGCATATTACCCTTTTACTATATAGGATAGAGGCCTGGTGCACAGGTTGGGGCTGGCTGGTTTGCCCTGAAGGGTGTCCTGGATCAGGGTGGGGGTCCCCACTGGGGTGCTGGCCAGCCTGGGTGAGGGGATGATGGCTATTTGCAGCTGGTCACACACCCTTCAGGGTGGGGGTCCCCACTGGGGTGCCTGGCCAGTCTGGGTGAGGAGCTGAGGGCTGTTTTCAGGCTGGTGGGTGACTGAAGCTCCCAACTGCTCCTTTTTTTCTTTTTTTTTTTTTTATTCTGGGCCAACTTTAGCTTTGAGGCTTGGCTCCAGCTCTTAGGCCTCTGCTGCTGAAAGCAGGTTTCTGGCCTTTGTTTACCTTCTGTATTTGAAACAATGTTGCAATCCTGCTGGCTGAAGCCCTATGGACTAAAGCAGGTTTCTGGGGTTTTGTTTAGCTTCTATATTTGTAACATAGTTGCTTAGAGTTGCAGCTCAGAGGCCTGTGGCGGCAGACAGGGAATGTTGGAGTCCTCCGTCACTGAAGCAAGCAAGCCTCATGTTTGCTTCCAGCTGCCTGGCTGCCGGCCGCCATCTTGGCTGGCAGTTAATTTGCATATTGCCCTAAGTAGCCGATGGGAAGGGTAGCGGTCATATGCTAATTATCATGTTTCTCTTTTATTAGATAGGATATTTAAATGCCACTTAACAAAGAAAAATCAACCAAAACAATGAGTTCGCGTGTCACCTCCGACACGCGTGTCATAGGTTCGCCATCACTGCAGTGTAGGCAATTGTAACACAATGTAAGTATTTGTTTAGAAAAGGTAGTAAAAAATGGTATCCTATGTAATTAGCATAACCAATGGACACAGACACTGGGGCAGGGGGGCTTGCCCGGGGTGGGAATGGCTGGGCGGGGTGGTGGCAATCGGGAAAAAGGAGACATATGTAACACTTTAGACAATAAAAAAGAGGTGGCATTCCGTATAATAAAAGGCTAATATGCAAATGGTGCCCTTGACCGGGAGTTTGACCAGGGGGCGGGGCCGGCCTGCCGACCTCCCACGTCCCCTCCCCCCGGCCTCCCTGGCCTGATTGATCGGCCCTGATCGGGGCAGGCTGGCCGGACCCCACCCGTGTAGGAATTCGTACCCCGGGCCTCTGGTAAAAGATAAAGATGGCCCACCTGTAAGGGCACTGACCATGAGGGGAGCTGCAGGACTGGAAGCTGTGCCAGGCGCCTCAGTGAGTGAAGGTGAGGCCTAGGACATGGTGCACACAACTGTGGACCTGATAACCACGGCACACTTAGGCTACACTGAATTCATAAAACAGCAGATGAAATCACACACAAGAGAAGTACGCAATCAGGAGGCGCAGTAAACATGAGAGGCACGAGGCTGCTGCTGGCAAAACGGCATACAGTGAGTCTTACAGCGAACTTTGTGAGTAGAAAGAGTACACTGTAATGAGGAACATACAGTAAATACAAAACCAGTGCCACAGCTGTTTATCACGTTAGCGAGCGTTATGTACTGCATGCAGTTGTCTGTGCTGTGCTTTTGTACGCCTGGCAGCGCAGTGGGCTTGTTCACACCAGATCACCGCGGACCCGTGAGTAACGCGTTGCGCTACCACGTGATGGTGGCTGAGACGTCACTAGGCAGTGGGGATTTTTCACCTCCATTGTAATCTTCCGGGACCCCCATCGTATATATGCGGTCCATTGTTGACGGAATGTCGTTATGGGGCATGTGACCATGCCAGATGCTGGAAGCACAGTGGCGCTGGGTCCTGGCCGTCCGTGAGAGTGCGGTGGGTTTGTGGGACCGTGTTCTGAGCTGAGGACACAGAGAAGGAATGGATGTTCTGTCTTTGTTGGGAGCGGGGTGGGGGTGGGGGTGGGAAGGGGCGCTGCAGAGAGGAGCAGCCTGGGAGCACAGTCCTGAGGATGAAGCAGCCTTTCCACGGTGGGCAAGATGGGAAGGGCTTCCCAGGCCAAGGCAAGGGCTTGAGCAAACGCCCGAGGTGCCTGAGAAACACGCAGTGGGTGGGATGGGGAGCTGGTGCAGGCTGGAGAGTCGGTGCTGAGAGGTGGGTAAGAAAGCGCTCTGGACTCTCACAGACTGGCTGAGTGGCCAAGTTATTTCACTTCTCTCAGCCATAGTTTATTTATCTGTATAATGGGAATAATATGACCCACTTCACAGGGTTTGTGAGAATTAAAGGATATATTGGATGTAACTCAGCCAGCATGGTGTCTGGCATATACTACTGTACATGCTAACAAAATGTAAATCATGGCACAGTTTCTGCTACTCCTAATAAAAGTGGGCTCTTCTTTTCCAAAACATATGGCTTGAGTCACTGGAGTGAGCTGGCAGTGATCCACTCCCGAAGCAGGTCTGGCCTGATTTCGTTTAGGAAGATGCTATCTGGCGCAGGATGTGAATGGAAGAGCGCTCATAGGCCTGGCTGGCTGGCTGGCGCATCTGTTGCCATCTTCCTCTGACAGTTGCATCCGGCAGCAGCGTGGATCTGACATCAGTGAATGCATTTATTAACTACATTTTATTCTATGAATATTTATTGTGAACCTGTTATGTGTCAGATCCTGGGTCCAATGTCTGAGAAGAATATGATGACGAGGCAGACAGAGGAGAGAAAGAGCTCAATTCTTTCCAAAACTGAGTTTATCAAATCAGAAGTGTCTGGAGACCATAATTTAGCTGCTTTCTGTCCCCCCGTAGCTGGAAGCCTGGGGAAGGGGAGAAAGAAGGTGTCTTTCAATGTGCCTCTTTTATTGGAGTGTGAGCGCCTCAAGAGTGACCACTGTGGAGACCAGGCCACGTGTCCATTTGGTTGCCCAGCGGATATTTATTGAGCACCCACTGTGTGCCTAGCACTCTTTAAATGGTCTTTGAGATAAGAAGAGGCTCTTTCCTTGTCAAATAGACTTGGAAAGAGAAAGGTGGGAAACCCATGGACCTGTGTTGTCGTCTATGAGGGAATCAAATGCTACTCAGGGGAGTGATGGGTGGGGAAAGGCTGGGGGAGGAGGCCTCCACTCCTGTTTACAGCTCTGTCTCTATGGGAGTGTGTTTCCCTAAAGGACAGCGTACTGGTCTCTCCCATCCAGGGTGCCACATGTCACTGGGGGGCGGGGGGGGGGGTTCATTCTGTTCATGCAAAAAGCATCTACTTACTCTCCCCTCACCCCACATGCACGTGAAATCAGTCTCTACAGAACCAAGTTCATCCCCTTGTATTTCATTGAAGGAAACGCTGCCTCAGACATGTTGAGCAGACTAAGGAGTAATAATGAAATTAATTTAATAGTGGCTGTAGCCATCATGTTTGAGTACTTATAATATTCCAGGCAAACAGGTGCTTTTCACACATCCTCTCATTTAGTCACACAACAACCATGTCATGTATGTACTATCATCTCCATTTCACAGACAAGAAAAATTGAGGCCAAGAGAATGGGTAAGTAATCAGGCCATGGTCACAGAGCTGGGAGTTGAACTTATTTCTCTCAGGCTTCAGGTGCCTTCACCCCTGGTCAAGGAGTAAACTTGACCTTCTTCTTGACCTTCTTCTTCCCTTCCCTTCCCTTCCCTTCCCTTCCCTTCCCTTCCCTTCCCCTACTCTCCTTCCCTCCCTTTTTCTCTTTCTTAATGATTCTTCAGTTAACCAAACCAGGCTTAGAAACCCTGATGAGTCCTGGCCAGTGTGGTTCAGTTGGTTGGAGCATCATCCTGTGCATTGCAGTGTTACGGGTTTAATTCCTGGTCAGGGCACATGTCCAGGTTGCTGGTTCAATCCCAGGTCAGGGCACATGTGGGAAGCAACCACTTGATGTTTCTCTCTTTCTCTCTTCCTCTCCCGCCCTCCCTCTCCTTGCTTCTTTCTCTAAAATTAAAAAACAAAGAAAACTCCGTGAGCTTTCTCTACAGTGAGGCTGCTGAAAGGGTTAACTCTGGCCCGGTGCTCAGAGATGGATGCCTTGGCCTTGGGAGGCCGCTATTAGTCCTCCTTTCTAATTAGAAATCGCCACCACTGGCTTTCATCCCCGTGCTAACCAGAAGAGTGTGTGCGTGTTTGTGTGCATAGCTCTTTATCTCCATTTCCTGTTTCATATTTAATTTGGTATTTTTTCCAGTTTGTGGATGTGGAACATGTGTAAGGTTGGGACATGGTCTGTTAGTAATCATTCCTGCATTTGGGGGTTGGCTTGTTCCCACTGAGACCCACCAAAGGCTTGTGAATCCCAATCTTCCTGTCTCGTGTAGTTACTGTGTCCCCATCACCCTGGTTTCTGTAGGGACTGCCTTTGGGGCAGTGGTTTTGCCTTGCAGGTTGCTTTCTGGAAGATCTGGGGTGCTTCTTGTGTGGGGAGGGGTAGCATGGCACCCTGGCGAGGGGTTAATATACAGACTGAGTGCCCTGGGGAAGATACCCCTGGTGGTCAGCTTTTTCCAGGGTTGGGTGGAACTCAGCACCAGACCTTTGTTCCTCCTCAAGGCTGGAGAGAGTCATGATGCGCGTTCTGTGTGCGCTCTCGGATCTTGCTCTGAGGTCAGGGAACCAAACACCTGGCCTGGACTCCCAGGCAGCTCTGAGCATAGCCTTACAGACCCCATCATAGAGTGTGGGGTTGAGGCCTCATGAGCGAGAATGATGACTTTGGGGACCAGGAAGCTCTGCCTTCTCACCGGTTCCCCTTCAGCTGAGGAGGGCGTCTGGTGAGGCAGGTGGGAGTCCTGTTGAGCTTTAAGGGTGCTAGGGACCCTTTCCTGCATCATGGGTGAGGATTGGGCTTCACAGCTGCTGTCCAGGGGCCTGCCCAACAGACACCCTGGTCTCCCTGATGGCAACAGTCCTCATCCTGCTGACTTGAGCTCAGCACTCTCCTGGGAGTTTCTGAGCCCCTGGAATTCTTTTGTAATGGGGCTCTGATTGCTAAGGATTATCTCATGTATAGAATGAGAACAGAGGAATTGTAGAATGAGAGTTGGAAGGGAAGCTTACCAATCGGTCTGATCTGAGAGGGCCGGGACCTGGGGTCTCAGAATGTGCTTGGGGGGCAGAAGGAGAGGCTTGGACCCCTGACCCTGCACAGTTCTGCATGGTGCACACTTGCATTTTTTAGGCAGAGGGTCATGGCTTTCACGAAATTCCCAAGGGGTCTGGGGCTTCTTCAAAAGTTGAGAATCGTTGCTCTTAATCACTCCCTCCCCTCACCAAAGAGCGCTGTACAAAAAGGGCCCACAGGCCCTAACCGGTTTTGCTCAGTGGATAGAACATCAGCCTGCAGACTGAAGGGTCCCAGGTTCGATTTTGGTCAAGGACATGTACCTTGGTTGTGGGCACATCCCCAGTAGGGGGTGTGCAGGAGGCAGCTGATCGATGTTTCTCTCTCATGGATGTTTCTAACTCTCTATTCCTTTCCCTTCCTCTCTGTAAAAAATCAATAAAATCTATTTAAAAAAGAAAAAGGTCCCACAGAATATGGTAGGAGTGAAGTTCAGAGGGCACAGAGGGGATATGGGCAGGTCCAAGCACTTCTCCATATCATACTTTCACTTAATTTTTGGTGATGGGAGGGGGGTATGCTTAGAAGGTGGATGAGGCAGAAACAAATAGTTCGTGTTTCTTTTCAGACAGCAGTAATCCATTTCTATTATTTGCTCTTAGCTGTGAGGATACACAGGAGGAGTCTCAAGTCTAAAGAATTCCAGCCAGCCCAGACGCCCTGACTTTGAATAATCCATTATAAGAGTACAGTTCCTTTTATCACAATATTCTTATCTTCTGTTTGTTTCTGAGCCGAACAGAAATGCCCTAAGCTACACCCGAGCTGCAGAGCTTCTAGACCAAAGGCTACTGTTTTCTTCCTGCAGGAACCCTGGGGTGTTTGGGGGTTAAAAGGCCTGGGCCAGCCATGTGTGTTTAAAAAATAAGGCTGATTCCGCAGCCAGTGGCTCCAGCCTGACTCCATCCTGCTGTTAATGGAGGACAGAGGACCACTTATAGCTTCCTCTTCACCCCATAACAAATAGCCCGTGTTCCCCCAGGCCTTCCTGAGCACCCCCCCCCCCACCCCCCCCCCCGCCCAGCCTCCCTGTGGTGGCAGCGCAGGCCTGTTCTGAGTCTGGTTTCTCAGGAGGGCCCTGCGGTCAGCCCGTCAGCCCCCACACAGTGTCAGGCCCAGCTCCTCTCTGTGATAAGGCCCGAAGTAACTGCCTCAGCAGGGTGGTGAGCAGGTTTCCTTGCCTCTGTCTTGTCTTTGGCCACTCCAGAGCCTCCCGGGCAGGGTGGAGGCCTGTCCTGCCAGCAAAGTTTGCTTCGGTTTTGAGCATAGGCTCCTAGGGCACCCCCTCTGGGAAGTCTTCCATGACTGCTCTAGCCCAGGTGGGTTGCCAAGTGGGTTGCATTCATCTAACACATGCACTCCTTCTTTTGGTTTGGTTTTGTTAATCCTCACCTGAGGATATTCTTTTTCCCAGTGATTTTTTTTGGGGAGAGTGGAAGGGAGGGGAGAGACACACAGAGAGAAACATTGATGTGAGAGAGACACATCAATTGGTTGCCTCCTGCATGTGCCCTGACCTGGGCTGGGGATTGAGCCTGCAACCGAAGTATGTGCCCTTGACTGGAATCAAACCCTTGACCCTCAGTACAAAGCAGATGCTCAAACCACTGAGCCAGGCCAGCTAGGGCTGTCATGCATCCTCTTATTTTTAATTTTTAAAAATACATTTGTATTGATTTCAGAGAGGAAGGGAGACGGGGAGAGAGAGATAGAAACATCAATGATGAGAGAGAATCATTGATCTGCTGCCTCCTGCACGCCCCCCACTGGGGATCAAGCCTGCAACCCAGGCATGTGACCTCCTGGTTCATAGGTTGATGCTCAACTACTGAGCCACACCAGGCGGGCTCCTTTTTTAATTTGAGAATCTAAGGGAAAAGAGGTCAGTGATCCTGACTAAATAGTCAGGTATTGCATGTTTTAAAAATTCTTGCAGCAGCCCTAGCCAGTTTGGCTCAGTGGATAGAGCGTTGGCCTGCAGACTGAAAGGTCCAGGTTCGATTCCTGCCAAGGGCACGTGCCCAGGTTGTTGCCTTGACCCCCAGTGGGGGGCGTGCAGGAGACAGCCGATCAGTGATTCTCTCTCATCATTGATGTTTCGATCTCACCTTCTCTCTCCTTCCTCTCTGAAATTAATTTATATATATGTGTGTGTGTGTGTGTGTGTGTGTGTGTGTGTGTGTGTGTATAAAATTCTTGCAGCACACCCACATGCCTGCCATGGCACACCAGTGGAAAATCGCTGCCTTAGTGATTCTTCTGCCCGTGGTTTTGGCAAAGATGGAGCATCCAAAATGAACTCCATGGCTGGCAGCTGGTGCTGGCTGGTGGCTGGGACCTGAGCTGGGGCTGTCACCAGGAGCACCTTGGCTCCCCGCTACCTGGTCTCTACCCATGGCTTGGGTTTCTCACGGCATGGGGCTGGGTTCCAGAATGTCAATTCTGCCATGTACTATTTTTTTTTTTTTTGGTATAGAAAAGGTGGAAATTTATTGAACAAGTACAGACTCCCATGTGGGGAGGGGGAAAGAGTCCCCTGCCATGTACTATTGAGCAAATGCAGTCACAGGGCAAGTCCAGATTCAAGGGGATGAGAGACAAGCTCCACCTCTTGATGTGGGCGGGGCATGTGTGCCCATGCAGGGAGCGGAATTGAACTATTGAAGATTGACTCCATAAATATTTAAATATAAATACAGTTGGAGCAAGAGTAGGTTTACTGTTGTTCATATGAAAGATAATACAATAATTAATAAATAATAATATAAGAATAAACTGTTTTGCGTACTTACAATGGTCAACCTACTTTTGCCCACAGTGTGTGTGTGTGTTCTTAGTCTTCACATATCTGTGTAAATAGGTGGGATTATTTTTGTAGCTTAATTCCTAGAAGGGACTTGTTGGCTTACTCGCAGCGGTTCTCAACCTGTGGGTCGCAAACAATGAAAATACATCCTGCATATAATATATTTACATTACGATTCATAACAGTAGCAAAACTACAGTTACGAAGTAGCAACGAAAATAATTTTATGGTTGGGGGACACCACAACATGAGGAACTGTATTAAAGGGTCGCGGCATTGGGAAGGTTGAGAACCACTGGTTAAGGGATACACATTTTTAGATGGGAGGGGGTTGGGGGCTAGGTGAAAAGGTGAGAGGGATTACAGAGCACAGACTGCCAGTTATACAAATAGTCTCGAGGATGTGAAGTGCAGCATAGGGCAGATAGCCATAATATTGTAATAACTGTGTATGCTATCAGATGAGGACTAGATTGATTGGGTGATCACTTTGTAATGTCTACAAATGTCTAATCACTATGTGGTACACCTGAAACTAATCTAATATTGTATGACAGCTGTGATTGGAAAATAAGTTAATATTTTTTTTGTTCTGAAGCATTTATTTAATTTTTTTTTAAAAAAGAATCATATACGCAATGTTGAACAAATTGACAAAACTGGCGCACAGGTACCTGCAAAAGGATGCACGCTATTTGTGTAGAGACCAGCTGCCTCCCAGTCACGCTTCCTTATTCTTGATATAAACTGGAGACATATACTATTTTAAAATAACACTTTTTAAATAGTAAAATACACAAGAGATTCCCGAGCATAACAAAAATATCTTGGAAATATGTGGCCATTTGAAGTTTAAAAGAGCCAGTGGCATGGTTGTAAAAGTGTGGCGTGAAAGGTCAGGAACAGTATACACCGCTCTGCCTTTCCCGGCGCATAACCACACATCCGCTCAGTGGGTGCACGTGCCAGGGGCGCACCGAGGTGCGCAGGACCTGCAGCTTCTTTAGCGGCCGGCGCCCTGAGCCTGCGCCCTGAGCCCGGTTTGGGTTCATCCTTTCCAAACGGTCCTCCAAGGCTTCCGGATTTAATCTCGTCTGCAAAATGACTCCTCTTCCCGTCGAGGCCTCCGACTGAGGGCAGCCTCTATCTGGTCTTTTTCTTTTGTAAGTTCATCAAAGAACCATTCTGTGTCCGCCAGGGTCCTGATTTTCGTGGTCGCCCAGCCGGCTCGACAGTCTCGCTGCCCTTCCCCGCCCTCACACAGGCGGGGCTCCCTGAGGCAGCAGTTTCGGGGAAGAGATAGGACTTGCATGGGTGTCGGTGGCTTTTTCTGAATATTTTTTTCCCCTTGCGAATAGGAAGAAACTGGAGTTGTTTTCTTGGATTGGTACCTTGTAACGGAGACACAGGAACAGTATCTACATCATCCAAAAGTACATCAAATCGAATCGGACTGCTTTTCATTTTGCTAAGAGATGACTAAATCCTGGGGACAAAGTTTCCTTAGGAGGGAGTGCTCTCTGGACGATAAGCCGCAGCCACGGGTGCTGACCTCTCTCTCTTGTCGGAGGTCGGAGCGCAGGATGTGCGGTTGGAAGGTGGCAGGGATGGCGGCTCTGCGCGGCCCAGTTAAACCTCCTGTGTCTGCGGCACATTTCTCTGGGGACGGATTCGCACCCACAGTTGTTTGTTTGCAGAGGATTCACTAATTTATTTGAAGTGCGCCCTTTCTCTGTCTGTGTGCCCCAGTTTTTAAATATTTTTTTCTTCCTCAAGTTCTTTTAAAGCGCTCATGATTGGCGTGTCTGAAGTCTCTTGGTTTTTTTTTATCAGGAAGTTTGTTGGTGAACTTCCAGGTGAAGAAGCCTTTTCCCGAGGAGAATGGTACCCGGGAAGGCATGCCCGGGGCTGGCCCGTGAAGACGCGAATGATGGCGAAGAGTTAACATTTCCATGTTCCACTTGCTTGACCTGAGCTTCAAGTTTTGAGATTGTTCTTTTCAAATCAGAAATCTGAGTCTGTGCACCAAGCGATGTTCTCAGTTGTATTTAATGCGTGTTTCCCTCTTTCCTGTTCTCTTCCAAGGGCCTCCTACTCTCCTAAAAGATGAAACATTTTGTTTTCCTGTTTCAGTCTGGCGTCTTGTCATCTGAGAGTTTGTAGGCATTCTCAAACCTTCCTCCGGCTCCTGCAGCCTGGACTGCAGTCCAATGCTGTGCTGTCTTTCTCTCGGTCACCTGCTCTCATTCCCTCCAGGCGAACATTCCTGCAGGATTTGGGGGGCACTGCTGGCTGCACCCAGGCATTCTCTGAAGCCGCTCACTTCTCTTTCTAGTAGGTTATTCTAACTTTCCAATGTCTTCACACCACTAGTGGCTTCACGCAGAGCACCATCTCATTGGCCGCATCTGTCTCCGGGAATTTGATGGGTTTTCTTCCGATCTTCAGCTGCAGAAATCTCTTTTGCCTCCAGCTTCTGTTTCAAGCTATTTATTTCTGATTCATAATGAGCTCGAAGATCCGCTACGCACCGGGCGTGCTTTTCCTTTGGGTTCTTCAAAGGCTCCTTGGGAAAGCGTCTCCTCACTCTCTGGAAGCTGGGACGACTGACCGAGGCTGCAGTTAGTGTGACAGGTTTTCCTCTCCCACCGTGTTGACCGAGATGTTGTCACTAGTGACATATAGAGGCCGAGGGAACGTGGACCTGGGCCTGCTTTCGCTTGGGAATGCGTGATTTTCCCGAGAGCTTTTGCAGGGCATTTGGGGAGCCCAGACAACTGAGAGGTGACATTACTTGGGAGAAAGAATCTATGTCAGAGTGACCGACACACTGGGCACCAGAACAGAATCTGGGAGAAGGAGGTGGTACTGTGGAGGGCGTCCAGAAAGCCAGGCGGCCACGTCCTCACCACCTGCTCACTTGGCTTCACGTTTAACGTGGGGTCCAGAGTCGGCACCAGGCTGGCTGCCACTCGGGGGAGGAGGGCGGGGCAAAGGGCTTGTCTGTGGCCGCGGGCAGAGAGTGGCACCTGTCGTGCTCCTCCAGGCCCCAAAGCTCAGGCCTGTCAGGCCTGCAGAAGAGAAGCAAGAAGCGAGAGAACAAGTGTTTCTAGAGTAACATTTGTACCTAAAGAAAATGAAATGCGGGAAATTCTAGCCTTTGCCTATCTGAATACGAAAAGTTGCATGTGGGCGGGAAAAGGTTCACATGAAGGCCAAGGAGTTTTCCCTTCATGGTCCGAGTATTTAAAATTGAAAGATATTACAAGTCAAGATCAACTCGCATAATTTAAAAAATTTAAAGACAACAATTTCTTTGTGAATAGTACAGACTTGTATGGAAGCAATGTAAAGAATTCAATAATTGAAATATTTATTGAGCATCTACTGTGCCAGGCTGGGCATAGGGAGACTGAGGCCCAAACAGGAAAATCACAGGAAGTTAGAGGGTGGTGAGCACTCGGTCAGTAAAATTTAAAAACCAGATAGAAGGGAATATATAGTTGGGGTTGGGGAGGGAGGAGAGGGAGGTCTGGCAGGTGCTGGTTTTAGACAGGGGTGGTCAGGGTTGGCTCACTGTAGGGTAACAATGAAGGAGTTGGCCATTTTAGCCGCATATGAGGCAGTTCCCATACAGGGGGAAGAACATTCCAAGTTCAGGAAGCAACCCATGCAGAAGCCCTACAATGAGAACTTACCTGGCGTCTGTGGGCAAACAGCCTCCCTGCTGAAGCAGAGAAAGGCAGAGAGCAGCAGAGCATGAGGTCAGAGCTAAATTAATTTTTTTGAAAAAGGCATACACGTCTCCAATCTGGACAGCCGCCGCAAAATTGTATTTGACAAAGCTGTTCCATACACAGAACCCTTGGTGCGAGCAGGAGTGCTCATTCTCCCTATGCTCACCAGTGCTGGGTACCCTTAGGTCTGATCAAATAATGGAATCAGCATCCCTCCCCTGGGAACTGGCCTTCAGACCACTTCTCAGCCAGCATTCCCTTTGGCTTAGACCACATTCCACTTGCTAAGACCATTATCTTTCCCCCCAGGGCCCGCCCAGAGGATTTTCCTCCCAGAAAAAGCCCACCTAGGGTCCTTTAAAATCTCTCACTCCCCATCCCTCGGAGCTGGTGCCATTTTGGGGCTCAGACCATCCGGTTTTCCAGATCACCTACTTCATAGTTCTTTACCCTTCTGGCCTCATGCGTGCCTCCTTCGGTGACTCTAACAGACACCATCCATTGTCTTCATCTCTGTCAGTCCGATGGGTGCAAAACTGCACCTTGTTTCTATGATTAGTGCTATTGAGCATCTTTATAATGCTTCATTCTTCTTTATACTTGAGAGATTAATTTGGGATACAACCATGAGTTTCCTATACTCCAGGCACCATCAAAGAAATAGGGAGGTGACTTGGGGGCTTGGGGGGAGTGAAGACTCCCTAAGACAGTGATGGCGAACCTATGACACGCGTGTCAGAGGTGACACGCGAACTCATTTTTTTGGTTGATTTTTCTTTGTTAAATGGCATTTAAATATATAAAATAAATATCAAAAATATAAGTCTTTGTTTTACTATGGTTGCAAATATCAAAAAATTTCTCTATGTGACACGGCACCAGAGTTAAGTTAGGGTTTTCAAAATGCTGACACGCCGAGCTCAAAAGGTTCGCCATCACTGCCCTAAGAGGACTCCGAATCAGAGCCTCATCAGATTGCTTGCTGCCTGCCTTTGAGAGGGTTTCACAATGTTGCTGAGCAGATTATTAACCTTGTGCTATCCTCAGGCTCATTACTTACTTGGAACGCTGTGTCAGAGGGCCCTGTCATACCCCGGAAAAGAATGTTCTGCATTTCACTGGGAATTGTGAGACCTGGTCTGAACCCTCAGCCCAGGGTCAGGGGCTGCACAAGCACATGGTTAGATGGTTAGGAATGAAGAGGGTAGTGAGGTCGGGGGACTAAACCTCCTGTTAATGCCCTCCTGTTAACAAACTTGGCAGGCTTTTCCTCTCCTGTATTCTCATCCTCCCTGCACACCCCCCCACCCCCCCACCCCCCAACCACCACCACACACACACACACACACCACAAAAAGATAAGAGGCTTATAGGCAATGGTGACTTTAATAGAATAGTCCATGGCTTAATCAAAGACACTCACTGGCCAAGGCTGGTCCCACTGCTTTTCCAGCTCTAGATCCAAGCTTTAGTCTCCCAGACTTTGCACACTGACTAGCATGTCAGACGGTTTGGTTATAAGAGACAGAAAACCCAACCCACACTCTGGCTTACGCAGGAAAACACTGAAGATATTTATTGGATCATATACCAGGATGTTGGGTGGGCGTGGAAATGGGTTGGATTCAGGGCTCAAAAATGACACCCGCCATCCCTGGACTCTCTCTTGGATCTCCCTTCGCTCCTTAGACTCCTTGTGAGCAAGATGGTGGTGACCCGTGTATGGCCCCTTATCCTCGAGGGGTTAAGTCCAGACTGAGGGAGGGCCCGTTTCTGCCTTCCCAGCAAAGGTCTCTGGGGCCCAGGGGCTCTGGCTCCCCAGGGCCACTTTTCCATCCTTGCTGCAAGCCCCATGGCCCTGGGGATCTGGCACAGTGATGGGCTTGGGCTAGGACGTGGGCTCCTCCCCGACTTGAGCATGGAGGGGAAATGGACCCCAAACAAGCCCTGAGAGATGTTTCCTGAAGGCAGAGGAAAGAACATTGGGCTGTCAAGACCCAAAGTCCTTGGTTCCGCCCGGCAGTGTGGCTGAGAGTCGACCCATGCACCAAGAGGTCACCGGTTCGATTCCTAGTCAGGGCATATGCCCGGGTTGCGGGCTTGATCCCCAGTAGGGGGCGTGCAGGAGGCATCGATCAATGATTCTATCTCTCCCTTCTTCTCTCTGAGATAAAATAATAAGCGAATAAAAAAGTGAAAAGAAGCTTTGGGGGAGGGGGAATCCTTGGTTCCTCCATAGTGCACCTCACAAGGCCATTCATTTAGGATATAAAACTACAATGGGAGGGGTTTATGGATCCAACTAATTCTCAGGTAAAACTATTTCATTTCATTCCGGGATCAGCGGCAGCAAACAAGAAAGTGCAGATAGTCTAAGAACAACTGCCCAGGATCCCTGGCTTCCATGCTGGGTGGTGGTCTGTTTATCCACCTTCACTGAGTGGGTGAGGAAGTGCCCAGATGTGCCGCCTTCTCCGCCCTCTTGCCTGGGGATGGGGGGGTGGGGAGGTGTCTGAGGGGTGGCAAGGCCAAGAAGGGAGGGAGAGGTTGGAGCCGGCAGAGATCGAGGGCTTCTTTTCAAAAGTCAATGACAGGATCCGTGTTTGTAAGATTGATTATCTTTATTGCAAATTACCTGTGCGGGTTTAGGTCAAGGGTATATATTTTCTTCAACCGCAGACCTAACTAGTTTGGAGAAGTGATATGTCCTCTTTGCCAGGCGCCCGGGGATGTGCTAACAGGCCCCACGGGATCAGTAGCTCCTGTTACACCTTTCATGGTTTGCTTTTTTGTTTTTGTTTTTTAGAGAAAGCTCAGGTTACATATTTGTTGTAGAGAAAGGGGATGCTGCTGCCTCCTCGGGCTTCTCCACCTGGTTGCTGTAGCCCCACTTGGTGCTGTAGCCCCACCTGGTGCTGTTAGCTGTCTCATAGGCAGTCGCACGCACATAGCATACAATCTGAAAGGTGCACAGTGCTGTGTGGGAAGAGTCTGTTTGCCTCTGGGGCTCCTGTCCCCGCCACCACCCAGAGCCAGTCTGATGACCAGTTTCCATTGCATCTTCCTGAGAGAGTCCGCACACGACCTCATTTTCATAGAAAAATGGACCACACGCGCATTACTGAATGACCACTTATTCTTTTATTCTTTAAAACAAGACAAATAGAATTTTCCGTCGCACTGACTTTAAAGCCTCCGAGTTAAGGCCACAGAGTTAAAGAGACAAACCAGACCTCACCTCCAGCCAGCGAACCTGCTGACCTCTACTGAAAGCTCACTGGGCCCAGAGGCTTACACATCTGTGGGTTCTCTTCCTGGCGTGCTCCCCGTTCACAGGGCCTGTGCCTTGAGCTGCTTCCTAGCACGTTTCACCCAAAGTGGTTTCCCTCGGCATTATTGAACAAACTCCCTCTCGCCGTATTGGTCGTCTGGGTCCCACAGTTTCAGAAAATAAAGCCCAGCCTCAAGTTCAAGACTTGTCACCACGAGGGCGTACCAAAGCGACTGGCTCAGAAGCTGAAGGCATTCCTGAAAGAAGAGGCCATTTCACTTCTCAGGATCCCTGGCTTTCGTCCTGGGTGGTGGTCTGCTTATCCACCTTCACTGAGTGGGTGAGGAAGAGCCCAGATGTGCTCCCCTGGGAGCACGACATGCCCCCCCCCCCCCCGCCCCCCGTGTTCCAGGCCTGTCCCTGGGGCCCTGGGATGAAGTGATGGATAACGCACACTCCTTTTCCTCGAGTAGCTTGCCGTAGCCCTGGGAACCGCCCGGTGCTGCTGTGCCAGAATTGCTCAGTGCCCCTCATGTGGGTCTCAGTTCCGTGGAGATGCCCCTGATGATCCACATTCATTTTAGACATAAAAGCTCTGCTGTGTTTGTCTAAAAAAAAAAAAAAATTCATTCTCTGGTCCCCTACAATGCAGCAGACAGAGGGATGTGGAAATAATAATGCTGGTCATACTCTTCACTTACTGATGAGCAGAAATAATTGCTGTGCACAGGGATCAGGCTCCATCCCAAATTCTTCTATTTTTTGTTTTGTTTTGATAATCCTCACCTGAGCATATCTTTCCATTGATTTTTAGGGAGAGTGGGAGAGGGAAAGACAGAGAGAAACATCCATGTGAGAGAAACACACTGATTGGTTGCCTCCTGCAGGAGCCCTGACCAGGGCCCGGAGCAGGGTGTAGCCTGCAACCCAGGTACGTGCCCTTGACTGGAATTGAACCTGGGACCCTTTGGTCTGCAGGCCAATGCTCTATCCATTGAGCCAAACCGGCTAGGGCCCAAGTTCTTCTAAGCTTTACCTCAAGAGAGCCCTCAGGTGGGCGGAGTGTTACGCTCATTTCACACAGGAGCCCTTGGCCTCAGAGAGAGAGAGGAAGTCGGCAGCTCCAGGTCACAAACTTCAGGCTCAGTGGAAGCAGCCTTCACGCCACATCCTCTGAGTCCGTGCCCATGCCTTAGGCCTTGTGCAAACCACTGCCCACCTGGTACTGGGAAGTCACCCACCCAGCCTTCGGCAATTTGTTATGAAGTAGAAGTATTTTTTGAAGTGAGCAATTTCTTGAAGACATCCTTGATTCCCAGTAGACAGGTTCTTCCTACTGAGCTGGATTTGTGTTCCAGCAAGAGGTAGTAACATCATTATTTAACAAAAAGAAACAGCTCCATCAGTGTGTAGTAGGGCCATGAATTTTGTTCACACCACTCTCAGATGTGCAGAGGAAGTATAAGGTGTTTATTTAAAACTATAACTGGGAAAAGCCCCACCCCACCTCTGTGTACTGGCGGGGAGGGGAGCAGGAAAAAAGACAACTTATAATGGAATCCAATTTTTTTAAACAGTCTCTTGAGATTTCACTTAGTCTCTTCCTGACCTGAGAGGGTGGGTGGGGAGGGGTGTGGGAGAATTCACAGTCTGGGGCGAGGGTCCCTCTGTCTTTGTTCTTGTCCTTGGGTGTGAGCTGGCCGGTGTCAGGGAGGACTAGTCCTGTCCCTGGGCCATCCTGGTGTCTGCTGTACGTCGAGTCCCTTCCTTCCCAGCTCAGACAGTGCCTGGTAGGGCATCATCCTTGCTGATTGAATTCTGCCGTGTCTCTGGCCCTCCATCTTGGTCCCTGCCAGGAGTTTCATCCTCGGCGTCTGGCTCCTAACTCAGCGTGCCCACCACGCAGGAACTGGAGAAGTCTCCAGCGACAGCCCAGACCCTCTCTTCCTGGCCCTGCTGCTGGGCCCACTGTCCTCCCCAGCTGCCGGGAGCCGGTCCATCCTTGCTGTTTCAAGGGACCTGGCATATATGGCATACTGTTCTTAATATGTTTGCTCACCTTCTTGGCACTATATGTTTTAACCAAGGTCTCTGAGAAAGGTTGTTTCCCCAGGTAGGGATTTTCCCCTGAAGTTAGGGAGGGAATAAAACCTCTTAACTAAGTGCCAGGCGGGTAATTAATCACTTTAACTATGAACAATCATGCTTAAGCTACATAATCTTTACTCCCTGGAATGGAGATAAGAAACGCCCTAACCTTTGGAATAGAGATTGATAGGATTGGAATCAACTGGTATAAATACAGATGTAACAAGACAGCAAGAGACAGAAGAGAGACAGAAATTGGCACAGAACCTACACAGAACGTTCTCTAGAGACAGAAGAACTTCGCTGGAGAGAACATGGCAAAAGATCCTGGACAGAAACTGGCCTCAGAACCTAGAGACAGAACCTAGCGAGAGAACATAGCAAAAGATCCTGGACTGAACCTGACTACAGAAATTGGCAAGAGAACCTGACTAGAACCTGGTGACTGAACCTGGCTGGAGAACCTAGCGAGGGAACATGGCTACAGAACCTGGCTGGAGAACCTAGCGAGGGAACATGGCTACAGAACCTGGCTGGAGAACCTGGAGAACCTGGCTGGAGAACCTAGCAAGAGAACATGGACGCGGAACCTGGCTGGAGATCCAGACCAGAACTTGGCTGGAGATGCTGGCTGGAGATCCTGGCTAGGCTGCCGATCAACTGAACTCTGTCTCCGTGTCCTTCCTTCTTCGCCAACTCTGTCCACACCTTTGGGGACCCCTGGACCTGCTGGGGTTGGACCCCAGCACCCAGCCTTGTGCTGTGTTGCTAGAACCCCCTCTGCTCACCATGGTCTCCTCACCTGACCCAGCTCCTGGTGCCTGTCTGAGAGAAAATTGGGGCTTACACACATACATGTCAACTTCTCGATTCTCCTCCTTGCCACCTGTTCCCCACAATCTGTGGGACGGGAAGGGTGGTCTCTCTTCCTTCCTCTACATTCTGTTTGTTTTCCCAACTCCACCTCCTAGCTAAGTCTTCATGGCCGACAGCAGGGAGAGACGCCTCGGCACAGCCATCATTCTCTCCAGAGAGGGACCATTCTACCTGCTCCCGCCTTTTCCTTTGATGCGTCCCTACAGTGAGCAAGGGGCCAGTCTGACTGTCCCCCATGGAGCCACCAGGGCCAGCCTGCTGCCCGGCATTGCCACTCGGATGCCAAACGTACCCACACAGGCCATGTGGGCCATGTCCCCCTGGGGTCCCCCCCGCACGGGCACAAGTGGTCATTCTCACAGCCGTTCAGGAGGCTGCAGTCCTCTGCCTGAAGCCCTTCAAAGCCAGCCTGGTGTTCTGGGAGGAAGTCAGAGAAGGAAGCTGAGGCCTGTACCGAACTCCTAGACCCTCGCCCTCCTGGGGTGGGGGTGGGGAGGATCAGAAAACTCTCACAGAAAGATGCTAAAACAAAAAGCAATGCTCTTAAAAAGTAAGAGTCATTTTAGGTGGGGTGGACCTTCAAAAGCAGGTTGGGGTTCACTGTTTTCGCAACACCAGGGCTCCTGAGCAGTGGGGGTCTGTATAGTTTGGGTTTTGTTGTGGTTGGCGGGAGGGTGTTTTGTTAAAAACTGTATTTTTCCTGCTGGGAGGGGATTGGCAGCAAAAGTGGATTACCCTCACTCAGCACAAAGCAGAGCTACCAGGTCTGCCTAACGCAGTTCTCTCTCTAAGCAACTCCCCACCCCTGGTCTCAGGGGCGTCTGAATCAGTCTGGGAAGGTGGCTGTGCCTGTGGCAGGTGCACTGCACAGATGCCAGGCCTGGCTTCCTCATTAGAATCCACCCAAGTCCTGGGTGCTGGGGTCATTGCCACCTACAAACCAGTCACCACAGCCGGCTGGTGTGGCTCAGTGGTTGAGGGTCGACCCATGAACCAGGAGGTCACGGTTTGATTCCTAGTCAGGTCACATGCCCAGATTGTGGGCTAAGTCCCCAGTAGGGGGCGTACAGGAGGCAGCCAATTGATGTTTCTCTCTCATCAAAGTTTCTATCTATCCCTCTCTCTTTCTCTCTCTCAAATCAAGAAAAGCATAAAAAAATAAAATAAAAACTCATTTAATCTTTCAAATACTTATACATTCATCTTAATTGAGATGCAGAGGTCACATAGAAGAGAGCTATATTTTTCAGGAACAAAATATTCCTGATTCATGGATGGGGCTAGAGATGCCAACATTTTATGGTGCCCGGAGTAGTGAATCTCAATTCTACACCTGGACAAGTTGGCCAGGAGCGCCATTTCCTGAAATGTGACCTTAGAGCTGATGTTACTAAAGAAGGAGCCATGGCAGGAGGTGTGTGGCCCAGGGTCATATAGGCTTGGGCAGCAGGTGAAAGCAAAGTTAAAGTTAACCAGGCTTCTCATCTACTGGACTTCTCACCCCCTTCACAGTACACACCACTGCATTAATCCCGGGATGGGCTACTGAAGATGGTATTACCCAAACTTATTTTTTTTTAAAATATATTTTTATTGAATTCAGGGAGGAAGGGATAGGAAGAGAGAGACAGAAACATCAATGATAAAAGAGAATCATGATCGGGTGCCTCCTGCACACCCACTACTGGGGATCGAGCCCACAACCCGGAACCAGGAATCAAACCGTGACCTCCTGATTCATAGATCGATTACACCAGCCGGGCCCAAACTTATTTTTTAATGAGCATATCATGGCATTAATGTTGTGCAGAATTCTCTCTGGAAAGAACCGATCTAGGGTGAACCACGTAGAGGAAAACAAGGAACTCATTATCTTAGTGTTTCCTTGTGAACAAAAGCTGTAGTCCGCGAGTCAAAGAGAGAGCCTGCAGAACAGAGCAATTTCCATGGTTGGCAGAGAGCCCAGGGTCACAATGCTTTATTGCTCTGGTCCAACAAGTCCTCTCCCGCAAAGGAGCCAGCA
Organism: Myotis nattereri; assembly: GCF_964212035.1. Classification (NCBI taxonomy): domain Eukaryota; kingdom Metazoa; phylum Chordata; class Mammalia; order Chiroptera; family Vespertilionidae; genus Myotis; species Myotis nattereri. The sequence continues at coordinate 83,328,014 of NC_138080.1, forward strand.
CAACTTCCCCATGCCTCTGACAGTAACACATCATTCCCGAGGAAGGGATGGAGTTATGCCCTTGCGTTGTACCCAGGTTATTACACCTGTTCTTTTCATTGCCGAATGGTACTCCAGTGTATGGATATACCACAGGCTGTTTATCTAGTCACCCATTGAAGGACATTTGGGTTGTTGCTGCTTTTTGACAATTACAAGTAAAGCTACTTTGAACATTCATGGGCAGGTCTTTGTGTGAACATAGTTTTCATTTCTCTAGGATAAATACCCAGAAGTGTGATTGCTAGGTCACATGATGAGTGTGTTTAATATTATGAGAAACTGCTAAACTGTTTTCTAGAGTGGCTGGACCATTTTACATTTCCACTCTTCGTGTATGAGCGTTCTGGATGACTGGATAAACAGCCAAAATGGCCAGGGAGGACCATCCACTTGGTAGACTCAGTCTTTGGTTTTTAGCTGTACTAATACTTGTGGAGTGTTTTTCATTATGATTTTAATTTGCATTTCCCAATTGGCTAATGATGTTGAACATATTTTTATGGGCTTATTTCCATCCTCATATTCTCGTTGGTGAAGTGTCTGTTGAAGTCTTTGCCTATTTTCTAATTGGATTGCTTATATTTTTACTGTTGAGTTTTAAGAGTTCTTTTTATATTCTGGCTGGATACAAGCCCTTTGTTAGAAATGTGTTTTGCAAATATTTTCTCCCAATCTGTGGCTTGTCTTCTCATCTCTTAATAGAGTCTTTCACAGAGCAAAAATTTTACCTTTTGATGAAATCCAATTTATCAATTGTCTGTCATGGATTGTGATTTTGGTGTCAGGTCTACGAACTCTTCACCTAAAATCTTCATGAAGAATTTTCTCTCATGTTTTCTTCTAAAAGTTTTATAGTTTACATTTAGATCAATGATCTTTTTGAATTAATTTTTTATAAGGTGTGAGATGTAACGTATCTTTTTGCTTATGAATGCCTCAAATAATTATTCTAAGACTTTGTTGAATGCTCTCATTTATCCATCACTTTTTTTTTTTTTTAACACAGTCACCTTTTTCACTACTTAAATAGTAAGACTAAAAGTAGGGACCACAGCTTATGTTTGTTGGCATCTACCTCCGAACCTAGAATTCATTCATTTAACAAGTAGTAATTGATTACTCATTATGTGCCAGAATGATGCTAGGTGCTTAGATTACATCTGTTCTCATGTAGCTAATAACCTAGTGGAGGAGAAAGACAATAAACCAGTGATGGCGAACCTTTTGAGCTCGGCGTGTCAGCATTTTGAAAAACCCTAACTTAACTCTGGTGCTGTGTCACATATAGAAATTTTTTGATATTTGCAACCATAGCAAAACAAAGACCTATATTTTTGATATTTATTTTATATATCTAAACGCCATTTAACAAAGAAAAATCAACCAAAAATATGAGTTCGCGTGTCACCTCTGACACGCGTGTCATAGGTTCGCCATCACTGCAATAAACAATGAAAAAAAAGATAACATTGTGACGAAGTGCGCAGAAGGAAAAGAAAACCTTACGGAGATAAAGACCAATGGCCAGGGAGGACCATCCACCTGGTTAGGAAGAAGAAGGTTATGTCTAAGCTAAGGTCTTAAGATCTGTGCTATCATTGTGACTGCCAGGAAGCAAGAGGGATGGGGAGAAGCCTAACTCTTTCTGGGTCCAGTTATTTGTCCATCTCTATACTGTCCACCTTTCAACTCTCACAGCTGAAGAAGGCTCTTGAAAATATTTACCATTTTTCATAATAATATAAAAAATGAATACAGTACAATATATCTCCTGACACAGAAATATATCCTCCACATATTACTCAGTGAAAAAAGACAGTTTTAGGAAATTGTCGCTTTTCCCTGCTGCCCCTCCCCATACCATCTTTTAGCCGCCAGAGTTCCCCAAACCCCTGATTTCTCCCCCTTGGTCGGAAGTTATAATGGGCAGTGATAAGGCTGCAGACACTTGAGAGGGTTCCAAGTAGTCTCTACTGGTTACCGAACCTCTGAGCTTTGTCACGGACCTCCCACCTGCACCCTCCCCCACTCCCGATTCTCAGGGCTACCTGGGGAGAACGCAGGTGTTCCCAGATCATGGAGCTGAATGGCCAGACGAGGAGACAGTGGGCCCGGGGGATCAGGCAGGGCCCAGCAGAACCCAGCCCCAGAGGAGGAGACAGGGGCATCCCCAGTGTCTACAGCCCAGTGTGGTTTTGTGGTTCCCTTGGATTTTGGATGTTCATAAAACAAGCTGCCAGCTGCCTGCCTGCCACGTGGGCGAGGCTCTGCGGGATGAGCGCCTTTTTGAGAGTGAAGTGGGCTGGTGGGGCCCAGCACAGCTGCCTGTGAGCCTCCTGGTTGGCTACCTGGAGTGCTCACCAGGCCAGAGAGGGAGACCCAAACTGCCAACTCAGGGCCTTCTGGCCATCGAGTAGTAGACAGGATTCCGCAGGGTGTCTCAGGATTCTCAAAGGGCCTCCAAGTTTTGCATCCTTCACTCTGTCTCCTTTTGCCCTGGGCCTACCCTTCAGCACACAGATCCCCAGAAGCCTGGGGGCGCTTAGCACGCCTGCACCTGTCCAGGGAATTCTCAGCATACATGTGTTTTGGGAGAAACAGAAATGTGGGGAGTGAGGACTGAGCAGGTTTGTTTTTTCCCCTCCTATGGGCATTGTCAGCCAGTAAGAACTTTTGGACAGAGACAGAAGTTGTTGCTTTTAATGTCCGAGGGCGATCTGATCTTTCTGGAGGACCTGGCCGGGCCTCCCATTGCTGGAGGGGGGAGAGCATGGAGTCCAAGTGCCGTGGGCCTGGCACTCTGAGCATGTGCCCTGCCAGCCCTGGGGCTGGGGGTGCTGCTCCAGCTCCGTGGTCTCCAGATGACTTAACCCCGAGGTTGCTTGGTTACACAGGCTGAATCTCAGCGAGCCCAGTTACTCATTACCTCTCCCTGGGCTTGGCCTGACGTGGGTAGGCAGCCTTGCCTCTTGGCATTTGGTCTGCCCCGTCAGACTCACTCCTCTCGGGGGTGTGTCCCCAACTTCTGCCCATAGCCAATGGGAGGGGAGGAGGGGCGGTTGGCCACTTGGTCTGGGATGGGACTCAGTCTCTAATTGCACTTGACACTTCCCTTGGACTTGATATTTACTCCCTAGTACCTGGCTATCTTGTCTGGCTCTGAAGGCAGACCCTTCCCCTCCCTGGAAACCAGAGATACCAGTATCCCTGAGAGAGGTCAGGGACTAGGGTGTGGCGTACAGGTCATCCATTGTGTTCATGACACATCACCTACCCATTTCCTTTCAGGCCGGCGGTTCTCAACCTGTGGGTCGCCACCCCTTTGGGGGTCGAACGACCCTTTCACAGGGGTCGCCTAAGACCATCGGAAAACACATATATAATTACATATTGTTTTTGTGATTAATCACGATGCTTTAATTATGTTCAATTTATAACAATGAAAATACATCCTGCATATCAGATATTTACATTACGATTCATAACAGTAGCAAAATTACAGTTATGAAGTAGCAACAAAAATAATTTTATGGTTGGGGGTCACCACAACATGAGGAACTGTATTAAAGGTTCGCGGAATTAGGAAGGTTGAGAACCACTGTTTTAGGCCCTTATTATAGAGACTCTGGTGCACCTCCTGGAGGCCTAGGTAACACCCCAAGCTCAAATAAGCTCAAGGGAATTGCCATAGGGCCAGATGGCTGGGTCTAACCATGACGCTATTACTTACCTGATCTTTGATATTAGACCAATCACATGACTTTGCTGAGGCTTAGTCTCCTATATAATGGGAATAATAACACATTTCCACTTCAAAGGACTATTATGGAGATTAGAGAGGATAATATATGTAAAATGCTAAGCATATTGCCTACTACATAGTAAGTGCTCATTAAATGGTAGTCATTGTTTTTGTCATCCTTTTCAAAATTTACCCATCTTGTCCCAGTTGGTATGGCTCAGTTGGTTGGGCATCATTCCATGTACCAAGGGGTTGCCAGTAGGATTCCCAGTTCCTGGTGTGGGCTCGATCTCCAGTAGGGGGCATGCAGGAGGCAACTGATCAATGTTTGCTCTCACATTGATGATTCTCTCTCTCTCCCTTCTCCCTTCCCCTCTCCCTAAATATCAATAACACATTTTTTAAATTTTTTATTACTTACTCATAGAGGAAGGAAGAGGGAGAGAGAGAGAGAAACATCAATGATGAGAGAATCATTGGTCGGCTGCCTCCTGCATGCCTCCCACTGGGGATCAAGCCTGCAACCTGGGCATGTGCCCTTGACCGAATCAAACTGAGACCTTTCAGTCCGCAGACCGATCAATGCCCTATCCACTGAGCCAAACCGGCTAGGGCAATAACACATATTTTTAACAAATTATCTGCTCAAACTGGTTTGGCTCAGTGGAGAGAGTGTTGGCTCACAGACTGAAGGGTCCCGGATTCGATTCCGGTCTGGGGCACATGCCTCAATCCTTGTCCCTGGTCTGGGCATGTGTGGGAGACAACCAATTAATGTGTCTTTCTTACATCGATGTTTCTCTCTCTCTGTTTCTCCCCCTCCCTTTCACTCTCTCTAAAATCAATGGAAAAATATCCTTGGGTGAAGATTAAAAAAAAATTTTTACCTATCTTGTGTTCTACTCCGTAGGATTGATCTTCCTGCTCAGTGACAGTGGCTAGTAGAGAATTAACTTAATTAGCTGATTAAAATATTAATAATAATAGCAACAGTAAATTCTCATATCTCTCTTTCATTGTGGCAGGCACTTTTCTAAGCACTTGATATATATTATTTACTTATCCTCCTAACATATCTCTAGGATAGGTGCTATTATTATGCCCACTTAAAATGAGGAAATCGAGGCACAGAAAGGTCAAGTGATTTGATGAGGGTACACAGCTGGTGAGCAGCAGATCCAGGATTCAGACCCAGGGAGTCTGGCTCCAGAATCTAGTCTTAACCTTGACACACTTGATCTGCTTCCCCGGAAAACGTGGAGCAGTGGGAGAGGGCGCCCTAGACATGCATGGAGGATGGTCAGGCTGGGCTTTCGGTGCTTTTCCCATCGCCCTAGGCAGGAAGCCACCATCTCTGCTTACTGTCTGCTGTGCCTGCAGCATCTCACTGTTGCAAAGTGATTTGCCAGGTGTTTTTCACACACCTGCAATTTATCTGCCCCCTCCAGCAATCAGTTGGGACAGGCAGGAGAGAGTAATTGCTATTTCTATTTTCCTGAGGCTGAAAGAGGTGAAGCAACTTGCCCAAGGTCACCCAGATCGAACCAAAGTATAGGTCTTCAGTCTCTAGATGCAAATTGTTTCTCCTATATTATCCTGCCTCTTGTTGATGTCAAAGGTAATTTCCTAGACCCCAAAACCATAATATAATAATGAAATCCTGAAGCCAGAATGCCCCTTAGAGCCATGCATTTTGTTTGAATATGTTTGAACACCTCCAGTGATGGGGAACTCACTACCTATCAGAGTCAACTGGAGAGTGCCTTCTGGGTATACAAGGAGGGGGTGGCCAGGGACACAGCCGGCCCTGTAGGTGCCTGACCCATGAGTGAGGCTGCGGGATTGAGCCTCTCTGGGGAACACCCCCGAAGCCAGGCCTGCAAGGTCTCCCTCTCAGACCTGCCCCAGAGCCCTCTCAGTTCTTCCTCTCTGAAACCGCAGTCCCTCCCTCGGAAGGGAGCCCTCTCTGCACAGACTGGTTAAGGTTTATTAGCCCTTAAAATTCCTCCGAGATGAGTTGGTATTTATTTCTCTCCAAAGCTTATGTAACCGTAAGAGGATACTGAGGCTGCCAAAGCTGTCTGTGGTTTGGATGGCGCTTGCAGCGGTTTCTTCTGGGAGCTAAATATTATAATGAATGATCTCATACTATCATTTTCTTTGGAACCAAGTCATACTTGTCCCAGTGGTACCCGGAGCTACCTCCCAGGCCCCTGCTGCTTTGATTCAGGCCAGTACCTGTGACTGGGGTGAAGGGGACAGGAGAGCAAAAACTAGTCCCTTGAGGCAACTTGGTCATTCAGCTTCTTCAAGGAGGCTCAGATCCGGGTCTTCAGTTCAGCCGGGGCTGAGGCTCTGGGTGGCCCACAGTGATGGGGCTGCTGGGAGAGCTTGTAGCTACTGTCTGTTCCAATCTGAGCTTTTATAAGGAGGTCGATTGGGGACTTGGGATAGGAATGAGTCTGGGGGTCTGACTGCTGGGAGAGGACAGGCGAATCCTGAAGAACTGTCAGAGCTGGGGCAGCCTTGTGTTGGGAGCCTCCAGCTGTTGAATTAGAGGTTCCACGGACCCAGCACTTACTGCACACCAGGGACCAAGCTAAGCACTCTGCCTGCATTCACAGGGTGGTGCGTACAGCTGTGGGTTGGAGGGTAGACTGTAGTGAGAGTGGCTGGCTCTGTGTCTGGCTCTAGCACTCACTGGCTAGGTGACATTGTCTGTGGGAGTGGGGTGGGGGTGGCCTGGCCAGTGTGGCTCAGTGGTTGAACATTGATCCATGAACCATGAGGTTACTGGTTCAATTTCCAGTCAGGCCCATGCCTGGGTGGTGGGCTCAATCCCCAGTAGGGATTGTGCAGGAGGCAGCTGATCATTGATCTCATTGATTTTTCTCTCTCTCTGTCCCTCTCCCTTCCTCTCTCTCTCTCAAACAATAAAAGCATTTAAAAAACGGGGGTGATAATAGCCCTCCTTATGGGGTTGTTGGGAAGATGAAACTTGATCACGAAGACAAAACTCTTAGCACAGTGTCTGGCAGAGAGCTCAGAAAATGTTAGCAATTACCATTATCATCTAATCTAGTCCTCCTAACAACCCTGTGGGGTGAGGACTCTTGATCTTGTTTTGTGGGGGGAGAAATGAGTCTTAGAGAGGTCACGTGCCAAAGGGCTGGGATATGAAAGCTTCATTCCGAGTGTCCCGGGCCTGGAGTCAGGGGTGGTGGGGTTTACTGCATGATTCTTTCCTTGGGGAACTTGAAAGCTGCCGCATGCAGGGCTGGGGGTGGGGAAGAGCGTGATTCCCTGCCATGGATGTCTGCCCTGGGGCGAATGGTTCTTGGAAAAGACTTGAGCCCACTAGATCCTGAGCTCCAAGAGGGCTAGGGACTATGTTGGTCTTGTCCACCGTGTCCCAGCTCTGAGTCGTATGCCTAGCACAGGGCCAGTCCTCAGAGTCCTTGTTTGGACAACTTACACCTGCAATGATCCTTTGGGCACCATCATTTTAACGAGTGGAGAGGGCCTTCTCTTCCTGTTGTCAGTAACCTCTTTGACCTCAGTGCCAGATGCGCGTGGCAGCCACTGGGCTGATTAGTCCTCAGGGAACAGAGTGTGGGGCAGCTGAGGAGAAAGCAGGGATCTGTGTTGGGGCCAGACTTTGGCAGTCAGCACTCTAGGGCCTGAGGGGGGCGGCAAGAGGGAAGGCTTGGTGGGAGCTTTCAAAGCCCTGGCCAATGCCTTGAATTTAGTGGGTAGCTATTTACAGAGCACCTCCTAGGCGCCTGCAGTGTGCTTGGGGGCTGCAGATGCAGCTTGAAGAGAGATATGTTCTCTGCCCCCAGAGAGGGCCCAGCCAGGTGGGGAAAGGATGGCAGAGGGTAAGCAAATGAATCATGGTTAATTATAAACTGTGATAATCGTTATGAATGAAAACAGCTCTGGGTTAGTGACATGAAAAAAAACCACACACACAAAAAAGACAAAAAAACAAAACAAAACAAAAAACGCTGGGAACAGAGCTGGAGAATAACAGATGCAGAATTCCCATCTTAGTGCAGTCAGGGCAGGCCTCATGGAGGAGAGGACATTTCAGCTCCTTTGAAGACAGTGTATGACCTCAAATGGGACTCCGGTCTTCCTCCCAGCTGTCACAGGGGAATTGAAGCTCTGCCCCCCAAGCTGGTGCCAAAGGCTAAATAAAGCCACGCTAAGGCCTTTCTGAAGACAGCCCTGGGCCAGAATCTCAAGAGTAAGGGTCCTGCCCCACTTAGGAGCTGGGAGTGAATTAACAGTGAAGCGGGGTACAGAGGTGCTTAATTAAAGAAAGAGGCAAAGGCTCTTCAATTGGGTAAAAGGCTCCGTACATCCTGTTCCCCGAGGGCAGACACGATACTTGTTTTCAAAAGTTTCTCGGTGTTTATCTGCTAGGTTTGGATCGTCTTAAATTTTCTAAGTGTCCCCAGCAAGAAGAAAGCTCCGGATTGTTGCTTTACTCCTTGGCAAAGCATGTTCAATCTCTAGTGCTCTCCCAGTCATCCTCTCCTATTCCTGGAGCTCTCAGGCCCATGTTTTCACAACCCTCACTGTCTCCCTGATCTTCACCAGGCTGCTGCTCCTGACACCGATCTTGGCTTCCCCACCCTTCCCTTCCCCGCTTACAGCCAACCTGAGAGCGGGCCCAGATAGCCCCCATGCACTGGGCTGTGTGTGTTGGGGGGCTTGGCTATGGGTTGGGTGGGGGTCCCAGGGCAGCTTAAGTTTCTTCAAACAGCTTTCCCACGGCCTCCACATTCCCAGGGCAAGGATGCATTTCCGAAGAGGAGCCCAGTTCAGCACCTAAATCCTTCCAGGTGAGGAGCCAGAGGGAGAAAGTTAAGGTCTTTAGCTTCTGGAATTTGCATTCTTGGAACGAGGACCCTGCCCAGCTGAGACACAACAATGTCAAGGATACCAAGTACGGAGGGAGAATCAGCAGGAAGAAGAGATTATGCTCTGGGGTGTGGTTTTAATGCTCTCCCAGCTGGTTGGATGGGTGCCTGCTTCTTGGGGCTGGGGTGGGGATGGTGAGAAGGTGGAGGTGGGGTGGGCGTGGGGACGGATGGAGGGCTGTGTAGTGTGGCTACACCCAGGAAGCTGTGTGAACCCCAGCTCTGCCGTTTACTGGCGGTTTGACCTTGTAAAGTGACTTAACTTCTCTGAACCTCAGTTTCCTCATCTATTTAAAAGGAGGGATAATACTTCCTTTATTAAGCAAATATTTTCTGTCTACCTACTGTGTGCTTGACCCTGTGCAGTGAATAAGACAGACAGAAGCCGGAATCTGTGCTCTCATGGAACTCGGAGGGAGAGGAGAACAAACAAGATAAGTGTTAGGTCAAAAGCCAAAAGGGGTGAGGAAAGATGGGGCAGAGAGAGCAGGCCTCTATGAGGAGGCAGTATTTGACCTGAGATGTGGAGTTAAGAAGTCAGTTCTACCAGAAATGGAGGAACAGCATTCCAGGCAGAGGGAACAGCAAGTGCAAAGGCTTTGAGGTGGAATGATCTTTTTTTTTAAAATTAATTTCAGAGAGGAAGGGAGAAGGAGAGAGAGACGGGAATAGCAATGACGAGAGAGAATCATTCATTGATTGGCTGCCTCCTGCATGCTCCCCACTGGGGACTGAGCCCACAACCCAGGCATGTGCCCTTCACTGAAATCAAAACTGGAACTGTTCAGTCCGCAGGCCAATGATCTACCCACTGAGCCAAACTAGCTAGGGCAAGGGGGAATGATCTTAATATGTCTGAGGAACAGGCCATGGCCACAGGCTGCAAATGCAGTGAGCATGTGGGAAAGTGGTTTGAGTGGAGGCGGGAGAGGGAGGCAAGAGACAGGCCTGGCAGGGCTTTCGAGGCCAAGATAGAGAGTTTGGAAGCCGTGGGTGGGTTTTAAGTTGAGCAGGGGAATGCCATGATTGGATTTGCATTTGAAAAGATCACCCCCCATAGAACTTCCAAACTTCCTGAGCTTCATTTCCTCCATCTGTTAAAATGGGCACAATAAAACATATCTCCCAGGATTACTGAGGGGAAATGACAGACATGAAAGCGACAAGCAAATTGGTGAGCACTTATTAAATGCACAACAAATGTTAGGACCACCGTGGGGAGACCTTGCAGGAGACTTGAAGCTCTCCCCTTGGGAGTGGGGTGGCTCCGAAAGGGTTAATCAAACCCGTTTTGGGAAAAGCAGTCCCATTCTGCGAGCATAATGGGAAGGGATGCAATCCAGGCTGTTTATTTTTTAGAGAGTTGGTCCTCCTATTAAGCAATCACCCTGTTTATGTCGCTGCTAATTGAAGTAAATTGCTTTCTGCAATCAAACCGGGAAGTTCCCCCTTCTGATCACGAAGGGACTCCGGTTCCTGATTTTTCGTATTTAGTCTGCCTTGAGACACGTCCTTTAATTAATTGCATACACTCCACTGATTTTCTTAACCGTGCAGTCAGCTTGCTGTTGGGTCCGCAGTGCGTTAATTTTGGAATTGCCCTCTGGGACGGGAAGTGTTCCCTCCCCCTCTCCCCCTCCCCCAGTCAGAGCCGCCTTCCTGGTGGTGGGGAGTGGCCTTCCGGAAGATATGAGAGTGGAGGTGAGCAGCAGGTGTGACTGCTGCTGCGTCCCTCCTCTGTGAGAGCTTCCCCAGGGTCACGGACTTCCGCACATCGACCTGGGGTCTACCTCTGTTCTTTCCATGGGAGGAAAGTGGAGGGGTGGCTGGCAGAGAGTAGGCAACCCCAGGGAACTCTGATTCTTCTGGCTGCTCTGCCAACACACACACACACACACACCACACACACACACACACACACACACACACACGCACCCCTCTGTCATGTACCGGCCTGGTTAGAATAGGATTCCTGGGGACAGAGTGGGGTGTACAGGCCTTCACCAGAAGACAATGCGTGGGACAGAGCCTGGGCCTGGGGCATGGAGGATGGGGCAGCTGAGCTGGAGGGGGATCCTAAGGGGCGAGCAGTGAGTTCTGAGCTCTGTGGCTCAGCCCCAGGGAGGGGCATCCCAGTACCTGTTCCAAGCCTTGGTGGTCAAGGGCAGAGGGTGGAAGGGGTATTTTTTTCTTGTTTATTCATTTATTCTGCTATAATATTATACACACACACACACACACACACATACATATAAAACAATTCATTTGATTACTGATGGACTTTAGGTTGTTTCTAATTTTTTAAATACCAACAATGCTGTTACGAACATTCTTGTACATTTATCTTTGTGTATAAGACTGAGTGGTTCTTTAGGGCAGGAGTTAGCAAACTGTACCTATTGGCCCAATCTGGCCCACCATCTGTTCTTTTTTAAAAAATTTTATTTTATTGTTTAAAGTATTACAAATAGTAGTACATATGTCTCCCTTTTTTCCCCATTGACCTTCCCCTGGCCTCCCCTACCCCCACACACACTCCCTCACCGCCCCCCGCCCCCCACTGTCTTGCGTCCATCGGTTATACTTATACGCATGCATACAAGTGCTTTGGTTGATCTCTTAGCTCCCCCCCACACCCTCCCCAGCCTTCCTGCTGTAGTTTGACAGTCTGTTTGATGCTTCTTTGCCTCTGTATCTATTTTTGTTCATCAGTTTATAATGTTCTTTATATTCTACAAATGAGTGAGATCATGTGGTATTTTTCTTTCACTGACTGGCTTATTTCACTTAGCATAAGCTTATTTCACTTGGTATATGCTGTTGCAAATGGTAAGAATTCCTTCTTTTTTACAGCAGCATAGTATTCCATTGTGTAGTGGTACTACAGTTTTCTAATCCACTCATCTGTTGATGGGCATTTAGGCTGTTTCCAAATCTTAGCTATTGTAAATTGTGCTGCTATGAACATAGGGGTGCATATATCCTTTCTCTTTTCTTGGAATATATTCCTAGAAGTGGTATTTCTGGGTCAAATGGCAGTTCCATTTTTCATTTTTTGAGGAAACACCATACAGTTTTCCATAGTGGCTGCGCCAGTCTGCATTCCCACCAGCAGTGAAGGAGGGTTGCTTTTTCTCCACATCCTATCCAGCACTTGTCATTTGTTGATGATAGCCATTCTGACAGGTGTGAGATGGTACCTCATTGTTGTTTTAATTTGCATCTCTTAGATGATTAGTGACTTTGAGCATGTTTTCATATGTCTCTTGGATTTCTGTATGTCCTCTTTTGAAAAGTATCTATTTAGGTCCTTTGCCTATTTTTGATCGGATGCTTTACCTTCCTTTTGTTAAGTTGTATGAGTTCCCCGTAAATGTTGGAGATTAAGCCCTTATTGAAGATAACATTGGCAAATATGTTCTCCCATATAGTGGGCTTTCTTGTTGTTTTGTTGATGGTTTCTCTTGCTGTGCAGAAGCTTTTTATTTTGATGAAGTCCCATTTGTTTATTTTCTCCTTAGTTTCCAATGCCCTAGGAGCTGTATCGGTAAAGATATTGCTACAACAGATGTCTGCTATTTCGGTACCTATGGCTTCTTCTAAGATTTTTATCGTTTCCCATCTAATGTTTAAGTCCTTTATCCATTTTGAGTTTATTTTTGTATGGTGTAAGTTGGTGATCTAGTTTCATTTTTTTGCATCTACCTGTCCAATTTTCCCAACACCATTTATTGAAGAGACTGTCTTGACTCCATTGGATGCTCTTGCCTCCGTTGTCAAATATTAATTGAGCATAATGGCTTGGGTTGATTTCTGGGTTCTCTGTTCTCTTCCACTGGTCTATATGTCTGTTCATGCCAGTACCAGGCAGTTTTGAGCACAGTGGCTTTGTAGTATAGCTTGATATCTGGTATTGTGATCCCTCCAACATTGTTCTTCTTTCTCAAGATTGCTGAAGTTATTCAGGGTCTTTTTTTATTCCAGATGACTTTATGAAGAGTTTGTTCTAGGTCTTTGAAGTATGCCATTGGTATTTTAATGGGGATTGCATTGAATTTATAGATTTGCTTTGGGTAGTATGGACATTTTAATGATTTTACCAATCCATGAACATGCTATATTCTTCTATTTGTTCATGTCTTCTTCTATCTCTTCTTTCAGCGCTCTGAAATTTTCTAAGTACAGGTCTTTTATCTCCTTGGTTAACTTTATTCCTAGGTATCTTAATGTTTTTGTTGCAATGGTAAGTGGGACTGCTTTTTTAGTTTCTCTTTCTGTGAGTTCATTATTGGTGTATAGAAAAGCCATAGACTTCTGGGTGTTAATTTTGTATCCTGCTACATTGCCAAATTCATTTATTAAGTCTAGTAGTTTCTTGATGGAGTCTTTAAGGTTTTTTATGTACAATATCATGTCATCTGCAAATAAGAACAGTTTTATTTCTTCTTTTCCAATTTGGATGCCTTTTATTTCTTCTTCTTGTCTGATCGCAATGGCTAGTACTTCCAGTACTATGTTGAACAGGAGTGGTGAGAGTGGGCATCCCTGTCTTGTTCCTGTTCTTAGGGGAAATGGTTTTAGTTTTTGCCCATTGAGTATGGTGTTGGCTGTGGGCCTGTCATATATGGCTTTTATTATGTTGAGGTATGATCCTTCTATTCCCACCTTGCTGAGAGTTTTTATCAAGAAAGGGCGCTGGATTTTGTCAAATGCTTTTTCTGCATCAATGGGTATGATTATATGGTGTGTGTTTTTTTATCTCTCAGTTTGTTTATGTAATGTATCACATTTATTGATTAGTGGATATTGTACCATCCTTGCATCCCTGAAATAAATCCCACTTGGTCATGGTGTATGATCTTTCTGATGTACTGCTGGATTCGATTTGCTAGAATTTTGTTGAGAATTTTGGTGTCTATGTTCATGAGGGATATTGGCCTGTACTTCTCTTTCTTTGTATTGTCTTCATCTGGTTTTGGGATTAGGGTAATGCTGCCTTCATAGAAAGAGTTTGGAAGTGTTCCTTCCTCTTGAATTTTTTGGAATAGTCTGAGGAAAATAGGTTTTATTTCTTCTTTGAATGTTTGATAAAACCCCGCTGTGAAGCCATCTGGTCCAGGGCTTTTGTTTGTTGGAAGTTTTTTGATGACTGCTTCCATTTCTTCCACAGTTATCGGCCTATTGAGATTTTTTGATTCCTCCTGGTTGAGTTTTGGAAGGTCACATTTTTCTAGGAATATGTTCATTTCTTCTAGGTTGACCTGTTTGTTGGAATAGAGTTGCTCATAGTATTTTTTTTTTTTTTACCATTCTTTGTATTTCTGTGGGGTCTGTTGTTATTTCGCCTCTATCGTTTCTGATTTTGTTTATTTGGGTCCTCTCTCTTTGCTTCTTGGTGAGCCTGGCTAGAGGTTCATCAATCTTGTTTATCCTTTCAAAGAACCAGCTCTTGGTTTCATAGATTTTTTTGTCTCTATGTCATTTATTTCTGCTCTGATCTTTATTATTTCCTTCCTTCTGCTCACTCTGGGCTTTTCTTGTTGCTCTTTCTCTCTAATTCTTCAAGTTACAGATTTAGATGGTTTATTACTAGTTTTTCTTGTTTTTTGAGGTAGACTTGTAGTGCTATGAACTTCCCTCACAGGACTGCTTTCACTGTGTCCCAAAGATTTTGGATTGTTGTGTTTTCATTGTTGTTTGTTTCCAGGATGTTTTTTTATTTCTTCTTTGATCTCTTTGGTAACCCACTCATTGTTTAATAGCGTGCTATTCAGCCTCCAAGTGTTTGAATTTTTGTGATTGTTTTTATTGTAGTTGATCCCCTCTGTGACAGTGTTGTGCCCCTTGGGCTCTGTAATCAGTCCTGTATTCAAGTTTCTGAGATTGTTAGGTTTGGGGATAAAGACTCAACTCACACACAATTCCTGCCTTCAAGTAGCTACAGTGTGGTGGGAAAGCTAGTCAAGTAACCAGTGCTAAAACCACCAGCTATCAGACGTGGCATTTTTTGAGCACTGACCAGGAGCAGGCACTTTGCTTAACCTGCATTGACTCATTCAGACCTCACACCCATGTGAGGTAGGGACTTGGTACATATATTAAGTTTGCAGGTGATAAAACCAAGGTTGAGCCACTTTGGAAAACTGTGGTTGTGTCTTAAAGAGACAGACATCAATTTACCATCCTACTCCCAGGTATATAGCGAAGAGAATTGAAAACATATGTCCACACAAAAACTTAGACACAAATGTTCCTAGCAGCACTATTTATAGTAGCTCCAAACTGGAAATAATTCAAATGCCTATCAACTGATAAAGGATACAATTCACACAATTCAGCAATAAAAAGAATAAAAAAGGAATGCAGCTCAGCCGATGTGGCTCAGTGCTTGAGCATCAACCTATGAACCAGGAGGTCATGGTTCAATTCCTGGTCAGGGCACATGCCCGGGTTGCAGACTCTATCTCCAGTAGGGGGCATGCAGGAGGCAGCTGATCAATGATTCTCATCATTGATGTTTCTGTCTCTCTCTCCCTCTCCCTTCCTCTCTGAAATCAATAAAAAAAATTTTTTTCAAAAAAAGGAATGCAGTATTGATACATTGTATAATATGGGTAAACCTCAAAAATTTTATGCCGAGTAAAAAAAGCCAGACACTAAAGGCCCCATTGTATGATTCCATGTATATGAAATATCCAGAAAAAGCAAATCTGTGGAGACAGAAGGTAGATTAGTGGTTGCCTGGGGCTGAGGGCAGGAATGAGGATTAACGGTGAATGGGCACAAGCAATCGATGGGATCCTAGGAATCTTCTCAAACTGGATTATGGTGATGGTTGCATAACTCAGTAAACTTACTAAAAAAGTATAAAGTTGTACACTTAAAACTGGTGAATTTTATGATATGTAAGTTACACTTCAATAGAGTTGTTTTAAAAAAATCAAGGCTAAGTCATGTAACCTGCCTGAAGCAAATGGCTGTTATATAGTGAAGCCGGGCCCAGCCGGTGTGGCTTAGTGGTTGATAGTTGACCAAAGAACCAGGAGGCCACGGTTTGATTCCCGCTCAGGGCACATGCCGGGGGGGTGTGGGCTTGATCCCCAGTAGGGGGCGTGCAGAGACAGCTGATCAATGGTTCTCTCTCATCATTGATGTTTCCTATCTTCCTTCCTTCCTCTCTCTCTCTGCCTCTCTGAAAAAAAAAAAAAAAAAAAAAAAAAACACCAAAAAATAGAGAAGCCGGAATTCCAGGCAGCGCCACATTCTTCACTGTTACCTCGTTATGGCGGCCTGGCGGAGGGAGGTATCACAGGCCGGAGGAGCAGGCGTCCTCAGAGTGTTCCTGGGGAAGGGCAGCACCTGGCTGTGTCTCGAGGTCTCATGTACAAGGTCGCCTTCTCCACCAGAAAGCCTCTGGGCTCCCGTCTTTGACCCTCACTTATTCAAAGAGCCGGAAATACTGAGTTAACAGAAGAGTGAGTGTCCACTCTCAGAGGAGGAGGATGGCACCAGCCTCTTTCTTACAGGAGGAAAATCCATAATTGGGGACTTTTGCTGGAGCTGGGAACAGACCGAAGGCTCAGGCCCTGGCCCTGCTGAAGTCCAGGGCTGTTCCCATGGCAAAATGGCAGGTGTGGTGGCAAGAGGAGAACTCGGGCCCCTTGGGAATTTTTTGGGGGGGCTCCTTCTAGGAGCACATTTGAATCAGGGCTGCGCAGGCAGAGGGAAATAAAGGCTTTAAAAAACATTTCCCAAATCCTTCCCGATTGGCCCTCACTGGCTTAGTCATAGTGGTTTCCAAAGAGCAGGGGGTTGGGAGCCCCTCCTCCCCACCCTTCTGACCCCTGTGCAGGCACATTGTTTGCAGAGAACGAAAAGTGAGAATTAACTGACCTAAAGGACTGCTTGCCATACACGAGCAATTCTAAACAATGTCAGCCATGAGATCCCTCCCACCAGGGCAGACTGCTCCTGTTTGGTCAAGGAGACTTAGTGGCAGGTTACCAGACTCATTACAAACTGGCTTAAGACAAAAAGGAAATGTGTTGTATAGAACGTGGGTCTCTCCTTTCTCCACGACTCTGTGACACCCCTCGGGCTCCTCTGTGTGCTGGCCTCCCTGTGTTCCCTCTCTGGCTTTCTCAGCCTTACTCCAGTGACACATCCTCCACTCCAGGAACCAGCAGGGACTGACCTACCTCTTTTAGGCTCAATTCCAAATTCCTGGAGGAGGGTGGATCGGGTTGCCAATGCTAATCCAATGGCCAAAGCAGGGCATCCTGAAAACTAGGGCTGTTAGGGCCCATGGGGTGCCGGGGTCCAACCCCAGCGGGTCCAGGGGTCCCCAAAGGTGTAGACGGAGTCGGCGAAGAAGGAATGACACGGAGGCAGCGTTCAGTTGATCATCATAGCCGGGTTCTCTTGTCAGGGTCTCCTGCCAAGTTCTGGTCTGGATCTCCAGCGAAGTTCTGGCTAGGATCTCCAGCCAGGTTCTGTGTCCATGTTCTCTTGCTAGGTTCTCCAGCCAGGTTCTCCAGATTCTCCAGCCAAGTTCAGTCACCAGGTTCTAGTCAGGTTCTCTTGCCAATTTCTGTAGTCAGGTTCAGTCCAGGATCTTTTGCCATGTTCTCTCCAGCGAAGTTCTTCTGTCTGTAGGTTCTGTGTAGGTGCTGTCTTCTTTCTGTCTCCTAAGTTCTGTGTGCTGTTGTCTTGTTTCAACTGTATTTATACCAGTTGATTCCAATCCTATCAATCTCTATTCCAAAGGTTAGGGCGTTTCTTATCTCCATTCCAGGGAGTAAAGATTATGTAGCTTAAGCATGATTGTTTGTAGTTGAAGTGATTAACTACCCGCCTGGCACTTAGTTAAGGAGGTTCATCCCCTCCCTGACTTCAGGGAAAAATTCCTACCTGGGGAAACAACCTTTCTAGGAGAGGCATCCCCTCCCTGACTTCAGGGAAAAATTCCTACCTGGGGAAACAACCTTTCTCGGAGAGGTGACCTTGGTTAAAACACACAGCGCTAAGGGGAGCAAACATATTAAGAACAGTATGCTATATATGCCAGGTCCCTTGAAACAGCAAGGATGGACCGGCTCCCGGCAATGGGGGGCTGTGTGCTGGCCAGACACCCCAAAAGATGTCTGCTGTGTTCATCTGGGTCTAGTGTGAGAGGAGTCAGACACTTCTTGGTTTGGGACCCCCATGAGTCTGTTTCTTGATATACCTGCTTCTTTACGATATATATCCTTTTTCACGTAAGTGACCTAGAGTGGATTTTTATTTCTTACAACAAGACAATGCTTGACCAAAAAGATAACATTAACTTGATGGGCAAAAGTGGCCACGTAAAAAAAGGCTAACATCCTTGGTGGTGAATAGGGGTTTGTTGGGGTTTGGAGGGGAGAGGTGGGGGCACAGTTTGCCTCTGAGTGAGGCGCAAGTCTGCATGTTGGTCTTCACAGCGGGGAGTGGTCCTTCTCAGAGTGGCTGTAAGATGAGATGTGCTGTGACTGTGTGGGTCATCTGTCCTCCCCTCTGTCTGGTTCTTTCCCACAGATTTTCCATTCTCCCATCCGGACAATTCTCAGTCAGGAATTCCCCAGTCTGGACTTTTCTAAGGGTCAGCAAGCTCATCTCCAGCCCTTCCCCTCCCTTCCTCCCTGGCTGGGGACCAGGCCCCTGATTGGCTAGTGAGAGTATAGGCACCATCCAAGGCACTCTTGGCATCAAAGGCCTGCTGAGGATGTGTGGCAGAGGAGACAGCATCGCCGGTACAGCATTTTCACCAAAAATGTATAACCTGAGTGCGATCCAGCCTCTATGTAGTTCACAAAGATGAGAGGAATACGGGAACCATTAAATGACACTATGAAGCAAAAATCGGACAAATAGAAAATATGGAGTATTCAATCAGTTAGCAGGCCAAGACTCTTCACAAAGCCAATGCCATTTAATAAAAAAGTTGGGGGAACAGTCGATTAAAAGAGGCTAAACATACACAAGTACATGTAGTGTACAAACTTTAATTGGCTCCTGGTTTAAATTAATAAATACGGGGGGTTTTAGGAAATACTAAGAAATTTTACTCTAAACAAGTTTGCTTGATATTAGGAAATGGATGTTAATGCTCTAAGGTGTGAGAGTTGTAAGCTGATTGTGAGAAGAATATTATTATTTTGGAAACTGCATGAGGGAATATTTGCCCCTTATTTTACATTTCCTTCTACATAAAAATCTACATATTTGTGTATACATGTAGAAAGAGGAAATAAGACCAAATATTTACAGTTGTTGAATCAAGGTGTTTGTTGTAAGGATGTTCATTGTTTTATTATTTTTAACTTTGCTTACATTTTAAAATTTTCATAATGAAAAGCTGGGAAATGAGAAAGCTTAGACTTGCATCTGATTCCTCCATACACTAAGTGTGGGCCTTGAGCCAATTACACAAGCCTTTTGGGATTCAGTTGTCTTCCCTATAAAGTGGGAATGATAGCCCAGCTGGCATGACTCAGTGGTTGAGCATTGACCTATGAACCAGGAGGTCACGGTTTGATTCCCAGTCAGGGCACATGCCCAGGTTTCAGGCTTGATCCCTAGTGTGGGGCATGCAGGAGGCAGCCAATCAATGATTCGCTCTCATCGTTGATGTTCCTATCTCTCTCTCTCCCTTCCTCTCTGAAATCAATAAAAATATATTTTAAACGAATAAATAAAAAACAAAGTGGGGATAATAATAGTGCTTACCTCATAGTGCTGTTGTGAAGATGAAATAAGATCATGGATGTAATGCCTTTCACACAGTGCTTGGTCCATAGGTGTATTAGTGAGTTCGCTTTATCCAGAAACTACACAGAGGAAAACCATGTGGCTTCCTGCCCTGTTAGCTTCTTCCTTGGTCAGCCAGCACATCTTTATGAAGGCTGGCGTGGCTGTCTGCTGCTTGCTCCTCCAGAGCTAATATTTCCCTTCTCTGCCCTGCTCTGTGACCTGGGAGGCTGACAGGGGAGGAGTGTACCTTGGGCTCACTTTCCTCCGGTTTCTGTTTGTGTTTGGCCAATGGGAAGCACCAGCAGGGACTGCAGGGAGGAAGGAAAGTGAAGTAGGCTGCCTTGGGTGGGCAGCATTTTCTCCTTTCAGACCTAGTATTGTGATGCTGCCCTCCCCCCTCCCCCACCCCCCCCCACCTCCCCCACACACACCCCACTCACTGTGGCTCTCCTGGGGACGCTGAAGGGTCCCTGTGGCTTTTCTGCAAGTTTGTAACTGGAACCTTTGTTAAACTGACCATTGATCCAGTGTGAGTATACCCCCCATTTCCTGCCACCAGAACTCTGTCAGACACAGGGGCTGCCATGAGCTAACCATTTTGCCAGGCCCCGAGGGATATCACCATTAGCAAACAGAGGGAGTCCTATTCCTTCTGGGGCTTATTTGTCTGCACATCAGGCCTGTGCCCCTGGGGATTTCCGAGCTGGTACTGAGTTCCCTGTTCCAATGGGCTAGCGTACACGAAAGGACAAGCCAGTGCCCTTCCCTGCCTCCACCCCCAACACACAGACAGAGAAATCCGGCTTATATCCTGGGATATCTTGGCCCAGCCCACATCTTTAGATCAACTAACAGAGAGAAACGTTGGCTGCACCCCCTTTCTCTCTACATTGTTTGTCTAGGAGCTTGAGAGCTCAGTGGAACCTCATTAAATGACACCAGGCAAACAAATGTGGTAACACTTCGCAGGATGCTGTGTGCAGCGTGAGACTTCATTCAGTCAAGTTCATGGTGAGAACTCAGAAAGCACGTTTGTCTAAAACAATAGGACTGGATTATGTTCTCCTCAGATGTTTCCTTGAGTCTTTCAATATCTGTATAAATGCCTCCGAAATGAAACTAGGACTGAACATCTTGGGGGAAGTTGGGATTTATGAACTCAGGGCCTTGTTTTTATATCTCCTCTGAGAATGGTTTTCCCATTCCCACTGTAGACACGAAGAGGTGGACATCATTTGTGGGCAAGTTTCTTTGCAGCAATGTGGTCAACAGGCCCAACCCTGGCCACGTCCCCGCTGTGTCCACTCACTGACACCCTTCTTCTCTCTGTCGGGAAGGTCCTCACGATGGGACCTGACTTTTTGTCCAAACACCAAGGAGAGAGCTATTGAGACCTGAGTCATCTTCTGTTCTGGTAGCTCATAGGGTCCTCTCAGAAGGTGTGTTTTCTCCCGTGTCGCCCAATGACATAATTAAAAACCTCCCTGGGCTGTGCTGCTTAAGGACCCCAGGACGCTGAGGCATATGGAGAGTGTGTTTGCACTTGGGTGCCATCCCCTGCTCCACGCATTGGCTGCAAGGTTGCGATGGCAGCTCCTAAGCAGAAGCCCTGCCCAGCGACTTTTCTGAGGTTGTGGATGAGCAGATGGACAAATGGAAAACCAGCCGCCCAAGGATCCCTGGCTTGGAAGCCGGTTCGCAATAAGTTGTTGCAGAAAAGGGAGCGGTCAGGACAACTGGACATTTTGAAAGGACACAGTAAGCCACACAGGATTCCTTCCTGCAGACAGCGTCCCCGGCAGGAGTGCCTCCAGGAGCACTGCTGTCATGTCATGTTTATTACATGCCTGACCCTGGGCCAAGCCCTTGATATGCATGTTCTCGTCGGATCCTCACAACAACCCCTGTGATAATGGTTACCCTTAACAACAGTGCTTATCTCAGTAATGAAACCCTGCAGTGCAGATGAGGAAACAGACTTAGGAGGCTAAGAAAAATTCTCCTAAGCTAATACAATTTGTAAATGGGTAGGAGCAGGCCTTGAACCCAGGTCTGTTAGTTTCAAAAACCTTCTCCCAACCACGGTCCCACTGCCAGCCTCCTGGCCATGTTACCGAGAGGCATTTTCTGGCCACGTAGACCTGGCATACAGGTGAGAGCAGAAAACAAGGAGAGGCCCGCCGGCTGGGAAATAAGCTTCCTAAGGACAGGAATCTTTGTTTAGTTCACTGTTATATGCTTAGCGCCTAGAACAGTGCCTGGCAAATGTTGTTGAAAGCAACGAAAGGACAAATTACTATTAGAAACTCGTCGCCTAACCTTAGCCATCACATTCCTAGCCTGTGAGTGTGTGGGTGATAACGTACAAGGGAAGAAACAGATTTTGATTAGCAAACTCTACCCGACGTGGCTGTGGCTTTGGGAGTTGTGGGATGGGGTCCACGGGACTGGAGACGTGTTGGATTTTAACTGTGGATGGTGACTACCATATTCGAGAAGGAAGGCCGCAGAAAGCGCCACAAGACAAGTAGGGGCTGGTAGCAGGTGACAGGCATCTGGCTTAGCCCCCTCCGCCCTGAGCTTCCAGCAGACAAGACACTGGGGTGGGGGGCGGAGGGGAAGGAAGAAGAACAGGTGCGAGAAATCTGGGCGGGGGGGGGGGGGGGAGGGGGGAGCACAAGAGCAGTAGGGAGGTTGGAAGGCCCCGTTATTACTGCTCCAAGAGGTCAGACAAATGCTAAAGTGCCTCCTTCCTCCTCCTCCTCCTCCCATTGTCCAGCTGTCTGAGTGAGAACAATGGGAATGGAATCCTCCCTCTCCTCCCCGCCTGGCAGGGCTGGGCCCACTTCCTCCTTGCCCCACTGAAAGGAATGCTTTCTTGTCCTGGCTGTGTGGTACCCACAGGGAAGAATGGCGCTAGGGGCTCCCCAGGGATGGAAGGCTTTGTGGCTTGAGCTGATGACAATTGGGGTTGGAGCAGGGAGGGGGTGGGTGTGGAGGATCTTTTCAAAATTCTTGTGTTTCTAGCAAGTATTTCTGCTCTTTTTCCTGACTCATTTTGGTGTCTGGTTGTGAGACCTTGGCTGACTTCTGAAGCAGACCACTCAGGTGGATCTGTGAGTCAGAGGGTCAGGGCCAACAGCCCCAGCCACGCCCTTTGACACAGGTTAGCTGAGCCTGGGAGCCTCCCACCCGGGCAGGGTTACAAGTCAGCTGAACTCTTTACTCCTGGCCTCCCAAAAGTCCAGAGGCCACTGCATTTTGTCTGGAAATGGCTTCACTGCCACACCTCTCAGAGGCCCTCAGGCAGACATGATGTACCCCTAATCTCTGCCAATGTTGGCACCAATGGGGTGGCACGAGGGGGGAGATTGGGGCTTTCATTTCAGGTTTGGAAGACACACAAACTGCTGCTTCTCCTCTTCCCCCACATGTGATAGTCTCAAAGCAGATGTTTAACACTCCCCTTCCTGCCCGTGCCCCCCCGTCCTCCCCCCTCCCCCCCCACACACACACGCCTGGGAGAGGGCCTCCATTCACCCACAAGCTATAGGGTGGAAGTTCTCAAGAACGGCCCATCCATCGGAGGACCAGATTCCGCCCTCTGATACACCTTACTCCTGGCTGAAGACTCTTGGGAACTTTTTAGGTCTTCAGACTTCCAGAAAGCTTCCCCCTACTGACCTCTAAGGCTAGAGGAAGGTGAAGGAGAAATCCATGGTGGCTCAGAGTAGCCATGGGTGTGGGCGTCTGAGTGTTGAGCTTACCAAGGGCAGGGAAGGTGGCCAGGCCTCCACATGTCTGAGGGGATTCCAGCTCATTGTTTCAACCAGTATGGGGTTGGAATTGGGGACAGTGGGCTGGGAGTGGAGGTGGGGGAGCCAATGGAAAAGTGTGAAAGAACATGGGCTTGGAAGGCCTGGGTAGATGTCTGGGTTCCAGTCCAGCCACTCAGCTGTGGAACCAGAGGAAGGAGACACGCTAATGGCTCAGTGATGAGACCTGAGAGTAGTGAGCGCGTCAGGGGCCTAATCACCATACTTAGCTCACCTGTTGCCAACCTTCTGGGGAACATGGTGGGGCAGAGGGCTGGGGGTGTCTCCGCACACAGTGTATAAACAGTCACTTACCCACTGTTATCAACTGAGCTGCTGCCCCTAGGAAAGGACCCTCTGAGTTTCCCTCTTCAGAGATTAAAGCTCCTGTGTCCGCCAGCCTCAGGGTGGGGCCGACCTGCTACTGCATGGAGATAGGGAGTTAATGGAGTCTGGCGAATCTTTATTTATTTATTTATTTATTTATTTATTTTAGAGAGAGAGAGTGGAAGAGATGGAGAGAGAGAGAGAGAGAAACATTGATGTGAGAGAGATACATGGATGGGTTGCCTCCCGCATGCAAACTGACCAGGGCCTGGAATTGAGCCTGCAACCAAGGCACATGCCCTTGACCAGAATCGAACCCAGGACCCTTCAGTCTGCAGGATGATGCTCTATCCCAGGGGTCCTCAAACTACGGCCCGCGGGCCACATGCAAATACAAATATTGTATTTGTTCCCATTTTGTTTTTTTTACTTCAAAATAAGATACCTGCAGTGTGCATAGGAATTTGTTCATAGTTTTTTTTTAAACTATAGTCCGGCCCTCCAACGGTCTGAGGGACAGTGAACTGGCCCCCTGTTTTAAAAGTTTGAGGACCCCTGCTCTATCCACTGAGCAAAATTGACTGGGGCTGGCCACATCTTAAACAGCCTGTCAACCCATCTCAGCTCTTAGCCGCCCCCCCCCCCCCCCACTTCCCCCAACCCCCTAGCCCTACTTCTAGAGCTACTTGGTGCCGTCCTCCCCGAGCCCGTTGCAGGGCTCATGCACAAATCCCATGGCTGCTGCCCAGCAGCTGGCTCGGGAGTCAGCTTTGCGAGGCCTGCTAATTGGTAACCACTCGTCCATCTGCTCTCCAGCTTTCTTTCTCTTGTTGTTGCTGGGTTTTTGTTTGTTTTGTTTTTTTGCTGCTGTCTCTTCTCCTGCTCATGTTGTCCTTCTGGGTTTATGTCTTTTTGGGGGAGGGGTGGAGAGAAATCCCTTCACCTCATTTTCGTGGGCTTTGACACGTTAAATGTATGTGCTTAGTCTTCCATCTTTAACTGGATGGAAGTGCAGCCAGTCGCTTGGTTCATCCCTTTATCGATCACTTAAAGCTTTCAGGCGTTGGGTCTCAAAAAACATTGTAAGTCATGGCCCTTAAGCACGTTTCAATTTTCAAATGAACTTTGCAAATAAGTCAGTGTGTGTTCTTTCTCTCCTCTCAGCTCCCACCATCTTTCCCCACAAATGTTCCTCAGAGCTTCCTGCACATGTGCTGGGTGACTCACTGAGTGACTTGCACCCTAGCTGGTCCGTGTCTTACGGAATCTTTCATCTGAGAAGAGACACCGGCACCGTGGCAAGGTTATAATCCATAAGCCTATACTTTCTTTGTTACTTTTTATTTTAAGTGACATTGAAGATATCACAAAAGTCCGTAAAAGAGATTATGTAATAGAAGAGATGCCGCTGTACTGAGCATCCAGCTTACCCGCCACCACCTTCAAGCCCCGAGCGCCTCCTCCCCATCACTACTCTGTGGTCATCAGTCACTGATTTTCTTTGGCGCTTTACTCCCTGGCCAAGGAAACCTAAACAACACATTAGTTCCTTTTATCTGTTCTTGACATTTATATGAATGGAATCATATATTTGTAGTTTTCTCTGATTTTCTTCTTTTACTCAACATTTTTATGAGGTTCATTCAAATTGGCCCAGGTAGCTACAGTTGGTTCATTCAGCTATACTGTTCCATTGTGATCTGACACCACGATTTATTTGTGTATCCTATTGGTGATGAACACTAGGATTATTTCCTTTTTTCACTCTTCTGAACCACAAAGCTGGGACTATGGTAAAGAAAGAGAGACCGTGATTAAGTTTCTTGTGGCTGCTGGAACAACCGACCACATAAGTGGCTTAATACGGAAATTTATTCTCTCCCAGTTCTGGCGGTCAGAAGTCTGTAATCAGGTGTGGGCAGGGCCACGCTCTCTTTATAGGGCCGAGGAGAGAACCCTTCCTTGCCTCTTCTAGCTTCTGGTGACTCCAAGGGTTGCTTGGTTTACGGCTCGGCTCGCGGCAGCATAGCTCCAATCTCTGTCTTCATCGTCACAGGACCCTCCCCTCTTCTCCCTGTGTCTCTCCTCTGGGTGTCTCATGAAAGGACACTTGTCATTGAATTTAGGGCCCACCTAGATTATCCTGAAGGATCTCACCTCCAGATCCTGAACTTAATTACGTCTTTGAAGACCCCTTTTTCAAATAAGGTCACATCCACAGGTTTCGGGACATGCACTTCTCTTCAGGGCTGGGGGTGACAGTGGCACCGTGCCTTTGGTGCCCAGGGGCCTCTCTTCTTCCGTTGGCCCTGCTATGAACATCTGTGCATGTCGCCTGGAGCCCTCGGACAGGAGTCTGTCTAAAGTACAGAACACAGGAGTGGAACTGCTGGGGGGTGGAAAATGCATATTAATCTTTTTTAGGTAAGGCCAAACTTTTATATATATATATAAAATTTTTAAAAATTTTTATTGATTTCAGAGAGGAAGGGAGAGGGAGAGAGAAATAGAAATATCAATGATGAAAGAGAATCATTGGCTGCCTCCTGCACACCCCACATTGGGGATCGAGCCCGTAACCTGAGCATATGCCCTGACCGGGAATTGAACTGTGACCTCCTGGTTCATAGGTCGACACAAAACCACTGAGCCACACCGGCTGGGCAGGACAAACTGTTTTCAAAGTGATTGTATCCATTTCTGCTACCACCAGTAGTAGGTGGCAGTTCCTGATGCTCCGTTTCTTCTCTAGGACCTGGGCTGACCGACTTTCTAATCATGGTCAGTCTGGTCGGTGTGAAGGAGTAGGTGCCGAAAGACCAGGTATGAAAACGTTTCTCAGCAAGGTTGTTCTGTGCATTTCTGGTGACTCATGAGTGTTGAGCATATTTTCACATGTTAACGGGCCATTTGTGTTTCCTCTTTTGTGAAATGCTTTCTTAAGGCTTTTGCACATGTTTACAATTTTTTATTGCTTCTCCTTTTTGATTTATAGGAGTACTTTATATATTCTCTATATTAATCCTCTGTTAAATGTGTTCCACATATCTTTTCACAGTAAGTTGCCTTTCTACTCTCTCCTTTTAAAAATGTAGTTGAATTTATTGTTTCCTTATCATTTGGGCTTTTTGTTCTTGATGAAGACTTTCTTTCCACCCTTAAGCATATAAACATAGTTTCCTATGTTGCTTTTTAAAGATTTTATAGTCTTGTCTTTCTATTCAAATCCTGGAATGGGTCTTTTGGTACATGGCACGAGGCAGGGATGCAATTTCATTTGTTTGTATTTAACTAACTAATTGTCTCAGTATCACTTATTAAATAGTCCAGGCTTTATCCACTATCTGAAAGGTCCATTTGGTCGTAAAGCTTCCACATATACATGGATATTGTTCTAGGTTCTGTTCTGTTCCATTGGTCCATTTGTCTGTCCTTCCAATGAACACTGTCTTCTTTATTACTCCAGCTTTCACAGTAAGTCATGGTATCTGTTTGGGTAGGTTCACTCCAACTTATTCTTTTTCAGAAGTGTCCTGGCTTTCTTGGATAGTTGCTCTATTATAAACATTTTTGAAACAGCTTTCCAAATCCCTTGAAAATATCTGTTGAGATTTTTATAGGCATTGCATTAAAGGTGTAGATAAATTTTGCTAGAATTGATGTGATTATTATTTTGAATTTTCTTATCTAAGAATAATGTATTTCATTATTTTATCTTTTTAAGTGTCATTTAAAGTTTGATCATTTCCACAAATGGTTTACAAATCTTTTCTAGATTTATTCCTAGGTACTTTACATTTCTTGGTGGCCTTTAGAAATGGGTATCTTTTTAAGAAAATTACATTTTCTAACTGCTGTATAGAAATGCAAATGATTTTTATATCCACCAATCTTCCAGACCTTTCTTATTAGTTCAAACTGTAGCTGAATATTATTTTGGGGTTTCTAGGTAGCCAATTATTCACCTGCAAATAATAACAGTTTTACTCCACTCATCCTTTCTAAAATGTCTGGAATGTTTAATGAGACATTGTTAGTCCTGCAGGTCCAGTAAGAATACATTAAGTAACACCTACTGAATTCACAATGATTATTTGCCTATTTTA
Source organism: Myotis nattereri (assembly GCF_964212035.1). Taxonomy (NCBI): domain Eukaryota; kingdom Metazoa; phylum Chordata; class Mammalia; order Chiroptera; family Vespertilionidae; genus Myotis; species Myotis nattereri. The sequence continues at coordinate 83,355,747 of NC_138080.1, forward strand.
TAAAATTCACCTGAGTGTTTAAGAGGCCCTCATCTAACTTGTGGCATACAATGCAAGAATCAGTTGAAGCAGCAGATCTGCATGCCAGTTAATGAGGCCCACAGGATTCTGAGAATTATGAAATGGCCCGTTGACTTAGGTGCTGAGGTTGTAGGGACAGATTCCTCACTATATATGACAGGTCTCTGCTGTCCTGAGCTTGGGGTGACCCTTGCTGACAGAATGGCTACCTTGAAAGTTCCTCTCCTTCCTTCTAGGATGGTGGAGGATGGACATGGGGTTTGGCATCAAACAGATCATTCTGTGTGGCCATGAGCAGGTGGCTTTAACCTGTCTGAACCATCATTTTCTCATTCATAAACTGGTGATGATAAGCATCCCTCAGAGGAGTTTGGGGAGGATCAAACGCGTTAATCAATGTAAAGCATGGTAGACAGTCTGATACCTAGTAAATGTACCTTCGATGTTAGCAATCAAACCACGGACCCATCAAGCCGGACAGGTCCTCCATACCTGGGACTTCCTAATCCTTCAGCACAGCTAATAGAATAGTATTAGGATGGCAGGCATGGGCTTTCAGAAATCCTTCCATCTTGAGATTTCTAAACTGTTCATTAAGGAAACTTTCTTAAAATTAAAAAAAGCACTTAGCCCTAGCTGGTTTGGCTGTCAGCCTGCAGACTGAAGGGTCCCGGGTTCAATTCTGGTGAAGGGCACATACCTGGGCTGCGGGCTCTATCCCCAGTAGGGGGCATGCAGGAGGCAGCCAATCAATGATTCTCTCTCATCATTGATGTTTCTATCTCTCTCTCCCGCTCCCTTCCTCTCTGAATCAAATATATATATATTAAAAAGCACTTAAACCCCAATTTTAAAAACAGCTAAAATAGGAGCTGGTTCCAGTGAAGTGAGGTATGAAGGATCAGGAGCCTCATCTCCCCAGTCTCCTTTGCCCAGCCTCCCTCTTGCCTTACCTCACACAACTCCCAGCATCTGAGCCATTTCTATGGTACCCCCTGACTCCACAGAGCCCTGCTCTGTCCACCACCTCTGTATTAGTCTGCTCCGGCTGCATTACAAAATACCACGGACTGGGTGGCTGGAATAACAGACATTTTCTCACAGTTCCAGAGTCCAAGATCAAGATGCCAGCAGGGTTGGTTTCTGGTGAAGCCTCTCTCTCTGGCTTGTAGACAGCGCCTTCTTGCTATGTCTTCACATGGTCTCCTCTTTGTGTGCAAAAAATGATTGAGTTCTAGTGTCTCTTCTTATAAGCACCCTAATTTTATTGGAGCAAGGTCCCACCCATATGAACTCACTTAACCTTTATTAAGTACCACCTTATAGGCCCTGTCTCTAAAAACAGTCAAATTGATGGTTAGGGCTTCAACATAGAATTTTGGGGGAATAAATTCAGTTCATAACACCCTCCCATTTTCCAGATACAGAAACTGAGGCTCCTCAAAGGTAGAAGATTCTTCCCAGCACACTTTGAAAATTAGGATCTGAGGTTGGACCAGAGACTCTGTGCAGCTCTGGTCACAAGCTCAGCTGCTCTGGTGACTTGGTGGCTGAGTGAGGTCCAGGGCTTGGCAAGGACCTCCAGGCCTCGGCTTAGAACCCAGCACTCTACCTGTGCCCTGAGATGGGCGGGAAGCTGCAGGAGCACCTGTGGGGAGCGCTGCTGGCATCGACATTGGCATGCATGTTGGGCGTTTTTTCCAAGGGGCTTTGTGAGCTGGAGCACAGAGCTGGGCAGGCCCCGCGTGGTGACAGCAGTCTGTGCACAGGGGATGAGGGAACGCTCGGGGTGAAGAGGGGCACTGAGGCTCTGCGAGTGTAAGGCAGGGGCGTCTCAAGGTAGCAGAGCTTTGGATTGGCTGTAGCAGCCACATCTATCAAGTTCCTGCCACCTGGTGAGTTGATAAACCGACATGGCAGGACCCCCATGACCACCATTAGAGACAGGAGCTTATGTAAGCTCCCAAGGTGACCCGGCTAAGAAATGGGGTGGGGGGGGGGGCGCAGACACAGGCTAGAACTGTTTGGCTCCAAAATCCACTCCCTGGCGCTGTGCTCCACTGCCTGGCCCTCCCAGCCCCTCCCTTCAAGCTCCTCTCTTGTCCGAGGCCAGGGCACAGCCTCTTGGTGAGGCAGACGGCAGGCTTGGATGTTCCTCATCTCCGAGAGGAAAGCGCGGGAAGGGAAATGTGTGTCGTGGCTCTCCCAGCCTGCCCAGCAGCCACACAGATCAAGCGAGGTGAAGGTGGGGGTGGGGGCTGGAATGTCCCAGGCTGTCTTTTCCGACGCGGGGAACGGAAGCCCTGACAGCTAAGGGGATTTGTGGAAATTCCTCGGCGCATTGTTACCAGGCGAAGGAAGTGTCTCGGGGTTGAGCTCTCAATGTCTGCCCTGGGGAGCCAGGCCCGGTTTCCGCTTCTGAAGCTTGTTTGTGGGAAACCGAAGGGGCTGCTTCAGGTCCTCAAGGTGGGGGGCTCCAGGTCACCCCCATCCCTCCCCGCCAGAGGTGAAAGGGGCAGGGGGTCCAGCGAGCCAGACAAAACAGCCCCGGAATCTGTTCCGCCTCTTTTTCCTTCCACTGTGAGGCGGTGGCTCCGAGCCGAGGCGAACGAACAGAAAACATTTTTCCAGGCCTGCTGGTATTTGTTTCTGGCACAATCAGCGCAAGCAGATTAGAGCAATAAGTTGCATTTTTTTTTTTTTTTTTGCGTCTTCGCCCGCCCTCTGGACAGGACCTTACCACGCTCCGTCAGGGTGGCCCCCCACCGCCACCTGTCCACTCTGATGTCCGGGCGTGGCTGTCCCACCTCCGCCAGCTGCCGAGTCACCTCCCCTTCTCTTGGGAAGGGCGTCATGAGCTCATCGGGAAGGACATACATGCATCCCTACATGTGTGTGCATATGGAGATACCCGCTTACAGACGTACACGTGTGCACCTAAGCCTGTCAGGCAGCCGCTCGTTTCCCTTCCATAGCTGTCCCGTGGCCGCTGGCTCACTCTCGGAGGCAGGAGCGCTCTGTGGGAGTCCTGGCCGGGACCTGGAGGAAGGGGAGGCCAGCTCGGGTCCCCCCTTTAACGTCTCCCTGGGAGCCAGACACCCAGGGCTGTACCAGGCAGCTCCACCCAGGCCCTGCCAGGAAAACCCTTTCCCAGAAAATCACCTCCAAGGTGTGACAGAAACCTGGCCCCGAGGGGAGGGAGGGGCAGGCCCCAAGACCTTCTCAGCCCCCGCACTCGCTCTGGTTGGAAAGTGAGGGTATATCAGCTTGGCTGAACAGCCCGAGTGGGAGGAACCGGCTGGTAACTTGGAAAAGAAAGGAATTTTACAAGATGAACACATTGAGCTGGAGGTACTCACTTGCCAGGCGTTCTTCTGCCCTCCCCTCCTCCCTCCCGCCCTTCCTCCTCCTCCCTCTCTCCTTTCTGTCTCCTTCTCCTGGAGAGAAAGGGCCAAACAGGCCTCCCTCTAATCTCTCAGGACGTCTGGCTCAGTGTGAGCACCAGGTAGGAGAATGTGAGGAGCCACAGGCCTTGGACCCAGAGATTACAAAGTCTTTCCCCTCACAGACTCCACCTCTGGGGAGCCTTCAGGGCGGCCGGAGTGGAACCTGTCCTATCTCAGCCTCCAGCTCTTCTCTTCTCCAGCAGTGATGACAGGGCAGCTGGGAGCCCCAGCAGCAGCCGGAGGATGAGGATGCCTGAGAGAAATGGAATTTGGGGTCGTCTGTCTCACGGCCTGTTCTATTTGGAAGAATTATTATGTCAGAGTTAACAGAAAAGTTGTGTGTGAGTTTTTAAGTGGTTTATGTCCATAAGACTTCGGGGAAAGGGACAGCTTCCCAACATGTGAACTATGAATTTTTCAGAGTCAACGTTCCTCGTGCCCAAATACGCGTCAGGACTATGAAACCTTCATGTACAATGATAGGCTGTTATGAACTAAATCGTACTGAGCAGTTGGTTGTAAGAGGTCATTTTATGTTTTATTTTTATTTCCACGCACGGTTTATTTTTGCTCTGACATTTTATTATAATTTCTTCCTACAGTAGGTGAAGTGCTTGGGAAGTTAATTTAAACCAGCCTGACGCTCTGTGTGTTTTTTAATATTTGCTTAAGCTTTTATTGAGCTTGTCAGGCAAGTCAGTGTGCAAAAATGCAGCCGAAAACCCCTTTTTCCTTCTGCGGCGCCTGCCCATTAATACTAGGTGCTGACAACAAGATTCGCGCACACTTCAAATGGGGGATTATTCTGAGTTTTCAAGGAAATTTGAGCCACCTGTTTCAGAAACCTCTTAGTGACTTAGCAGGATGATGAAGGGTGTCTCCCGCTCAGCTGTTACTCCGAGTTCCAGCTCCCCTGGCCCCTTTCGACCTGGCCAGGCCCTGCAGGAGCAATTTGCATCACTGGTTGGAGTCCTGGGCTCAAGTTGTTCTCCCAGCTTGTGGCTTGGCCTCAGCCTGGGCCAGAGAAGCAGCTGCCATCTATCTGCCTGCGGGGAACTTTCCAGATCCACAGCAGGCCGACTTCCCCTGGGTTTGGGCTGCCCAGACTGGAGCTGTTTATCATGGACAGCAGAATGACATGGGATCACCTTGAGGAAGTGGGTTGTGAGAGCCGATTGTGTGGCCTACGTGTCAGGGAGCCATGCTACCCACAGAATTTGGCCAAGAGAGAAATAAAAAGTCCACATTTTCCAGCAGGCTGGACGTGGCTGGGTATTTCTGGAGCCTAGGACTCCCTGGAAAAGTGGTCCTCGTGGGGATGAGAAGCAGAAAAGGTGGTGGTGGTGGAGGGGGGCACAGTCAGACCTCAGCGAGGCTTAGGAAGGACCTCCCTCCCCAAGCAAGAGGTTTCCCTGGCGCACAGTCCGAGCTGTCCATCCAACCTGACGTAGGAGTAGACCAGACTCAGACGTGTTGGCCCTGGAAGGAGTCTTAGTGATGGGCTGGGCCAGCGGTTCTCGAGTGTGGTCCTAGGTCAGTAGCCACAGCGTCATCTGGGAACTTGTTAGAAGTGCAAATTCTCGGACCCCATCCCAGCCCTGACTCAGATACCCTGGGGGTGGAATCTAGGCGCCTGTTTTCTCCAAGCCCTCCGGGTTATTCTGACGCAGGGTGCAGTTTGAACCACTAGTCTAATAAGCCCAATCATTTGATTGGTGGGTAAACTGGGGCCTGAGGTGTGCTGGGAGGAAGGAAAGTCATATGCTCATCCTCACTCGTCATCCCGCACTTTGCTTGTGGTGGAACCAGACCAGGCTGGCCGGCTAAATGTCCTTCTGCCCCTTCTTTTCCTGCCCATCCAGATAGGACAGGCCGTGGTTCCTGACATCTCACCAACTGCTATGGTTGATCCTCTCATCTCAGTTTGGTCCTCAGCTGATTTATACCATCTGCAAACTCCAGTTGGGATCTTCTTGGAGGGGCCATGTGGATCATTCAGATTTTGGCTTTTTGGTCAATGTTGTGGGTAGGAGCTAGTCAGTGGTTCTCAACCTTCTGGCCCTTTAAATACAGTTCCTCATGTTGTGACCCAACCATAAAATTATTTTCGTTGCTACTTCATAACTGTGATGTTGCTACTGTTATGAATCGAAATATAAATATCTGATGTGCAGGATGGTCTTAGGCAACCCCTGTGAAAGGGTCGTTCGACCGCCAAAGGGGTCGCGACCCACAGGTTGAGAACCGCTGAGCTAGATGCATTCTCTTTGACATTAGGAAAAGATCAGGTCCCTTGCAAGTTGTTGAGTTGGCTAAGTCTGGCTCCTGCCCTGCTGCACTTCCTTCTGAAGGAGGGTTCTGTGTCTCTAGCCCTTGCTGGTGGGCAACACATTCTGCTCCGTGTGACAGTGCCCCCTGGTCACTGATATGGATCCAAGGGTAGGTTCCTGCCTGCGGGGAGGTGGGCAGCTCCATGCTGGTCAGGAGTCTTCCAAGACCTATAGGCTCAAAAAGATGGTCTGGGTCAGGAATCGAATCGTGACCTGGTTCATTGGTCGACACTTAGCCACTGAGCCAGGTTGTAGAGTTCTTTATGTTAAAAACCTCAGTGGATTTCTATCATAATATAAGGAGAAAAGAGTAAGGTACAAAACGCGGGAAGATGCTGAGTGTGGCCATGGGTCTCATCATTTCACTGGTATGGAAATCATCCGCTCAAATGGAGATCAGAACGTATGGAATTTGTGCAGCACAGTAGATTGATATTAGTTGTATATTTCTGAGTGTTCCTGAATGAGCTGGAGATTAGAGGAAAGATTTTAAAAGATTCCATATCCGTGTCAGAAGATGGCGCTCAGGGTAATCCAGTTTGGCACTGATCCATTTGCTTGGTGATATTACCATCACAGCCAAAGGACTCCTTCAAAAAGGAAGCAATTTGCCTCAGTAGTTGGCAGGAAAATGCTTTTCTAGGCATGGGGGGAGATAAAAGCTGCAGGAGAGTGATCGGTACGGAGGCAGTGACTCAGCTTTCTTCTCCAACAGGACATTGTCCACCAGCCTCTGGTTTCTCCAAGGTCTCTCTTCTCCACCTCCGCCATTTGGCCCTGAATTAAGCTGCTCAGTATATAGCTCTTCCTGGAACATGAGACACCCCCTTATTCCCTTCCCCCATCCCTTACTTCCCATCAGTGATGGCAAATTTTATGTGTCAACTTGACTGGGCTATAGTATTACCAGACATTGGCTAAGCATTATGTAGGGCTTGTCTATGATGGAGTTTCTGGACGAGATCAACATTGAATCCATAGAGTAAAACATTGTCTTCCCTAATGTGGATGAGCTTCATCCAATCTGTTGAAGACCTAAGAACTACTCCTGCCTGGCTGCTGGGCTGGGATATTGCTCTTTTCCAGTCTCAGACTCAGAAAAAAACATTGGCTCTTCTTGAGTCTCAAGCCTGCCAGCTTTGGGCCTGGAATTTACATGATCAGTCTGGTTCTCAGGCCTTCAGCCTCATACTGGAACTGCAGTGACTCTCCTGCTCACCAGCTTAGTGACTACAGATCTTGCGGCTTCTCCTGTGAACCAATTCCTTATGATAAATCTCTTCCTCTATATTAGCAGTTCTCAACCTGAGGGCCACGGCCCCTTTGGCGGTCGAACGACCCCTTCACAGGGGTCACCTAAGACCATCCTGCAGATTGGATATTTACATTACGATTCATAACAGTAGCAACATTACAGTTATGAAATAGCAACGAAAATAATTTTATGGTTGGGTCACAACATGAGGAACTGTATTTAAAGGGCCAGAAGGTTGAGAACCACTGCTCTATATAGTATATATATCCCATGGATTCTGTTTCTCTGGAGAACGCTGACAAATAGACCCCCCATCCAACCCACCCACTTTTCTCCATCTCTGTAGTCACCTCCCTACTCTGATCCACCATGGTCCCTCACCTGTATACTAATTGCTTTACTCTCCTCATTGATCTCTGTAGTGGGTTGAATTGTGGCCCCCAAAATTCACCCCTGTGAATGTCACCTTATTTGGAAAACAGGACTTTGCGGATGTACTTACATTAAGGATCTCATTTTGAGATCATCCTAGACCCGTGGTCGGCAAACTGCAGCTCACGAGCCACATGCGGCTCTTTGGCCCCTTCGTTTGGCTCTTCCTAAGCCTTAGGAGTACCCTCATTAAGTTAGTAACAATGTACCTACCTATATAGTTTAAGTTTAAAAAATTTGGCTCTCAAAAGAAATTTCAATCGTTGTACTGTTGATATTTGGCTCTGTTGACTAATGAGTTTGCCAACCACTGTCCTAGACTAATTGGAAGGGCCCTAAATCCAACAAGCGCCGTGGTAAGAAAAGGAGAAACATAGACACAGAAAGGAGACCATGTGAAGACAGAGCAGAGATTGGCATGTGCTACCACAGGCCAAGGAGCACCTGGAACCACCAGATGCTGAAGAGACGAGATTCGTCCCTGGAGATGCCAGAGGAAGTATGGCCTTACTGACACTTTGATTTTAAACTTTTGCCCTCCAGAACGGTGAGAAAATAAGTAGTATCTGCTGTTTTAGGCCACCAGGTTGGCAGCCTCAGGAAACTATTACAGATCCCTCCTTCCCCTCTTGACCACTGCGACCCATTCTCTACCAGGCAAAGCGGTCTTCAAGTAAGACAAGCCCAATGATAACAGCCACTAAAATACTATAATTTTAAATAATATATTTTATTGGCTTTTAGAGAGAGAGGAAGGGAGAGGCAGAGAGAGAGAGAGACATTGATGTGAGAGTGCAACATCAATTGGCTTCTTCCTGTACACATCAAGCCGGCAACCTGAGCATGTGCCCTGCCTGGGAATCGAACCAGCAACCCTTTGGTGCACGGGACCATGCCCAACCATCTGAGCCACACCAGCCAGGTCAAATGCTACATTTATTTTAAAAATCAGATTTAGAATAAGAAACAACCCCCTTCCCCTAGCCTGCAAAGCCCAGAGGAACCAGCCCCTGCTACTTCTCAGCCCTGACCCCTCTTCATACAGCCCTCTCCCTCACTCAGCACACTCCTGTCCCCAGCCATCAGCCACAGCCTGAAGCACACGGAGCTCTCTCCTGCCTCAGGGTCTTTGTAAGTGCCATTCTCTCTGCCTAAGGTTCCCTCCCCTCAAATCTTGTGGGGTTGGTCGCTTATCATCCTTCAGGTCTCAGTTTAAATGCTACCATCACAGAAAGGACTCCCTGCCCCATCTAAATGCTCTCTAACCACAGCCCTGTACTAACCGTACTCTCACCGGGTTTGTTCCCTTCATACTCTCTGTCACAGTTTGCAATCAACTCATTTGTTAACTTGTGAGCCTGTTCCCTCCCCTCACCATGGAAGTAGGGGCTGGACTTGTTTTGTCTCCCACTGTTTCCTCTTGAGAAATGATTGTAAAGGCACCCGGGCATAAATTGCTTCTTTCCCTTCACTCGGTCACTCAATAAATGCATATTAAGCACTTTTTTTTGGTGCCAAATAGATAACACAGTCACGCTCAGTGACAAATATCAGGTTTTCTTTTCTCTTAGACTTAAACTTTATGTATTTTAAAAATTAGGTAATGCTTTCAATGGAACACAGTTCCAAAGGTAATCCAGCTACTCAGTTGAAGACTCTGTGCCAGTTATGAAGTTTTTGTCTGGCAGGTCCAGACCCATCCTTTTTCTCAGCTTTTGGATGCTGCACCTGGGGCTCTGCAGAGAACGTTTCTGCTTTGCCAGCTGCCGCCTGTGAGACGATCCCCAAAGCAGCGGCAGGGGACAGTGAAGCCAGAGGAGGAAGAAGAAATGGCTCTTCTGTGGGCTTCCTGTGGTGTGAGCGCCAGCGAGCATCACTTCTTCATCCCGCCTCCTGAGGCAGCAGCTAAGTTCAGTTTGTACTTTTAACACTATAGCTTCAGTGCACCCCTCACGACACCAGCTCCAGCCATCGGTGCCTGCTTCCTCAGCAGTCCCTGTCCTCAAACACTAAGTTTTAACAATTAATTTCATTGCAACTCTCCCCTAAATATATTTGAAAGAGGAAGGGAGAGGAAGGGAGAGAGAAACATCAATGATGAGAGAGAATCATTGATTGGCTGCCTCCTGCACACCCTACACTGGGGATCAAGCCTGCAGCCCGGGCATGTGCCCTTGACCGGAATCGAACTGTGACACCCCCTCTCCGCCCCCCACCCCCGGTTCATAGGTTGACACTCAACCACTGAGCCGGCCACTCCAGCCCAGCGCCCCTGTGTTTCCCTACCCCAACAGGTGGTAGCAGCTTCCTGTAATTATTACTTCCATGAGACCTTGGAGTGTTTACCCTCAGGTCCCTGCTTACTGATTTTACATTGCGCTAACACCTCTGTGTGTTAAATTTTCTCTGGTCAAATGACTGCTGTGGTTGCTGCCTCCTGGTAGACCCTGGCTGATTCAGCCTCCTTCCCACATCTGTCCCACTTCTCCCTGGAGGCTCCCAACCAACCAGTTTCTCGTGTATCTGTCAGAGATCAAGTGCATTTTTTGATTAAGAATAAGATAGAAACTATCAGACTTTGTCAATAATGAAGGTAATGGTAACTAACTTCCTTGTTAGTACCAGGCACTTCACGTGGAAGATATTGTTATTCACCCCGTTTTATAGATGAGGAAACGCAGACAAAATGACTGAATATCTCACTCCAGGCCACACCATTGTGAGTGCTGGAACGGGGTTTGAGCCAGGCACACTGGCTTCTGCATCTCTCACTTACCCACTTTGCACGGTTGCCTCCCTGTGGTGTTGTGCAGAGCTTGGGCTTTAAATCTGGAGGCTTGATTCTACTTAACTGGCTATTCCTACAAAGCCCCTATTCTCTATGGATCTCAGCCCCAGTGTGTGTAAAATGGGTAAAAATAAATACCTACCTTAGAGGTCTTTCCAAGATTAAGCGAGACAGTATAGGAAAAGTATATGAAAGCACCCAATATAGTGTTTGCATATAGTACTCCGTAAATGTTATCTCTTGTAATGAACACGATCACTGTGTTTTCCCTACTCACTCAATCTGTGTTATTTCCCCCTCTTTAACACATGTAGGCAGTGGCGTGCTGGTAAATGGTCGACAGCTAGCTTTCTGAAATTAAAACAAAGCCCTAAGTCCTAGTTTTTACTGATTTCCGTGGTGTTACTACTCCCACCATGGCCAGTTTCAAGCTACAAGCATGACAACTGGCTTACAAATTTCCTGAAAATGTAGTATTCTGCTCTTGAGAGCTGGTAGGAGGGGGTCCAGCACACCACTCCGCGCAGGTCTTGGTGAGAGACGGGAGACCCGAGCATTCTTTGCCCAGTGAGAGCCTCAGAAACACCAGCTTCCCGCTGCGTGGGGTTCAGGAAGGTGACTCTGGACCACTGAAGAGCCCCTGCCTCTTGCTCACGCAGTCATGCGTCCCGCAGACGTTCCTGAGCTCCTGCGATTTGCTCTCTCTAGAGCAGTGGTTCTCAACCTTCCTAATGCTGCCACCCTTTAATACAGTTCCTCATGCTGTGGTGACCCCCAACCATAAAATTATTTTCGTTGCTACTTCATAACTGTAATTTTGCTACTGTTATGGATCGTAATGTAAATGTCTGATATGCAGGATGTATTTTCATTGTTACAAATTGAACATAATTAAAGCATAGTGATTAATCACAAAAACAATATGTAATTATATATGTGTTTTCCGATGGTCTTAGGTGATCCCTGTGAAAGGGTCGTTCGACCCCCAAAGGGGTCGCAACCCACAGGTTGAGAACCGCTGCTCTAGAAGCACTTATCACCAATGAAAACCTGCAGCTGCCCTGGGCTTTGTCCTGGGCTGTGCTCCCATTCCTGTCCGAGGAGCGTCCTTTTTCCTCCTCGGTTGGTCCGCCCTTCCTTCCTCTCCTCCCGGCATCTCGACAGGGAGTCCAAACTTCTGTCCTGTGGGCGCCTCTTTCCCTGTGCTCCAAGCCCTCACCAAGCAGGCCACCCCTCCGGACTCCCCCAGTGCCCGGCTCAGTTCAGGAGACCCCCTCATGTTCCTCTGATTAACCACTGGTTTACCAGACCACCTATGTCTCCACAACCTTTCAGTAACTGTGCCCTTCACCCCTCTATCTGCCTGAGATGAGTAGCACCCACCAGACACATGGGCCCAATATAGACCAAAAGAAGTCCTTGAGGGACCCACGTGATGTATGTAGTGGTTTATAGCAAATGTTAGACACTCAGATGAACCTGGGCTCGAAACTCAGCTTTATCAGTTATCATTTACCTGGGTATGTGCCCTGACCAGGAATCGAACCTACAACTTTTTGGTGCACAGGAGGACACCCAATCAGCTGAACCACATGGGCCAGGGACATTTCCTCTGTTCTTTCCTTCTGGACCCTGTTAACTGAAGATTGACCTCCTGGACAGTCGACTTTATATCATTTCTCTCTTATTTTTCCCCTCTTTTTCTTTTTATTCTACTTTCTAGGAGAATTACTCAGTTTTACCTGTCAACACTTCTATAGCGCTTATAATTTATGCTACTTATTTATAATTTCTAGAAGTTGTTTTTTATTCTGTGAGTATTCCTTTTTTGTAGAATACTGTTCTTTTTTCACAGATGCAAAAATCTCTGGAAATAGTAATGAGTTTTTAAAAGATAGTTCTTCTTCCTGCACTATTTCTGCTGCCTCCGAAATGCTTTGCTATGTTTGTGTTAGTCTCTGCCTTTCCGTTGGCTTTCCTCACATGTCTAAATGACCCTTGTTTGTTCATATTTTGAAAGGAGGCACCTATGGGAAGCTCTGAGTATGTGGGGCATATTGACGGTGGTTTTTGCTGTATGTTGAGCTGGCCAGCTCCTCCATTGGGAAACTCCTGATTTTAGTATTCGGTATCTTTCCTCTTAGGCAGTCAAATACCCCAGAGAAGGGATTTCAAGTCTCCTGCCAGGAGAGGACAGCTGGCTGCCCGCATCCTGGGAACCAAGGTAGGAAAGAGGGCTGGGGGGGTCGGGGTGGGGGTCTCAGCATTCAGTATGCCAATGTTACTTGATTCCTGTTTTCCCGTGGTACCCTCATCCCCGGGGTGAGGAAGAGGGGATACTATGGCTGCCTGGAGTGGGGATCCACCAGTTCTTAAACGGACTTTTAACCAGGCCCTGTGTTCAGCTCTCCCAGCCCCATGTTAGGAAATAACTGCTCCCTATCCCCAGCCCGTGGAGGTCGTCTGAGCTACCATCCAGCTTTTCCTTGGTTTTCCTCACAGATAACGTAGGATTCAGCTTCCTCAGGTCTGCAGAGACCAGTCAGATTCATTCTAGTGTCCCAAGTTTTGTTGGTGTGAGTCCAATATCTACTTTCTTTAACTTGTAGGCGTATTAATTTTTTCATTCACTCCTTTATGTTTGTATTTAACAAATATTAATGAGCCTGCACTATGTACCACTGTTTGGCTTTTTAAAACATCAATTTACTCTTACAATGGAGTTTTGGATAGGAGCAAACACATTTATGTATACTCAACCCTCCGTCCTTACCTGAAAGTCAAAATCTCTCTCTCTCTTTCTCTCTCTTTATCAGTTAAAAAGGGAATAATAAAAAGGTGAAGGGATTGAGAAGTACAGATTGTTAGTTACAAAATAGTCATGGGGATGTAGAGTACAGCGTAGGGAATATAGTCAATATTAGTATAATAACTATGGATGGTGCCAGGTGGGCACTGGAAATATCAAGGAGAACACTTTGTAAAGTATATTATGGTCTAACCACTATACTGTACACGCGACACTAATACAAAATAATATTAAATGTAAATGGCAATTGAAAAAATAAAATAAAATATTTTTTAAAAAAAGAATAAAAAATATAATTACCCATGGGCTTGGGAAATAATTAAGATAATGCATGTAAAATACCCAGCACACAGTACCTAGTACATATATGCCCAAGAAATTGTTAGCACTATGGTTATTGTTTTACTTTTTACTGGTCTAAGGTAGACCCAAACTGGTTGGTTAAGGATTATATCAAAATTCTGTTTTGTTGAGGGCAGTTACGTTCAAGTACATTATACACATCGTGGATTATGTTGCAAATTTAAAAGTTTTGGCTGACCCCTCACCAGGCCGTTAGGAGTACACCCGGAGCACCCAGTCTCAGCTGCAGGAGAGCCCCATGTAGTTAGGGTGGTGTCTCTGCTAGGAAAGGAAATCTACCCAATGGTCCAGCGTCAGATGGACATCTCTTCGGAACATTCACTGCTGGTCCCCTCCGCTAGCGTGGCATTTGAACTTCATTGAACAAGGGACACTTCGTTGCCACAGTTATTCTCATGTCAACCCTGACAGGTGGGCAGAGCTGGTGATGCTATTCCATTTCTAACGGGAAACTGAGGCCCAGAAAGTGATGGGCTTGTCTACTGATGTGTACTGGACACGCAGCAAGCCAAGGTTGGAACTCAGGGTTGCTCCTTTTTTTTCTATCCAATTCTACTAAATGAGAGGAACCTAAGAGTCCTGAACGTCGATTCATAGTTGTAATGAAGTCTAGGAAATGAATGGTTTCTGTAGGTCAGGAATTCAGGAACGTCTTGGTTGGGCAGTATGTACTTGGCGTCTCTTATGCAGTCAGCTAGGACTGCAGCCATCTGAAGGCTTGCCTGAGGCCGGAGGATCAAACATGGCTGACTCACATGCCTGACAAGTTAGTGCCGGCTGATGGCTTATGGTTGACCTATGACTCTTGTATCAGCTACCTACTGCTGCATAACAAATTTCTCCTAAATTTAGAGGCTTAAAACCACTCATCTTGGTGTTTCTTTAAAAAAATGAAAATAGGATGGGGTCATAGAGTGGGTTAGTTGCAAGATAAAACCTTTCTAAGAGCCCTAGCTGTTTTTGCTCGGTGGATAGAGTGTCGGCCTGCAGATTGAAGGGTCCCGGGTTCAATTCCGGTCAGGGGCACATGCCTAGATTGTGGGCTCAGTCCCCAGTGGGGGACGTGCAGAAGGCAGCTAATCAATGATTTTCTCTCATCATTGATGTTTCTGTCTATTTCTCCTCTTCTCCCTTTCTCTCTGAAATCAATGAAAATATTTTTTAAAAAGCCCAAAAACACCTTTCTAGGAAACAGCACACATGTCCCCAAGGGCACTGACACCACCAAATGCTGGCAAGGAGGTGGAGCAACAGGAACTCTCATTCATTGTTGGTGGGAGCACAAAATGGGGCAGCCACTCTGAAACACAGTTTGTCAGTTTCTTCTGAAGCTAAATATACTCTTATCATCTGACCCAGTGATTGTGCTCCTTGGTATTTATACAAATGAGTTGAAAACTTATGTCTGCACAAAAACCTGCACGTGAATGTTTGTGGCATAATTACCAACATATGGAAGCAACCAAGATTTCCTTCAGTAGGTACAACCAGCCAATGGAATACTATTCACTGATTTAAAAGAAATGTGCTATCGCCCAGCCGGTGTGGCTCAGTGGTTGAGCGTTGACCTATGAACCAGAAGGTCCTGGTTCAATTCCTGGTCAGGGCACATGCCTGGACTGTGGGCTCCATCCCCAGAAGGGGCGTGCCAATCAATGATTCTCTATCATCATTGATGTTTCTCTCTCTCTCTCCCTCTCCCTTCCTCTCTCTGAAATCAATTTAAAAAAACACACATATAAAAATATTTTTTTAAATAAAAGAAATGAGCTAGCAAGCCATGAAAAGACATGGAGGAAATTTAACTGCATATTACTCAGTGAAAGCAGCCAATCTGAAAGGCTACATACTGTACGATTCCAACTCTATGACGTTCTGGAAAAGTCAAAACTATAAGTACAAGATCAGTCAGTGGTTGCCAGGATTTTAGGGGGAGAGGGAGAAAGGGGTGAGTAGAGGGATCACGAGATTTTTAGAGCAGTGAAACTATTCTCTATGATATTGTAATGATGGATGCATGACATTCTACATTTGTCAAAACCTATAGAATGTACAACGCAAATGGTGAACCCTAATATCAGGTATGGACTTAGTAATAATGTATCAATATTGGTTCATCAATGGTAACACATGTATCACGCTAATAATGCATGCTAATAATAGTGGAATAATGGGGGAGAGAGTGGATAGGGCATATGGAAATTCTCTGTGCTGCCTAGGCAGTTTTTCTATGAGCCTAAAACTGATCTAAAAAAAATAGTGTCTATTAAGAAAAAGGATCGGAACATGGATGGATTGGAAACACAGCTCAGATGACCCCGAGGGCTTGGTGCTGCGTGTTCTCTGAACAAATCAACCTTGAGGGGAAAATGCTTCAAGGATAATGATGCATTTGGCATAATGTCTGCACCATCCTGAAATGAGGACCCAGTCTGGGTGACTTTGAGATTGTTTGGAGACCTATATTTTTAATACATTTGAGCCAGAGGAAGGAAGAGAAGCTATTCACATTCCTAAGTTTTCTCTCCTGTCTTTCTCTGTCTCTTTTATTATCATTACAATATTTTGCTTCAGAGTCTGTGCCATGAAGCCCCAGAGACCCAAAGGAGACCGGAAACCTATTCTAAAAAGACAGAATGAGTCATACGCGATGAATAGGGATTTTCACAGAGGGGCATTGTTCAAAAAGGCAGTACTGATAGCCCAGCCCCACACCCACCTTGGTGACTCACACCATCACCTTTAGATTGGAAATGCAGCTGAGGGCACCGAGCCCACAGAGATTCCTGGGAGGCAGACAACACCTCAAGTAACCCAACTGGCCACTGACAGTTGGCACTGCCCCATGTAAACCTCAGGGAAGAGCTGCACCTGGCAGTGGCAACAGGACCAGACTGGCCTGGGGCAGATCTAGAAAGCCCCCTCCCTAGACATGGTGTTCAGTGGTTTATGGGTCTCTCATAGAATGCTTCCGTTTGAAAAACTTTATTCTTAACTTGCTGAACGCTTTCTTTTTCATTAGACACACTGTGTGCCTACCTACTAGGTGTTGTGCTCGACACTGGAGTGCAAGGATTAGTAAGGAATATTATTAATTGTCACCAAGTGCTTACATCTTTCTGACGTGCTTACAGAGAGATAAGTGGAGTCCCAGAGCTGACATGGAAGTAGTGTGGAACTCAGTGCCAATATGGTGGGTGTTTTCTGGTTGTGTCTGCAGCATCCACTTGACTAACAGTCTGCTGAGAGTTCTTTGGGCCAGTCGTGCCTGCCCATGCTCAGGTTTGGCTGGACTTGGCCTCCAACCTTAGCTCCAGGGTTGGATCCTGATTCCTGGATCCATCAGTGTATCCCATCCCATGTCCATGGTCATTGTTTGGAGAGAGGCATGTGCCCCCAGTTCAAGCCAAAAGCAGAGATGAAATCTCAACCAATATAGGAGCCACGTGTTCCTCCTTCTAGAATGGGAGATGCAAAGGCCTATAATTTGAAACTGTGGAGACCATTTGGCTACTGTGGAGGATGAAGCTGACCATGTGGAAGGCAGAGCAGAGAGACAGAAAGAAATGAAGTCCTTTATGATATCCCTTGGAATGCTAGATCAAACCTCACCTGAAGGCAAATACTTCATGATTTTATTTTAGCGACATCCCGTCATAAATTCTCTTTATTGTTTGAGCTGGGGTTTCCCATCATTTGTAACCGAGTATGTCCTAACTTGTAGTGAAGAAAGACATAGAGGGAACAGGATAAGAAAGTGATGGGTGGTCTTCATATGCCTCCAAGAAGCACAAGGAGATAGGAAAAAACAGTGGGTGCAAGTGATAGAGCCCCCTGAGGCTACTCAGCATCTGAACCCCTCCTATGCTTGGGGACCCCCCACTGTCAGAATCCTGATGGAAGGACCTACCTCCCACGCCAGAAGCCCACCTCACCACCTGCAGGTGAGGGTGGAGCCAAGTGACTGATCTCCGCCAACCACATGCTCCCACTGGGGTCGGAGTCCAGGGGGGTGATGCCGAGAAGCCGGAAAAGAGAACTCACCCCCGGCAGCAACTTCATCTCGTTTCCAACGGCAGCAGCGCCGATGCCAGTGTCCCCTGCTGTAGTGGCAGAATCTGTCCTCACCTGCTGGGCGCCTCACCCCCCTGATTCCTGCTTGTTTGCCAAGCTTGATTTTTTTTTTTTAACTTTCCTGGTAATTTTGTGAACGACAGAGTAATCTCTAAATAAATCGCTTTTCTGCCCAATCAGAATTGCTTTTGGTGTTTGCAGGTGGGGACCCTAACTGACGACCCGAGGTGGAGGTCAGAACTGCTAGGAAAAGAAGGGCTGGTCAGAACGGTCAGGAGAGAAGGCTGCAAAGGTCTCCCGGAGAGAAACAGCCTCCACGTCCAGTGTGAGGGGTGGGGGACAGACGTACCGATTTACTCATTAGCTCTGTCATTTGCTCCATTCGTGACTGAGCACAAGGGCCCTCACCCCTCTGAGCCTCCGTGTCTCCTCTGTGAGAGGGTGTGACAGGAGGACCACCTCACAGCACTGCTGGAGGATTAATTGAGTTCCTGGTCAGATTCTGGCACAGCCATGGTGGTTAGGGGTTGGTAGCTATTGTAATTACTCGTAGCTCAAGAGGTGACCTTGCTCACAGCGGGCTCCGTGGCACCCTGTTTTTCATTCTACTCATTTTCCCTCTTTACTTTCCATTCATAGCAGGAAGGGAGAAAACATCCCAGATGTACAGCGAGAGAAATTTAAGTTGGATCCAGGCAGCTGTGTGCTGGTGAATGTGTAGCAACCAGCTCTCCAGGGAGATAAAAGCACTGATTTGTAGCATTTGCTAATTTCCATGGTGTAAATACTCTTTCTGTGGCTGAAATCAAGCAACTAACATGATGTTGCTGAACATGGAGGTGGGAGGAGTTGTGCTCAGCCAACTCTTAGGAGCCAGCGCCTGCACACCACTAGACCGGGGAAGGAGAACTTGCTGGAGATGCTGGAGAGTCAGAGGAAATAGGTGGTCCCTGAGCTCTGGGGCAGATTGTCAGCAGAAACTGCTTAAGTACTGATGACAGCATGGGGGCAGGGCAGGGGGGAACCCATGTTATGCTTTGGCTTAAAACTCGAGAGTCCTTTATTTATTTATTATTGATTTCAGGGAGGAAGGGAGAGGGAGAGAGAGATAGGAACATCAATGATGAGAGAGAATCATTGATTGGCTGCCTCCTGCATGCCCCACACTGGGAATCGAACCCTGACCTCCTGATTCATAGGTTGATGCTCAACTATTAAGCCATGCCACCTGGGCAAAAGTACTCTTTCAATGACACCTTTTACCACACTTACAGCCAACCCACTTCCAGAACCTGTCTATTTCTTCTTTAAAATCTCGCCTGCATCCATCTACCCTTCCCCTCCATGTTAACCAGAGCCACCCCAGTCCATGGGCTCAGCTTGTCAATTCTAAAACAGTACCCCCTCATTCTGCCCCAGAATGGACCAGGTGTGCCAGCTTCAGCCAGCTTTCAGAACGTCATCCCCGCTCAGGGTTTACCATCCTATGGCTCCGGGTTTGCCGTCCATCCACTGTAAATGCTGCTGCCTTGCTATCCCAGCCTTTACCTGGCCGCACTCAGTCTGCAAGTGACCTGTGGATGCATCTCAGATCTACTTATGAGCTCTGGGGCAAATTATAGAGCACTCTCAACCTGAACTCCCTTGCCTCTAACGTGGTGAGAATAAAAGAACTTTCTTTGGGGTATTTCAAAGATTAAATAACCCTATAAAGGGCTTGGAATCGTCCCTGGCCCGTTGGAAAGGCTGAGTTGAGCGTTGGCTCTCTGACGATGGTGATGACTCTGCTGCTGCTGGCCATGGTAGATGTGGAAGGAAGATTTCCCTCCCACCTGTGGTCCTCCCTGCTTCCTCTGCTGTTGCAATGCCACTTTCCCATCAGCGTTGCCTCTATTTTCTTCTGATACACTTTTTCTCTGCACTCATTAGCTTCTTTCTCTCTGAGCTTCTGAGACAATTACACCCACCATGGAACATTTAATTCAATACGGTCCCTACTGTTCCCTGTTGATGTCGACCGTGTTTTCCTGGCTCCTCTCTAAGCAGCTTGCAGGGAGTGGCCTCTCTCCTTCATTTTCTCCCCCGAAGGGTCTTGGATCAGCAACCGCAGAGCAGCGGCCAAAGTGGCTGATGCTGTTAACAGTCCGGAACTGTGCCTGGCGCTTTACCTGCGTCATGTCACTTCATTCTATTTTCTTCATCCAACCAAGATTTATTTGAGCACCAGCTATGTGCTAGGTGCTGGGGCTACACAGGGAACAAGACAAGAGTCTCTATTTCCCACGATCTTGCAGGGCAGTGAGAAGAGCTGGCCTTAAACACACCGTCACCCAAACCAATGTCCCATGACGTGCTACCAAGTGCTGTGAAGGGAAAGCAGAGGGTGACAAATTAAAACCGGCCTGATCTGGGTAGGGGCGGGGTCAAGGCAGAGACCTCGAAGTTAAAACTGGGAGGCGTTACTGGAGGGAAGAGGTTTCCCAGGAACCTGGTAGACCGGTGCTCGTGGACCGGCTCAGCGTGCTGAGGACCTAAGACAGGTTCAAACAGCTGGAGGGCTGAGCAGGAGGGACAGGGCAGCGAGCAAGCCTGGTGCAGCAGGGAGCCCAGGGCCTGCGGGCGTCCTAGGTTGGGTTGGGTATTTGGGTCTCTGTCCTCAGAATGGGACACATGTCATCCTCTCAGAGGTAGCTGCTATTATCAGCCCCATTTTATTATTATTATTATTATTATTAAAATTAAATCTTTATCGTTGAAAGTATTACATATGTCCCCTTCCCCCTTTGACCCCTTCTTGCCCCACCCCCTTGCCCTCCAGCCTTCACCACCCTATTATCTATCTGTGTCCATGGGTTATGCATATATGCATACAAGTTCTTTGGTTAATCACTTCCCACTCCCCACCCTCCCCCACCTTCCCACAGGCTGTTTGGGGCTTTTCTCTGGGGAGGGCCAGCCTGAGGTCCCCTGGGAAGAGCGAACTGGGGTTGGTGGGAGTAAAGATGTCAGCAGTTCTGATGTTATGGCTGGATGTTTAGGCTGCGAAGTGCTGGAGCCCCCTGCCGCGTCCATTCCCAGGCTCTGCAGAGCTAAAGAGACATCTCTGCATTTTGTTTTCCTCAGAAGAAAAGGGGGTGGTGGTGTGGGGTGAGCGCTGGTGCGATGCGCGGGAGTTTAGCTGGACCGTCTTGGCAGAGGAGCGGGCACAAAGGGCCTGAGGAAGTCCCGCGGAGACAGGATGTGCTTGGGAATCTGTGAAACAGGCCGCGTTTGTCTTCTCAGCTCCTCGGAGTCCCTTCCGCCTGAGACCTCCTTCCTTTCTCACCGGGAGGTTTTTCACCGGGGGATCTGGTCTGGAGCCCCTGCCTTGGGCCTCCCTAGGGCTCCAGGTTCCCAGCCCGGCCTCTGCGGCCCCTCCCAGGACATTAAAACGTAAGATGTTAATAGGTGACAATGACACCTCCCAGGCTTGGGACCCAGGCGGTGGTTAAGGGAGGGAATTTCAGGCACCAAATGGAGGGGCCTTTTGGCCCCCCTCAAGTCACCCGTCACCCCGGGGACAGAACGCCTTTTATTTCCAGAGTCTTCCGTGGTAGGGAGATTTCTTTTCATCCCTCGTTGTTAAAACCCTCTTGTGTTGTACAGAGGAAGGAGCTCGCAGCTCAGCGAGGCAGAGGGGCCCGCAGACCAGGGAGAAGTGCGAAGGAAAGGAGGCAATCAAGCCTCTTGCCGATTTCCTGCCCAGGAGGGTCCCTTTGTTCGCCCTGAGCCCAGCCCTTTGGCCAGGACTTGACCAGAGGCCCTTGGGTCAGGAGGCTGCCCCCTTTATGGCCTTTGAATGGACCTTCCTTCCTGCCACTTGACCAAATGCCCCTGCCTGCTGGGAGGGGTAGCCCCAGAGCTCTGCTTGGGTTTGCCCAGGGACCTCTCCCCAAACCTCACCCCACAGGAAACTAGCACCTGGGGCTGGAAGGGGAGGACCTGCCTGCATTCCCACTGGCTCTCACGGCTGAAAGGACAGAAGGTTCCCTGACTCCCCCGCTCTAAGGAGATGCTCCCTAGCCTTTCTCTTTCTATCTGTTTGCCTCCGGCTTGCCCACGTTGTGTTTTAAGCTTCACCATCATTTTGTCAAGACAGGTTGACTGTGGTTTCTATAATGCAGAAATGGTGTCGACTGGTTCCAGGAGCCACTGACCCCCGCCCCACACACCCGCCCCCCCCCCCCCCCCCAAGCAATGCTTTTACCTCATCCCGAGGCCCCTGCCTCCTTTGACTCCATTCACTTCCTCCCAGCAACCTGGACTCTTTCCCTCCTTTTTCTGTCTTCTTTGCCACACTCCAGCTATGAGTCTACTTGGCTAGTCTCTGACGCGTCGCCTGCTTCTCTATCCCATCCTGTGAATGGCCAGCACATTCATTTTCCCAATAACAGTTGCTGCCCATATTGAGTACTTAATCCTTACAGCAGGCATTTAGTGGCACTGTGCTGTGAATCAAGGAGTCTGGTAGGAACTTTCATTAAGCTGTCAGTAATACGGCTCCATTTCGCAGTCGAGGAAGCAGACAGGTTGTGTCATCTGCCCAGTCACACAGTTCATACGCGGCAGGGCTCGGGTTGAATGCAGTCAGCCTGGATGCAGGGTCTGCACTGCTAACCATCATGAACATGGAGTTGAAAAATATTTTTCCTGTTTACTATAAAGAAGGCACTAGGCTGGGCACCGAGGCATTTAAGCCTGCGCAGGGTGAAACCGGCTTCCTCCCGCAGTTCCTCCCTCAGGAAGCTGATGGGAGATAGGAAGGGTGGTCTCGGAAGATGGGTAAGGCGAGCCCAGACATGACAACTGCAGGAGAGGGCAGAGTACGTGCCGCGGAGAAGATACACACAGAGGGCCTTTCATGCAGAGGACGGAGGATAGAGAAGCCACGTCCGGTTTGGGAGACTCAGGAAGCCAGGAAGAATTCCAGGGAGGCATTTGGGTGGGGATAGTTTGGAAGGACAGATAGGGTCGGTGGCAGAGTCCTGGCGGTGAAGAAGGAGCAGATTGGAGCAAAGAGGGTAGGGCTGAGGCCTAAAAACTGCAGAATGAAGGGCGAGAGAGTCAGGGCTGAGGTACAAATACCCTGACCACGAGACATAGCCCAGAGAATGGGTCACCGTGGTTTCTGACAATGGGCTCTGGACTGTCCGGGTCCTCATTTCTACTCCAGCATTTACCAGATCTGTAATTGAGACAAATAGCACAACTCACCCCCCCCCCCCGCCTCATGCATCAGTTTCCTCATCTGAAAAGTGGGCATAATTCAGGGCCGTAGCCAAGGTGAGGTGGGCGAGGCACTCAACTTGAGTACAAAATGTAAGGGGTAACCCCAAAAAACTCAGTGATCAAGAGAAATAAGAATTGAATGCAGTACTTTTAGAGAGTCAAAGTCAATGCAAAAAAAAAATCCATGATAAACAAAATATTAAGAATTTAAATAAGGAAGGGCCTAGTGAACATATTAGAGCCTAACGCAAAAGAAAAGGAAAAAAGCAGTAATATTGATCTTGTTGTTATTTTTATTTTATTTTACAGAATGTGTTGCAAATCACTTAAAACAATGTGCCCACTGAGCTACATCTGCATAACTAAAATATTTGATCAGAATTAAAAAGTTTTTAAATTGAATTTATTAGGGTGACATTGTGTAATAAAATTATATAGGCTTCAGGTGTACAGTTCTATAATACTTCATCTGTATATTGTATTGTGTGTTCACCACCCCAAGTCAAGTCTCCTTCCAGGTCCATTTATCCCCCTAGACCAGCGGTTCTCAACCTGTGGGTCGCGACTCCTTTGGGGGTCGAACGACCCTTTCACAGGGGTCGCCTAAGACCATCGGAAAACACATATATAATTACATATTGTTTTTGTGATTAATCACTATGCTTTAGTTATGTTGAATTTGTAACAATGAAATTGGGGGTCACCACAACATGAGGAACTGTATTTATTAAAGGGTCACGGCATTAGGAAGGTTGAGAACCACTGTCCTAGATTGTTCCCTGTATGATCAGCAGAACCATTTCCTGCTCATGTGTGACTCTCAAAGCCGTCTCAGAACCGTGGCCTGGAGCCTGGACAGAAAAGCAACATGTCATCTCCCCTGCACTGTACCAGTTCCCAACGGTGGGCCAGCCTGGGCTGGGATCTGGGCTCTACTCCTCACCGGTCTCTGAATGAGCAAGTCACTGCATGTCTCTAGCCTCGGTTTCCTCGTCTGCAAAACTGTGCTGATCTCAATGGCTTGCTGTGAGGATTGACTGGGAAATCAATGCTTAGTTATTTAAATGAACTCATTTGGTTAGGACATGAATTGAATTAATTCATTCACTCATGCATACTATGTACTGTGTGCAAGGTAACACTCTAGGTTGTGTGAGGAGATACAAAGATAATATACAACCCCTGCACCTAACCAGCATTCAAAAGGAGGGGGAAAGAAATATGAGCAAAAGACTGTATTACAAGATAGGCACTCAATAAGTATTTGCTGAGTGAATCAAAGAAAGAAAACCAGGCAGATATTAACATTTAGGCGATATTTCCATGGGGCAATCAGGCACGTCTTTATGGAAGAAGCTGAATTTAAGCTGTTAATAGGTCAACATAGATATTAAAAGACCTTTTCAGCAAGTACCAGAGACACAGCAATATATATGAGAGGCACAATCTATACCTTCAAGAAGTTTACACTTAGCCTGGTCAGTGTGGCTCAGTGGTTGAGCACCGACCTATGAACCACTCGATCATGGGTTCTATTCCCAGAGAGGGCACATGCCCAGGTTGTGGGCTTGATCCCTGGTGGGGGTGTGCTGGAGGCAGCTGATCAATGATTCTCTCTCATCATTGATGTTTCTATCTTTCTCACACTCTCTGAAATCAATAAAAAAAATATTTTTTAAAAAAGTTTACACTTGCCGAAACCGGTTTGGCTCAGTGGATGGAGCGTCGGCCTGCGGACTGGAGGGTCCCGGGTTCGATTCCGGTCAGGGGCGTGTACCTGGGTTGCGGGCATATCACCAGTGGGGGATGTGCGGGAGGCAGCTGATCGATGTTTCTCTCTCATTGATGTTTCTGGCTCTCTATCTCTCTCCCTTCCTCTCTGTAAAAAATCAATAAAAATATATTAAAAAAAAAAGTTTACACTTTAACAGGGAAGATAAATAGTATTATATACTTAGGAATAATTAATTAATCACCTGAGTGTAACAAGTCCTTAGCAGACGGGCTAGGAAACCATCAACTCCTGGAAGATGGGACCTGTGCATGGAAGTTTTCCTTTCCACTGTATTTAGAAGCTAGACCTGAACGACAAAAGATTTTTAAATTTACAGATAAATGTTAAGCTTTATATCTTTTTGTTGTTGTTAATCCTCACCCGAGGATGTTTTTTTTTTTCATTGATTTTTTATCTTTTTAGTTTTTTTGATTCCAGAGAGTGGAAGAGAGGAGGAGAGAGAGAAAGAGATAAAAGAGACACATCAATCCTTTGGTAGGCAGGCCAACACTCTAACCACTGAACCACACTGGTCAGGGCTAGGTCCTCTTTGAACAGGTGTCACCTGCATGTGGTGGCCATGCCGCACTGCTTCAGGCCGGCCCAGCCACAGTTAAGCACGCTCATGAAAAATTACTCGGTGGGGCCGTGCCATCCCCACCAAGTAGCACTTATTTTTTCTTGGAGATGTTCCCTATTGGTATATAATTTGGGGTCGGCCTAGTACTCCACAATTGTGTTTTTATCACAATTTCTTTAATTAACATCCTATTGAGAGACACATAGTTTTTCTCTTTTTTTCAATTAATAGACCTTATTTTTACAAGCATTTTTAGATTTACAGAAAAATGAGCAGAAAGTATAGCGTTCCCATGTTACCCCTCCCTTCCCCAATTCCTCCTGCTATTAACATCTTGCATTAATGTGGTACGTTTGTTACAACTGATGAGCCAATATTGATACAGTATTATTATTGTTATTGTTAACTAAAGACTGGGTTGTACCTTCTATGGGTTTTGACAAGTTAGTATAATGACGTATGTGCCATACAGAGTAGGTTCATTGATCTACAGGTCCCGCGTTCTACTTCTTTATTCTGCCCTTCCTCCCTGAAATCCCTTAGTGGAATATAGATTTTTCTAATCAGTTATTTGTAGTTCAGCTTCCAGAGCCTTTATATCCTACTTGCAACCCTCCTTTATCCTCGCCTCCTGCCTCCTGAGCTCTGGCCACACCACATTGCTCCTGCTTCCTGAGACACGGCAGGCAGTCCCCACCGGCCCGCACTGCCCGGCTGCTCCTCCTGCGGGCAGGTGCCCCTTCCCTCTGAAGCCTTTCACAGCCCCGTCTACCCCCCAACAGAGTTATGGTCCCCTTCCCTGTGGGTTCTGATGCTAACCTGTCATCCACGCATCAGACACTTGGGGAGCACCTTCCACAGGCCAAGCAGGGTGCTGGTGCTCAGGGTCCGGTGGTGGTGGGCGGGGGGGGGGTGGCAGGGTATAACATGGCTATGAAGCCCAGCTCTCAGACGGTTGAAAGTTCCTTGAAGAAAATAAAATGAAAGATGCCAGCACGGGCAGGGAAGGGCTCTCAGAGGGGGTGGCATTTCAGAAGGGACGGGGGGACAGTACTCAGAGTGGCAGAAACAGCAGGTGCAAAGTCGCAGGGCATTTGCTGCAAACCAGAGGAACACTTACTAGTGCCAATGTGCCCCTGCTGCCTCGCCTACTTTGAGGCACAGGGTAACCTATGGGTGCTTAGTGACCAGCCCAGGGCCCGGGACTCGGGGAGCAGCGGACTGGCCAGGCCTCCTCATGGCTCCGGGGCTCCTGGCACACACTCTTCCCTCGCCCTCCCAGCTGGGTGCTGGCAGCTCTGTTTGCGGAAGCATTGGAGCCCTTGATACCAAACCCCAATTACCGGAGAGGAGGCTATCGGCCTCTTTAAAGAGCCCAAAAGCCCCAGTCTTTTTACAAATAGCTGGTCTCCTTTCACTAGCCCCTAAGGCCAGGATTGATGGCTTACTCCCCAGAGGCAGTTAGACCAACAGACGGGTCACTTCCCTGGGGGTCCAGGTTCCTACAATTGTAGGATGCGCCCACTTCCTCTTCGCATTTTATGACCTCCTGGCCAGCTAATCCTGAAGTGGGTTACATGGGAAGGAGGTGAATGGTACCGGCTGGGGCTGCAGCTGCCTTCCAAGCCAGAGGCCGGGCCAGAGTCAGGAAAGGGCTGGCCGGTGGTGTGGAGGTTCCCAGGGCCCTTCCCCACCCAGACACCCAGAGTGGAGGCCTCAGTGGGGCCGGTCCACTGTGGAGTCTGCTCAGAGGGACAGACAAGAGGCAAAAACACTGGGTTCATAATCTCAGAATCTAGTGGGGAGAAATGGCAAAATTAATAAGTCACTCTTCACATAAAAAGTCACTCGTTCATTTCCTTGTTGCCTTTCATTTCATTCTTGTAGAACCCCAGTGAGGTCGTTCTTAGGACATCCCATGACAGGCAGAGGCGAGCCCCACTTGCTTAACCCAGAGGTGACAGGTCCAGGTTTTGATCTTGGCTTCAGAGGCTGGGTTGGCTCAGAGGCACCAAGAACAACAGGAGGTCAGGAAAGGGCGTGGCCTTCGGGATGCCTGGGTCAGCTTTCAAGGGACCAAAAGCAGGGAAAGGGCGGTCTAGGAGGGGACACAACAGAAAAGGCAGAGCCTGTCACGGGACAGTGACACGGGCCTGGACCAGGGCTGGGGGAAACACAGGCCTCCTGCTATTTCTCTGCAGGCCTCTTCCCTTACCACCCGCCTCTCCTTTCCCACGGCCTTTGCTCCAGTTCCTGACCTCTCACCCAGACGGCAGGGCAGCGGCCTGGAACACGGGCTGTGAGTTCAAGTCCCTCTTACTGGCCATGGCACTTTGGGCAGATGACTGACCCTCTCGGGTCCTCCTTTCCCTCGTCTCTAACATGAGCTTGATGACAGTGGGGCTGGGGTGAGCACAGGGCTACGCAGATAGAGCCGATACTACATCCTGCCTGTGAGTGCCGCTCCCAGCCGGTGCTTCTCGGTCTCAAGCACAGCTGCTAACTTGTCGCTTGCTCTGCTCAAAAAACCAAGCCCGAACATGCTGTTTTGGCACCCAGGGCCCCCTGAGGTCCGCTCCTCAACACTCCTGTAGTCAGACCGTCTGCAGATGGTCTGAAAGCCTCAGAGGATGGGGACATACTGTGTTAACATTTCCCACTCTGACACAGTGGAAAGAACACCAGTGTTCGAATCCTGGCTCATCCGGTGGTTTTTGCGGGAGGGGCGCCTAACTCCCGAGGTCCCAGCAGCCTTACGTACCTGTAAGGAGGGGCCGCCCTCTCCTCTGCCGGCTGCTCTGAGAGGCTGGTGACAGGAGTGTGTGCTTCTTCAGTGTTTCCTTTTCGAAACTTCAACAAAGCGTATGTTCACTCCACACAGATACAAGGGGTTCTGCTAAGAACTCGTGATCAAGGGGCTCACCAGCGGCACTCACGCCAGGACGGCCTTGCATTCAGCTTCCCCACCATGACTGTGTTACGGTGACCAGGCTTAAGGGGGACTCCGGGTCTGTCTCGCAGGTAGTCAGTGCTCAGTCAAGTGTATTGGATGAATTCATTACTGATGAGAAGCCTTGAATGCTGTGTTCGGTGTCCAAGACACATGTTTGCAACACGTGCTATGATTCTCAACGTCCTCTGCAAGGAAACACGCGCTCCTACTAGTAAGAGTGTGGTGGCGACTTAGAATCAGCAGGGGAGTCACAGCCATGGGCCCCAGACAGCAGTGATGGCAGGTTTGCAACCAGGAAGGGATCCCTTCTGCGAGCCGCTCTCCTCAGCCCTGCTCTGGCCTCTGCGGAAATGAACGGACGTGTTGCTGTGTGCCTACCGCGTCCTCTGTCCTTGCATCTTACAACCACCATCCCTCTGACCCCAGTGACAGTGTCGGGTGAGCTTTATGGGCCCCACTTTACAAATGAGGAAAGTGAGGCAAAGGAAAGACAGTGGGCGGTGGAGCTGAAATCTGAACCCAAGGCTGGCCTGAAGCCTGTTCCTTGCAGTGCCGTGCGTCCTGCACCGGC
Organism: Myotis nattereri; assembly: GCF_964212035.1. Lineage (NCBI taxonomy): Eukaryota > Metazoa > Chordata > Mammalia > Chiroptera > Vespertilionidae > Myotis > Myotis nattereri. The sequence continues at coordinate 83,384,411 of NC_138080.1, forward strand.
TGGTTAGCCAGTGTGGTGTTCGCACTGTGCACCTCGCATCCTTTTCCCGCACACATTTCCCGGGCTGGCAGGACCACTCTGGAAAGACCAGACCAACTAACTCACCAGAGTTTGTTTCCAGCCTCAGACAAGCCCAAACCGCTCCGCGTGCTGGGTGCTGGCAGCCCTCAGCTGCACGCTTCCGACAGTCCCTGAAGGGGGTTAAAACTCGGGGCAAGTGGAAACTTCCCCCAATGTGGTGTTCAGAGGTGGAATTTTTTTCTCTCTCTCTCCCAATTTTGAAACAGTCTGGAGGATCGGGGCTGTCGTCTCGCCTGGGCTCCTTTGGGCTTGATGATTTATTCATCAGGTGGCTTGGGTTCCTACATTCCTCCAAAGGAATTTGTTGTAGAGGGAAGCGGAGAGACAAGGAAACTCGTGGGCTCCAGTCCCCCTCCGCCCCTCACCCCTCACCCAGAGGTGAACAATGGCAAGTCTCCAGATCCGCCCCCTACCCCAAGCTGGGTGCTTGATTGCCAAAGAGATAGCATCTGGGCAGCAGGAAACAATTAGCTGCCATTGTATCATTTAGGCTGGAGCCAGAGAGAGGTGGGGATGGGAGATTTGCAAGTTTATGAGCTCCCTTCTTCCCTTTTACACGTAAGTGTACACGAATCCCCCTGAGCCCTGGGTTGGCTAAGCCAATAGTAAGGTCAAGTTGATTTGTTCCATTCCTTCCTTCCTTCCAGTTTGAATGCTGGCTTCACTATTTACTATTTGGGTGGCAATTTGCTTAAACTTGGAAAGTCTTGGTTTCCTTATCGGTTAAATGGCAAAAATTATAGCACATAATGGGTTGCTGTGAGACTTAGATGAGTGAATCCATTTTAAGTATTTAGCAGCTGGCCCAGCACATAAAGAGGACATATTAAATATAAGCTTTCACTATTTCTGTCGTTGACTTAGCAAAGAGGGATTGTTCACTTTGCCAGGCATTTTGCTGAGTGTTAGTTATGGTCTGTAACTTCCAGTAACACCCAACTAGTAGGAGAAGCTGGCCCAGTTACAACACAGCAGGCTCAGTGAAATGACAGACGAAACAGAGTACTAGGAATTACTACGATATTCTAGGCAATCTTCGAAGGTCATTCCTTACCTTATTTCACTTAATCTTCACAACAGTCTCATGAGGCAGGCACTATCGTTTCCTCTCCGTTTTAGATGGAGAGACTTTTTAGAGGAGGGAGGTAACCTGGCCAAGGCCTCCTAACTGTTGAAGGGGAGATGGGAAGCCAGGCAGATACACCAGGTGCCAGAGGGGTGTCTGGCCAGCCTGGGGCAGGAGAAGCTTCCTAGAAGAAAGGATGTCTGAGTTGACCTTGAAGGTTCAGCAGGCCAAAAAAGGAAAAAAGAAAAGAAAAGCCGAACAGGAGTGAGCAAGGGCAGAGGAGACAGCATGTGGGGGTCCCCTCTGCTTGGGGCTCACCCTGCTGGGCCAGGCTGAGGCTTTGACCTGGTTTCCTTTGTCTTTAAAATGGAGTCCCACTTAGTAGCGCAATGAGGCTTTCACATGACAATGTGCACAGTGCTCAATACATTCTTCATTCATTCATCCATTCATCCATCCATCCATCCAACACATTTTTATGAAGCACCTATGATGAGCCAGGCACCATTCTGGGCATCGGGAACATAGTGGTAAAAAAAGACAACGGCCTTGCCCTCATAGCGTTTACATTCTGGTGAGCAAAACACACAATGAACAAATAAACACAAAATGTATCTGTGACATAAGAACTGGTGATGGCAAAATATAAAATACCATAGTCGAAGGGGAGGCCAGAGGTTGAAGGGGAGACAAATGCCTTCTGAAGAGGTGACAATTAAGCCAAGACTGAACGAAGGGAGGAAATGAGCCAGGCAAACATTAGGGCAAAGAGCTTTCCAGACCAAGAGACCACAGATGCAAAGGCCCAGAGGCAGAGTGTGCATGGGGTGATGGAAGAATGTCAGGGAAGGCCTGTGGCAGGAAGGAGGTGAGTAAGAGGAAAGAGAATCAGAGGAGATGCCAACAGGTCCCATGGAGCCGTTTGGGCCACAGTGGGGCCTTTAGATATTGTTTTAAATGACAGGTCCAGCCAGGGTGGCTCAGTGGTTGAATGTCGACCTATGAACCAGGAGGTCAGGGTTTGAGGCCCCGTTAAGGACGCATGCCTGGGTTGCGGGCTCAATCCCCAGTGCGGAGCATGCAGGAGGCAGCCAATCAATGTCTCTCTCTCAACATGGATGTTTCTCTCTCCCTCTCCCTTCCCCTCTGAAATAAATAAAAATATATATTTAAAAAAAAATGAAATGAGAAGTTCCTGAGCAGAGGACTGACTTCTGACTTTGTGCTATGTCTTAGGTATGTTCCATGCCTTCTAGCCACACCCAACCTAGTAGGAAGAGATGACACAAAAACTAGTTACAGTGCAGCACGGTCGGTGAAATAATGTCAGACAAATCATGACACTAGAACTTGCTCTGTGCTAGGCCCTCTTATTTCATTTCATCTTCACAACAGTCTCATGAGGCAGCTACTACTATTTTCCCTCTTGTTTTGATGCAGAGATTGAAGTGCAGGGGCGTGAAGTCACCTGCCCGTGGCCATTCAGTTGGTAAATGTTCTTAGTACATTCCCTCTGGCCACTGCGCAGAGAATCAGTTAACCGGAGGGGCTGTAGGAGGCAGCAGGGAGACTGTGAGGAAGGCAGTGCAATAATTCAGGCGAGAGAAAATGCTGGGTGCCTTGGGTGGTGCTGGTGTCAGTGGAGGTGGGTCAGATTCCGGATATCTTTGAATGTAAGCCAATAGGGTTTGCTGGGGGATCAGTTTTGGGGTAGGAAATAAAAAGAGAAACCAAGAATGAGGCCACGATTTCTGGCCTGAGCTACTGGGTAAATTAAATATTTACTGAAATGGGGAAAGCCGCAGGAAGAGCAGGTTGGGAGAGAACGCTGAGCCTTCGGCTTGTTTAAAACATGTAAAAATACACGTTTACTGGATGGAGGAAACTGACTGCTGGTGCTGCATGTCCGTCCTTCCCACGCTCTGAAGTTGAGGGGCGTCTATCGGTTAAATGGTTGAAAAGTGCTTTTTAGTCAAGTCCCTTTCTCACCTGCCCCACCCCAGGGTTCCAGAGAGAGAGGCCCATTCCTGTGTCAAAGTGACCTTCTCACTTTGTTTTTACACCTTTCACTTTGTTTTGGCAGCTTTGACCCGAACAGAGCAGTTTCAACTCAACTTGTACTGGGGTCAAGGGGAGGCATGCTGCCTTGAACCCTTCCCCTGGCTCCCCCAGCCCCAAGCCCCTAAGCATGTTTGTATGTAGGTTATGGTCCTGGTGGCCCTGGGGGAGGAGGTGGGTTGGGGGCCGTGGGTGGGGCTGGGAAGTGTGAAGTCCGGCCATTACCTTGCTGTCAAAGAAGCCCAGTGATTCAGTGGGCCGAGGTGCCATCGCTGTCGTTAGGGAGGAAGAGAGCGCGCAGTGGGGAGATCTGTGTGGGCCATTTGTCGGCTGCCCCCTTCCCACTGGGCCTCCCCGGGGGCTGGCTGTCTCTTCCAGCTTTTGCCATGTGAGGTGGGAGGACCAACTTCTGAAAAACTGACGATCCCATTCATCTCCGTCATATTTTATTTTGGCAGTTCCTGCAGATTTTTCTTTGATTTCTTTTTGCGTGTGTGTGTGTGTGTGTGTGTGTGCGCGCGCGCGCGTGCCCCAGGTCCTAGGAGGGCCTGCAGGGAAGACTATTTCTTTATCTGAGGCTCAGACCTCCAATTTCTCCCTAGGTTTCAGCTCACACATCACTTCCTCAGAGAGGCTTCCCTGACCTCTGTCTGCTTCATTCTCCACCAGGTCACCGATCACCTGATTTCTTTTCCCTCTCGCCCTTTCACCGTCTAAAACTATCCTGAACATCCGTTTCTTATGTAGCCCTTGTCTGTTTCCCTCACTCTGGAAGGTCAGTACCCGGGGCCCAGGCCTGTGCCTGGTACACGTGAGGCCCTTGGTCAAGGTTGGTGAGCAGCAGAGACCTGGCAGAAGGCTCCACCTGCTCCTTTTTGAGCTTTCTGCTTTCAGGGAGAGGACCCCAGGCTATAATTTTTCCTTTTTGGATGGTGGAACCTGTTATCCTTACCAGGCGATGGGGGCTCTGAGATGAACATTCTGCTCAACTGCCAACAGTACCTCGCCGCACCCCCCCCCCCCCACCACCACCACCAGAGAGGAAGTCATTCTGTCCCCCAGGGCTTTCCAAACCACCCCAGAGCCCGCCGCCTGTGTTTCTCTGGCTCTGGGCTCTGTCTGTCCCTCGCCCCACCCCCATGTCTCTGTGATTCTCTCCCATCCATTCCTCTTCCTCCGTTTCCATCTCCCTCTCTGTCTCTCTTCTTCCCTCTTTTGTTTTTTTTAAACTTTATCTTTATTGTTGAAAGTATTGCAGATGTCCCCTTTGTGTGTTTATTTCCCCATGGGCCCCCCTCCATCTTCTTCCTTCTTGCTCTCCCTCTCCCTCGTTCTGTCTTCTTTCACTCACATGCATAGGCTCTCACGGACCCCTGACAGGAGCCGCATGAGATGGGTCATTATTATTCCCCTTTTCAGATGGGGAAATGGAGGCTTAGGGAGACTTTGCGACTTGTCTGTTCTCACAGCCAACGCATGGTTTAGTCGGGATTTGAATTGAGGTCCTCTGGTGCCTTCGCTCTATGCGAGGCCATGGTTCTGACAGAAAACAAACGCTATCAGGGAGGACATGGTGATGTCAGGTCTATTACTCCAAAGGTGTCTCAGCAACATGACAGGAGTGAGGTGGAGATGAGGCTGGACGGGCTTATGCGGTCACACTCTGCAGTCCCCCTCCACACACTCTGCCTCGTTGAATCCACCTGCTAAGTGGGGAGCCCCTTTGGTCTCAATCCAGGTGCTGCCTGCTGGCCTGTTTGGTTTATTTGTAACCCCACGGCCAAGGAAATTTGGGGGAGTTGGAGCTGGAAGGAAAGAGGCAACTACAGATTGTCCCCACCAGTTCTTCTGTGACAGATGCAAGTGCAAGGCTAACTCCAGCAGATCCTTCCTTGGAAAGAAATGGTGAGAAGAACAGGAATAAAATTTCCTTCTTTTTGTTTTCAATATGTTTTTATTGATTTGAGAGAGAGAGAGAGCGTGAAAGGGAGGGAGAGAGAGAAACATCAATGAGAGAGAAACGTTGATTGGCTGCCTCCTGCACGCCCCCTACTGGGGATCAAGCCTGCGATACATGTGCCCGGACTGGGAATCGATCCTGGGACTTCTTGATTTATGTGTTGACCCTTAACCACTAAGCCACACCAGCCAGGCTAAAACGCTCTTCTTATTCAGCCTAACAGAAATAGCGCTCTTCAAACTTCAACCTGAGGTGTGGAAAGGCTTGGATGGGTCAACCCCAACCATGATCTCCCAGATTGCACTGTCAAGAGGAGTCTGGGGCAGTCTTGGAAATAGCTTCTCTCCAGCTCGCCTGGCATGGAGAAATTATTGTTAGCGTGTGTGTGGTGTGTGTGTGTGTGTGTGGAGGGGGGCGTATGCTATGCACCTAATACATTATGCTACTGGCCTCACCCCTTGAGTGGACTGGTCACCATTATTAACAAGGCTGGCTTATTCGTGGCCACTGAAGCTAGCAGAGGCAGGATGGAGACAGCATCTAACAAACGAGTTATTTATATCCACATCCAGACCCCAGGAGGAACATTCCCATACTTAGACATTCCTAGATGGCCTGCAACACAGGATATTTAAAGTAACAATGGGCCAAATTCTTGCTCACATTTTTGGCAGGGCTCCAGCCTGAAAGTCAAGAGTGACTTGTCCGGCTGTGTCGCTGTCGCTGGGTGGGTGGGGGAGACTGTTCTAATTCGGGACTTATTGAAGATCTGACTTCCCCCCTCCTTCCTGGAATTACAAGAAAAACATGAATTTGATTTTAGAGACAACCTTCCATGTGAGTTGTAGCTCTGTGGGTACACCCACCTTGAAGAAAAGAGAGGGGGGATGTGAAATACACTCATAGAATACACTTCAAAAAAAAACCTACAACTCCTCCTACATTTCTTTACCTGGGGGTGGAAATAGCCACTACCCACGGGCGTGTCTAGTAGCCAAACTCTTGGAATGTACAGAGTAGGACATGGCCCTTTACAGAATAGTCCCTGGCCCATCTAAGACATGAGTTTGTGGCATTAGCTCCAAGGAAAATCTCAGAAAGGTGAAAATGGTGACTTGTGCGTATGCAGTGGAGGGTAGAGTGGAGATGACTTCTTAGGGCCCCTCCCAAGCCTATGATATCTCTAAGCATCCGCCTTGTAGAAAGGTGGAAACTGTACCAGCTCTACCAGCAAGGATGCCTTTGACTGCAAGTCACAAAAATTACCCAGTCAAACTGGCTTACATGTTAAGATTTATTCACTTAAATAAAAGAAGTCTCCAGGTACAATGACTTCGGGATTGACTGATGAGGCAGTGCGACAATGTCAGAAGGGCCCATTTTCTTCCCCCTTTTTCTCTTTGCCATCCAGCTTCTGGCCTTCATCCTCAGACCAGCTCCCTCATGGTACCAAGGCTGCAGTCCCAGTGTCACAAGACACTACATGTATTCCTTTCTTCCCTGTTTCTCATTTTAAGAATGAAGAGACTTTCCCAAAAGCCCCCATCAGATTTCCCTTCACATTTCATTGGTCATCCCTGTATCTCACGGCCATGCTTGAACCAATCACCAGCAAGGGGCCAACATGATTGATTACTCTCCTCAGTGCTTATCCTTGGAACTGTGAGCAGAGTTACTTTTCCCTGAATCGCATGGCAAAGCGGGAAACTCTGGAAGAAACATGGGGCAGCAACTAAAAATGGAATGGGTATGAACTAAGATGCCTGCCACACTACCTATGAGAGCAAAACTTTGGAAGCAAGTTAAATGTCCATCCATAGGAGATGGGTTCACTTATTGAAAAAAGAAAAATTATTGATAACCAATATGTCAGGCACTATCTAGACCAGCGGTTCTCAACCTGTGGGTCGCGACCCCTTTGGTGGTCGAATGACCCTTTCACAGGGGTCGCCTAAGACCATCGTGCATATCAGATATTTACATGACGATTCATAACAGTAGCAACATTACAGTCATGAAGTAGCAACGAAAATAATTTTATGGTTGGGTCAAAACAAGAGGAACTGTATTTAAAGGGCCAGAAGGTTGAGAACCACTGGTCTAGACCCTGCACAGAAAGCAGTGAATAAATCTTCCCTTGACGGAGAAAGACAGATAGCAAATAAGTCAATAAACACATGTGTACATCACTGCAAATTAAAATCTGTGCAGTGAAGGAAAAGACCCAGATGACAACAGAGATAGCCCGTGAAGGCCTCTCTAAGGGGGGACAGTTCACCTGAGAGCTGAGAGGAGAGAGCCTAGCTTAAGGGGTGGAAGAGGGTCTCAGCAGGAGCAAGAGGCTCTGCAGGGCTCAGAGAAGCAGGAGGGGCTTTTTAGCTGACATGAGGGCTGGAGGCGGGGCAACAAGATGACGGTGGGAGGGGTGGGCAGGGTCTTCTGGACTTTGGTAAGGAGTTTGACTTTCAATCTAAGTCCAAGGAAAAGAAACTGGAGATTCTTACAAATTTACTCTAAGAAACTTTTTATTTTGAAATCATTTTAGGTTTACATTAAAGTGTTGCAAAGATAGTACAGAGATTCCATATATGTTTCACCCACTCTCCCTAATGTTAACATCTTACATAACCGCAGCACATTTATCAAGGCTAGAACATTAGCATTGGTACAATACTGCACAGACTTTATCCAGATTTCACCAGTTTTCCACCACATTGCCTTTGGTCTCCTCAGTCTTTCCTCGTGTGTGACAGTTCCTCAGTCTTGACTCATTTTTCAGGCCTTGACGTTTTTGAAGATACTGGTTGGGTATTTGGTCAACTGTCCCTCAATTTGGCATTATCTGCTGTTTTCTCATCATTTGATTAAGGCTATGAATTTGGGGGAGGAATAGGAGAGGTGATATGACCTTCTCATTGCAGGATTTCAGGGAGTATATGATATCAGTGTGACCTATACAGGTGATGTTTAACCTTGATTATTTGGTCACCGAGGAGTCTGCCAGATTTCTCCACTATAAAATTTCTATTTTCCCCTCTTCCATACTCTATTCTTTGGAAGTCTCTAACTTCAGTCTACACTTAAGGGGAGGGAGGAGATGGAGGGTTTTAAAAGGGCAGTGGTAAGACGGGGCTGGATAGATACATGGTGGTCACGATAGAATATACTTCTCTCAGCAGTGCAGACTTGCAGCTAATGGCCAGGGAGAGCTGTGTATCTTAAAGACATGACAGTCTTTCCTGTTCCCTCCTGTTTATTTTTGCGATCATCTTTGAGGTGAATGCCACACATCAAGGATTTTGCTCTAATTCAGAGATGTGCCACCTGGCAGGTCTTCTGGGGAAAGAGAGGAATTTCCTGTGCCCCCCAGTAATGGCCCCATCAGGCTGCCCTGGTGCAGCCTTACCTTGGCCCCGCCTTTCTTTGGCCCCATCACACACACACACACACACACACACACACACACACACACACACACTCCTGTGTTTGACCTCTAGCCTCCATAGGCACAGCAAACAGAGGTGTATGTTGAGTGTGGTCCAGGTGAGGTCTGTGGCTGGATTTGGAGAACAAAGCATATCACAAGGGGAGGTGATAAGGCCATAAAATGCAATGCCACTCAACACGAGCAATTAAAAAGAGAAAGTGTGCCGAGACCAGTTTGGCTCAGTGGATAGAGCGTCGGCCTGCGGACTGAGGGGTCCCGGGTTCGGTTCTGGTCGGGGGCGTGTGCCTGGGTTGCGGGCATATCCCCAGTGGGGGATGTGCGGGGGGCGGCTGGTCGATGTTTCTCTCTCGTCGATGTTTCTGACTCTCTATCTCTCTCCCTTCCTCTCTGTAAAAAATCAATAAAATATATTTTAAAAAAATAATAATAAAAAAAATAAATAAATAAAAAGAGAAAGTGGAGCTATAGAGATGGAAGAAAGTCCGTGTACATTGTTGAGTGAAAATACTTTCTGCAGAACAGCTTTGGGCAGGTTGATCCCATGTATTCCATAGTGACCATCATTTATTTATCCAGTCTCTGGCACATAATAGATGCTCACTATGTGTTAACTGAATGAATGGTATAAACCCAAATGTGAAACTGAAGCTGGGAGTATGGTGGGGAGTTTACTTTTTTTCTTCTGTTTTCCTTTTTGCAACAGTCATGTTATTTTCTAAAAAGATAATTCAACTTTTGAAAATATTTTTTAAGCACTGCCTGGGTAGCTCAGCTGGTTAGAAAGCATCTTCCTGATATACCAAGGTTGTGAGTTTGATCCCTGTTCAGGGCACATACAAGAAGCAACCAATGAATCCATGAATAAGTAGAAATAACAAGTTGATGTTTCTCTCTTCCTCTCTCTCAAATCAATATTTTTTAAAGGTTAAAAAAAATAGAAAATATATTTTTAAAAAATTTAGTACTGCCTTGATTCTTTTTCCTAAAGCTGATCAATAATAATTCTTATGCTGGCCTACCCTAAGTGGTGAATGTTCAATACTGACAATAAATGTCTCTGGTAACCATACATGTTCCGGAGGGGCCAGCAGAGACAAATGGCATAAATTCCTAAAACTACCTTCCTTTTTTCTCCTTGGGGGTGTTCTGTCACAGGCAAGTGGAAAAGGGAGCTGAGGACTAGGAATTTGCTAGATTCAGTTTTGCAAACTACTGTCCCGAAGACCTGCACAGTCCATGAGCGATGATACTACAGGGATGCAGCCAGGGCTTCCAGCTCAGGCCTCCCCACACATGCCAACCATGCCCTCAATTGGCTGGCCACGCCTCTTTCCAGTGACTGTGGGTGGATGCATGGGTCAGGAAAAAAGGGATTTTGAAGTCAGGCCTGCCCAACCTTGGGCATATGACTTTACATTCTAGAGCCTTAGTTTCTTCATCTGTAAAATGGAGGCAATGAAAGTACTGACAGAGTGAGGTCTGAAGGAACTAGTGGGTAAAACGCACTTGGTTGGCATTATGCCTGGCATGTGATACTCTGTGTCAGTCATACAAGATAGAGACTGGTCCTATTATTCATACCACTAGAGGCCTGGTGCATGAAAATTCATGCACTGGAGGCGGGGGGTCCCTCAGCCTGGCCTGCTCCCTCTCACAGTCCTGGAGGTCTCAGGGGCGGGAGGCAACTGGCGAACAGGGGAAGGCGACACCCCATCACACCTCTGCTGCTGCCACTGCTGGCAGCGCAAGCCTCAGGAGGCCCTGGTTACCTGAGCCTTGGCGGCCCTGGGCGGCTGGGCAGCCGCCATCAGAGGCTTGCCTGCTCCTCGGGCCAGCCCTGGGCTGCTGGGGGGCTATGGGGACTGGGGGACTCTTTGAGATTGTGGCAGTCAATTAGCATATTCCCTCTTTATTGGCTGTGGGTGCTGCCATCTCTGTGACGACATGAGGGTCAATTGGCATATTCCCTCTTTATTAGCTAGGATTATGATTATGTAGTGAAAATACTACATCCCCTCAATGGCTAGCTTTGAGACAGAAATAAAGTCTGAGGCCACTTATCCATTCCTCTTTGACTCTCCTCTCAGTGTATCATTAATTCATTAATACATTTAACAAATATTTATTGACTGCCATGTATATGCCAGGTGCTGTGCTGAAGCTTCCCAGCAGGTGTGGAGTTATCAAAATACTCATCCCCGGATGCTCAGGGCAGTGGGTGTGGCATGGGGAGGGAGTGCCCAGTGACCTTGCTGGTTTACCCCACTGGACAGTGTCTAAGTGCTTTGTGATGAAAGCCAGGCAGCACTGAAGTCATGAACAAGAGGTCGGCTCTGTGCCCTCATAGAGCTCATTCTCTAGTGGGGGACAGGCTGTGAGCAAGTAAACGGGTCACCAAATCCCTGCCTATTGCAGGAATATAAGGAAGGAACCAAGATGAGATTGAGTGGGGGGGTTACTGGTAGCATCATTGATGTCACTTTTGGGGAATTTTTTTTTTTGTAGGAAACACTATAGATTGGCTCATACATGCTTGAAAACTATAGTTTCCCAGAGAGACACAAAGCCTGGCTCCTATTTTTGGCTTTGCAGCTAACCTGTTGTGATCGCAGACAATTCACCATTCTCAGGGTCTCACATCCATATAATGAGGGTGGATGGATTGGACCAGTGGTTCTTAAAATTTTGGGAGAGTCACATACCCCTCTGAGAATCTGGACAGTGTCTCTCAGACATAAACACAGAAATTTATCTATTATGCCAAACGGCTCCCTTTAAATCCCTGCAAATCCTAGGTGAAGGAACTGTAGGCTTCCATGACCTCAGGTGTCCTTCCTGGGATTATGATTGAGTGACAGGCTTGCAGGGTGGGCATAGTTAGGAAGTCTAGATGGGGGTTGTGGCATCATGTTTTGGGTTAAACTGCTCAAGGCCAATCAGCCTTGGTCAGTGTGGCTCTGTTGGTTGAGTGTCGTCCTGTGTACCAAAAGGTCACTGGTTCAATTCCCAGTCAGGGTCGCAACCGATTGATCTCTCTCTCTCTCTCTCTCTCTCTCTCTCTCTTTCGCTCTCTCTCAAAATCATTAAAAACCTATTGTTTTAAAAAAAGAAGGTCAATAAGATTTGATACAAGTCAATATCAGCAGTAGAGAGCCAGGCAGGTTATATATATGTATTTAAAGGGACATTGCCCAGCCAGATTGACTCAGTTGGTTGTCATTCTGTGCACGGAAAAGTTGCCAATTTAATCCCCAGGTGGGGAGTGTACAGAAGGCAATGAATTGGTCTCTCTCTCTCTCTCTCTCTCTCTCTCTCTCTCTCTCTCTCTCCATCTCCATCTCTCCCTCTCTCCCTCCCTCCCGTCTTCTAAGTATATCCTTGGATGAGGGTTGAAAAATAAATTAAATTTTAAAAAGAGACATCAATTGCAAACATAGTGATTAATGTCAGCTAGCACTCAGGGGAAGAGGAGGGGATGCTGTGAGAATTGAGGGGACCTTGCCCAGTGTGAAAAGGGCAGCTGCCAGTCAGCTCTAGCTATTGGCTGCCATGGAGAAGGGGGGCCCAGGAGGGCAAGTCTATTTTTCAGGAGAAGTTTCAGATCTGGGTTTGGAAACCTCTTTTCAAATGAGGACAACCAATAGTTTTTGAAAATGCTGTGGGCCAACAGTTTGACTTGCCTACATGGTCCAGCCTTCGGGGCTGCAGAAGACTGGATAGCATCATTGAGGCGGAGAGGAGAGGAGACCCGAGTTCTAATCTCTGCTCTTCCGTAGGAGCCAGGTTTTCATCTCTAAGATATGAGCAACATTTATCATTGCTGTGCACAGCACTATCTAATCCTCCGACTGTTGGAGGGGCGGTGACTCTCCCAGGGTCACACTAGTGGAGGAAGCAGAGCAGGACCTGAGCAGTGGGACTGTAAGGCTCAGTGCTCCCCACCACATTGCCCTAAGAGGAGTGTGGAAGTGGCAGTCACTGCTCAGAGAGCCCCAAGGCTCTAGGAACTGGCCCCACCTGGGTGGACACTAGTTCTCTAAGCCAGTTAGATCCTGGCATCTCAGAGCTTTAGAGATCCCAGGCTGGATGGAGGATTGCCTGGAAACTGTTCAAGCAATAGCCTGGGGGGGTTGGAAGAAGCACGGCTTGGTGGTCTCAGCCCCAACCCCCGCCGCCTTCCATTTCCACTCTGGATGCTTTGGTCCATGCCCATCCACCTAACCTAAAGATGAACGTGTCTTTGCCCTGGAAACCTTCGACCTTCACCCTTCACTTGTAACTCTCCCCACCTACCCATGGAGACCACCTTTACATTACCTGGGGCCACTTCCAGCCCCCTCTTCCCTGTAAGATTCTTGGCCCTGACCACCACAGCCTATAAATTCCATAGATCTGGGGAAGAAATCTTGATTGTGAAGGAAATCAGGCAGGCTGGTCAAGAGCAGTGTTGTGTGGTAATGGAAGACCCTTCCTTCTTGAGATCAGCTTGAGAATGGGGCCTCAATATTTTATTTTATACAGGGTGCTGTGGTGTGGTGGTTAGACCCGGATTCAAGTTTTATCTCGATTAGTCTCTGTAATCTTGGTTAAAGATCATCTATTCTACTGACTTCTATAGAATCACAGGTGGCAAGAAACCTCTTCCTGGGGGCACAGGAAAGCATCCCAGGGGAAGAGATATCTGAATGGGGTCTGAAAGTTAGACTAGGCCCTTAGCATGTAGTGCAAGCTTTATGTGGGCCTCCCAGTCTACCACTCATCAGCTGTTGGCCTTAGGCAAGTGACTTAACCTCTCTGAGTCTGCTTCCTCATCTGTAAAATGAGATTGATTATATCAACCTACTTTGATGGTTTTCAAGATTGTAAATGATAATGCAGAGTCTTTACTTACAAGCCACAGCTTTGGTAATGATTTCATAAAGCCACTTGACCTGTTACCCCGGGAAGGCTTCCATGAAGACGGCAGGTATTCCAACGATTGATTTCAATTAGAGCATCGTTTGGAACTTCATCTATTCTCTAGCTTTATGGATGATGGATTTTTTTTTGTTCAGGGTCTGAAGCCACTCCCTCTCCCTCACTGTGCCCAATGGGAAGGCAGCCAGTCATTTATGGGAGTCTCTTCAGGTTCAGGAAAGAAAGAGGCCAGACCTAAGGGAGAAGGGAACAGGGAGGGTTCCAAACCTTGCATCAGTTAAATGTTAATATAGGTGTCGGCATAGGAAGTGTCTTCTAATGACAGAAGGAAGCGAGGGAGTTTTTCAATCATCTCCTGCTTAACAGATACAGATGTATTCATAATTATCCCTTGCCTCGGGCCTCGAGGCCCAGGTGGGCTCCAGAAGGCCTGTGTTCCTGCCAGACAAGAGTCCTTAAAGAACATCATGTAGACAATTGGAATGCCATTTATCGTGCAAAACACAATAAAACCCTGAGCTCTCTTCCTGTCTCAGAGACCCATAAATTATGAAAATTATACCTGCCCTAGGCCATGGACATATTGTTTTATTAAAGTTCCGATGAATAAACTTACGGCTCTTAAAAATGTCCTCTCGGCTTTCATCTGGCACACACCTCCAGCACGGAGCTGTCTGCCGGGGTTCATTTGATTAGTTCACAAATGTTCCTTGGAAAGTTGAGCTCATTTCAAATTGTAGGTTCAGCAGGCTGGAGGGGCCGGCTGGGGAGCTGCAGGAGTGCTTGGGGCCTCCTGGCTAGATGACAGAGTTGCAAGGGGGTTCTAGTTGTTTGCCATTAAACTGGGACCCCCCTCCCATCCTTTCTTTGTGGGATGAGCGCCAGGCTTGTGGTGCCCTTACAGTATAGGGGAGTGGGGTTGTGGATGTGGAGAGCTTTGAGTTGCACTTCCCCCTTATTTTAAATTCAATCACCGGGGAGTCATTTTAGTCCATCCCATGCTTCTTCCCCAAATTGCAAAGCTAAAACCTTCAGCTCCGTTCTTCCTGCCTAGCCCTCAACCATGTATTAGGCATGTTATTTCTCTGAGCCTGTTTCTGCACCTCTAAGAGGGCACAATGGTATCTGACGTGTGTGTTTGGTACCTGGCAAAAGGAAGCTGTTCCTCAAAGGCTAACCACTCTCATCACCCAAAAGCCATTTCGTAACTGGGAGCTGAGAGGACCGGGCCGGTCCAGGAGCGACAGGAAGGCAGTATGTGCGATGTTCTCTAGACACTGCTTTTTCCTATAAACAAGCACACATTCATTCAGCTCCCCTTTCCCCAGAGCGTTTGGATGGGTGAGACTCTGAGCACCCAACTTTCTGTATAGGTTTCTGTTATTTTTCATCTCCAAACACCAGAAACAAAGTAAAACCAGAGGCACCTATTCATCAGGACACCAAAGACTGAATGAAAGCCTGGTATTCAGTGGTTTCCCACGCTATCCTAGTGTAGGAATCCCTTCATTGGCCAAAATGGCGTTAAGAGATGAAGCAATTACCATTAATTTTTTAAAAATATATTTTTATTGATTCCAGAGAGGAAGAGGGAGAGATAGATAGAAACATCCATGATAAGAGAGAATCATGGATCGGCTGCCTCCTGCACGCTCCGCACTGGGGGGACTGAGCCCACAACCCGGGCATGTGCCCTTGACCGGAATCGAACCTGGGACCTTTCAGTTCGCAGGCTGACGCTCTATCCACTGAGCCAAACCGGCTAGGGCTATATAGAAAAAGTTTTGAGCATTCTCAGCCCCCAAATATAACCTACCAAATCATGCGAAATATACTTACTCATGTCCCGTTTTACACCAAGTGCAACACTCTTAGGCGCTCTCTGAGACTTCTCTGATACCCTGGGACACATCTTACGAATGATGCACAAAACAAATCAAGGTGAAGTACAGATGCTCAACGCTATGGCAGTTTGCCCTGGCCGGTCTGTCTGGTGGTTAGAGTGGTGGCCGTCGGACCAAAGGGTCGCAGTTTGATTCCCAGTCAAGGGCAGGCATCTCAGTTGCAGGCTTGCTCCCGGATCCTGTCCGGACTGTGTAAGAAGTAACCAATAGATGTTTCTCTCTCCCTCCCCGTCCCCTACCACTCTCTAAGAAAACCAATGGAAAAAATAGCCTCATTCCTTTTCTCTGGATGCTGGCTTAGGTGAGGACTTTTTTAAAAGCTAAGGTAACTTAATGCTGAGATGCTGACTGCAGTTCCTGGGGGAGCTTGGTGGCCACTCTCACCGCTCCATACTTCCCCCGCTGCTCAGGGACAGGCCGCCTCTATCAGCTCACTCACTGCAAAACAAACGCTGAACACTATTCTATTCACTTTTTGCCTTTCTTTCATAAAAACAAAAAATCCTCTTCTGATTTCTTTCGGTTAGCCGAAACAGGTATTGTTTACAGAGTGCAAAAAGGGTTACCTGTAACTGGAGCTGAGCCAATGAAACAGGAAAGCATCTTTAGGTGCCAGTTACTTACCTGGTCAGCAAAGCGAGGTATCAGCGCCCTCACTGATTGCCCTGCATCCGTCCTGAGAGAATGGGACAAGCCACATGGTCCGGCCCAGAGGGAGGCCGGCCCCCAATCTTTATTCAAAGACCACGTTAAGAGCATCCTGTGTGTTTTCTTGGGCAGCGGCCAGGGGATCCTTGGAAATGGGCTCGGATGTCTCGCAGAGGAACCCAAGGCTTTCACAGAGAATTGGAAGACACTGTAACTGGTGGCCTCAGAGAAACAAAGAACTGGACCTGGGGCTCCTGACCTCCTCTCCCCATTGTTAATTATCTGACCCCACTTATTGGTAAAAAAAAAAAAAGAAAAAAAAAGTCTTTACGGCTCAGTTCCTTTTCATTCAGAAAACAAGAGGCGTGTGTTCACATGTTCAAAATAAAAGCCCAACTTTCATCGTGATTGGCATATGAATTAAAAGTAATGAAAAAAGTTCTCCCAGCCACATAACCTCAGAAGGGGCGGGGCCTCTACCAAGTTTGAGTATATCTGGGGGTGGAGGTGCATCAGGAGGCAACATATTCAGCGGATGGAGTTAGAGGTCAAAGTGACTTGTTTTGTACAATATCAAGAAAACCACCACGGGCTTTTCTGTTTGTCTCCTTAAAGCATGTGTGTGCATGAAAACCTATTAGGGGGGCACCAGGACATTCAAGCCGAAGGATTTTTGTGAACTGGGCAGGGCAGGCCATCCTTCCCCACCTCCACCTCTTCCTACTTTGAATTTCGCTGTCCATCTGTTACCAATACTCGCCCATGGGGGGAAGGCTCCCCAGAGGAGGAATTAGCAGCACCTGGCAGGGTTCAGCTTCCTCGGCAAGAGAAGCTTCCTCCAGGGGTGCGAGGGACCGCCCCAGCCAGGACCCCTTTGTGTCCCTTTGTTCTGCCAGAGCGTGGGGACACAGTCCCATCTGGTCAGTGTTCTTTGACAAACACGGGGCCTTGCTGGGCGAGATGCAGGGGCACGGCCATACACACACGAGAAACGACAGTCCGGTGTATATTTAACAATATATATTTATATATATTTTCTAAATCAGTACATTCAGTTTTAACTTGTTTTTTTTCTTCACAAACAGAAGAACTCTTACAATAGTAGACTTTCTAAAATAAATACTATTAAAATAGAGCTTCAAAATAAATATTCTATACAAAGGGGACCTTCTGTGGTAACTTTGTTGTGGGGTGAGAAGGGTCTACAGTGAGGGGGGGAGTAAGTCAGAGGTGCGGTGGGATGGGAACCTCGGACAGCTTTCCCGTTTGTAACAGGAAACCACACTGCGGCAGTGAGAAGCGAAAGCGAGATCAGACACCACACGGAGTCACCCACAGCAAGAATGGCAGCGCAGGAATTGTCATCAACCGTCACAGTAAGCAGGGCATGGAAATGCTTACCGAGGGCAGGAGCCGGAAGGCCGGGGGCGCGGGCGGGACGCCCTAGGGAACGGAATTGTACAGTGTGGAGGGGTGCTGCCCGCACCCCACTGGGTGCTCCCGGGGCAGCATGGGAGAACATGGAGCTTCAAGGTGACATGCTTCCGGGTGCTGGTCCCAACCAACACTTCCCGTGTTGTGCCACCTCGGACAAGTCATTGTCTGTCTAGGTCTCCCCCTAGACGCACAGCGGGGACCCACGCAGACTTCAGGATGCTGAGAGGACCAGGCGAGCCACGTGGCCATCTGTCAGGAGGAACTGGTCTCCGCCTCCTTCCAGCTGTAGAAGCCTTGGCTGTGCAGTCATGGACCTGAGAGGGCTTTGCTGTCCTAGACGTTTCCCAGGGCGCTTGCTGGAGCGCTGGGCTTCCACAAACCGCCCTTGGGGTGGGGGGAGCACCAAGGCCCGCTAGGACGAGTGTTCTGGACCCAGGCTTGTGCCCCCACCTCCAGGCAGAACCACCACCCACTCCAGGTTGAAGAGACGTGGAAACCAGCTGGCATTTCTCAAAAAAGATCAAGACGAGGACTAATTCAGCCAAGCAAGCCATGGGTGACAGGAAACACTCTCAGCCGGAGCGGCCCCAGGAATGTGTCCTTTTACTGAGAGCTGGGTCCCTTGGTGGCTCCTGACTGGTCCACAGCAAGCCAGTTTTCTTGTGTTTGTTTTTCCAAGAAGCCGAGAAAAAACATGCTGAGGGACTGCAATGCAACAGAGCTGGGCGAGGGACCAGGCTGTCCGCTCCTTCCCGCCCCCCCCCCTCCCCCCGGAGCACACAGGACACCGAGAGCTCTGCAGACATCCACCTAGCAGGTTAAATGCAAACTAAAGAGTAAGCCAAAACAGGGGAGAAAAAAGGAAAAAGAAAACCAAAATCCAGAAAAATCTGTTTACAACTATGTACACAAAAAGTCAGGGTTCAGGAGGCTGTTTGCCAGAAACAGGGTCTATGTAGAGAGAGGGTGGGTGGGTAGGTATGTGTGTATACACAGCTTATATAAATCAATTCTCCACAGAACGGGTGTGCAGAACACCATCACCAAAGTGCAACTTGCCACCGGGTCAAGTTTCCCATGGAGACATCTGAGGGAGGGGCTCTGGGAACGTCCCGAGGCCTCCCCAAGAGCGGAGGTGTGCCCTCTCGTTTTACGGGTAACCTATTCTGAGGAAAACACCTCCAGTCTTCAGTACACGTCTGATACATTCAATTAGCGTAAGTGGTTGGCTGAATGTGTTTTTTCCCTACCATCCCCTCCATTTGTGCAAGAACATCCATACATCCATCCCGACTGTGGCACGGGTAGCTACGTGAATCAGCCATAGAAAACGCAGATGCAGTATTTCCTATTTGCCTTTTACAAGCTAGCAAATGTTATATAAATAAAGCCTTTTAAAAATAATAAGACCCTCCCCTCCTCTCCGCCCATCAATAAATACCTATGGTTACAATTAACTTATTCTAAAATCATAAGATGTTACTACTAGTCTTCAAGGGGGAGGGGAAGTTTCTCAAGAAGCGCTGGGTGCACCCAATCACAGCTACGTGCCTCCTCGCATCCTTCCTGGAGGCCGTTTGTGTTCCTCCAGGACAAACTGGCAATGCGACAAGCGCTCTACACCTATTGCACTTCCAGTTTCCCCTGGGGTGGCTTTTCTGACCCAGGCCACTTCCTCTTGTGGGGGAGGCTAAAGGGGGACACAAAATACCACATGAAGCAAGAACCCCGCACAACACTAGGGAGAAGGACCAGACACCACAGCGTCTGCATGCAACAAGTACCTACCCACCGGACGTGCTGCACTTTCCAAGTTCTTTAGCACCTTGAGAGAAAGAGTTGCTACGTCTTGGGGGGCTGTCGGGAGGGGGTGGCGTGGCCATGCACAGAAGCAGGGCTCAACCCCAAGAAGCCCCTGGAGAATCTTCCCCCCACCCGCATTCTTCTGACTCCCCCACCAGGGCTTCCTAACACTAAAATAGACTCTTCTTTTCCATCCTCTGTCTATTTACATTAAAGGTACAGACACATCACTGTACATCAAAGGCCATGACAGCAAGCAGCAGAATCAGAAGAGAAGAAACCGGCACCCCTCTCGGCTCCACTGTCCCTCTGCCAACACGAGGTGCTGTCTCTCTTCTTTGCTGTTAAAATCCTCTTCTTGGTGGGGAGGGGGGTTGTGTGCCTTAAGGTTGCTCGCCCCCCCAGATTTTGAAATCAGCCCTTCCTGGGGGTGGCCCAAAAGGAAGCAAGTGTTTGATTATTATTTTCTAAAACACCGTTAGCATCTGGTTTCACGACTCTATAAAAACACAATGACCGGGTCCAGAGACCACAGCCTCAGACTCATTGGCAAAATGGTATTTGGTCTTGCATTTGCCGCCCTGGGCTTCTCGACCCATCAAGTTTCTGGGAAGGATCTGGGTGGAGAGAACTCAGGACAAGAAGCAGGCAGGCGAGTCTGCGACTCAGTGAGAGCCGCAGGACGGTGTTAAGAGCGCAACAACCCCGCGAGGGATGGAGCTGGAAGGGAGAGGTGCTCTGTGTAGTGGCTCCTGAATCCATCCGAGGCTCGGAGACAGAGAGCGGGAGCGAGGCCTGGACTCGCTGGCCGACCTCTCTTCTCAAGGGCTCCCAAGTGTATACAACAGGGACTGCCAGCCAGGGTCCACACCTTCCCCAGGAGGTCAGGCAAGCCGCGGGGAGGAGAAAAGATACAGCCATCAAGACTGCACGGTTGTCTTCAAAGGTCCCTTGGCCACTCTGTTACGGGTTCCTCCCAGGCAGCTAAAAAGAATGGGAAAGGGGGGAGGCAGGGAGGGAGGAGGGAGAGCTGGGAAGGCAGTCAAGCAGCTGCAACTTCCGGCTATGTGGCCACATCTGTCTTCTGGAAAAGGAGACTCTTCCCCCCACCCCCCCGAAGCACACCATGCCCCTGCCGCTGTCTGTTTCACGCCAAGTTCCAGGACCCGCAGAAACCCAGTGCTGCCGCTTCCTCTTGGGGAAGACAGTGGGGGGTCGGGGGGGGGGGGTGTCTGTTTCTTCCGAAGCTGGGGTGGCAGCCTGGCGAGGTCACCTGATGCCAGAACCTCTGGCCTCGCTGCAGTCTTCTCAGGTGTCAGGAGGGAACCCAGTTCCCAGGGGAGCGCCGGGGGCTTCGACCCAAATGTCAGAAAGGCTTGTCGGGTCTGCTGGCCTGGGCGTCGCCGGCGGCCGCCTTGCAGATGACGCTGTTCGTGTGCTTGCAGCGGCAGCCGGGGCGGCGCCAGCGGTCGTAGCCGCGCTGGGCCAGCTTCACGCAGCCGGTGGCGGGCAGGTAGCAGAGCAGGCAGGGCAGCACCAGGGAGAGGGCGCCCATGAAGGACCAGCGGGCGCAGCAGTTGGAGCGGGAGCAGGAGCAGGGGTGGTCGGCGCAGGAGCCCTCATCGTCCTCGTTGGTGCAGTGGTAGAAGACGCCTTGCACCAGGCACATGCAGGTGCCGTAGTTGACCAGGGTCTGGGCGGAGCACAGGCACTCCTGGTTGCAGACCCAGCACGAGGGCAACGTCCGGGGCGCCGCGCACTCCTTGCACTTGCACTTCCCGCAGGCCTCGCACAGCAGGAAGTGCTTGTCCAGCTCGGGCGGCGCCGCGGGCCCCTTGAGGTCCAGCGGCTTGCAGTGGATGGCCTTGGGCTGGATGCGCACAGCCCTCGGGGAGGCCTGGTCAGCCACGGGGGGCGGCGCCATGTGGTCTAGGAGCCGCTGGTCGGAGGACGTGCTGCTGCTGCTGCTCACGGAGCTGGGGCGGCCGCTGAAGGCGATCCAGTGGTGGGTGACGTCCTGGTCACAGCGGGCGGGCGTGGAGGCCGGCTCCGGGGCCCCGCCGCGGGTCCGCTTGGGGCCGGCGGGGGGCGCCAGGCCAGGGTTGTCGATGTAGTCGTTCTCCACGTGGCTGGTCTTCATCTGGTCGATGGGGAGGATGGTGAGTGGGTGCTGGAGCCGGCTGTGGGGCACGCGGCTGTCGAGAAGGGGCTGGACCATGACTGAGCTGGGAGTCAAGGGGGCGGTCTGTGGGATCGGGGGCTCCATGGGGCTGGAGGTCCTGGACAGCACTGAGAAACAGGCTTCTAGGGGCCCTGGGGGTGGGGGGAGGAAGAGAGAATGGATTCCAGGCGTCAGTGTTTGGCCTGTTAATACCCCCGTCCCCATCAGGTGTTGGGAGCCCAAATGAAATGGGAACTGGTTTCCTTTGGTGGAATCTCCAGAATTAAGGCTTAGATGATTAATAATGACAACAACAGTAATGGTAAGTGGTAGGAATTACACTTATTTAGCTCTTTACAAGTACCATGACTATCAAGTCACTGACTCTTTACAATAACCTTGAAACATTCCTACTATTATTATCCCTGTTCTAGTCACAGGAACCTAATGTTCAAAGTAATTGGCCCATAATGGCACAAAATGATCAGGAGCAGAACCAGGACTCAAACCTGAGTTCATTCTTGTAGTCCCTGCGAACCATGCTCCTCATTTAAGACAGATCGCTTGATGGTGATAAACACAGGCTCTGGAATCAGATCCCAGTTCGAATCCTCCCTCCTGTGCCTAACAGTGTTGCCACGAATGAGGTTCTTTAACCTCTATGCCTTAGTTTTGCCAACTATAAAATGGGTTCCCGTGAGGATTACATGGGAAAATGGACATCCAGTCCCTAACATCTTGCCTGGCACACAGCAAGCACTCCGTAATTTATCACCCTCCCAGAGCGCAACAGTGTGGGTTTCCTGAACACTGTTCAGCACAACGAGCCAAGCATTGTGCTGAGGATGTGGTGACCACGAGAGAGACAGCCCCTGTGCGCTCCCGTCAGGTTTATCAGCTGGATAAACACAAGCCTTTATTTCAGTCACAAGAGAAGGAAGGGCCGTATCTGATGCCTGCACGTCCAGGATATTAACTTATTACCAGCACTTCTAAGAGCAGCAACCTCCAGCGGCTAATAACCCAGGGGTAGGTGAGCTTCTGACAACTTGGATGGGAAATCCTCTCCAGGGGCACTCACATCGCCCATTTCCAAGTGCTGAGCTGAACATTCAGCCTAAATGCTATTTACTAGAATAGCTAAGCCAACCCTGGATCAGTTTCTAATTTCACTGAGAGAGTGCAATTTTAAGTTGGAATCCTGCCAGAGATTCAACTGCAGGGCCTGACACGGAACCCCAGGAAGTCACTTAAATCAAAGAGCGGAAACGGCTTGGTTCAAATTTAGAAAGTGCACATTGTTTTCTATTAGAAGTGCCATTTCCTCGCCTGCTGACCTTTACATTCGGAATTCGGCTGGAGATCAATTTAAAGAAATAGCAGCAGAAGGCCAAGACCTCTGCCCAAGGGGACATGATTTGGAATCCAAGAGAAAGATTAGACTCTGGGAAGATTCCACTGGGGGTGGGGGGTGGAGACAAAACAGGGTGTGCAGATAGAAGGGAGATATAATCATCTTTTAGAAAAGGGGGCGGGGTGGGCCACTGGAGTGATGTGTTATGGGTGGGATTTCGGGAAATGCTTTTTCAAGATGCTAATGATGTTCTAATTAGGAGAGCAGATCCTGCGCCTCAGGCTGTTAGGTTCATCTTCTCTCAAAGGTGATGCCTAAGAGGGGATGTGGATGGATAGGTTTCCACTTCCCCATACGGCTCCAGGCTTGGGACACAGTCGGTCCATCGCAATATTCCAATTACAGGAGAATGACACCTTGCCCGGATGACTCATCCATACTTCTCAATGTCTATAGTAAGGAATGAAGAGGAGATAAGAAAGGCATTCAGGGCCACTCAGCATTGTAGTTCCCCTTCTTGGAAACAGCGGTTTGATCAGCAATGGTACAGAGGTTGGGGAAGGGCTTCCTTAGATGCTTCCCAGCCCGTCTGAAGTAAAGAGCTAGCTCTAGATGCAAAGTTCACGAAGGGGATGGGATGAAAGGGAGCTTACCCACAGGCTTCTCATCTGTGCATCATCTATACTGCCAAATGCAAGGGGGAAAAAAAGAAAGCCTTTTCTACAAGGTTCAGTGCTCAGTCAACTGATCTTTCCCGTTCGCATAGGGCATGAACTGTTGGCTTAGCTCCCACCATCTGCCTGCGTAAAAGATGCTGGTATTTCTGTGCATGGTTTCTCCCATCTTGGAAAGTCTGCCTCCTGCCTCCACGTTTTCTCCCGATGAAAGGAGAGCATCATCTTCAAACGGGAGACTTCGTCATGGCAGTTAGCCCTAAGTGCCTGGCAGGTCTGCCAACCAAGTAGTCATTTGCCAAGGCGGCCTCCTGTGGTCAGGGCTGGATGGGGGGATGGCAAATAAGCATCTATGGAGAGTTTTCCAAGGATCAGGTTGGCCATGGGGGAGGAACTTCAGGGATTGCTACCTCAGCCCACTTACCCTTGCAGGGGTTCCAAAGGCTTGCCTCTAGAACAGTGATGGCGAACCTTTTGAGCTCGGCGTGTCAGCATTTTGAAAAACCCTAACTTAACTCTGGTGCCGTGTCACATATAGAAATTTTTTGATCTTTGCAACCATAGTAAAGCAAAGATTTATATTTTTGATATTTATTTTATATATTTAAATGCCATTTAACAAAGAAAAATCAACCAGAAAAGTGAGTTCGCGTGTCATAGGCTCGCCATCACTGCTCTAGAGTAAATGGGTTTGGGATCAACAGAAGAGGGTTAGGAGCCCCACGTCCTTTGCTTGGAGGAAAAGGTGATGAGGTGTAAGAATGGAAAATGCTGACAGGGGCCCAGGATGAGACTTCTGGAGCCAGCCAAGAGGTGCCTCAGCTAGAACCCCCACCCCAGACAAAGACAACTTGATTCCCTTATTCCAGAAGCTCAGATCACGAATACTCAGGGTCCTGCCAACAAAATGTCAGTGGTGGCTTGAAGGCTGTATTGCCCCATGTCATTGGGCTTGGGTCTCTTAGGACCAGGATTGGGACTTGCCATGCTGTGGGAAGAAGGAGGGGTACCATACGCCCTCACCTAAGCAGATGATCCACTCTCCTTTCCCCAGTTCTAGTCTGAGGTTCTTTAAAAACAGCCTAGCTGGTTTGGCTCAGTGGATAGAGCATTGGCCTGCAGACTGAGGGTCCTGGGTTCAATTTCAGTCGAGGGCACATGCCGAGGTTGCAGGCTCGATCCCGTGCAGGAGGCAGCCAATCAATGATTCTCTCATCGTTGATGTTTTTCTCTATCTCTCTCCCTTCCTCTCTGAAATCAATAAAAATATATTTAAAAAACACACAAAGAAAACAACCATTTTCTGTGGATGAAGCAAAAGGCACGAGCAATGCTCAGAGATTTTAACAGGCTCTGTCTGTAATCAGAAGACAGATTCACTGAAAAAGTCCCATGGAAAAGTCCCACAAGGAAGCCAGGATGGGAGCAGGGCCTGCAGGGAATGGGGATATTGGCATTTAGAAGGCTCCCATCACCTTCCAAAGGCAGCTGTCAACATCTGGGCCTGCATTTAGGGCCAGACATGGGGGTGGAGCTTGGTCCACAATGACTCAGCTCTCTTGGGACAGGCTGCATGCAAGATGGCTCCAGCAGGCATATTCTAAAATGCATCTTCCCTGAAATCCAAAACACTAGTTCAAAAAGACATATGCACCCCATAGTCATTGTAGCATTATTTACAATAGCCAAGCTATGGAAGCAACCTCAGTGTTAACTGACAGACAAATGGGTAAAGATACGGTACATGTGTACAGTGGAATATCACTCAGCCATAAAAAAGAATGAAATCTTACATTTGTGACAACATGGATGGACCTAGAAGGTATAAGTAAAATAAGTCAGACGAAAACAGGTACCATATTTCATTTATATGTGGAATCTAAAAAAACAAAATAAATGAAGAAACAAAACAAACTCATATTCAAAGAACAAATTGACAGTTGCCAGATGGGGGGGGGGGGGGTTTGTCTGAAAAAAGCGGAAGAGATTTAAAATATAAATTGTCAGTTATAAAACCAGTCACAGGAATGTGAAGTACGGCAGAGGGAATATAGTCAATAATATTGTAATGACTATATAAGGTGTCAGATGGTACCAGCCTTACCAGGGTGATCACTTTGTAAGGTACACAAATGTTTAATCACTATGTTGTGCACCTGAAACTAACTGTAATTGAAAAAGAAAACAAAATTTGTAAAAACAAAATATTTTTTTCTAATTAAAAAAATAAAACACAAATTTCCTATCATAACCCAGATACAGGATTCCTTCTGGCCTCTAGCTAGCTCAGCAAAAACTACCTGCTGGCTAAGAAGCTGCAGGGCTCACACCTTCTCAGGCCTCATGGCCTCCCCTCCCCATTAGCAGGGACCCTCCACAGGAGGGCTGAATTCATTTGGCTGACAAAGAAAAACAACTTCCGGAACTGCCAGTTAGATAAACCCCTCAGCACAGCTAAATGAAGTCTCAAAAAAACCCAATCCTCAATTGGTTTAGAAGATCAATCTCTACTCCCAGGACACACCCACCCTCCAGAGTCTAAGCAAGGCTGAGGCTGATGAACTTTAAGTGCAGTTTAATATGTACTCTGCTTCCCCTGCAAGGAAGGAAGGATTTATAATATAAATAGGAGGAGGCTTTGCCTCGTTTAGGCTGTTTGGAAGACTGATGGCCAATTTGAAAGACTATGGACAGAGAAACAAAGCCAGCACTCCACTTAGACAGAGAAGCATCTCTACTGAGTTTTAGGTGGTGGGCCTATGGATTAGCACGAGGAAAGAAAACTTTCACTCCACTCCAACCTTCTAATAATAATAATTATTATTATGGAAGCAGCTAATATTTATGAAACATTTCTTGGTGTTAGGCTCTGTGATAAGCCCGCGATGATTTTCCCACTTAATCCTCACCAGCACCTTGGAGGATCACTCCCATTTTGCTGAGGAAGAAAGTGGAAGAAAAAAGGGCCATAGAGCTGGCAAGGGATCAGGGAAGGGCTCAACCCCAGAGAGCAGAAGCTCCAGACATTGCAACGTCAGCCCTGACTTACAGTAGTAACTTCTGGTTATTCATGGAAAAGCATGAAAGCGCCAATCATTTTCACAGCCATGAACTCGACCAGTCTCCCCAGGCGGCCACCAGCCCTTGGGGAATGACATCAGGCCATCAGCGGGCTTTTAACCAAACCAGCAGGGAAATGAAGCCAATGCAGGCTGACATGAGCCTGGCCCCCAGGTAGGGGGAAATTTTCAGTGTGGCAAGTGGAGGCTGGGGGGTTTGAAATCTGCCATGAAACGAAGGCTCAGAGCTCAATTATTACCTTCACTTCCAATTCTGTTTTCTTTGCTATCCCTTCTGTCACCTCACTGCCTCTCCCCCAGTTTACTAAGAGTTTTTATTTTTATTTTTCTTAAAAAGTTGAATGGTCTCACTTGTAGGACCCTCAACAAACAAGGAGTCCCTAAGAGGAAACCCAGGAATGGGCGGGAATCCCCTCTCCTCCACCTGTAAAGCTGAACTTAAGGGTCCCTAGGGCTGTTCGTGGAGAGTGCATCCTGGCCCAGGGCTGTGGAGAGGGAAAGAGCAGCCAAGGTTGGAGGAAGCCAGAAAAACAGAGTCCTAGCAGACTGAACCGGCAGGAGATTGGAAAGCCCAGACCACATAGCCCTATACGTGCAGCTTGGCCGTCTGTGAGCCTGACACTGCTTTAGTACCTGTGGGGAGGGGCTGAGCCTCAGGCCCCCAGGAACCGGCAGAGCATGTTAAATGTCATCCTGGCACCACCCACCCACCCCTTCCCCTTGACTTATCCTGGGGAGGGGAGTTGGGAAATACTAGGAAAAGGCTGAAAACCACAGGTCAGTCAGAGACAAACTGGAAGAGGCTCTGAATGAATGGGCAGTTTCTGCACTGCCCATTCAGTCTCAGCAGGTTCTTTCAGGGAAGGTTGTTTAACCCTTTCACAGCTCAGAAAAAAAGGTCTCTAGTCTGCCAGAGAGCCCGCCCACCACTGTCCACCACTATTGCTTGGTTCTTTGTGACAACATCCCAGTTTAGTTAATTAAGTTCCAACCAAATAATGACTTATTGCTTCAAAAAGACTTTAAAGAGGAGGGGGAGGAAACCCAGGGACTTGGCTGCCCTACGCCCTACTGAGGAAGACAATCTCTGCAGCTTTGCCGAGAATGGCCTGGTTGAGAGAGGAAAGCATTTAGGCAGCTGGATCTGTCTGAGAGTCCTTGCTCTCCGCCCTACCTCCCACTCCAGTGCCGGCACTAGGGAGCTCACCTCTGGCCACAGTCTGTTCGATATCACAAAAGAAAACAGCTGCTTTTCATCACTTGGTCCCATCACCGGCTATCAGCTCCCAACCCTCTTCTCTTCCTCTTCCACAACCAATCAGCTGAGCTGCAAAGGCCCTGCGCCAGGAGGAGTGAGAGAGAGAGGTCTTGTACTTTGGCTCTGGGCTATTCTAATTGGCTTCAAATTTCAGCTTCAATCTATTACCCCCATAATTGTTGTCTGCTCAGATCCCCTTAAAGAGGGATTAGAAGTCAAGAGTCAGAGAAGAATGGGGCTAGAAGAAGTCTGTTAACACTGGAACAATTGGCCCACATCAAAGTGTGTGTGTGGGGGGGGGGGAGGTGCAGAAACCTAGACCCCCCAGGGCTCCCTCTTACTGAGGCCCGAGATCATTTTATCTTACCACCTCCAGGAACAGATGAACTTACCATAATTGATTTTTAGCTTACTCCTGGGATGGGGCAGGAAGTGACCCAGCCAGAAAAAGACTACCTGACAAGGGAAACCACTCTTCTGCAAATGGCCACCTGCCTCTGAAGGGCCTCTTCCCTCCTCCACCAGATCCAGCACATCTGTGCTCCCTCCCCAGTGCCCTTGCTTCCTCCACAACCGTCCTTGGAAAGAACAATCGTGATCACAGCTGAACGGTGGAGCTTCTTAAGCCCAGCCACATGTCCCGGATACAACCACAGCCTTGTCAGCTGTCCGGATCTGCAGGGTGGCCCCAGACCAGAGAGCCAAGAATATGCCGCCTCTTACATCACGCAACACCCCACACCTCCTGTGTAGGAAGGGGGCCCCTTCCACTCGGGGCCCAGTAGTAACGAATAGCACAGTCCCAGCCCTGCACACTTGCTGGCTGCTCTGCTGACCCTGGCCCCGTGGGAGGAGTGCTTCCTCCCCATTCTGCAGATGGGAGACTAAGGCGCGAGCTAAGCAGGTTTCCTGGCCACCATCTGCTCTGACCCAGCCCCCAGCTTGATCTGGAAGGAGTGAAACAGTTTTCAGTATGTTGCTCTATCACCTTCTTTCTCTGGCTCTTTGGAAAAAGCAAAAATCTGTCCCAATGACTCATTGTTTTCCCTTCTGTCAAGGAGATCCAGGTTGGCCAAGGGATGGAACCTTCTCCAGTCCTGCCATTCTCCTTCCTTATCTATATCCCAGATCCACATTTTCAACCAGATCCAGGTTTGTGCAAGAATCCTTCCCCCAAGTTTTCCTCACAAGGGAACTTCTACATCAGAAGGGACTCATGGCAGGCACTGTGGGTTCAGAACCAACTGAGTGCCGTGGATGCCATCACTGTCTGAGAACATGGAGTTTCTTCTCTGAAGAGAAGGAGGGGGCTCCTTGCTAAGCCTCCTTGGTACCAATACCCAGGACCTACACAAATGGATGGTTTGGGGGGGCCCGGAACTGGGGGCTGGAAGATATCACACCAAAGGGCTTTCAGCGGCAGGAACTGGAAGAGAAATCCCCATATAAGATGCCAAAGTATTAAGCCTTAGAGTAGCACCCCTCAAGGGCCACTTTCGGTGTGTGTGTGTGGCGAGTGCTAATGGGTTTTTTCTGCCCTTAATTTTTAAGTCACTGACTACCAAATTTTGCACTGAAAGGCTGCCTTTATTTGTTATTCAAATCAGTGAAAAACTCTGCACTGTGGGGTTTACCAGAATGGGGTGTGTGTGTGTGTGTGTGTGTGTGTGTGTGTGTGTGTGTTGCTGCTGCTGGTGGTGAGTAAAGAGTATGACCTGGACAGAGGGTGCAATTCCAAAGAGCCTCATCTGTGCACCCATTCTGGAAGGATGAAAAAAATGATATGAGGGCTCCAAATGGTCACCATCCCCACGCTCTGCCCTGCTTTAGCCAGGAATCATGTTATTCTGTGTCCTGCCTCCTCCCACCAAGCCCAACCAAAGCTTCGAGACCTGACCGTTCCACAAGCTCATCTGGAAAAGGTGGTGGGAATGAGAGCATTTACACTCCACAAAAAGGGGATGACTCCTGAGCTCAGAATCTCAAAAGGAAGATAACCAAGAGGTATCTTGAAAGTGTTCCTCTCTCTAGCTGACCAACATGTGTCCATCACGATTTCAGAAATCCGCCTCCAAAAAGCCCCCTACCCAGTACTGGCCATGCAGCTCAGTGGGTCAGTGTGTGCACGGCTCACATTAGGATTCGCCTGGAGCCTGCCGGGAAGTGAGGACCCTCCCAAGGGCTGGGAAAGAGGAAATTCAATTTCACACAGGACATGTCTACAACTTCTTTTCCCACCATTCTGGAGAGAGAGAGAGAGAGAGAGAGAGAGAGAGAGAGAGAGAGAGAGAGAGAGAGAAGAGAGGAGAGAGGAGAGAGAGATGGGTGGATGCAGAGGCCACCAACTACAGACCTCCCCTTCCTAGTCTGCCCCACACCCACACAAGAAAGGGGAAAAAAGCTGAAAATTTCAGATGTTTATGCTCCATTCCTGTGAAGATCCAGAGAACTCTAAACATTGTGAAATCACCAGTGCAATATTGGGTAGGGCCTCAGGCCAGACCGAGCTCATTAAGAGATTGATAAACCCGGACTTCCTAGAGGCTCTGGGCCTCCAGCTTACAACCTTGTATTTCCAAGAGGCTCATCAGAAAGACTGGAGATGGAGAGCCTTGGTCAGCTAACCAGACAGACATGTACTTGCTCCCGCCCCTCCCCGAACGGGAGAGAATCAACGCCACAGATTTGGAAGCAGGAAAGAGGGGCTTCTCTACTGAGTCTGGCCACTCCACTGAACCCCACGCCTTTCCTTTCAGCACTAACCATGCTGGAGTGGGAGTGGAAGGGGGCTCCCACTGCCTCCATAGGCCATAAGGCTGCCTCCTGCCCTCACCCAGGCCTGGCAATATGGATGCCCATCCAGCAGCTCTCAGCTCTCCCCTGTCCCCACCATCCAGCCCCTCCAGCCCAGTACCTTCTCCCATTGGTTGCAACCATTGCTTCCAAGCCATGCAACTATTTTCTGCCTCTCTTGCCTCCTCTACCCACAACCCCCAGCCCCCAATCAAAGAGAATTGAGAAACCGTCTTCTTGCACAAGAACAGCTACTGTCTAACTGCTTTTTGATCGTCTGCATAGAGGGGGAACTGGGCACAGCCCTGGCCCCAGTGATGGAGCTAAGCTCCAGCTGCCCTGGCTGGCCAAACCCGCCCTCGCCCCCCTTCACTGACCCGTGGCCTTGGCGGCTCAGGTTTTTTCAGAACGTACCGTCTCTATCCTCTCTTCTCAGTGATGTCAAGCTGGTACCACCAAGAAGGAAGGGGCAAAGCGGGAGCCTTATCTCTCCTACGCACGCAACCTCTTCCTCCAGCTCCCACACGCCCGGCGTTATGTAAACGCACCTACAGCCCCAGAGCGGCCTGGAGGCCTCGGGGCCTGGCACAGTTCGGTGCCCGGGGATAGGGAGGCACGAGGAGGCCGAGGAGCCTCAGGCCCTGCAGAGACCGGGAAAAGGACAGGCAACAAACTGCAAGGCAGTTAGTTGCACAGCATAAAATGCGGCAGCAGAGCAAAGGTCAGACGGCGAGGCACCGCCTCGCCAAAGAGAGGGAGCAGAAATGCCCAGTCCCGGGCCAGCCCGGCGCTGACCATCGAGGGGAGAGGCAGAAGGGGAGAAAAGCCAGTCCGTCATGACTCCGAAGGGGAAAGAAAAACCTACGTCGAGCATAGGCCGCTGCGGCGGGCTCTGGAGATCTACGGCAGAGCTGGCACCATGGGCACCGAGCCCGGGGTGGGCCAGCCGCCCAGGGCGAGGGCGCCCGCCGGACTCAAAAGGTGGCTCCTTACGTAGCCTATAGTCTCCCGATCCAGCGCCCGAGGCGGGTGGTGGCAGGAGGAAAGAGGCCAGGCCAGAGGCAAACTCCCGGGGCACGCACGGGGCTTCTCGAGTCAGAGTAGGGGGAAGCCGGGCTTGGTAATGTCCTGGGTTGGAAACGCCGGTGCCAGGCGGTGAATACCCTCCGCGCCGTGCCGGCCCAGCCCAGGGCGTCCGGGAGCTGCGGAGCACCGCAGCGACTCAAGGAGGCGCAGGGAGAGGGAAGGAACGCTGAGGCGCGCCTAGAAATAGCGCACCATTTGCCCCAGCCCAAAGGGGAGTCGCGTCGCGGCTCAGAGTGGGTCAGTTTCGGATTCCGAAACCGGCCAGGGACTTACTTTGAGGAGCCGCAGAATCACAAGCATTGCTTCACGTCTGTGCAAATCCCCTAACCCGAGCGGGTCAGAAGCCACTGTCCTCGCAGACGCCGGCTGAAGGAACCGGCACGGCTTCCTGCGCTCCGCAGCGCCAGCTCCGCGCTGTCAGCTTCTCTCGCAGCCTCCGCGGCGATGTTGCAACCACTGCCTGGGAAAATGGCTTTTTTATGAATGGGAGGGAAGGGAGCTCCAGTGCGCACGCGCGTCGTTCGCGATTCTATGAATGGGTGGGCACAAGAGACCCCCGCGCGCGCATGCGCCGAGCTCCTTTTTTTTTCTTTTCTTTTTTTTTTATGAATGGGGGGCCGGAAAAGAACTTAACCCGTGATTGTTGGGGCTGGCTCTCGCTCCTCCAGGGGCCGTCGTTCTTTTACAAAGACGGGTAGAGGTTGTTGTTGCCCCCCGCCTTTTTTTTTTTTTTTTAAATGAATGGAGGGCGGCGGTGACTGCTGCAGCTGGCTCAGCTGCGCGGGCTGTGCCCCCTCCCAGCCTGCAAGAGGAGGTAAAGGCCACCTTCAAGCCAATGCGGGCCTGGGCTGGAACCGTCAGTTTCGCTGGCGGGGGTGGGGGGTTGGAGGGGAGGGCGGGGGCGGCCTCTGGATCCTAGGCGGAGAGCTGGGCGGGGGAGGACACACCTAAATTTAGGGATCTCTACCCGCCCCAGGCAGTCGTGGGGGTGGGGAAAGGGAAGACCCCTGCTGGGGACCCTTCTCTGTCCCTAGACCAGCGGCGTCGGAGGAGGGGTCTTGAAGCTGCTTTTACCAATAATTAAGAAAACGTCAAACGTCCATATCAAAGAGGGGTGGAGTGGCGGTTAATGAATGAATCTCGTTCCTTTCCTGAGGCTGAGTCTCCCTTGAGTGAGTGCAGACCACCCCTCCCCCATTTCTTGGGTGTGGACAGCGACAGGGCCGAGGCCTCTTCCGGCTCCAGTCCCCCCCTCCCCGCCCCCCCAAAGGCGATGCTGGCTGCTGGGCGGAGGAGACCTGGCTCTCTCCTCGTAGCAACCCCTTCCCCCTCGCCCCAGGGTAACGTCCGCAGTGCCCCCGGCGTCCGTCGGTCCTCCTCGGGCTGCGCTGACTAACTGCTCCCGGTACACCCCCGTGCGTTTCCCAGCCCTCACGCAATGCGGATCTGAGCCTCGGATTTCCGAAGGCCAAGGCCCTGCTGCTGTAGGCGCCTTTCCCCAGCCACCCCCACCAGCTCCCCTCCGGAGAAGCAGGGGCGATGGGGAATTGGCCAGGTGGATGGGTGGAGCGACCGCGCAGAGGATGCTGCCGGGGTGGCCACGGGATTAAATAACAGGGCTCTTGAGCCGCAGAGGAAATGGAAGTGGCCGGGGATCTTTTCTTTGCAGTTAATGATGGGGGGTTGGGGGGAAAAGGGGAGCGTATCAGTCCCCACCGGTGAAAAGAAAAGGCCCCGCCATTAGGCCTAACTGAGGGAAGGTGGAGAGCCCTCGCAGCAGGCCCAGCTCCGCCCAGGAACCGAGGAGGCTGTAGCCTCCGGGGAGCCAGGGGTAGGGGGCGGCTTTGATGCGAGGATCAGAGGTAGGCTGGGGCCTGAATCCCCCACCCCCCCTCGTAAGATTTGTCCTGCTGATGTTCTGGCTTCACTGGAGGTTGGGAGGCTCTTTTTCTAACTACGCCACGATCGGACTGAGCTTGCCTGTTGCCAGAGGAGCCAATGACAGGCACCCGGGTCTGGGCTGGGCTGGGGCTCTGGAGACAGGCAACGGAGGAACATTTTGCAAACCCAAACCAGAACCCAAGCCACCGAGTCCCCCTTTAAAACGTTTTACAGTGTGGCTGACTGACTCGGCTCCTGGGGGCAGAGCAGGCCCTCCCTAGGGGAACTTCATTCATCCTTTCGGGGTCAAGACCTTCCTTAAAGCCAAGAAAAAAACCTCTATGAGGACAATCGAGTATTTTACAGTTGTGCAGGACTTCCCTTTGCAGGTATTAAAGTTCAATGTCATGATTCCCATTTGTCAGATACAGAATTTGAGGCCCAGGGGCCTGCACTTGGTAAATGGAAGATCTAGTAAATTCTAGTGCTGGTTTTCTAGATCTTTGCAACCCTGTTCTTTCCACTCTGCTACCATCCCTCTCGGCCTCACAAACCTAAAAACCTGTTTCTTGCAAGTCATTGAAGCATGTTAAGAAAGGAAGGTTGGAGCAGTAATTTTCCAGCTAGTGCTCACTCATGAGCCTCACTCAAACCTTTAAAAAGGATGGGAATAAATAAATCCTTTCTGGACTATGGAAGAACATCAGGATGTTGGGGGGTGGGGGAGTTTACTCTCCTGTTCCCTTTATTAGAGGGATTAGCCAAGAGACAGTGTTCCTTCCATTTCTGGTATTTTCCCAGCCCTTCTGAAGGAGGAGGTAAAGAGAGGCCAGGACTGCTCAGATGGTGAGAAGATGGGAGAGCCCCCAGTCTTGAGCTGGGAGGAGCCTGTGGTGCCTCTGATTTGTGTTTTAAGTTTCTCAGTGACTCGGAGGGTACTGGAGACCATATTCTGCTCTTCCTTGGGACCTAACCAGAGGAGAAGTTTGGGGCAACTGTTAGGAGAAATTCATTCATTCATTCATTCATTCATTCATTCATGCATTCATATATTCTGTGTTGGGCCCTGCCCTGACTCTGAGGACTCAGTGGAGAGAGACAGACAGCCCTCCCTGCTCTTGTGAAGCTCACAGCCTTTCGGAGAGGACAGATTTGAGGCCGGATGAGTGCTAGGAAGGGAAAATAAGTGGGGTCCTGGGATACGGGGAGCGGGAGAGGGATGTGATTTTAATTTGGACATCAAGGACTGTTTTTCTGAGAGCGTGCGGTTATGAGTTGAGTCCAGATGACTGAAGGAGTGAGCCTGAGGGTGTTTGAGGAGACATGTCAGACAGAGAGAGCCTGGGTGGAACCCCTGTGTGGGGACAAGTCTGACATGGAGGTGCTGACCCAAGACTTCATTGGCAACAGCTTGAAGAGTAAGGTTGAAGTTGGCCCAGTGAGCAGTTCAGATATTACCCTCTTACGAGTTTTAAGTAAGGCCGTGACACTCTGATCTGTGTTTTAAGTCTCCAACAGCCCAAAGCCCAGTGGGTGGGGGAACAAAATGGAAAATAGGGGGGGATTCAAAACATTTTTTCCTTAACAGGTTAAAGACACCACATCCTTTCTGTTGGACTGGGCGGCCGGTAGGCCTGTGCTGGACTTTTTTGCTACTTGATCTGACTTTGTTCATTCCAGAGCTGCTCAATGTCTTCCCCAAGTATAACTTTTCCTCTGGAGGCAAATCCTAACAACTTTGCATTCCTGCTCATGCTATTTACAGGCTTTTCACTTCAGGGTAGACGTCTTCACCCCCACCAGGTCATGGCCAGGGAAGTGGAGTGGGTTCAGTTCTGGGCTTTGCCCTCTTATTAAACTGCTGGCCTGGCCAGGACCTGGGAAGCTGAGTTAGTGGGGGTGAGGCAGGAATTCCAATTCAGTGACAGACATCTGTGGAGTGCTTACTTTGTGCCAGTCCTATGCTCAGCATGCTTTCCTATGTAATGCTGCTTTAAGAAGCTGTGTTCTGTCCTAGCCAGTTTGGGTCAGTGGATAGAGCGGCCGGTCTGCAGAAGGGTCCCAGGTTTGATTCTGGTCAAGGGCATGGTCAGGGCGTATGGGGGAGGCAACCAATCCAAGGCCCCTGGTCAGGGCGTATGGGGGAGGCAACCAATCAATGTGTCTTGGATGTTTCTCTCGATCCCTCTCCCTCCCTTCTACTTTTTAAAAAAAATTTTTTTTTTCCCTCCCTTCTACTCTTTCAAAAAAATCAATGGAAAAATATCCTTGGGTGAGGATTAACAACAGAAAAAGCTGTATCTGGGTCTCATCATTGCTCTTTTTCAGATAAGAAGTCAGAGACCAGGTTAGAACTCTGTTCTGGTACTAGCCCCTAGGCTTTCAATTATTTATTAATTTCACAAAAAATTATTATGCACTTCCTATGTGCCAGGCACAGTGTCAAGGCGTTGGGGTTACAGTGATAAGAGAGATAGACACTATGGAACTCACAGTCAGCGGTGACATCTCGGTGGGGGTGTGATTGGGGTATGCAGCACCTTCATTCATTTATTTGTTCAATTGACATTTCTCAGCCTCTGTCAAGTACAAAGCACTGAAAGCCAAGTCCCCCAGCCCAGACAGATTACTTGCCCCCACCTACATAAAAATTCTGGGACCACCACTGTTTACAATGAAGTAGGGGAAATAGACACTAAACAAATAATTGATCAAAGAATGATTTAATTACAGTTAACAGCGGTGGTGCATGAGAGTACAGAGAGCAAAGGAGGGGGCACAGCCTGGGGCCTGGAGAAGCTTCTCTGCAGCTCAGATCTGCTGAATGCAGACTCAGCCAGGCTGGGCTAGGTGGCAGGAGGCCCAGAAGCAGGAAGGAGCTGTGGGGAGGGCTAGGGCAATTGAACATGCCAGGGGGACCCTCGTCCTTTGAGGAAGGGAGGAGGCGTCAGAGCCCAGGTTGGAACCCTGTTCTGGCACTAGGCTTTCTGGCTCAGGGCGTTCAGCTATTTCAGTGTTGGAAGCTGGAGAACTTGCAAGAAATGTGCAGACAATGCCCGCAGACTGCTGGGGGTCAGCCCTGCCCTTTCAAGCTCTGTAGCCTTGGATAAGTTATTCAGGTTTGGCGTGCCTCAGTTTCCTCCTTTGTAATATGAAAACTTACCACCAAGGGTTGAATGGAACTTGAATGGAATAATGCACATAAAGACCTTAGAACAGCTTTTGGCACATTTCGATGATTATTTGACACATCCAGCCATTTTGATGCAAGGAATGGGTTAGAATTTTAAGAGGAGCCCATTTATCTAGGTCAGCGGTTCTCAACCTGTGGGTCGAGACCCCTTTGGCGGTCGAACGACCCTTTCACAGGGGTCGCCTAAGACCATCCTGCATATCAGATATTTACATTACGATTCATAACAGTGGCAACATTACAGTTATGAAGTAGCAACGAAAATAATTTTATGGTTGGGTCACAACATGAGGAACTGTATTTAAAGGGCCAGAAGGTTGAGAACCACTGATCTAGGTGCTTCAGAACCTCAAAAAGAAAGAAAAAAATCTTAGGTGCAAAGTTTTCTTTACTAATGAATAGGTGAGACAATAACACTGTGGCTGTCATTGCTGCTTTAACTGGGACCGTATTTGCAGGACACAAGTTATTTCCAACTATGTGGCTCGGTATCTTTGGTTCACCAAAGAGTTGAGTTTAACCATGGCCGGCATAGGTCGTGAAGTTCATGGCAGCAGAGAGTATAATGCTGACTCTATGCTGAATGGTGGTCCTTTTGTGTCAATCTGGGAAGGGGATGTTAAGCGCTTGGTGACTTTGCATAATTCCTAATCTCTTCAAACTTCTATTGTAAAAGGGACAGTCCTAGCGTCTGCTTCGGAGGGTTGTTGTGAGCACTAAGCACATGATGTTTTTCAAGTACCTTAGCTCAGAGCCAGGTGCACAGCTATTTTTGTGGTCCTCTCATTGTTCTGTGTAACAGGGAAATTGTAAAGATTTTAACTTGGTGATGAGAGTACAGATCACTAGCTTCCTCTCCTCCATCCTTCCTCCAAGGCCCTTGTTCTCACTCTGCTGTGGAAAGTAATACAAAAGACATGTTCCTGAAGACCTCACGTAATTCAAGAGTGATTTCCTCATCAGTGTGAATGTAAAGTCAGACTTGTGTAGCATCAGCTTTGGCAACAGAATCAAGGTTTTTGTGGATGTATTTATACGGCACAGTTCAAATTTGCATTAGTTCAAATGCACATAAAATGCACGCATGCTGTCCATTTCAGATGCGGGAGCTAAATCCAGGGCAACCAGTGTGAGCATAGAACCGGAAGAGAAGGAAACATGGCCACGAGTAGTCCCCTTGGTTCTTGCTTACAAATCGCAGAAATGGGGACCCTGGGAGAAGCAGGGATCAAAAATGGGTGTCTCGCCAAGCAGGGATCAAAAATGGGTGTCTGGACTCTGGAGGGGTCGGTGACTTTCTGGAGCCCCAATCTTGGCTTTCATGCTCCATGTGGGGGATGGGACTGCACCCTTCTTCCTGACTTAACAGGTGTGCGTTGGCCACCTTTTCTCCCCTGGACTTCGTTTCTGCCACCTCATTTAGTCATTCATTCATTCATTCATTCAACCAATATTTAAGCTCCTTCTAGGTACCAGGCAGTATGCCAGGCCCTGAGGATAAAACAGCAAATAAGTTATAGGGATCCCTTGATACAGGTTAGTTTTCTGAGGGCAGCAGATAATAAAAAGTAAACACTCAGGTAATAGCATAATTTCAAATGTTGGTCAAATCCGCGAAGGGAATAAGAAGGGGATTTGACAGAGATTGGGGGAAGGAACTAGCCTTTTTAGGGAGATCACAGAAAGCCTCTTTGGGCAGTCTAAAAGCTGAGGAACAAGAGCCATGCCAGTGCCCAGAAAGGAGGACACAGTGAGGGCAAAGACTAGGGCCAGCGGAAAGTGGTATGCTCCAGGAACACTGGCACCTTGGGCTTGAGACTGGAGTTGCTCATCTCTGCTTGAAGACCACACGGGGGCTGGCCCAGGCTCTGGACCCTGACGTCCACAGCCAGCGCCCTGGCCTCAGGCCCTGGGAAGAATTTACAACCAT
Organism: Myotis nattereri; assembly: GCF_964212035.1. NCBI lineage: Eukaryota > Metazoa > Chordata > Mammalia > Chiroptera > Vespertilionidae > Myotis > Myotis nattereri. Next base: position 83,423,143 of record NC_138080.1, read on the forward strand.
GCTGAGCCTGTTCCCCACCTGCCCAGGGGCCCTGGGAAGGCACAGGCTCTTTCTTAAAACCAGTTGTTACAGAGCTGGGTGCAAAGCAATTCAACGGAGCAGAATTTCTTTCTTAGGTAATCTTTTTATTGAAGTATAACGTTAGTTGAGCCATTTGAAATTGCTAATATGCAATCATTTTCATGATTGTACAAAGACAGCAATTTCCTGTGATTCAGCATAAATACATTCAGCAAAGAGCGTAAGTCAGAAGTATACAACTCAGTGAGTTTCCACACGGTGGACACCACTGTGGAACTAGCGTCCAGGTCAAGAAACAGAACATTGCCAGCATTTTGCAGGCCCCACTCATGCTACTTCCATCGCTATAACCATCACCATACCCTACCTCCACCCACAAGGCGGGTAATCACTATTTTGACTTTTGGCACTATAATATAACCTAATTTTTTATCTTCTATAAATGGAATTATACTGTAAGTACTTTTTTTGGTGAAATGTATTATGTTGTTGCATGTAGTTGTAGTTTTTTTTCACTGCTGTATGATAGTCCACTCATTATATGACTGTGGTACTGTATATGTATTCATTCTACTATATATGGGCATTTAGATGTTTCCAGTGCTTGCTTTTAAGAATACTGCTTCTGTGAACACTCTTGTACATGGCTTATGTTGAACACATGCTTGAATATCTGTGGATATATGCTGATTCAGCTTTAGTAGGTATTTCCAAACAGTTATCCAAAGAGGTTGTACTAATTCACACGCTCTGCACGACTTTATTCAATGCCTCCTTGCTGCCTAGCTCTTGGGCCAGGGTCTATGCCAAGGATGAATATGAGGATAGTAGTGGGGAGGGTACATGACATGATTCATGCGATGAATCTCTCTGTGTAGTGATTAAGTGGACAAGCCTTGCAGCCAGCTGGGCCTAGATTTGAGTTACTCAGATCCTCTATTTACCTACCACCTGTGACCTTGGGCAAGACACTCAATGTCACTGAGCCTCAGGTCCTTCATTTATAAAATAAGTATAAGTATAGTGGCTCTTATAGAGCCTTTCACCCATTCCTTTACATGAGAAATGTTTGTAGAATGCCTACTATGGGCTAAGCTCTTTTCTGAGTACCGAGAATTCAGGGGTAAACTAGACAGAGGAGGCTTTGCCCGCGGGAAATGTATGTTCCAGTTACGGGAAACAGATAATGACAGAGCAAACAAATCATCAGCGTAATTTCAGATAGTGACACATGCTATGGAGGCCATACAACAGGGTGCTGTGATCAAGCAATGGGGTTAGGGTGGTAGGGGAATCAGGGAGGTAGTAGCTGAGCTGTGATCCAAATGATCAGAAGAAGGCATCCAGGGATGATCTGAGGGAAAAGCACTCCAGGCCGGAGGCTTGCTGGTGCAGAGGCCATGAGGGAGGAACAAGCTTGGTGCATGTGAGTTACCGCGAGAAGACTGATGTGGCTAGAATGGCCTGAGGGGAGGGCTGTTTGAGACAAGGCAGCAGAAATGAGCAGGAGCCTGGTCATGTAGGGCCTCAAAGGCCATGGTAAAGAGTTTGCATTTTATTTTAATATCAGTGGAAGTCATTAGAGGGTTTTAAGCAGGGGACCAACATGAGCTAATTTACATGAAGATTAACAGAAAATTATATATATATATATATATATATATATATATATATATATATATATATTAGAGAGTCTGGCATAGAGCGATGGTCAATAAATGTTAGTTGCTGCTACTGCTATTATTGTTCTTATTGATGCTCTTAAAGAATCTAAAAATTTTCATCCTCAATGAGGACGAGAAAGCCAAGGCATAGAGCCATTACCATCCACGTGTAAAGTCAATCAAATCAGAGAACAGGATGTAGATATTATTAATCAGCGGAAATGCTTTTGGTTCCTTTCCCAAATGGGAATTTTAAGACAGGATTTTCTCTGTGGTTAGCAATTGTCTGGAGCCAACCACACTCAGCTCCTTCAGCCCCACTTTGCCAAAATGCCCAGAGTTCAGTCACTTGGGTGCCATTGGCTGCGGTCCTGCTGCCATTTAGGGCCCTTGGAAAGGCTCACCTGCTTTCTCTGCGTCTGATGGGCCAAGAATGGGGAGGCGCTCCCTTATCCTCACCAGGTTACTGAGATGCCACCAACTGCCCGGGCTTGGAGGCTCTCCCACCACGTTCTTACATATAAATAGCCCAGGGAATGTTTTTATGTCCAGAAAAGGCCTTTGAAGGAAGCTGCCTTTAACTTCTCTCTGATACAGAGAAATGTCATGTTAATGATCTGTGAATGAATGAATGCAAATTGAGTAATGAAACTGGGCAAAGCTTCATAGGGTATATAACACTCGTTTCTGGGCAAAGTGCCCTTCTCTTAGTAAGGATGTTTTCATTCCTTCATTTATCAAACTTTATTGAGCTTCTGCTAGGTGCCAGGCACTATAGAGCAGTGAGCAAAAAAGGTGCCATCTTAGCCCTAATGGAGCTTCCAGTGTAGTGGGACATACATTCATCAAATAATTGCACAAATATAAATAGAAAATGACAACAATGGGAATTGAAACAAAAAATGGGAATTGAACCAAAAGCATTTCCTGTGATTAATAAAATCTACATCCTGTTCTCTGATTTGATTGACTTTACACTCACGGATGGTAATGGCTCTGCAGGAGAGGTAATTAATGCCCTGAAGGTATATAATGAAGGCCTGGGATTTGGGAAAGTTCCTCTAGTAAGTGTCATTTGAGTTCAGCCCAAAAGGATGAGTGGTGACAAGTAGGTTTGGGGGTTGGAGTGAAAAGTATTCCAGGCAGTGAGCAACATATGCAAAGGTCCTGAGGAGGGAGGGAGTATGCATGGTGAATGCAAGGATATAAGAGAAAGCCACTGTGACTACAGGACTGAAATGGGGTGGATTCTGGTTCCAGAAAGAGCTAGAGATATATGGTAGAGAGGACAGATTGTAAAAAGCATTGAAGACTATGCTAGGATATATAATGCTATCCTTCTCGAGGACTGTGGGATGCTCCTAAAAGGCTTGAAGCTGTGGAATTGAACCATGACCCCTGGTTCATAGGTCAACCCTCAACCACTGAACCACTGAGTGTGGCCACAGTGTGGAAAATGGATCGGAAGGGGCCAGAATGGGTTCTGGTAACTTCCCAGCCTTCCTTGGCCCTTCAGTACTAGAGGTGACAAAGGAGTGCTGTTTTTCCCAGTGTCAGGGTGTTGCACTATCCCCGCGGTCTCCATGCACTTTCCTCACATGTTTGCAAATAGTTCATTTGTCAAACTCTCCTCACATGATCGAATTGTTCTGTTTGCCTTTATGGAGAAATCACCTTGGCTGGATAAAGCAGGAGCAAACTTTAGCAGCTACTTAACCTAACTCCTTTGTTTTACTTGTAACAAACACATATTAACTGGATTTTGTTTTCTAGACACTTTGACAAGCTATGGGGTTTTTTTTCAATGCAGAGCAGTGCATTTCAGTTCACATGCATTTATGTAAAGATTGAAAATTACCGAATTAGTTAGATTTCTTTCTGTCTTATTTTGTGCTATTTGTCCTGTATATGTCTGTGTGTGCTGTGTGTGTTTAGATTTATAACAAAGTTAAGAGGAAGGTGCATATACCCCCTTTACCTGCATGTGTATAACCTCTGCTTTGCCCTGACTTTTCTTTTTGTTTTTTCTTCTACTTTTTTGTCTTCTTATGGACTGAGGTTTTTTTTGTTTTGTTTTTTGTTGTTTTTTTTTTTTAGCAGTTCATTGATTTATTCAGGGACACATAATGGACTGAGGTTTTCCTCATTAATTGACTTGAAAATTAGAATCAATTTATTCATTTTAAAAATATACATTTTTATTGATTTCAGAGAGGAAGGGAGAGGGAGAGAGAGATAGAAACATCACTGATGAGAGAGAATCATTGATCGGCTGCCTCCTATACACCCCACATTGGGGATGGAGTCCACAACCTGGGCATGTGCCCTGACCGGGAATCGAACCATGACCCCTGGTTCATAGGTCTACCCTCAACCACTGAGCCATGCCGGCCGGGCTCTATTTATTCTTTTAGTGGATCCCCTACATATTTAAAAATGACCATTTTTACCCTCTTAAACAATTCAAGACCCTTAAGCTACTTTAACTCTTAAGTCTCTCCCCCTCCACCTTGATGCCTCCTCCCCCCATTTATATTCTGTTGTAGTCCTGTGTTTTCATTCTATCTTTTTTTTTTTTTAGGACAGATGAGACACTATTGTTGTTTCTTTTTTAAAAATATGTTTTTATTGATTTTAAAGAGAGGAAAGGAGAGGGAGAGAGAGAGAGAGAGAGAGAGAGAGAGAGAGAGAGAGAGAGAAAGAGAAACATCAATGAGGGAGAAACATTGGTTGGCTGTTTCCCACATGCCTCCTACCAGGAACTGAGCCTGCAAACTGAGCATGTGTTCCTAATGGGAATCGAACCGGCAACCTCTTGATGCATGGGACGACACTCTATTATTACTTCTTTTTTTTTTTTTTTTAAAATATATTTTATTGATTTTTTACAGAGAGGAAGGGAGAGAGATAGAGAGTTAGAAACATCAGTGAGAGAGAAACATCGATGAGCTGCCTCCTGCACATCTCCCACTGCGGATATGCCCACAACCCAGGTACATGCCCTTGACCGGAATCGAACCTGGGACCTTTCAGTCCGCAGGCCGACGCTCTATCCACTGAGCCAAACCGGTTCCGGCTATTATTACTTCTTTACACAGTCAAATGTTGTTCACTGGTCGCCGCCTTTTCATAAGAGCATCTGTCTGAGATTGCCTTCCTTCTATCTGAAATGAATTCTTTAAAATTTCCTTCAGTAAAGGTCTATTGGTAGTAAGTTCTCTCAATTTTTGTTGGTTGAAAATGACTTTCTTTCACCCTTATATTTAAAGTCTCGAATAAAATTCTGATTGCCACTTACTTTGTCTCAGCACATTAAAGATGCTCTTCTGATTCCCACTGTGGCTGCTGAATAGTGTGTGGTCAGTCTAATTGTAGTTTCTTTGTTATTGACCTGTATTTGTCTCCGGCCCTCTAATTTCACTATGGTGTAAATAGGTATGAATATCTTTTTCTTTATCTGTCTTAGGATATACAGACCCAGAATTTGGAAAAATTCTCAGGGGGCCAGCACTAGTATGAAGCCAGTGAGGTGCCTAGGGCACCAAACTTAAGGAGGTGTTCATTCCTGAGTTTGGGGCAAATACAGGATTAGCCCTTTTATACTTTAGGCACCTCACTCTATTTCTGATTCTGACTCTACAAATACCTCCTCTTCCTTATTCTTTCTTTATTTTCTTCTGTAAATATATATTAGACCATCTTATTTTATCCTCCAATATCATATACATAATTCTTCATATTTTTTTTTATCTCTTTGTATCTCTGGATCACTTTCTAGATTTCTTCACATCCATCCTCCAATAAACAGATTCTGCTTTCAACAGTATCTAATCTGCTACTTAACCTATTTTAGCTTTTATTTTATTTTTTTTCAAATTGCTCGATTGCCTCTTATAGTCTTTTGCTCTTGGCTCATGTATTTAAAGCTCACATTTATTTCTTGAAATGTGTTAAACATACCTATTCATATTCTGTACTTGATACTTCTGTATCTCATATTTCTGTGAGTCTGATTATGCTGTCTGTTGTTTCTGCTGCTTCTCAGTTATGGTGCCTTGTTTCTTTGTGTGTTTTTTGATTTTTAACTTTAGGCTCAATCTTTTGAAACTTTGTGGATATTCCTTGTGCATGGGTTGAAATTGCAGTCCCTTCAGAGGGGATTTGTATTTGCTTTTACCAGTTACCAGGGTTTATTCCTACCTTGAGTTCCTTAAACTAAATTTTCTGCTTGAAGTTTTTCAGATTACAGAGGGTTCAGGTAGTTTAAATTCAGTCTATAAACTCATGTGAAGCTGGCTTGTAGTTATGAATTTTAAGGGAATATTTCGTTTTTATTATCTCACTAGGTATCAAAGTTGGGCAAACAAATTTCCCTTCTGTGCCATGAATTTATTTCTCATTCGCCCTTACACAAAGTTTGTGACTCTTTGTAGACCCTTTGGAGGGACTTCTGTTCGACTTTGTAACTTGTATGAGTTTAAGCGTTGTCTCCTGTCCTCCTCATTCCTTGTATGCGTCGAAATGGACGCTCCACATCACCACGTGTTGGCAGACACCCTCAGTCTAAGCTGTCTTGGGCACTCACTTCTGTTCCAGAGTTCTCTTTTCATGTCTTTTTTTGGCTTCTGTATAATCTGTACTTTTGTGCCTATTCAGCAAGCATTTTTGAAAACAATATTAGATATATTATTCATTATTTGGAATTGTTTTCATTGGTTCAGAAATTGAGCTAATTCCTTTACATTCCCAGAGAAAGAGGTAGCATGTTATAGTACAAAGAGTTTTGAGGCCAGACCATACTGGGTTCGAATCCACATTTCATTTTTGCAAAACCCCCATGATATAGGTGCCATTTTTATCTGCTATCCCACCCTGAAACAGAACAGACTACTGAGTCCCCCAAATTCAGTATTTACCTAAATATAAATGCACTGAAGTATTTCATCTATGGGGGGAGGAGGGGAGACACAATAAAATTGAAACACTGGACAACAGGCACAGTGACTTTAGAATGCAGTGGGCAAAAAAGAGAATGCAGTGGAAGTTCTTTAATTGGCTATGAGGAACGAAAGAAAGGGCAGAATAAAAGATGACTCCCCGCCTGTGAGTGGTGCCAGATGGATGGTGCTTTTAGAAATAAGGCACTCAGAAAGCGAGCTGAGTTTGTTTTCTGTTTGTTTGCTTAGTGCCTCGGTTTCCTAATCTGTAAAGCAAGGTGGTCAGACTGACCACCTTCAAATCTTCTGCGGTTCTAGTCCTCTTGAGGTTTAGGAATTGGCCAAACAACTCAAGAGGAATTGTCTGGCAGGCAGTTGGAATTCAGAGCTGGAATCTGGGTGTGTGCGGGTCTCAGTGTGTGGACATATTGACCTGAGTGGGAGATTGGGGAGGGGAGGGGTGATAGTAAGACATGGAGGTGGATTTATACAGGAAGATGGCATGTTTGTGGGTAATGACGTGTCATACAATACAGGGGGTGTATTAGTTTGCTAGGGCTGCCATAATAAAGTGCCTCAGGTGAGATGGCCTAGACAACAGAAGTTTATTTCCTCATAATCCTGGAGTCTAGAAGTTTGAGATCAAAATGTTGACAGGGTTGAGGCCTCTCCCCTTGGCTTGTAGACGGGTTTCTCTGTCTCCACGTGATCTGCCTTCTGCTGATGTCCTACTTTCCTCTTCTGAGGACACCAGTGATATTGGGTTAGGGTCCATCTTAATGACCTCCTTAGTTACTTTTCAAAGACCCTATCTCCTAATAGAGTTACACTCTGAGGTATAAGGGATTAGGATTTCAATACATGGATTTTGGTGGGGAACACAGTTCAGCTGTTAATAGAAGGTAGGAATATGGGACCGAGAAAGGGGGTGGGAGGACAACAGAACAGTCACCTAGAGAAATCGAAGGGGAAGAAAGGTGCTGAGAGAGGTCGTGGGGACCAAGAATGGAGGAAAGGGCACCTGGATTGACAGTGGGAACTCCTGGGGATTACCTATAAGGAAGCCAGTAGAGAGATGGAGGCCAGGCTTTCAGGGATGAGGCATATGCCGCAGGTAGGAGAGTGGAGGGGCAGGCCAAGCAACAAGCTTTTGGTGTCACTTCCAGGCACAGTAGATACCCCAGATACTTATTTATGGAATGGACACTCCAATTTCCTTTCCTCCCTCCTCCCACATTCCATGGTCCTGGGACTCACTTTCTCTTTAGAAACTCTGAGGTGAGGCTGCATTCCAGGACCTTGGTCCTGAGTTATTCGTCTTATGTAGCTGACTCTTGAGGACAAAGCAGGGAGAACAGAACATCTTTTTTCTTAAGAAGCCAGAGAGGAGAGGGGGAGAGAGAGAGAGACCTCAGTGAAAAACAAACCAAACCACATTATCACTAAGCTACCACTGTTGTAAAGAACAGAATGGGTGACATGAGGTTGGAGGTCATTTTGCAATTTTCCTGTCTGCCCTCCAGAAATGAAGAGGTTGTTCATTCATTCACTGGGGGGGGGGGGGGGGGGGTGTTAATTAAGCACCTACTCTGAATTGGGCACTGCACTAGGCAAGAGGCAGCTAACAGTGAAGCAAAAATATCAAAGATTTATTGACTGCTTATGTAATGCCATGTCCTGTGTTAAGCACTTGGTGTACCTCCTGCTCTCAAGGACAGTATAAGACAGGGACTGCTTTTGCTTTTCTTACAGGTAGAGGAACAGACCAACTGAAGTTTAGGATGGTTTGCTAACTCTCTATGGGTCCCAGAGCTGTAAGTAAGCAACTCGGACACAGCCCGGGGGCACCTTTTTCCAGCCTACCTTCCCTTGGGCCCCTGGGGCTTCGAAGGCCCAGGGTACAGTAAGTGGCTGGCTTGGGGTCCTGCATGAGTCAGGCTGAGCTACAGATAAGCAGTCCCCAGTTCCTGCCATTCCATCCTGTCCTTGGCCTGAGAAAGGACACGGAGAAAAGGGGCGGATGTGGGCGAGGATAATAATGCCGACTCACTGCTGATGAAAGCCCTGTGTGAGCACCTCCTCCCAGCCACCACCTGAAGCCTGTCTCAGCTCCTGTCCTTATTGTCACATCAACATCCCTCCTGGCCCCCTGAAAACAGCTGGGAATGTGTCTCATGAACTAAAAACGTGTTTCCTTCCTTCTTGGGGGCTTTCTCAGGGCTACCTGCGAACACAGCTGGGCTCTGCAATCCTAGAGCTCCGCGCTCGGATTTCCTCTCTGCTTCCAGAGAAGGGGAGAGACGTGGGTTCTGTTGGGCGGGCTCATGAGAAAGCAGCCCAGTGACCTCTCTCTTCTATTTTGAGGTCAGAAGGAAGGTGCTCATGCTTCTGACCAGTGAGTCAGTGGGTCTGGGACTGAATCCTGTGTGTGGGTAATGACTGTCTCATGCAACACAGGGAGCTCTCCATCAGGAGGCAGAACCGAATTTGGAGAATCACCCCCAGTCTGCTCTCATCTGGCAGTCAGAAGCCTTACAGACTTAACTGGTCCACGGAGATATATACGCAGGGATGCTTATCACAGTGTTTTAACAACCGCCATGTCCACCTGTGAGGGGTTGAGGAAACCGATGGTAGTTGCTCTCCACAGAAGAAATCTAAGTTGCCATTAAACAGTGTGTGGGGGACCTATCAGGTTTGAATATAGAAAGGTGTTCAAGATTGATTAAGTGAATAAAGCAAGCCACGGAAAAGTGAATATGTATGTATATGTTTCTACCCCCCGCCCCCCCATCCTCACCAGACGATATCTTTTCCATTGATTTTTTTTTCGAGAGAGGGAAGGGAGAGAGAAACATAAGTATGAGAGAGAAAGAAACATAGATATGAGAGAAACATCGATATGAGAAACGTTGATAGGTTGCCTCCTGTACGTGCCCGGACCAGGGATCAAACCCACAACCTTTTGGTAGAAGGGACAACACACTCCAACCAACAGAGCCACACGGGCCAGGGCTGTGTATGTTTCTTTGTGTGGCCATGGACACGGTGGAAACATACAAGAGAAACAGCTAGCCGGTCACTTTCGAAGAGTAAGAATGGAGGTTTGGGTGAGGAGTGAGACCTTTGCTCTTCACTTTACCCTCTTCTGTGCTTCCTTTTTAAAACAATGAGCACTATTGCTTTTATAATACAAGGATAATGATAAAGAAAAAGTGGAAGAAAGAAAGGCTTAAGAAGCCTCACAAACAAAAGGTCCCCGCCCAAACTATTCAGCACGGAACCCAGGAGTGCTGAGGGCAGGAGGGATGACAGCGCCGGGCCTGAGGTGCCCTTGCATAATGGAACTTGCCCCTAGCCCAGTGGTTCTCAACCTTCTGGCCCTTTAAATACAGTTCCTCATGTTGTGGCCCAACCATAAAATTATTTTCGTTGCTACTTCATAACTGTAATGTTGCTACTGTTATGAATCATAATGTAGATATCTGATATGCAGGATGGTCTGAGGCGACCCCTGTGAAAGGGTCATTCGACCGCCAAAGGGTCGCGACCCACAGGATGAGAACCGCTGCCCTAGCCACTGCTTGCAGAGATATGCTTTGACCAGCTCAGGGTGGACACAGAGGTAGGAAGGGGAAGGAAATCACTGTTTGCAAGGCTGACTCAGTGACTGAAACTCTAAAACAAAACCAAGGCCAAAATGCAACTCCCAAGAACAGGGATTGGAGTCTTTTATAACAATAGCTAACATATATGGAGTACTTACCATGTATCAATGCAATGTGCAAATTGCCTGACTTAGCTTTATCTCTTTTAACAGTTACTCTGAAGTAACTGTTATTATTCCAGTTATACAGATGAGGATACAGAAGCTCAAAGGGTCTAAATTACTTGCCCAAATATACACAGTAATTGCTGGGACTGGGATTAACCCAGGTCTATTTCTGAAGGCAGCTCTCTTATCACCTCCTGAATATTATTATGTGTTGAACTCAAAGGGTCCCCTTAGGTGCAAGGACAGGACATCTTTACAGTTGTTTTTTTAAAAATATGTTTTTATTTATCTCAGAGAAGAAGGGAGAGGGAGAGAGAGAGAGAAACATCGGTGATGAGAGAGAACTACCGATTGGCTGCCTCCTGCAGGCCCCCCACTGGGGACAGAGCCCGAAACCTGGGCACATGCCTTTGACCGGAATCAAACCCAGGACCCTTCAGTCCGCAGGCTGACGCTCTATCCACGGAGCCAAACCAACCAGGGCGACATCCTTACAGTTTTGCCATCCATGAGCTGCCAGAGTCATAGAGGAAAACCACACTAACCTATGTAGACTGTATAGTGTCTTACATAAGGTACCCATCGGGATTTAACTGTGCTGCAAAGATGATAAGTACTATTCGGATTTTAAGTTGGGGAGATCAGCAAGGCTTGAAGTTGTCAGTGAAGGCATCTTGGAGGAGGAAAGATTTAAACCAGGTCTGGAAAGATGGATTGAATTCAGAGAGGGGTGGGGAGAACATTCCAGAGAAGAGATTGCACAAATGGTGTAGAAGTCTGCTCGGAGACAGTGGAACATCTTGCCTCATCAGAGTGAGTTGTGTGTGTGTGTGTGTGTGTGTGTGTGCGGTAAGTGAGCGGGTGTGTGTAGGGCGGGAAAAACAGTGCATTCGGAGTCATTCTGACGGTTGAGAAATGGCAGAGAAGTAGTGACTTCATGTGGAAGGAAATGAAGAGCCTCTAAGATGTTCTGGGCAGTGAAGAGACACTGTGAAAAGTGATGCCTCAGAAAGATTCAGCTACAGAGGAGTCCAAGTGACTTGGAGTGAGGAGAGAGCCGTGTGAAAACGTGGGGGACGGGCCTCCATGGGGGTTCTAGCAAGAAGAACGAAAAAGGAGGCTCCGTGTGAAAGTTGTAAAGGGAGAGGAGGCAACAAGGACTCGATGACTGAAAAGAAACAGGCTACGATGAAAAGGGTCCAAGCCAAATAATTCTTGGGCTTCAAACCCAGGTGTCTAAAGAAGGGAATGCCTGTGTCTGGAGCAGGGAATTGGAAGAGGGTCCTGGTTTTCTATTGCGGTGAGGTGGGAAGAAATGATGAATTGAGTCTTCATTTCAAACTACCCATTTCCCAAGCCCGTAAGACAGCGTAGGGACTGTTTCTCTCTTGGTTTTCTTGGTGGTATAATGCATGGAACTCCCTTTGGACCAGTTCATTCATTCATCAGCTCTTTATTAAGCTGCCATTATGGTCTAGTTGTTAGGAACACAGCAGTGAGCTGGGCAGACCTGGTCCCTGTCCTCATGGAAAGCAAATATTGAACAAGAAATTATAAGGGTTCTTTCTATGCTCCCAGTATCAAGGAGGCATTTCTTCCCCCAGACTAATTCTGTTCTTTACCCCTCAGACCCAGACCCAGAGCATGCATTTGTCAAACTTTTTATTAGCAATTGTATCTTGTAATGAAAAACAAACAAACCATTACAGCCATTAATTTATTCCTTTGTTCTACAAATATTTACTGAGTGGCATAACAGCTCTGTATTTTTAGCCCTCATATTCACAAACTAGTAAAGGACACAGACAAATAAACAGGTAATGACAATGGAGTGTAAAAAGTGTATTGAGGGGGTAAGCCCCAGGTGTTGTGGGAACAAATAGGAGGGATATCTACCCAGCTAGGAGGGGCAGGTGGCTGGCAGGGAAGTTTCCCTGACAAGAATAATGAGGTGTTAGCTACATAAGGGCAGGAGGTGGACGGGGGTATGTATTCCATGCAAAAGGATATTTATAGTTCAAAGACCTGGATGCTGGAGAGACCCAGGCTTGTTGAGGAATGATTTACAACCTAGAATTTTATACCTAGGGAAACTACCAATCAAAATGTGGGGAAAAAAAGAATAAAGGAAAGACATGTTCGGATATGCAAGGTCTCAAAAAATGTACCTCCCATGTATCTCTTCCCAGGAAGCTAGTGGAGGACCTGCACCAACAAAACAGAGGAGTAAATCCAGAGAGTAGACACCATGGGAGTAACTGCATGGAGTTCAGGTAGGCAGGGGCTAGAGCAAAAAGTGTCCTAGCCCTGGCCAGTGTGGCTCAGTTTGTTGGAGTGACTTCCGGTGCACCAGAAGGTGTTGGGTTCAATTCCCAGTTGGGGCACATGTCCAGGTTTTGTGTTTAATCCTTGGTCAGGGAAGGAGACAACTGATCGATGTTTCTCTCACATTAATGTCTCTCTCTCTTTCTCTCGCTCTCTCTCTTTCTCTCTCTCTCCCCCTTCTTCTCTCTAAAAATAAATTAATTAAAAATTTTTTTTAGCATTTTATACACATACTGACATGTTCATAAAAACACTAATAGAATAATATTCTAAATAGTGATTTTTTCCCCCAATAGTTTCTGTTTTTCATATTTTGCACTCCTTTGAAAAGGATTCCGCTGAGTTTTAAAGAGTTTGGAAAAACCTAAAAATGTGTGTCACTGCTACTTAAGCAGCCTTGTGCAATTTGGTGGGGGCACTCAGGGTGAAGAGGTTGTAGGAATATTTTTGTTAATTTTTCCTCTCATTGGTTTTAGAGAAGGAAGGGAGAGAGAAAAACTTTGATGTGAGTGAGACAATGATTGGTTGCCTCCCGGAAGCACCTCGACTGGAATCAAACCTGTGACCTTGCAGTGCACAGGACAACACTCCACCCAACTGAGCCACATGGGCCAGGGCAGTGGTCGGCAAACTGCGGCTCTTGAGCCACATGCGACTCTTTGGCCCCTTGAGTGTGGCTCTTCCACAAAATACCGACTTCTGCGCATGGGCCACGAAGTTTCAATCGCACCGTACGTGTGCACCCGCACGTGGTATTTTGTGGAAGAGCCACACTCAAGGGGCCAAAGAGCCGCATGTGGCTCACAAGCCGCAGTTTGCTGACCACTGGGCCAGGGTGAGGTTGTAGGAATTTTAAGGCCTGTGTAGGTGGCCATAGGGCTATGAACGGTTCTGGAGCAATGTACTATGGGAGAGGGGAGAGTGGTATGGGAGGTAATAAGCCCCAGCTACTGAATTTCAGCAGGACTCTGCTAGTCATTCCTCCTTCAATAGCAAAGGTGATCCCTAGAAGAACATTACCACTTAATTGGTAAGCAGAAGAGCAGATCTGCTTACCAATTAAGTGGTGGAACTGCTGCCCCCAATGACTTCCAGACTTCCAAAAAATAAATTTTTAAGATACAGGCAAGGGGTGGAGGAAACACAGCATGACCATAGCTCTTCTCCTGCTGAACTTTGTCACAGCGGGAATAAGGCAGGTTGTGTGTGTGTGTGTGTGTGTGTGTGTGTGTGTGTGTGTGTGAGAGAGAGAGAGAGAGAGAGAGAGAGAGAGAGAGAGAGAGAGAGAGATATTGCTCAGTGGGCTCAGAAGGAATGTGTGGGTACGTTATATTTTAGCAAATCACGGTGGAAGCCTGAGCAGGGATCTGGGTGTTCCCTAACTCTGAAGCCAAGGAGAACCTTTTATTTATGCGTTCAGCAGACAGATGGTTATTTTCTTTTTCATACCCGTGTTCCAAGTACAATGATAAAAGATCAGCTCAGAAACCAAGCAGCATGTCATGGTGTCTACTGGTTTTGCTGGCCATGAAAAGGGTGTTCCCCGGTTCCTCATCAGCTGGGAGAAACCCTTCCCCACCCTCTCGGACCAGCCTCGTTGTCTGCCACTAAACAAGTGAATTTCAAATGCCATTCTAAAGTTGGCTGGTGACCTGGAAAATTCCCTTTGCTTTGTTATGCTGCTAATGGCCCATCAGTTTAAGCCTCCTACCCTGGAAACTTTCTTTCTCCTAACTGGACGGAGGAAGGCAGGAGCAGAAGTGAAAACATGAAAGAAAGGATTCCTATTTCTAAGGGCTTCAGAAAGACTCGAAGATGGCCAGGCCTAAGGAATGGAAGGAAGGAGTATCACTTGTCTTGATCTGTACGTACAGCAGCGGCACACGGGCCTGTGGATGGAGGGGCCTTATTGAGTAACTTTAGTTGAAGGTGATCATTTTTGAATGCAGTAATAGCTCCAATCATGCAAAGTTTTGGTGGACACACGTCTCCTGTAAAACAAACCTCTAGTTGTGGAGGCCAAGATTCAGACTTACGTTTGAACTGTGTGAGCGAGTAAGTGTGTGAACGCTGAGGAGCCAAAATACTCAGTCACCTACTCATTCTCATTAAGGTACGGAGAATGACTGCCGTGGGTCTTGCTATCCTTAGTTGGCAAATCAACAATTACTACTGACTGTGTGTGCCAGATGCAGGGTTCAAGACTTCCTGTATTATCCCTTTTACCTCTCACCAAGAAACTCTATGAGGGAAGTACTATTATTATTCCCATTTTAGAGCAGAGGAAACTGAGGCTTAGAGAAGGTGGTGGAGCTGAGAAGCCACCCGGGTTCTCTGTCCTCCTAGCTCATGCTCCTCACCAGGACATTATGCTCTCTATAAACTACAAGGATCTAAGAAAACATAAATAAGAGGAAGTACAGAGTGGCCCAACAATTCCTCCCTAGAGCATGACGGTTCACCTTGTGCCAGCCACGTAGGCCATGGATTTGCTGACTTATCAGGCCCCTGCTGGTGGAGACAGTTCTGTATCCAGGGTGGGGCCAAAGTCAGTTTACAGTTGTTCATACGGAAAATAATACAACAAATAATACAAGAATAAACTCAGTGTTTCTTGTTCTCACCACTGTAAACCTACTTTGGCCCCACCCTGTATAAATGTGGTAAGTGGATCCTGTGCCCCTAGCTTTTGGGATTTCTGGAATAAGGTTCTGACTGTAAGACACTATTATTTCTCTTGAAGTCTTGGTCTGTCAGACCCGTCTGAGCTTCCAGAATAACATGTAGACACATAGGAAAGTCAGAGCCTTGGGATACTAATGCCACTCCCTTTACCCACCTCTGCTGCCAAGGAGCACCTTTGGCAGTTTTTCCTCTCAAATGAGCTTTGTCGTTTCTTACATCAATTGGAGCTGGCAGCTCTCAAATCCGTCTTCTGTGGGACACTCGCTGACCAGGTAGGAGACTGCGCCTGGAATGGCACACCGAGGAGAAAGCAAACGTGCAAGAGCAATGGGACCAGCTGGGGAAATCGGCAACGGTGGCATGGTAGGCGTCTCCCCGGAGAGAGTTCCCAGGGCCCCGGGTGGGCTTTTATACTTCCCCTTTTAATATTTGTTTTTGTTATTTATAAGTAGAAGTGCCGTTATGTTTAAAATTTTTAATACATGATCGCTGTCCTTAATACAGAGAAAGTAAAAGTTTACCATTAATACAACACACTCCAACTCTGTGCCCCCTCCTCCTGCTCCCAGGTATCTGCCCAGTCATCACTAGTAATAGTTTGGAGTCTGTCCTTCCGATGGCTGTACTGGTTTCTTCTCTTTCCATGAGTGCGTGCATGTGTGTGTGTGTGCATGTGTGTTGCTTACATAAGTATCAGTGAGAAGATCCTACTATGTATCTTGTATATCATCAACAGGCATCTCTCTAGTCTGTCCATGCAGCTCTCTCCTCCTTTTTAACAGCAGCATAGTATTCCTCTGTAAGAGCAGAGCATCTTCCCTTTTCCCTCTGCTTTGACAGGTCTTTTACTTTCCTGGGGAACCTGTTTCAGCTCCCACTTGCCATGTCCTCCTCTGGGTCCCTCCTCCGGGTCCCGCCTCAGGGAACTGACTGCTCAATGTGAAGATGGTCAAAGGTAAAAAGGGCAGTGGTGGGCCTAGGTGGAGAGTGTGTGGATGGGTGAGTGTGTTCTATCCTGGCCATACTGGGGTGTACAGGAAATTCTCACCTCCTGGCCCTGCCAAGTCATTTCTTCCATCTGGTTAAGGCTGAACTGCACATTTGCCCTGAGCGGGTAGCTCAGTTATTTAGAGCGTCGTCCCAATATGCCAAGGTTGCAGGTTTAATTCCTGGTTAGGACACATACAAGAACCAACCAAATAAATGAGAACAACAAATCTCTCTCTCTCTCTCTCTCTCTCTCTCTCTCCCCTTCCCTCCCTCTCTTCCCTTTTCACCTAACAATCAGTAAATTTAAAAAAATTTTAAAAATGCACACAAACACACATTTTATGAGGATCATCTTTGAAAATGACCAAGGCCAATGCAGAGACACAGAAAAGGCTGTTTTCTTAGAGTTACTCTCTCATTTGGGACCTGCACACTGGGCGTGCCACACTTTGGGGCTGTGAGAAGGCCCAGGAGTCATCCAGGCCAGTCGCCTGCCTCCATCCAAGATGTATGGGCAGCGCAGACCTAAAGCACCTCATTTTCTTCTCTTGGGAGCTATTCCATGTGATTAACAACTCTGTTAGGTAGAAATTTGCTCCTTGTCACTGGAAAGGGCCTCCACCTTAGAGGATTCAGGCAAGACCTCTTATTAGCTGTATGCTCTTGACCAAATTTTGTATTCTCTTTGTACCTCAGTTTCCTCATCCACAAAATGGGGGAAATAATAGTACCTGTCTAATTTGGTAGGGGTTTCCATTGTAACTTAAATGTAAACATATTAGAGGCCCAGTGCACGAATTTGTGCACAGATGGGGTCCAGCCAGCTCCCCCGGGTTTGGGCGGGGCGATCCAGCTGGGCCAGTGGGTGGTGTGTGTGTGAAGAAGGTGGGAGGTTAGCCAGCTGGCCCCGCCCCTGAACGGGGTTTCGGGTAGGGGCCCTGGGCAATTGGCAGGCCGGCCTCACCCCCCTGGTTGAACTCCAGTCGAACTCCTAGTTGAGGGGACAATTTGCATATTACCCTTTTATTATATAAGATAGAGCACATTTGGTGTATGATAAAAGATGCTAAGCACAAAATGATGTGACTGATTATACTCTGAATCCAAATAGCTCTCGTGGCGCTTTAAGCCCACACTTTAGAGGTCATTTGGGTCACTGGGTCTTGGCCCTGGCTGTACACTACACTCACCCAGGGATCCTTATGAAAGTGCCAGTGCCCAGCCTCCATTACCAGAGGCTGATCCTGTTAGTCTGAGGTGGGAGCAGGGCCCAGTGTCTTTGAAAACCTACCAGGGTGATTCTAATTCACCCAGGGTTGAGAACCACTGAACTTCTCTCCGTGTTTTCATGTCCCAGATGAGGAAACTGTGAGGCCTAGAGTGGGAAGGGACTTGCCCTGGTCATTACAGCCACAGCAGAAGGGCCCAGGTTTGTCTTATCCTGGATGCCAACCTGTCCAGGCTTGTCCTCAGGGTGGCCTTCAGATGGTCCTGGCTTCCATAGCTTTTCTGATAATAGGGCTGGCGCGTTACCCTGCAGGTCCCAATCAGATGGTCACCGGCTCTCCCTATAGAAAGCCCTGGTCTATGTAATATGACCTTTTTATCATAGCGCTTATAGTGTGTGGAATAATACTGTTCGTTCGTTCATTTATTTCCAGAATTTAAGCTCCTGGGAGTAGGGCCGTGTCTGCCTTGCTCCTGCCGTCCTGGGCCTAGAATGGTGACCAGTGCTTAGTTAAAATATACTCATTAAGTGACTGAATGAAATCCCAGGAGGGCAGTTGAATATTTTTTATTTTTCTGGTCCTAGCCATCTGATTCTCATTACTCCCACAGCTCGGGAAGCCTCTCTCTGCTTCGGCGTTTTATAAACCTCATGTGCGTACGTCGACATTTTAACCATAAATCCAGAATCTTGGGGCTGGAAAATTCGAGAAGAGGGGATTCGGGAAAAGGGATAAAAACCATCCGGAGGTCCGAGGCCCGGGGTGGGGGGCGCAGCCCTAGGGTTGGGGTTGGGAGGGGACGCGTCGGGCGGGCGCCCCTCCAGCCCCGCGGCGGGAGATGGCCCTGGGCTGCTACATCCATCAGGGGCGCGCCGCCGCCTCGTCCCGCCCGCGGTGTGTTGGGGGGGGGGGGGAGCCGGGCGGGGTGGGGGGGACGCCGCGGGGGAGGGAACGCGATGCGCTCGGGGTCGCGGCCGCAGGGCGGCTCGGACAGCCGCCTCCGCATTCCGGCCGCGCGCTCCCCCGGAGGTGGCGCCTGGGGGAGGCTGTGATTTTTTCTTTTTTGGATTCGCAGGGGAGTGGGGGCGGGGCGAGACGGGGGCCTGTGTGTGTCCCTTTAAGAGCCGGAGCGCTGCCCCCGCCTCGCAGGCGCCCGGAGCCTCACAAAAGAACAGGATGTTGTTGATTTGTCACCAAACCACAGAGAGGAAATGATTGTAAATTTCCTTTAAACATCCCCACCGCGCTCCGGCCGCCCCCGCTTCCGCCTCCGCCGCCCCCGCCCGGCCCGGCGCAGCGGGGCCTCCGCGCTCCCGCGGGGCGCCCGCTCCTGGCCTCCCGGCCTCGGCGGCCAGGCCACCGGCCCCTGCCGGCACCGGGGCGCCTGCCGGGGGAGTCCCCCGCCCCCAACGCGCCCCCGATCGCGTTCCAGTTGCTTTCTCCTGATTATTTTTCCAACAGCTGCAGCGCAACGAGGGCCTCGGCTCGTGTGGACCTGCGCGCCGCCCTTCCCTGCTCGGCCCCGTCCCTGTCCCCTTGGAACGAAGGGGACCCGCGCGCCCGCCCCCTGCACCCTAACCTCGCTGCAGAGGCTGTGACCTTAGATCCGGCGCCTGCGGGGAAACTGAGGCCCAGGGAGATTACTCAAGTAGCCAGAAGTCACCAGCTCCTGGAACCCCCCTGGTAGCCACTGTGACCAGATTTGGTTCACCCCAGAACGTAGGCTTGTAACAATACTGCCGGGGAGCCTACTCAGAATCTGCAGTCGTCAGAGTGACAGTTGGCATTGGGAAGTCCAAAGCCACAACTACTTAATGAGGAGCGTTGCCCTGCCCCTCCCTTCCAGCCGGGCACCCCTCCTTCAGGAGCTGCCTGGGTCTCAGTTTCACCTGTCCTTTTGCAGAATTCCTCACCCCCCCCCCCACCCCCTGTTGCTTTGTAAGGTTTCTGGAAGCCTCTGGTGGAGTTAACATCCCTTCTCAACCTGCGGCCCCCGGCCGCGTGGTGCAGTCTGCTCTGCGGTCTAGGGAAGGACCGCCTTGGCTGTAGTGTTCTTTCAGAGAACTTGACGCTTGTGATTGGGCTCAGCTGCCCTGGGCTTCCTGGCCTGCGTATTCAGAGCAGCAGCTCATGTGCCAGGCACTGCGTTTAACCGCCTTCTTTCATTTAATCCCTGCCATAGCGCCACGAGTAGTGTTCAGCCGAGGGCTTGGGGAACCCGACCAGCTCACACAGTGTAAGTGGAAGCCCAGGCCTCAGTGAGTCACATTCTGGTTACTGGTGCTGCCCCTCTTTAGTGCGAACTTTAAATCGGATGGTTAGGCAGTGCAGGGAGGGCAGGATATTTTTGTTGAGTTCTTGGTCACCTCCACCTCCAGGGCGCTCTGGGCCAGGTCCCATTTTCTGAATAAAAAGAACCTAAGTGGCTGATACTCTCAGGCTGGAATCTTCTCTTTTGGAGACGTCTGAGGTCCTGATTGGCTTGGAGGATGAGGAAGACCTGACTTGGAGTCCGAGTTCTTTCCACTGTGCTTGCATGGAAAAATGGGCTCCTTTAAAAAGTTATCTGGTGCTGGATTCCTACAGCTGAATAGTCCCCTGCTTTTGCGAGAACCTTACTTCCAAGCTGGTGAGGTGGTTGGAGGGAGGAGGGGGAGGATTGTGTGTGCCTCTGGACAGCATCATTGTCATCAGAACAGTCAATGTGATCACGTCCCTGCTGTGTGCCATGCACTGTGCCAGGTGTCCTACATGCACTTTCTCATGGATCCTAAGAGATGAAAAGTTGGCTGGCACTGAAGTTGTCCCACGGAGGCACGATGGAACGGGGCTGTGCATCTCTCCTCCCAGCATCCCCAGTGTCTGTGCAAGAAGAAGTCATCCAGAAGCCCCAGAAACTGCAGTGTTTGCCTTCAGTCAGTGCAGAAAGCCAAGAGGGTCCTGGATGCTGGAGGGTTTTGGCTCCTTTGTGCTGCAGCTGTCTGCATTTCCTCAACTGTGAGCGCATTTGTTGATGGATTTCCAGGGCGGCTGCGGGATCTCCACCTGTCCTTTTCACTTTTATAGATTGCCAGTCACTGGGGCATCCAGGTCCCGAGTGCTTGGGAGGGAAAGCCATCTGCCTAATTGTTTCCATTCCCCAGATGAGGAGCTCAGGGTACCAACATGCTGAGTTGTTGGTGTGAGCAGGCTAGCAGGAGGCAGAGCAAGCCTCCGCCACCACACATCCCCGGGAAGCAGGAACCAGAGGGCAGGTCCTCTGAGGTCTCCTGGCCTCAGTTGCCTAGCCTGTGAGGAACTGGTTTACGTGGTCTCTGATTGGCCCTTTCACGCGTCATCAGAACAGCTCCTGTTTATCCATTCATTTACTATTTACTGAGCAGCCGCTAGATGCCAGGCCCTTTTGTCTAGAGGCTGGAAATACAGTAGTCAACAAAACAAACTTCTTGGAGTTTACTTTGTAGGTGAAGATGACAAAAACATTGAAACAAATATGAAGTAGATATAAAATGCCAAGCAGTGCTCTGGCTATGGAGAAAAACAAAGAACATGGCGGTGGTGGGGGGGGGGGTAGTGTGTGTGTATGAGAGGAGGGTAGCTTAGCATTTTGTTTTATTGAGGGTGGTAAGGGAAGGCTCACGGATAAGGTGACATTTGAGAAGGAAGGGGAAGAGCGAGCCACCGCGCTTTCTGAAAGTTTCCTTCCGGCGGTTGGAGTGGCCAAGAAAAAGGCTAGGAGATGGGAGTGTGTTGCATCGCATTTACAGTGTGTCAGGCACTGTGCTAAGCGCTTTATATTTTGTATTTAATTCTGTTATTGCTGTATTTTATTTGAAGAAGCCACGGCTCAGAGAGGTTCAGTGATTTGCCCAAGGGCACACAGCTAGCAGGTAGTGGAGGTGACGTTCAAATGCTAGTCTTACCCATCATGCTGCTTCTCACTGAGGGACTCTCCTTTTAGTGTTTAATTCATGGATTTGGTTCTTTCGATTTCTTGGGGATTAAGTGTCAACAGTGGCCCAGCTAACTCCAGGTCCCTGAGTTGCATGGTTTGGGGGAGAGAGCGCTGGGCTGAAGTTCCTTTTTGTGAGTGGAAGGAGGTAATATGTTTGATGCTGGAAAACCCCATGTTGTGTTTATGGCACAAGGGGGAAAAACACCTTCAGATTAATGTAAACAAGAGAGATGGGAGAATGGGGTAGCCTGAATCCTTCTGCCCCCCCTCCTTCGTTTTAATTTCCCCATGATGGGCCCAACACAGCAGGTTGTATTATACAGCGATAATTAAAACACTTGGATTAGTGAACTGAGATTTATAGGGCAAACAGGAGCCAGAGGAGAAAACGACAGTCATCTCTTTTATTTGCAGGCAGATATCCAAATTGCCACTCGCTTGCTTTTTTTTTTTTTCTGACACTATCACCTACTCTGCTTAATTAGATCTTTTTTTTTTTCTTCCATATCATTTCCAACCCCCTGCTCAGCCTGCTGCTCAGCAGTTTGTGAAGCCACATACTGAACCCTTCCCACGGCCCAGGGAAGATGATTCAGAGAAACATGGCCAACAAAATGCAGCAACCTTTGCCTCAGGCTAGGGAGCCCTCCCTTGGCCTGTCCACCAGCATCCGGGGCCGGGATGGGGAGGGCTGAGCCCAGCTTCCCAGCCCCCCTCGGTGTCCCACGGAACACCCGCTTTCCTGTGGGGAGCAGAGAGTGAATTCCCCAAACAGCAGACTGCCCCCATGCACGTTCCAAAACCACATAGAGTCCAGTCATGGCCCCAGACATTGATGGGATATTTTACTCTGTTCTAAGTATCATTCTAGACTGAAGGGGTAGAAGGGACCGAGATGAACAAACTACTGCCAAAATTTACAGTCTAGTAGACAGGACAGTCGGAAATAGCTATGAGAAATTTCGGCAAATGTCAGTGTTTGATAAATATTTATTGAATACCTACTTTGTGTCAGGCATTGTTGTAGGCACTGAGGGGACACGACAGTGACAAGACAGCCCCCAAAATCTCGGCCCACATGGATTTATAGTCAACTTGGACGGGGGAGGGGCAAGGTAGTAAATTCATTGTTAAAGAGCGTAAGAATTATGGAGAAAAATTAAGTGGGGAAGGTGGGAAGAGAGTGCCGGGGCTAGTCATTTTAAAACGAAGTCGGTGAGAGAGAAAAAATGAACAAAGAACAGAGGAAATAAAATGAAGTCGGCGAAGACATTCTAGTTAGTGGATGCTGACAGATCTGATGATTTGGAATCTGAGCTTTGACCCCTACTATCTATGTTAACTTTATGTTTTCAACTGGTCTGAACTTTATTTTTCTCATCTGTGAAGTGGGGCTAGTCATAGACACGTACAAAGGGATCCAGTGAGGAAAAAATAACATAAAATACGTGTTTAATTAGGGCTCTGTGAATGTTAGCTGTTACTGGTATTACGTGGTTAGAAAAGGGTGATGGGGGGCCGAAGGAGTGACTAATTACTGATGGAAAAAAGGGTTATTATCAATGTCACCTTTTCTTTTCCGGTAATCCCAGTTTGCCCTGACAAGAAGGCAGGAGCCGGAATTCAGCTTGGAGAGGATTTAGATAACGGTTTGGTATGTGAGACTGGGTGGGAGTTAGGGAACTGTCAGGATTTTGCATTCTCTTTTAAAAATTATTTGTGACATGTTTGTGCTCACCCTTTTGTTGTAGCCACCACAAGCCTGGCTGGGGGGCTGGGGCTGCCCACTTGACAAACCAGGAAGCCAGGCACAGGATGTGAGTGCCCGGGCAAGGTCACCTCCAGTCTCCAGTGGAGATGTCCTGCTGGTCTCCAGATGAGTCATCCCGGAGTGTTGCTCCCGGGGTGAGATCACAAAGGAAGGAAGACTGGGATTTACTGCAGGCAGTCCGGAAGTTTCCTGTTCTTGAGAATCTCATCAACAGTAACTCTTCCACCTGAGGGGCCTTCTTCTTCCAAGGTCAGCCTCCTGAGTAGCCCCAGCCCCGAGAACACCCCCCCCCCCTCCCAAAGAGTCAGAGTCTGATTTGGGGTATTAGAAACCCTTGGCCATAAACAGAGACGACAGAAAGGAGAAGAAAAGAAATTGTATAGTGTTGAGAACTTGGGATCTGGGCTCGGACAGATCTGGGCTTGGTGGTTCTGCCACTGATCGGCTTGGTCAAGTCACAGTAACCCTCTCTGGGCCTCACTTTCTTCATTTGCAATGTGGAGGAGGAAGAGACTTTATTCTCAAGATTCCTTCTAATAATGGGGATCCCCCTCCCCCCCTCCACAAGAGGCTCAAAGACAGAAAGGGAAAAGGAGGTATGCTTGACGTTCTGGGCTTCAGAGGGGAGGAAGGTCACTGCAGGACAGTAAGAAGAGCGGATGTTCAGTAATTAGAAGTTGGCCCTGCCCTACAGATAGGTCAAAACAAGGTTATCTCTGGTAATCTCTTATTACGGGCAAGGCCCCCATTCAAATTTCTCTAGGTAGTTGGGGGCGGGGGGCAGAAGTTTCTCAAGCCCATGGCGTCTCAGTTGCCTTTCGCTCAAAACCATCCGAATACCAATCCCACAGAGGCACATCCTGGGGTGACTGCTCAGCCCCTCCAGTTCGATCGAGGGGTACCAGAATCGAACTTACAAGTTGTTGGGAAAGTGAAATAAGATGGTGTGTGCCAAGTGTTTAGCACAGGGCCTGGCGGTAAGAGGGCCTTAGTAATGTGAGCTGCTATTATTGGAGAAGGAAAGGGGTTTTGCTGGGTAAAGGAGAGGGGGTGAGAGGATCCCCAGTTACTGCATCCCTTCCCACGCTGGTCCATTTAGATGAGGTCTTGATGAAGCTCTTTGTGTTTGAGGCATTTAGAGTCAGCCACAGGGTAGATGAGGCATTAACCTCTAGGACAGTGATGGCGAACCTTTTGAGCTCGGCGTGTCAGCATTTTGAAAAACCCTAACTTAACTCTGACCGTGTCACATATAGAAATGTTTTGATATTTGCAACCATAGTAAAACAAAGACTTTTATTTTTGATATTTATTTTACATATTTAAATACCATTTAACAAAGAAAAATCAACCAAAAAAATGAGTTCGCGTGTCATAGGTTTGCCATCACTGCCCTAGGAGTTTAGGCTGGGACCAGCAGAGCAGGAGCAGACAGTCATCAATGTCTTCCCATCCTTGCTCCTACACCAAGGAGAAGGCATCATGGTTCAGTGGGCATGGCACCTGGGAGGGTCCCCCCGCGGTTCCCTCTCTCCCCCTCACCTTAACCTTTGCTTGTCTGGCTCAGACCCATTGTTCATCCTGTCTCTGTTGACTCCATATAATGAAAATAATTGAGCCTGTCTCCACTGATAACTGTCCCACCCCATCATCTGCCTTTGACTGAACGAACCATGTCTGCTGCAAATGGCCCTGCTGGAGCCTGGTTCCTAAACCCAGGCCGTGGGAACCCACCAGCTAGATGCACTGTGGTTGTTTGTTTGTTTGTTTGTTTTAAAATGGATTTTAGAGGGAGTGGGGAGGGGGGGGAGAGAGAGAGAGAGAGAGAAACTGGTTTGTTGTTCCACTTACTTACGCACTCATTGGTTGATTCTTGTATGTGCCCTGACCACGGATCAAACTTGCAACCTTGGCATATGGGGATGACGCTCTAACCAACTGAGCTACCTGGCCAGGCTCTTTTTCTTTTTTCTAAAAAACTCCACCCGAGGATATGTTTTTCATTGATTCCAGAGAGAGAGGAAGGGAGAGGGAGAGAGAGAAACATCAGTGTGAGAGAGAAACATCCATTGGTTGCCTCATGCGTGTGGCCTGACCGGGGATTGAACCCAAAACCTGGGGATGTGCCCTGACCAGGAATCAAACCTGAGACCCTTCAGTGCATGGGACAAGGCTCTAACCACTGAACACACTGGCCAGGGCATATGAACTCTCTTACCAGGGCCTGGATTGTGTTAAACCTTTTACATATTTTCCACCCAATTCTTGCATTAATTCCAGAGGGAAGGAATTATTATCTCCTTTACTTTGATGAAGAGACTGAGGCTCTGAGAGGTCATATAGCCATAGTTGGCAGAAGTGAGATTCGAACCCAGGATTGATTTCATCCAAAGTCTGCAAACTTCATGATAGACATGATTTTTGTGACTGTTTTTCACTCAGCACTGTATTATAGACATTTCCCCATGTTTCTCTACATTCCTCCTAATTACTGCTTAAGATGGGGAGTAAGTGTCCCTGAACCACCAGCGTATAACCATTTTCTCCTTTGGGGCATCCGTGGGCAGGTCACTGGCCAGGGGCTGCGGAGCAGTGGTGGCAGTAAAGGGACACAGCGTGGGAGGGTGGACGGTCTGGGCTGCTGGAAGCAGAAGCAGGCTGCAGCTGAGAGGAGCACACGGGGCTGCTACCCCCTCACTCGTTTTTACGTTAGGCATGGAGTGTGCAGCCCTGCACTGCTTGGCCTTAATCAGACGTGTGAATTGCTGTGGGAGAGGGTGGCCGGGGAGGATCAGTCCCTGTGGAGTTTCTACCCCCATTTTGTAGATAAGGAAACTGAGTCTCCGGGAGGTCGAGAGACTTGCCAGAACCTATCTGACTCCTGGTGCCTTTCTCTTCCATCAACTTAATGCTTGTTTCTCTCCTTCTGGTTCATCGCAATCTGACCACTTTCTTCCTTATACGCGGGGATGTCCCCAAGTAAAGCTGTCTAGACTAGATACAGGTGCTCCAGCAGGGCAGACGAGCCCTTTTCTAAGGAAAGGAAGAGTCGTTGGCAAGGAAAACCAGAATTTGTTTCCTACAATCTTCCCTGGTGGAAAGTGGATTGTTTGTGACTTGTTGGCCCAGGAGGGAGATGGTGGCTGAAGTCCCTCCTTTAGATCTTCAAGATTTAGAGGGCACAGCCTCTGCCCAGGGAAGTGCTGCTGGGAACACCTTTTCGAGCCCAAGCAGTGCTCACTGCACAGTTTTCTTTCTCAGTAGAAAGATCCAAGTCCCCTAAAAAGGGCATTTGCAAACAGCACCGAGTTCTTAGAATGACAAGACAGTTTTAAAAGAGAAAAACAAACCAAAATATCATTTATGTCAGCTCTGCAGCTTATCTATATAAAATGAACATTAAGATTCATTTTGTGAATAGACCTTTTTTTTTTGGGGGGGGGGCTGTTAAAAATTCATATATCTTTGCTAATGGAACCATTTCCACATCCACAATGGAAACACACACACACACACACACACACACACACACACACCAAAAAACAAGGTTCATAAACGTTCTGTAACTACCTGAAAAGGAGTAACTGGAAATACAAATTTGTGGTACTATCTTTGTATATTAGCAAATTCTTTAACCTCTTGAATAGTGTGTTGTGGACTTAGTCTGCAGTTAAATTCGCTTAGCATCTCCTTTTACTTTATGCCTTTTTATGCCTTTTCTAGACTGTTTATTTGCGCTCTCTCTGAGCCAAGCCGGTGCAGCCCACCTTGAATCCTGACATCCCCCCTTTGAAGTCAGGGCGCTTTTTAAAGTATGGGCCTCATTTCCTGAACACTGTGAGAACTGCTCCCCTGGAGTTTTGCAACATGGGGACCCTGGAGGTGTGAGGACCCAGCTCTAAAGGTTCCCTAGTGGGAACTTCGTGGCAGAGGTAGGCTTGGAACCCAGGTCTCCATGACCCATACTGTTTGGCCTTAAATTAGCAAATCTCTGCTGAGCCCCTTCTCTGGCATGAGGCATTCTATTATGAAGGCACATTGCAGAAAATGCCAAGATGAGTCCGACTGTTCCCCCTCTTCAAGGTACCAGCAATCTGGGGTGGGCTGAGGCCATCCTTTATTGTATAGAACATGTGTTAATTTGTAATCCTGGAAATAACTGTGATCAAAGAGGTCAAGTGACTAACTCAAGGTCACATAGCTATGACATGCTAAGACTTTTATGGGGTGGCTGTTGCTGGAAGTCCTCAGCAGTCTGACACACTTATGTGAACACGCATTCCTACATGACAGGCAGGTGAAGGTCAGAGCTGCCCTTAAAGGTCACACAGAGGCCGAGGGGCCAAGTACTCAAGTGGCCTGTACTCATTGCTCTCAGACTGAGTGGCGATTCCACAATAGATGTAACCCTGAAAGCCGTCTCCAGGCTCCTGGGTCCGTGGCCTTCCACACAAGAAGATGCATTGGCTCACCCACTTCTCCTGTGGGGAAAGGTCTCTGCTTTGGCAAGCTGACTCAGGAGACCTCCCATCCCCAAATATTGTCCAGTGGGGAGAGGCCACCGAGGGCCCACTGAGTTGAGCTGTGCTGTATAGAGATACTTGGCTTTAGGCTGCACAAGCCAGGGAAGGCCTGCATGGGCAGTAGGGGGAGGAGGCTGGGAATTGCTCTTTGCTCTCAGCAAGCAGTGGGCCCCAGGTCTCTGTTTTCTAGGCCTCACTGTCTTTGAGCTTCGTGGCCTCTTGCAGCCTGTCCTCTCAGCTGGGCAGTGGCATCAGGGTAACACTGACTCCCTCCCAGTTCTGGGAGGTTAGGGGAGAAATGGCTGAGCCCATCGTTGGACATCCTGTTCGACATGTTTTTCCTTCCTGCTCCCTTCTTGCCTCCCTCCCCTCTTAATTCCTAGCTGGTTAATCAGCCCTGAAGAGCTCTCCTGCTGCCTTCACATCTGCAGCGACAGCCTGTCCCTTTCCCACACTCTAGGCTTCCTGGCCACGGCCCTGCCATGCACGGAGCTCACTGGAGCCGTGCACATTAAGAGGGAAGAACGTGGGGGCTGCCCCGGGACATACCAGGAGGGCGTCCAGGGAGGCTCTTCTGCATTTGGTGTTTAGAGTC
This sequence comes from Myotis nattereri, assembly GCF_964212035.1. Classification (NCBI taxonomy): domain Eukaryota; kingdom Metazoa; phylum Chordata; class Mammalia; order Chiroptera; family Vespertilionidae; genus Myotis; species Myotis nattereri. The sequence goes on from NC_138080.1 coordinate 83,451,613, forward strand.
ATCCAGCCTGAGTGTTCATCCTAGCCTCTGCCACACTGGCTGTGTGACCTAGGGCTTGTTGTCTCACCTCTCTGTGCCTCTGTTTCCATACCTGCAACCGGGGTGGGAATAGTCTTCATTACCTCATAGAGATGCAGGGACTATTAAACGCAACACTCATTAGAGCCCCTGGCAGTGGTAGGCCGTAGGAACTGTCATCTAAAGTAAACACAAAATGCAGCTGGAACTTCAGACATCGGGGCCCACCTCTAGTTTTAAACTCATTTGTGTAAGTCATTGGCAATAACAATAACAAAACAACATTTATCGAACACTTACCCTGTGCCAGGCACCCTGCCAGAAACTTTGCATATATTAACTTGTTTAAAAATGTGAAGGTACCAGAGGGGTGTGCCTCCCTCCCCGCCCCAGCTCCCTCCACAGAGGCAGCCACTGTTACCAGCACTCCGTGTCTTTATTGATGTCCTCTGTGCCTGTACAAATATTTCAGTCCCTTTTTACCCCTTCTGCTTTAATCTGAGGGGAGACAATAAATTGTAATGATAGTTCTTCTGTGTGGAGGGCACTGCTCCCAGCACTGTGGGATTTTGAGCTGCTGCTGAAACTCTGCAGAATGAGCTGTATGTATTGTGTAGAATAAATGCTCCAAGCTTTAGTTTACCTTGATGGGTTGACTGGGGATGAAATGAGATAATCTATGTGGAGGGACTTTTCGGAGCTCCTGGCACATCATAACTGCTCCAGAGATGGTGGCTAGAGGGGACAGTGAAGGTTTTATGGGTGCCTGAAGCTGTACAATTTGAGGGCTATCTTTTTAAAAAAATATATTTTATTGATTTTTTACAGAGAGGAAGGGAGAGGGACAGAGTTAGAAACATCGATGAGAGAGAAACACTGATCAGCTGCCTCCTGCACACTCCCCACTGGGGATGTGCCCGCAACCAAGGTACATGCCCTTGACCGGAATCAAACCTGGGACCCTTCAGTCTGCAGGTCGACGTTCTATCCGCTGAGCCAAACCGGTTAGGGCTTGAGGGCTATCTTTAAGAGAGAGACTGCAAAATTATAAATCCAATATTAGGAATGTAAGTGAATATTTATTTAGAGGGAGAAAGGTACTCCAACAATTTACCCAATTTGGAAAGCCAGCAAATAACTCCAACACTGAAGAATAGTAGAACATTTTAAGTAATAAATTGCCTGACACACCTCTATCACACTTTTTATTCCTACATTTTCTGGGTTCACTACTTCCCATGATAATGGTTTTATAAATAACTTCAATAGAGAGAATAAAAGAAATCCTGCTTTTGGATCAACAATTGTTTTTTAGGATTGACAGCTTAGATGCAGAAAATGAGCAAATTCACACAGGCATACACACTATTTGTAGTGCTGCCCCGTGCTCATGTTTCATAAGCCGGAATTTTGGTAAGTACTATTTTATACTATTCCCATGAAAAAGGGGGTGGGAAGTAACTACGATCGTTATAACTCTGTGCACCCACTATATTTCTGACAGAAGGAACTCCATTTTGACTAGTACTGGTTCTCAATTTTCTGGCCCTTTAAATACAGTTCCTCATGTTGTGACCCAACCATAAAGTTATTTTCATTGCTACTTCATAACTGTAATGTTGCTACTGTTATGAATCGTAATGTAAATATCTGAAATGCAGGATGGTCTTAGGCGACCCCTGTGAGAGGGTCGTTCGACCGCCAAAGGGGTTGCGACCCACAGGTTGAGAACCGCTGGGCTAGAGGGACTGAATTTTCCACTTAAAATTCTCCAGGCCCAGTGATTGGAAGCATCTCTCACGGGCTGGCCTCTGCTGTCCTTCTGAACCTGCCACACGGTCTCCTGCCCTACCCCACGGTAGGACACGCTCATGTGGTGATCCCACTGCCATGTGACATCAGGAACTGGGTGGCGGGCGCTGGGGACAGGAGTTCTCCTGGGAGCTGTGCCTGCTCTGGGGGGCTGACCGGAACTCAACAGGCGTGGAGGTGACTGAACCACATAAATATGTCCCTCGAGACTCAGACGCAATGTCCCTGCAAGTTAACTCCCACGTGAGCGGTCCCTGAATACCTGAGGCCACCCTAACGTCACAGAGCAGGAGGGCAGGAGGGACAGAGGGACACGGGTGAGCGGAGACTATGCCCTTTTCAGTTGTGGTGAAGATGACATTAGCAGCCTGGCCAGTGTTCTCAGTGGTTGAGCATCGACCTATGAACCAGGAGGTCACTGTTCCATTCCTAGTCGGGCACATGGCCGGGGTTGTGGGTTCAATCTCCAGTGAGGGGCGTGCAGGAGGCAGCCAATCAATGATTCTCTGTCATCATTGATGTTTCTCTCTCTCCCTCTCCTTCCCTCTCTCTGAAATCAATTAAAAAATAAATAATAAACAAACAAACAAATAAGACGACATTAGCAAAGCTTAGAGAAGCCCAAGACCAGTTTCTTTCCAGGCCCCTCCCAGGGCCTCGGAAGGGGTGGTCAGGGTAGGCTCTGAAGGTGTAGCTGTGGGAGTCTTCGTGCCCCCGGTCAGCTGTGGTCAGTGTCCATGGGAAGAGTGTCCTTGAGAGAGAGAGTGTGCGTGCAGCCCACTCAGGAGCTGTGTGACCCTGTTGATGTGTTCATTCCCTCAGAAACCTGGGTCCCTCGGTAGTAAGTGTGACATTTGCCTCGTGTCTACCTCACTGGAAATGTAGACTCCACAAAGGCAGGCAGGGTCTCATTCTTTACTGCTGAGTCCATGGTGTTTAGACATAGTCCACACTCAACACATACCTGTTCTGTGTATTTAATCAAAGGCAGGGTGTTGGGTGTTTAGGTCCAGGCTCTCAGAGAAAAGGGAACTGAGGCACAGTGAGCTTAAGTCCCTTTTCTGGGACCACACACAGCCTCTAGTCAGACCCAGCCAGACCCGAGGTCTCTGAGCCTCCTGTCCTTTCTGCTGACCCTTCCATGTGCGCGGACTAAGAAGGGAAGCTTAACTCACTTCCGAGCGCCGGAGATAATCATCTGAGTTATTCCCTCCGTTATGGACGCGAGCCAGGGTCCCTGGGTCTCGTCTCTGGAATTTGCTCTGATCCACGGAATCCACTGTTCCGGAGACTCAGCCTGCCTCTTCCCCTCCCTGACCTGACCTGGCTCCCTGGGAATGGTGGGAGGCAAGGAGACAGTTGGAAGAACAAAGGTGAATGGTTTTGAGCCATAAAATAGGGAGCCTGAAAAACAAGTTTGAAAGATGAATGGCTTTGGGGCTTGTGGGGCTTAGCAGGGGCAACCCTCGGAATTACTGACATTCCTGCCTAAGAACTCTGGGCGGGCCCCTCATGGGCCAGAACACCCCCTCCCGGCTCCACAGATTCCTAGAGGTCTTCCAGCAGCGCTCGAAGTCACCCCGTGCCACAGCAGCACTGTGGCGATGAGGCCGAGGGCCACCTCATTCAGGGGTCTAAGGACCCAGGTGTCTGTGGGTGCTGACGGGGCCAGACATCTAAAGCAGGCAACAGAACTCCTCTGTGCCCTGCTTCTCTGCTGGCTGGAGATTTCAAGCCAAGCTCCACACCACCTTCCCTCTCCGTTTTATTACAAGCTGCCCTGATGGGGTGGACCTGTGCCTGGGGTGCTTCCCCTTCTACAGGGAGCGGAGGGCTAGGATGAGGGTGCTTGCTCCTCCCGCACACCCCTCCTCCCCCGGCACCACCCCCACGCCCCATTAACAAGACCTTGGGATGTTGCAGCTTGTGCTTCCAGCCCATTCTCCCTCCAGTTCCGGGATAATATTTATATACAAACGCTGGCTCTGATCTCCACCCAGGAAAACACCAGCTGCTATTGAAAGTCTTTTTGCATGTGGTACAGAGCAGAGCGCTGGGCCTCACGTGGGCCCCTTGAGCTGCTCGGGAAGGGGTTAGGGAACAGCAAGTGCATTTTATTTGTGTTTTTCAAATTCATCCCAGGGCTGTGTCCAGGCAACTGAAGGCCTGTCAGAGCCGAAAATGTCTCATTCCTTTTAGGAAAGACAAAGAGATCAGGTGTCCCAGGGACTTGAACAAATGCATTGTTGGTTTTGATTGAGGTTTCATTGAGGGAATGCAAATTCAGAAATGAGGATGCCAAAGACCTAGGCTGCCAGGGTTGGGAAGGCACCTGGAGACAGGTGGGCATATGCCGTTGGCAGGGATGTAAATTAGTGCAGCCTTTTGGAGGGAAATTAGGCAACAGCTTTCATGAAATATGAGCATGACCTCCCTGGCCAGGTAGCTCAGTTGGTTAGAGCGTCGTCCCGATAGTCAAGGTTGTGGGTTTGATCCCCAGGCAGGCCACAAACAAGAATAAACCAATGAGTAATTAAGTGGAACAACAAATTGATGTTTCTCTTGTTCTCTCTCTCTCTCTAAAAAAAAAAGAGCATGACCTTTGATGCAACAATTCCATGCCTTGGGTACTATCTAGGAGTGATGCCTGCCCATGTATACAAAGACCTAAGTTCAGAACTGCTCACTACAGGAAAAGGAGAACATAGCCTGTGTGTCTCTCAGCAGGGGACTGGCTCAATAAATTATGGCTCATCCGCATGATGGAATGCTAGATGGTTATTAGGCTATTAAAGGAAAGAACAAGGTAAATAATAACAATGGCGAATACACATGTACTACTTACTCGACACACTATTCTAAGTGACTTTCATACGTTATATATGGGGAGCTGGGCTTTAAGCCGGCTGTCTTCAGGGTCTAAAACCACCACACGGATGCCTGTATGTCCAGATATAGAATAATGCCCTTGACTTATTATTATTTTTTAATTTTTAAAAATATATTTTATTGATTTTTTTACAGAGAGGAAGGGAGAGGAAATAGAGAGTTAGAAACATTGATGAGAGAGAAACATCAATCAGCTGCCTCCTGCACACCCCCTATTGGGGATGTGCCCGCAACCAAGGTACATGCCCTTGACCGGAATCGAACCTGGGACCCTTCAGTCCACAGGCCAACGCTCTATCCACTGAGCCAAACTGGTTAGGGCCCTTAACTTATTATTAAGTGAAAAATTCAAGTCTTAGAGAAATACAGTGTCATCTTATTTATGTGTAAAAAAAAAAAAAAAGTGTGTTTGTGCCCTGGCTGTGTGCTCAATGGTTAGAGCATCAGTCTGCACACTGAAGGGTTGTGGGTTTGATTCCAGTCCCCCCTTTCCACCACCCCCCCTGCAGTTGGGGTACGTGTAGAGGCAACCAATTGATGTGTCTCTCTCACATCAATGTCTTTCTCCCCCTCCCTCCTTTCTACTCCCTGAAAAGCAATGGAAAAAAATATTCTCTAGTGAGGATTAACAACATCAAAAAGGTGTGTTTGCATGTGAATGCACCACATATTATTTGTAAAAGTGAAGAGCATGCACCTAATCAGCAGTTTCTTCCAGGGATGTGAGATGGGGCATATAAAGAGGATTTTTTTAATTTCACTTTTAACTAGATATAGTTGTATATATTTTTCTTTCTTTCTTTCTTTCTTTCTTTCTTTCTTTCTTTCTCTTTTCTCTTCTCTTCTCTTCTCTTCTCTTCTCTTCTCTTCTCTTCTCTTTTTTCCCTCCCTCCCTCCTTTCCTTTCCCTTTCCTTCCTTCCTTCCTTCCTTCCTTCCTTCCTTCCTTCCTTCCTTCCTTCCATCCATCCATCCTTCCTGTTTTGTTAATTCTCACCCAAGGATATTTTCCCACTGATATTTAGAGAGAGTGGAAGGGAGTGGAGAGACAGAGAAAGAAACATCAATGTGAGAGAGACACATTGATTGGTTGCCTCCTGCGCCCACCCTGACCAGGGCCAGGGATCGAGCCTGTAACTAAGGTAAGTGCCCTTGACCAGAACTGAACCCGGAATCGAACCCGGGACCCTTTAGTTTGAGGTCTGATGCTCTATCCACTGGGCCAAACCTGCTAGGGCTTATATATTTTCTTGAACAAGTATTTTTGAAATTTTAGAAACAGTAAGCATGAGCACACTACCAAGGTAATGATAATAAAATAATAATTTAGTTTCTATTTCTAAATAGACAGAAAGAAGAGCTATACTCTTAATCATAGGCCCAGAGTAACCCTTGTGATTAACTTATGTGGAGCCAAGCCTAACAGGCAGGCCTCGTCGTAAATTAGATGAAGGTGGGCCAAGGAGCTGTTCTTCCGATTGGCTGAAAGGCATCCTGAGATAGTTACTCCACTCTCATTGCCCTGGGAAGTCTTGCCTCCTTCTGGAAGCCGTGGCCCAGGCATCAGAAGAGTAGTGGGGACGCTGTTGACACAGCCCATCCACATTCCATCTTCACTCCCCCGCCTCCCACATTTCCCGTGTTCACTTACTGCATTATTGCACCTCATGCAAATACTCCAGGTACATGGGTCTTTGTTTAATTACTGTCCCTTCAGAGTCATATTGTCAAAATGGACTCATGGTGCATTACATTTTTAGGTACTTTACAATTTACAGATCTTGTTCCCATTTCATTTTTCCCGTTACCTGGCGATGGTGCTTGTCACTGTAATGCATTTTGTACAAAATCTCTTTTAGAGTTAAACTGAGCAGGGGCTTAGGAGAGGATCTGATGAGGAACATGAGGGGTATCAAATTTTAATCCCGTTCTAAAATCCCAGTGTTTAAGTATTGATTTGTGAAATTCGACCTATCCAGAGAATATCGAAAAATAACCATAACTGCTTTACTTATCTTGTCAGGTCAGAAAGCCCTCGGTGTTTCCACGTGTTTTCTTATTTTAATCCCCGAAGCAGGTCTAGAGGATAATTTTTATCTCCATGTATCTCCATAAGGAAGCTGAGGCTCAGGGAGGTTACATAAGTCCTCCTAATTAAACGCATGGAAAGTGGGAGACGGATTTCTCACCCAGGTCTGTCTGTCTGTCTATCTCTCTGTCTGCAAAATGTGCGTTCTGGGCACTCAACAGAGGAAATGATAGAGAAAAAAAGTTTCAATCAAATGCCACTTCCCTAACATACTGTTAGCAATTTAGGTTTATTTCATTTGTTTTATCTATAAACAAAACTAAATTGAAACAACAACTTGGTAATCAGAGGATACGTCAAATGTTTATACTGTTTTCCTTTTTCATTAACATTAGCACAGCTATCTTCCTTGTTGCTTTGTGATGTCATTTTAAATTACATACTTCTCAATAGAACTCAATAGTAAATATATAACTAATAACCTGATTAAAGATGGGCTAAGGCTTGAATAGACATTTCTCCAAAGAGGACAAAGATAGATAGATATATATCAGTGGGCTCAATGTCACTATTCATTAGAGAAATGCAAATAAAATAATAATGAGATTACCTCACACCTCAGGGTGGCTAGAAAAAAAAAAAAAAAAGACAGGTGTTGGGGGAGATACGGAGAAATAGGAGCCCTTGCACGCTGCTGGTGGGAATGCAAAACGGCGCAGCAGCTCTGGAAAACAGTATGGAGGTTCCTCAAAAAGTAGAACTACCATGATTCAGCAATTCCACTTCTGGGTATTTGCCCAAAAGCATTGAAATCAGGATTTTGAAGAAATATTAGCACTCCTATGTCCAGCACAATTTATAACAACCAAGATGTGGAAGCAGCCTAAATGTCCATTGACAGATGAATGGATAAAGACACTGTGGTACTTACATATAATGGAATACTATTCAGCCCTAAAGAAGGAGGAGATTCTGCAATGTGCCACAGCATGCATGAACTCTGAGGCTATCCTGCTCATGAAAGAGCCAATCACAGAGAGACAGATATTGCATGAGTCCCACTTATATGAGATCTCTAAAGTAGCCAAATTCATAAAATCAAAGCACAGAGTGATGATTGTTAGGAGCTGGGGGCGGGGGGAATGGGGAGTCACTAGTCAATGGGCATAAAGTTTCAGCCAAGCAAGATAGATAAACTGACGAGATCTGCTGTACAACATGTGCCTGTAGTGAGCAATGCTGTATTAGACACTTAAAAATTTGTCAGGAGGGTAGATTTCATAAGTGTTCTTATCACAATGAAACTTAAAAAATAAAAAAGATCGCATACCACTTCAGGAGAGTGACGTCCTTTGGAGGAATGCCTGTGTGTGGAATCGATAGGCCCAGGAGAATGAATGATCCCATGGTTCTTCAAACACATTGCTAAATTGCTTTTCAGAAGGGCTCTACTAATTTGCACTTCGACCAACAATTTTGATTGTTATTTTCATCACATCATGGGAGGCATTCGCTATTACCAAAAAATGAAAGCAAAAGCAAGTCTGACTTGTTTGCTAATATTTACCAAGCTGTTCACAGTGGTTAGTTTGGGGGGTGAGACGGGGCTGGTCGTGTTGGTGGGGGTGAGGGATGGTGAAGGGGGATGTCCATTTTCCATTTTATCTAATGTGGTACTCTTTAAAACTTTTTACTATAGGCATATGTTACTTTTGTAATATATATATTTTAAACTTTTTAAAAATAAATCATGTTTTTCAGAAAAGCTGCAAAAATAATTTAAAAATTCCCTGTACATTATACCCTTTGCCATATGTTTTTTTTAAAGGTGAATTAGAAATGTCCCCCAAGTGTCAATCCTTACGTCAGCAAGACACTGTAAATCGGGGTTTCTTAGCAGGTGGGCTTCAGTAGTAACTTGGGGAAATCCTTATTAAATGCAGATCCGTAGGCCTGAGCAGGACCAATGAGATCAGGATGTTTGCGTGACCTGAAAAATCGGCTGCTTTAAACAGCCTCTCCCAGGTGGTTCTGGGGCCCCACGATGGCTGAGAACCACGGTTGAGTGTTTCTTCCTTTTCTTTTTATTTCCTCCAGCAACATTGGGGCTTCCTTACTTGGAAAGCCCAACACATTTGCAAGGGTTGGGAAAAGTGAGTGAAACCTGAGCATCTTTGTTGCAACGTTTCGCACTTTGTCCTGCTACTGCTCTGCTGCAGCCAAGCTCTTGGTAATTTGTTTTCCCAAAACCCTGCTCTCACCCTCAATCTATGGCTCCTAGGAGGCCAGGTCCAGAATCCTGGTGTGGGTGGTGGGCCTTCTGGCCTGGCCATTGGTGCCCTCCAGGTTCCAGGGCGTGGCTACTGGAGACTTCCCTGTATCCTGGCTCCCTTGGAGGAGCAGCCTGGAGGCCCTGACACAGGGAGGGATCCCGCAGGTCTGCCTGCTGTTTCTTTCGTTGAACGCTGATGCTTTTCTGTGGCCAGTTTGTTTCCTGGGGCACTGTGGGCGTGGCCTTCCCACAGGTGTGTTTCCCATTGGCCATTGGCCAGGTTATCCCTGTGGGGCCATCATGGTGCAGGCCCTCACCTGCCCCCACCATCTCCACCCTCCACCTTCCTCTCCACCCCTAGAGGCGTTCTTTCCGAAATGTGGATCTGACCATATCACCTAATAACTTGGTTTAGTGACTTAACGACTATGAGAAAGGAGTGATGGGAAATGTGGCCCAAAGGCCAACAGAGAGCCAAACTGTGAAGTTTAAATTTAAGATGAAGGAAGGCTAGTCGTAGTTTCTAAATGTTGTTTGGTCCTAACTTTATTGTTTTCTGCTTTAAAAAAGTAACGCCAAATGTTATAAGCCTGTATTACCTTTGAAATGGAAAGAAAAAGTTTTAAAAATGCAATAGTGGTTACTGTAGACAATATAGAAAATAAAAGTAGAGAGTAGAGTGGGGGGAAGTTATTAGCAGTGTGGGCGTGGTATAGAACCGTGGTTGGCAAACCACGGCTCTTGAGCCACATGCGGCTCTTTGGCCCCTTGAGTTGGCTCTTCCTAAGCCTTAGGAGTACCCTAATTAAGTTAATAACATTGTACCTACCTATATAGTTTAAGTTTGAAAAATTTGGCTCTCAAAAGAAATTTCAATCGTTGTACTGTTGATATTTGGCTCTGTTGACTAATGAGCTTGCCGACCACTGGAGAAGATAAGGGCGCAGGCCCTGAAAGGGACATCTGAGTTTAGGTCCCTTCTTTCCCCCTTATTAGCTGTGGGCAACCACTGGGCAGTTTAATTATTCGCTTGGAGCTTCCGTTTTCTCATTGGTAAAGTGAGGATAAAAATAATTCTAGTTTAGTAGGATTGCCTGAGGATTAAATGAGGTAAGAATGTAAAGGAGTTAGCAAGATGTTTAGCAAGTGTTCGTTGTTGTTTTTTTATCTTGCTCATTTCCTTTCAGTCCTTTTCACTGTATGTTTTTTTTAAAATATATATTTTATTGATTTTTTACAGAGAGGAAGGGAGAGGGATAGAGAGTTAGAAACATCGATGAGAGAGAAACATCGATCAGCTGCCTCTCGCACACCCCCCACCCGGGATGTGCCCGCAACCAAGGTACACGCCCCTGGCTGGAATCGAACCTGGGACCCTTCAGTCCGCAGGCCGACGCTCTATCCACTGAGCCAAACCGGCTAGGCCTGTTGTTTTTGTTTTCACATAGTTGTGATCACAGCATCTATATTATTTTATTTCCTGCTTGTGTTTCTATAATAGTAGCCAAGCATTTTCCATGCTATTTCAATTCATAAACATACATTCTAATGGATGCATAATATCCAATTGAGTGGATATATCAGATACATTGGCGTTTAGTTAACATTTCTTTCTTGTTAGTCATAGGAATTATTCCAGGTGCACCGTTCCAGATGGACCTATGTGTGAACACCTTTATGTGTAAGTGTCAGCCTCCCAAGCATTGCCAGTTACGACCATTTCCTTGGGGACGATTCTTAGAGGGAGACGATAAAGTCAAAGGGCATGAACCTTTGCCCAGGTTTGTGACCTATCCTGCCAAACTGGCTCCTGTAAAGTCGCCTCCACCTAAAATTTCAAGGCAGTGGATGAGACTCAGGCCGAGGGACCTGACTTCATGGTGCAGTGACGCTGTTGGGGGCATCAGACAGGGCTGGAGGGACATAACTAGCTCTGGTTGTAATGGATTCGTCTGGCAGCCAGTGAGAGGGTGGTTGCCGGCCGGCCGGTCTGACGCCTCTTCCTTTAATTGTTCCGCAAACCCACTTGGAGACTCCTTTCACCTGGAACTTCGGGGAAGTATTGGCTGCCAGAACTGAGATTGGTTGGCCATCTCCCCCGGGCAACGTGGGGCCTGTCTATAGGAGCACCTGTGGCCACCGTCGCCCAGTCCATCCCGTTTTCTTCATGCATGTCTCCCCATGTGCACACCTTTCAGTCTAGCAGGCACGTTGTTTCCCATGTGATCTGAGGGACGAGGACTCCGTCTGTAGGGTCACAGTATACGATAGTTAAGAAGGCTTTGAGCCCTGGTGTCACTGCCTGGATTGGGATCCCAGACCTACCACTTTTAATCTGTGATCCTGGGCCTCAATTTCCCAGCCTTGGAAATGGTACCTGCCTCGTGGGATTAAATTAAACCAGGGACTGTATATATAGAGAGAGCAGAGGAAGTGCTCCCTTCCTCCTTCTAAATTAAAGCTTCTGGTTGAAAGGAATTGATTCAACCTCTGGATTCACCACACTTCTCCCTTCCGAATCCCAGCAAGGGCATTACATTCGGGAGCAATCCCAGAGAGCCCACCTTCCCAAAATATGTGCCCTGATACTGGGGGGTGGGGGGGTGGGGGCGGAGGGGGGTGGCAGGAGAGGAGGTGGGGCGGCTGCGGTGATGGAAGTGATGCTTTCAGTGCTAACACTGGGGGGAGAGTCTCTGGTTGGTCACCACAGCTTGATGGCAGTGGGTGGCAGGTCTGCTAAAGCTGTCCCAGGGAGCCCGGCTGGTGTGGCTCAGTGGTTGAGCATCGACCTGTGAACCAGGAGGTCATGGTTCAATTCCCAGTCAGGCACAGGCCCGGGTTGTGGGCTCCATCCCCACTGTGGGGCGTGCAGGAGGCAGCTGATCAATGATTTTTATCATTGATGTTTCTATCTCTCTTTCCCTCCCCCTTCCTCTCTGAAATCAATAAAAATACATTTAAAAAACAAAAAGCTGTCCAAGGGTGAGGACCAGAATCTGGAGCCTTGGGGAGGGTTCACCTCTTCCTTTAACTGCCCAGCAAGCCCACTTGGAGACTCACTTCACCTGGAGGTCAGGGAGTTACTGGCTGCCAGGCCTGAGACGCACCTGCGGTGGAGGCGAGGGTGGGGCGGGGGTCATAACGAGCCTCGGAGAAACAGGCCGGGCACTTCAATATCCTCCAGGTGTCGAGGGCCTGAGTGAGCTGAGCTTGCTTGGGGTGAGTCTGCCCTTTCCAATCTCAGCCAGTTTTCTGCTCTCAAGAAGCCTTTTGTCTCGGCAGGAAGAGGAGCCAGTAGCCCTAAGTGGACCAGAGTTGGTTCCCGCTTCTGCCCCAGGTACCTTCCTGCTCCTCTGGGTCTCTGTGTGTATAGTTGCCCCCAGACAAGAGGGCCGAGGGAGGGGAAAGGGACCACACTCAGGCTGCAGGCCAGTGGAGGGGGTGGTCAGTAGTCAGGACTTCCTCTTCCAGCCCTTTCAAAGCATTTTTAAATCGGATTAGCTTTTCAACACTTGAAGGGTTGCTCTGCTCTGAGAGGCTCAAAGGGCTGAGGAAGAGCCTTCATCTGTTTACTTTTCCTTTATGTGGAAACCTACTTGGGCGGTTTCTACAACCAGCTTCCTCCCCCCTGCCCCCCCCCGCCAGACCCCTCTTTCACCACCACCACCAGGGCCCTGGGCCGCTGTGGTCTAACGAACCCTCATGCCCTCCAGGATCCCCGCTTCCTGGGCTGCTCACTCTGAGCCGTGCTGGCCCTGTGAGTTTGCCGGGAGTGGAGAAGTGATCTGGGGGTGTCTGGCCCTCTTACAGGGCAGCCCCAGAAGCGCCGTCTTTCCTCCTGTGAGTGGTGCAAAGCTGGGCTTGGTTTTGGGAGTAGAGAACTGGCTCTCAGCCCTGCCAGGACTCCCCCTCCTCCCTTTTAAATGAAGCCGTTGCTCAGGCAACGTATGTGGGGAAGGGGGGAGTGGAGACATGCAGACCGGTGTGTGCATGGATGCCTATGCAGAGAGAACAGCCAGGGGTGGGGTGCTGTGGAGGTGTGGGAGGGAAGGAGGGCAGGTGGTCATGATAGACGTCCGTGCTTTGTTCTGTATGTTAGTATATTGCACAGTTAAATTAAAACTGCATATTAAACCAGAGAGAGGGAGGGGAAAGGGACCACACTCAGGCTGCAGGCCAGTGGAGGGGGTGGTCAGTAGTCAGGACTTCTGACTTGTGAACAGTCTGAGCACTGTTAGGTGAAGCACAGGGGCAAGCCTTGGAAGATTCAGGAATGACTTCCCAGAGGCTCTGTCCCCAGTGTGGGGTGTGCAGGAGGCAGCCAATCAATGATTCTCATCATTGGTGTTTCTATTTCTCCCACTCCCTCTCTGAAATCAATAATATATATATATTTTTTTTTTAAAGAGAGAAGTTGGGGAAGCTACATTTGTTTCTCAACAAGTGTTTGTTGAGTGTCTGCTGCATGTCAGATACCGTTCTAGAAGCTAGGGAGGCAGAAGAGAGCAAGCACAGAGACCTACCTGCCTTCTGGAGCTCACAGCCCAATGGAGGGAGACAGGTAAACACGAAGATCATGTGATGTCAGGTGGCGTTAATGAAAAATGGTTCTGACGATTATTAAAATGGTAAGGAAGACTCTATTCAAGACTATTGCAACAGAATAAAGATTGAGCTCAACTCTGAATACAGCAGTGACAGCTGGGGATTTACGACCCACAGAGTGAAGGGGTCAGTGGATGGAGACATCAGGGGTAGGGGGAGATTCATCTAGAGTGAGGGGGTCAGTGGATGGAGACATCAAGGGTAGGGGGTGTTTATCTAGAGTGAGGGGTCAGTGGATGGAGACATAAGGGTAGGGGGTGTTCATCTAGAGTGAAGGAGTCAGTGGATGGAGACATAAGGGTAGGGGGTGTTCATCTAGAGTGAAGGGGTCAGTGGATGGAGACATAAGGGTAGGGGGTGTTCATCTAGAGTGAAGGAGTCAGTGGATGGAGACATAAGGGTAGGGGGTGTTCATCTAGAGTGAGGGGTCAGTGGATGGAGACATAAGGGTAGGGGGTGTTCATCTGGAGTGAAGGGGTCAGTGGATGGAGACATTAAGGGTAGGGGGTGTTCATCTAGAGCAGTGATGGCGAACCTTTAGAGCTCGGCGTGTCAGCATTTTGAAAAACCCTAACTTAACTCTGGTGCCGTGTCACATACAGAAATTTTTTGATATTTGCAACCAGAGTAAAACAAAGACTTATATTTTTGATATTTATTTTATATATTTAAATGCCATTTAACAAAGAACAATCAACCAAAAAAAATGAGTTCGGTGTTACCTCTGACACGCGTGTCATAGGTTCGCCATCACTGATCTAGAGTGAGGGGGTCAGTGGATGGAGACATCAAGGGTAGAGGGATTCTTGCAGAACCAACGTAGCAGGATACTTGCAGAAGGCAGGCCAAGGACTTACTTTCGAAGACAGGGATGAGAAACTTGATCAGCTATCAGGAGGAGGGGACGACCTAGCAGGGGCCAAGGCTGAGGCCTAGTTGAGACGAGGGCTCAGAGGAGCCCGAGTAAAGGTTGGTCAAGGAGAGAGCCTTTGGTGGTGGTGAAAGATGCTGTGAATGAAAATAAAGCAGGCGTGGGATGGAGCCGGTAGAGAGTGATGGAGGGATGGGGGAGCCTTTTATTACAGCGTTAGCAAGGCCTCTCTAGAGAGGTAGCTTGGGGCAGAAATCTAGATCATCTGAGGGAGCTGACTTTCAAACGCCTAGGAGAAGGGGTTCCAGGTAGAGGGATCAGCAGGTGCAAAGGCCCTGGCCTAAGTTGGGGCAGTTGGTATGTTTGAGCCCAGCAAGGAGGCAGTAGGTTGCAGGGGAAGAGTGGCAGGAAGTCCGGTCAGTGGAGGGTGTGAGCGAGGAAGGGTAAGGCATATAGGGTCTTGTAGGGTGTGATAAGAAGGGGTGAGAGGGCTGGAGGAAAGGATGAAGGGGTAAGAGAGAGCTGTGCGCACCTGGAGGACCACAGGGGACCCGTGCTGTGGGCACAAAGAAGCAGCCTGTGCCAAGGAGCAAGCTGGGGGGCCCCGGCGGAGGAGGTGCAGGTGGAGGTGGCCAGGGGACAGGAGAAAGGAAGATTAAAAGCCAAAGGGGCAGGGCAGGTCATGCAGGTTCTTTTCCACCTTTGCAGTCAGGGTTTCTCAATCATTTTAACGAGAGCCTCTGTCCTTGCGTAAAAATCAAGCAATTCAGGGAGGAATGCCTCTTCATTTAACTTGAACAACTGCAGGAGACGGAAGAAGGGGCTGGCGGGAGTAAGGTTGGAGCTGGTCTAGCTTGGCTAGCTGCCCTCCCTGTAAATATCATCTTCCCAGTCCTGGAAAGGTATCAGCTAGGCCTGTATCAGCTACTGGGGGACATCCTTCCTGTTCAGATGTCTAAGAGTTGGCTGCCCGTGTACCTCCGAGTGGAAGCAGGGGTGAGAGCGCAGAATAAGTTTGGGATTCTGAGCCCACTCCCTTTTACCCCCGGGGCGGGGGGGCGGCCCCACCTCCTCCGGGGGCCCAGGCATCCCTCTGGCATGTCTTGTGCTAAGAGATCTGCAAAAGTCATTGGTCATGTTTAGAACGAATCCTTTGTGCCAGAAGGGTTGGTGTGTGGAGGGGAGGGAGCTCATTGCCAAAACCAGGATGTTCCTCACTAGTGGTGAACCCTGCTGGCTCCTGGCCCCATAGCACTGGGGTTTTGGGGGGTGGGGGGTGGGGGAATGGGATTGAGGGGCCAGTGTAATTCCGCAACATGTGAGTTAAAAAGCAGATGAAAACCCACAGAGTAACCAGACATTCTTCCCTTTGCATGCAAGATCCTGCTGGATGTTGGAAGAGGAAGGCATATTTTTCTTGCTTTTTAGACATTACATCCTGTGAGGGGAAGATTTGGAACAGATGGGGGCCAGGGGGGCCTCACTGTATTTGCTTGTTCCCCCCCCCCTTCCCACAACCAGAAATATTTCATTTTTCCCCCCCTAGTGAAGTTAATTTTTAAAGAAAGAAAGAAAGAAAGAAAGAAAAATCCCATAGAGTAGGAAAGCAAGATATCCGAGGTCAGTTGGAGAAATTCACTAGGTTCCAGAAAGAATCCACTTTTCATGGCAAAGTCATCTTCTAACTTCTAAGTCCAATGACAGATAATTAACTCAAATTTTCATATTAGGTTTAATCACTGTTCCGGTGACATCTGCATTAATGAGGGCGGGCGTGGTGGAGAAATAGGATGCCCCAGCAGATGGAGAAAGAAGCCCTCTGATTAGTGAAAGGTAAGGCATGTTTCTCAAATCCTGGGTGGGAGAAGCAAACCTGGTGATGTCTCCCGGGAGCACGTCAAGCGTGGGCATGATGATTACCCCACTTCTGTTCTTTCCGATCAATCGGTTGCATTAGAGACCATAAGGGAGCTGGTGTAAAGTGGGCCATGATGTATTTGATTGGCTGGTAGAGCCACATCCCTGGCACTGCAGGGGGCAGCTGGACAGCTGGTATGGTGTTTGCCCAAGACCATAGCCAGTGCTCTTTGCTGAGGAATGTCCAGGTAGAAGAAGCCAGGAGAATTTGGTGTCACTAAAGCCAAGGAAAGAGACTCTCAGGACAGAAAGACTTGTTTTTGAGAGGTGAGTACCAAGAATATCATTGATGACTATAGCAGGAGGTGACATACAGTGCTGGAGGTGACACCCAGATAGCAGTACAGTGGGGCCTTGACTTACGAGTTTAATTCGTTCCGTGACGGAGCTCGTAACTCAAATTACTCATATGTCAAATCTTAAAGTGAACAAGTGAGACACGTGATGCTGGGCTGATGTTGTGGCGTTCACTGTGACGTTCACTGCGCCAGCTAGCGGTGGGGTATCTGAAGCTGGCTCGTAACCCGAATTTTAGCTCGCAACTCAAAGCAAAAACTTGTTAGTCGGGACACTCGTAAGTCAAGGCCCCACTGTAAGTTCCTGGGGCATTGGGAGGTGGTAGAGGGAATGTGATGTCATTCATGATATATGAACATGAAAGGAAGGGTAATGGTGTGTGAGGGTCCAGGGAAGGTTTAAAAAGAGGAAGGCTTGAGCATGTTTAGTTGCAGGTGAGAAGTACATCTGATAGACCAGAGGTTGAAGCTACAGAGAAGAGATGGATACCTGGATGAGGTAATTTCCCATGTTGTTAGGGTGAAACCCAAAAGCCTCACCTTGGTTTGGGAGGCCCTGCCTTTCCTCCCACCTCATCTCCCAGCTGCTCCTGCCCTTGATGTGCTAACGTAGCCTTTGGTCAACTTGTTCCTCAAACACTGAGCTCAGTGAGGCCGCGGACCTCTGCCCTGGCAGTTCCTTCTGCCTGGGATGTTTTCCTCTAGCTCGGGTGGGGAACCTGTTTTCTGCCAAGGGTCACTGGATATTTATAACATCATCTGCAGGCCATATAGAAGTATCAGCTTAAAAATTAGCCAGCTATATTTGGCCAAACATTTAATGAACTCATCCCTACTGCCTCGGCAGGGCCAGACCACATGGTTTCACAGGCCTTGCCAGATGATCCCCATCCCCGCTCCAGGAATCGCAAGGCTCATGGCCCTTCTCTCTCTGAGTGTCTTAGAGCTTTCCTCGATCACTTTATTACAACCTCCGTCGCCCCCCTTCCTCTAGCCCAGCCGCGGGCAAACTATGGCCCACGGGCCGGATCCGGCCCGTTTGAAATGAATAAAACTAAAAAAAAGAAAGACCGTACCCTTTTATGTAATGATGTTTACTTTGAATTTATATTAGTTCACACAAACACTCCATCCATGCTTTTGTTCCGGCCCTCCGGTCCAGTTTAAGGACCCATTGTGGCCCTCGAGTCAAAAAGTTTGCCCACCCCTAATAGCCTGTCCTATTTTGCCTCATGTCATTTCTCACCTCCTGACATAGTATACATATTTCTTCATTTTCTATCTCTTTCCATTAAGATGTAAGCGCCAAGACTTTATCTTGCTCACTGATATTACCCTGTTTCTGGATATACTGAGGAAATTTAAATATTTGTTGAACTGAGATATAAAATAATGATATATGTAGGGTACCTTATGAATATCTTAGATCACATTTTTGTAGGCGAATTAAAGAACCCCTGGGTCTATAGCAATGATGATGTTCAGTAATAAAAGGAGCGAATTTCTGATACATGCAGCAACACAGGTGAATTTCAAATGCATTGTAAGTGAAATAAGCCAGACTCAGCAGGCTACACACTGAATAACTTCAAGATATTCTGGAAATATAACTTCCAGAATATCTTGTTTAGTTATAAGGCCATATCAAATCAGTGGTTGCCAGGGGCCAGGAATAGGGGTTAGGGTTGACACCAAGGAATTTTGGGGATTGATGGAAATGTTTTATATTTTGATTGTGGTGGTGGTTCATAATTGCATGCATTTACTAAAAATTGTACTAAAAGGATGAATTTTGCCGTATGTAAATCAGACCGCTGGGCTGGTGTAGCTTGGTGGTTGAGTGTTGACCTATGAACCAGGAGGTCAGGGTTCAATTCATGGTTAGGGCATATGCCTAGGGTTGCAGGCTCCATCCCCAGTGTGGGGTGTGCAGGAGGTAGCCAATCAATGATTCTCTGTTATCAGTGATGTTTCTATCTCTCTCCCTTCCTCTCTGAAATCAATAAAAACATATTTTTAAAAAAATCATACCTAAATAAACCTGACTAAAAAATCATGTTCTCATACAGATTTCTGTTGTAGTATTTGGGCATTTTTTGTGAATGTTAGTTAATCATTCATTTTGCCTGGGTGTCATTCCTGCTTACTGCTGCCAACGAATGCCTGTGCCAAGAACTAATTTGTTCTTAGAGTGGGAGAGATTTGTTTAGGTGGAAATCTGTTGTTGATTTCCTTCCCAGCATTTCCCACTCCCTTCTAGGAAGGGAGCACCTTACGCTGTGTGGTTGGGTAAGGCAGACCCTTGCCCTGTCGCCCCTAGAAGTGGGCAGGTGATCCTAGTCAGCTGAGTCCTTCCTGGCACCTTTCTCCCAAGCTCTTGGGGAAGATGATCTATTTTTGCTGGAGTTAGTAGGACGTAAATGTAAGCCTGATGGTGAATATCTTGCTCACTAAGTGGAGAAAGGACAGATACTCAGAGCCCGGATGTTTGAGCTCCTAGGTCCAGCCATGCCTGAAGCTAGATACTAGTATGTAGTCCAGACACCCCAGTGCACATGAATTCCATTTCCCCCCACTTAAGTCATGTCAACTTTGGTGGCTTCCATCAAGCACAGCAGAGCAAATTCTGACTCATACATTGCAAATGAGAAGTTTTTGATCTATGAGGTGATAGGATAGTAAAGATGAGACAGTTAACTAATGAGTTGTTAGAGGAACTTCTCCTAGTTTCCCTGAATCTTCTTATTATGGAAGCAGGAGCAGGGACAGAGAGTTGAGGTGGGGATGAGTGAGGGAGAGGGAAGGGTGAGCAGACAGGCATGCCCCTGGCCAAAGGGAGCTAGGGATGCCAGGGCCCCATCTCCTCCCAGCTGGGGGTCCCTGGCTGGCTGAGGAGGCCTGGAGTCAGCAAGCAGTGGGATTGGAGAGAGGCCAGGATTGGTAGGCTGATCTGAGCTCCTGCCCTCAATTCCTGAGCCTCACTTTTATTTTCATAAAACAGGGGTGCTGACTGTCTGCCCTCCTGGAAACAGGCCGTTGGCCAGAGTAGGCATGGCCCTTGCAAATCAGGAAAGACTTGGGATGTTTAGTTCCCTACACAAAGGGGTTCAATCTCTCGGTCTCTCTTGGTTCCTCTTGGTTGACTCCTGGCCGGTGGGACTCTCACACTCCTGCTCGCTTGTATTTGTCCACGAGGACCCCACACAATGGGCTAATGGACAGCCTATTGCTAAACGGGACCTAATTCCAACATGGAAGGGACACTTTGGACACTGGCTTTGCTTTTAGCTCCACTGACTCCCCAGTTGCGCTTCTTCCAGGACTGAATTAAGGGAAATGGGGCTTTGGAAACCCAGGGATGTAATTTCACACAAATAAAAAATCACTCATCCTCCCGTGAGAGTCTCAGAAAATTCTTTTTCTTGAGATACTGTAGGGACCCCACCCTCAGCATCCAGTGGGGAAAGGGAAACCCCACTTCCATCCATAACAGAAGGACTCTGTTTATAGTAAAACGACGAGTCCTCTGTGGGGACCAATCCATTTTTATGAGTGTGATGAAATGTTTTAAAAAACGGGCCTTTTGTTGAGGTCAAGGCAGAAGGCTTAATGGGGGTGGGTGGGTAATTCGGATGTTGCCTTCCCTCTTCCCTACACATACATCCAAAAATATTTACTATCTTAGTATGTTAAAATGTCCCGTTACCTTTGTTCTCTTTAGCCCAGAGCGGGGTAACTGGCCCCACCCCACAGAGCTGGCTTCAGGCAGAGCTGGGCCTGAACTGGGCCCCACACCTGTGCTCGGATGGATTATGCTGCATTGCCTGGGACGTCTCTGTCTCTTCTCCCTGCATCCAAACCCTCCCTGTAGGCATCTGGTGCCTGGGTGGCGAGTGGTTTTACACCAGCCATTCTACTAGAAAGCAACATCTGTTTGAAAGCTGTGTCACAGGTTTTTCCAGAATTTCCAGTGTCTTAGAATCCACCTGCTCCCCTTGCCCCCAGCAATTACCATTGCATCTCCCAGTCTGCAGCTTCCTTTGTGCCATGCAGTCAACGGGCCAAAGGGACCTTCCACTGGGGGTTTGGTTCCTTGGGTCTGGAACGGGCCAGCTGGAGCCCTTCCGCTGACCTTGGGCCCAGGCTCCCCAAGAGAGCTCCTTTTCCACTCTGGTTTCTGAGAAGTAGCAGCAGGTCAGTTAGGACGGGATTCTTTCCCTCTCTCAAAGGTTCTTTCATTTAAATATGTTCATTATTTTTTTCTCTCCCACGGCTCCTTTTCCTGAGAGAATGATGTTAGAGGCTTCTGTTGCTAAATTTAGCTCTTGCTGACGCACTGGCCCTCTTGCCTGCAGTCTCCTCGCGTCTCTGCTTCTCTGAGCCTCGCTTTTTTGCTGGTAGATGAACACCATCGCATCCTACATAATATTTAGCCTTGAGTCGTTTCCAGATGGAAACTGCGTTTCTGTATTTTCGTAGCCGTGTTCTCTGCGTGAATGGCCTGTCATGGAGCTGGGGGCCAGCAGCCGGCAGGGCAGGGAGGGGGGCTGGCAGCCAGCCTGTGACAGGCAAAGATACACAGGGTGGAGGTGAGAAACCAATGCAGTCATTGTCATACGTTTGCTTGAACGAAGCAGGAGAAGGAGGTGGCTCTCAGAGACCTGGGGATGGTGTTGGGACATAAATGGAAATTTCTCAGGAAAGAGAGGCCCTCCTACTCGAAGTAAGCTTTCCTATTGTTAAAGAAGGAGTTATTCACCCTGGCCGGTGGCGCTCAATGGTAAGAGTGTCGGCCCCACACTGAAGGGTCTCGGATTCGATTCCCAATCAGGGTCATGTACCTGGATTTCAGGTTCTATTCCCGGCCCTGCTCAGGGCACATGTCTCTCACACTGATGTTTCTCTCGTTAGGATTAACAACAAGAAACAAACAACAACAAGTCGTTATTCTAACACTTATTAAAGTGATAAAAAAGATTTTATTCAGGGTGATTGCAATAGAAGAGAGAGATGGAGCTCAACTCTGAATACAAGGACTGGCAGGGATTTATCACCAAGGAACAGAGTGAGGGGCTCAGTGGATGGAAAATTGCTAAGAGCAGACATCAAAGGTAGAGGGAGTCTTGCTCAACTGACCGAACAGGATTCCTGCTAAGACATGGCGATGTGGACCTGGCGAGGAAGGCCCAGGCCAAGGTCTAGTTGAGGAGAAGGCTCAGGGCTCAGAGAAGCCGACCTAAAGTTTGGCCGAGGAGAGGGTCTTTGTCAGTCCCCCATCTTGTTCAGGGACAGAAGAGGCGTTCTTCTTTCCTCTGACCCACACAGGTTTAGTTCTCGTTCAGTTCTCAGCCTTTTGTCACTAAGGGCCAGCTGAACCATCTGGTGGACGTGGTAGGAGAGGATATTGGCTGGATGGTGTGAACTATCGGGCATTCAAATGAGGGGATTCATGATCTGCTGTGGCGATGAGTTCTTTGAAGTTTCTCTCAAGTCACCCAGCTTCTGCTTGCAGGGCTTCTTTAGATCTCAGAGGCGGGTCACCTACAGCCAACCTGGAGCCCCGATAAGGCCCTGGGCGGTCAGGTTGTAGTTCCCAGTGAGGCCACGTCAGGAGGGCGGAAGGACTGAGAACACGTGCAAGATGGCAGATCCAGTCCAACTTACTGATAGGTGACAACTTAAAAAAAATGACTAAGAGGTGACAAATGGCTCAGTGGCAATGAAGAGGGCCCGAATTTGATAACCCGCACGTGTGTGCTATAGTTGTCTGTTGAGACATAAAATTTCTTTCTACCGTGTCCAGCCCTGGTCGTTGGGTGGGTGTGTTGCTATGTCGGCACGGAAAGTGGCCTGGTGTCAGGCAGCCGGGGTTCGAATCCCTGAACCAGCTGTGAGATGCTGAGCCTTCCTAGCGTCTGTTTCCTGGCTATGAAACAGGATGGACTCAGTGTGCATTTCATCATCCCATGCAAGCATTACACTATGCCCCCAGCGTTGTGCCCATTTTACAGATGAGGACATAAGCTCTAAGGTGGCCCTGAGCCCCAAGGGGACACACCCAGGAGCCTGCTGAGCTGGGATTGGAAGCCTGGACTGTAAGGGCCATGTTGTCAACTATGACAAAGGCAGGAGCCTGGCCGAATGCAGCGGCTTAGGCAGGGGCCGCAGGTGTGGCTGTTCAGGTCCCTTTGCATCCCTGTCTGCCTGTAGCATCCCCCGGAGCCCGCAGGGCTGTCCCTCAGACCTCCTCACTGCTTCCTAACCCGCAGATGGAAAAGTGGCACTTAAAATGAATTTATTCAGGTGGGAGTCGTGGAAGACATGAAAATACGGCTTTTGAGCTGCTGCACATAAACTGGAGTGTGAGTGAGAAGCTTTTTATTTGGTTTCCGAGCGAGACTTTGAGAAGCCAGTGGGCCGTGTGGTCTGGAAGTGCATGTTATGGGCAGCGGGTCGGAACAGGGGCCACTTTGAATGGCGGGGAGGGAGACTCGCTCTCGCGCAGCTGGAGCGGCCAAGAGGCCGGGATGTCAACAAACACAGTCAGGACACAGAAAGCCTTTTCCGAAAAGATGGAAGGCAGGGATGCCAAGGAAAGGCAGCGCCTCACCCCCGGTGTACTGGAGAAGGAAAACGCTTGAGGTAACCCATGTTGGCAGCTTTTATAGCTTCCTCGCAATAATGTGCCGGGCGGACCCTGAACAGGCTGGTGTTTTATTTTCATGTAGCGAAGCCGAGTGGACCTGGGGCAGCTCTCCAGCAGCGGCTGGCCTGGGGCTGTGCCCGGGGAGGGAGGCAGCAGCGCCTGGGTCCCGGGCAACCAGATCGACCCCCCCGCCGCCCCCCCCCCCCCCGAAGGCGGGAGCAGGATTCCCCGCCTCTTGGGCACACTCGGTTGGCTCGCTAGAGTCCTTCCACGTAAGGTGCCCGTCTGGCCGGTGCCAGTGAGGGAGGTGGTGGGCAGAGTGGGAAGGCAGCCACCTGGGAAGGAAGGCGCTGGTCCGTGCCGTCCTAAGTGCTGTGGGTGGGGAACTGCATGGGAACCAGAGCGCGGGAAACCCACAGAACCTTCTTTGTGCCTTGGCTCGCCGCTTGCCAAGGCACTTTCCGTGACTGCTTTAACCTGCATGTATAATCTCTTCTCTTTGATAATATGTATATATGTGTGGGAGGTAAATTTGAGCACGGGATTGCGTGTGTGGTTAAAAATATGTATCCATTACGTGGGTGACTCGCATGGGCGTGTCATCCAACATTTTCTGAGAGCCATGGGCTGGGGGAAATGTCCAGTTATAGTTACTCTGAGACACTAGCAAAGTCAGAAAACTTATATTCTGTTTTGGGGTTTTGTTATAGACTCCCTCTCCATGTTTTCTTCTAGCTAGTACATGGAAAAAACTGATGTGTTAAAATTTTTAAAACATTTTTTTTTTTTTATCCCAAGAATTTCAGGTTTGTTTTTTGCCCATACTTCCTGTGGAAATATTAGCAGAAATAGGAAAGTCCTCTGTAAGCCTATCATTTAGGATAATCGCTGCTGCAATTTTGGTGCTTGTACGCTCCTCCAGACTCTTTCCTAACGAGAATATATTAGTGCAGAATAAAATCTAACAATTGATAGCTAACATTTGAATGGCATCATTTGCCAGCACTTTACATGTATGGACTCATTTAATCCTCAACAATCCAATGACTGGTTTTACTATTAAACCCATTGTACAGATGAGAAAGCTGAGGCCCAGAATGATTAGGTACTTTGCTTAAGATCACATAGGTAAGTAACCAAGCTGGGATTTGAACCCAGGCAGTCTGGTTTCAGAACCAGATGCTCTTAGCTACTCACTAGACTAACTTGCAAAAGAATAGGATAAAACTACCCATACAGATTTTAACCTGCTTTTTTTCACTTAATATATTATGAACCGGTTTCAATGCCAAAAACCTTACATCTAGAGCATCATTCAAAATTGCTATGTTGTGATACATATGTCCCAAACATGGAATGTTATTTTCCTATGTGACCATTTTGGATAATAATCACTATCATATTTAAAAATAGCAAACATCACCCTAGCTGGTTTGGGTCAGTGGATAGAGCATTGGCCTGCCGACTGAAGGGTCCCAGGTTTGATTTTGGTCAAGGGCACATGCCTGAGTTGATGTCTCAGTCCCCAGTAGGGGGTGTGCAGGAGGCAGCCCATCAATCATTGATGTTCCTATTTCTCTCTCCCTCTCCCTTCCTCTCTGAAATCAATAAAAATATTTAAAAAAAAAATAGCAAACATCGAGGCTCTATTCCTGGTAGTGCTAAGAGCTGTATAAATATTATCTAACTTAATTCTTGAAAAACTAGGACTTCTTGCAGGGGAACAAGTTAGAGAGGAGCAGGGGTAGATTTTCTAGGGTCTCTCATTTATATAAAACCTCAAATTTAGATTTTTTACTTTATCTTCAAATAGTCATATATGCAATAATAATATTTTTGTTAATTTTTACAACAACTTGTTATTTTTAAATGGTTTGATTCAGAGGAAGTAGCAAAAATAATACAGAGAAATTCTGTGTACCCTCCCTCCTGCTTCCCCCAATGATAATATCTTACATAACTGTAGTATACTATCAAAACCAGGAAATTGATGTTAGTGTTTCCTATTAGCTTAGGTTCCATGTTTATTATTAATGTTAAATTAAAAAAAAACACACTTGCCCTGACCGGTTTGGCTCAGTGGATAGAGCATTGGCCTGCAGACTGAAGGGTCCCAGGTTCGATTCCGGTCAAGGGCATGTACCTTGGTTGAGGGCACATCCCCAGTGGGGGGTGTGCAGGAGGCAGCTGATCGATGTTTCTCTCTCATCGATGTTTCTAACTCTCTATTCCTCTCCCTTCCTCTCTGTAAAAAATCAATAAAATAGATTTTTAAAAAAACACACTTAAAATATATCACACTTGATCATCTAACGTGGTAGTTCTCTGTTGTTAAATATACAGGAATCAACTCTCAGTGGAGAAGGCCCGGTGTCTGCTGCCTCGGAGAGGCGAATACTGTAACTAGCTCCATTTCATAGGTCAAGGATGGAGGTCAGAGAGGTTAAGTAACTTGCTCGAGGTCACACAGCTATAGTGAGCTTCAGAGCTGCAACTTACCCCCTCTGATTCTAAGATACACTCTCTGAGCCCCACCCTCCCCAGCATCTCTTTTGGTTTGTTGCAATTCAGGGAGAAGCTTTGACTATAAGTTAGTGTGTGTTTATATGTGCATGTGTGTGTGCACATGTGTACACACACACACACACACACACACACATTTTCTCACTCTACAGAGTCCCTTTTCCGAGACTGGAAAATGCTGGATCTAGAGAGGACCTCGAGTGGGGCATTTCGCCCAATGACTCATTTAATGGAGAGCAGTCAGGCCAGCCGAGGGGCTTATCTCCTGTGCCTGTGTTGGCCCAGCACACAGGGCTGCCCGCTGTATTCTTCCATAAACCTTTCCTTTTCTTGGGTTACTTTCGAGGCGCTCCTCCAGTTGCTGTTTCCATGTTTGCTGACTCCCGGCCGCCTGGCTGTGTTTGCTCAGCTCCCTCCTGGAGGTGCCTGGGCAGTGGTGGGCTGGGCTGAGCCTCCTGAGCTTCTCCACCCTCCCATCACTTCTCCCATCCCCCCATGCCATGCCTCTCCGCCAGTGACCGGGACTCCAGCAAAGAGACAGAAAAAGCCATGTGTGTAGGAAAGATCCAGGAAATAAAGTTTTTCTAAAATCCTGGTGATAGGAAAAGATTTTTAAAGGTTTGGCTTTTTATTATTTTTTAAATATATTTTTATTGATTTCAGAGAGGAAGGGAGAGAGAGAGAGAAACATCAATGATGACAGAGAATCATTGGCTGCCTCCTGCACACCCCCTACTGGGGATCGAACCTGCAACCTACACATGTGCCCTTGGTGGGAGTCAAACCTGGGATCCTTCAGTCCCCAGGCCGACGCTCTATCCAGTGGGCCAAACCAGCTAGAGCAAAGGTTTGGCTTTTTTTTTTTTTTTTTTAAATATGTTTTTATTGATTTTTAGAAAGGAGGAAGGGAGAGAAATACATAGAAACATGGGTCGGCTCTCTCCTGCACGTCCCCTACTGGGGATCAAGCCTACAACCTGGACATGTGCCCTGACCTGGAATTGAAGCTGTGACCTCTTGGTTTCTGGATTGACACTCAACCACTGAACCACACCGGCCAGGCAGGAAAAGATTTTTTTATCCTTATCTCACTCCCTTTCTTTAACCACCTTCTCTTCCACCTTTATTCAGTAAGCTTTAGCTGCCAGCCCAATTCACTTTTGTAACCCAAAAAGCAAAGTCCACCCCCTTGCTTTCCTAGCTACAACTTGTCAGCTCAAGCAAAGCTGGTGTGTGGAATTTACCACTCTTGTTTCTTGAAGATATCTGGTTGATCCTGAAGCAGCTTTGCCCGAACTTTTACTGACTTGTTTGCATGGAGCTGGGGGCGTGTAGAGCAGAATCGTCCAGACCTCGGTACACCTTATTGCAGAAATCCCAGATGTGCCTGACACTCGTGATGATCTGACAGTTGTGTGTGTGTTAGTGTGTGCACCTGTGGAGGTCTGAGCGAGCATTGGGGGGCCTGCAAGGACCTCCTGAGTGGTTGGGACTGAGCCCTGGCTTGCTGAAGCTTCTGGCTGCTTTTGGTGCAGAAGTGATCCCAGGCCAGGGCTGTACCTGGTGGGGGTCAGGGTGCAGGGTGATTCATTCACCAGAGTGCTGGCTGTCCAAAACAGCTGCGAGAGCTGGTCTGCCAGTTAAGTAGGGGTTGGTAAATGGCATCACCACCCTAACCTCTCATTACATGCTGGGTGCCATCCCACCCTCTGAGGCAGCTGGAAAGACTGCAGCTCCTCACCGGAAGCCCTCCTGGCCTGGGAGGGGGGAAAGGAGAAGAGGATTAACTTGCTCCCCCCTTGGACCTGCCCTTCCTTAGCTCCACAGAGCTCAGCCGGCAGTGGAGACCTCTGGTATGCAGGAGGAAAACATTACCCTCCCCTAACATCAAGAACTGTTGGCCAACACCAGGGGCTAAGAGAAAGGTGTGGGGAATGGGTTCTTCCCCAGCTCCTTCAAGGGGAGT
Organism: Myotis nattereri; assembly: GCF_964212035.1. Classification (NCBI taxonomy): domain Eukaryota; kingdom Metazoa; phylum Chordata; class Mammalia; order Chiroptera; family Vespertilionidae; genus Myotis; species Myotis nattereri. The sequence goes on from NC_138080.1 coordinate 83,479,455, forward strand.
GTGGCCCTGCCGGTGCGGACTTCCGGCCTCCAGAACTGTGAGAGAATGCATTTCTGTTGTTTTAAACCACCCAGTTTGTGGTACTTGGTTGTAGCAGCCCTAGGAGACTAACACGGGGGTCATGGAAGGCTTGACAAAGAAGGACAGTCGAGTGGCTTTGCTGGGCATCCCCGAGGGGAAGTCATATATGCAGAAGCAGAGCTCCTGCAGAGACACCAGAGGGACGGAGAGCGTGGGGTTGTTCACATAGTCAGGTGGAGGCTGCTTGTGTTGTGGCGGAATGCACAGGAGAACGACCAGCCAGCACTCCGAGGAAGGAAAGTGTAACGTTTGTTTTGCAGATGGGCTAGTCCAGGGGATTCCGGATCCAAAGCCTGAACTGAACTCGTGGGGGGGCTCTGACCTATGTAACTCCTTCTGTGGCGGCCCCTGAGGGTCCCCGCAGCTCTGCCCAAGTCAGCTGTGGCTCCACCCAAGTCAGTCAGAGTGGGGAAGTAGGACTAGTTTCAAACAGATACTGAACTACGTCGCAAGGCCCCCCCCCCCCCCCCCCCCCCCGCACCGTTTTCCTTTTCATTTGGACTTTAAACAGGGAAGGGACAGATTTTGCTTTTGGAGAGAGGAGTAGGGCCGAGGCCAGTCGTGCAAGTACTAGAAAAACAGCAAGATGGCATAGAGCGGCCTCAGTTCAAACATACAAATGCTTTAAACGCTAAGGGAGAAAAATGAAAGATGAGCAAGGATCCTCGCCTGTAGAGCAGGTAGGTAGGTAGGTAGGTGGTAGGACTTGTACGAAACTCCTTCCTTATCAGGACATCTGCGGCTTGCTGTGTGCCTGGCGCTGAGCTGGCAGAGGGTGTGACATAAGGTCAGACAAGCTTCCTGCCCCGAGGAGCTTTCCCTGCTCCGGGAAGGCAGATGATAAGCAGTAAAGAAACATACAAGATAACTACTGTCAGTGATAAGATGCTTTGAAAGGAATAATAGGAAAGAGTGGTCCGACACAGGGTGGCCAGGGAGTTGAGGATTAAATGAGATAACGAATAGCACATGATATGCACTTCGTAAGGTTAATATTCTTCCTTTTCGGGTGAACATTTTATCTACTAATTCTCCCCTGGTGTTTAATTTGCAGAGGTAGATAATGGATTTCCGCCCCCAAACAAAACCTCTCTTTCTTTGGTATGTTTGGGACAGCCCAACATCCGTCTTACTGTGGTGATGATCAAGTGGGCTTCCCAGCCTCTCATCACCAAGTCCGTCTATATATTCTCTTCTCTGCCTAAAACAAGAGCTAAACTGGGCCGACTAGAGCCCTCCACTGTCTCCTCCAGGTCTGCAATCAACTCTCTTGGAGCGGCCTCTGATTCCTGCCTCGTCCAGCTCTGTGCCTTGGAGGAAAGACTTCTTATCCTTTCCTTCCAGTGCCTTCTCCCTTCCCTCAGACTCCATGTCCTGTCCCCGCTTCTGACTTGGATGTGCATCTCACCTCACCATCCCTATGGCTTTACCTGGTCACACGAGTGCCTGTAAGTCTCCCCCTTGTCTTATCTCCTACCGTTTGTTGAGGGCCTGCTCTGTGCCAGGCCTGTGCTAGGTGCAGAGAGGAAGTCCATGCGCAAGGACACGGCCCCTGCCCCTGGAGTGCAGGCAAATAGACAGATACACTTTTCACACCCAAATGAAAGGGCAACTCCTTCGGGTCCTGTGCTGGGAAGGAGACAGGTGCTGGTGCCGTGAGCATCTGTAGTGAGGGGATCTGGCCTGGTTGGGAAGGCTTTGCCAGGCACTGAGGGCAAGATGCTGAGCAGACCTCAACTCAGTAAAGAGGAGCTGTGGGAGCAGAGGCCTGAAAGCCACCCGGGAGCAGTGAGACTCCTGCACCCCTTCTCTGTGCCTGACAACTCCCCAGATAGCCCAGCTGCCGACCGCCTTTCCAGCCTCTTTTGTCACATCCAACGACTTCATCTTCTTGGACCTGTCAGCTGCATGTGCACAATCGATCATTCCCTCCTCCTAGGACACGGCACTCTCCTGGTGTTCTTTCTGCCTCCCTCAGACCCCCTTCTTTGTTGTTATTTTTTCTTCTTTTTTTGTTTGTTTTCTTTCTCTTTCTCTTTATTCCTCAGACCCCCTCTTGTTGCTTTTCTTCCTGCTGGCCTTATGTGTTGAGGTGTCCGAGGATTTTGTCCTTGGATTTTTTCTTCTACCCTATTCGCCTGGTGACCTCCAACTCTAGTTTTAAATGCAGTCTTTCAATTTATTAGCTCCACCCAAACTGGCCACCTGTTGCCTCTCTGACCTCATCTACTGTCACTAGGCCACAGCCATACTGCCTAACTCATTCCTGGAACATTTCAGGTTTGTTCCCACCTCAAAGAATTTTTGTTATTTCTTCTCCCTGGAGTACTTTCCCCTGGGGTACCTACAGTAGGTCCTCAGATAACATCCTTTAGTTATGTTGATGCGATACAGGAACTTAACTCTTGTTTATATCAGTTAGCCTATGGTCATGGAATCTACAGATGATAGGCAAAGACTTACTGCAGAAGCCTCACTTCCACACCTTTATCAGGTCTTTGTTAAAGAGTCTCCACCCCACGTGAATTTTCATTCCTTCCCCCTGGGTCACTCCTTATCCCCTCCCTTGCATTGTTCTCCTCCCTGCTACTTCCTAAACCACATGCATATTTTGCTTCTTTCTCTTCTCTTTCTTTCCTGATAATCATCCCTGCCCCTGCAGGGCTTACATTTTAATCTTACTCACTGCTGATCCTTGGCATTTAGGGCAATATTTGATACATAGGAGAAATGAAAACATTCGCACAAATGAATGAAGACATTCGTACAGATGAATCATTTATAGATTCAGCTTAAAGACAACGAGTCTGCGACTCTGAACAGGACACACCTCTCCATCCAGTCAGGTATTCACTGATTCCTCCCGGCAGTGGTTTGTAGTTTTCAGTGCACGGGCCATGCATGTCTTTTGGTTGTAAATAGTATTATTTCATTTATTTATTTATTAAATATATTTTATTGATTTTTTACAGAGAGGAAAGGAGAGGGATAGAGAGTTAGAACCATCTATGAGAGAGAAACATTAATCAACTGCCTCCTGCACACTCCCTACTGGGGATCGAACCCAAAACCAAGGTACATGTCCTTGACTGGAATCGAACCTAGGACCCTTCAGTCTGCGGGCTGATGCTCTGTCCACTGAGCCAAATCGGTTAGGGCATAAATGGTATTATTTTAAATTAATATCTCAATTGTTTATTGCTGGTATATAGAAATAGTTGATTATTGTGTACTGAGTCTTGACTTTCTGTCCTGCAACTTGGCTAAGTTTACTTATTAGTAATTTTTGTGTGAATTCTTTAGGATTTTCTACATAGACAATCATGCTTACAAATAAAGGTAGTTTTACTTCTTCTTTTCCAATTTTTATTTCTTTCTCTGGCTTTACTGCCCTGGCCAAGACTCTAGTACAGTGTTGAATAAAAGTGGTGACTGTACTTTAGCTAGTTTGGCTCAGTGGATAGAGTGTTGGCCTGCGGACTAAAGGGTCCCGGGTTCAATTCTGGTCAAGGGCACATGCCCAGGTTGTGGGCGTGCAGGAGGCAGCCAATCAATGATTCTTTCTGATCACTGATGTTTCTATCTCTCTCTCTCCCCCTCTCCCTTCCTCTCTGAAATCAATAAAAATATATTGGAAAAAAGAAGTGGTGACTGGATATTTTTACTTACTCCTGTGCACAAGCAAGTTTCCTCTATCTCTCTGTCTGGCTTTCCTTGCCCCTAACCCTGTATTTATTTCTTTTTAGCAGTTTCACAGTCACCTATATACACCTCAGAAAAATAGACCAGAGTTATTCTTTTTTTTAAAAGCATGTTTATTGATTTCAGAGAGGAAAGGAGAGAGAGATAGAAAATAGAAACATCAATGATGAGAGAGAATCGTTGATCAGTGGCTTCCTCCTGTATGCCCCGTCCTGGGGATCAAGCCCACAACCCAGGCATTGCCCTAACTGGGAATCGAACTTTGATCTCCTAGTTCATAGGTCGACGCTCAACCACTGAGCCATGCCAGCCGGGCCAAGTTATTCTTGCAGAGAGGAGTAAAATATGACAATATTTCCAAAAGTGAACCAAGCACCTAGTGTAAGTTAAAAATTGTTTTATTTACTGAACCTTTCTTTTTCCCTTTATTACTGTTGGAAATGCCCTCTCTCTTCTCTTTTTCCTAGCCAGTATTACTCAGGATTTTTTTTTTTTATTTATTTTTTTTAAGACACTTCAGGTCCATTTCTCAGGCAAGTTTATTTTTAAATTCTCTTTAAGTGGTTTGAGAGTTGGAGCAAGTGATAACAAGAGCAGCTGAGAAATGAGGTTTTGGCCTAGTTATTGTCTAACCAGGTGGGTTGAGGTCCCTGAACTTTAAGAAGCTTTTGTGCTTCCAGCTGTACTGGGGGGTTAGTGGCTTAGTCCAACCTCATGGGAGCAAGTTTTATTGTTACCTCTTAGATGGCTGGAACCGTAATGCTTTGGGTTTTTTTTTTTACACAGCACCATCTGCTTCAGGATCTCAACAAGCTTAGTTAGAGTCCCTTCTCCCCCTCCCCCAAGTCCCTCCCTCTAAATAAGTTCAATATCTGGAAGAGCATATTCACTTTGGGCATAGCAACAGATGTGCATGGTAATATGTAAAACGTAGTTCGTTAGTTACCAATCAAGTACATGGTCATTGACCACCTAATACAAGGCAAGGCAGTGTGCAAGACTGCTGTGAAACAGATGTGACTAAAATGTGGTTCCTGCCTTAAAGGCCCTGGTTGGGGCATGTGAGATAGAAGCATACAAAAAGTACAATAGCCAGAGGACACGAAAAAGTTAATAAGTAGAGGAGAGAATATGCAGCCCGTGATTAATTTCCAAATGAAGGCGGCAGGGCTAACACACTGGAGGAGGTCCGAGTTCTTGGTAAGTTTCCTTCTTGAGAAGCAGCAAAGTGGAGGATGAATGTGCACAGTGCAATTAGAGGGACACTTTGAAGGGGAACAAAGCTGCTTGTGTAAGTGTGAGGGGGAATGCTGGCTTCTTCAGTGTAGTCCGGAAATTCATTCTGTAACAAAGAACTGTAATTCCAAGTCAATGACACCTTCCAAATCCTCTCAGACTATGGCCAAAATTACAGAGAAGGAATGGGGAGTCAGTTCTGTGCAGCCCAAACTGGATAGCTGTGTATTTTGCTCAAATGCCGGGGATCTAATGGAGATGGGACCGCAGCCAGGAGATAAAGCAAGTCAATACAGGACTGAGAGAACTCTGATGCTGGAGCAGATAATGAGGAAGGGGCCAGGATTTGAAAGCGTGACCTGTAAGTCTTCCTGTGTAATGAACAGAATACAATGGGAGGCTGAGATCTGAGACCCTGGTGCACCTGTGCCTGTAGCTACCCAGCCAGCAGCTTGGCTGCATCCCTGAATAACTTAGATGAGCTCTGTGGGAACATGACAGCCTTCAGACTACTTTTACTAGTTAATGAATAGAGGAGACGGCAGGAGATTTCCTCTAAAGGAGATAGGTGTGTGGATTAGTCGTTAAGAACTTGAACTTCAGCACCAAGACCCAACTCCCCCATTTGCTAGCTGTGTGGCCTTGAGCAAGTCATTAATTCTTTCTGAGCCTCAGAAATCATAATCTGTAAAATGGGAGAAAAAAAATGGTAGAACTTCCCCTACAGGGTTATTGTGAAGATTAAGTAAGATAGGGGATAAAAAAGCACTTAGCAGTATTCACATGCGAGTACGTGGTAAGTCAAATCATTATTATTATTAAAGGAGATGATCATGAAGATAAATGTTTTAAATTGCTTTTTGCTTGTATAAGTTCTAATCCTGGATTAGAGACAAGGTGGAAATTATTCCATTCCTCCCCCTTCGTTCTCCATCTACAGCAGCGGTTCTCAACCTGTGGGTCGCGACCCCTTTGGCGGTCGAACGACCCTCTCACATCCTGCATGATTCTGAACCTTCTAGATGGAACAGATACCCTTTAAAAACTATTGAAAGCTATGAAACTCCCCCCAGAAAAACGTACATGCAAAGAAAATTCTACAAACATTTTCAGGAGGTTGCCGCCTTCCCATCACCACCATGATGGTCCTAAGACCATCCTGCATATCAGATATTTACATTACGATTCATAACAGTAGCAACATTACAGTTATGAAGTAGCAACGAAAATAATTTTATGGTTGGGTCACAACATGAGGAACTGTATTTAAAGGGCCAGAAGGTTGAGAACCACTGATCTGCAGTCGTTGAGAAGGTAAAGGAGTGTAACTCAGACTGCTGAGTGACCAGATGTTTTTATTTCTCTCCCCTTAGAGACCCTTAGGTAGCTTACAGCAGAGCTTCTTAAACAGGGGCTGAGTCACCTGTGCTTCTGCATTTCTAACAAGTTCCCAGATGCTACTGGACATCAGACCACATTTACTACCCAGCAAAGTCCTGAAAAGCCCAGAGTCTTTGAGATCAGGAGTATGATTGAACTTCCCTGAAAATGCTCATCCAGTTTGCTCGAACACTTTCAATGATGACAAGCTCCCTACTTGTCGGCAGCCCTTTGTTTCCGGATAGCAGGCATGATGGGGACGTGGGTCTTTTACGGAGTGATGCTTGCCTCCTTGTAATAGCCGTCTATTCGTTGACCCTAGTTCAGTGGTCGGCAAACTGCGGCTCTTTGGCCCCTTGAGTGTGGCTCTTCCTAAGCCTTAGGAGTACCCTAATTAAGTTCATAACAATGTACCTACCTATATAGTTTAAGTTTAAAAAATTTGGCTTTCAAAAGAAATTTCAATCGTTGTACTGTTGATATTTGGCTCTGTTGAGTTTGCCAACCACTGCCCTAGTTCATTACTTCGGCAGCAGTGGGGGTGGGACATCACACAGCCACTGCTTAATCCCGATGAGGCTTTCAGCCTACTTTTGGTCTTCTATGGCGGAAGTCCATGGATGGGCTCCCATGGTGGTGATGGGAAGGCGGCAACCTCCTGAAAATGTTTGTAGAATTTTCTTTGCATGTACGTTTTTCTGGGGGGAGTTTCATAGCTTTCAATAGTTTTTCAAGGGTATCTGTTCCATCTAGAAGGTTCAGAAATGTTGGATTCTTCTTCATGGAATGTTGCTTCCCTCACACATCCATTTAGAAGGCTACGCCCTCCGTAGTCTCTGTACCTCTTGCCTATCACTTTTTATTTTTATTTATTTATTTTATTATCTTTTATTGATTTCAGATGGGAAGGAAGAGGGAGAGAGAGATAGAAATATCAATGATAAGAGAGAATCATTGCTTGGCTGGCTCCTGCATGCCACCCTTGGGGATTGAGCCCGCAACCCAGGCATGTGCTCTGACCAGGAATCGAGCCAATGATCTCCTGGTTCATAGGTCCATGCTCAACCACCGAACTACATAGGTTGGGCTCTGTCTCTCTTTAAATTTCTTTCTCATAATTCTTTGTGTCACACGGTTTCTGGTACCCTGTTCATCCTGCCATATTTTCCTGTTTCGCCTGTGTTCAAACTAACCCTGTACAAACTACCTCCCAGGAGCCCTCTGACCAGGATGTGTGAGACATCTCTCCTTGATCTCACCTGAGCCTTCTTTCAGGTCTTTCTAAAAGTGCAGTATCTGCTTTGGAAACCTTAGTATACTTGATGGTACTATCAATTTGGAATGTTTACGTTGCAGATTAAAAAAAGAAGAAAATTGCCCAGCCGGCATGGCTCAGGGGTTGAGCATCGACCTATGAACCAGGAGGTCATGGTCAGGGCACATGCCTGGGTTTCAGGCTCGATACCCAGTGTGGGTTGGGCAGGAGGCAGCCAATTGATGATTCTCTCTCATCATTGATGTTTCTATCTTGCTCTCTCTCTTCCTCCCTCTCTGATATCAATAAAAAATGTTGTAAAATAAATAAATAAGAAAATTTAACATTTAAAGGGAATTTGTTGGTATGTGTAACAGAACCTCCAGGGCTGGGACCGGGGTGTGTGATACAGCCTTTAAGTGAGGCTTGATCCACAGGTTTAAACCCTTTCACCACGGATGCAGGTTCTTGTTGTCACTTTTCATAGTCAAGAGAGTCCCAAGTCCTTTTTGCAATTACTACATAGGTCACCATCTTGCATGCTTTGTGTTGGTTTTTGGACCATGTATGCAGGACCTGATATTTATCCATATGAAGTATCTTATTAGACCATAGTCCTGATTACACATCTCTCCTACCAGCCTCCCTGTCCAGCACAGAGTCATCTTCGAATCTGATCAGCATGCCAGCAAATTAATGTTGAACCAGATAGAGTCAAGGACAGAGCCACAGTATGCCCCTCTGACATTCCTGATGTCAGATACCCTTTGAACAAATGGATGAATATTTCTTAAAGTGCATTCTGAAGGATGGTCCTTAAAAATGGAACGCTATAATCAAATACATTTGGATAGTGCTATATACTGTAACCCCTTCTTGAAGACACATGTTACTTACGAATGTAGTAAAAAGTCTGGAAAATAGCAGGATCTGGGGAAGGGGTGGCAGGTGCCATGTTCAACCTGAAGGTGGCAAGAAGTCCCTGATGCGGCCCAAGAAGTAGGCCAAGGGGATGGATGAGGAAGGTAAAGCAAAAAGACGATAAGAAACTCGAGGACCTAAAAACGAAGGCCATGGAAGGGCCCCCTGGCCACAGGTGGAATTAAGATATCTGGCAAAAAGTGAGCTGTGTCTTGTCCCTGGGGCAATGGTGACCCTTAATTCTTTTCCTATTTTAACACCTGGAATCCCTGTCATGACATCTGTTGCTACCTATAGCTAGAATGAAGTGTTGGCACAGAGCCTGTTGTATATTTAAGAATAAACTTTTGTAAAATAATAATAATAATAAATTGTTACTCATAGTTTTCCAAATACATTTGGCCATTAAGCTCTCCTCCCCTGCTATGTAGCACACCCCATACGAGTCTGTGTACAGATATTCTAGAGAGCACACTCAGGGAAATGCTCATGTAGATGTCCAGCCAGTTATCAGTCTTTTGATTGTCTTATCATCTGGCTCAAATTCTTCCATTGTTGACCACAAGGGTAAAATGGGAGATGTAAAGTGCCTTGCTGAAAACGAGTGTATCTTGCCAGTCTGTCACCCATTCCATAGGGAGACAGTCTTCAACTGAACACATTTTCTTAAATACTCACCGGAGGAGTGAGGACATTTTTTCCATTGATTTTTTTAGAGAGAGTGGAGGGTGAGGGGAGGGAGAGAGAAAGAGACACATCGATTGGTTGCTTCCAGCTTGCACCCGGACCGGGCAGGGATTGAACCAGCAACAGATGTACGAGGTACATACCCTTGACCAGTCCATGAGCCGAAGCTCTAACCACTGAGAAAACTGGCCAGGGCTCAACTTAACGCAATGTACTTGAGACTGCTCTCATCCTAAAGACCTGCCAGGTGAGGCTTGGGTACCCAGGATGGACATTTTTCTGGTGTCCTATTAAGGGCAGAACCCAGACAAAGTTGGAGGCGCTCAGGGAAACCCAAAGCCAGAGGGTAGCCTGTTGTCATTCACAATAATGATAGCAATTAAAATATTATAATAATAACTCACAGTTACTGAACGTTGACTTTGTGCCAGGCACATCTCTCAGGGCTTCCTATGCAATACCTCACTCAACCCTCACTGGAGCCCAGTGAGTTGGGCAATAATACTATTGTCCTTCTTTTACGAATGAGGAGCCTGAAGCGTCAAGAGCTTGCAAAAGTGACTCAAGGGGACACAGCTAACAAGAAATGGAGCTGGATGTCAAACCCAGGTTTGATCCCAGAGCCCATGTACTCAGCAAATTCCCTGTGTTGTTTTTCTCACATTCACGTAGTCAGCAGGCACTTATTAAATGTCAGCTTTGGGTATGGCGTGGTATTTGGTGAAATTAAAGACACCAACTAGTCCTTGCCCTTTGGGGACTGACATTTTTTTGTGTGGGGACTTTTGTAGTTTAATGAAGAGAATGCTTACCAAGCATATAGAAGGGAGTGCCTGGAAATAGAATCCCAAGTGCCACACAGGCCTGCTCAGACCTTGACATGCAGATCCCTACATCTTGCCCGGGGATGTCTCCCTCCCATTCTTCCACTTTATCCATCCTCACAGATTCACCTTCCCCTCATCCCCTTGACCTCTGCTTGTCCCCTGGGGAAACCAGTAACCTTTTGGCGAATTCCCAGTTGACATCCACAGCACTCGGAGGTGACCTACTTTGAGTGGAATGCGTGCTTTTCAGTTACATCTTCAATAGGCTGAGTTGGCAGCTTGTCAGCAGGCTTATGTCACCTAATGACTGTGTCAATCCCCTCCTCGCCTGGCTTCCTGTTAGTAAATAGTCTCAGGATGCTCCTGGAACCCAGGAGGTGTAGGAGGCCCGGTAAGGGAGCCAAAAAGAAAACAGGAGGAAGAAAAAGGGAGAGAAGACCTGCTCTCCCTGCCAAAAAAATAATTCTAAAACAAAGGGAGAGAAGTTTGCTGTGAGGTGACTCCCTGCAGAACAATTTTTGCTCCAACAAGGACGTCTGTTGTTTTAAAAATATTTTGACCCGCTCTGATCTCCTTTCTCTCCCTGCGTCCCCCCACCCCATGCCCTTCCTTCCTGTTTGTCGCTTTTAAAGTGGTATTACTTCTCTTCCACAATGGTGACCTGCTGGGAGTAATAGCAGAGACACTTCCTCTCCTGTGGCTCTCCTTGTCTTTTTAATAATGCTCCCACCCCGCCCCCTTCCCCTCTGCTGCTCTTTATAAACGTTTTCCTAAGGCTGGGTGGAAACGCTTCAGGTGTGCACATTACGTCCTGCAAAGGTGAGCTGTGTTTGAGCTTCGATTCCCCCCCCTCTCTAGGGGCGTGCAGCTTTTAGATTTCTGCACCATGATCTCCCTTTTGCACAGTGAACTGCAGCCTTGAGCTTGATACACAGATTGAGGGGTTTGTTTCTTGTATTTTAGGGTAATAATTGTGGGAATTACTCTAGGATTCCAGGCCTTGTCAGCCCTGTGGAGTTGGGCTAAAGGTTTCAAGCAGGAATAGGGGTGCTTGCCTATCCAGACTTGCTTGCGGCCACACAAGGCCGTCCTTGGAGGCCTGGGCGGTTCCATGATCCTCTCCAAGGACTGCATCTTTAGAAGGCAAGGTTCACGTCTGCTCAAACCACCACAACAGATGAATTGGTTAGAGTTCTCTGTATGTCACTTTCTCCAAAAACATAGATTCCTAATCCTGAAGTTCTAAAAAGTTCTCACCAGTATACCGCTACTTTTAGTGAATACATTGAAAAGCCTAAGACAGCAATTCCTCCCTTCTTTCAGCCCTTTCTTCCTTCGATTAGTAGTTCATTCATTAATTCATCATCTACTGATTAGTTCATCATCTACTAAGCCTTTAGCCTTTGTTGAACACTTCATTGCCCGGGGCCTGGTGAACAAAACGGAAGGTCCCTGCCCTCAGATGTTTCTGGTGCAGGGGGGGAGGCGGAGTCCAGATGCAGAAAGCCACCATGTGCCCACCCACTAAGCACCCTGCATGGAGGGAATGGTGGGTACTGCGATGGAGAAGCCAGGAGAGACCTGGAGAAGGTGGTCAGGCAGGGTAGACCTGAGGTGGTGACAGCTGAGCCCAGATGCAAAGGAGCCGGCCTGGTGGAGAGCTGGCAGGGTTGGTAGAGGGTCAGCATATGTGGAGATTTTTGGCAGAAATGAGCTTGGCGCCTTCCAGAACTGAGAAGAAGCGTTAGCGGAGAGCAGAAGAGGGAGAGAGGAGCTCGGAGAGGGCTAAGCAAGGCCTAGATGTTGGAGTCTTGTATCTTATATTCAAAAAGGCATATAAAATGTGCCACTAACTTCGTAACTTAGCTCTCTCTTTTTCTATAAAGTGGTTTTACTTATTTATTTCATTTTTAAGGTGTTTATTGATTTTTAGAGAGAGAGAGAGAGAGGTAGGAAGAAGAAAAAGAAACATCAGTGTCAGCTGCCTACCGCACACTCCCTATGGAGGGTTGAGCCCACAACCGGGGCATGTGCCCTGACATGTGCCCTTTTGTGCACAGGATGATGCCCAACCAACTGAGCCACACTGGCCCGGGCTATAAAGTGGTTTTAAGAAAAGCAGTGTAGTGTAATGGTTTACAGCAGACTTGGAGCCAGATAATTACGTCTGAATTCCACTGTGACCACTCATTGCTGGTATAACCTTAGGTAACTTATTTAACTTTTCTGCCCTCAGTGTCTACATCTGAAAATGAGGCAATTTATAGTACCCACCTCATGGGGCCATTTTGAAGATTAAAAGTCTGGGACATAGTAAATACTCAGTAAACACTGGTCATTTTAAAAAGAAGTGTTAAGGTATTAACCTGGTTTTCCAGGAGGGGGTTCCTTTGTATCCTGCGGCTCTGTGCGTTCCCTGGCATACGCACATGCCCTGGAGAGATGTTCACATCGCATTTCGATGGACAGTCCTGAGATGGCTTGGCTGGGACAGCTGGCCAGGCCTGAGGCAGCTTCGGGAGTAACTCCCGTCCCCTCCTTAGGTGATGCTTGGATTCTCCTGTCGATCTGCGCATAGAGGTCCAGAGTCCGTTTCTTCCTTTCCTCAGATACAGCGGGTGTTTGGTTGAGCCGCCCATTGTGCTGTTTGGGCACTGGGAGTTCATTTCAATCCAGCAAATACTTACTGGTCATCTACAATGCTAGGGATGGAGCTGGTACTGGGGAGTGGTCCAGGATTGAGCCCACTCATTACCTGGAGAAACATACCATCTAGTTGGGAAGTCAAAGTCATGAACACATAATTCCAGTGTTAACTGGTCAAAGTGGTGACTGTGGGATCAGAGGAACGGGCTGTGACCAAAACTGTGCCTTCAGAGAGACCATCCTAGGGGAGTGATACCTGAATGAATCATGAAGGATAAGAGCTAGCAAAGACGCGACGGGCTTTGTAGGACTAGGAAGAGCTAGCAAAGGCCTGGAGAGGGGGAGCCAGTGTGCAGAGTGAGGGGGACCTACAAGCAAGCAGTTTGAAGATAAAGGAGGAAAATTCAGTGTGGAGGCTGCAGCTGCAGAGCGACACGGAGCTGAGTGCCTTCCTGGGGAGCCTGGGATGGAGCCTGTAGGCCATGGGCCACTGAAGGATCCTGGGAAGGATGTTCTGTGGTCTGATGAGCAGAGCGGAGAGTAGATTTGGGGGATAGGGGTTGGGGTGGGGGGGTAGTAGCATGCCACAGCAAGAAAGACTGCCAAAAGGCTGTGGCTCTAGTCCAGGTGGGAGACAATGACGGCAAAAGTAGGGCTGTAGCAGTTGGCATGGAGAGGAGGGGGAGGATTAGAGACCAGCTAGGAGGTGGTGTGGGCAGGCTTTGGTGGAGAAAGGCCTCCTGGGGGACAGGTCCCATGGGCGATGGGCTCTCGGGGACGCTGGGTACTGGGCACAGACTCTGCTGCCACCACTCCCTCCAGAGGATGGTGTCCTGAGTGCTGGGCTTGGTGTCAGGACCAGGAGATCCCCAAGTTGGCAAACATTTTCTTAAACAGAAACATTTAGAATTTCAGGGTAAATTCTTTTGGATTGTGGATGTATGCTTATATATATATTTATTATTTTCTTGTTAAGCCTCACCCAAGGATATTTTTTGATTAATTTTTAGAGACACTGGAAGAAGGGAGGGGAGAGGCAGAGAGAAATGATGTAAAAGAGACACATTGATTGGTTGCCTCAGATTGAGCCTGCAACCCAGGTACGTGCCTTTGACCAGAATTGAACCCGGGACCCTTCCATTTGTGGGCCAGTGCTCTATCCACTGAGCCAAACAGGCTAGGGCTGTATATATATATTTAAAAAAGACAGCGACAAAAAAAAAAAAAAAAAAATTCAGCCTTCTCAATTCTTGTGGGACCGTTGGGGGAAGAATGTCACCATGTCAGTTGCTCGTTTATGAAAACCTGGGGTCCAGGAGTGGAGGGTGGATGAGAAAGAGGTGCTGCATCTGCTCCTACTCTGTATCCATGTGGCCCCCGGCAAGTTTTCTATCTTTGACTGAGTACGTTATGAACTTTTAGCAGGTACCTTCTCCCGGTCAAGTCTATACCTCGGTAAGCCTACTCTGTTATACACTCCCAATTCCTGCTGATGATCCATTCAGGGGAATGGTTTTCCCGAATTCTATCACAGTTTTATATAATTGGTACCAGGTATAATATGTCAACATACTTGGTTATCTAGGCTCACTTCTTCAGTTCTGTTAGTCCTCGAGGCGGGTGTCAACCACCATCATAGAAAATGGAACTGTGGCCCCGAGAGGTTAAGTAACTACCCCGCTCCCAGGCTCGGTTACAGCCAGGTTTTCCCACCAAACAGGGTGCACTTTCTATCATGGAGACCAATAGGGGACAGTTTTTTTTTTTTTCAGTATCTTCTTGGGAAGGGATAGGATAAGTGGAAAACTCCAGTCAAATCCTCAGAATCCAAAGAATTTGCATCCTGCCCATCTCCTCCCCTCCTGCTGCCCGGGAAGCCTGTTCTGCGGGTCCCACCCTGGCGAGACTTTCAACTGATCCCTGAGCTGAAATGGCCGGGTGGAGGGAGCAGTGTGCATTATGTTGTTGTTATTTAATAAAGTGTGTGTTGTTCCCACTTGGCAATGCAGCCTCGTCCCTGTTCTAGCAGGTGGTGGGTAACTGGACCCAACCCCCTGATCTCCACTCAGGAACTCCCTGGTCCAGCCTTTGATATCAGAACAAGAGGAGAAAACTGACACAGGACACTTCCTGTCCCGAAGGGGAAGCGATACAGGACACCTGAAACAACAGGCAGAATAAAAGCTTCGCCAGTCCCCTACTGGTCTCCATGCTTTGGGAGAGCTGCCCCCAGCGTGCCCTCCACCAGGCCTCCAAGATCTGGCGGGGACCGGACTGAGCCAGCGGTCTCAGTGAAGTGGAGCTCAGTGGATGATCACGTGTCCTCTGTGGGCCGGCTTGGCACTGACATCCCAGCTCCTGCCCTCATGAAGGGTGTGATCCAGTGATGGAGACTGACAAGCATGCAGCAATGAAAATTAGTTTGATGAGATTTAATTTTTAATCCTCGCCCGAGGCTATTTTTCCATTGATTTTTAAAGAGAGTGGTAGAGAGAGGGAAAGACAGAAACATCAATGTGAGAGAAACACACTAGTTGCCTCCTGCACGTGCCCCGACCAGAGCCTGGACTGGGGAGGAGCCTGCAACCGAGGTACGTGCCCTTGACAGGAATCGAACCCGGGACCCTTTGGTCCACAGGCCGACGCTCTACCCACTGAGCCAAACTGGCTAGGGCTGAGTCTTTTGTTTCTTAATAGCCAGCTCAAAATCATAATCCAGAAGGCACAACTTTGGTTCCCTTCATCTTTTGGTTCCAGTTTTCATTTCTGATCCAGTTCAATCAGGGGCGCGGATGGCGTTAACTTGTAATGTCTCCGGTGTCCTCTAACCCAGAACGGTTCCCCAGCCTTATTTCTCTTTTCTCTCATGAGTTGACTTGTCGCAGAGTCCAGGACAGTCATTTTGCAGGTCACACAGCTTATTCGTCCCACAGTTGGCAGACGTTGGACACCGGTGCTGGTGGTAGGAAAACATTGCCATCGAGGCAAGTGTGGTCTTTTCCTTTGGGAGCTCACACAGAGCCTGATGATGGATGAGCACGTTACAGAGAAGTGACAACATGCTCCGGGGACTGGGAAGTGTGTGGCCTGGATGAGGAACCGAGTGGGCATTGGCTGCAGAATGGGAGCAGGGGGCAGGAGGTATGAGATGAGGTTGAGGCCATCGGTAGGGGCCAGATCCTGGTGTAGCCTTTCGGTCTGATTACAGATGCACTGGGAGAGCCCTGGAGAGCTGGTACTGGAGTGTCATGAACTGCGGCATAAACTGTACTGGACAAAGATCGCCAGCTGCTGTGTGAGGCCCTTCTGAGTGGGGTTGCCAGGTTGGAATGAAATCTCTTCCACAAATTCAAGAGTGCATCGTGAATTCAAGCTATGGTTTGCAAGAGCTTAGAGGGATAACCAAGGATGATTTTAAAATTCTGATTTATTGTTGTGTGATTTTTGAGGCATAGACCTGGCCCTCTGGAGAGGTTGGTGAGGACACGTCTTGTTTCCTCATCTTGTCTTTGGTTTGTCAGGGATTGAAACAACCCAGTGGTCCTGTGGCCTCCCAGGCAGCTTCTCATTTGCTCAGGGGCTAGTGTCTCTGGTGGATTGTGCCACCCCTGGCTGTGGGCTCCTGCCTCCGACGGCTCCCAGCCCTTTCCAGAGCCCACCCATCTTTGCTTCAGGTCCTTCAAGTTGGCTGCACTGGAACCAAACTGGAGTTTAGGATGAAACGACAGTAGCCCAGTGAGGCACCCTCCTGTTTGGGCAGGACCCTGCAGCTGGAGGCACTGTCCGCCGTGCCAGATGCAGGGGGTGTGTCCTCTGGGTGTGGAAGAGCCACAGGGTCACCAGCAATGAGCTCAAAGCTTCAGAACCGAGACGGAGAGGAAAGAATCCCGGTTTGCAGGGTTTAGCAGCACTGAAGTGAAAGTCACCGTTGCCAGTTGGCTCCAGCTTTTTGTTGGTTATTGTGTATTTAATTCACAGACATGCGTTCATTCCTTCACCTCTGTGCCCTCCGGAGGTCTGTCCTCATCATGGTTCTTCTCCACTCATTCATGCCGTGCTTCCTGTGTGCTGAGGACTTTTGGGAGCTGGGGGGACGTCATGGAGAATAAGGAGTCTGGGTGGTTAGAACAGCCATAAGCCAGCCAGGCCCGGCCCTTGCAGTCTAGTCTCAGCTGCAGGAGCCGGATCCTAGGACCTAGGACATACCATGCTCCCTGGTTCCTTGACACCTGCTGTTCCCTCTTCTAAAATGCTTTTCCTGCTCCACTCCCTCGACCTGCCAGCTGCTTCCCTGGGGAGCTGTGCCTCCTTGACTATGACTTGCTAACCTTATTACATGCATGCCCAGGACTGACTTTCCTTCAGAGGACAGTTCTATTTGCAGCGGTTCTCAACCTGTGGGTCGCGACCCCTTTGGCGGTTGAACAACCCTTTCACAGGGGTCACCTAAGACCATCCTGCATATCAGATATTTACATGATGATTCATAACAGCAGCAACATTACAGTTATGAAGTAGCAACGAAAATAATTTTATGGTTGGGTCACCACATGAGGAACTGTATTTAAAGGGCCAGAAGGTGGAGAACCACTGGTTTAGAGTAATGTGTGCATGTATGTGTGTGGTTATTTGATTACTGTTCCCTGTGTGGCTATAAACTACAGGCGTGGGAACATGTTCGTGGTTGCTCATCACACGTACCCCATGCTTAACCCTTTAGCAGCTGGGCTCTCCAGAAAATTGCGAGTGCCCAGTGGGTGGCTCCCGAAGGCTGGGCGGACGGCGAGGCTGTTTCTCCCATGGGCATGAGCTGGTCTGTTGTTGACACGTCCTCTGTGGACTTCAGAGAACCCAGTAAGATGGAAATGAGAGGGGGCTGGGGTGCTGAGCATTAGAAAGTGTTTGGAGATCCTGGGCATTTCTTGACCTCAACAGCCAGAACGCAGGACACCTGAAATAGTAGCCACCCATTTCCCTTCAAAACAGGCCACAAGCCCTTGATTTCACTGGCCTCTCTCCCCTCCCTCCTCCCCTCCTTCCCTCTCCCATCACCATCACGTCTTGACTCCCATTCCCCATATTAGGCTTGTCTTGAGAGGAGCGAGGGGTTTGTTTCCTCTTCTGTTCCATGCCAAGTCTCAGCCAGGGAGAGGAAGTTCTGTGACAGTGTTTCCCCTCCTCGGCTCCTTTGCTAGGACACTGCAAAGAAAGAATGCCCCGTTTCATTGAAGACCTGAGCCAGCCTCAGCAGGAGCCCTCTTTCCCTTGGATTGTGTTTATCCCCAGACGGTTCTGGGCAAACACGCTTCTGTGTCCCACATCCCTGGGATGTCCCACTGAACAACCCTTTGAATTAGAACTTAGCATCTGTGTGGCAGCCGGTGAATAAGTCAGGAGCTGGGTGGAGATATGGTGGTTGCGACCTGGAGGAAGGGTCTACACTTGGGTGGTCTCAAAATGAGACCCAAGCATTAGTACACAACTAGCTCTGCTCCTCTCCCTTCCAGTAAGAATAAAATATCAATAGTGTTCGTGCAGAGATCCGAGACTCACGTGTCCACAAAAACTAGGAAGGTAGAGCTCTCCTGAGAGTGTACTCTTCAATGAGCCCCAGTCCCCACCACTCCCTTTCGTCCCCAAGATAAAACGACTACCAGTTTTAAAGGAACAGACTTCCGCAGTGGTCACGCATCTGAGTTTCTGTTTTGGTTGTTAGATGTTTGGGGTGGGGACTATGGTGAACTAGAAAGCTCGTGGCCACTTAAGGGGGCAGCTGCTTCTCAACTCAGGATAGTTGCTGCCACGTGAGAATGTGGACCCGATGTCGCCAGATAATCTGGGTTTTCAGGAGAAGCCAGATATCTGAATTTGTATGTGAACTTTTCAAACGTCAACAACAAACCCGTGTTTTGAAAAACTCCGAATGGGTCAGTTGGAATGTACCTGTGAGTTCCTTTAGCCCGAGCGTTAGCAGCGCGGGGCCAGCACAGGGTGGGTCCCCTGAAAGGTCTGTTTCTTCAGGGGGCAGAGCACAAGCACTGGGTGTGAGTGAGAGAAGGAGTGAAACCCGAAGAAGAGCTGCAGGGAAGCTGCATGGGGTGGTGGAGGGAGATGGGCTTTGGCCCAGAGAGGCCCATGCAGAGTGTGTGAGTGGCCCAGTCCCTCCACCTCACCGAGCCTCAGCTTTCCAATCTGTGAAATGGGAAGAGTCGGCATTTGTTTCTTCGAGCATATCAAGGTGCCCTCCGCCATGCCCAGTAGCTGTCACTCCAGCCGGCCTCACCAACGTGCCCAAATAGAATTTGAATGGCCCCCAGGTCTTCCTGCTGGTTAAACAGCCCCATGCTCCCTGTCCACAGGTGTGGCTCAGCTTTCCCCCTTGATCCCTAGGCATATTGTCTCCTCTCTCTCTGTGTGTGTGTCTTAAATTCCTTCTCCTGCCACCATTCCCTCAAGGTCCTCATTACCTTTTACCTGGGTTGTGTTAATTGTTTCCATACCCCAGGGCCCTGCTTCTTCCAGACCAGCGTCCTGCAGTGCAGTTTTGCTCGTGGCAAGGTTTGGTTCCCCCATACCTATTGGTGGAGGATCCTTAGTCTGACCTTATGAACTCCTGCAACCGGACCTACCATCACTTTCTCCCCATCTTCTCCCCTGCCTTCCTCCTCAGACCCATCTCTTGCTACCCCCTGCCTCCCTCACCCATGCACCCTGGTCCCTCCACTTTTTTTCAGTTCCTCAAATCGCCATGTTCTTTCCAAGACCCTGGTACTTGACATGCTGGTCTTCCCTCTCCTCACTCAGCTAACCCTTAGATGTTTCTGCCTCAGATAAGATTTCTCCAGTCTCCCCCTTTATCCACGCTCATCACCCCCTAACCTCCTCCTTGGCTCATATCGCAGCAGGAATGAATTTTTTTGTGTATAAACGTGTTCTAGACTAAAGCTCTGGGGAGGTGGTCTCAGGCCTGGCTGTTCTGTGTCTCTTTCACGTTACTGAATGAATGTAGATTGTCTTTCAGGTCTCTTCCTACAGCTACTGCTGCAGAGGAATGGGATGACTCCCTACTCCCTGCACACGCTTTAGAGTCTTTAAATGCGTGTACTCTGGCCTAGGCTCCCTAGGTTTAAGTCTTCCTTTTACCTATTGCGGGCTGTACCACACTGGACCGGTTACTTGACCTCTTTGTAGCTTAATTTCTTCAACCCTAAAAAGGGTCTGAGAAGAGTACCTCCCTAGCAGCAGCCCCATCCCACCTCGAATCGGCTGAGGGTTCTCCATCAGTGACATGCGGATGGCGATGACAGTCTTAGCAGTATATCCTGTTGTTGGGAGGATGAAATGAGGGAACACACAGGAAGTGCCCAGCCTGCTCAGCAAATGATTATTGCTGCTCTGATTGTTATTAGTCTAGTGCTGGTTCTGGCACAAATTAGAGAGACCTGCGTTTCTGGTCATGCTTAGGGCCATCTGTGGGAGGGGAATTAGATCCTCCGGGGGTCCGTTCTGACTAAACTTTTCATGGTGTAGTGGTCGGGGAAGAGAGGATTAAGTGGAAAGAACCTCAGTCTCATACCTCTCCTTTCGCCTGACTCAAGCATTTATTCCTTGGACCTTTTTTTTTGCCTTGAAAATAAATAAGATAAACTGTTAGTTTGTTTTCTGTTACTGGTGCAGCCTTGGGTCCTATACTCCTTGGGGGGCCTTTTCTTGACCATCCATTTGAGGTGTTTCCTCCCCCAAGCTCCTGCCCCCAAGTCCCTCACCACCTCACCATCCAGTTTAGTTCCTTCATAGGATTTTTCCTAATTCATGACATGGTCTATCTTTTGCTTCCTAGACTGGAAGTTCCATGAGGTCAGAGACTCTGTACTGTTTGCTGCGGGTAGGAAAGAGGGAGGGTGGGAGAAAGAGCCCGTCGAGGTCCTTGGATATACTTTAAAGGTCTCGGATTTTAATGTGGAGTCAACTCTGATTTGAGGATTGGAAACTATAAGAACCAGAGGAGCTGCTCTCTCAGTGCCAGCGGAGTTTGACTTGGTCCCTAGTGCATTCTCTTGCTTTCACACAGATCTCTCGTGCTATGTGGCCAGTCGATCTCTAAGGAGGACACAGGGCCTTCTCACCCCCGTTCCAGCCGCAGATGTTTTTCTCCTTGGTCAGCTAGTGGCCGCCCGGAGCCTGCTGGCCCAGCTGTACCAGGTCATCTCTGGATGACTTAGATCACAGGGCGGGAATAGAATAAATGGTAGAAATAACAGCAACTCACCTTCATCTGTGGGACTTTTTCTGTGTGCCCAGTACCCTAATAAGCTAAGTACTCTTACTGTCCCCATTTTATGGAGGAGGGAACAGACGCTTAAAGAGATGTTATTAGCCTAAAAATCATCAACTTTATAAGTAACTGGGCTGATGTTTGAACCTGTTTTAAAAGCAACTGTTTCACTGCTGTGCTGCTGAGCTGTGGACGACTTCAAATCCTTGAAGTTTTGGCTTCGGGATATGTTGTGGGCAGGGAGGCAGAGGGAGAAGGGGAAGGAAATGTTGCAGATTTATCTTCCTAATTTTACTTGGCTTAGGCTAATATTACAATTATTTTGAGCACTCCACTGACAAAGGCGGAAGAGAGAACCCAATTCGATATTAAATATTTGCAATGGAAAATTCACAAAGTCTTTCTGAACGGAAGATAGTTCCGAGTAGTTCCCCTGGGACTAATTCAGCCAGTTGTTCCTTCTGCGGCATGCTTCCTGTGGTTGCTTCACTGTTCTCAGAAATGAACATTCCTGACTTTGAAGTCCTGGGGTTACGCCAGGCTAGATGCTGAACTCTGCCTTGGTTTCCCTGGCAATGCATGAAGAAAGGGGACAGGGCTGTGCATTGCACTTAATTGCTTGAGTTGTAATTCTGTTATTTATGAAAATTACATTAAGCTGGGTGCCTCCAGTCAGGGAAGCGGGATATATCACAACCATCATAGTCATCGTTGCTGATGCTGAGTGAGCGTTTGCTGTGTGCCATGCAGAGTGCCAAGCTGTGCCCTGACTCTTTTAATCCTCCAGACTACCCTGTAATCAAGGTCCTGTCAACTCTCTTTTATAGACTGAGAGACAGGATCAGAGAGGTTAGGTTCTGGGCGCAGTTGGCAAGTGGCAGAGTTGGAACAAGAAGCCAGCACTGTTTGACCCCAAATCCCATGCCGTACACCACCATGCTCGGTGCCAGAAGGATCCCCAGGACTCGGAGTTGATAGAGGAGCTAGAGGTCTCTCCTGACCCCTTGCCATGGCGGGTCAGAATTGACAGTCCAGAGAGGGGATGATCTCCTGTCTGATTCAGTGGCCCTGTCGCGTGCTGCGTTCCTACTGGTGATCTTGGTCTGGGTACATCCGTGGTGAGGAATGAGAGTAGCTGCTCACTTAGGGTTGGAGGCAAGGGTTCTGAGCCCTTCAGATGAGAAAATTCTTGAGTCTGTGAAGTGGCACTGTCCTGTCCCTCATCAAGGCCATGCAGCCTGAATTATTGGCAGCTCTGCTGGAGCCTGGTTTCTGACGAGGTAACATCTGAGAAGTAACCTCCAGGAGGACGGGGACTTTGTGAATTGTGTTCACCGCTGTGGACACTCAGAACAGCACCTGGCATGTTGTGGGGCTGCATATGCGTTTGTTGAATCCTTACTCCTGATTGGTCCCCTGCTTCCCCTGTTGACCTCTCCTGTCTGACTCCCTTTTGGCCAGACCTTCTCATAGCCTGTTCCTTTTGCATAAAATGCTGTTCCATTTGCGTAATATCCTGTTGCCTACTCTTTGCTTGCCTAGCTCCCTCTCCCCTTCAGGTCTCAGTTTAAAGTCACCCCTTTAGATGGGCCTTCCTGGATCTCCATGTAGCATGTCCTCCACATCCAAACGGTGTCTCTGTGCTAAATGCTTTCATAACACCCTATACCTTGCCTTCAAGGCATGTGCCCCATTTTATAACTACTGTACACATATATGAGCGGATCTAACCTCTCACTGAACTGCTAGCTCCATGAGGGCAGAGGCCCTCTCTGTTTTGCCCACTGTTGTCCTCCCCAATGCTTGGTAGGCCCTACTCACTGAACATTTGTGAATGAATGAGTTCTTCACCCTCCCCACAGACACCAGAGTCCCCCAGAGGGACAGGTTCTAATGTATTTAATATTGATACCGGGATGAAGGTTTTCTCCCATCCCTGGCCCTCAACCACTTCATGAGGCTGAATTAGGCTTACTGCATCATGGAAGGGAGTGGTTTGTTTTCTCTTTGGATCAGAGAACACTGGGTTCATGGGAGGTTCTTGTCTGCCCTCACCACGGCTGCCCATCTGCAGGTCAGGGGAGCCGGAGCAGCTGCTCAGGGCCACTGGCTATTTCCTGGCATTTGAGGGTTCGTGAGACACATAGTTCTCCACCATTTACTCACTGGGCAAGGTGAAAAAAAATGTGTGTGTGCAGGCCTGCTAGTTATCTCTTCTCTCTCCATCTTCTTTCCCCACCTCAAGGTATCTTGTTAGCATTAAAATGACTGAATTTTTCACTAGAGAAAATGGGAGAGGTTGGGAACAATAAAAAATAATCCTTTTCAAGTATAAGCTGGGTTATTGCAATCTGCAGGGGCGGGGGGCGGGGGAGGGGGGCGGGAAGGACAGGGTAGCAGAGAGCTCCCGTGTTTGAGGCCAGAGCAGGAGGGGGAAGCAAAAGCATCTGAACAAAACATTTTGCTGGCTGTGAACTCTCGCTGGGCTCTGGCGCCCTTGACCTCTCTCACAAGTGGCCACTCTGAAGGGTAAGACAATCCAGAGAGACCAGAAATTCTGCTTGGGCCCCTCTAGTCTTGTTCTCTCCCCCTTATCCCTTTTTTCTTATTGACAAACGCAGCTCAGGCTCTTCCTTGCTTGCCCTTCCTCATCAGTATTGGCTTTCAGCTCGCCCAGCCCGACATCCTGTGGACGCTGCAGTTCAGACAAACAGCAGGATCATCAAAGAGAGGAGCATGAATGAAAAACTGCTTTATGACATGCCTTCAAAGTGTCTTTTTAGAAGTTCAAAGGATGTGGAGAGGAGGCAGGGGAATCAAAGAAGATGGGGAGAGCAATGAACTCTCCAAGGAATCATTGGGTTTTTCATTGTGTATTTTCTGTGACACTTGTGATGTAAAAATCAAAAGTAATCCCAGCCCTCAAGGGTTCTCTGTGTGCACATCTGATGCAAAGTCAGAAACAACTCACCTTGCTGGTGGGGGGCTTTACCCTGGCATTCTAAGTCACCCATTTGCATCTGCATTTCCTGTTTGGACCTCGATCGAATATTTTGATCTGGGAAGACTGTGTGTCCAGAGATGGAGATTGAATGCTGCTTATGTGGTTCGATGGAGATGAATAATTTAGTCTGTGCAGAAATTCCCCATTATCTTTTCCATTTAAAGACAAGCCAGAGTCCTGCTGTAGCAGTGACTATGCCTAGCTCAGAAAAAAATATCTGGCATAGATCATAAGATCCCAGAGACTTCCGTTCTGAAAGGTAGGAGAACTGAGATTCCACCTGAGGCTGGAGCTGGCCCTAATTGATAAACTGATGGGCGCACCACGGATAGTTCAATGCAGAAGTGGCGTCTGACCAATGCACCCAGAATGTTTTAGAAACTAATATAATACCTGGCACATGGAGGATGTGAATGAAATGAATGAATGGATGAACAAATGAACAGCTTTGTTTTGGTGACCCTAGAGTAGACTCTTTCATGGGTGTGTTTCCTATTCTCTTTGGGCCATTCAGGCCCAGAATACAAGGCTAGTCTTGAGGTTGAGATTTGAATTGCTATAAGTCCGCAAGGGACTTCAACTGCAAGGGACAGATACCGCAACTCAAAATGAACTGAGGCAGAAGAAATTTTTTGATTCACATTATTGAAAACTCCGAAGGTAGAGTTGACTTCCGGCTTGACTGATGCAATAGACCCAATGTTTGTGTCCCCACAGAGAGAAGATAGCCAGTCACCAGATATTGAATCTGCCAGCACCTTGATCTTGGACTTTCCAGCCTCCAGAACTGTAAGAAATCCATTTCTGTTGTCTAGACACCACCCAGTCTATGGAGTTTTTGTTACCACAGCCTGAACGGGCTAAGATGACTAGTTCATGGGGGCCTGATAATGTCCTCAGGTCCCTGTTTTACCCTCTTCACCTCTCAGCTCTGCTCTGTGTGTATTAGCACTCTGTTTTCGGCAGACGCTTCCCTAGGGTGCCAGGGCGCAGGAAGTATTGTTTTATGGTTAAGAACACAACCTCTGAAGCCAGAAGCAGCCTTGATTCAAATCGCTAGTCCATCCCTCATTAATTGTACAACCTAGACATGTTTTTTTTTCTTTTTTTCCTGGCTGATTACTTACTTTTATTAGGTCCTTTTTTAAAAAAATTAATCTTTATTGTTGAAAGTATTTACATATGTCCTATTTTTCCCCCCATTGACCCCTTCCAGCCCGCCCTGCCCTCCCTCCCCCGGCCCAGGTCTTCAGCACCCTATTGTCTGTGTCCATGGGTTATGCATGTATACAACCAAGGACAACTAGACATGTTTCTTCACATCCCTGTGCCTGTTTCCTTGTCTTTAAATTTGGAGATGATAGTGGTGGTGGTGATGGTGATAGCCATAGATAAAATGTATTGAGCACTTGCTGCGTGCCTGGTGTTCTTCTAAGTGCTGTATGTATACAAATTCACTAATCTTCAAAACAACTCTGAGGTAGGTAGTATTATTAGCTCCAGTTTATAGATGAGGAAACAGGTACAGAAAGTTTAAATAACTTGCCTGTTATACAACTAATAAATGTCAGAGCCAGAATTCAAACACCAGATAGTCTGGTTCCAGAGTCAATACCGTTGATCTCCAAACTATGCTGTCTCATATAATAGATATTACAACTCGTGGGGTTAATTGGGAGTTAAATGACATAATACACAGGGTGAGCAAAAGTAGGCTTACGGTTGTAACAAAAAATTAATATAATAAATAAATAAGTAATACACGAATAACTGTGTTTCATTAGAGCAAAAGAGTAGAACTGTTAGAAGTAGAGAGAGAAGCAAGAGAAGCCACCTACACCAAGTGTCCACACTGGCAATGGAGGCTGCCTTCTTTGGGAGAAGAGCATTGTGGCTGATGAACGCAATGAGAAGGTGGTCAGAGGCCCTGCCTCTGGGTCCTGCTGAGTCCCCCAGCATGGAGTAGTGAGGGAAGAGGTTGAATGAGTTTGGAAAGAAGCAGCATCTTTAAGGTCAATTGCCGTATCACCCGGACAGTACTCAGGTTAAGTCAGGAGGTCGGGTGCCAGTTCCTCTGGATCTGCAGGAAGGTAAATAGGACGTAATTACCCAGATGGCATGTGGGCAGGCCCCAAGGCCACCTTCTGAGAAGTGCTGGGCAAGCATTCGAAACCACTAATGATGCCCCTTCAGGCCCTGGTGCTGCTCAGGGATGGCGCCACCAGCCCTGAAGTGCCCATTCCCATGGTCCTGGGTGAGTCAGGCTGAGCTGAAGCAGGGCCCCTGCCTGAATCACCAGTCCCACTTCCTCCACTTCCTGGTGGTCCCCACCCACACAACCACCACACCCAGGTTAGCATTGACCAGTGGCACCAAAATTAGTGTCTGAGGCAAATGGGAATGTTGGTCCAAGGTCCTGTGGGTGATGGATGAATTACAAAGGGACCCAGAGGTACAGATATCAATTCACCAGTTCCTACCACTTTCCACTTACTGGGCCATCTATTGCTAGGGTAAGCATGAAGAGGCATTTCCTTCAGTGGCCAAGTCTAAGCAGCCTGCTCCTGTCAACCATCTCAGGGTCAGGTTGGAGATGTGCCTGTGTGGTGGGTACCATCACCGTAAATATAACTTAATGATAGAAGCTCAGCTGCTTTCCCACAGCTGCTTATTTATTCATTTGTGTTATTGGTCTAATCAGTTCTGCATGTTATTGGCCATGCTGGTTATAGCAAACACTTCTCCCCTACTCGTCTTCTTCCCTTGCACTGATGTCCTTGCTTAATGCATTGAAGAATGAAAAAGTCAGTTGCACAACTAACACTCTGTCTCTCTCTGCTCTTCACCGTTTCCTCCTGCAAACTCTGGGTATTTTATCCATGGTATTTCCTTCTCTCTCTCTCTCTCTCTCTTCCCATCATATTATTGATCTGTATTTTCTGATTCCTTACTTGAAACCTATATCAAAATGGCCCATCCTACAAATAGCTACCTTGTATCCACTCTCCACTATGCATGTAGCTATACCTGTCTCTTCACCAAATATCTTTCTTTTTTCCTCACCAAATGTCTTGAAAGAGCAGTTTACTTGTTATCCCCACTTCTCAACAATTACAATCTGGTTTCTGCTTCTAACACATCACTGAGACTACCTTCTAGACCTCAAATGTTTTAAACAGTTCATCCCTATCATTGAAAGGAAAAATTGAGTTCATGTCTCAATATATGATTATTTATTTATAAATTATGTAGTTTTGCTAATATACAAATATATATATATTATAAAATATAAACCAAAATAAATAGTTTAAAAGATGATTTAAATATAGAAGTTCAAATATCTTCTCTAAGTGGGTAGTATACTTTGGTTTAATTACTGATTTTAATATACAGTTGATCCTTGAACAACATGAGGGTTAGGGGCATCAACCCCCCATGCAGTTGAAAATTCACATATAACTTTTGACTCCCCCAAAAGTTAATTACTAATAGCTTACTGTTGACTGGAAGCCTTACCAATAATATAAACAGTTGATTAATACATATTTTGTGTGTTATATGTATTATATATTATATTCTTACAATAAAGTAATCTAAGTAATCTAGAAAAAATAAAATGTTATTAAGAAAACCATGAGGAAGAGAAAATACACTTAAAGTATTTATTGAAAAAAATCCGCACATAAATGAACTCACATCTTTCAAGGGTCAACTGTATTTTATTTATTTATTTATTATTAGTTTGAGATATAAAGTAATCCAGTAAAATCAACTTTAAGGATATAATTCAATGAGTTTAGACAAGTGTATAAAGTCTTATAACCAGTACCCTAATCATAATATGCTAGTGGCCTGGTGCACGAAATTCGTGCACAGGGGAGGGTGTGTTCCTCAGCCTGGCCTGCACCCTCTCCAATCTGGGACCCCTCGAAGGATGTCCTACTGCTGGTTTATAGGGATCAGGCCTAAACCGGCAGTCAGACATCCCTCTTGCAATCCGGGACTGCTGGCTCATAACTGCTTACCTGCCTGCCTGCCTGCCTGCCTGATTGCCCCTAACCACTCTGCCTGCTGGCCGGCTTGCCCCCAACTGCCCCCCCCCCCCGCCACTGGCCTGCTTGCCCTCAAATGCCCCCCTGCCCGCCTGATCCCCCCAACTGCCCCCCTCCCCCACTGGCCTGCTTGCCCCCACCTTCCCTCCCCACTGGCCTGCTCGCCCCCAAATGCCCCCCCTGCTGGCCTGCTCACTCCAAACTCCCCCCCGCCCCCCGCTGTCCTGATCACCTCCAACTGACCCCCACTGATGGCCTTCTTGCCCCCAACTGGCCCCCCTGCTGGTCTGCTTACCCCCAGTGGCCCCGCCCCCCACCAGCCTGATCACCCACAACTGCCCTCGCCTCTTGGCTTCTAACTCCCTCTACTTTGGCCCCGCTGCCATGGCTTTGTCCAGAAGAATGTCCGGAAGGTCTCCCAGTCTAATTAGCATATTACCCTTTTATTAGTATAGATATAAAACATTTATCAGCTCAGAAAGATCCCTCATTTCTCTGTAGTTAATCCCTTTTCTCTACCCTGGCCCCCTACAACCACTGACCTCCTTTTTATCATTACAGTTTTGCCTTTTCTAGAATTTCATATAAATTAAAGCACACAGAATGTAGTTTTGTGTGTGTCTGGATTCTTTCCTTTACCATGGTACTTTTGAGATTCGTGCTGTTGCCTATATTGGCAGTTCATTTTCATGGCCAAGTAGTCATTCACTGTATGGATATACCACATGTATTTATTCATTTATCTCTTGATGGACATTTAAGTGGTCTCTAGTGTTTGGCTATTATGACTAAAACTTCTATGAGAATTGACATATAAGTCTTTGTGTGGATATATGTTTTGATTTCTCTTGGGTAAATATGTGGAATTTCTGGGTAAATGTTAAGTGTATGTTTAATTTTAAAAGGAACTACCTAACTATTTTGTAAAGTGGCTATAAGAATTTGCATCTCCATCAGTAAGGTATGAGACTTTAAGTTGCTCCCACATCCTTGCTTTCACTTGATATTGTCAGGTTAAATTTTAGCCATTCAGTGGATATGTAGTAGTATCCATTGTGCTTACTTGCTATCAATATCTGCTCTTTAATGAAATGTTTGTTTTGCCCATTTTATTTTTTTATCAGTTTTTTCTTTTTACTGAGTTGTAAGAGTTCTTTATGTATATATCTTTTATCAGATATATGTTTTGCAAATATTTTTCGTAGTATATATATCTTACTTTTTTGTTTTAACAGTGTCCTTTGAAGAGAAAAAGTATTTAATTTTGATGAAATACAGTGTATAAATATTTTTTCTTATGGTTTATGTTCTATTTAAAAATTCTTGCCTAACCCAAGTTCACTTACATTTTCTCCTGTGTTTTTCTCTAGAAGTTTAATAATTTTAGCTTTTACTTTGCGCTTTGATTAATCTAGAGTTAAAATGTTTTCTGGTGTGAAACAAGGTTTCTTTTGTTTATTTGTTTGTTTTTGCATATGAGTAGCCAGTGCCTTCAGCACCATTTGGTAAAGAGATGGTCTTTTTCCCATTGAATTGTGTTGGCAATTTATTTGAAACTTACTGACCAAAATATACATATCTATTTTTGGACTCTATTCTGTTTCATTTGTGTGGCTATCTTTATGCCCATACCACATGGTATCTCGTGATTACTGTAGCTTAATAATATGGCTTGAAATCAAGTAGTGTGGTACTTTAATTTTTTTATTTATCAAGACTGTTTAGACTTTCCTACTTTTGAAATGTATTTAAATCTGCCATCTTGTAATTTGTTTTTTTTTCTATGTCCCATCTGTATTTTGTTGTTGTTTTTCCATCTTTTGCATTTTTTATGATTGTTTTTATGATTTAGTTTTTCAGAGACTATCCTGAGGTATAAGTTACATACCATAAAATTATCCATTTTAGGTATACAACTCAATGCTTTTTAGTAAATTTCCAGAATCATTCA
The DNA here is from genome assembly GCF_964212035.1 of Myotis nattereri. Taxonomy (NCBI): domain Eukaryota; kingdom Metazoa; phylum Chordata; class Mammalia; order Chiroptera; family Vespertilionidae; genus Myotis; species Myotis nattereri. The sequence continues at coordinate 83,509,472 of NC_138080.1, forward strand.
ACCATCACCACAATCTATTTTTATAATATTCTCAACACCTCCAAAGATCTTTTATGCTCATTTTCTGTCAATATGATTTCATTTTATCTCCTTTAATGGTTTAATTAGCTATACCTCTTTTTATTTTTTAGATGTGCCTGTAGGGTTTACAGTTTTTTTGCTGTTGTGTTAATCCTCATCTGAGGATATTTTCCCATTGATTTTTAGTGAGAGTGGAAGGGAGAGGGAGAGACAGAGAGAGAAACATCGATGTGAGAGAGACACATGGATTGGTAGCCTCTGCATGTACTCCCTGACCAGGACCGGACTTTCTTATCTCCTCTTAACATGCTCATGCTTTTCTTTATCTTTCTTGAACTTATCCTATCTAATAAAAGAGAAACATGGTAATTAGTGTACGACCGCTACCCTTCCCATTGGCTAATCAGGGCTATATGCAAATTAACTGCCAGCCAAGATGGCGGCCGGCAGCCAGGCAGCTTGAAACTAACATGAGGCTTGCTTGCTTCAGTGACGGAGGAAACCAATGTTCCCCGCCTGCCTTACCGGCCTCTGAGCCTGCAGTTTGAAACATTGTAACAAATATAGAAGCTAAACAAAACCCCAGAAACCTGCTTTCAGTGAGCTGGGATCTCAGAGCTGGAGTAATACATTGTTTCGATTATAGAACTGAAACAAACCAGATACCTGCTTTCAGCAGCGGAGGCTTAAGAGCTGGAGCCTCAGAGCTAAAGCTGGCCCAGAATAAAAAAGAAAAAGAAAAAAAGGAGCGGTTGGGAGCTTCCGTCACCCACCAGCCTGAAAACAGCCCTCAGCCCCTCACCGAGACTGGCCAGGCACCCCAGTGGGGACCACCACCCTGAAGGGTGTGTGACCAGCTGCAAACAGCCATCATCCCCTCACCCAGGCTGGCCAGGCACCCCAGTGGGGACCCCCACCCTGATCCAGGACACCCTTCAGGGCAAACCAGCCAGCCCCACCCATGCACCAGGCCTCTATCCTATATAGTAAAAGGGTAATATGCCTCCCAGCACCGGGATCAGTGTGACAGGGGGCAGCGCCCAAACCCCCTGATCGCCCTGTGGCTCTGTATGTGACAGGGGGTGGGTCCACAACCTCCCTATCCGCCCTGCTCTGTTCGTGACAGGGGAAGGCGCCCCAACCCCCTGATCAGCCCTGCTCTGTGCCTGATAGGGGGGAGCTCCCCAACCCCATGATTGCCCTGCGGCTCTGTGTGTGACAGGGGGTGGGGCCACAATCTCTCTATCCGCCCTGCTCTGTTAGTGACAGGAGAAGGCACCCCAACCCCCTGATCAGCCCTGCTCTGTGCCTGATAGGGGGGAGCTCCCCAACCCCTGATCACCCTGCGACTCTGTGTGTGACAGGGTGCGGCGCCCCAACTCCCCCCCCCCCAACGGGCCCTGCTCTGTGTGTGATGGGGTAGAGCCATAACCTCCCCATTGGCCCTGCCCTGAGTGTGACAGTGGCGGTGCCCCAACCCCATGATTGGCCCTGCTCTGTGGGTGATAGAGGGCGACGCCCCAACCGCCCCCCACGGGCCCTGCTCTGTGTGTGACGGGGTAGAGCCATAACCTCCCCATCGGCCCTGCCCTGAGTGTGACAGGGTGCGGCACCCCAACCCCCTGATCCGCCCTGCTCTGTGTGTGACCGGTGCGGTGCCCCAACTCCCCTATCGGCCCTACTCTGTGAGTGACAGTAGGGAGCTCCCCAACCCCCTGATCGGCCCTGCTCTGTGCGTGACAGGGGGAGCTCCCCAACCCCCTAATGGGCCCTGCTCTGTGCGTGACGGGGGGGGGGGGGAGCTCCACAACCCCCTGATCGACCCTGCTCTGTGCATGACAGGGTACGGAGCCCCAACCCCCCTGATGGGCCCTGCTCTGTGAGTGACAGGGGGTGGTGACGCAATCTCCCCATCGACCCTGCCTTGAGTGTGGCAGGGGGCGGTGCCCCAACCCCCCAATCAGCCCTACCCTGAGTGTGACTGAGGGTGGCATCACAACCTCCTGATCCGCCCTGCTCTGTGCATGACAGGGGCGGCGCCCCAACTCCCCAATCGGCCCTGCTCTGAGCCCGACCAGGGGCTGCACCTAGGGATTGGGCCTGCCCTCTGCCACCCGGAAGCAGGCCTAAGCCAGCAGGTCGTTATCTCCTGAGGGGTCCCAGACTGCGAGAGGGCACAGGCCGGCCTGAGGGACCCCCCCCTTCCCCCCAAGTGCACAAATTTTTGTGCACCGGGCCTCTAGTATAGTTGTAATATGGTTTTAATGTTTTTGTATGCTGTTTCTATCATCTTGACATTTCTGGGTCTGTTCCTTTTGATTCTGCCCTCCTCCTCATTATGGGATATATTTTCACTCTTTTGTATGACTAGTAATTTTTAATTGGATTCCAGATATTGTGAATTTTTCATTGTTGAGTGCTGGAGTTTTTGCATTCCTATAAATCTTGCTGGGCTTTGCCGGGATGCAGTTAAGGCCCTTGGAATTAGTTTGGTACTTTTGAGGCCTGCTGTTTTAGTTTTGTTAGAGTGAGTCCAGAACAAGCTTTAGTGAAAGCCAGGAATTGACCAACCATGGCCCACAGGCCAGCCTCCTGTTTTGGGTAATAAAGTTTTATTGGAACACAGCCGCACCTATTGGCTTACATATTGTCTGTGCCTGCTTTTGGCTCTAAGAGCAGAATTGAGTTACTGAGACAGAGGCCATTTGGCCCACATGCCTGAAATATTTAGTATCTGGTCCTTTAAGAAAAAGTTTGTGCTCTAACCGGTTTGACTCAGTGGATAGAGAGTTAGCCTGCGGACTGAAAGGTTCTAGGTTCGATTCTGGTCAAGGGCATGTACCTTGGTTGGGGCACATCCCCAGTAGGGAGTGTGCAGGAAGCAGCTGATCAATGTTTCTCTCTCATCGATGTTTCTAACTCTCTATTCCTCTCTCTTCCTCTCTGTAAAAAAATCAATAAAATATATTTTTAAAAAAAGAAAAAAAAAGGAAAAAGTTTGCTAACACCTGGTTTAAACTAATTTGGGTTCAGTATTGAAGCAATAGTCTCCTGAGAACCTACCTGAGGCTCCATGTGTTAGGCGGTCTTTCTATGCTCAGTGGTTGGAGCATGAACTACCCTTGGGCCTCTGTGAGCTTCTGGGGTCTGTTCCACCTACTTGGTTATGCCTCCTGCACTGCGGTCTGGAAGCTCTCTCCCTGCAGTGAGCTGGGTGCTCTTTGGGTTTACCTCATTCACTTTCCTTCTCTCAGGGGATCACCGTCTTGTGCTTTCTGTTGTCCAATGTTAAAATTGTTATCGCCTAAATTTTGTGTGTTTTTTTCTAGTTGTTTAAAGTAAGTAAGTAAGTCAGTTTCGGCTGTTGCATTATGACCGGAAGCCAGCATCCCTCAACTTTTTCTTTTTACATTTTTTTCCCAACCACACAAATAATGTGTTTCTACTGACTTCTCTGCCACATTGGATCTGATCTGCCACTTCTGACTTCTTATAGTTATCCTATTTTCACAATAATACTTCCTCCATCTGGGATCTATTTCTTCTGTCTTCTTTGTTGGCTCTGCCTCTTTGCCTGCCTTAAATATTAGGGCAGCTGGTAGTGCGAATCCTGGTTTGTCCTTTTTCCTCATCGTCCTGTACCTTTAACCACCTTCCAGACAGGGATGCAATACATGCTTAGGGATTTAAAGTACAGCATGGAGTTCTTCAGTCCTTGATTAAAATCTCACTTCTACCGTTTGTTGTAATGTGAGCAAACGCAAGTTTGAATAATTTCTAATATATTTGTGTGCTCCTTACGTGTACCTGGCGATGTGCTGAGTACTTTATACGTATCATCTCTAACCCTCCACAACAGTTCTATGAGGGAGATACTTTTGTCATACCCATTTTTGTAAGTGGGGAAACGGAGGTTCCAAGATGTGAAGTCACTTTCCCAAGTGGACAAGCCAGAATTTGGACCCAAATCTGTTGACCAGACTAGACTGGCCAACTGCTCAGGTTTCCCTGAGGTTTTGTTGGTGTTAGCACTCAAAGTCCTACTTACTAGGAAACCACCAGCCCTGGGCAGAACCTCACGGTTGGCCACCCAAATACATTGCTCTGCTCCCCCTGGATCTCTTCTCTATACCCACTTAACATTTTTTTGTGTAGCTTACACTCTGTAAATGCATGTTAATCATGTTATATGGTGCCTGACACACAGTAAGTGCTTGAAAGTGGGAGCGGTTATAACTGGTCCCATTTCTAGCTCTTCTGGGTATATTGTAACAGTAATTTAAAAATATATATATATATATATATATATATTTGACTTCAGAGAGGAAGGAAGAGCGAGAGGGAAATATCAATGATGAGAGAGAATCATTGATCGGCTGCCTCCTGCACGCCCCGTCCTGGGGCTAGAGCCTGAAGCCTCGGGCATGTGCCCGGACCGGGAATCGAACCATGACCTCCTGATTCATAGGTTGATTCTCAACCACTGAGCCAGGCCAGACATTCTTTATTCTGTTTGTCCTCCCAACATGGGAGTATTTATTCCTCTGTGGAGGGAATCTCTTACCTTGTAGGGCAGGACCCATGTCCCACTCCAGAGACAGCCAGTGGCAGAGGCTCATCTCTCCTCCCCCATCTCCAACCTGGTGGCTAAAGCACAGGCATGTGGCCCAACCTATCAGAAGCAGGGCCTGTGCAGAATCCATTCTCTTGGGATGGCAGCGGCAGCCACACACGGGTTCCTGGGGCAGCAGCTCTGTGCTGGAAGCAGAGGCCTGAGTCAGAGCTGTGAACTACAGGGTGTGCTTCCAGTGGTATCAACAGTGGTTCTTCGCTGGACTGGGTCCAGAATGAATTTGTGCTTGCTCCTGGGTGCAGAGGCGCCAACCTTGGTTCTCTGGCTGTTCTGGAAATTCTATGAATTGCCAGATACCCTTTAGTAATTTCCTTATCTGCTTGAATTTGCCAGACTTGCTTTCTTTTCTCTGTAGCTAAGAGCACTGATTGATACAAACGCCATCTGGATGTTGTGGGCACTTCAAACTTAATGGGTCCCAAACAGAACTCATTACCTCCCCTCAGAGACCGACATCATTTTACTCTGAATCTCGAGCATAGTCCCTCAGGACTTACTGGGTTTGCAAAATTAGAAACTGCAGAGTCACCTTTAGCTCCGTCCTAAACCCACAGCCCTCTGGCGTTCAGCAGGGAAGGGCCTGCCTCTTGGTTTCCCCTGTGTCTTCTCTGTCACTCTCTTCACCCAGGTTCTGTCTTCTCTTGCCTTGCCCATGGCCCAGCCTCGGTCTGGTCTTCTTTCTGTCATTCAGCAAGCAGAGACCATCCAGCATGGCTTGTAAGGGTTGAACATGAGGACACAACATGAGGGAAAGGGGAGGTGGAGGAGGTTAGTTTCACACCTGAGAAATTCATGCCCGTGATAGGAGGGGGAAAATCCCCCAAAACTTTCTTTAAGGCTTTAAAAGCAGAAATAGAGTAGAAAAATACAGTTGAGCCTGACCGGCGTGGCTCAATGGTTGAGCATCTAACCAGAAGGTCATGGTTCAATTCCCAGTCATGGCACATACTTGGGTTGCAGGCTCAATCCCCAGTGTGGGGTGTGCAGGAGGCAGCTGATCAATGATTCTCTCTCATCATTGATGTTTCCCTCTCTCTCCCCTTCTTCTTTCCTCTCCGAAATCAATAAATTATATAAGGTGTCCCAAAATTCACGCAAGAAGTAATTTTGATAGAAAACACAGGTTTATAATTAAAAATTGTAAATTTTTTTATTGATTCATAAAGTATATAGTATAGGGTTATGTATGAAAGAGGACATCGGGTAAATGGCCTCCACGGCTTTGCTGGCACATACGCAAAGCCGTGGTCTTCATTGGTCTTCATTGTCCCTGCTCCTAGGCCATAATTGGTACTTGGTAATGCTTATCAAATTGAAGGGATTGAAATCAAAGGGCAACAGATATTAGAATCTGATTCAATAAACCGAGTAAAATTAGGCTTTTATTTTTTGTTGTTGTTGTTGTTAATGCTCACGCAAAATTCAAATCTTGCGTGAATTTTGAGACACCCTTATATTTAAAAAAAAAAAATACAGTTAATGCCTATTATTCCCAGATTCACCTGGCAGTTTCACCTACTTGCTGAAATTTATTTGTAACCCCAAATCAATGCTGGTGAGACTTTTGTGGTCATTTGCGGATGTATTCAGAGTGGGGGAAAAAAGAGTCACCTGACATGCATATTCCCAGCTTTGCTCTTGTACTGTAAATGTGTCCCTTTCAGTCTGTTTTACGCCACATTTTCTACATTTTTTTGGTGTGCTTTTCCTTTTGGGGTGAGTTTGCTGTTTAAAATGGCCCCAAGCGTAGCATGGAAGTGCTGTCTGGTGTTCCTAAGCACAGGAAGCTGTGATGTGCCTTCTGGAGAAAATATGTGTTCGATAAACTTCCTTTAGGCATGAGTTACACAGCGCTGGTGACTGTGAGTTCAATGTTAATCAACGATATATGTTAAATCAGTTGTCTTTAAACAGAAACACACTTGAGATAAGGTTATATACTGATCAGTTAATGAAAATGTGTGACCAGAGGCTCGCTGGAACCTAACCCTGTATTTCCCCTGGAAGCGATGGTTCAAGATTTGCTAATTCAGTGTTCGCAGTGATGTTATAGACCAGAACTGCTGGGAATAATGAGAACCGACTGTGTATTCATGCTCACATTCAGGCCCTTGATCTTTAACGGTGCTTGATGTGGAAAAGTGGAAGCCAGGATTCAACCAGAGAAGCAACATTAGGAGGCGATACCTACTTTAATAGATGTATTACAAGGAAGTGACTTGTATAATTGTGGGGGGTTGGCTAAGTGAGCCCCACATCTGTAGGGCAACCTCTCAAGAAGGGCCAATCACATGCCAGCTGGAACCTCGTGGACATGGCTGAAGCGGAGGCCCACCGGCAGTCACGAGGGAAAATCCAGGGAAGGGAAAGCAGGTGTGGGCCCTTCTTTTGCCAGGAAAACCTCGGTCCCTAAGGGCTCGCTGATTAGGTTGGGCCCGCTGCGGATAATCTTTCTACTTTGATGTCGACTGATTAGAGCCTTTAATCTCATCTGTAAAATCCCTTCACAGCAGCGCTTACATTACTGTTTGATTGAATAACCGGGAGAAGGTGTGTGTGCTACAAAACGGCTTGTACCCTCCTTTTGTCCTTTAGTCTAGCCAAGTTGACACATCTAAAGAGCATCACAACAATGCAGCAAATGTAGGTTTTGAAACTTTATTGTATTTCTAGGAGCTGGAATGATGAGTTCTGTGCGAGTGGAATCACATGATTTCACTTGGCTTTCTTCAAGCCATTCCGAGTTTCATTCAAGTGCCACCTCTTTTCTAGGCCCAGGCACCAGTCTAAGTGTCTTCCTCAGAGAGGGTGCTTTGACCATCCTCATGTTACAGGTGGGGACACTGGAGCACAGAGATGTTAACTAACTCACTTAAGTGATGGAGCCAGGGTTGGAACCCAGGCAGCCCGGAGCCAGAGCCTGTGCTTTTAACCTTCATGCGTTGGCAGGCTTCAGTATGTATTGCAACCAATCATTTCTATTCTGGACTCCTAAATGTTTGGGAGGGCAGGGTCTAGAACAGCGGTTCTCAACCTGTGGGTCGCGACCCCTTTGGGGGTCGAATGACCCTTTCACAGGGGTCGCCTGAGACCATCAGAAAACATATATAATTACATATTGTTTTTGTGATTAACCACTATGCTTTAACTATGTTCAGTTTGTAACAATGAAAATACATCCTGCATATCAGATATTTACATTACGATTCATAACAGCAGCAAAATTACAGTTATGAAGTAGCAACGAAAATAATTTTATGGTTGGGGGTCACCACAACATGAGGAACTGTATTAAAAGGTTGCGGTGTTAGGAAGGTTGAGAACCACCGGTCTAGAAGGACCACATGGGATCCTGTGGGACTTGGTTGTCTGGTAGCCAAGGAAGCTTACTCTCTTGTTGGGAACATTAGGGTTTCTGGTCAGTGCTAGAATCGCAGAGTCTACTTCCAGAGCTCTGGCCCCTCTGGCCTTCTCCTAGGGCATGTGCTACCTGAAATCCTTTGAGCCATCTGAATCTCTGAGTCATACAGATTCCCCATTTGTCCCACACCCAGACCTTATTCCATAGAAACTCTTCAAGATTTGTTCCCTCAATCTTTAGTTACATCGCCTGGCCAGGGTTAGACCTTCCTACAGAAATTTCCCATTGGGCTCTGGGCCCCCTATCCCATTCATTCCTTCATGTGTTCATGCATACAAGCAACCAATGTGTGAGCATATACTACTAGTATGTATTGGACACCTTGCTGGGTACTGGGGATACAAGCTTTGACGCCTTAAAAATCACTACATTCTCGGGTCCCAGAGAAAAGGCCTGGGGAGTAGGGTTGCCTGTGGAACAGGGAAGTCTGACCCACTATGCCTTGCATGCCACCTTCTTCCTCATTCAGATATTCACAAATTTGTGTGTTTTTCTTTCTATCGGTGATCACATTAAAACAACCTTATGTCATTAAAGTCCCTCTTCATCCTCCTCCTTCCCCCTTTTCTCCCCTCTCCACTCCTATTCTCTATCCCAAAGGTGATCCTTATCCATTTAGTGCTTATCTTTCCAGATCTTTTTTTCTACACAATTATAAACAAATATAAATATATTCTGTTTGAAAACTATTTATAATTGTACACATAGTTATCCCATAAATGCGTATTGGTGGATGAATGGATAGGTGAATCAGTTTTCACATCTTTCTCCCAGTTTCCTTGCTGCCCTTCCTGATGTCTGCACCCTTCCCAGGCAGAGGGCTGGCCAGGTGAGGAGAGCAAAGGCTCTGGATTCCTGGTTTTCTTTGTGAACCACCCACATTGACTGGTTGTTTACCTAAGAGATTGCTGTCTGTGTTAATTAGTTAGGGCCACAGGCTGAATGACTTAAACAACAGACATTTCTCACAGGTTTGAAGACTAGGAAGTACAAGATCAAGATCCCAGCATGGTTGGCTTCTAGCGAGAGCTCTCTTCCTGGCTTGCAGACAGCCACCTTCTGGTTGTGTCTTCCCATGGAGAAGAGAGGGGGAGGGGCGGGGAAGGAGAGGAATCTTTCTTTCTCTTCATATACGGCCACAGTCCTATTGAATTAGGACTCTATTTTTATGGCCTCATTGAACCTTCATTACCTCCTAAAAACCCCTTGTCCAGTGAATCACATTGGGGGGTTAGGTGTCAACATATGGATTTTGAGAGGTCACATTTTAGTCCATAGCACTGTCCATGGTATCTGTACATACCTTGGGCCCCCGCCCACAGTTCAGGGCTCCACCCCCAGTGGGCAGGCTCTAGGACTTTTATTGATGCATGTGTTTCTTAGAGTAGAACTACTTGCCCTGGGAAATGGGGGAGCTGGGGGCCTCCCAGTGGCCTCCATCCCTAGCATTCCATTTGAATTAGTGGAAATTTCATCCACCACTTTGTGAATGGTTCCAGATGTGCAGGCTTGGGGAGAGAACAAGATAGCTGGAAAGCTAAGTTTAAAATTAAAACTTAAATTAAGCTCGGGTGGGGGATAGCTACCATCACCTAAGGACCCAAGAAGGGGGAACAGTACCATCATGGGGTGACGTGGGCCTGTTGCAAATGAGAGGCTAGCCCTATGCCTTGATGAAACAAGTGGCATGCTAAAGCCAAGTAATTAGGTTCAACCCTTGGCTCAGATCTTGGTCGGTTTTTAGGGCTCTGAGGGACAAAGACTGAAGCAAGAGTTACTGAAAAGACAGAATAGTTCACTGGGAGATTGAGGGCCAATTAGTCTTCAGAAGACGATTTCAAAGGAGAAACTGTCAAGTGCCCACAGGGCTTCTGTCTTGGGGACTGTGAGTCACTGGGGATGGCTCTGAGACATGTCTCTGTACTGGTTCAGATGCTAGGATGAAAGAGTGTGATGCAGGGTTTTCGGGGGGATGGAGCGGATGACGTTTGTAGAAGAAATATTGGGGGGGAAATGAGCTCCTGGCTTGATGTGGCAAGAATGCTTGTAAGGCAAACCAGACATGAAGACTGTGTATTATTCAGAAATGAAAGGTCTGCTTGATGTGCCAGAACCATGTGGCAAGTGGAACTGCAAAGACATATTGGCGGAATCCTAAGGGTTGATTGAGGACCAGGACTGTGAGGCTTGTAACCTGCTGTCATAGTGTATCAACTTACATCAGCCATGAATGTGGACTTGGGAACAGTTATCTAGCATGAGAGGTTCATATTGGGGAGCTAGAGTGGGGAAAATCACTGCGAGTCACCAGGCAGTGTGGAGAGAAGGTACCAGAATGCTTAAGCCTCTAGACCAGTGGCTCTCAACCTTGGCTGCACATTAGAATCATCTGGGAATCTTTTTAAAATCCTGACTTCTGGGCCTCATCCTCCGGAAATTCTGTTTCTTTGTTATTAATGTTGTGGCCCCACCCCATAACAAAGAAACAGAATTTCCAGAGGATGGGGCCCAGAAATCAGGATTTTAAAAAGATTCCCAGGTGATTCTAATGTGCAGCTAAGGTTGAGAACCACTGGTCTAGACCTTGTGATCAGACAAGTGCCAACGCTTTCTGTAGGCAAGTTATAATCTCCCCAAGACTTAGTTTCCTCATCGATAAAGGTGGATAAAAATAGTACCTACTTCCCTAGCCGGCTTGGCTCAGTGGATACAGCGTCAGCCTGTGGACTGAGGGGTCCCAGGTTCGATTCTGGTCAAGGGCACATGCCCAGGTTGCGGGCTCGATCCCCAGTGGGAGGCGTGCAGGAGGCAGCCGATCAATGATTCTCAGTCACCATTGATGTTTTTATCTCTTTCCCTCTCTCTTCCTCTCTGAAATCAATAAAAAAAATTTTTTTTTAAAAATAGTACTTACCTATTAAGGTTGTTGAAAGGACTAAACAAGGAAATGCCTGGAAAGGGCTTAATAAATGTTAGCTATAATCATCACAGTTAAATAATTCGCGTTGTGTCCTTATGATAAGGAAGGACATTTTTACTTCAATTTCTCAAGTCAGAAAGAATAGACACGTGGAGAAGGAAACAAATAGAACATAAGAGCAGTCAACTGGATTTTGGCCAAAGTCATGCTAAAGGGTGCAAAGGAGAGGGCTCAAGCTATGTAGAAGTGTTTATCAAGTTAGAAGAGGGAATTGAGTAACATGGGTAAAGGGAGACAGAAAAATAAAAGGAGTGAATTTTAAATTCCCATTATCCCAACTGCCACCAGCCTGAGTAAAGCACCCACTATGGCCTGGCTGAGTGGCTGAATTGGTTGAGCGTCGTCCTGTGCACCGAAAGGTTGCCAGTTCAGTTCCCCGTCAGGATACATACAGAAGGCAGCCCACCGATCGATGTTTCTCTCACACACCGATGTTTGTTTCTTTCGTTCTCTCTCTCTCTCCCTCTCTTCCAGGTTGGGCAAGTTTAGATTTCCAGTTTCCATAGTGATTAGTAGGTTTAAAAAAAATAATATACAGACACATGTATACATATGAATAATTACAGGTGAGAGATGAAACAAGGAGAGTAATTATGAGGCCTTTCCAATAGCCAGCTCAGAGATGAATGCATAAGTTGGGGCAATAACCATGAGAGCAGAAAAGAAAGTATATCAGTTAACTCTCATTGCATAACAAACTACTCTTAAACATGGTGGTTTAAACTGTAAGTACATATTATTTCCTACAACAGGTGGGTGGCGCTGCTGACAGGAGCCAGGTTTGGCTCATCTCAGCTGAGCTGACTCATGTGTCTGGTGGGAGGAGGCGTGCTGGATGGTCTAAGGTGACTTCAACCCCCATGGCTGCCTGTTGGTTGGAGGGATGGGAGAGGTTGGACCACATGTCTTTCATCATCTGGCAGGCTATCCTGAGTTTGTTCACATGTCTATGGCAAGTTCCAAGAGAGTGAGGGAAATCACACAAACCTTCTCAGAGCATGGACAGAGGACAGTGTTACTTCCATCCCATTTTGCGTCCAAAGCAAGTGTCAGGGGCAGCTCAGATTCAAGAGGTGGAGAGAAGCTGCAACGTTACATTGTAAAGAGCATGGACATGGCTGAGTGAAGAATTTCAGCTGCTTTTGCAGTCAGCGTACTACACATGGAAAGGATATAAGAGAAAGTGTTGGAATAAAGATTTGATGTTCTCTACCCTTGAAAGTAGCTTGAAGATTTCTGGCTTGTGTTTTTCTTTGTTTTTACTACTCCTCACCCAAGGACATTTTCCCATTGGTTTTTAGAGAGAGAGGAAGGGGGAGAGACAGAGAGAAACATCAATGTGAGAGAGACTCATCGATTGGTTGCCTCCCACAGGGGCCCAGATCAGGGCCATGGATCCAGCCTGCAACTGAGGTGTGTGCCTTTGACCGGAATCGAGCCCTGGACCCTTCAGTCCCGAGGGCTGACACTCTATCCTAACCGGCTAGGGTGGCTTGTGTTTTTGGATGATGATATCATTAAATTACATTAGAAAGAAGGATGGGAGTAGGTAGGCAGAAAGTGTTAGTGGGGTGGGAGAGGAAGAAAAGGGAAAGATTAGGAAAGAATATGAATGAGGGAGAAGGAGTTTGGTTCTGTCATAGCAAGACTTAGGTGGCTTTAGGACATCTAGATGGAGACATTTAGCCATAATGTGGGTAGAATTGAAGATTTTCCAAGAGGTTAGTTGAAACCAAGAAATATGTAGAATTAGCAGTTATTAATATGCATACTGGGTGGCAGAGGTTGATGGGGCTGCTAAGGAAAGAGTATAGTGTACGAGGATAAGAGGGCTGAGGACACAGTCAGTCTTACATTTAAGTAGTGGGTGAAAGAAGAGGAGTCATCCAAGTAGGTCGAGCAAGTAGTGGAAGAAGAGAAGGAAGTCTCAGTGTGAGGGCTTTCCACTGTTGGAGATGCTGGGGAGTCCAGATCAGCAGAGGATCAAGGAGAAGCCATTTGGTTTGTCACTGATGGTCATGATGGGGTTGAGGAGAGAGAACGTGGGGTACTGATGGAGAAGTGAAGTGAGAAAAAGGAAAAGGGTATAGAACAGGGGTGGGCAAACTTTTTGACTCGAGGGCCACAATGGGTTCTTAAACTGGACCGGAGGCCGGAACAAAAGCATGGATGGAGTGTTTGTGTGAACTAATATAAACTCAAAGTAAACATCATTACATAAAAGGGTACGGTCTTTTCTTTTTTTTGGTTTAATTCATTTCAAACTGGCCGAATCCGGCCTGCGGGCCGTAGTTTGCCCACGGCTGGTATAGAAGCTGAAGGCAGAGGCAAGCTTTAGAGACCATCTGGGTAGAATAGGAAGGACATGAGGAAAAGCTGGAAGGCAGGTTATAAATGAATCAGTATTACAGAGGAATGGGAAGAGAAGAACAGAATTAAATCCTTTATATAGAAATATTTCACTTAAGCCTCACAACACCTCTATGAAATAAGAAATTTCTCCCTCCTTTATGGATTAAGAAACTAAGAGATAGACCTTAAATAATTTACAAAGTCACACAGCTATTAATTGGTGGATCTAAATTCATTGTTTCTTTTCTCAGCCCCACCATAAGTTTTTGTTTTTTGTTTGTGAGGTGTGTTTATTTTTTTCTTTCTCAGCCCCCCATCATAATTTTTTGTTTGTGAGGTGTGTTTGTTGTTGTTTTTTTTTGTGTGTGTATATATATATTTGACATGATTGACAGTTTTGAAGCAGGATATTAAGAAGAAAGATTCCTAGGGAAATTATCTAAATAGAGTTGTTAATGATAATAAAGGAAGTCCAGAATTTGTATCCATAATAAATGTCTTGAAGTTCTTCCTTATGAGTATATCTTGCTCCAGAAAATCTTCCTGTAAGAGAAGGCACTGATGACACATGTTGAGCAGTTGCTGATTTTTTGCAAAAGGGAGGCCGTGTAAATTCAAGGTATCACCTATTTATTTTAAAATCCTGAATTGACTTTGTACTTTCACAGTCCAAAGTTCTAATAAAAGGTTTCACTTGGACTAGAGAGCAAATGAGTGTGTGAATCTCATCCAAAATCCCAGCTTTTTTCTCTGAAGACTGTAAGTTCCTAAGACGCTCTAAAAGGAATATAAAAATAATAATTGTAATTCTTAAGGGCTGCCAATGGCATACTGGGTTCCAGAGAGTAATAACCTCACTTAACATTTACATGAAGCTTTCCATCTGTGTGTTACCAGAACTTGGCTAACATTATACACGGGCAAATAGCATTAATCTGTCATAGAAATAGGGGGGATTTAGTCACAGGAAGTTTAAATAACTGATCTTGCTATGTAGCAAAGAGACTATTAGACTTATTTTCCACCTATCATCCTGAACCATTTAAAAATATTTCAGGTAGCATGAGGTCTGATCCTGGTAAGCAATATCTCTTGACGGTAATAAAGAGGTTGATAACTCAGCTGTGAGAACTGTGTGTGTGTGTGTGTGTGTGTGTGTGTGTGTGTGTGTTTTCTGGGGGCAAAGTGCAAAAATTTGCAGCTGTTCTTAATGCAATCAGCATACTTGTGAGAAGAGGTAAAGGATGGGTGAAGATTGGTAGATACCTCATGGTTTGAGGTAGAAGTTAAAAGATGGAGAAGTGAACAATGTGTAGATTATTAAGTGCCTTCAGGAAAAGATTGTGAGCAACTGAAAGGACAAAATGGGGAATAGGAAGGAAGGAGAGGCTAGCTAGTGTCAAGCAAAGAAAATGAGAAAGGAGATCAATGTAGGATGTGAAGGTAATCCATTAAGGAATTCAGTGCAAGAGATATTTGCCTTATAGAAAAAAGAGAAGAAGGAGAAGGAGAAGAAGAAAGAAAAGAAAAAGAAAAAAGAGAAGACTTTCATTAGTTACATGTTTGACAGAGACTGGTTATTGGTGACTGGATCTGTAACGTCAATCAAAAAGGTTTTAGAAGCAACGACTACATTCAAGGCATCCAGTCAGCAGTGGGAAGAAGAGTTCGGCTCTTGCTTACTGGGACATCTCTCCTCCCTAGGCCCTCACATACATACCTGTTTAGAAAGAGTCAGCAAAGATGGTTGAACAGGATGCTTTGTCCACAAGGTCTCTTTTGGAATTCTTTGTTTCTGGGCCAAGATTCCTAGGACTTCACAGAGACTGTAGCAAGTATGTTCTTTGCTGCCTGGATCCCTACAGGGTTGGACTGTTGTTGTTTTAACTTTTTGCCTCCCAATCTGATTTCTACCAGATAGGATTATTTTAGTTGCAAATTGACAGAAAGTCTAACTGAAGCCAGTTTAAGCATAAAAGTAATTTATTGGTTCACAGTACTGAAAAGTCGTGCATGAGTGGATTCATTTAGGAATAGCTTGATCCGGAACCTCAAATGCTACACAGTGTTCTGATTTCCCTCCCTCCTTCCCTCTTCTCCTGTGTTGTCTTTATTTCCAGGTCTGCTCTTCCCTGGGGCAGCAAGATGACTGCCACAGCTCCACGCTCGTCACCTTTGAACCTCTATTTGAATAGAGGCTGTGTCTATCCAAGTACGATTCCCACACACATCCTGGAAGTCATGCTGATTGTACTGGTTGGAGTCAAATGCCCATCCTTGAACTAGATACCGTGGCCAGAGGATTAAACTGTGCTGATTGGTCAGGACTAGGCCACATGCCCCGCCCTGCCAGAGCCCTGTGGACTGGGCAGTTTGGGACAGCATAGCCAGGAGACTGAGGAATGGATTCTGCTCAGCCACAAATTAATAGTGGGCCACTCTGAGCTCAGTGGAACGTAGGAAGAGACCCGAGTTTGTGATCCAAAATATCAACAAGAAAAGGCCAGAGGGGCAAAAAAGAATTCTGATCCAGAGATAGCTCTGGGATTGAATGCTGTGTCCATGGAGGCTGCTCACTGGCCACTCAGCATGCCCTTTGTCCGTGGGCTGACCAGGGATTTTGTATAACCCTGGTCCATAGTTACTTTCAGGAGATTACAGAGCGGGGTGGGGTGGGGGTGAGAGTTGGGGGTGGGGCGGGGGGCAGGGGGGAGAAATACTCCACTTCCTGTTTAGGATTACACTCTTAACCCTCCCCTCTCACGCAGGCCATATGTTCATTCTAAGCCTCAGCATTCAGCCAGAAAAGCCCTTTGTGTTTTCTTGGCAAAACTAGGGCCCAGTAATTAAAGTCCATATGCAAAGCTGCTACCTCCAGCCCACACCGAGGTCTTTTAATTAGTCTGTAATTGGTCAGAGAGGTACTATCAAATAGCTCCCAGGCTGGCCTGCTGGAAATGCAGTGTTTGAAAAGTCCCAGACCAGAGAGGGATAATAAATGCTTTAAGTCCCATCTGTTGGAATGATTTGTTCAAGGTATAAATTTCTGTTTTGTTACTATTTTTAACATTCTGCTTACAGCATTTCTTTAAACCATGTAACAACTACCAGAGTATTCACTGGAGGCAGGAGTGTGAGTAAATGAACTAGAAGAAGGCTTAGCAAATCCATGTTTTGCCCTTCAAAGAAATTCATGAAATGCAGTGGGGATGGGAGGGGAAGTGAACTGCGCATTTGGTTTGAGTGGCTGCCTAGGAGCTTCGGGGTGATGTCCGTGCATGAGAACAATCATGGAGGAAATCAGTCCCTTAGCATTTTGTGGTCTTTGAAGTGAGTAGCACCCATGTCCTGTAGCATTACTCCGAAGGCCCTGTGGGAGTCTGTCTCCATTCGAGAACGGACTCTGAACTCACAGATAAGTCATCAGCTGTGGAGAAGCAAAGGGAATAGACATGGGGAGGAAGGGATCTCATTGACCCCTGGCAGTGGTGCCGACTAGAGTGAAGCTGGAATGATAATAATGATTAGAGTAATAATATTACTAGAGGAGGAGGAGCAGTAATAATGGTCTCATCACGGCAGCCAGCATTTACCGTCTGCTCACTCGGTGCCTGGTGCTGTGTTCAGTGTTTTACGTGCATTGTCCATCTGCTCTTCACACTGGCCTATGAGGATGCTACTACTGTTGCTCCCCCGGTTTCACGGGTGAGGAATCGAAGACTCTGGTGGCTTGACTAACTTGCTTGAGGCCACTAGCTAGGAAGTGGCAGAGCCGGGTTTCTCTTTCCCCATGCCGATTCCAGAGTGTGAGCTTGCTGTCTCTTCCTGAGCATCACTGAATGCCTTGGTTTTGCTTGAAGACTATTCATGGAAGAAGGAAGGCAGGAGGCAGGCATGGAGTCCCTTCCAGGTTCTTTTTGTTCTCTTAGCCCTTTGGGAAAACCTGTAATGAGAACCTGAGGTTTAGAAGTGCAGGCGGCCATGCACCATGGCACTCTGGGAGAAGGAAGCTGAGGGCCTTATCACTCCTGTGCCTTCCCAGTCGACCCCAAAGTGTGGTAGTAAGGAGAAGTGTGATACCCTGCCAGGAGCACACCTGGAGGAGGGGTGAGATTGTGTGTGGGAGGTTGGGGGAACCTGTATGGAGCATTCAGGCCACTAGAAGGCCCATGCAAACTTGGATGGGCCTCACTCACTTCCTTCATGTGGCCAGAACCCTAAGAGTCCAAGCACTGTTCCCTCCAAGGGACCTTCTTCTCTCCTGTCTCCTCAGTTTGCTACTTGAGGGTAAGAGACAGGGTCTACTCCGGCCCCATTTGTTCTTCTAATCTAGATGGAAGTCCTCTTTGATGAGATGCTTATGCTGGGAAATAATGTGGACTGAGGCCTGCACCCACCTGGGAGAAGTCCTATCTCTTTTTTTTTTTTCTTTGTCTTCTCTTGTTCTTTTGTTCATCCATTTATTCATTCCCATATTCCCATTCTTTCTTCCCTTTGAGTGCATCCACTTTCTCTTTCTTGGCTGGAGAGGGTAGGGGAAGGTGGCCTGGATTTACTCCACTCAAGGCATTGGGTCTGTCACCTTATTTTCTCGCTTGTTCTTCTCCTCTCCTATATCATGATGGTTGCCTATTGCTGGAGGCCCAGATTTGGGCCTGGGAGTGACCAGTCAGGGATGACCCTTAATATTTTGTGAGCTCTACTAGCGAGCTCACAGCCCAGACTGTCTTGCTGGAGTTCTGCTCAGAGCCTGAGGCCAACCCCAGCTCATACTCAAGTGTGGCTTTGCCTTTCTTTGTTCTCTGTGCGCTCCTTTCCCCAGAGGGAAAGTGGCTGATTTATGGCAGGACTTGGATTTTTCTGTGTCCTGGCCAATCCCTTCACGGTGTGTGCCTGTACCCAGCACTTACCTGTGGGCGTTGGACAGACTTCGTTAGCCAACTAAGATGGGTAGATCTGGGTGAATAGGGTCTAGTCTAGATTGAAGGAAACGGGAGGAATTTGTGTAAGCCTGATGGTGTGCTGAACAGACTCAGAGATGAAAGCATTTGTGTAGCATAGAACCTGGGAAGCTGGAGGAAGTGATAAGAAGTCAGTAGGTCTGGCTTCTAGATGGAAGTTCACTTTGAAGAGAAAACTAGTGATAGTTTAAGATGCCATGTTTAACATAAATTAAAGGGGATTAAGGCTGGAATTTAGGGTGAAGTTATTTGCTGCCTAAATCCTTGGTTCTAGAATGTTTTCTCCTCTCAAAATAACAGTATTTCAGGTTTCGGTTATAATGCCATATTGATAGATCTTAGTTTAGAAGGATAATTGATTAGTCCCATATGAGAGCGTTTTGTAGTAGCTTTCCTTTTTTTTTTTTTTTTTAACATCTAAAACAAAGGTCCATTTTAAAAAAAATCTTTGTAGCATTCCTGATCAAACTAAGGGCCTTGCCTGATACTGCATGCCATTTCGTTTATAATTCAGGGATCCTTCCAGCTTGCAAAGATTCCAAGTGGGTTTCTCTGCGGCTTGTCTGCACCTGCCGGAGATCTGGTGTACCTATTAAAAATACAAGGCCGCTATTAGCCACCAGCTGACACCAAAATTACAGGTTAAACTCTGAATTGGTTTAAACGGTGTCATGTGTCCACCAGGGCAGAGAGTGAGGGTGGGGAACATATGCTTGGCAAATGGTAGGATGCCGCCCCAGCCAGGGGGAGAAAGCCTTACTAACAACAGTCATGCTCCAAGAGAAGTGGGGTTCGGGTGGACTTGTTGAGAAAGCCTGGAATGTGGCGTCAGGGAGACCTAAGTTTTGAGTCCTAAGTGACCCTAGAAAGTCTCAGTTTGTCATGTTGAAAATAGGAATGATAATGTCTGATTTATTAAAGGTAGAATTTAGTGAATTTGAATCTACACAATTCTTGCTGGCATAAATACCAAGCTGCTTTACTAGAAAAATAGTAGCAGCAGCTGCAGCAGCAACAGCAGCAGCATTGGGAGGAGAATTTTGTAGAAGCATCCAACCTGCTGAATTGGGTTATGGTAACTGAGAGAAAAGTCAAGTCCCTCAGGCCTGGATTCAAGTCCTGGCTCTGGTACTTACTTAGCTGCTTGACCTTGGGCAACCTCTGTGAGCCACAGTGTCCTCATCCGGACAAAGGGGACAACACTCACACCTACCTCATAGGGCTGTTATGAGGAATAAGTGTAGCGCTGGGCTCACAGGCTCAGGAAACGCTCGTAAACGTTAGTCACCTTCTCTGTTAGTCACCTTGTTCCATCAAACAAGACTTTTCCCTCTTGCATTCCCGGTATTTATTCTAAACTGGAGTTTGTTTCTCTTCCTACAAGAATCCTCAGATGCTTCCTATAAGCATCCTCCAGACGTCAATAACTGCCCAGTTTCTGCCACCCATACCTGCCACCTCTATTACTTATTTAATATTTTCTTCAAATCAATTTCTAATATTTACATGCATTTAAAGGAAACTTCACATCACTGTTATAAGTGAAAATCTGTATAGATCTGAAAATAGACTGTTTATGGCTCCCCTAAAATCTTTGTATATACTATCAGACATACACATGTTATATTTGGGGGAATATTGGCCTAATGCTTTGCTTTAAACAAAATCAATTCTTCTACTTAAAAACATTTTTATTGACCTTAGAGAGAGGATGGGAGAGAGAAAAAATATATATATAGAGAGAGAAACATTGATTAGTTAAGAGCGAAACATTGATAAGTTGCCTCCAACATGCATGTACTTGGGATCAAACCTACAACCTAGAATAGAACCTGCCACCTTTTGGTGTATGGAACTCTTCAAGCCTGTATAGCAGGTACCACTCTCTAAATGTCAGTTTCACTTTGTGTAACTGTGTCTATTCTGACCTCCCCATTTGCTTGCTCCCCATCCCATCCCCTACTACACTCCCACTGTCCCTAGGTAACATTCTCAATTCTAGAGGATTGGGCCCAAGGCATCTGTGACATGGATTTATGCAGTCCACAGATGTCATCTGTCCAGCTGGTGTCTACTGGAATGTTCATCATTCTGTTCAGCCCTTGGTACCTGAGACTGGTAGGTGGCTGTACCGTATCCCTTGTTTCCCTCTGCATGGCCTCTTTAGGTCCTACAGCTCTACTTTCCTTACTGCACTGGGATCTCTCTTGGCCCCATGCTTTGTGAGGCAATGGGAGTCTTCATGGCTGCTGGCATTTTAATCCATCACATAGCCCTTCCATCTGTGTGAGTTCCAGAGGCTCTCCCAGGCATGGGTGAGCCATGCACTCAGAGCTTCCAAACCTATCTGGAATTTTTGCTGTTTCCTCCTCCCTTGGAGTTCATCCTGTTTGAAGGGTCAGATAGGGAGAGTTTTATCTCATGAGGAGCCAGGAAGCCTTGTTCCTACATTATCATGTATTTTCCTCTAAAGTGTTAATTACCAGAGTCAGCTCCATTCCTAACAGGGTGTAGACTTTGAAGCTCCAAAGAAAAATGTCTCCCTGCTTTCTCATCCCTTCTCTGAGGCAAGGAACACCGATTGGCCAGACACACTAATTAGGGCAAGGGCCATGTATAAAAGGAAACCGGGAGAAAAATTCACCATTAATATTATATGATGTTATTCTGCTTGAGGACAGAGAACTCCATTTAATTCATCCTAATATCTTTCTATGGGAACTGAAGTGGTACCTTGCATAGAGAAGGCACTAAATATATTATGTTAAGCAAGAAAATAAATGATAGATTACTTTTTGGGGGGGTTCTGTATTATTAGTGCCTTAGTCATGGTTTTCCATCTCACTGATATTAACAGATATCTATCTTTTTATATATGATATTAGAATAGGAAGAGAAAAAAGTCAGTCTAGTGGTTGGGTTGACTGGATAAAATCAAGTAAATAAATGGGAATAATGATATCTGACACAGTCATTTATTCAGCCCCCCAGCTGTGAAGAAAGGCAGGCTGGTGCTGGTGCTGGGTCTTGGGCCTTTTATTGATAGGTTTGGGGCTCCTTGACCCAGCTGCAGCTTGTTTGAGAGATTTTAGCCTGAGCAAGGTCAGGCCATTCATATGCAAAAGCTGCTGCACACAACTTGATTGGGGCTATAAACTGGATGAGGCAGGATCTTAGGGAATCACCAGGGTGGAACAAACAGAAATGGCTGCCAGTCAGCCCTGCAACCTGGGAGGTCCCAGCATAGGAACAATGATCACTGTGAGCACCTCTGTCTGGGAGAAAGCTGCCCTCAAGTTCCTGCTCTGATGTCAGACAATCCAGTTCCTCCTCATATGTGTCTGCGTTCCCCAGAGCCTCTTCCTGGAGCTGGAGCTCAGAGGAAGCAGGACCTTATAAGTTCAATTCTTGTTGCCAGCCTTTTAAGAAGAACAGCTGGGTCTCCAGCAGCCTCTCTATCACTGAGCCCCAATTCACACTGGTTTTTACAGCCCATAGTTCTTACTACCAGTAGGGACTTCTTTCCCAGCCCTGACCCTGGGCTGGGGGTCTGGTGTGGGGCTGGAACCCCTTGCTCCTCTGAATGGCCTCCACAGAGACAGTCTCCCTCCCGATTAAAAAAGTGGCTCATGTGGGTGCCGGACAAGCCCATTCTGTTCCTCTGCACCTCCTACTAGTCTCAGTATGCATCGATTATTTTGTTGATCAACTTCGCTTAACAACATTTGACATGGACTTATGAAAACAGCATTTGCAAATGCTAGAGTGTGGCTCTTTGGAGGGAATGCAGAGAATTTGAGTAGTGTGTTAGTTAATAGAACATTAGCTACTGTTAACAGATAAACAACAACATTTCAGCGGCTTATATAGACAAGTTTATTTCTCACAGAATGTCTGGTCAGCAAGTACTTCAGATTCCCAGGTTCTTTCCATCTTGTGTCTCCAACCCCTTTAACATGTAGCTTCCAAGTTTACACAGAAGTTGAAAGAATAGAGCAAATTATACGTGGGAGGGTTTTAATGGGCCAGGCCTGAAGTGGCACCTGTCACTTCTGCCATATACCACTGACCAGAACTCAGTCACATGGCCACACCTTACTGCAAGGGAGGTTGGGAAATGTAGTCTAGGTATGAGCCCAGGAAGAAGTGGAAACTGTTTTAATAAAGAATGAACAAGTCTCTACCACCATCTGCAATTTAATTGATCCTGGTGCCTTTTGTACTTGGGCTCACATTCTTCTGTGGCCTAGGTCTATTCTTTTAAAACAAAACAAAGCCTGGCCAGCTTGGCTCAGTAGTTGAGCATTGACCTATGAACCAAGAGGTCACAGTTCAATTCCAGGTCAGGGCACATGCCTGGGTTGTGGGCTCGATCCCCAATGTGGGACGTGCAGGAGGCAGTCGATCAATGATTCTCTCTCATCAATGATGTTTCTCTCTCCCCCCGCCCCCCTCTCTCTCCTTTCCTCTCTGAAATCAATAAAAATATATTTAAAAATAAAACAAAACAAAAAGGCTGAAGTTGGAAAATATTTGGATTTTTGTATGTTGGTATATGATTTAAAAATGACCCCTCCCCCTCAAAAAAAGTGGTTCATTATTTTTACTTTCTTTTTTCTATTTTTTCTTTTTCTTTTTTTTTATGTTGAGAGGAATTTCATTAATTTTTATTTCTGTTTTATAGGTTTGAAGATATAGCCAACTTACCTTTTATATATTTGTCAGTCTAAAAATAATTTAGAAGCCACTTATTCTCCATTTGGAGGGGGATTAACAGGATATAGTTAGCTTTGAAGAGCATAGATCATTTGGATTCAGGGCCACCTTATCCTGAACACATGAAAGAAAGGATGGAATTCAGGCTCTTCATGACCCAAACCTCCACTGTGTGTCTCCATCCTTAATAACAAATGGGGGAGGGGAGCAAAAATGGGGGCCTATTTTTGAAAGCTGCTAGCTTCCGCCCTGATTATACAGTACTGTGAAATGTGAAAGACATTAGGGACTCTGAGCATGGTTCCCCTAAATGCCCCATTGCCCACAGAGAACCAGCCAAAGGCTGGGTTGGCTTCAGATGGCTGGACAGGTGGCCTTGTAATTAAAACCTTTCCCTTCTAACTGCAGGCCTTGTTTTGCCAGGAATCTGAGGTGGAGAAAATGTTCTAGTTATATGCCTATACCAGCTGCTTTGAAAGCTTCCTTACAGCTGTCCCCAAACCACAGCAGACAGCCACATCTCTACTTTCAAGATCTTGGGGGCTTAGTGTCATTTGAGATGGGATAAGCAGGCATAGAGATGAGGGAAGATTTCTTCCCCATCTGAAAAGTTCAGAGCCTTTTTGAAGAATCAAACAGCACAAAAGGAAGTCTGCATTTCCTCCTTACATCAGTTCTACAAGATAGTGGCCATGATTAGTCCTCATTTTATAAAAGAGAGTGCTGAGGAATAGAGGATTTGAGTAACTGGATTGAGGTCACATGAGTACATGACTGCTGCATGTCCCCTTCTGGGGATGGAGCCCACATGTCAGAGTCATGACTCAAATCCAGCTAGTCTTATCTCCAAGTTCAGGCTCTGATAACTTCTACTCATGATATCCAAAATTTATTTTTTCATTAAATTTTATTTTCAATTACAGTTTACATTTAATATT
Organism: Myotis nattereri; assembly: GCF_964212035.1. Classification (NCBI taxonomy): domain Eukaryota; kingdom Metazoa; phylum Chordata; class Mammalia; order Chiroptera; family Vespertilionidae; genus Myotis; species Myotis nattereri. Next base: position 83,533,494 of record NC_138080.1, read on the forward strand.
ACTTTGTATTAGAGTGGTTAGATAATCATATACTTTACAAAGTGTGCGTCCCCCCGCCCCCCGATATTTCAAGTTACCATACATAGTAATAATACTATTATTTACTATATTCCCTATGCTGTACTTAATATCCCTGTGACTGTTTTGTGACTACCAATTTATAGTTCTTAATCCCTTCGCCTTTTTCACCCATGCCCCCAAGCCCACTCCTCCCCTGGCACCCATCAGTCTGTTCTCTGTATCTATGAGTCTGTTTTTGTTTTGTTTGTTCAGTTATATTGTTCATTAGATTCCACATATAAGTGAGATCATATGGTATTTTATTTCTCTGACTTATTGCACTTAGCATAATACTTTATAGGTCTATCCACGCTGTTGCAAATGGTAAGATTTCATTTTCTTAATGGCTGAGTAATATTCCTTTGTATATACGCAGCACAACTTTTCACATTTTAATTCTTGATCATGCTTTACAGAAAGGCTCCACCTTCAGTTCTCCTCCATCTCAGTTCATGGCCACTCCAGTTGCTTAGGCCCAAAACCTGGCAGTCATCTTTGACTTCTTTCTCTCATACCCTGAGTAGGATTTACTAGGAAATTCAGTTAATTGTGTTTTCAAAATATATCCAGAATTTGAACACACTTTACCATTTCCAATGCTACCTTTGCAAAGTCATCTCTGTTCTATTCTCTATTCCGTAATAGTCTTGACATTGATTGCTTTGCTTCTAGACTTGCTGTTCCCCAGTCTCTTCTCCTAACACCAGCCAGGGTGATTCAGCACTGGTAGGCAGCTTTACTCCACAAGACCATTCTGGAACCAGGTTCCTTCCCTCTGTTGTTTGCCTCCCCCTAGGTTGCTGCATTCACCTGTATGATGAGAGCTAGCTCAGCTCCATGTCTGCATTCTAGCCCACAGATGGGGGTGGGGTGGTGGTGGTGCTGGGGAGAGAAAATGCTGGCAAGCAATTTCCTTTTAAAAAAAATACATGTTTTTGCTGATTTTTAGAGAGAGAGAGGAATAGAGAGAGAAACATCATGGATCGGCTGACTGCTGTATGTCTCCTTCTGGGGATGGAGCCCACATCCCAGGCATGTGCCCTGACCGGGAATTGAATCACGATCCCAGGTTCCTGGGTTGATGCTCAACCACTGAGCCACACTGGCTAGGCAAGCAAGCAGTGCCCTCTTAAACCAATGCTATAAAATGTGTACAAATCATTTCCACTCACATGTCACTGGCAAATAAATGGTCACATGGCCAACGTAGCTGCAGGGGAGTCAAGGAAATGTGGACTCCAAATGCTTTGCCATATTTCAAACTTCCTACAAAGAGGAAATGGATTGGAGAATCATTAACAATGTGCCTAATTCCAAGAGGGGAAGTGGGTAGACCAGTTAGCTGATCAGGAGACTAGATGAGTGCCAACAATAGCTTGACCCAGAAAAGAGGCCGTGGAGATGGAAAGAAGTAGACAGATTTGAGATGTACTTTGGAAGTAGAATGGGGTGGGTATAGGGGCTGAGGAAAAAGCAGGAATTGAGGATGAGTCCGGATACTTCTTTGTCATGTCTGTGGTAGAAGAAAAAAAAACAATACCTGTAGATAAATATAAATAAGAATGTCTGGAGTGGTGCCATTTCTGAGCTGAAGAAGCAGTCTTTGGAAATACTTGTGTCTGCAATGGCCACAGAGACCAGTGTGAGACTTCTCTGCAGGGGCCCATCATGTGTCACAGTGGAAGCAACCCTGGAAGGTTGGAGTGGCTCAGAGGAAGAGTGTGAGAGGTCTGCCACATTGATCAAATGCATTAAACTTTAAAATGCTTCAAAGGAAGGAGGAGGGCAGCCTATCCTTGGTGCATTGACAGGCCAAGGTGCTGGGCAAGGTTGAGGTTGATGAAAAGACGCCAGGAATGCTAGAGCCCAAATTGCATGTGGGTGCAGCCCCAGTTAGTTCTGGAGAGCTGCTTTTGGTTTGGGGGAAGGGAGGAGCTAGGGAGAGACTCTTACTTTTCAGTACCTGGGCCAGAAGAGGTCATGCCCCCAGCACCTTGGTGCCCCTTGATGTTGAGGGCTCTTAAGTGTGTGGGTTGTTGTTTTTTTTTCTGTCTCCTGTTTGCCTGTGTTGGGCCATAGTGTAAGGAAATGTGTTTGCAATTAGAGTAGTCAAGAGGCTGAGGGTCTGGAACAGGGGTGGGCAAACTTTTTGACTCGAGGGCCACAATGGGTTCTTAAACTGGACCAGCGGGCCGGAACAAAAGCATGGATGGAGTGTTTGTGTGAACTAATATAAATTCAAAGTAAACATCATTACATAAAAGGGTACGGTCTTTTTTTTCAATAGTTTTATTCATTTCAAACGGGCCGAATCTGGCCCGCGGGCCGTAGTTTGCCCACGGCTTGCCTGGAAGGATGAAAAACTCACACAGCTGGGGAGTTACGAAGCCTGCTCTGATCATTTTGAGAGGCAGTGTGGATGGTGGGGGGTGGGGATGGGGCGCAAGGCTCAGAGGTCAGACACATCTTGAGCCTGATCAATTCTGAACCTACAACAAAGCCAAGTTCCTCACTCTGAGTCTGGGGGCAAGCTACTCAGCCAGAGATGGGCCCAGCTGGTGCTGCCACCTATGAGAATGTGCCTGGGTCATTGTCAGTTGTTGTAAATGTTAGCTATTTAAAAAACACTGCTTATTATTAATTTCCAAATCGCTCAATATTGTGTGATGCGATTTTCTTATGACTGAAGAAGTTGAAGTTAAGTACCAAGTACCAAGTACCATGGTAAATAAGGAGAACCCTTGCTTATGAATACCCTGGTGTTAGTTCACATACTGGCTTTTCCTGGGTCTAGAGCAGTGGTTCTCAACCTTCCTAATGCCGCAACCCTTTAATACAGTTCCTCATGTTGTGGTGACCCCCAATTTCATTGTTACAAATTGAACATAATTAAAGCATAGTGATTAATCACAAAAACAATATGTAATTATATATGTGTTTTCCGATGGTCTTAGGCAACCCCTGTGAAAGGGTCGTTCGACCCCCAAAGGGGTCGCGACCCACAGGTTGAGAACTGCTGGTCTAGAGGGTTAAGCGTCCACAGGGCCAGGCTAGCTCGTGGTGCAGTGGAGTGAAAGGACTCCAGGCGTGAGGAGGGCAGGCCTGGGTTTTTGAGTCCAGCTTCCCCTTCACTAGCTCTGGGACCCTGCACCTCGAGTCACTTGTGTGGCCTCCTGGAGTCTATTGCCTCTTCTTTAGAAATGGGGAGTAACCATTTTCCTGCTTGGCTTTAGGTATCGTTGGGAGAACTGCATGAGCTGGCCCCATGAATGCACTTGGGAGTCAGTAAACCACAGCACCACACAAGATCTCTCTATCATCTCAAGGCAGTGTCCCGAATGCAGACACGAGGGCTTGAATGCTTTCAGTTTCAGACCATAGTTAATATTTGTGAGTAGAGAAAGGTGGTTTGATTTTGAAAAACCCAAGTCGTGTCTGTGGTAGAAGAAAAAAACAACACCTGTAGATAAATATAAATAAGAGAGGTGGGGAAAAGCCTTAATCTCCCTGTGACGACTGATGTGTTATTTCGTGATCAATAAATCCATGGTCTTGGATCAGGGAATCTGTTTACATAGCCATTCTCTAACCTAAGCGTCCAAACAGCCTGTGAGATAGAAAAGTTGTCATGATCCCCTCTGATTGAGGCTGTGAAGGTGGGGCTGGGCCCTTTGCCAGGCAGCATCTGAATCTTGGAGTCACTGTCAGACTTACCACCAAGGAACCCTCCTTACAGATTCTTCCAGGACTGACCAGGCTCAGAGCTCATCACCAGCGGAAGCTGACCCATAGCCTGAGCACTGTCGTAGCCACAGAGCTGGGCGGATGGAGAAACCTGGGGGAAACCCTGTGATAGTTTTTCTGGGATCGCATTCTCTGGGTCGAGGATCTGGATTGATCTTAGTGAGCATGGAATCAAAGCAAGGGGGTTAGCGAGTCTTTGTGGGGTATTTTATCTAACCTCTTCTGGATAAGACCTTTTGAGCTTTATCTTTATCATTTACCTTTCAACAGAGCTAGGTTCTCCAGCCCACCGGATGCAGGGCCTCCTGGGTAAACTCTGGCAGGATTGTCTTATCCACTTCCCTCTTGTCAGCATTCCCTTTGAGTCGCCAAAAACTTCTGTCAGCGCAGCTCCTCTTCCTCCTCCTCACAATCATGTGACAGTTGCTGAGGTCAGACCTTCTTTGCCGTTCGCTGGGTTGAAATCTGTGTCATCTTTTTCAGTCAGGAAGCCTGGGCGCCTTTAGGAAGGTTATCGTTGTCACAGGAACCATCGTTTTTAAATTTTATTTTATTTATTGATTTTGAGAGAAGGGGAGAGAAACATCGATTTTGTGGTGCCACTCATCCATGCATTCATTGGTTGCTTCTTGTATGTACCCTGACCGGGAATTGAACCCACAACCTTGGCATATCGGGACAACACTCTAACCAACTGAGCTCCCCGGCCAGGGCCAACCATCATTTTTTTCACGTGGGTAAATTTCTGGGAGGAAATGTGCATATTCAGCTAACCTCGTATTTTTCATCTTGGTTCTTTTTAGCTTCCATAACAGAATGAGGTATCTTCTAACATGCTCTCCAAATTTCACATTACATTCTCATTGAGCTTGCCGCCTCCTCTGCACTCATTATATTCAGTTCAATCCAATGAACAAGTGTCAAGGGCCACCCGTGTGCATGACACTGTAGGTAGAGCAAGATTAGAATGATGTTTTGGCTAAAAGGCATCGGCTTTTGCCCTAGCTGGTTTGGCTGAGCGGATAGAGTGTTGGCCTGAGGACTGAAGAGTCACAGGTTCAATTCCGGTCAGGGGCACATGCCTGGGTTGTGGGCTCAATACCCCATAGGGGGCGCTCAGGAGGCAGCCGATCAATAATTCTCACCATTGATGTTTCTATCTCTCTCTCCCTCTCCCTTCCTCTCTGAAATCAGTAAAAATATATTATAAATAAATAAATAGGCTTTTGGATCAGACCTGGGTTCACATCCCAACTCCACTGCTTATTGGCTGAGTCACCTTAAGTAAGCTACCTGCCTCAGTTTCCCCCCTCCCCACATAAAATGTGGATGAGTACCCACCACACTGGGGTTTGCAGGAAGGTTAAATGAAGTAATGATATTATGTGCTTAGCTCAGGGGTGTGCATAATAAGTGCATAATAAAAAGAAAACTTAAAAAATAGTGCCCCAAACATTTATGCATACGCTTCTAAACAAATGTGGAGTCCCCTCTGTAGCCAGGCCTGCTCTAGGCTCTGAGAATCAGCGATGGTGACAGCGGAAGTCAGTGTCCTCACGGCTTAGCTGAGGTGTAAACAAAGCAAAGAAGTGCCTAACCGTGGCGTCAAACAGTGAAAAGCGGCTGGAAGACCAAGGGGGAGAGAGAGGACAGAGGTTTTGTTCCTCACACTTGCCGCCTACTGCAGGGCCTTGGAGTCTGCTGTGTCCTCTGCCTAGACTGTCCCCTCCCCTCCTAACCCCCCCCCCCCCCCCGCCACCGCCCTTCACATCCTCAACGATTTCTCTCATTTCTGTCAGGTGTCTGCCCAGACATGACCTCCTCAGAGAGGCACACCTTATCTGAGAAGTTATACACACATAGAGTAAACACATAAAGCGATGCCATGCCTGCCTCTGAAGTTTACACTCATAAAACTGACAATGACAGTCATTCCAGATTAAGGTAGTTGCCTTAAAAGAAGTACAAGTAGATAACATTCTGTTAAGGGAGTCAGGAGAGGCTATATTAAAACAACAGCAACAACACGGTACTTGGGATATGGCTGGGTATAAAAGGAACCTGGAATCGGAGCAACCCGGGTTCAAATCCCAGCTCTGTCCTCGCTGTCTTGGGGAGTGACCTGGGTGTCGCTCAGAACATAAAGGTAAGAACACCTACCTCAAAGGGCTGTTGTGTTCAATGGGAAACAAGTCCCCAATTGCCCATGTGGTACAGGGGGTTGGTTTGGCTCTCAATGGCTCCCTCTTCCCCCTAATGTATAATCAATAGTAGTTTTGGTTTGGGTTCCCATCAACATTCTACTCTCACAATGTACTGTTGTCTTGTAATTGTCTGTATGAGCATCTGGCCAGGAGAAGGGGAGCTTCTTGTGGACCCGGACGCTGTGTCCCTAGCGTGGGTGGCACCGCGCCTGTCGCGCAGGGCCAGGTGATCAAGGATAATGAGTACATGCATCCACAGAGGCAGAACCATTCTGCACAGGCAGGAATCTTGGGATGGTCTGTTCTGTTCTTCATCTCTACACCTCAGTATCCTCAAATTGTTTCTGACAGATGGGTGTTGAGCGTGTTCTTGAAAAGAGGTTCCGTGTCTCCTCCGGAGAAGTGCATGCTGGGTCGAGCCACATAAGACAAAGCAGGTGAAATGATACTGCTGTGTCCACCTCTTCTAGCCCTGATTCTATTTTAATGCCCCCAGATTTTAGAAGGAATTAAAGAATATTGATTTGCCCAGTGCAAGGGCTGCAACCAGAATATTATGATTTTAAAGGTCAGTATTGGTTTTGAAGACATGGAGAGTTTCATATCAGCTACATCTTAGTTGTTCCAGGGATGCCTAATGTCAAGATGTATTTCCAGGCATATTTCTCCTCCTGCATTGTTTTTCTGAGTGCTTTCTGTTTGTTTGCTTGTTTTGGTCTCTTAGCAACGCCACCATAAAACAAATGAGACACAGAAGAGAGACAATTCAAATAGTCTTGCTGAGGACATTTTACTAAATGGGTTGGGAAAGGGAGCGGGAGGCCATTGCTGGCTGGGGTGCTTGAGGATTGCTCACCGTGCACTCTGTGTCACCTCTCACCTCTGTCCTCCATTAACACACAGTTCAGGGTAAAAGTCACTGTTGAGTTTGGAGCTCACATCTGGAATTGGATCTGGGGCTTGAGTTTGTGGAAAACTCCCTGCTCCTCAGAGCTTCCACCACAGATCACGGAGCTTGGGCCAGCGAGACCCAGTGTGAGCTGGGACCTCCGGCAGCCTATCTAAGTGCTGCAGCCCCAGACCAGGAAGGGTTTTGTTTGTCAGAGTGGAAGCCTGACCTCAACAATGGGCTGCGAGGGGAACTCATTGCCTTGGAATCTGCCTGACTGCCCAGAATAGAAAGTTGACTCAGAAAAATGCCACAAAAAGGTTTCTAATCATCAAAATTACTTTGGCAGACATCTCCTCTGCAGGTAGCCTGAAAACCTTGGGTAATTGTGGCATCCAAGCTTCCCCAGCTTCAGAATTGAGCGCAACATCAGGCCAGTGTAAACACGCCCGTTTTCTTTGGACGATTGGTGGTGTAGTCACAGGTGGCACGCCGTAGCCTCAGTGGACCTACCTGCATGAATGGAGTTACATTTACTGCTGTCTTGGTTATGGCAGGCACTTCTGGGATGAGTTAAGCATAGGGGAGGGGGCCAGACAATGATCCACACCAGGACTCACACCAGAGATGGCCCGGAGGCTGTGGTTGTCATCAGTTCTCTCAGCAAGGGCCATGCTGTGACTGTCCTCTCCCCACTAAGAGCTGGCACCGCCCAGCTCCCCTGGGAGAATTATCCTCCAGTGTGTACTTCTTTCTTTCTTCTCATCAGAACTCAGCTTCCAAGGGCTTGAAACACAGCTCTGCCCCCCACCATTGCTGCTTGTAAGTCGGGAGATGGGCTTCCCAACTCCCCCCACCCAGGAAAGGAGAGTGTGGAGTTGGAGGCAGTGCTCACCTGTGCCAGATGCAACAGGAGGACCAGAGAGAGCAGGGTCCACATGAGAAAGGGCACTGGGGCGAGGCGTCTCAGGTGCCCTAGTCTTCACACCAAATTGAAAAGGATGGACACCTTGGCGCATCTGCCTTGTGAAAGGTCAATTAGTAGCTCTCAAATTTCTGAACACACTCATCTGCCAGTAGGTTTATCATCACTTCCTATCCACCAGCCTTGGAGGGCTCTCCTTTTGGTTATGACTCTAGCCACCTATGCCTGACCCTTTGTCTGCCTGTCCCACCACCTCCTTTGAATTAGGTTCTGTTGTTCATCCCTCTATCACGTGATCTATTCCGGTTTCTCTGTTTTTCTCTCCTGCATGAATTTCTCTTCTATTCCTAAAAAAAATTGAAGGCTTCAGGGTTACCTCCTTGACCCACTTCTCATTTACTTTCTCTTTGGTGATGGCACCCAGGCAGGGCTTCGACCATCATCTACACACCAGTGACTACCAGGTATGAATCTGCAGCCCAGACCTCTCCCCCCAAGATCCTGAGCAGAACATCAGATGGAAATGCCTTCAGAGGCCAGACAGGCAAAGTCAATGAATGAAACAGATTGTGAGATTGTGGCGGGCCAGGGAACCTCTTGTTCCATCTGAAGGGGATAGGGAATGGCTGCTACTGAGCTCCAGCCAATTGTTGATGCATAGGAATTCAGGACCAGTGTTGCCAAATTTTTCAGAATTTTCAGAGAAGCCAAAATTCTGTAATCCTATTTAGAATCTTTCAGTGATTAAATATTGGTTCAAAATGTCTGTATGGACCAAAGCCCATCTGAGAACGATGTCTGACCTATTGTGTGGGATAGTGGTTTGACTCATACTCCACTGACTGCTCAACACCTTTATTCTGAAGCCCAGAGGGACTTCAAATTGAATGTACCCCATACTATCTTTTCCCCAAACCCTCCCCTCCTCTTGTATACCTTTTCTCAATTAGTGGCTCTTCCTTCTACCCCTTCTCCCAGGCCGGAAATATGGAGAAGGATATCCTTTCTTTCCTTCCTCCTCCACATTCAATCCACCACCAAATTCTAACCAACATAACTTCCTAAATAAATCTTGAATCTATTCTCATATCTCCATCTCTTGCCACCATTATCATGGTTTAGGATAAGATCATCTTTTGCCTGGACCAGTGGCCTCCTGAGTGATCATAGTAGTCCATTTCCCTTGTGTATAAATTATACTTCTAAGCCAAACATGTAATCTTACTCCCTTGACAGTGATTGCTTTTGGAATGGGCTTATGACCCAATCTGTGCTAGTGGGATGGGAGGCAAAGTTTGCTGGGAAGCTTCTGGAAAAGTTTTTCTTGCTAAGAAAGAGATTGAAGAAGAGACAGTGGTCTTACTGTGTCCACATGTCACTCTGGGAACTGTTGCAGCCATCCTTTGAAAAGAGGGAAGGCAGCCTGCAGGCAAAGCCAACCACAGAGGATAATGCAGTGGGGAGAGGATGGAACCTGGGTCTGCAGGTGAGCCACTGAATCGGCCACCTCTGCTGCCTGTCATCTCAGAGCTTGCAGCAGTGTTGGATAATAAGTGTCTGGTAAATTCAGCCTGTTAGAGTCCGCCTTTGTGTTTAAGGAAGCTAGAGGCATCCTGACTGGTACCCTGTCTCCTGCCTCCAGGTCTGTGCTCTATCACTCCACGTGACACCTGGTGGCCAGGGTGGTCCCTCTAGAGGCGAATCTGACCGCATCACCTCCTGTGCGTGGGTTCCATTGCCCGCAGGATAAAGTCCTAGGGCCTTGGCAGAATGTACAAAGGCCTCCATGACAGGCCCCTGCCTCCACAGCCGCATCAGCTCCCACTGTTTAACACAAACCTTATGCCCATGTGAGTCTGATCTGCTTGTAGTTCCCTGCAGAAGTGATGCTGTTTAACTCATTCATTCACAAATACACACAAGTGTCAACTCTGGACCAGGCGTGCTTCAGTGCATACCCGCTACCACCCCCACATCCTCTACTCTAGCCATCTCTAGCCCAATATTTAGCCCTTGTAATATCTTTATATATTTTAAATTGTTTATTCAGTGTTTTATTTGGAAAATATTTTAAAAATAAAGTAAATTGAAAGATTAGTATAATGAATGTGCATGTATCTAGGTTCACTAATTAACATTTTGCCATTTGTTTTCTGCCTCCCCCCCCCTTTATGTACATGTGTACATACAACACACAGACGTGCCTTTTTCTGAGCCATTTGACAGTATATAGATAGTTATAGATATGATGCCTCACCCCTAAATAGTTCAGTATGTGTCTCCTAGGAACAAGGACACTCTCTTACGTAACCATAATTCCATTGTCACACCCGAGAAATCTTTTTAATCCTCACCCAAGGATATGTTTATTGATTTTTTTTTTGCAGGGGTGGGGAAGGGGAGAGAGAGAGACATCAATGAGAAAGATAAACATCGACTGGTTGCCTCTTGTAAGCATCTCTGACTAGGAAAAAACCTGCAACCTGGGTATGTGCCCTGACTAGGAATCAAACACACAACCTTTTTTGTGTACGGAATGATGCTTCAACCAACTGGGCCACACCAGCCAGGGCACACTCTAGAAGTTTGATGTCAACACAATAATAGTATGTAATATGTAGCTCTTATTCATATTTCCTCAAATGTCCCAAAAGTTTCTTGCTTTATTTCCCCATCCAGGATATCACTGCCAAGCTCTTCTCACCTTCTTCAGAAGATCTTCCTTGAAGTCCTTCTGTGCCTCAGCACTCTCAGAAAGCCTTGTGCGGCTGTCGTTGTGGCATTAGCCACTCCGTTTATGTGTGCTTACCCCTGTTTAAATCAAATTCATCTCATGCTCATCTTCTCAGTGCAGCACGGCGTGTGGCACATCGTAGGTGCTCAGCATTTTCTGGTTGAATAGGTGATTAAGTGGCAGAACTGGAGACAAGGCCCACAGCTTCATTACTGTTTTCTTCCTTCCATATTAACGGCTTTTGCAGACGGTGATGTTAATAATGTAAGAGCAGAATGTCCCATCTGTCAAATGGCGAGAGGAGAGAGGTAATCCAGACAGTGGTGAACAATGGAAAGAGCCAACAATTAACGATGTCCAAGGCCACGCTCAGATAGACGCACCTCCCAGAGGACCCAGTGTGTCGGTGGAAGAGAACATCAGCCTTCCACCGGTGGTAGCAAAGCCTCCGTTGTATTTGCAGGCCTGCCTTACCCAGCGCTCCACCTCTACCTGGAGCCATGCTTGCTTGTAGAATAAATTTGTCAGCCATCCAGGATGCGGCTGATCGTACCAGGGGAAAGTAGCCATTAGCTCCGATGCAGCATGTCTGCCCCTAGTTCTAACTTAATTTTTTGGAATTAGCTCTGAGACGTTTTCTGACTGACTAGTTTTCAACTGATATCATACTGTTTAGATCCAGAGACTCAAAATCTGAACCCAAAGAACATTTCCGTTCTGCTGGCGATACTTCCTTAACCAAGAAGAGTGTGGGGGCAGGATTGGGACGAGCCTGGCCACTCAGAAAGCTGCGGCCATTTGTGGGGAAGTGGCCACTTGCCATCTTCCTTGGAGGACTCATTTCTCTTTCCTAACTGCACGCAGTGTTTTTTGTTTTGTATTGTTTTTTGTTTGTTTTGGCTTGTTCTCTTAAGACCCTTAAGGAGTCTTAAAAAAATTCCTTATAAGCCATTAATATACACAGGCAGATGCAGGGGTCCCAGCTAGCGTAGGGAATGACCTAAAGGCAAGGCAATGATCCCCAGCCTCCTTCCGGCTGCAGCTCTGGGCACTGACGAAGAACCAGGCATTATGGATGATACCAAGCCACTGTCCTCAAAGGGCTTATTGTCTCCTGGGGTAGCAGACACACACAGTCTCCGAGTTTACGGGGAATGCAATGGGGGCGATGTGTGCAGGGCACCGCAGACCTGAGGGGGAGGACACCAGTCCGGCTTGGGGAGGGGAAGGCTGGAACGGGCTGCCAGGAGAAAGCAGGCATAGAATAGATAGGCATTAGGTAGGCAGTTTGGGGGCATCCCAGGCCAAGGGCATGGAATGAGGCAATTACGAAGATTTTCATGATTGTGGTGGATGTAGGGACCAGGTGGCCATTGACTACATGCAGGTGATGCACAGAGAGTGCCATTTCTGCTAATGTAGCAAGACTGTCTCTGCTCTGACTTGGAAAGACCGTCTCCCTGGCTCTGGGCGATCCTTTCATGTGACTCCTACTAAGGGTTAAAGGTAGAAGACAATCTACCCCCCCCCCCCCCCATTCAAAAGAAACAAAAAAGTCAGGGAAGGTAATTATACCACCATCTATTTAGCTGCTGAAGAATTTACCATTCAAGGAGATAGGACCCTGCCTCACCAGAGGCGTTTAGCAGTCCAACACTATCACATTACCCAGATTGTATAAAGAGTATGAATGATTTCCGCTCGCAGACCTCTAATGGAGGTATCTCTTTACAAAGCCCCTACTTCAGGCCAGCTGAATGCCTCAGCAGTGCCTCCGAAATCCCGCAGCCCTAATCCCTTTAGCAACAAAGATCTGTTTCTTTGCTTAGCATGAAGTAGGCCTCAGAGGCCTGTGTGTGTGTCTTCGCCTGTAGACCAGAAGCCTCCTGTTTACAATTTCCCTATTCCTGTTTTTAATGTTGTTCTGAGAGCAGCCACAAAGGGCTAGTTTTGTCCAGCAGGAACAAGGGAGCTATTAGAGAGAGACGGAGGAAGGAAGGAAGGGCGATCTCAGGGAGGACTCCTCGAGGGATTAGCAGACACAGCTGTTCCCGAAGGGAGAGGAGCTTTAGGCTGTTTATAATTTCCGTCACATTTACATTTTTTAATATTTTATTTCCTTACACCCCCCCCCCTCTGCCCCCCCACCAATCAGTTTCTTATCCACCATCTAAAGCAAGCATCTTGTTGCCATATTCACAGACCTGGGGACCTATGTGAATCTGTTGATTTGGGATTTAGCTTTTCATCTCAGTGGCTCTGGTGTGGTGGTCCCCAGCTTTCTGTGAGGTCACAGACCTCCAGACCACCAGGTGCCTGCGGAAATCAATCAAGGGGACTGGTTTCACTTCTTGCCCCATTTGTGCAAATCATCGGAATTCTTTAGGCTGCATCCGATTCATTTAGGTCCCAAAGACCACCCGCCTGTCTTCACAGGGCCTCAGACCCGCTTTTCAAATGCAACTCATTTGTGTCCTAATGTTATATATCTAACCAGGGTGTTATAAAGGGTATTAACTGTAGGGAGAGAATCTATTATATTCCATTTTGCTGAAATGTCTTATTGCAATGACATTAAGAAAATCACTCACAGTTTCATCCTGAAAGCAAATAAGTTTGTGTTACTTTCTAGTTCTTATCTATGTATATACTCAACTTTGGCCCCTTTGTAATAAAACCATCGGATTTTAGTCTTAATTTTCCATAAGATTATGCCATGTCTATTGTTTTATCCAACAATGGTCTGTTTTTCTCTCCTTTTAAACTCTTCTCCCCTCCCTTCTCTTCCCCTTTTCCCTGTTATGAATATTAGCAATTTGTTGTATATCCTTCCGTTCCTAGCTCTGTGCTCAAAAAGTCAAATGGAAAAGATATTTTTATCTTGGGTTGGGAGATTTATTGTTGATTTTCTTACAATAGGATTCTGTATGCCCTACTTCCCTACACTTTGCTTTCCTCACTCAGCAATAGACAGAGGAAATTGCATTTATTATCATATTTGTAACCTAAGATGGTCTGTGCAGGGTCACTGTGCCTAAGAAGACTCTGGCTAAAGTTGCAGCTGCCCTCGTATATGACAATTTCATTTTCACTCTTTTTGTTAAATTTAACTTTTTCCTGGGGAGCTTTATTCAAATGAATTTCTCAAATGCTCAGTCAGCCCACTGTTGATCCTTTGGGCTCTCACGGCCACGGGATATGTTTCTAGATCCGGCTGACGTGCTACTGCTGTTACAGAAATGTTCTTCGTGCGAGTCTCAAAAGTTCAGTGTATGTATACGGTTTCTTCCTGCAGGGACCTGGGAAGTGAGCTAATCTTTAAGTAAAGGAGAGAAGGGGCCGTGATTAACATTCTCCCGACTCACTCGGGGACAGCTGTTCCAAACCCTTCCTTCCTGCTCAAAGCAGTAACTTTCAAGAAGAACTTAAAAAAAAAAAATTTTTTTTTAAGGAAGAATATGGAGTTCTTCCAGGGTTGCTCAATTTTTCTTTCTCTAAAGTAAAATAGTTCAAAGTGTGTGCCAATCCAAATGCACTTTGTATTTGGCCTCGCTGGCGGTGTGAGCCTTCAGATAAGATGCAGAGCTTCTGCAATATTGTTTTCAGAACTGGCCAGGAAAAAGCCACAATTCCAGCTGCTTTGATTTGCCCTGTGGTTTTCAGACAGGAATGAATTCCAAGGGTATTTTGGGGAACAGGAGCTTCCACAAGCCCCTGTCATCTAACTGCTCCTGTTGTACAGGTTTCTTTGGGAGGATTACAGATTTGAGGTGGTGATTATTGTTTTGGTGATAACATGCATTTTGGGGGATCATTTTCTGATAAAAAATGTTTAAAAGATGTCTTTTCCCCCCAAGTATAGATGAAAGGTCTTGTGAATTTTAATAAATGTTTTTATTAAAAAATCATAGAATTACCCAACATACATGTATCTTTTAGGTTACGAGTGTTATGGGTTGATTAGCCTACGCAAGGGCATGCCCTTGGAGGAAGGACATGCCTTGGATGAAGGAAAAAGTGTTCACTCGCCTGGGACTATGGTTTCTTCGATGAGAGGTGGTGGGAGGTATGTCCATAGGGTCATGATGGTGGGCAAGGACCTCTGTCTAGCCATCCAAAGAGACAGAATCAACCCTGACGTTAGTGGGTGACAGATACCACAGTGTATGCAAAAACAACAGAAGTGCAAATGCATAGGAGGTAATATATAAGACCCTTTTGAAACCATATAGTGTCTATCAATTTGACTAACTCCGTAGACATGTGTTGTAGTTCGATCACATTATAGATGAAGAAAAAAAAGAATTTGTCCCTTTTACATATACAGTCTAAAAGAAATAGTAACCAAAAAGACAAAAAGGAAACTTGGTAAAATATTAATTTTTCCCACGATGTATATATATTTTTTAAGTAAAACTGATTTTTTTGGTGGGGGGGGGGGTTGGGGGGACAATACAAATGCAAATAACAGTTAAGGAAAGTAAAAACAGAAGTCAATTACACTCCGCAGTAACTACTGTTTATGTGAGCTGTTAAAATTAATTTAGGAGGTGTCAGTTCATGCTCCTGTGGCCTAAATAAGAAATAAATGATGCCAACTCAATCAGTTGAAAAATGAAAAAATTCATTCTGAAACTATTTTTTTTTTTTCATGTACTGTATTTATTTATCCAGACAGTCAGCAAAGAAGAGTTTGGGCCCTGGCTGGTGTGGCTCAGCTGGCTGGGCATTGCACCAAAAGGTTGCTGGTTATATTCCCAGTTAGGGCACATGCCCGGGTTTTGGGCTCCATCCCTGGTTGGGACCATGCAGGAGGCAGCTGATAGATATTTCTCTCTCTCTCTCTCTCTCTCTCTCTCTCTCTCTCTCTCTCTCTCTCTCTCTCTCTTTCTCCTCTCTCTCTCCTCTCTTTCTTCCACTCTCCCTCTCTTTTTCTCTCTTTTTAAAAAAGGAAAATAAAATAAATAAAAACATTTTTTAAAAACCACTCACTTTAAAAACAAAACAAAAAGGAACATGGTTCGTGTGGCCCAGTGGTTGAGTGTTGGCCCATAAACCGAGAGGTCCCCAGCTTGTTTCCTAAGAACACATGCCCAGGTTGCAGGCTCAATTCCCAGTAGGGGGCGTGCAGGAGGCAGCCAATCCATGATGTTTCTCTCTCATCGATGTTTCTATCTCTCTATTCCTCTCCTTTCTTCTCTCTCTAAAAATCAATAAAAACATACTTTTTTTAAAAAAGAAACCACAGGCTTAATTAGGGGGAAAAACAAATCTGACTTGTAAAAATGGGTCCCTTTAAAAATCCCTATTATAAAAAAATAAAGAGAAGAGTTTAGGAGTCAAGGAAGATAGGAAGGAGCTTCTGGGACCCCGGCTTTATGAGAGCAATTTCTCTTTTATTCATTTTATATATTTCATATTCTGCCCAAGACCTTGGGCCTGTTTGGGAGGAAGGAGGTTGATGGGAAGCAGCCTGTTGCTGCTGAAAACTACTTGAAAATAACAATTTTACCTAAAGAATAGCTCATTTCTCTGCAGTTTTAAAAATGCACTAGTTTTAATACTGCATTGATTATAGTATTTTATTTGGGCCTTATATGGGCCAAGTCACAATTATGGCTATGAATAGATTTCTGAAAAGGTGCACTCAGAAGCATTCAGATTTTGAGCCTTTCAAGGTTGGAGGGGATTGGGAAATACATTTCCATGTTGAGTACCAAGAGAAAAAACGAGCTCCAAAGGCCCACACATCTCTCTCTCTTACAAACCACTCAGAGCTATGGCCATAGTTTTCTGTAGGAAAAAAACATGGTGGCCACCCCCATAAAACGTTAACTTTGAGTTGTGGGCAAATGCTACTAGACCACATCGTGGTCCCGCAAATTACGTGGGTGGACTGAAGGAGTCAGAGGTCTTCTTCGCTCTTACTGAGTCCCCTGTTCTCATTTTGATCAAATATTCTTTCCTTGGGTCTTAACCAGTGACACGGTGCAGAATTAGATCCACGTGTGCTGATTTTTCCACTCTATTTATTTCCAGTTGTTTTTTTTTCTCTTTGAGTCTCAGGAAAAGGGAACTGAACATCACTCCTGGATTGCATACATCAATCTGCTAGAGAATCTTTTATATAACAAATGCTCTGTCTTTTGTAACTTTGAGTACTGAAGTTACACTAAAATATCCATTATAATCCTCATTTTCCTTTGCTTCTAACGTTCCAATAAGGTATCCTTTTGGGCTGAAACTTTCCATGCTTAGTTTCAGCTCAAAGGTGAATTTATTTTGGAAAGATCACATTAATTTGATCCAGGGACTTGGAAGGGATGTGAGAGTAAAAATATACCTTCTTTTACTCTACAAATAAATGTAAGACTTTGGTCATAGATAACTCCAGAGCAGCCAAGCAGCGGAACAATAAACAGGTCTCAGAAAATCGCTGTTAAAGTGGAGCAGGTTGAAGTGATTAACCACAAATTTCCTGCACACACCGAACAGCTTGGAGTGAGGCTCTGTTGTCCCTTCTGAAGGACAATGGCCACAATGGGGCCGGGATGGAACAGATGAAAAATTAGTTGAGATGAGTGCAGGCTACTTTATGATCAATAGAGTTTTAAAACACACTGATTATTGTTGAAGGCTCTTTGGAATGAAGGGCCAATTGAAATGCCACAGAAACTAAATTATCCAAGCCCATAATCTGATGTCTGTGAGAGTGGGTCCAGAGCCCCCAGGATGTTGAAATGTAATGGTCTAGAGAACAGCGGTTCTCAACCTGTGGGTCGCGACCCCTTTGGGGGTCGAACAACCCTTTCACAGGGGTCGCCTAAGACCATCGGAAAACACATATATAATTACATATTGTTTTTGTGATTAATCACTATGCTTTAATTATGTTCAGTTTGTAACAATGAAAATGCATCCTGCATATCAGATATTTACATTATGATTACAGTTATGAAGTAGCAACGAAAATAATTTTATGGTTGGGGGTCACCACAACATGAGGAACTGTATTAAAGGGTCGTGGCATTAGGAAGGTTGAGAACCACTGGTCTAGAACAAGGTTTCTCAACTACAGCACCGTTGACACTTTGGGTGGATAATTCTTTGTTGGGGTGGGGGGTGGGGGCGCTGTCCTGTGCGTTGTAGGAGGGGTAGCAGGGTCTCTGGCCTCTGCCCACTAGATGTCAGTTAGCAGTCCACTCCTCCCACCCCTCACTACCCACATTATGATGATAAAAAATGTCTCCAAACATTGTCAAATGTTGTTAGGGGTGGGGAATAGTCCCCAGTTGAGAACAACCAATAAAACTTTTGAGGTTAGACTCATCTGATCAAGGCATTTACACGAAAAGGGAATCCATGCAGTGGACAACTTGGCATTTCTAATGAAGGCTTCCTAATAAGTCGCTCTCCTCTCCCTTTGCTGCTGTTGGGACAAGATCCATCAATTATACCTGTTAAATTTGTTTACATCTTGACTAGTCGCTCCTCCAGTGAAGCCTTTCCCTCAACCTTGAAACATGTTTAAGTATTTCCATCTTAGAAAAAAATTCACTGCTCTTGTTGTTATGTTTTTTAATGTAAAGAAGAATTTTCACTCCATCAACAAAAGTTGGTACTGATCGCAGCTGATGTGACTCAGCATGTCTGTGCCCACTTTGCTAAAAACTTGGGTGCCCTTTCCATCCTTATAGATCACTCTGTGCTGGGGACTATCCTTATCCTCTCTTTCCAGGTAAGAAAAAAAGGCACAGTGAGGTGAATTAACTAGTCCAAAATCACATCCAAGTAGTACCGAGTGAATTCAAGCCCACACTCCTGAGCCCACCCTCTTAATTGCTGTCCATACTCTCTGCCAACACCACGCTCTAAGGCCTCCTTACCGTCATTACAAGGCAGAGTTTTAAAATATGCCTTTAGGAATCCTATAGATACTTACGTATGACAAAGGTCCCATTGGCAATGCAGTGGAACACAATATAATTCCTGCCCACGTTATGGTCAGTGGCCAGAAGTAAACAGGTGTGAACATCAGAGAACAGTGCAAAATATTACTATAAGAGAAGTACAGACCAAGGACAATTGGAGTAAAGAGGCCGCAGAGGTCGTCTAACCTGAAGTAGGAGGAAATCAAGCATTTAAATTCCCTGGAGGCATAGCACTCTCCTGCCTCCTGTGAGACCGCACTGTAGGGCAGGCGTCGTGGTAGGTGTGAGGCATGCCACTTGCTGTCCGATGGGGGTGACAGAATGAATCAGATGACCACACACATAGGGAGATGCTACATTTGAAAGGGACATAGGACCAGGAGAAGATCTGAAATAGATTGGACTAACTTCAGATTCGGGGGGAGGGGCGGATGTCAGGACAAGTTTTCCTGAGGAAGTGGTGACTGACCTGAGAGCTGAAAAATGGGTAGGCATTAACCAGGCGAAAGGAGTGTGTGTATGGATGAGTGTGTGTGTGTGTGTGTATGAGTGCATTGTAGGGAGACAGAGACCAGCATGTGTAAAGGTCCTGAGGTTAAGGAGAACACAGGAAGCACAGGCATGAGAAGCCAGTGAGGCTGTAAGGCAGAGAGCGAGGGGGAGCAAGGGCCTGCAGAGCCTGTGAGTCATGGTAAGGATTTTCATCTTTATTGGAATAGCAATGGGACATAATGAAGGGATTTCAGGGAGACGGGTGACATCATCTGATTGGAGTTTTCCAAAGATCCTTCTGGCTGCAGTGTGAAGAGCGGATTAAAAGGAGCTGGAATGGATTTGGAGTCATTGTGGTCGTTCAGATGAGAGACCATGTAGCAGAGAGGCCCACAGCATATTTGTTTTGTTTTCTTTCACTGAAAGATTTTGTTCTCTTACAAGCCAAAAACAAACAAAAATAAGCTAATCAAATAGGGTCTCCTTTTTGGCCAGGTGGTTCCATGCTTCTCTCCTAGCTTTTGAGGGTTGCATTTCTTGACTTGCAAATACATCACTCAGATCTCTGTCTTCACATCGCCTCCTTCTCTCTGTGTGTCTGTGTCTCTCATAAAGACACCAGTCATTGGATTTAGGGCCCACCCTAATCCAGTATGACCTCATCTTTACTTAACTAATTACATCTGCAAAGACTGTTTCCTAATAAAATCACATTCTGAGGTTCCAGGTAGACATGAATTTTAGGGGACACAGACCATCCTGACAGTGTGCCAGGATGTTAAGAACTTATTTCCATCAGATGAGCTCTGCAAGGAACTGTTCCAGAAAAGCATTCTGAAGTTAGAACCACCGACTGAGCTGAGACCGTCCGCTCACTTCAGACAGGCAGGGACTCTGGTTGTCGCCAGCCTGCTTGGGTCATTTTCTGTTATCTGGCTGGCTTCCACAGATGTTTGGGTTTGCGACCCCAGATTTACAGTAAAAGTGGGCAATATTATGATGCGGAAAGAACTGGAGGCTGCCTGGGGGTGTGTGTAACAAGGGACCCAATTTAGTAAACATTGCTGAACGGATGAATGACTCTATTAGAAGAATGCAGCAGTGTTGTTCTGGCAGCTTCATCTCTGGAAAGACCACAGATGATGTCTATTATATCCCCATGCATCAGCCATTACCTTGGAAACAGGCCATCCTGACAGCGTGTCAAGGAAGTTGTTACAGGGAATTATTGCAGCCAGAAGAGATCTCTGCAAAGCAATCTGTTCCAGCCTACTGTGTCGTGGAGTGGTTCCCGTGTCCCCGGTTTTTTTTTTTTGCTGGAAATGCAGCGGCAACCAGCATGAAGCCTACACCTGTCATGAGCTAATGTGCAGTTCCTGCCAAGGTTTGCACTTGGGTTCCATTAACCGGGTAGAAGAGACCTTCCAGGGAAGTGTGTTCATGTTTAACCCTTTACCCACAACTTCTCTCTCTCTCCCGGAGAAACCGGCCATTTGCCAAACCACCACCAGGCCATTTGGGATTTTGCTTTTGCTTTTTGACATTTTTTGGTTTGGGAGGCAGACTGGAGAAAGGAAAGTTAATAGCAGCAGACCTTCAAGTGCAAGGTCTGTAGGCCTTTTTAAAAATCCAAGGAAGAATGAAGCTAAGCCTTGGCCTGGAGAGAGTGCTCACTGGCAGAAATGATACCAAGCTGAGAAGAGAACCAAATCTTGTTAGTGTCAAATGTCTACTTTCTCTCCAGCTGCAGCCAGAGCATTGGGTTGTCTGGGTGGGAGGTCAGTGGATCCCAAACTTCAAAATTACAGTCCCCTGTTTCTGTGTATAGCTGGGAGAGGGGAGGGGAGGGACAGTTTTCAGATGGGTGCATTTCAGATGCGGTGTGTGTATTTTTCTATCATGAGCCTAAGCGGGGGTGTTAATGGGGAATACCCCTCCCCATTCCTAACCTTTGTAGACTCTACTGGAGTAAGTGCAGTAGAGTGGGCAGAGGCTAATGGTTGTGTTAATACTTGTTGAGTAAGAGCCAAATACCTGAAAGAATGGCTCCCTGGGTGGATGAGGCTCAGGGTGAGAGTTTGGAAACCAGAACTCATGAGCCTGGGGGACCCCAGTGAAAGAGAGTTTAAGGTAGTGGTTCTCAACCTTCCTAATGCTGCGACCCTTTAATACAGTTCCTCATGTTGTGGTGACCCCCAATTTCATTGTTACAAATTGAACATAATTAAAGCATAGTGATTAATCACAAAAACAATATGTAATTATATATGTGTTTTCCGATGGTCTTAGGCGACCCCTGTGAAAGGGTCGTTTGACCCCCAAAGGGGTCGCGACCCACAGGTTGAGAACTGCTGGTTTAGGGTTAGGAGATGAGTTATGTGGAGTCTCAGGGAATGAAGAAACTCTAAAGTAGGAGGCTCTGTGCTGAGACAAGAAAGTCGTTTACAGAACACAGCTTTGCACATAGTAGGCCCTCAGGAGATATTTGTTGAATGAGTAAATGGAGACATTGTTATTAGAAGTTATTTTACTTGGTTTCTGTTATGTATGTTCAAGGGGAGGGGTCCCAATGCTAGGAAAGACCTGTCTGATTTATTGAAACATCTTAAAATTATTTATAATTATATAAGTGATGCATAAATACATTATTCTTATAAACAATGTCAGAAAATTTTAGTTAAGACTTAAGTCCCTTTTACCACTAGTCCCAATCCTACACCTTCCAGAGAATCTGAGATTTTCAGTTTGATGTGTAGCCTTGCAGACCTTGATATGCCTTTGTAAAGGCATATATATATGATCTCTTGTCAACGTAAGGCATTTTGCCTTTCTGTACTGTCTACCACATTGCCTTAACCTTTTTGATGCCTTATGCTATCCAACATTAGGTCTGCAAATTATTTAATTATTTATGGCCCAAGTTAATCCCATCACTACCATCCTCATAATCTTCAAAGCACTCTGAAATAATATTCATATATTATCTGTGTAGATAATGAATGAGGGTATTGCTATTTCTGACCATTTCTGTGTAAGCCAGACTGCACACTCCCGACCAAGAGCGTGGTGCTGAAGAGACAGGTAAAGCAGTTCTGGCAATGGGAATATTTTTCTTTCACTGGTTTTCCGAAAGATTGGGATAAAAGCAGATTTGATTTATTCTTAACTATTAATAAAAACGCTTCTGTGATCACATCTAACAATATCATGTACAGATTCTTAAAAGTCCTCAAAGATGACACCAAAGGACATGTTTTTATGAGTTTCCCATCTTCTTTAGTCATCTTTGACAGATGTCTCTTAGGCAACTCAGTTTACTGAAACACAACTTTGAATGCCAGGGGAATTCTTTAATATGCCTCTCATATTTTAATTTGCCTTTCATATTCCTATCCAGTCCCAGAAACCTTCAAAGAGAAGGCTTCCCAGCATTATGTCATGAAAGAAAACAATGGTTTCTTTTCTTCTCTTTTTAATTTATTGATTAGAGAGAGAGAGAGGAAGGGAGAAAGAGAAACATTGATTTGTTGTCCCACTTATTGATGCATTCATTGGTTGCTTCTTGTATGTGCCCTGACAAGGGATCAAACCTGCAATCTTGGTGTCCTGGAATGATGCTCCAACCAACTGAGCTACAATGGTTTCCATTTTTATTTTTTAATATGTTTTTATTGACTTTAAAGAGATGGGCGAGGGGAGGGACAGAAAGAGAGAGAGAGAGAGAGATGGATCTATTGCCTTCTACACGCACCCTGACTGCAAATGGAACACACATCCTGGATATGTATCCTGACCAGGAATTGAACTGGTGACCTTTCAGTGCATGGTATGACACTCAACCAACTGAGCCACACCTGCACAACGGCCAGGGCGGTTTCTTTCTTTCTTTCTTTCTTTCTTTCTTTCTTTCTTTCTTTCTTTCTTTCTTTCTTTCTTTCTTTCCTTTTCTTTCTTCCTTCCTTTCTCTCTCTCTATCTCCGCCCCCCCTCTTTCTTTCAATAAATCTATGTACTCAAATTTCTCGCCTTACATACTAAAATCCTTAAAATATAATAAAAAGGCCTGTACCACTGAATCTGGTTTAGCTTATTGTATATGGGAGCCAAGTTTTTAAACCTTTTGATATGTTTTTCTCTGTCATACTTCAGTGCAATCAATACGTGGTAAATTGAGCTAACACCTCCTTTCTATTCTGGTTACATGCACAAGCTCTGGAGTTGGAGACATGACTTTGCATCCTGACTTTATCACTTACCAGCTCTGACCTGGGTTATCATTTAAAATTTTTTTTTAAAATATATTTTATTGATTTTCCGCAGAGAGGAAGGGAGAGAGATAGTTAGAAACATCGATGAGAGAGAAACATCGATCAGCTGCCTCCTGCACATATCCCACTGGGAATATGCCCGCAACCCAGGTACATGCCCCTGACCGGAATCGAACCCGGGACCCTTCAGTCCGCAGGCCGACGCTCTATCCACTGAGCCAAACCGGTTTCGGCTAAAATTTTTGAGCACTAGGTTTATTGCCTACAAATGCTGATAATGGTGGTATCTACGCTGTAAGTGTATTGTGAGAATTAATGAAGCAATGTATATAAAACATAATGCCAAGTATAGTAAGAGCTCAAAAATGAGGATGATGAAGATGACTTTATTAGTTATTTTGGAGAAATCACCAGACAGGAAGCTGATAGAGGAGGTGGGGGCTGGGAGCTGGGGACCATATAGGTGGGAAGCAATTGCTACGTTCCCCTTCCCCAGTCAGCAAGGTGATGCTCTCCTCACACGCCCACAAATGCTGAGTCCTGAACTTGTCCTTCTTCTGATGCTTTTAGGCCGTCTCCTAGGAAGCTTCAATGCTGAGACCTACAATAGACAGATTTTCTAAAAACTCAGAATTCCCTTTACAGATTGGACAACAGAGTACTCATTGAACCCCTGCCCCACTCCTTGTTCTTACTGAAACAACGGCACATCCTGTTTTCAAGGGTGCTTCCTGGGTCTACTTCGTTAGAACAGATTCAGGAGTCCGCCGTGCACTGGCTGGTTACTAAAGGTTGATGTTGACAACGGGTCCCAGGTGGCCAACGAAGGCAGTTAAAACGGATGTGGAACGCAAGACCCACGAGGCCTCTCATTTAGCCTGAGCCGCTAAAAATGCAGAGTGCCAGTCTTTGGAGGGTTCCCTCATTATGTGTATCAGCTGCTGAGAATTTTCTGAGAAATTACTTCATATAAATCAAGAGAATGGAAAGAAGGTGAAAATGTCTCCCCGAAAAGGGCATTTCTCTGGCTCAAATATTTGGTGACTGCCAGAGTCAACATAATTTGTTGCTCCATTTCAGGGCCAACCTGATGTGGTCGACAGCGGTCTTGAGGTTGAGTGATTTCCTCTCTTTTTCCATTTTCGTCTTCTGCCTTGGCCTGAGCACCTGAAAACCCATGGAAACTATTGTGCTATGCTAGTGCTTTTTAAGCTTTTTGAGGTTTTTGTTTGTTTGTTATTCTTCTTGATCTGACACCCCAATCTATAGGCAGGGCCTGGAGGTGGTGGGACAGACACACATGGAACAAAACCTAGAACACAATTTGAAAATCAGCGTGACAGGTAGCTTTATCCAAATTCCAAATGGGCAGAAATCCGATAGCATTTGACTGTTGGACCGGTGGATTCTTGCCCAAGCTGGCTTTGCTATATCGACTAATGGCATGCACCGCTTCCCACCTCACAGGAAATAAGCTGTTTCTTACCAACCAATGGAATTTTTTAATAGTTATCAGACAGGGTTTCCTCCTGGCCCGTTCCTCTCTTGTTTAAGTTGGATCGGCAGAGCTGAAACCACATTGCTCTACCATCCCCTGAACCTTCCATGGTGTGCATTTATGTGCTGGCTTTTCCTTCTCTTTGTCTCGGAGGAAACCAGTATTCCTTACAACATGTTTTATGGTTGACTTGGAATTCTTGGAGATATTTTTCCTGGTTTGTTATAGAACTAAAATACATGGAAAACTTGGACAAGGAGTTTAGAAGCTTTGGTGGCTGAAAAGATGCAGGGAAGGAGGGTGGAGAAGAATCAAGGATGCTGTTGTAGAAAAAGAGATGAAGACTTTGAACATGGGAAGGACAGTGATAGATTCCTGAAGTCACGCAAAGTTGGAGGAAAAAGGGGAAGGGTGATGAGGCTGACTGAGATGTCCCAGAAAAGTGGAGATCAACTGGGAAATGTCAGGAATGAGTTCTGAGAAGAGGGAAATCACTTCTCAGCTCACGGGGGCACTGATAAAGTATGTCAGTGTCTATTCCAAACATGGAGGAATGTCCTGCCTCTATGGCCTGAAGCAAGGGGTTGGGCTCAGTGTTTAAGCTAGAATGTAATTCAGAGCCACTCTATTTCCTTTCACCTGGAACATGCTGGTGCCTCGAGAAGATGATATGAACAAGACTGTCTCATGACTCAAATCAGTCCCCTGTAGCCATTTCTACCACTCTCTCCTTGTCGGTGCCTTTGAGTGAGTAATGGCAGGCTGAGGAGAAACACCTACCCATGTGTAAGAAGTCCCTGGCATCCATAGCAAGTCTCTCCAGCCAGCAGTTAACTTATTCGGATGGTTACGCCCTTGGCACAGACCTACTGGTAAGTGGGCGTTACTTTTGATTCGCGTCAAGAGTGAAGATGGCTATGCTCTATATGTCACAATCAAATAAGTAAGGACAATGTATGGAGCAAATTGGCAAATTTGGTCAATGTGTTTGTGTTGACACATGTCTTCCTCAAATTGATTGCCTATGAGAGTGACTCGGTCTTGCTTGTGATTGTGTTAATTTTCTCAAATATATTTGTATTTTAGAAGCACCGCATTTCACAAGAGGGAGCCCAGCTCATCTTCTCATGGATTGATAGGAGCTTTCAGAGCAGAGCTCCAGGGACACGCTCACATGGCAAATGCTTCCTTGATGCAGCCATTTCCAGTGTGAGCTCTGCGTCTATAACCCTTTAGCATTTAACACAGTACCTCCTACGAAGGTTGTAATGGATGGACAGTGGGAGGGAGAGAAGGAAAGGACGGGTTCCATAGATAGTATGTAATAGAAGAATGGTTTTCAAACTTTAGAGAGCTTGAGATTCCCCAGGAGAGCTACCTTTAAAATGTAGATTCCTGAGCTCCACCCCCTAGAAATTGCGATTTAGCAATCTATATTCTCAATAAGCCCTGCTGGTGACTTTGACCTCAGGTCATCCACAGGCCTCATGCTGAGAAACATTGTTATAGAAACTGTGAATGTGACTCATAGCATTATGTTGTGGAGCGTGAGAGTGAGTATGTCAGTCGCTATAAATGTTTTCCCGAGTTACAATCATCACTCCCTATGGAGAAGGACAGTCGTTTATAGAATGATGCCGCATGCTGCTGAGGGGACAGGTGATTTACAATTTCTGCTTTCAAAGGGCATAGTAATCACTGAGAGGTCAGCATCCTTTATCCCACAGGTAATTTTATCACCTGACTTTTTTTTTTTTCCAACATGGAGATGTTATATAACCGTCTGCTGCTGTTGTCCTGCGTCCCAGCTCTTCTCTGTAACTCGTATTTTTGCAAAGTGGGACCTGCCACTGACGAACAGGATTCTTTCCCAGACATTTTGATCCTCTGTCTGACCTCTTTCTGCCCTCGCTTCCCCACATCACATGGTATGGGGCCGCTATTGTGAAGACATGTCAATGTCAGTCTCTGTGACTAGAGGAGGTGGTATTTACCTTGTTGCACGTCAACATTTGTAAGGGCTTTGTGTGGAAATAAAGAATTCTCTGTCAATTAAAGTATTTGTGTGTTGAGCTGCCTTCCATGAACTGGTGTTTGATAGTCACAAAAGACCTTTCACCCTGCACTGTTAGTGGCGTCTGGATTGAAGTGAATGTCTATTGCTTTGGGCTTGTTGCTATCTGAGAAGCCAGCAGAAGGCCCCAAATCAGCCCTGTAGTTTGTCCAAATTGGAACCCTGCAGACAAAAAAGAGGCCATATACTAAGCTTGACGAGCTCAGGGGAGACCCGTGCTGCAGCCCTTACAAACTCAGAGACCTAAAGTAACCACGTGGGATGGTCTGAAATTAAATAAACTCATAAACATTCTCGATAGGTTTGGATGTTTCTGACCTCACCACCCCCAATGGCTCGTAGGCTGTTTTATCTGGAGGCCTCCTTCATTTTTGTGATCCTGTGACGAGCAGTGCTTTAATAGTGGTCCCTGATTTGGAACAATATCATCCAGGATGCTGGCAATGATATGTGGATGGGGGACGTCTGTGTAGATTATCTTATTGGAGAGGCCAGATGGCAGCAAACTCTAGAGGTCTAAGTCCCACTTTGCTCCAAGGTGCCTGAGGAATAGCAGCCTTCTGACAGCTTGAAGTATGGTGCGCTGGATAATTGGCTTCCTCATTTAGTAATTTGTCTGCTTTCTTTCCTCTGCCTCCGCTTCCTCTCTTCTTGTAAACTGATAGCCTCCTGCCTCTTCAGTGGACTGACAGACAGTCCCCTGAGCAACGGCTGAAGGGAGCGGGTAGCTGGAGCCCCAGGTGGAGAGTCATTTGGAAAATGGACACAGAGAATAGCCGTCTTTCTTCCCCACTTTTCCTCTGGTTGCCCATCTTGATTTTGTCCCTGATTTTCCTCTTGTCTTCTGTTACTCTCCCCCTTGCCACTTCATCCTCATATTTTTCTTACTTACTCTCTTATGAATTGATTTCCCCATTTTGTGTCACTCTTTTTCTTTCTTTCTTTCTTTCTTTCTTTCTTTCTTTCTTTCTTTCTTTCTTCCTTCCTTCCTTCCTTCCTTCCTTCCTTCCTTCCTTCCTTCCTTCCTTCTTTCCTTCCTTTCTTTCTTTCTTTCTTTCTTTCTTTCTTTCTTTCGTCTTTCCTTTCTTTCTTCCCTTTCTTCCTTATCCCCCTCATTCTGTTACCTTTGCTTTCTTGACTTTTGCAATTAATCTAGTTGAATTCAGTTCAAAAAAAGGAAATGTAACCACC
This sequence comes from Myotis nattereri, assembly GCF_964212035.1. NCBI lineage: Eukaryota > Metazoa > Chordata > Mammalia > Chiroptera > Vespertilionidae > Myotis > Myotis nattereri. Next base: position 83,561,503 of record NC_138080.1, read on the forward strand.
TTGATTCAGGCTAACTTACCTTTTTCTTTTCTTTTCTTTTTTTCATGTTTTTCTCTTCAAGGAAGAAAAAAAAAAATTTAAAAACACATTTCTGGCCCTTTCTGGCATCTTCATCCTCTCAAATGTGTTTGTCTTCAGGTGTCAGAAGTCCCAGGACAAAACGTCTCTGCTTCATTGAAAGTGCAGATGCTCCACTCAGAGATTTTACCCTTGGACCTGGGGAATGACGTCTGGTTTCACTTAATAAGTAATTTTGTTCTCCAGGTGGAATTCAGATTATTCCATTGCAAACCCAGGAGCAGGCCTGTGCCTGGTGCTGAAAGAGTTAAGTCAAATGTCTCAGCCTGCCTGCAATCTGGAGGGCCATTGCCCATGGGAACCAGCTCCTCACGGGTTTTCCCCAGAGGTCGGCAGCCCTGCTGGCAGCAGTAGAAGAGGGTCTCTGCCTCTGCCTCCTGGTAGATCAGTTGGCTCCACAGTCACAAGGCAGCCTGAGAGAGCCCTACTGACAATGGGCTTTGCTCAGAGTGGAAGGGGACAGCTGCTGAAGTTCATTACACTTCCCCATTTTTCATCTTTTAATTATCGTTTACAGAGGGCACCTGGGTCAGTGGCTCCCATTCTGTATTAGAGAGTTGAGGGCAGGCTCTGGAGTCAGGATACTCGTGTTCAGGTCCCAGGTCCACCAACTGTGTGATCGTGGACAAAGGACTCATTCTCTCAGAACCTCAGTTCCCACAGAAGCTTCATGAGGAACTTTGTCTCCTTTGTTGATAGCTGTATGCCCAGCATCCAACACACATGACATATAGCAGGTGTTCAAGAAATGTATTTCAGGGATGAATATAATGGTTAAGAGCAAGGACTTCATGCCAGACTGCTCGGGTTCAGATCCCAGTTCTGCCATTTACTAGGTGAACTTGGACAAGTCACTTCATCTTTTGCACTCAATTTCTAATCTGGGAAAACAGATAGGCTTTGCATTTGTTTCCTGGGGCTGCTGTAACAAATTACCACAAACTTGGTGTTTTAAAATAACAGACATTTATTCTCTCACAGTTCTGGAGGCCAGGAGTCCAGAATCAAGGCGTCAGAGAGCTGTGTTCCTTCCAAAGGCTGTGGGGGAGAACCCTTCCCTGCCTCCTCTAGCTGTTGGTGGCTCCAAGGCTCCTTGGCTGCGGCTGCCTCATTCCATTCTCTGCGTCTGTCTTCACTTGGCCTTCCCCTCTTTGTGTTTTCTCCTCTTCTGACTTCCGTGAGGACACTTGTCACTAGATTTAGGAACTGCTTGAAGAATTCAAGATGATTTCATCTGGAGATCCTTAACGTAATTAAATCTGCAAAGGCCCTTTTTCTAAGTTAGGTCATACTCTAGGTTCTGGGAGTTAGGACATACCTTTTAGGGGCCACCATGTAACTTACACAGGATTGTCACGAGGATTAATTTAGTTAACACATGTGAAGACCTTAGGGCACTGTCTTGCTTGTAGTTAGAGTGAAGTAAGTGGTTTACTATACTTCACAATAATTCTGTAATAAAAGCTGAGACAAGTGTGTGAAAATGCTACAGTGTCTGGCACCAAGTAAGAGCTCAGTGATTGTTAGTTACCTGTTAATTTAGCAAATTTGTATTGAAGGCCTACGTGTGCCAGCTGTCCTGTGTTCTGGGTGTGGGAGTACAGGAATAATAACTAATAATGAGGCATGAAGAACACAAGAAAGGCCTTTTCCTTGGTTGTGCTTCCATTCCAGGAGTTTTCAGTGATGCTACCTCCGTCACCCCCACCATCATAGATGCAAGTCTCATAATACCGAGCAACTCGAACTAGATGCTGAAGAGTGAGTTTCCTAGGCGGAAGAGGAAACACCACAGGGGGAAAAAATCCCACAACCAAACCAAATTTCTGCTCGTGGTTTCAGAAGCATGAAAGATCAATTTTAGTTTTAGCAAAACTGAGTTTAAAGGTTTGGGGTTTAGTTTTCTAGGGAGGTGGTGTGTGTGTGTGTGTCTGTGTGTGTTTCATTTGTTGGGATCTGGTAGAGGAACAAGGAACATCAGTCTTGTCTGAAACTCGGCTGGCATTTGGTGGTGTGGTGGTGCCAGGCTGCTGGGGGCAGGGCACAGGCAGCATCCTGGCCGAGTGCAGGCAGGGCTGTTGGGGATGAGGCTTCATTCAGCCTGTGGGCAGTGGGCCACAGGGTGCATTAACCTCGGAGAGCAGCATGGCTGGTCCCCGTTGCCGTGACAACGGTGGACCGTGCCAGGAGACCCAAAGAACGAATTAAATGGAAGGAAATTGCTGGTGCCCTCAAGAAGAATAAAAGAAATTAAAGCAGGCTTCCCAGGAATCCGTGGACGTCTCTTTGACCTCCATCCTCATGTTGAACATGTCAGCAGGGACACTCTTGGGAGTGGGGGTCGGGGGACCTGCCCTGCCCACAGGATGTGCTTGGGAGAAGGAAGACGATTGCACAGATCACAGACGCCGGCTCGCCCTGGCTGGCCCGGGAGCAAGAACCCGCTCCGCAGCGGCCGCCTGTGCTCAGCAGCAGTGGCGATGCCTGTTTTGTCTTCCGGCTCATCCCACATCTGTTGAGTTTGCCCTGATGGGACGCGATGACCTGGAAACACACACAGAGCTCTGTTTCAGAATAGACTGTATAGAAAATAAACATGTGGGATAAATAAAGCACAGGGCAGGAAGTAATGGTTTTAAAAAGTTACCAGGAAAACCACGGGTGAGGTCAGGTTCAGAAACCGTAGGGCTTTCGGAGGCCCTGAGTCCTGACATCACTCACATTGCTCAACAGAGACCTCCAAGTGGAGCGGGTCCTTTTGGAGTTTGCCCAGCGCTGTGTGCGCTACCAGGCACAAGAGCCCTGACCTAGTTTTTTTTTTTTTTTTTTTTTTTTTTTTTTTTTTTTTTTAAAGAAAGTTTTGCTGCTTGCTGTGAGGCTTCCAACAGGGCAGTGAACTTGAAGAAGTGGGATTTTTTTTTTTTTAAACTAGTTAATATGTCCGGTTTCACATCTCCCTCACAGAAACGAGTCAGCCTCCCCAATGGGCTGTGTGGGATAGGACCAAAGTGAGAGCCTCTGTTGTCAGCCCCTTCCTGGGGCTCCCTCGGCCAGGCCGCATCCCAGGGCCCTGTGCATCCGTGTTTAGGCACACTGCATTTGGACCGTGGGTTGTTAGACCCTCCCTGAAAACGCCCGAGTGGCTTTCCTTTGCACTTAGAATAACTTACAATATTTCAGATTCCTTGCCACGGGTCTTGCAGGCCCTACTTGACCTTGACCTGGCTCCTGCTGCAGACTGTGACCTTGTCTGCCAGCGCTCTGGGTCTTTCATGCCTCTCCAGTCACTCAGACACTCTTGTTGTTCCTAACTCCCCTCCCCCCCGCTCCCCTGCCCCCAATCCCCCCAAGCTCATTTTATCCCCAGGGTTTTTGCACATGGCCCTACCTCCTGCCTGGGGAATCCTCTCTCCAAACCTACGTGCTGGTTCCTTCTCTGATTTGCACTCAGATGTCACTTTCTCGGAAGACCTGTGCCACCACCTTGTCCAGAAATGGTCCTGCGCCCCAGCAGGCGCTCTGGATCGTAGCCTTCCGTGATTCCTTCCGGTGACGGCACTTACCACCATCTGAAGTCATCCTGTTTGTTTACTTCTTTATCATTTTTGTCCCTCCCACTTGAATACGAGCTCCATGAACACAGTGACTGTGCCAGTCTTGTTCACCACTGTAATCTCCAACTTCTAAAATCGTCCCTGGCTTCTAGCTGGTTCTCAAATACGTGTGGAGTGAACGAATGCTTCCCAGACCTGTGGGCTTTCTAAAATGCTGCCCAAGAGATCTGAGGTGGAAGATCCTTAAGTAATGAATTCCTCCCGGCCCGATGACCCCGATTTTAAAAGGTGTGGGCTGTCTCCACGGGGATGCTTTTGGCCAAGAGCTCACCGATGGAATCTGGTAACCATTGTTTTGGGTTGGCGGTTGCTGTTAGGAGAGTTTCTGCTGTAAGAAACAAAAACCCCGATTAAAAGCAGCTTCAATATCTAGGACATTTTAGTAGCTCATTTCATAAGAAATCCTTGGGTCGGGCTGTTTCAGGGTTGGTTAATGATAGCATCAAGGACTCAGCTTCCTCATATCTTTTCATCCTGCCATTCTCCCTCTGTCCTCATGGCACAGGGTGGCCGCAGTAGGTAAGGGTATCATCCCACCCAGTCTATTTGAAAAACAGGAAAGGGAATGACCCTGTCTCTTTTCATTTTGGGGGACAAACTGAGTTTCTTAGCAGACTTTCCTTCCTGTCTTGTAGGCCAGAATTGCAACAATGCTATTCCTAAAACAGTCCCTGGCAAGAGGAATCCTACTGTACTTGGCTTTGACTCATAAAGATTTATCCCTTGGGACAAGGGAGGGGCCCAGTTTCCCCTGATGGAGCTGGCCTGCAGACACCTGCAACAGAGAGGGACTCTTGGGTTGACATGGACATATTCTTTTACAAAATGAAAGGCCTTCCTGACTACAATGCTTTTCAAAGCACAAATCACTCCATTAGCAAGTGACAGACCTGGGTACAGCTTTAGAAACCGCCCTGGCCGGTGTGACTCAATTGGTTGGGCATCATTCCATGTACTGAATGGTTGCTGGTTTGATTCCCTGTCAGGGTATATGCCTGAGTTGCGAGCTTGATCCCCAGTAGTGGGTGTGCTGGAGGCAGCTGATGAATGTTTTGCTCTCACATTGATGATTCTCTCTCTCTCTCTCTCTCTCTCTCTCTCTCTCTCTCTCTCTCAATTAAAATATTTTTTAAAAATAAATAAAACTGATTAAATAACCCTCAAGGCCAAATTAACAAAAGCATTAGTAGAGGGTAACAGGAAAGTGGAGAAAAAGGGAATTAAAATAGAAGAGAGGAAAGAGACCGTATATATGGTCTGTGATGATAGAATTTAGCTAAAATAATTATGTTTTGTAGCTTCTTTGCCTCGTTGCCTAAGTTGTCCTCTGTTTATCAAGGCAGTTTTGTAAGTTTCCCCTGGGTTCGGATCCAGAATTCCTTTTTCCCAAGCAGCATTTCGCTCGCTCATGACCATTGTGCATTCTCAAAGCTTTCCAGAAAAGGAGACACTCTCATTAACCTCATAGCCCTTCGACCGTGACTTCCAGGGAAACTTTTTGCCTAGGAGAAGATTAAGCCCTCTGGGTCTCACAACACCATTTGTTTGGAGGCCAACCTCTGACAGTATACGGTAATAGTGTGGCCCGACCAAATGTATTTTTTCAGGATATTCCAAAGGATCCCTTAGTTTTCTGGATTTCACACTAATTAGACATCCGTCATCTCTTTGATTTCTTTAGTGTTATTTTCATTACAGATTTATTTAGTAAGAAAAAGTATAACCATATTGCTAGTATCTTCTGCTAAAAACATTTTCAACATAACATTTCACGTGTGGTTATCAGTGTCTCCTTTTCTCTGTTCCTGATAAATACTACTTCTTTTACTTTGCTCTAACCAAATCCCACAGGAGTTAGTCCTTGTAAAAATATTTTTATTTCTGTTTCCCACCATGTTTCTGTGAAAAGACTGGTGACCTAGGCTCTCTTACTTGGCTTCTTTCCATGGATCACAGGACTATAATGAACCGTAGGTGCCAGTCTAACCTAACCTAATGCTACATTGTTGTGATTGATTTGGGTTTTGTTTTTATTTTTTCTTGTAATTAATGAAATATTTCAACCTACACCAAGAATATAAACACATCCATTCACTCACAACTCAGATGAATACATATTAACATTTTGTCATACTCACTTCAGATCATTATTTTTTAAGACATGAAACATTACAGCTAAAGTGCTTCCCCTCTTTGCCCAGAAGAACCCATTAACTGAAAGTTGATGTGCACACATGCTCTATATTGTTCATTGTAGCTAATCGTTCACATATTAATGTATAATACTATTTGTATGTTAGTAATGTACTGAAATGGTACTATTCTGCACATAGCTATAGAAATATGATTTTATTTAGTCATTATGTTCTGCAGATTTATCTCTGTTAATGCAAAAGACCTACTTCATTTTAACTGCTGCTCATAATCCCCTGTATGTCTATAGCACAGTTTGTTTATTCGCTACCTTGTTGATGGATATTTTGGCCTCTAAGGGAAATATTCTCCATTTTTTTACATGTGATCATAAACAATGCCAGCCATTGTTTACAAATGTGTAAACATCCTTATACACATTTCCTTGTGATACACATTTCCTTGTGTACATATATATATTTTCTTTGTTAAATATCTGGAAGTAGAATCAATGGGTCATAATGTAACATACTTTAAAATAAATTAGAGGTTAAAAAATTGCTCTCCAAACTGATTAAATGAATTTATATATATAAAATAAGAGCTATTATTTCTTAACATTCTCACAAATACTTAATATCAGATTTTAAATATTTTTTTTCCAATCTGATGTGTTATGAAAATAATATCTAATCTTCTAAGTGTTTTCATTTGCTGGATTCTTGGTGATATTGAGAATCTTTTCATTTGTTTATTGGGCAATTTGGTTTTCTTTTCAGTGAACTGCCTAACTGTATCCTTTGTCCATTTCTATATTAGGTTATCTATTTCCTACTGATTTGTAGGAGTTTTTTTAAAAAAATAAATATGGATGATACTCTTCTATCAGATCTGAGTGTTTCCAATAGCTTCTCCCAGTTGGTTGCATATCTTTTCAATTTCGAGTCTTTTATATAAAGAATTTTTAAAATTTAATGTAGCTAACCAAACTGATGTCATTCCTTTATAGTTTGTGCTTTATGTAGCTTGTTCAAAAAAAAATCTTTCCCTACCATAAAGTAAAAATAAAAATTTCCTTTTAAAGGTAAAGGATAGCTGAGTTTCCACATTTAGAATTTTTATCCACCTAGAATTAATTTTGTGTATGATGTGAGGCAATAATTGAGTTTTTATATTTTCACATGGACGGTCAGTTGTCCTGACCCCATGTTTTGAATAATCTCATCTTTATTATGTATCCTTCCTATGTGCTTCGTAGGTACCTTGACCTATTTGAAAGTACAGATGAAGGGAATTTTATTTGTTTTATTCCAGGAGGCTCAACCCTGTAAGAGTTCTTCCCATACTCTGTGCTAGTGATTCTCAAACTCTGGCCTACCTAAGAATCACTAGGGGAGTGTCTGAGAAATGCAGGCTCCTAGGGCCACCTCAGATCCCTAAATCAGAATCTGTGAGGGAGGGAACTTAGGAATCTGTATCTTAAACAAATGCCCCCGTGGCGTGTGATGCAGATGGCCTAGAGAACACACCAAGAAACCTGCCCTCTACACCAGGGGGTGTGATTTCCCCTTCTCCATACTTCACTTTTAAGGGGACCCACTTAAAATATGCTTCTCCTCTTTTATACACACACACTCTTACACTCATCTGCTAAAGGGCCCCAACTCATCCCTTTGATGAAATGGGAAGAATCCCAATCATCTGTCTTTTGTGATTGTGGGCACTTTAATTCTCCTAAGGGAGTCCGATAGTATTGGTTAGGCTGGTGAAAATGAACTGGTAGGAGTCAGAGAGCCCGGAGATCCATAGGACATGCCAGTTTTCTGCTCGATTTGCTCATCATGCCTATTGCATGCTATTAACTCCTCTCTGTGCAATTTTGCTGTTTCCTGCAGAGACTATGCTGTTCACTCTGGTTGGAGACCTGGAAGGTGTTCTACAACCCTTAAGACAAGTTAAAATAATAATAATTCACCCGCCGATATCCACCCTTGGTGGTGGTGTCCATTGCTGCTGTCAGCAGGCCCTTCCCAGGGGAGGGGTAGGTGGCCGATGATCTAAGCCCTTTCTTGGGATACCTAGACTCCTCGGCACCGTCGGGCCGGGGCCGCCTTTCATGTTTTAGAGGCAGGAAGATTGAGTTTCTCATACTGGCATGTGTGTGTGTGGAGGGCAACGTGGATGAGTTGCTGATGGTAACAAAGGCTTGTCTGCTCATTTTGAATGTTAAAGAGGCCAGAGAAGGAGCATTTCTTCACGCAAGAGGACAGGAGCCCCACTTTCTGGGACAGGGTGTAACACTAGATGAACATGCAGACCCTTCCCTGGAATATTTATTTATTTTACTTGTAAGAGAGGCACTATTTTCTCTTTTTCACTCTAAAGTATACGATTAGTTTGCTACTCTGATGGTTTTCACTGTCACGATAGGATGGCAACTATATGCAAACCATTAGGAAACATCGGTTCTCCCTATTGTTTCATTTTTCAGGCAACTTCCAGACACCACAGTGAGGACGATGGGTAATCCAATCTTTGCATAAATGACTCAACATCATTTCTAGACATCCAGCGTTATCACTCTCAGAGCTGCTCCTCTGTCTTTAGATGGGAAATCTGATGAGGAAGTTAACCCTGTCCTTTAACAGGTTTCATGGAGAAATATGTTTTGTCTTTGGTCTGAGTATTATTAGCTCAGATAAGTAGGGCAGAGGGGAAAAGAGTGACTCATGTGGACAAATATGACCAGTTGTTGGAAAAACAGTAGGAAGTCCCAGGAAAAGGGTAATCTTTCCAACAGGTGCATTTCTCTCTGACTTATCTTTCTGGCCTCTCTTGGGAAATGCTTTGCTGTGTGCTCGCCTGGTGTTGACAACGCTGAGTCCACCTCCCTAGCCACAGATAAATAGAGTTGTTCATTATTAACCTCTTGGACTTTGCACGGGCACCTGCTTATGCAATTTAGTGATCCCTGGTGACAGGAAACCCTCCGAGGTATGGACTATACTCACATCTGCAATGCAAATACTGAGTGCAGGGCTCAGGTCCCCTGCACGCACAGTTTTCCGGTGATGAGGTAGATTTTAAAGTGGCTGCAGTACATATTACCTAGAGATATAGGTACAGAGCAATCATTGAGCACAAGAATGGAAAGCCAGATGTATTAATGAAGTCTAGAAGACACACAAATAGTTGGCTAGTGATCTAATATGTATTATTTTTAAAAGAGATACAGCATTAGGAAGAGGCAGACCCAGGACTTGAATTTAGGTCTGAGTGATATCAAAGTCTATATTCTTATCACTAATATCGCTCCTCTTGGGATTATAGGAAAGGCCCATATAACTCATCATTAAAAGGCTTGAGTAACCATATTACCCAGAAAAAAAATACTCTTATTACACGGGAGTTTTCATCTACACTAATAAAAGAGGAAAATGGTAATTGGCGTACGGCGATACCTTTTTCATTGGCTAATCAGGGCTATATGCAAATTAACTGCCAACTAAGATTGGCAGTTAACTGCCAACAAGATGGCGGCTAATTTGCATATGTAGACACAATGCAGGGAGGCGAAAGGGAAAGCAGGAAGAAGCCCCCTGCCACTGACAGTGATTGGAAACCCAGGGGGGAGCTAAGAGCTGGGGGGCAGGGCAAAGGTGGCCCTGGGGCCGCCTTTGCCTTGCCCCCCAGCCATGATCGGAGAATCAGGCACCTTTGCCGCCCTGGCCAGTGATAGCAGGAAGTAGGGGTGGAGCCAGCGATGAGAGCTGGGCACGGTCGAAGCTAGCAGTCCCAGGAGCTAGGGGTCCCTTGCCTGGGCCTGAAGCGAAGCCCACGATCGCCCCCCGCTGCCACTGCAGGTCCCCGCTGCCTGGGCCGGATGCCTAGGCCAGAGGCATTAGGCCTGGGCAGGGGCGGAGCCTGCAACCGCGGGGAGCTGGGGGTCCCCTGCCCAGGCCTGACACCTCTGCCGGAGGCCTCAGGCCTGGTCAAGGGACCGATCCGGTGATTGGTGATCGGAGGGTGATGAGGGTCAACTCCTCTGGCTGAGGCATCAGGCCTGGGTGGGGGGCGGAGCCGGGGATTGGGGGGATATGATGGTCCCCTTGCCCAGGCTTGAAGCCTGGGTCAGAGGCGTCAGGCTTGGGCGGGGGGTGGAGCAAGCGATCAGAGGGAGATGGGGGTCCCCTGCCCAGGCATGATTCCTGGGCCAGAGGCCTCAGGCCTGGGCGGGGGCCAGAGCCAGTTATCGGGGGGAGATGGGGGTCCCCTGTCCAAGCCTGACACCTCTGGCGGAGGCGTCAGGCCTGGGCAAGGGGCCAATCAGGCGATCGGAGGGTGATGGGGGTCAATGCCTGAGGGCTCCCAGTATGTGAGAGGGGGCAGGCTGGGCTGAGGGACACTCTCCGCCCCCCCCCCCCACCCAGTGCACGAATTTCGTGCACCGGGCCCCTAGTACATATATAAAGGGCTAACTTTTTTCACAGGGTGTTAAATATAGACCTGTTGAAATCAGTGACCACAAGGTGCCTGTTGATAATCAGGTAACAGTGGGATTAAAGTACATAGTTAACCAGTCCTTATCTGTATTAAAGACAGTGGCATGTTTTCTCTCCCTCTCTTTGGGGACATGTGGAGTAGGAAAAGGAAAGCTAAGAATAAGCAGGCTACAGTTGAATCCAGCTTTGCTCACACAATAAAGACAAGGAAATTTTCCCTATCATTGACAGATGTGTTCTTGTCACTCCAATGCTACATAAAAAAAGCTTTTCTTGCCCTAACACAGGGGTGGGCAAACTTTTTAACTCGCGGGCCACAATGGGTTCTTAAACTGGACCGGAGGGCCGGAACAAAAGCATGGATGGAGTGTTTGTGTGAACTAATATAAATTCAAAGTAAACATCATTACATAAAAGGGTACGGTCTTTTTTTTTTTTTTTTTTTTTTTTTTTAGTTTTAGTCATTTCAAACGGGCCGGATCCGGCCCGCGGGCCGTAGTTTGCCCACGGCTGCCCTAACAGGTTTGGCTCAGTGAATAGAGCGTCAGCCTGTGGATTGAAGGGTCCCAGGTTCGTTTCCTGTCAAGGGCATATGCCCAGGGTTGCAGACTCGATCCTCAGTAGGGCGTGTGCAGGAGGCAGCTGATCAATGATTCTCTCTCATCATTGATATTTCTGTCTCTCCCTCTCCTTTCCTCTCTGAAATATATATATATATATATATATAGTGTTCATTGACCCACATTCTCCTTCAGCCACTGCCCCATTTCTTTCCCATTCACAGTGTAACTTGATAGAGATTGTATCCTCCGTAATCACTATTTTGATCCCTCTTTTCTTCATTTTTCTCTTCATCTCATTCCACGTGGCTTTCAGATCCTCATTTACTCATGCCAAATCTGTTAGGGCAAGAAAAGCTTTTTTTTATGTAACATTGGAGTGACAAGAACACATCTGTCAATGATAGGGAAAATGTCCTTGTCTTTATTGTGTGAGCAAAGCTGGATTCAACTGTAGCCTGCTTATTCTTAGCTTACTTTTCCTACTCCACATGTCCCCAAAGAGAGGGAGAGAACACATTCCCCTGTCTTTAATACAGATAAGGACTGGTTAACTGTGTAGTTCAATCCCACTGTTACCTCCCACCCTGCTAAATCTAAAGGATATTCTCTGTCTTCATTTTCCTCAAATTCACAGCACCATTTAACTAATCATTCTGTCTTCTTTAAATTGAGGAATAATTGACATATAACATTATATTAATGTCAGAGGTATAGCATGATGATTTGATATTTGTATATATTGCAAAGTGATCACCACAATATGTCTAGTTAGCATCCGTCACCTTATATAAGTACATTTTGTTTTTTGTGATGAGGACTTTTAAGATCTCTCTTAGCAACTTTCAAATATGCAATAAATATTAACTATAATGGCCATGCTGTACATTACACCCCTATGGCTTATTTATGTTATAACTGGAAATTTGTACCTTATGACCCCTTCACCCATTTTACCTACCCCCAACCCTCTACCTCTGCAATCACCAATCTGTTCTCTCTGTCTATGAGCTGATATTTTGTTTCAGTTTTTTATCAATTCCACATAGAAGTGAGATCATGTGGCATTTGTCTTGCTCTGCTGACTTACTTCACTTAGCATAATGCCCTCAAGGTCTATCCATATTGTCATAAATGGCAAGATTTTCTTCTTTTTAAAAGGCTGAATAATATTTCAGTGTTTATGTGTATGTGTGTGTGTGTGTGTGTGTGTGTGTGTGTGTGTGTACAGGGTGGAGCAAAAGTAGGTTTATGATTGTTCATATGGAAAAGAATACAATAATTAATAAATAATAATACAAGAATAAACTTTCGCATATCCACAACTGTAAACCTACTTTTGCCCCACCTTGTATAGAAAACATTTTCTTTATTCCTCCATCTATGAACTCCTACATTGCTTCCATATCTTGGTTATTTTAAATAATGCTGCAGTGAACATAGGGATTCAGATATCTTTTAGACTTAGTGTTTTCATTTTCTTTGAGTAAATACCCAGAAGAGGAATTACTGTATTTTGTGGTAGTTTTATATTTAATGTTTTTTTGAGGAAATTCCACTATGTTTTTCACAGTGGCTGTCCCAGTTTATATTCCCACCAACAGTGCATGAGGGTTCCCTTTTCTTCACATCCTCACCAACACATGTTATTTGTTGTCTTTTTGATAATTACTGTCCTTATAGGTGTGAGGGGATATCTCACTGTGGTTCTGATCTGCATTTCCCCGATGGTTAGTGGTGTTGAACATCTTTTCATATGTCTGTTGGCCATCTGTATGTCTTTGGGAAATTTTTTATTCATATCCTTTGCCCATTTTTAATTTTTTGTTATTATTGAGTTATATGAGTTCTTTATATTTTTGGGGTATGAGCCCCCTTATCAGATATGTGATTTGCAAATATTTTTCCCATATTGTAGGTTACCTTTTCATTTTGTTGATGGTTTCCTTTGTTGTGCAAAAGCTTTTTAATTTGTTGTAGTCCCACTTGTTTGTTTTTGCTTTTGTTGCCATTGCTTTTGATATCAAATATGAAAAATCATTGCCAAGATTAATGTCAAGGAAATTACCACCTGTTTTCTTCTAGGAATTTTCCCACCACCTTTTATTGAAGAGACTGTTCTTTCCCCATTGTACATTCTTGGCTTGTTGTCATAAATTAATTGACTATGTATGTGTGAATTTATTTTGGGGCTATTTTATTGCATTGATCTATGTGACTGTTTTGTGCGAATACCATACTCCTTTGATTACTATAGTTTTGTAATATAGTTTGAAATCAGGAGCATGATGCCCCAGTTTTGTTCTTCTTTCTAAGAATGCTTTGGCTATTTGGGGTCTTTTGTGCTTCCCAAATTTTAGGACTGTTTGTTTCTATGGAAAATGCCCTTGGAAATTTGATAGAGATGATATTGAATCTGTAGATTGCTTTGGGTAATATAGACATTTTCACAATATTAATTTTTCTAATTAATGAGCACAGAATATCTTTCTTCAATTTCTTTCATTTTCTTACAGTTTTTAGCATACAGATCTTTTACTTTCTTGGTGAAATTTATCTGCAGGTATTTTTTTATGTAATCATACATGGATTTTTTTAAAAAACTCTTCCTGATAGTTTGTTATTAGTGTATAGAAATGCAACAGACCCTTGTATATTGGTCTTGTGTCCTGCAACTTTACTGAATTTGTTCATTAGTTCGAACAGTTTTCGGTGGCATCTTTAGGATTGTCCATTTACAGTATCATGCCATCTGCAAATAGTGACAGTTTTACTTCCTTCTTTCTGATTTGGGTGCCTTTTATTTCCTTTTCTTGACTAATTGCTGTGGCTAGGACTTTCAAAACTACGTTGAATAACAGTGGTGAGAATGAGCATCCTGTCTCATTCCCAATCTTAGAGGAAAGAACTTTCAGCTTTCACCATAAAGTATATTAGCTGTTGGCTTGTCAAATATGGCATTTATTATGTTGAGGTTTATTTCCTCTCTACCTACTTTGTTGAGAGTTTTTTATCATAAATGGATGCTGATTTTTCTGCATCTATTGAGATGATCACATGATATTTATTCTTCAATTTGATTTGCATCTTTGCATACCCGGGTTAAATCTCACTTGATCATTGTTTATGATAGCTTTAATGTATTGTTGTTTGCTAATATTTTGTGGAGAATTTTTTGCATCTGTGTACATCAGGGAAATTTTCTTTTCTTGTGTGTCCTTGTCTGGTTTTGATATCAGGGTAATGCTAGCTTCATAAAACGAGCTTGGAATTGTTCCTTTTCTTATTTTTGGAAAACTTTGAGAAGGATTGGTATTCTCTGATTGTTTGGTAGAGATCCCCACTGAAGCTATCTGGTCTTGGATTTTTGTTTGTTGGGAAGTGAGAATGTTTTATTCTTTAGATTTACAACCTCTAGGATAGTGCCTGGCTCATAGTGGGTCATGTTAAATATTTGTTTAAGGATAAGTTAATCATAGCAGCTAACAACAATTGAATAGTTCCTATTCAATATAAGACACATTATCTCATTTACTCTTCACAATAACCCGGCAGGATATGGACTTATTTTCTTCATTGAGAAGACCAAGAAATCTGGCTTACAGTCTACATGGGTAGGTTGAGATCACACAATGAGTAAGTAGCTGAGCCAGCACCGGGCTTCTGAGCTGGTGATTTTTACAGTGGGCAGCAGCTGCGATGTGGCCTTGGGGAGGGCCCCCTTTCTCTCTGCTACTCCTCTTCCTCTTTTGAAACTGATGGGGCAAACCGGACCATTTCTAAAACTTCTCCCAACTCTGCTCCTCTATTATTCCATTAGAAGCAGAAGACAAAGTTATAACAGATACCACAAAGATGAAAATCTCCTTCATAAAAAGATGCCCCCGAGTCCCAGTTAGTATTCCATTTCTCTCCAAACACTAAGCCTTACTTTGAATTTCCCATTGAATTAAAAGAGCTTTGATGAGTTCTCAGAGTTCGTTGCCTTCATATTTGGCCAACCCAGGGGACAGGGACCTTGAGCAAGGTCTTAGTTGCCATCTCCCAAACACACTGTGGCTAGCTGAAGCAGAAGTGGAAACTTATTGAAGATTATTAGATAGCTCACAGGTTCTCCAGGGGACTAAGAGTGTCAGACTGAAGCCAGGGACAAAATCCAAGCCATAGTGACAACCTGTCCTGGAAAAGCCCAGGCCCTGATTGTAGCTCACACCATGCCACGGGCCCTGGACACTCGAGCTTCTCTCATGGCTGCTCCCAAGCACCAGAAGCTCGGGCCACTGTCCTGACCACGAAATGGGTTCTGCATGTTAGTCTTGTCAATAGAAGGCTCTCTGGCTCTGTCTGATTGGAGAAGACTGGTCACACATCTGCACTCCATCTTCATGGGAAGCCAGGAAGGTGGGCAGGTATCTTCTATCTCTGGTATTCAAGCCTTACAATGTGGGCAACTCCCTAAAATGGAAAAACCCAGGGGATGCTGGATGACCACACAAGAGGGGACACGAGATTTCTGCAGAGATGCATTTACACTGGCTCGAGGAAGTCAGCTGGATCCCATTGCATAGGTGTTTGTCTTAAAACCAAGAACCTCTTTGAATCCAGACATTGGGATAAATCTGTGAACATTCACTCTGTTCCAGGCCTTGTGCTAAGCTAGGTACATACATTTTCCATTTAGACCTCACAACAATTCTGTGATGTGTGTACTCTTGTCCTCAGTATGTGTTGTTATTCTCATCTTATATCTGAGGAAACTGAGGCACAGAGGGGGAGTACATGTGCTACATCACTCAGCTAGTGAGTGGGGGAGCATGGACCAAGGAGCCACAGCCCACTGCAGACTCCAGCAAAGAGGTTTATTGGGTTGAAACCAAACCCAGGCGCTGGGTCACCGCGGGCGCTGGTCCTCCTCAGACCTGAATTTAGAATGTGCCAAAAGCAAAGAGAACTTCCCAAGAAAATAAGATTGACCAGATTTGTAAAAATCATTATGCATGTTTCTCTTAACGCTTTTGGAGGTTTAGGTTTCAGACCCTAGGATGCTCTTTTATCTACTTTAAATGGAAGATGTGAAAATGCTCACTGTCTTTGTCCTTCTTTACCCTGACGTGCTGGGAACTGAGTCCCAAGGAAAAATATCACATAAACTCAGTCAGTGCTCAGGGGTCCCACTTACTACTCTGCTGCTGCCTCGAGGAGAGGAAAAAAGTTTTCTTGACCCTGTTAGGGTCCCTGGCTGAGTCTGAAAATTAAACTGACAAAGACAAATTAACAGGAGAAAAACACACAAATTTATTGAATGTCCATTTTGCATGCGGACACACATAGGGAGATGATGAACTGCTATAATAGGCTAGAACAGAGACTATGAGCTCGGTGTAGTAAGCCAGGGGCCACTTGGCAAAGCCTGTTTGGATTCTCCTTGCTGTCCCTCTGTCTTGAAGATGCTCCTTTTCTCCTCATAGAAAGATGAGGGTCTTAGGACCTGCTTCAGGGGAGGAGGGCAAAGGTCAGAGGGACCTTCCTGCTTTTGCCATTTTTTTCTCAAACTCCTTCAGCTCAAGATACCCCATATGCCACAGTGCCATCTTTTGGGGCACTGTGTCCTGAACCCCATCTCTTGACAGAAACGGCTCTGTTCTCTTCACAAGTATTCTTACAGCTTTGTTGGAGGGAGTAACAAATACTTAAAACAAAACAACCCCGCCTCCCACCTTGCTGTAAGTACATAAACTCTGGTTGTGAAATTCAAGGCATATCTGGCCTGAGGCTAAACCATAAAGGAGTTTTATGGGCCTCATGCAGGATGGAGATAAATGCACAAGTGAAAATACATATAACTGGGGGAACACACGCAATTAACGATGGGGGGGAGGGGCGGTGGGAGGGGGAGCACCCTTTTTCCCCAGGCCCACATGTCTCCTGCGTCTCCTGCGTCTCCTGCGGGCCCTGGTCAGGGAGAGCTGGCAGGAGGCAGGAAGGGGGGGGCCTCTGCTGCCTCAGGGAGAGTGGACAACTGAAGCCAGGAGGGGAAGGAAGTGGGAGGAGAGGCCCGAGCGGAGGGCCATAATCTCATTATGAATTCCTTCCTATTCTGAGCAGATTGTCCCCAAATTTGTCATTAAACATGCAATTTCCTTTCTGAAAACTGTCTTTGCAAGGACCCCAGGAAAGATGATGAGAACAGGAAGTGGGGTATCCAATTATTCGTGCTGGTAATGAACTTTATTCTGTGTTCATTATTTATGAATTCCGCATTCTGGCCTATCTTTGCTTAGTAATAAAGTTCGTATTGCTTTTTGTTTCTTCATCTGGGCATTTGTCTAACAGATGTTTACTGATTGCCCCCTATTTTGGGACACTGGGCCTGCTGAGAAGGTCCTGGTTAGTGCTCTCTGATGCTGACGCTCTATCAGGAGAGGCAGACACTGAGGATCTAATTACAGACCGAAGCTATATAGTTATCAGGTTGGCGTGTGCTATGACGGGATGAAAGCAGGTAACAGGAGGAGCTGACTGTGTCCAGCGGGTCAGGGAAGGCTCACCTGGGGAAGTGACATTTGAGCTGAAGCAGGATGAATAGGTAAAGGGACAAGGGAGAGAGAAAGAAAGAAGAAAAGGCAATCAGATGCAAGGAAGGGCTGTGCAAAGATGCAGAAGTGGTTTCTAAACCTGGGTTTATCATCGCATGTCTCATCAACTTGACATTAACTCCATGAGAGTTTTTCCAAGTGTGAGCTGTGAGGAACCTGCGTCAGAATCACGTGGAAGAGTGTGAAACATTCAGATCCCTGGGTCTCACACCAGGCCACTAAATCAGCACCTCTAGGAGCAGGGCCCGGTGATCTGCGCTGTAAATTCTGCACCTTCCCCTCCCCCAGGTGATTCTTACACACACCCAGTTTGACTTGAGAGCCACTTCCTTGTAGTAGAGGGAGCGCTATAATCCTTGCATAGGCTTCTGCTTGTAATACCCTGTGATCCCCACAGCAACCTTATGGTCCCACAGTTAAGCATCATTACTCCATGTTTACAGGTGATATAACTGAGACCTGGAAAGGTGAAGAAATTTACCCACTGATCACTGTCTCTCAGAGCAGGATGACATGACTTACCAACTTTACAGATGTGATGGAATCTACCAGGAGTGGATGGCTAGCTTGGAGGCTTACTTCTGGTTTCCTCACGGTGGTTGTTCTTGCCTTAATGTCACCTAGTAGCTCAGCAGGTCTGCAGGCAGATAGCCCTGGAGTCTGGTCCCGGCTCTGCCACTTACAGCAGGCTCCCCTTACACTTGGATTTGCTTTCTGCCCTTTCCTTTAGTTACTCATGGTCAACTGTGGTCTGAAAAGATTCAATTAAAAATTTTCAGAAAGAAACAGTTCATCAGTTTTAGATTGTGCACCGTCCTGAGTAGCATGAGGAAGTTTTATGCCACGTAGGTCTGTCCTGCCCAGTGGTGGCGAACCTATGACACTCATTTTTTTGGTTGATTTTTCTTTGTTAAATGGCATTTAAATATATAAAATAAATATCAAAAATATACATCTTTTTTTTTTACTATGGTTGCAAATATCAAAAAATTTCTATATGTGACACGGCACCAGAGTTAAGTTAGGGTTTTTCAAAATGCTGACACGCCGAGCTCAAAGGGTTCGCCATCACTGGCCCCGCCTGTTCCCTCTGTCCAGTGTCTCCGCGCTGTATACACTACCTGCCTGTTCGTCGCTAGTAGCCGCATCGTTATCAGATCGGCTGTCGGGATCGCAGTGCTTGTGTTCAAGTCACCCTGATTTTGCTCCATAGTGTCCCCGAAGCACAAGAGCAGTGATGCTGGCAGTTCGGATACGCCCCGGACAAGCCACAAAGTGCTTCCTTTAAATAAAAAGTCTCCACTATAGGGAAAGAAAAACATTAGGTCAAGGTTGCTAAGATCTACATTAAGAATAGATCTTTTTAAAAAAGAATAAATCTTGTATCCGTGAAACTGTGAAGAAGGGAAAAGAAATTCATGCTTGCTTGCTGTCATACCTCCAACTGAAAAAGTTAGGGCCACAGTATGTGATAAGTGCTTAAATGCACTGCATTTTGAAAGCAAGAGAGCGCATATTTATGTAACTTTTATTGCAGTATATTGTTATAATTGATCTATTTTATTATTAGTTGTTGTTAATCCCTTACTCTGTCTAATTTACAAATTAAACTTTATCATCGGTATGTGTATATAGGGGAAAACACAGTACATTTGGGTTCAGTACTACTTATGGGGGTCTTGGAACACATCTCACATGGATTTCTTGGATAAGCAGGACTGCTCTATTAGCTGTGTGACTGAGCAGGTTGCCTAAGCACTCTGTACCTCACTTACCTCATTTGTAAAATGGGGGTAAAAGCGCCCACATCATTGAATTATCACAAAGATTAAGTGAAGCCCTGCCTCTAAAGCACCTGGAGCTTTGGCGCACATATGAAGTATTTTAAAAATGGCAGTTGTTATACCTATAATATTTAGGACAAACTGGATGTACAATAGTGTTGCCAACTAACGGAAACCCACTACAAATCACAAGAAATGTTACACGTGGGGGATTTAAATAAATGCTAAGTCATTTAGGCAAAAACATTTGAGACAATGCGCACGTCTAGCACCCAAATCCTGGTTTCTAAATACCATTTTTCACTAAAAGAAAGCAGGTTTTCTTGTAGAAATGCCGATTTATGGTTCAGAGAAGGGAAAATACAAGGTTAATTTGGAGCATTTTATTGTGTCACAAGGTAATGAAGTGCTTAAAGACTGATGAGGACATGTTGAAAAGACAGATGAGCTGGCCCACACTGGCTCCCACTTCTCAAATTTGGGACAGTTTGGGCATCAAAAAAAGAAAAAAACATAAAATAAAATCTATAATAATAAAAGCGTTTTATGCTAATTAGACCGGATGTCCGGGGCTGTGAGGGAACCCCGGGCCTGGGTGCCAGAGGGAAGCCAGTGCCGGCAGCCGGGGGAAGGAAGGCCTACTCTTGCACAAATTTTGTGCATCGGTCCTCTACTACTAATAATAATGACAATGATGTTGGTCATAACACACTGAGAAAAGAAAATCCATAAGTTTACAGTTGTGATTTAAAATGTGGGCTAGAGCAGGGAAAGATTCATTTTTATTTTTATTTATTTTATTTTTTACAAAGTTCCAACAACATATGTGGAAAGAATTACAGAGTTGGAAAAGTCAGAAAATTACTATTTTGTAACACCATTATAATAATGGATTGAGGCAAGGATCATCGTGGGCGCTAAAACCTTTTGTTAAAGGCTGTTGAGAAATAAGATATTCACACAGTTTTAAAGACCATTTATATTAATATTACTTATTTTAAATTATACAAAAAAGTGTATCTTTTATATAGGGAGATGTGGTAAATACCACCTAATCAAATGACCAGATTTAGCATCACCAATTATGAGACCAGCTGACATTATGTCCTTCTAATGTGATGCAGCAGGAAGTATATGAAAGGGCGAGGGCTATGCCCTCTATCTTGCCCTGGATCCTCCATGTTGGGGCAGAGGCAGAGGAGTGCCTTCTTCCCGGAGGTCCAGGCCCCTGCTGGCCACGCCCGGGAACAAGACCCGACTTGGCGCCTGGCCAATTGGAGGGCCTACAGTCAGCTCCCCTCCCCTCACTATTAAAGCCCTGATTTTCTCATGAGTGGCACTCGGTTTCCGATCGCTGCGTCGACTGGAGGCCCGGGTCGGGTTAGCTAACTCAATAAAGGACCTTCTGCTTTTGCATCGGAATGGCTCCCTGGCGTGGTTTCTTGGGGATCTTGAATTCTGGGCGTAACAGTATACAGCCTCACCCATGGGGTACTATTGCCAAAATTTGCTACCTGAATCACATTCTAGGAGACAGTCAGAAAAGTCCACCAGGACATTCTCCAAGACAATCAACCTGTACTCTTTAAAAATTTTACTGTTATAAAAGATAAAAAACAAAAAGGTAAGAATGTTATAGAATCTAGATTAATGTTCTAGAATTAATATTGTAGAATTTAGAATTAAAGGAAACTAAAACCATGACAATTAAATGCAGTGTACAATCTTTTATTGGATCCTGGCTTAAAAAAAACACCTATGAGCCGTGGTCAGTGTGGCTCAGTAGGTTAGAGCGTTGTCCCATGCACCAAAGAGTCACAGGCTCAATTCCCAGTCAGGGCACATACCCAAGTTTCGGGTTTGATCCCCAGTCAGGAGGCAACCTCTCTGCCTCTCCCTTCCTCTCTCTCTGGGATCAAGGAAAAACATATTCTCTGGTGAGTATTAAAAAACAAAAGAAAACAAAAATTATGAAATGACAATGTCCATCAGCTGACGAATGGATAAACCAATGTGGTATTTCCATACAATGTGATACAATCCAGCCAGGAAAAGGAATGAAGTGCCAAAACATGCTACAACATGAATGAACCTTGAAAACATTATGCTAAGGGAAAGAAGCCAGACACAAAAGGCCACATATTTTATGATTCCATTTCTAAGAAATTTTCAGAATAGGCAAATCCATAGAGACAGAAAGGAGACTACTGGTTGCCAAGAGCTGTGGGGAGTGACTGCTAACCAGTTACTGGGTTTCATTCTGGATGATGAAAATGTTCTGGAATTAGATGGTGGTGATGGTTGCACAACCCTGTGAATATATTAAAAACCTGAATTGTACACTTTAAAGGAGTGAATTTTATGATATGTGGATTATATCTCAATTTGGAAAGCTGTGAAGACATTGGGACAATTGGGTAAATCTGAATATGAGCTATCAGATAAAATTTAAATGTCAAATTTCTTGGATATGATAATAGTATTATGGCTACGTGGGAGTGTGTTCTACCATGTAGGAAATATTTAGGCATGTATTTTAGTATGGCATATTTAGGGATAAATGTCATATTTGCACTTTACTTTTGTATGAACCATAAAAAAGGTATTGGAAGAAAGCAAATGTGGTAATATTGTAACAATTGGTGATCTGTGTAAAGGAGATACATGGGTTTGTTGTATTATTCTTTCTTATAGCTTGAATTTTTCAGACTGAAAGGTGCAAGGGCATCTAGTGAGTGTTTTTTACACTCTAGATAGGGAGTAATAGATTCCTGTGGACTGGGACAAGGAAATTAGGAGTGTTGACATATGACCCTTCCTCCTTTCTGAGCGAATCCTCAATGGAGAGTGAATTCTGTGCTTCCCTTTAAAACTTCTCATGGTCCCATCAGCATCAGAGACAGATGGTCAGGCTGTCTGTCTCCTAGGGAAAGCCCTTCTCTACTTGGGTTTCATAGGTAAAGTGGGTGCCCCACTGTGTTGTCTACATGATAGCATTTGGGGGGGGGGGCGGGGGGCGGGGAGGTGCGGGGTGTGTGTGTGTGTGTGTGTGTGTCTTGAAATTTTCCAGAGAGCTAGTGTTAACTTCACTGGTGAAATCCAAAGGGTGATGAGATCTAAGTCGGTAGGGGGTGAAGAGCTAGGAACAAGAAGGAAAAAAGGGGTGAACATGGTATCCTCTGTTGGGGAAGATGAATGGTCAAGGCCAGCAACCAAAGCTTGACCCGCTGAGTATTGAGTAAAAGACAGGAAGCAAGGTGAGCCAATTCCCCAGGCCCATGTGTAGATGCTGAATAGCAAAATTGATCCTTGGGCGCTTCCTTGTTCTGGCCCCAGCTACTCCTACGGGTGGTTAGAAAAGGGGCTATTTCGTGTCCTCTGTTGTCCCACCTACTCAGGTTACTTCTCTCAAGCAAGAAATCATGGTCATCTGCCCAGCCTCATTTTTTGGGGGGGGCGGGGGGAGGGGGTGCGGAGAGGGGTGTGTGTCTTCATTTCATTAGTTTTCCCTTAAGGATTTGAGGAGAGAGAGAATCTGATAGAGTTGAACTAACTGGTGTTTAATTTTGAACCGAGATCAGGGTCTCAGTTTGGAGCAGGGGTTGGGGTGTGGAAATGGCTGAGCGGTGGCAGCAACATGAAGAGGTTTTTGTGACTCTAACTGGGGAGAGCAACTGGATTTCTGGTTCACCCTGACCATCAGCGCCTTCTGTTTTTAAAACAGACGTGCTTCATCTTTCCCAGAGCAAGGGCCAAGGATGGGAACTCAAAATGCAAAGTCCCAGCTGGGGAAATTTAGGCTGCGAGAGCTCAACGCCTAAAAAATATTGACTGTTTCTTTTTTTAAGCTAATATTCCAAATTTCTTATGAAAGTCAACTTAGACATCCAGGACACAGGAAATAAGGCAAGAGGCCGCAGCCAGCTGCCTCAGAGGACCTGGGACACTTTCTTAATAACATCCAGATGGTTCCACAGAAATTAACATCTTGAAAAAAAATCAGCTGCAGGAGAAATGAGATTCAAGTGGTTTAGGAAGGACAGCCTGGAGGAGCGTCCCAAGGGGACGAGTGTGGGTCTGAAATAGAAACCTCTGTGGTGGGATTACTGCTTCCGATGGCAAGACTGGAGGAGAGTGGGTGTAAAAATCAGGGCTTCTAGCAGAGCCTTTGGGAGGGCAAGGGAACCTCAACAGAATTGGCCTGCTGGTCATATAATTTCATTTCACTAACCTGGGTTTGCAATAACTTTTTACATTCATATTTTTTCTTTGCTATAGAGAGTACTATTTATCTCCCACTCTGCTGTCTACCAGGCTCAGTAGGCCTGGGCCTTAGAACTCACAGGATTTTAAGGGCCTATGGCAATATTTAACGTTGAAAAAAATTACATATATAGTATATTTATAATCATGTATAGGATATATAGGGTGCCCCCCCAAATGTATGCACACACTTTGAATAATTATAAAGGCAGTGTTTATTAAAATTACATTTCATTTTCAAAATTGCCTATCAGCTGTTAAAGTGTGTGTACATATTTTGGGACACCCTCTATATAGAGAGCAAAATATATATTTCAACATCTGAAAACCCCCACAAAATTTAAATTCGTAAATGTCTAGTGACATGGCTCCAATGGCCAACATCTTGCCAACTCAATCATAAGTTTAGTGTTAATTAAAGTTTATATCATTTGAAAACAATTTGGAAGTTAAATATTCTCATTTCCCACACATTGCTTATCCATCAGTTCTTTGGAGCCAAATAATTTTAAAAGCAACATTTAAAAATCCTCTCATAATTTGACCAGGAAAAGAAGCATGCATCTTTAGCGTGGGATGTTAGTGTTCTGTAGTATGTTTGCATCAAGTAGGGCAAGAGTGGAACTCTCAGACAAAGGCCAAGCGCCTACGCAGGCTTGAATGCGATCCTAGTTTTCCAAAGAGGTGTGTGCTCCTTCCTCCCAGTCCTCTCCATTGCCTTCCCCCAAGGAAGAGGAAATGGCTTGTTTGTGGAATGTAACTGTTTGCACGCAAGTCATTTATTTGGAACCAAGAGTGAGGGAAAGGGAAGTAGGAGCCACAGACTGAGGGCTTGATCAGCCATCAGCAAGCCTCTGCCTTTTCCCACTCCCCACAGCAGCCTCTCTCACCTGGACCACTTCAAAGCCCATGAGAGGTATCTCCTGCCTCCCACCCGGGCTGAGGGTTTCCCTCCCCCGCCCCCAACGGGTTTCCGGCCGCCTTTGTCTGCTGTGACAGTAGATTAGAGGCGGCCTTCCTTGCAGTTCCCACATTCTAAATCTGGAAGCATGCAGGAGTGGGGATGGAACTTTGGGCCTGAAATGCCTTAGGGTATTTAGCATGAAAAATTACTGTACAATTACAAAACCAAACCGAACCAAAAACACCTTATAAAAGAACCAGAATATTCTGCAACAAGCAACATTACCCAAGAAAGACAAGCAAAAGCGAACCCTCCAGAACAGGTTATGGAGCATTAACCAGGTAAATGCATTAGATGGAGCCCCCATGTTCCTTTGGGAGAACATTGACATTTAAGCTCTGGCTTCTTGAGATTCAGCTGGAGGACTCTTCGGTGGAATGCAATGACTCCTTCCTTTCTCCCCACACTGAAATCCAGGCTATTACAATTCCAAATGCACACAGCGTCCTGCCAAGTTTATATGAAATTGGAATGGCAGTGTAGATTCCCACCACCAGGGATAGCAGAAGCTCAACGCTCAGAGAATAAGTAACATTTCCCATGTGATTTCCAAACACATCTATTTTTATTTTAAGGGGTTCTGGGTTTCCATTTAGTTTTGTGAACAGAGGAATCCATATGGAATTTTCACCAACTTCACTAAATTAAAAGCATGCAACTTCCCAGCAGTGCACTGAAATAGCCATGAAGATTTAAGGATAGGTCGGAGAGGTTTGCAGACATCCACTTTCAAAGATCTGTGAGAAATCACCAACTAATTTTCAATGGGTATCTTCTAGGCACTGGGCAGAGTACAATATTAATTGCTAAATCCATACATGAGAGATACTGCCTTTGACATAGTAAACTTCATCATGTAAAAGAAGATGTAAAATAAATTGTATTAGCTTAATATATGTGAAATATAAACATATATTTTTTATTTATAGTACAGGATTTTGGGGGTGGGGGTGGGGAAAGAGACTCATAAGTAAATCACCATGCATAAAAGAGGTATATTTTTGTTGGTAATTTTCAGTAAGATTTCTTGAAAGTATATATTATTAGGAACTATTTGAAACTATCTTTTTTTTTTAATTAAATCTTTATTGTTCAGATTATTACAGTTGTTCCTCCCCTCACCCCCCATAGCTTCCCTCCACTCAGTTCCCATCCCACCCTCTGCCCTTACCACCACGCCCCCTACACTGTCCTCATCCATAGGTGCACGATTTTTGTCCTGTCTCTTCCCGGACCCCCACACCCCTTTCCCCCCCGAGAATAGTCAGTTCACTCGCTTTCTATGCCCCTGATTCTATTATATTCACCAGTTAATTCTATTCATTAGATTATTTATTCACTTGATTTTTAGATTCACTTGTTGATAGATGTGTATTTGTTGTTCATAATTTGTATCTTTACCTTTTTCTTCTTCTTCCTCTTCTTAAAGGATACCTTTCAGCATTTCATATAATACTGGTTTTGTGGTGATGAACTCCTTTAGCTTTTTCTTATCTGTGAAGCTCTTTATCTGATCTTCAATTCTGAATGATAGCTTTGCTGGATAAAGTAATCTTGGTTGTAGGTTCTTGGCATTCATCACTTTGAATATTTCTTGCCACTCCCTTCTGGCTTGCATAGTTTCTGTTGAGAAATCAGCTGACAGTTGTATGGGTACTCCCTTGTAGGTAACTGACTGTTTTTCTCTTGCTGCTTTTAAGATTCTCTCTTTGTCCTTTGCTCTTGGCATTTTAATTATGATGTGTCTTGGTGTGGTCCTCTTTGGATTCCTTTTGTTTGGGGTTCTCTGTGCTTCCTGGACTTGTAAGTCTATTTCTTTCACCAGGTGGGGGAAGTTTTCTGTCATTATTTCTTCAAATAGGTTTTCAATATCTTGCTCTCTCTCTTCCTCTGGCACCCCCATAATTCGGATGTTGGTACGCTTGAAGTTGTCCCAGAGGCTCCTTACACTATCTTCATATTTTTGGATTCTTTTTTCTTTTTGTTTTTCCAGTTGGGTGTTTTTTGCCTCTTCGTATTTCAAATCTTTGACTTGATTCTTGCGATCCTCTAGTCTGCTGTTGGAACTCTGTATAATATTCTTTATTTCAGTCAGTGTATGCTTAATTTCTAGTTGGTCCTTTTTCATAAACTCAAGGGTCTCACTAGATTTCTTGAGGGTCTCACTAAATTTATCGGCGGTTTCTAGAAAATTCTTGAAAAACCTTACAACCGTGGTTTTGAACTCTATATCCAGTCGTTTGCTTTCCTCCATTTCTGTCATTTGTGACCTGTTTCTTTGTCTCCACATTTTTTATGCTGCCTTGTGTTGATAGAGTGGCTTTCTGTGCTAGGTGTCTTATAGGGCCCAGTGGCTCAGCTTCCCCAATTACCTGAGGTGGACACTCTTGGTGCACCCCTTTGTGGGCTTTGTGCACAGTCTTGTTGTAGTTAAGCCTTGATTGTTGTAGGTATCACTGGGAGGAATTGACCTACAGGCCAATTGGCTATGAGAATCAGCTGTGTCTACAATGGGAGCACTTCTGTGCTGGAGACACCCTTATGGGGCAAGACTTGCTTCAGTGGGGCTTTGGTGCTCACTGAGTCTGCCCCCTGAGTGTGTCCCTTATGGATTTGAGGAGTTGTAATCTGGATGGTCCCACTCTGACCACTGGGTACACTGGCTCTTGGATCTAAGGAGGTGCTAATTTAGCCTCTGCCTGAGGCTACCCAGCAGGAGCTATGGAGAGATCTGCAGATTCCTCTTCTTTGTTTGGGGTTTGGAGGTGCCCAGATGAGGCCCAGCTGTGAAGCAATGCAAGCTGCTGTGGGACCTTGGGCCTTCTTTTGGATGTTCTGGGTCTCTCTGACCCAGCTGCAGTTTATTAGGTAATTTTAGATTGCAAAGGGCCAGGCCATTCATATGCAAAAGCCTCCAAGCACAGCTTGGGTGGGGAGGGGTTTCAGGGAATCAACAGGGTGGAGCAAACAGCTATGGCTGATCCTCATCCCTGCCCTAAGAGGTCCCGGGTCTCAGTGTCCCGCGGTAATTGCTGCCAGCACCTCTGAGAGAAAGCCGCGCTCGAATTCCACCTGATGCCAGACAGTCCAGTTTCTCCCCATATGAGTCTGGGTCCCCAGAGACTCACCCAGAACTGGAGTTCAGAGCAGTCGGGAGCTTGTGTCTTCCTCCCGATTGAAAAAGACAACTGCGTCCTCAGTTGCCAGCCCTTTCCGGGTGCGCCTCCGTACCTCTGCACTTTACTTCCGCACCGCCTCTGAGTCTCAGTGTGCTTTTCTCTTTTCTTCTAGTTGTAGAATTTCCACTCAGCCAGCCTTCCTGTGGTTCTGGATGATGTCCTTTTTGTCTTTTAGTTGTATTTTTGAAGTGGTTATGCGAGGCAGCAATTTCCGGTGTTTACCTATGCCGCCATCTTGGTTTCTCCTGAAACTATCTTGTTCATTTATCTGTGTGCTTATTTATGATATTCTTCATAGCTCCTTCCACTTCCATCTGTACCCCCATGTTCTCCCTGTAACATAAGTTGCACAAAACGGTGCATGCCTTTTTTCATGCTGTACCTCCAGAGCTAGAATAGTGCCTGAGACATAGTAGATGTTCAATAAATGATTTTCCTCCTCATTCACCCAACAAATAAAAACTTTTCTTCTCTTTTAATTTTTAATAGGTTAGCTATGAAAAAACTAAATGATAGTTCGGTCACAAAAAAAAGACATTACACATATCTGAATAGCTGACTGTTTTCTGTTGTACTCGTGGCTGTTTGTTTTGCCTTATGCTGCACACTAACTGGGCAATGTGTAACATCATTTGTTTTTAAAATACCTGTCTGCTGTGTTCTCAGGAGAAAGACTCCTATATCCATGGAAGTTACTTCCTAGTGGGGAGAGGCAAACAGTACAAAATACATACATACTCTGTGAAGTGGGGATAAGTATTACAAATAATAGTGAAGTAGGATGCCCTAACTGGTTTGGCTCAGTGGATAGAGCATCGGCCTGCGGACTCAAGGGTCCCAGGTTCGATTCCGGTCAAGGGCATGTACCTTGGTTGCGGGCACATCCCCAGTAGGGAGTGTGCAGGAGGCAGCTGATCGATGTTTCTCTCTCATTGCTGTTTCTAACTCTCTATCCCTCTCCCTTCCTCTCTGTAAAAAAAAAAAAAAAAAAAAAAATCAATAATATATATATATTTTTAAAAAAAGTAAAGTAGGATCTAGGGGTGGGCAGGGAAGGTTTCTTATCAGGGGGCATTTGAGAGCGACGTGAAGGAAGTGAAGGAGCAGACCTTGCAGATAGCTGGAGGAAGAGCAGTGTGGGCGGTGTTCAGCTCTTGTCTCCCTTGTGGATTGGCCGGAGGCTGGAGCAGAGCACGGGGGGAAAGCACAGGAAGTGAGGTGGGGGAGCCGGGACATGTCACCGAGGGCTTGGAGCCCAGGGGTGGACTTGGGCTGTGACTCTGTTATGTAGGGAGGTCCCCAGAGGGTCTGGAACCAAGGGGTGCTTGGACTCAGCTTTGGTTTTCAAAGGTGGAGAGAATGGGGTGAGTGGGTTGGTGAGAGGAGAGCAGTGAGACCGATTACAAGAATTTGTAATAACCCAGGTGAGGGAATGGCCACCTGGACCAGTGAAAGTGGTGAGAAATAGTCAGTTCTGGATATGCTTTGAAGGCAGGGCTGATAGGATTTGCTCGTGGCTTGGAGATGGGATGTGAGAGAGGGAGCCAGGGAAGGCTTCAAGGCTTTCAGACTCAGTACTCAGCAGAATACACTGGCCATTTAGTTGGAGGGACAAGGCTGGGAGCCACAGGTTTGGGGAGCACTCAAGAGTGGATTAGAGTTGCACTGTAATTTGAACAGCTTGGTAGGACCTGTAGGGGAGAGGCCAAGTGCACAGTTGCATTAGGAGGCAGGATTCCTAGCTTGGGCCTTCACAGGCATGATGACCACTGAGTCCCCACTAGTCAAGGGCCCGGGAGGACGGGGCCAAGGTTGGGGTCAGTGTCAAGCTCTCCACCGGTGCTGAAACGAAGTCCTCACGTCCGGAGCAATGGACCTTCATAGTTACCAGGAAATTCTGTCGAGGAGCCTCTGAACTCCCACCTCTCTGAGTCATCTGCAGGGCCTTGTTGAGTCTGTTGCTTTCATGTTAATGTTCTGTTCCTTTATCTCTAAATCCTTATACGATTTACTGATCAAAGCATCATAAAGTGACTTGTTTTTCACAAGACAGAAGACCACAACATGTAGGTTAACTTTAGGGTCTAAACATTTGGCTTCATACAGTTACATGGTGACCTGCAGGCTGGAACACATAGAAGCGCCCTCATTCTAACTCCCAATGAAGAGCCGTCCTGTGTCCGGGAACCTGCGGTAAGTGATGTGTGGCAGGGACAGGAAGGCTTTTTAGGTCTCCTCTTTGCAGAGACTTACTGAACTGCCGTCTTTGGTGGTTCCAAAGGTGGGAGTCCAGTAGAAATGCTCAGAGAGCATTTCTCCGGAAAAGGATTCAGTCCTTCCTCATCTTGGGAGTCTTGGAAGTCCCAATTCCTTTATTACTGTTAAACTACTATCCTTGATCCCCAGGGATCCAGTGTAATCAGCTGGTGAATTCCTTTTTCCTTGAACCTAAATCTGAAGCCCCACGGGCCTTTCCCATAGCATAAATAGAATTCTATTCCGGTACATATTGTCCCGCTCACAGGAAATAGTCTCTGAATGACATCACAGGCCAGTTCTGTATTCTGCTGACGTTTATTGTGGAACTATTATGGGAATGACACGGTTCCTGTCCCCAGTGGCTAGTATATGCTATCCATGTTTAGGATTCTAGAGCTGGAGGCAGAGAGGGGAAAAACATAGGTGAGTGAAATTATAGATGTCTCACCATCCTTTCAACGATAAAAAATTAGCAAAACTTTCCTAGAAATGTCTTCCTAAGCTCATAAAGGTGGGTATATGGCAAAACAGAATGCTTTTCCTTATCTATGCCATCTGCTGAGATGATAAACAAATTTATCATTGGAAAGTAACTGGAATGGAGGAAGTAGATTAGGTCAGTGTGGCAGAAACCACTGGTCATCTCCCAATAGCTAACCTTCCCTTCTTCTATGGTAATAACACAGAACCCCAATTTTAAGCTGTGTCTATAGCCAGTTGGCATTATGACTACATTTTCCAGCTTCCCTTGCAGCTAGGCAGGACATAAGACTGAGTTCTGACCAATGTAAGTAGGTGAAAGTATCTAGTGGCAGATCCTAGAAACTCCACTTAAGAGACATTATGTGCATATACTTTGCTCCTTTTTCTTCATGTCTTCCTCCATCCTGCTTCCTCCATCCTAGACCACGAGGCTGAAGCCATGCTTGATAGAGCAGAGAGGATGTATCACATCATACCCTATCTCTGAGGCCTTTTATATGGGAGTAAATAACTTTTTAAAAAAAATGTTTTTATTGATTTCAGAGAGAGGAAGGAAGATAGAGAAAGAGATAGAAACATCAATGATGAGAGAATCATCAATTGGCTGCCTCCTACTGGGGATCGAACCCATAACCTGGACATGTCCCCTGATCAGGTAAATCAAACCTTGACTTCCTGGGTTCATGGGTTGATGCTCAACCACTGAGCCATACCGGCCAGGCTAATAACTTTTATTTAAGACACTGTTATTTGAAGTTTGCTTGTAATCACAGCTAATACAACTAGCTAAAATTTCCTCTAATTACAGCACTCAGGGGTGTGCCTCACAGTGGCATTCTCAGCTGATGAGAACAATGTGCCCATTCTTGCCGACAAGTCATGGAATCTTTAGTCACTCCAAGACAGTGCACTATGCTGTCAAATTCATTCATAAAAGCATCGCTTATTACCTGAGTATCAAAGAATGAAAAGAATGGTTTCATATCGAAGGTGATTGAGCTTACATGTCCCCTCAGCCACAGGGACTGGTCCCAACACACACCATTGTCTTCTACTTTTGCACTTGGGATCTAAAGCCAACAAAGTTTCTAAATGCAGCTGGGAGGAGTGCCTACTACTCCTTGACACTGGTTTTTATTGTTACAGAAGTTATACATGTTAAAAATTCAAACAGTACAAAACTATATAAGGGAAAATATGTTCTCCCTAGAAGTCACTATGTCAACAGCTTTTGGGACATCCTTCTAGAGTTTTTCCATGTGCATAGAGCCTCTCTTTTATTTTTTTAAGTATAATTATATAAGTATATATTTTAAATGTAATAATAATTCTCAACATCTTTCCCAAGAGCTTATACACATTAACTTCTGTCTGATGCATAGTATCCCATTGTACAGTTGATGTACCGTAATGAATTTAACCAGTCTCCTGTGAACAGACAGTTGTTTCCAGAGTCTTGCTATTATAAATGTTACTGCAACAGATTCACTTGCACATATATCTTTGTGTACATGTACCAATCTATCTGTAGGAGTAGTTCATAGAGTGGGAATTGCTGGATGAAATGATATGCTTATTGCTATGTACATAGTCATTTACACTCTCACCAACAGTATCAAGGCTGCTTTTCATACTCAGGTTCCCATCAGGAGCCACAATTTGACATCCACTTCTTTTCCTACTCACTTATGACTTTGGCTATTTGGGCTTCTTCTGTTCAGAGAAAGCGCGGCATCTGACTCTTTAAAAAACAAATGAGAAGCAGATGAGCTGCTTCAGTATAAAACTGTGTATTGTTTAAGCTGCATTCTGAGCAAAAGTCTGGCCTTATTGCTGAAAAGGTGCTGGTGCTTATTCTTATTTAAGGTATGGGCATATGGGCGCTCAAGAAACGAAGGAGCTAGCTGGAGAGCTTTGCGGGGGAAAGGGTCGGGGATGCAATTAGGAATTACAAAGGCCAGTCTTGTAGATCCCAGGCTCCAGAGCAGCTATTCCACCATCAAGACAGAAGGAACTTTGAATATCATTGGAAACAGAGAGATACCTTATGTAAGGGCCTGGAAAAGGTCCCAGTTGAGGGCTTATTCAGTATCCTGTGATCTCTAACTACCCATCCATCCCTACACTTAACACTTCCCCTCTTTTCTCAGAATCTTTAAAAAACAACCTTAGAGTACACACTGGTAGTAGGGTGATGGAGGTTTTTCTCACATCATCTCCAGTGCCCAGGGAGCTGCTTGGATAAGTACTTAGAACACAAGAGACTTTGCATCGGTTCTGCTACGTTCATGCTCCCTAGTTTCCCGCCTGTTGTCGGTTTAATTTAAAAGAAGAGTTCCTTGTACCAAAGGAGGGCTTGGGAAGTTGGAACATTTTCCCTGCAATGGCGAAAGGGCTGCTCAGAAGCTCAAACCCCAGCCTCATTTCAGAGGACAGGCCCTGCCCGGCATTCTTGGCGAGCCTGTCTTGGAAGGAGGTAGCACCCTCTCCTGGGCTAAATCCAAATGTTTTCTGTTTGTTCTGAAATCATAGGATAATGAGCAGCATTTCCCTTTCTCTGGCAAGCTCTGCCCCATCACTGCCCCCTCCTGGCCCCTTCTGTTTTTTTATTTGAATGCTGCACTATCCATTTGCCAATCCAAAGGAATCAAGTTGAAGATTCCAAGTAAGACTTATTGGGGAGCAAGAACTTACTTGAGTACTTACTATGAGCAGGACAACAGGGCAGGGGTGTGAATGAAAAGAAAGAAAAGCTTGTAGTCAGTATTGATAAGGAATATGGAGGATGAATAACTAAATGCACACAAAATACTATTTTAAACAATTACAAGACAACAATAATGCTAAAGGGACTGTACATAAAGCAGAAATCCTAGAGCAGTGAGGTAGTGGCAGATACTAGGATAGGAGTTGCCCAAAAGGTTGGGCTAATTCCTTTCCTCTAAGAAGTAGTTTCTGGAAATAGATGTCTTGGAAGGTTCTTTTATTGAACCAGTTAACCTAAAACTACAAATTTAAAGCTTTTAGGACACCTCTATCACCAACTTCTACAGTCTTTTTTTCACCAGGCATTTTTTTTCTCAATGAAATTTGCAGAAAACTAAGATATGTTAATGCTACCTTCCCAATTCTATTCAGTATTCTATTCTAGTTTCTGTTTCATCCAAACATTTATTCCAGATGGAATATAAATTCTGCTTTATTTAACTCCATCTACATGATGAAGACCATGGGCATTGTTTATCTTATAAGTTAAGGATGATTTAAGTCTGTTTTGCTTGTTCAATTTTCAATGCAACAACAACAAAAAAAATAATTATAATATCGGTCACTTAGTCCCTACCTGAAGCCAGGCACATAATAATTTTACATTCTTTCACCTGACACAATTACCTGCTGGGATAAGAGCTAGCTTTAGTATTCCTATTTTTACGTACGGGGAAATGACAGTTCAAAGATGTTCAGTAACTTGCAAAATGGCAGGGGTAGGATCTGAAGCTGGAGACCCAGCTCTAGAGCCCTTGTTCATATCCATGTGCAAATTGTCTGCCTCGGTATTTGTAAGAAATTAATAAATGTGCAACTAAGGAAATAACCATGTTATCAAATATAGTTTATTTCATAAAGATTAATGTGACTTGGGCATCACGAAATTGAGCAAGGAAGGAAGTAAAGCAGTTCTGGTGCCTTGGGAATGTTTTGTTAACAGAAGAGGCTCTGAGAGCAGGGTTGGGTTACTCTAACAAAGCACAGAGCCCAGACCTTCAGGGTCATGGCCAAGACTTAATGAATGCTTCCTGTGTTCAGGAAGTGCCCTCACTCAAAATGAAACCTGATTGTTCCATTTAATCCCCACGACAACCTCACCTTACAGAAGAGGCTCAGAAAGGTGAGGCTGCTTGCCCAGGGTCACACAGCTAGTGATGGGTGGAGTCAGGGCACTTGACCCTGCTTCCCTGGACTCTTCTCAGGTGCCATGGGGGAGCTTCTAAGAGCCAAACTCTCGCAGGCCAGTCGGAAAAGCCAGATGGTCCCATGGGCCCCTATGTAAATGTCCCACCACCTCCCAGGGGTTCCCCTTTGAGTGGGTGGGGGGCAAGAAGAGGGCTGGGGTCTTCCAGGATTCTGCAAAGGTGTGTGCAGGGAAAGGCTCTCAGTGTGCCTGAGGGTCTGAAGGCGTGTGTCTGCTCCAGGCTAACCCAGAATGGGCCTGGAAGAACCATGTCAAGGCCCAGGAAAAGGCTGCAAATATATTTGGACTCTCTGTCTGTAAAATGTGACCTCTTGTCTTCAGAAGCAGGGATGGGCCTTGTAATTTCAAAGTATCTAATTCTGCTGGTCGCACCATCAGTACTTAATAAATATACAAGGACAAACAAATGAATGATGGACAAAGCAAAGGCAGCCCCTGCATTTGGGTAGGAATCGATTTAGGCACCCCCTTTTTTCCAGATACAAATATAAAATAGTGGTTCTGGTTGCTCTTATGAAAAATCTCCATAAAACATGTTATCAATTGGACTTTGAGTTTGAGGCTCTGGAGATAGAATTCCAGCCACTCCTAGCTCTTTTTCTGTGGCAAGCCGGTGAACCTGTCTCCCCAGGCCTCAGTATCCACGGTAGGGTGCTGTGAGTGAACGCAGGTGAGGCACCTGGCCGGAGTGAGCATTTGGTAGATGCCGGGTGCGGTAACAGCAATGCCAGTGCGCCGGGCCAGCTGGAATCAGGGCCGCCCCGTGCTTTACAGCCCCGCACGCACGGGAGCGCAAAATTTCGCAGTCCCAAATTGAATCCAAACAGAGGAACAAACACCTGGCCCCAAATATAATTTCCTCCTGCCGCTCATTGCAGCCCCCCCCCCCCCTCCCCGAGGAAGTCGCCGGGGGGCAGGGCTTGGGAGTGCCGCGGCAGCCCCATAATTTCCAGAGCCCTTCTCGGAGACTGACACATAATTGTCAGATTGTTTTATGAGAGCAGCTTCCTGCCCCCTTCCCGCCTCGCTTCCAAATGTGCTCATTCCCGAGGAAGCCTCACTTCTCCCTCTCGCCCTTAATCGCTCCTTTCCTGCCCGCCCCAGCCCTGGGGCCGGGCGATTTCCTCAATCACTCAGGACCGGCTTCCAGCGCGGCGCCCAGGGTGGGCCGGGGAGGGGGCAGCGTTTGTTCTGAGTGGCTTGTGACCCGGAGGTCAGAGATGCTTCCATTCTGTTTGATGTCTTTCCCAGGGGGCCTTCCCGCACCCACCCCTCCTCCGTCCCTCCTGAGCGGGTTTTAATTCTGAAGTCAGGAAGAGATTAGGGCGTTGGGTCCCGCTGCTCTTCCTCTCCAGCCCGGCGCTCAGGCCCCAGGTGCGCCAGGAGCCCTGCCTCAGCCCCTCAGAGCCCCTCCCACGCCCAGCGCAGAGACTTGGGGAATGTTTCCTTCCAAACAGCTCTGTACGATCTCACACAGGAGATTCCTCTCCTTATGGCATTTTCCTTTCTCTCCAAAAGCCCTTAAGAGGAAGTGAAATGTCCTAACATTTTTAACTTAATTTTCCCCATTTGAGGAATTTCAGAGGAAGTAGCACGGGGCCTTTTGTATTTTAACTATATATTTTTTTATTACTATAGCAATACACAGTCATGATAAAAATTTCAAACGGAATCATTTCCAGAGGAAACCACAGTTAACAGAATTTTGTATATCCTTTCAGAAATGTTCTAGGCACATACAAGCATAAAAATGTATACACACACACACACACACACACACACACACACACACACATATATATATATTTACACAAATGGGAACATATTGGACATCTTGTTCTACAACTTGCTGTTTTCACTTAGTACATTTTGTATGTTTTCATCCAATGTAGATTTCAATGAATCTAGATTTACTCCTTTTAAAAAGTGCTGTGTAGTAATCAATTGTGTGACTGTACTAACGTATTTCACCAGTCTGCTATTAATGAATATTTAGGTTGTTTTGCTTTATTATAAACAATGCTACAACAAATACCCTAAATCTACATCTATATATTATATTTTTAAAATAACTTCCACTTAGAGCTATATATATTTTTGGATTAAAGAATCTGGGAAGTTAACAGTTTGACAGATGTTGTCAGCTTGTCCTTCAAAAAGTTTATGTCATTTTAAACTCCAGAGGGAATGTGGGCGAATGCCTGGTTTTGCACACCATCACACATACCTGTACAACCAAACTTTAACTTTGCCAAGCTTAAAATAAATGCATTCTATTATTATTTAGATTAATATTTCCTTAAGAGTGAGCTTTCAATCTTATTCTCAAATAATCACTATTTTTTTCTGTAAACTTTCTATTCATGTACATGTAACCATTTTTCGACTGTATTATTTACCTATGTCTTATAGATTTGAAAATCTCTTTATATATAAAGGAAAAGAGCCCTTTTCTGTTATAGGTATTTTCTGTAGTTCCCCACTTTATCACTTGTCATTTGGTTTTATTTATGATATTCTTTCCATATAATGTTTAAAATTTTATTTTAATAGCAAATTTGTTTCTCTCTCTCTCTGTCTCTCTCTCTCTCTCTCTCTCTCTCTTTCTTTGCTTCTGGACATGCTTAGAAAGTCTCCCATAAACTAATTGTTTTTTGTTTTTGTTTTTTAAGTGACCCATGTTTTCTATTTTTTATATTTAAATATTTAATCCAACTAAAATTTGGGCGGAAGAATAGATCATGCAATAGAGGTCAACTTTATTTCTCACCTAATCAATTGTCCTCATACTGTTTATTAACTAGTGCATCTTTTCTAGATACTTTAAAAAATGAAACTTCTTGCCCTGGCCAGTGTTGTTCAGTGGTTAGAGTGTTGGCCTGTGTACTGAAGGGTCTCAGGTTTGACTCCCAGTCAAGGGTATGTACCTGGGTTGCAGGTTCGATCCCATCCCTGGTTGGGGCTCATTTGGGAGGCAGCCAATAGATGTGTCTCTCTCACATCAATGTTTCTCTCTCTCTTTAAAAATCAATGGGAAAAATATCCTCAAGTAAGAATTAACAAGAAAGAAAGAGAGGAAGGAAGGAAGGAAGGAAGGAAGGAAGGAAGGAAGGAAGGAAGGAAGGAAGGAAGGAAGGAGGGAGGGAGGGAGGGAGGGAGGGAGGGAGGGAGGGAGGGAAGAAAAGGAAGGAAAGAAGGAAGGAAGGAAGGAAGAAAGGAAGAAAGGAAGAAAGGAAGGAAGAAAGAAACTCCTTAACATAAACAAAACACTTACCACGATGGCTTTCCCACTCTGTGAAGCTCTTTAGAGAAGAAAGTAATGTGATCCTCGACTGACTTGAAAGATGCTGAGGCCCATCTTCCAGAAAGAAGCAGAAATTAATTGCTGGTGTTTGACATGTCTTTGGGAAATGCATGAATCATGAGATGGATTCCGGAGGCCGTTTTCCATTCACTCAGGCAAGAAGCTCTCACGGCCTCTGTGTGCAGTGACCTATGGATCTCAGAAATGATTATAAACAAGACTTGCCCTCAGGGAGTTTATAATCTAATGGGGAAGCCGCAGGCCTTTTGCTTTGTGGAGGCATTAACAGCTCTTCAATGTGCCCTGCTTCCTGGGGCCTTGAAAATGTTTCCATGTGTCTTAGAAACAAAGTCTTTCTGAGGAGAGCACCCCTCAGGGTTAGAATCTCAGAGTAGGGGGAACAGGAAGGAGAACAACTGTGCATTATTATCCCCTTTTACTGAACCAAAGCTCTGTATTTCCCCCACTCCTAAGCAGCAGAGGTAGAATTGTGATCTAGCTCTTTCTCCAGGTGTCCTCAGGACTGTCTTCTCCTGAGGCCTGTCCCTTGGCTTACGGATGGTGGCTTTCTGGCTGTGTCCTCGCAGGGTCTGTCCTCTGTGTGCATGTGTCCCCGATGTTTCTCTCTGTGTCCACATTTCCTCTTAGAAGGACACAAGTCACATTGGATCAGGGCACACCCTAATGGCATCATTTCAACTTAATCCCCATGTCTCAAAATATAATGACATCCTGAGGTACTGAAGTTTTAAGGCTTCAACATATGAATTTGGGAGGGCAGGGCAGACACCATTCAGTTCATAACAGGAACCAAACCTAGTTTGGCCATTGAAACCTGAGAGGAGATTTAAACTGAGTGCTACTCGGATGGATTTTCTTCCCAGATCCACAGGCTCTGCCGGCCTCTTCAGTTTAGGATGCTGTTGCCTGGTGCTGTGGCAGCTGTCTTGTGATGAGGAAGTGGGGAAAAGAGTGCATAAAATGCCTCTGTGCTGGGTATGAGTAAACAGATGGATGGAAAGACCTGCAACCTTCACAAAATTGCTCAGTTGCTGAATGTATCCTGAGATCATCTATTTCCAGACTTTTTGTTAAGAAAAAATGTCCTTATGGTGATTCTGCCATTGTTTATTAGGTTTTCTGTTATTTGCCGCGGAAAACATTCCCAACTAATATGAACTTCATTATTTCCTTCACTAAACTATACTGATTCCCAGGGAAAGCATGGCTGCCCTGTCTCATGTCAATTTCAAAGCACTGGGATGCTGCTGAAACCTCTCCAGCTTCCCTCCACAGCCTGCTGGTACTCATCAGCCAAGAATTCATCTTCAACTTTCCCGAGCCCTTTTACCTGATCTGTTCATGCCAACTCCCCCGAGAGAGAGTTTTAGGAGTTCACTTTGTGCTAAGTAGATTATGGCTTTTGTTTATTTAAAAAACTACTCCAAAAAAGTTCTAAGGCCATTGGGGTTCTCAAGTTCAAGGATTTGATGAACAAATCTATATTCTCTCTGTACATTGACACTGTTGCTTTTTTTTAAAAAAATATTTTTATTGATTTCTGAGAGGAAGGGAGAGGAAGAGAGATAGAAGCATCAATGATGAGAGAGAATCAGTGATGGGCTGCCTCTTGCATGCCCCCCACTGGGGACTGAACCTGCAACCTGGGCATGTGCCCTGACTGGGAATCGAACCATGACCTCCTGGTTCATAGATTGACGCTCAGCCACAGAGCCACGCCGGCTGGGCTGAACATTAACTCTGATTTTTATGCACCTTAAACATAGCCCTTCTTACTCTGATCATTAGAACTAGAGGTTGTATATTCAGGGAGGGTTTTTATTTTCATTTTAGGTCCTTCTTTATAGTTTTACCATGTTCAGTTATTACTTTTATAATTTAAAATATGAATATAAGTTATGATAACTTGGAAAGGGGGGAACAGAGCCTTTCTCTCCATCTCCCTTTCTAAATGAGCTCTAACATTTTTACTCCTTTATTAGATGCTGTTTTACCTCTTTGAGTTAGTGTTCAAGTAAGTGTTTCCCCATATTGTGAGGAGAAGAAATGGTGGAACAGTAGGTGCTATGGTATGGCAAGTAAGAAACAGTCTTTGGAGTTACTCTGTCTAGGTCTGAGTCTACCCCTGCTCCTACCAGTTTTGTGATTGGACTAGTTACCTAGCCTTTCTAAGCTTCAGTTTTCTCATCAAAGAAATGGGGATGAAACTGGGATTCATGTCAGAGAGTTGTTGAGAGGATTTGATGCCTACTGTCAGTCAAGGGCTTGGCTCAGTGCCTAACATATACATGCTTGCTAAAGGTCCGCTATTAGGTTTTTATGCTGTGCCATCATCATGGGTTTTCTTTTTTTTCAGATTTGCATTTTTAACGCATTTTATTCTGGTATAATTGTAGGTTTAAAGAAAAGTCACAAAGAAGTACAGAGAACTTTTGTAGACCCATTACCCTAGTTTCCTTCATTTTTAAATCTTACATTACCAAGGTGCATTTGTCAAAACTAAGACATCGGTACATTACTGTGAACTGAACTCCAGAATCCAGCCCAGGCTATCACCCTGCCTTCAGTTGTCATGTCTCCCCAGGCTCCTCTGGTCTCAGAGTTTCTCAGTGTTTTCTTGCTTTTTACGACCACGGTTTTAAGGAGTGAGTCCTGGACTTTTTTCTGTGGGTAGAAGTAGAACAATCCATACCAATTCTCCTCTTTCCAGAGTGTTTTGAGCCCACAGACAAGAGCAGAGAGCACTGATCAAAGGAGGTGACCCGGGCCCTTTCCCCTGAAGGTGCACACCTGCCTTGGAGGAGACCCTTTGCGAAGACTCCACGTGCAGATAGGTTCTGTGTACCAGTGGAGGGCAGAATGGAGATATGTGGCCAAAATGGAGAGTCCCTGGGGAAAACTGATGTACTTGTGGTAAGCTTGGTAACTGGTAACTCTTGCTTCTTATTTCTGTTATGTCCTGGACAATGTCAGAAGCTCTGTCCACCATCCCTTCCCCCAACCCCACCCCACCCCATTCCTGCCTTTGCCCCTCTTGGATAGTCCTACAGCTATTCCCTTTCAGTTGTAGGTGTGCAGAGGGCAGAATGGGTCTCTACAGAAAGAAGGAAGTCTCCAATTGAGCAGACCCACAGCCATGAGCACTACTACCTTCTGGGGCTTAGTACTTCTCCATCCAGGCCGTGTTCAGACAGCCCTGAAACACATCTGAGGCCCATTAAGTCCAGATTTACATTCTTCTCCAACGAATGGCAGCGATTCAGAAAGTTTGTTTATTTAACATAGCATACAATTTTAAAAAAGTGTTAGCCCCTCGGGTATAGGACTTGATGCGACTTCATGGCCCTCTTTCTGGGGTGGAATAAACAAGACGGGGATGGCAGCGTCTACAGCGTGTGTCATCCTTCCCTGTGGATGGCTGGCCTGTTTGTGTATGATACTGTGGGGCAAAACTCCCACGTAGGAAGGGAGAGGGAAGGTTGTTTTCTCTTGAGCAGAGTTGTTTGTGTTCATATTTATGGAAGCTGATTAATTTTGGAAAACCTCATTCTTTCCTTATCACTTTTCAGTTAACTTTATTGTTTCTACCTCAAGTTGGGAAATTTTCTTGCCTGTGTTTGTGTAAAGTCTTGGGATGGCTCTTAGAACTGGTGGAACTGAATTATTTAAAGCTCTTCCTTGTGCACTCACACACACATGCCTGACTTGATCTTCTCACTGGGGTTCTGTCATAGCTGCAGGGCTAATCCGTTCCAGCAGAGCTTTTTACTTAACCAAACCCAGAGTAAAGAGATATCCCTGGAGTCAGACAGTCCTTCCCAAAGTGGATTTCAGAGACTTAAGAAAAGTTTTGAACAGCTTTATTGAGGTATAATTTATATACCATAAATTCACTTTTAAAAATGGAGGTACAATCGACATATAACATTATGTTAGTTGTACAACATAATGATTTGATATTTGTGCATATTGTGAAGTGATTGCCACAATAAATCTCATTAACATCTGTTACCCAGAGATTTTTTTACAAGAGTCTTTGAGCCAAGAGATGCCATTTTGGGATGGATCAGCTATTAAGATAGATAAATAACAAATGATCATAGTGGTATTTAAAAGAGAAGTAGGTCTTGATATTAAATGTCTCAAAGTGCTATACAATTATCAGTCATTGATGAGAATAATGCGTTAAAATTATTCAATATCTGACTACAGAGTTTTTCTCCTCAGTATTAATAGGTCAAACCTAACATTTAAAAACTCCAAGGGATTATTAGACTTCTGGGTGGTACTAGAGTTACATGGTATTAAATATTGCCAGAAAGGAGTGGGTCCTGGGAAGAGCTGGGGATTATGTCTGTTGCAGTTGTATTACTGTATTGAGATTTGTTCTATGTGGAACCAAAAACTCCTGCCAACACAGCTTTGTTAAAATTCACACATCTCTCCAAGGTTTTACAATAACATGAAGAATTGCCTAGTTCTCCTTGCAGAGATGTGGGGCACAGATTGAGAGGCGTGGCATGAAGTCACGTAGCAAATTGTTGACAGGCACAATTCCTGGCCACAGCCCCTTTGCAGGGCTCTGAGAAGCAGTGTTTGAGCTGCTTTCCTACTCTTGAGCCTGCTGTACTTCTTACATAGCACTAGGAGCGAGACTGGGGACCTACGGGTCCTGGAGGATGAGCTATGCTTGCTCTTGGAATAAGCAGTTGGGGCAGGTGAGGTATGTGGAGGTAAGGCCAGGTCCTAGAGCAGTGGTTCTCAACCTTCTGGCCCTTTAAATACAGTTCCTCATGTTGTGACCCTACCATAAAATTATTTTCATTGCTACTTCATAACTGTAATGTTGCTACTGTTATGAATCGTAATGTAAATATCTGATATACAGGATGGTCTTAGGCGACCCCTGTGAAAGGGCCAAAGGGGTCGCGACCCACAGGTTGAGAACCACTGTCCTAGTGTGAAAGTGGTCAGCCCGGAGGTGGGGCCTCACTGCCCCCATCCCCGACCTCAACGTTCTGGGCCAGGGTGTAAAAGAGCCTCCGCCCTTTAACTTCCTTCCACGGAGACTCGCAGTCTTGTTTTCTTGCCGCTTTCTCTGATGTCTTTCATCGGGATGCTAATACCATCACGCCAACAAATTGTCTTTGAGAGTCGTCAGAAAGGCACCACTTTTGGAGAGTGTTCCACGGGAGAGCAAGGGTGTCTCCTCAGGCCACCCCAGGCCCCGTGGCTCCTTTCCCTAAATGAATCTGTTTAATGAGTCAGAAATATTCCATTAACCAAATGGGCGCGGTTGCCAACAGGACCGTTCCAAAGAAAATAAATGAAAACTTGTCTACTTTGTACTGTTTTGATGGGCAGTCTCTTTTTAAAATCATGGTGCCTGGCTGTTTCTGCTCAGGTTGTAGCATATTAGAACACACTTACACTGAAAGGCCTGGAAATGTTTTTATTCAGTGATAATTCACAGTTCAACATTTACAGTACTTTATTCTCCCCTTTTCTTAGTGCTGAGGACACTGCTGGGTAAGAAACTAAACATTGAAGAAGGCGCCTTAACTCTTGGAGTCACTGGCTTAAAGATCTAAACACTGAATGCAGTAACAGCAGCAACAACAAAACACTAAACGATTTTCATTTAAAGATGTAATCTGTTGATCAGACCTTATATAAATGCTCTCATATCTTTTAAAATGACAAGTCCTTGTCAACTAAGTTGGAAGGAGCGGAGAAAACTCCATCAGATGACCAATGACATACTTTTCTCCACTTCAGAAAATATGGGATTCTCTTGGTAGAAATTGATGACTCTAAAGCCGTAATGTTGAAGGGACTGATGCTCCTCTTCAAGCTCCAAACTCTCCTGCTTAGTATTATCCCTACTTTTCAGATGAGGAACCTACTTATATTTAGCTAATTCGTCTTGAGAGCCCATGTGGTGAAGTGGCTAAGAGTCTTGAGTTGGTCTCAGGCAGACCTGAGTTCAAGCCCCAGCTCTGCCACCCCCATCTTGTGTGGTCTTGAACAAATTATTTAACCTCTCTAAGCAAGCATTTCTCCACCTATAAAGGGCACAGTTATGAGAATTAAACAAGGTCATATATGCGGACCTCCTGGTTCATGGGTTGAACCTCAACCACTGAGCCACACTGGCCTGGCCCTGGTCTGTAATTTTCTTAAAGGTCTGGTTTTGGTATCAAAGTAATACTGGTCTCATAAATTGAGTTGGGGAGTATTTGGGACATTTTGTTGCTATTTCCAGATGGCTTTTCTTGTCCATTTTTGGGCATTGTTCCCCCAAGAGGTCCAGAGAAGTCCTTCGACAGGGAGGGCTCTCGGAGTTTTGTGGCTTAGCCGCGGTTCTTCATTCCTGTTTGGGGTACGGCACGTCAGTAGGGCACAGATGGTCCAACACCAAATCTCAAAAACCCTGACCTTCCAAAGGATTTCAGCCACCCTCGAGTCTGGTTGCTTCTGCTTCTGCTTCTCTGGTACAAGGCAGAGGCCTCCATCGAATACAGTCCTCCTAAATAGAAAAAGCAGTTTCTTTGTAAGAGGAAGAGTGAGAGAGAGGGGAGGGGAGTGGGAAAGGATGAGGAGAGGGATAGGATGCTCACACTTTTAAGAAACAAACCCAGGCCCTGGCCAAGTGTCTCGGTTGGAGCACTGTCCCCTACACCAAGAGTTTCAGGTTTGATCCCCAGTCAGGGTGTATACGGGCAGCAACTGATTGATGTTTCTCTCTGTCTCTCCCTTCCTCTCTCTCTAACAATCAATAAAAACATATCCTTGGGTGAGGATTAAAAAATAAAATAAAGAAACAAGTCCAGGCCTGGACTGAGAGTAATGGGGAAAGGAGACACTTAATGCTCCATTGTAAGTACCCAGAAGCAAAAATTCAAGAA
Source organism: Myotis nattereri (assembly GCF_964212035.1). Taxonomy (NCBI): domain Eukaryota; kingdom Metazoa; phylum Chordata; class Mammalia; order Chiroptera; family Vespertilionidae; genus Myotis; species Myotis nattereri. The sequence goes on from NC_138080.1 coordinate 83,606,124, forward strand.
AAAGTTACTCCTCCTCTGAAACATTCTCTGTCAAACCAAGGAAAATTTAGATCCCTATATAAACTTCCAGATAAGGAATTTTACATATCATATAATGTCCCTCCTCAGACATTTATTCTTTACAAATGTGGAGGCTGTCCCTCATCTCCATCCCTCAGACATAGCCAGAGATATTTGAACTCCTGTTTTATGAGGTATTGGGGGCTCTAGGCAAATAAAATTCCTGCTGACCTAGGCTGATTCCCCAGATATCCTGAGCTGGCATGCAGATCGGGCTCTGAGCCTGCCTAACAAAATCAGGACAAGGAACACATTATGATGACTTCCAGCCCAGGATGGAGTTTACTGCATCATGCTGTGCAAAAGCCCATGATCTTCAAGTGCCTTTGTTGATATTTTTGGCCAAATATTATAGTAAGAGTCATCATCCTCAATATATAAGTTCTAATTCTTTTTCTTTTTAAAGATTTTTTATTGATTTTTTTTGAGAGATAGAGAAAGGGAAGGAGAGAGAGAGAGAGAGAGAGAGAGAGAGAGAGAGAGAGAGAGAGAGAGAGAAAGAAAGAAACATCCATGTGAGAGCAAAACATCCATCGGCTGCTATTGGGGATGGAGCCCATAACTCGGGCATGTGCCCTCACCAAGAATTGAACCAGCAATCTTTTGGTGCGTGGGATGACGCCCAACCAACTGAGCCACACTGGCCAGGGCAGGTTGCAATTCTTATTGTGTGAGTTTGTGTGTGTATAAACACACATACATGTGCATATGATTAAGGCATAAGTTTCTTGAGAATGTTGTTTGGGAGACTCACCTTAGACTCCTACAGAGGCTGGAACAAGTTACCTGAACCATGGCCATTCATAGACTCAAGGATGCCAGTCCCCATTACCAGGTAACTCCACTGAACACCAGGCATGTTGCTTAGATAGGAAGCCAGAACTGAGCGGGAAGTGTATCGGATACATTGGTTTGTTAGAGGAGGTGGCCTCTGATTGTGAATATAGCAAGATATTTGGGTGAACCAGTTCTCAGGAACCAAGGAACCAAGATGGTGCTGGGAGGCCATGTAGTAGGGAGCTCAGGAGCCGAACCTTAGGATGGAGGGAAGGAACAAGGCCTTCTTTTTAATAGCAGTAGCTTGAGAGAATGAAGAGTACATAAGATGGGGAGGAAAGTGACCAAGTTCAGGCCAGCCTTTGCCACACTGCAGTTTTGTGGCCTTGGGCCTTCTCCACTTACTCTCGCTGGGCATGCGTTTCCTCATTTAGAAAAAGAAAGTTAAAGAGGTTGGTGATTAGAGTTTGTCTAGATTTCAAGTCCTAAGACTGTATGTGAGGACATGTGCTCTTTATTATTGTTTGCTTGTTTGTTTTATAATTTTCTTTATAAAGTTGTCAGCTGGTTTGAGATGTTATAAGTGGAAACAAAGGAAGGAGAATTTTGTCTAAGCTTCAATTAGAGGCAGGGGCCGTGAACAGCAGAAGACCCTCAAAGAGGGGGCAAGAGTCAGAGACTGCTCCACATTCATTTCATCTGGAGGATTTTTCTCACTTTCTTTAGAAGATTTTGTGTTTTATTTAAGCATACGGTGACTTTACTGAAGAAAGCTATATATCCCAAGACTTAAGCAAATTCCATGTAAGTGTTGTAATTTTCCTTATCCTATAACCAATAAGGTAGGTCCTATAAACAATTATACTGAACGGAAATATTGACAGCTCTTAGAGTTTGCAATATATCATTCCATCAACCTCCCCAACTTTCAGGGAATCACATCTGTCTCCTGGGAACTGCTCCCAACCCCTGTTCCCCTTTCCTCCCCACACCCGTCCGCCTAGCCTCAGGGAGAGCAAGCATATCTAACACAAGGCAGCCACCCTCTGGTCACCTTCTTGCTGGAAATCTGTTTGTTTTGAGACTGAGACAGCATCCCAGGAATCATTCTTGAGTAATTTTTCCTTCAGAGCTCAGAATTTTCATACGTGAATACAAGAGGAGGAATGGATTTGGGTCTGAGGAAGGGACAGCTGATGACTTTCAGGATGTTTGCCGATCATCCACCTGGCAATATCCAGTGGGCAGTTGAACTTACTGACCCATAGAGCCCAACAGAAGTACCGACACAGCCTGGGAGTCATCAGGGAGCAGGCTCTCTTGTAAAGCGAGGGAACAGCTGTAGTGACCCAAGGAGAATGGAAGAAGCCAAGAGCAGACCCTCATGCAAGAGAAGAGGAGAAAAAAACAGCCAAAAGAGATTGCAAAAGATGGTCAGGGCTGTGGGCCAGGCCTGGGTCACTGTCCTTTACTCTCTGAGGAGTCAGCCTCTGGCTCACTCGGGTGCCCTCTCGCCGGGGTCCAACCCCAGCAGGTCCAGGGGTCCCCAAAGGCGTGGACGGAGTCGGCGAAGAAGGAATGACACAGAGACAGCGTTCAGTTGATCAGCAGCCCAGCCAGGATCTCTAGCCAAGTTCTGGTCAGGATCTCCAGCGAAGTTCTGGTTAGGATCTCCAGCCAGGTTCTGTGTTCATGTTCTCTTGCTAGGTTCTCCAGGTTCTCCAGCCAGGTTCTGTCCAGGCTCTCCAGCCAGGTTCAGTCACCAGGTTCTAGTCAGGCTCTCCTGCCAATCTCTGCAGTCAGGTTCAGTCCAGGATCTCTTGCCATGCTCTCTCGCTAGGTTCTGTCTCTAGGTTCTGTTGCCAGTTTCTGTCCAGGATCTTTTGCCATGTTCTCTTCAGCGAAGTTCCTCTGTCTCCAGGTTCTGTGTAGGCTCTGTCCTCTTGGTTCTGTCTTCTAAGTTCTGTGTTGTTACATCTGTATTTATACCAGTTGATTCCAATCCTATCAATCTCTATTCCAAAGGTTAGGGCGTTTCTTATCTCCATTCCAGGGAGTAAAGATTATGTTGCTTAAGCATGATTGTTCATAGTTAAAGTGATTAATTACCCGCCTGGCACTTAGTTAAGAGGTTTTATTCCCTCCCTAACTTCAGGGGAAAATCCCTACCTGGGGAAACAACGTTTCTCAGAGAGGAGACCTTGGTTAAAACACATAGTGCCAAGAAGGTGAGCAAACATATTAAGAACAGTATGCCATATATGCCAGGTCCCTTGAAACAGCAAGGATGGACTGGCTCCCGGCACCCTCTGTTTGTTCCACAGTCACCAGTTCTTGATATTTTGTGTCTAGGATGTCAGTGTTTCCAGGATATATTAGTGTCCCTGCTTGTCTAGCAATCTGTCCACATGCACCATTAATTGCTAATGAGGTGAGATAAATATCTGGCCTTGCTGTGTTGGCCACATTTAGCATCTTTCTGTCCTGTGCAGATTGAAAGGTACCCATTAGACCTTTTGGAAGGGATCCAAGTGACTGGACAGCCCTGGTAACTTGCTCTAGACCAAAGATAATAGGTAAGCATTAGAATCTATCTTTTGGACTCTTAATTTTTTATTGTGATTGGAACAAATGGGCTCTGTAACTTCCTTCTTTTTTTAAAAAAAATATATATATACTTTTTATTGATTTCAGAGAGGAAGGAAGAGGGAGAGAGAAACATCAATGATGAGAGAGAATCATTGATTGGCTGCCTCCTGCATGCCCCACACTGGCTATCGAGCCCACAATCTGGGCATGTGCCCTGATGGGGAATGGAACACTTCCGGTTCATAGGCCGGCCGACACTCAACCAATGAGCCATGCCAGCTGGGCTGAAACTTTCTTCTCGTAGGGAAGCAACAAAGGCAGAGATTCTGGTTCTTGTGATCAGGTGAGAATGTCAGAGATTCAGATATGACCTAGGTCCTGCCCTTGGCCTTTGTGAGACCCATTGAGACAATGTCCCTAAGTCTCAGCAGATTCTACCAGGAACAAGATGGAGTTGGATGCCTTGCTCCGATAGAGCCAAGTATTTGCCTCCAATTTCCACGATACCGGCAGACTCAAACACATAGAAATATTGGTTTGGTTGGGTGAATCTTTTTATATTTCAGTTCAACAGTCAGGAGAAATAAATGGACATGGTTTTAGTTTGAACTGTACCCCTAGGGCTTATTTATGCATATAAAATAAGTTTAGTCTGCCCTTGAGTCAAAAATAAAAGGAATACTTGGACTCAGTTCAAAATTCAAAAAATGTGCAGTTTGGGGTACACAGGATGGTTTAAATCCTAAGCTCTCTCCTTCAGGGAGAAGTTGGGTAACATCTTCCCCTTTACTAGAAAGGCCTATGAAAATAGCTTACTTATTATTCCTACTGCATTTTCCTCTGGGTAAAGGTGCATATTCCTAAATTTAGTAAGTCTAAGTAAATCTTCTCCTTGTCATGTCCTTCCTGTTTTGTTCGTGATCTGGCACAACTCTTGAGGTCAGATGGGGGTGGGGTGGGGTATTTTCAGGCGCAAAGTTGCTATCTCTTTTTTCTGCTTGAGGGTTCAGGACACACCCTATGTGGTAATTCCTGAGACTCCTGCCTTCAACAGAAGAACAGTGATGAGGTTAACGAGGTGTCAGAAGATGGCAAAACCAGCTCCAGTGCTACGCCTTTCAACTTATTAATTAGGAGTCCTGATGAATGGCTCGCTTATAAAATATTCTTTCTTTCACTGGCTGACACCCCCTTCCCCCCTTCCCCCCATCACCCCCCACCCCCACCCTTGCGCAGCAAGGAGAGGTGAGGAAATACATGATGAGATAAAGCAGGGCCGTCCATCTATGTCTGCTTTCTCCCAAGTTTGTCCATGACCTGGAGCTGCCATAAATAATATCCTGGGGGCTTCCAGAGGCTTTCAAAGGCCACAGCTGCCAGTGTGACAGGAATTACCATGGAAACATGAGATATCTGGGAGCTCACCATTTTTCTCCTGCAGACCATTGGTTTGGATCCAGAGTTTCCCCACAGAGTAATTGTGTGTTTATTCGATGAGGCCTTGCATTTGGACCTTTGTGGGACTGGCTACTTCCAGGTACTCACAGGCATGAAACCAGAAGGTTTTCTGGGGCCATTATTATTAAACGACCGAGGGGACTTTCACTGGGAGGACACACATTTTGCCAAGTGTATTCCTCAGAGGAAGCACTCTGAGTGTTCCCCTCATTGTGCTGTGATGGATGTGTGTTCTCATAATTCCCAGGACCCCACGGACGTTATCACTGGGACAAGGCCAGGTTTCTTTTTCCCAAGTGAGTCAAGGTTTTCCAGGAAAGGCAGCAAGGCTAGAAAGACACCCAGAGTGATTATATGTGCATGGATGAAGTGCAGGGAAAAGAAGCCCTCCTAGGAATAGAAATATGGACCTTTCTTTATCATTATATAAAAACATGTTTTGCAGACTGATCTTTGGACATTTTAAGAGCCAGAGAAGTCCATGGGAAACACAAGGGGGCTTGAGAGAGGAAGATGTGACCAGTGGTGACAAGAGCAGTGGTAGCCTTAGTGCCGTTTCTCCCCTCCCCCAATCTTTGACTTTCAGGAATTTTGATTAGTTCCGAAGTTTGACATAGGTATGGATTAATGTAACCACCAGCACAATCAGGGTACAGAATAGTCCCAGCACCCCCAAAAGCCCCGTGTGCTGTCTCTGTATAAGCACATCCTCCCCTGCGCCCCAACCCCTAGCAACTACTCATCTGTTCTCCATCCCTATAGTTTTGTCTTTTGGAGAATGTCATATAAATACAATCATACAGTATGTCACCTTTGGAGGCTGGCTTCTTTCACTCAGCATAATGCCCTCGGGATTAATCCAAGTTGTTCTATGTGTCAATAGTTTGCTCCATTTCATTACAACATATGGATGCACCATCATTTGTTGAAGGACATTTGTGTTGTTTCTAGGGATTTCAGTACATCATTTTAAAGAATTGCCGTAAAATATGTATAACATAAAAGTTGCCACACTTACCATTTTAAGTGTATAGTTCCATTGTATGAATTACATTCACAATGTTGTGCAGCCCTCACTACGACCCGTTTCCAGCGTGTTCAGTCACTATACACAGAAACTGTGTAGCCACGAAGCAATGACGCGGCATTCCCTCGAGCCCCCCGTAACTTCTAATCTACTTCCTGTCTCTATGGATTTGGCTATTCCAGACATCTCGTAAGAATGAAAGCAGACCATATTTGTCCTGTCGTGTCTGGATTATTTCACTTTGTACAGTGTTTCCAAGTGCCGTAGCCTGCGTCAGCACTTTGTTCCTTTCCATGGCCGAATAGCACGCGTCCATGGTATGTACGTGCCACGCTGTGTTTATCCACTCGCTTGGGTTGCTTCCGCTTTTTGGCTAATGCGAATAATACCACTATGAACACGGTGTGCAAGTATCTGAGTCCCTGCTTTCAAGTTTTTGGCCACCTTCCCTTTTTAAGTTAAATTGATTGGGCGGGGTGGGGTGGAGTGGGGGCGGGGGAGGATATGCGCCTGGAAATTCCATTTTCTAAGAATCTGGTATTTTGTCTGAATCTGGTCATTGTTCTTCGTACTTGATGCTCGTTGAGATTTGAGGAATCCCACCAGTTTTTTGTTTATTAGTCTCCTCGGTATCCCGGGAGAAGGAGAAAGGCAGTCACAATTCGGGAATGGGGAAAGTGGGCTCCGAGTGGGCTAGGCCCATCCGTGGAGCTATCCTATGTGTGTGCAGCTTTCTCAGGGTGTGGTGGAATGGCTTGCTTGGGTTGGAGTAGTCTTTGGTATTTCACATGGTCTGCTTTACCTGGCCTTTGTCACATTTCACCACAGAGCTTGCTGTGCCATCAGGCGAAGACTTAAGGATAGGGGCAAAAATTAGCAAGTGAGAAGCAACTTTCTCACTCGGCAGAATCTGCTTTTATTTGTAGAACTAGAGGCTCAGTGCATGAAATCCGTGCACAGATAAGGTCCTAGGCCTGGCTGGTGATCAGGGCCAATCTGCTGGGCAACCAGCAGGTTGACTGGGGCGCCCCCATTGGCACCCACTTTAGCTGGCCTGGCGCTGCCAGTGAGGGTCCCCTGATCACCCCACCAGTCGCCCCACAGTGGAAGGCAACTGGCGGGCGATTGGGGAGCCCCTACGGGCACCCGCCTTGGCTGGCCTGGTGCCACCCCTTGATGGCCCCGACTCCCATCGCTACCACCAGTCAGGGCCTGCAGGTTGGGGGAAGCTCCTGCATTGAGCGTCTGTCCCCTGGTAGTCATTGCACATCATAGCGACCGATCATTGTGACCAGTCATTGTGGCTGGTTGTTCTGCTATTCAGTCAATTTGCATATTAGGTTTTTATTATATAGGTCATGCCTGAACCTACCCAGATTCAGGCAACCCAGCTGATCCCTCACCCATCCTATCTAATAAAAGAGAAACATGGTAATTGGCGTACGACCGCTACCCTTCCCATTGGCTAATCAATGAGATATGCAAATTAACTGCCAGCCAAGATGGCAGCCGGCAGCCAGGCAGCTTGAAACTAACATGAGGCTTGCTTGCTTCAGTGATGGAGGACTCCAACGTTCCCCGCCTGCCTTGCTGGCCTCTGAGCCTGCAGTTTAAGAAACATTGTAACAAATATAGAAGCTAAACAAAACCCCAGAAACCAGCTTTCAGCAAGCTGGGATCTCAGAGCTGGAGTTATACATTGTTTCAATTATAGAACCTAAACAAACCAGATACCTTCTTTCAGCAGCAGAGGCCTCAGAGCTGGGGCCAGAGCTAAAGCTGGCCCAGAATAAAAAAAAAAGGAAAAAAGGAGCAGTTGGGAGCTTCAGTCACCCGTCAGCCTGAAAACAGCCCTCAGCCCCTCACCCAGACTGGCGAGGCACCCCAGTGGGGACCCCCACCCTGAAGGGTGTGTGACCAGCTGCAAACAGCCATCATCCCCTCACCCAGGCTGGCCAGGCACCCCAGTGGGGACCCCCACCCTGATCCAGGACACCCTTCAGGGCAAACCAGCCAGCCCCCACCCATGCACCAGGCCTCTATTCTATATAGTAAAAGAGTAATGCCTCCCAGCACCAGGATCAGCGGAGCTGTGAGGCCTCCAGGCACTGGGATCAGCGTGACAGGGGGCAGCGCCCAAACCCCCTGATCGCCCTGCGGCTCTGTGTGTGACAGGGGGCGGGGCCACAACCTCCCTATCTGTCCTGCTCTGTTCCTGACAGGGGAAGGCTCCCCAACCCCCTGATCGGCCCTACTCTGTGCCTGATAGGGGGGAGCTCCCCAACCCCTGATCGCCCTGCGGCTCTGTGTGTGACAGGGTGCGGTGCCCCAAACCCCTCCCACCCCACGGGCCGTGCTCTGTGTGTGACGGGGTGCGGCGCCCCAACACCCTCTCCCACGGGCCCTGCACTGTGCGTGACAGGGTAGAGCCAGAACCTCTCCATCGGCCCTGCCCTGAGTGTGAGAGTGGTGGCGCCCCAACCCCCTGATCCGCCCTGCCCTGAGTGTGACAGGGGCTGGTGCCTCAACTCCCTGATCAGCCCTGCTCTGTGTGTGACAGGGGGGAGCTCCTCAACCCCCTGATGGGCGCTGCTCTCTGCGTGACAGGGGGGAGCTCCCCAACCCCCTGATCGACCCTGCTCTGTGCGTGACAGGGGGCAGCGCCCCAACCCCCTGATTGGCCCTGCTCTGTGCATGACAGGGGGTGGTGCCGGAACCTCCCCATCGACCCTGCCTTGAGTGTGACAGGGGTCGGTGCCCCAACCCCCCAATCGGCCCTACCCTGAGTGTGACTGAGGGTGGCATCGCAACCTCCCAATCTGCCCTGCTCTGTGCATGACAGGGGAAGGCGCCCCAACTCCCCAATCGGCCCTGCTCTGAGCCTGACCAGGGGCTGCACCTAGGGATTGGGCCTGCCCTCTGCCAACCGGGAGCAGGCCTAAGCCAGCAGGGCGTTATCTCCCGAGGTGTCCCAGACTGTGAGAGGACATAGGCCAGGCTGAGGCCCCCCCCCCCCTTCCCCTCCAAGTGCACAAATTTTTGTGCACCGGGCCTCTAGTTTAGAATAATTGGAAATAAGATGAGTCTGAACTATAAGAAATTTATGATTATTTTCAAGGATAGACCTTTGGGACCAAGAGCTTAATAGACTTTCCTTCATTAAGAGATATCTCAGATTTATTTCTAAGTAGCTGCCTTTGTACACAGTTGGGGCTAACATCATTTAAAAATGCTTGTATGTTTAGGCAGTGAAAAGTTTCTCCTTCAGTGTTGCTCATTTGTTTATTAAATTTCTCTTGATATAAGTCGTAGAGATAGTTCAGCCCAACCTTTTTTATCCTAAATTGCCATCCCATAAAACTAATAAGGTTTTATTCTGTGCAGAGTGACTTGCCCTCTTTGTAGACTGAACATATAGTGGATTTTTAAAAGAATGTTATAAGCATTCTGTTGTTCCTAAAGGTTGATAAGCTCTACCCTTCACCCACTTCCTTCCACAGCCTGCCACTCATTTAATTCTCACCCCGGGAGTAACCCCTTTGGCTTAAAACCCTTCACATTTCCAGGAAGTTGTTAAATCTAACAACCCCATGACTCAGTCTGGCCTCACTCTTTCAGTTCCCAGGTTTGCATGGGAGTTGATGCTCACTCTGGGGCCTAGGGAAGGCCATTGCCATCCCACTGCAGAGCAGAATGAAGAGAAAACATGGTGTGCCAATTGAGTCATAGGGGGCTCCCCCTGACAGAGGCATTGCAAACGCAAAACCCTGGTGTGATGGGCGCCTTTTTCATTGCTCGCGAAGATGCAACAGAGGGTTAGCTTTGTAGGTCCCAGGTTCATTAGGATTTTTTTTCTTAAATGGAACTTTTGTGATATCATATTTGGGGGTACCTCATCAAATTGATTAGCCTTTCAAAATAATGGAATAGAAATGAAGTTTATCAAAAGGGACAACTTACAACAACAATAACATAGAAAGCCCTTTTTGTGTGCTGGAGCACTGGGCTAAGTCCTTTCCTTGCATTGCTGCACTTCATCCTCACAACGTCCCTACAAGGAGGTACTCACTATCTTTATTTTACAGAGGAGGGCTGGAGACTTAGAGAGGCTAAGTCACTTGCCAAAATCACACAGTGGGATTTCAACCCAGGAAGTCTGATTCCAAACGCATCTGTCTGAGCCTCCGCCCTGGGAAACAGAAGACATATACCTACCTCTTTCTGCTATTAAGCACAATTGCAGTCATTTAACCTCAGCAAAATAGCATCATCTGTCACATTTATATCAATATTTTATATTTTATTTTATAGTAATTTTGTTTTTAATTTTTTTATAAGTAAATTATATGTACATATAAATAAATTTGTTTTGGTTTAATAGTTGTATGAGAACTATAAGCAAACGCATTTATACCTAGTTTTATATATTTGTGCATATTTACGTAATATTATAATTAAAATGGCTTAGGTCAACACTGGCAGTCCACAGTATTAAGTCATTAACACCCTCAACACATTAACACTGTTTACTTTAAATAAAATCCCTTAATAGTTTAAGAGACTGGACATATTTTGATAGACTGGGAATGACGAGGTAATAGGAAGTCTCAAAACAGAAAGCGCTGTTCAGTAATGGCTCTGCCACTGGTTATGAGATACCAATAGGGAGCAGTTGACATTTACTTTATAGGAACACTTTGAAGACCAGATTCTACTCTCTCTTGCCCACTATTGGGTTGAAAAGTCTGCTGCCAGTATAAAGGCCATTTTAAAGGTTAACTGCTCTTTTTTTAAAAAATTCCCATTCCCCACTCCCCTCCCCTTTGGCAAACATCTTGTTTTCTGTATCTGTGGGTCTGTTTCTGTTTTGTTTTGTTTGTTTTTTAGATTCCATATGTAAGTGAAATCATACAGTGTTTGTCTTTGCCTGACTTACTTCACTTGGCATAATGCTCTCTAGGTCCATCCATGTTGTTCCAAGTGGCAAGATTTCATTCTATTTTATTCCTGAATAACATTGCATATACCACATCTTCTTTATCCATTCATCTATTGTTGGACAACCAGGTTGCTTCCATATCTTGGCTATTACTAGTAATGCTGCAATGAATATAGAGGTGCACATGTATTTTTGAATTAGTGTTTTTGTTCTCTTTCTTCAGCTATTTTTAAGATATTCTCTATGGCATTCTCCATCCTCAAAACTGTGTGTCTAGATGTAGATACAGTATAATTTATACTACATAGAACTCTATGTACTTCCCGAACTTTAGTGTACATGTCTTTCATCAAAACTGAAAAATTCTTACTGAAAAATTTTCCCAACACCATTGGTCCACATTTCTGCTCTTTTTTTATATTATAACTCCTCTCATTCTATTTTGTGTGTGTTTCTTGACCTCTCACTGCTTGCACCATGGTACACTCCGGTTAATTTCTTTCAGTTAAAGTTTCTGGTTACCCTTATTCTCTCTTTAGATATATCCAATATAATATTTAACCCATCCATCAAGGTATTTTTAGTGGAAGGGATGGGTGTATTTCATCTTTCTATTTTAACCAAAGCACACCCATTTAAATTATATAATTAGATGTGATTTGATGAATGTATACATGCTTGAAACCACAGTTAAGAAAACTTTTCATCACTCTTAAGAGTTTTCTTTTGTCCTTTTGAGAAATTTTCAGTAATTATTTCTTCAAATATATATATTTTTATTTTTCTCCTCTGCCTCTGGAACTCCAATTATGTGTGTATTGAACATTTGGATATTGTTCCCCCAGGTTTCTGAGGTTCTCCTCATTTTCCCTCAGTCTTTATTCTGTCTCTTGTTTGGATTGGACATTTCTATAGCTCTGTCTTCAAGTTCACTGCTTCTTTCTTCTGCCATATACAACATGTCATTGAGCCCATCTAGTGAACTTTTAAGTTTTAGTTTTGTACTTGTCAGCTCTAGAATTTCTATTTTAAATATTAGTTTTCATTTATCTATTGAAAGTTCCTAACTGTTCATTCAAAACAATGCCATATTTTTCTTTAATTCTCTGAACATATTTATAATAACTGCTTTAAACTCTTTGATAAATCCAACATCTAGACCCAGTTGGTCAGTTTCTATTGGCTGCCTTTTCACCTGAGTGTAGACCACACTTTAATTTTCTGGTTGAAAATTGGGCCATGTGGATAATACGTATGGCAACTCTAGATTCTTCTATCGCCTTCTGAGGTTCATTGTTTCTTTGTTCCATATATAATTAACTGGACTCTAATTGCAAACTTTGATATGCAGCAGCTAATAATCTGTCCTATGGTGTCCTATTGCTACCTTTTTTTTTTTTTTTTTTAACCTGGCCCTATGGGAGCTTCCCCTGTTTTTGTGTAATCTGGTGGTTATTCAAGGATTTTAACAGAGATGAAAAGCACTCTTTTTTTATTTTTTTGTTTTGTTTTGTTTCTAGAGATTCCCCTCTCCCTAATTTTTAGCTGTTTGTTTTTGAGTTCTGTCTTTGACATTTCAAGCCTGTAAGATGAAACTTTCTGGCACCTGACTTGTGCATGGTTGGAAAGTTTACTCAGCTTAAAAACAAACAAACAAGGCACCCTGGGTGGTGGCTCAGTTGGTTGGAGTGTTCAGTTGGTTGGAATGTTCCATTCACCAAAAGGTTGTGGGTTCAGTTCCTAGGTTGCAGGCTTGATTTTTGGTCAGGGCACATATAGGAGGCAACCAATCTCTCTATCTCTCTCTCCCTCCCTAAAAATCAATTTTAAAAAAACTTAGCAGGTGAGGATTAAAACAAAAAAAGCAGTGAATTCACAAATAGGGCAACACATAACTCTGTTATTCAATAGCTGATTTCTTTGTAATTTCTGCCCACTTTTTCACCAAGCCTGCTATGGCCTCCTCCCACACCTGTGTAGTTTAGCTTTTGGCCTAAGATTTGGGTAAAGTTTATACTCAGGGTTTAATATTCTTTCTGTGGGTTTTCTGCTGCTGGTACTTTTCCTGTAGATTTTTAGATATGTTTTCAGCCATGAACTCTGATATCTGGTACCTTGGCTGGTAAGGCTGTGGTTTTCCACTGCTATTTATTTTTATAGCAATGGCTGTAAGAGTTGGGCATCACTGTCAGGCCAGGAAGACATAAACTCAATTCTTACTCCTTCCTGTGGCAGATTTTTGAGATTAAACTTTCCTTCTGCTTCTGTATGAGTTTGGACCTTCTCCAGAGTCTTTCAATAGTTATTCTTTAAAAAACAAAACCAAAAAAAACCAAAACCAGCAACAACAAAAAAAACCCCACCTTTTAAAAATCTTGTTTTTTGTCATTGTTTTCTCTGGGAGGGTTTCATGACCACTTCACTCCTCTGACATTTTTGGAAGTAGTTTACCCATTAGATTTTTAATTTAAATATTTCTGTTTTTCATTTGAAGTTCTGTTTAATTCCTTTCTGATTAAATGTGCTTTGTGTTCATGATAGTCTTTTTTTTTTTTTTTAATTTATTTTTTATTGATTTTTCACAGAGAGGAAGGGAGAGAGATAGAAAGTTAGAAACATCAATGAGAGAGAAACATCGATCAGCTGCCTCCTGCACATCTCCCACCGGGGATGTGCCCGCAACCCAGGTACATGCCCTTGACCGGAATCGAACCCGGGACCTTTCAGTCCGCAGGCCGACGCTCTATCCACTGAGCCAAACCGGTTTCGGCCATGATAGTCTTTTTATTGCTCACATAAGTTATTTTTGAAAAATTTACTTGATTACCTTAAATATATTTATTTTACAGTCTATGTTCAATTAATATTTAATAATTTCAGTATGTGAATTTCTTAGGTGTTCAGTGGTACCATGTATTGTATCTGCTAACTCTTCTCATGCAAGTAATTTTGGGATTATGAGTGCATTAAATATGGAAAAACCATACTTCCTAATTTGGGAGGTTGAATCTGCAGAGAGGTGTTTGTTTGCTTTTACCTGGTGTCCAAAGAATATCAGAGACCATTGTCTTTTATTAATTTCTAAGGCTAGGGGTTCCTAGGCCAGGAAGGTAATATAAATTTATAGCCCAATTCTACTCGAGGACAGATTCATGATTATACATTCTTAGAGAGAAACCTTTCCTTTCCTTTTCATGATAAAGAGATGAGGATAGCCATATCCCTAGACCAGTGGTTCTCAACCTTCTGGCCCTTTAAATACAGTTCCTCATGTTGTAACCCAACCATAAAATTATTTTCGTTGCTACTTCATAACTGTAATGTTGCTACTGTTATGAATCGTAATGTAAATATCTGATATGCAGGATGGTCTTAGGTGACCCCTGTGAAAGGGTCGTTCGACCACCAAAGGGGTCGTGACCCACAGGTTGAGAACTGCTGCCCTAGACCAATGGTAGACCCCCCCTCCCCTATACACACCCCTGTTCCATCCCTTCACTGACAGTGTAGCTCTTTGAAAATCCTGGTTAACAGTAGTCTCAATTATAGTTTGCACTTACCCTCCAACTCAAGACTTTGTCTCCTGCACCCCGGAGCTTTCAAAATCTTATTTAATGATTACCATGAGAAATTAGGTGAACGCTAAATCTGCCAGTTCTCACGTACTGCTCTGATTTTTCATTTTCTCATTTAATTTGACTCTTTATTCTGGGAAATTCTGAACATGAAGGTAAAAAGAAAAGTATCATACACACCCATACACCCATACTCTACATTTATTAGTTATTGACATTTTGCCACAGCTGCTTTATCTCTCTGTGTATGTGTGTTTGTTGAACCATTGTAAAGTAAATTATATACATCATGACATTTAACTCCTAAATACTTTAACATGTAGTATCAAAAAATGAAGCTTTTTAAAAAAACAAAGTATTACTGTTTTCATATATAACAAATATGATTTTCCAGAGAACTAGAACCAATTATTTGTGTGTGTGTGTGAGAGAGAGAGAAATAAGGGAGAAGCTGAACTAAATAAATGGAAAGGAGAGAATTATCCAAGAAATTTTACCAGAAAATTCCCATACTAAAAAAATCATCATCACTACCACCACTACACCACCACCACCACCACCACCACCACCACCACCACCACCACCATCATCACCACCCTCACCATCACCACCAATGCAGGCTCTTATTATCTTAAAACCAAGCTCTAACCATAGCCTGCTGGCTGGTTTTCTCATCTTCTTTCCACTACAGCCAGTGCTATCTGAGTTTAATATGAATGTGGAGTTGTGACTTCCCTGGTTAAAGTCTCCATTGGTTTCTTCTTGCCCAAAGGCAGAGTTTAAGCCTACTTCTGTCATAAGGAACCTTACAAATTTTCCAGAGCAGCTCACTATCCTTTAAACACACCATTCTTCTTTGCTCTTCTGCATTCTAACATGTGCTGTCTCCTCTGATTGGAGTAATAATAAACACCCCTCCCACCTATGCTCCTGTGTGGATTTTTTTAGTGCTCTCCTATGTTGCATTTTAATGATTTGTTTGTATGCCATGCTCCCCAGCTATGTTGTGGACTCCTCAATAGAGCACTTTTCGTTCTTTATTCTCAGGAGTTGGATTACAGTCCCTCCTCCACAGCGGGATTCAGGAACTATCTCCTTTGTTTGGTTGTCAGGAAGGCAAGTCCCTGTGCCTTCTAGAAAAGGGAATGAGATTAATTCAGAGTGGCTGTCAGATGGCATCAGTCATGTTTCTTACAGAATTCAGAACACTAAAAATAATCTATTCTATCTCTATTTGCTTTCTGTCTCTTCGGTTTCTTTGTTCTTCCTAGGAGGTCAATTTTGACCACAGGACTTTAAGAAGTCAGTAACTGCCCTGACCAGTTTGGCTCAGTCGCTAGAGCGTCGGCCTGTGGACTGAAGAGTCCCAGGTTCGATTCCGGTCAAGGGCATGTACCTTGGTTGCGGGCACATCCCCAGTAGGGGGTGTACAGGAGGCAGCTGATTGATGTTTCTCTCTCATCGATGTTTCTAACTCTCTATGCCTCTCCCTTCCTCTCTGTAAAAAAATCAATAAAATATATTTTTTTTAAAAAGGAGTCAGTTACTGCAGGGCAGTGTGGGCTACTGAGTTTTTCTCATTAGATCTGTGTAAACATGTTTATGTTATCTCTTTCATAGCCAGATGAAGACATTTCCAGCCAGGAAGATCCCTCCCCATACCCTGAGAAGGGCACCATCTCAGAAGAGTGTCCAAGATGCCTTTCTGTTTTTCTGTCTTGTGAAGAATGTAGTTTTGGTTGTGTGATTCTTTTTAAGCCGCTTCATGTGTTTTTGGGCTGATTAATAGCATAGCTACCCAAACTTGGACAGCAATATCAGAATTTCTGGAAGCACAGAAATAAGAAGCTACTGAGTTCAGGCTTTCCATCTGAATGAGACTCAAATGCACAACCACTGCTTCCTTGTTTTATCTCTCACCCCTGACTATGCTGGCAAACCTTGCTTTTCCTTTTGGATATAAGGGATTTACTGGGAACAAAAAGCATTTTCCTGTACTCCACCTGCTGGATGGAATGAATGAAAGCCTCGGGGAGAGATCTAAATATTTAGCGAATATAACCTCAGCCCCCAAAGTTTCAAGTCTGGAATACATTTCAGTCTCAGATTTGAACCCAAGCCAAAAACATGCATGTTGATACTGATTATTTGTGTCCTTTGGCAGAGGGTTTAGGAAAGTGTTATAATTCAGTTACATGGGGAGAGAGAGTGATTATGTATATATGGCTTCCACCTGGTTATCTATAGCTGTTGGAGAATGGACTCCGCCTAACTTCCCTCATCCATCACTGGCCTCCACCTTGCTGTTTGGCCCCAGTTCACATCCTGCCCCCCGCCCCTTGCTCTCCACACTTGAGTCTCACTGGTATTGTGTTTCTTCCTGCTATAGGGCCTGAGCATATGCTACTGCCTCTATCCAGAATGCTCTTCACAATCCACAGCACCTCTCTACTAGCCAACTCTTCCTCTTCCTTCAGATATCAGCTCATTTCCTTCGGGAAGCCCGTGAGTGAGTTCAATCCCCTATTATATATTTTGAGGACGCTGGATACTTCTCTTTTGTGAGCACCTGTCACCCTTGCAGCTTTACATTTCTCTATGGGATCCTTTGTGTAAATTGCTTCCAAAGGGTAGTATATGTATATGACACAGATAATATGCAGGTGTTCATTGTTTTTTTATTATTTTAATGCTATATGTTTATTTTAATGGGTATTAGAAAAAAATATTTATAGAGTAAGTAGCCTATCCTTTTGTGAGCATTTTTACTTACAATGGGCCTAAAGTAGGTAAAACTGTGCATCTGCCTTCCATGAGCCATGTGAATTAGAAGTACCATGGTCAGGCAATGGGAATATAGGCAAACATTTTAGAGGCAATATGAAAATGACTGAAACTTGGGAAATAATATGTTCATATATTTCCCTTCACTTGATTGTAAGCTCCAGCAAAGAGCTTTTTTGTGCGCCATTCTACCCACTAGGCCTCGTACATATTTGGGCCGTAATAAATATTTGTTGAAAGACTGGACAAGTGATTGAATAAACAGTCTAATGATGCAACAAGGCCCCCTCGCAAGTGACACCAGGCCAGTCATAGATCGGATCGTTAGAACGAAGGATACGGTTTCTTTTGAGGATCCTCCACATGGATTGCACACAGTAGAGACAGGTTGGAATTTTGTAGACTTAGAACATGCAGCTCCAGATACCCAAAGACTTGGTGGAGTCTCAAGGCCGGAGGGGACCTTTGCAGTTATCCTGCTCAGAGCAGTGCCTCCAGCATCCCCGACAGGCATTGTCACAGGCTAGACTCCTCGGGAAGCAGACTCTGAGATGAAGATTAGCATGCAGGACGGTTATTAGAAATCTTGAGATCACACCTGTGGAAGGGAAGGAAGCAGGATGGGGCAGAAAGAGAAGTTGAGGCAGTTTTAATAGAGGCCTCAGTGGACATTATGAGAAATTCTGAAACTGGAAAGAGCCTTAGAACTGTCCAAAGCTGAGGCGAAGGGACCAGGCTGTAATGCACGTATGCAGGCTACCCCAGAGGGGCGTGCAGCTGTCCTGACCAAGGCCATCACTGAAGGGTGCTGATGGCAAAGGCCGTTGCAGGTAGTACTCTCAGCAGCTGGGAGGGTCACTTCTGAAGGGGGAAGCTGGGGACACATCACAGAGTCTACCACAGGTGTCCTCTCAGGCTCTGTATGAAAAACTCCCAATCACACTACCTGTGGTGGGGCTCCCACCAGTTGGAATGCTCTAGTTGTTAGAAATATTTTTTTCTTCATATTGAACCAAAAAATATTGCCTTGACAAGTTCCAAATACCTATACTCATTTTGACTACCAGAGCAAGAAAAACAGCGTGACTCTTGAGCTATCTGAAGAGAGCTCTGGAATCTCATTTAAAATTTTCTCTGAACTAAACACACCCAGTTTCTTCAGTTGTTTGTTTTGTGTATATGTTTTTCTGCCCCTTACTATTCATCTGTTACCCTCCACATAACATTTTTCTTAATTTGTAAAACTTCATTTCATAGGCAACATCTAGAATGAGATACAATGGCCCATATGAGGCCTGGCCAACTCAAACTACAGGAGGGCAATTACACCCCACAATCTGTGCCTTATAGAGGGGAGCTTGGAGTCAACCAAGATTCTTTTACCTCTTTCAAAGGAATTGCTGTGAAGCAAGATCTCTCCAAATATGGATTCATAAAATTGATCATTGGGAACCTAAATGGAAAATCTAAAAGATCATAACTTATTATATAATATGCATAATTATTTTTTCTAAAAAATAGCAAATGTTTAGTTAACCCTTATCACATGCCAGATATTGTGCTAAAAATACTTGCATATTGCCGTAGCTAGTTTCGCTCAGTGGATAGAGCATCGGCCTGAAAGGTCCTGAAAGGTCCTGTGTTCAATGCTAGTCAAGGGCACATGCCCAGGTTCTGGGCTCGATCCCCCGTAAGGGGCGTGCAGGAGGCAGTCGATCAATGATTCTCTCTTATTATTGATGTTTCTCTCTCTCTCTCCCTTTGCCTTCCTCTCTGAAATCAATAAAAATATATTAAAAAATACTTGCATACTGTCATTTCATTTGATGCTCCCAATAACCCTGTGGGGTTGGGACTATTTGTATCCTTATTCTATAGAGGAGAAAATGGAGGGCAGATAGACTAAGTAACTTGCCCAAAGTTACAAGATCAGTAAGTGGCAGAACCAGAATTTCAACTCAGCCAGTGTGGCTCCAGGGCTATCTTCTTCTGTATATGTATATTACATGGATTTGGGTTCATTTAAATGAGGGAATGACTTAGCAATATGTTCTTGAACATACATGGTGGTTTTCAGAGAAGCTCGGAGGGCTTAGAAAGACAGTAGCTTTTTAAAAAAGGAAACAAAACCAAAAAAAAACTTGGTCCTAAATTTCATGTAGAGACTTTCTTTACCATGATAATAAGCTTTTAAAGGGAAAGGACCACATGTATTCATCTTTTAATACTGTGTCTAGCAGAGTAACTAAATCATGGTTACGCCAGTTATCGGTGTATTGCCAATGCTCCAAATCCGTTCTTCTTTGCCACATTTTGACACTGGAGCTGGACCCTCCTTTGGCAGCTGATGCAACTTCAGGTTTGTCAGTAGAGGGCACTGGAGGGACACTGCAAGAGGAAGGGGCTTTTCTTTGGGACTCTGGTGCTTTTCTTCTTGCTCCTATGACACAGTGGCCGGGGGCAGTTCCTGTGGGAGACCTAGTGGTCCACAGCCCCAGCAGGTTGCTTCCGGAGAGTTCCGCTGGTGCTGCGGTGGGAAGCTCCTGGAAGCACTGCAGTGAGATCCTCCCCTGGCCTGTGGGCCACAGCCACACCTTCTCCCATGAAGTCTGCATCTCATCCTCGAGAGGAGACCAGCTCGCAAGTTTGTTCCTTCCTGGAGTGCTTTCCTAAGCCTTGGGGATGATACCTGCTTCCCTACACCTGCTGTTCCAAGATTCTTTAGAGATCTCTTTACCCCTCTTAGTAGTTAACCATTCTTCCCCTTAAAGTTTCTCCACTCACTGCCCTGGCCAGTTTTGTTCAATGGTTAGAATGTCGGCCCGTGGTCCAAAGGATTGCAGGTTCGATTCCCGGTCAAGGGCATGTACCTGGGTTGCAGGTTTCATCCCTGCCCCCCCTGGATGCAGGAAGCAACATCAATATATTTTTTTCTCTCTCCACGCCCCCTCCCCTAGTTTCCTTCATTCCTCCCTTCAACTCTCTCTAAAAATCAATGGAAAAAGAGTACCCTTAAGTGAGGATTGACACACATATACTCACAAAAAATTTCCCCATTCAAATTGTTGGTGTGGTTTCTATCTCCTGATTGGACCCTGACTGGCACAATGGTAGACACTCGATAAATGATGAATGGATGGATGAGTCAGTGAGGGAACTGAGGAAAGAGGCTTCGTTTTCACTTTATTGATGCTGACTATTCTGGAGGCTTAGTCTGTTCAGGGTAGCCCTCTGCCCTGCTGGACTCTTCCCAGATGTTCAGGTTGCTTAGGAGTTACACATTTTTAAGCAATCTATAAAATCTATAAATTCCTCTCATTTTTCCTCTCTGCACAGCTGTCCTGGATTTGGGATTTTGTCCCATATTAGGAGAAACAGTCTGGCCAGCCCTTAAACCTGCACCACTTCGCAGGTCAGAGTCAAGGCTTCTAAAGCAGGTGTTCTATTTTGAGAAAGCCATAGATTTTACTGCTCATTTCTACAGGAAATTGCTGCATTCTTAACAGTTGACATTCCCAGGCTACAGATAGTCCTACTTTTACAATGCTCACAAAACAAGTTAGTATAGAACAACATTCCTGTAACTTACTTTGGAGAAAAAGTTTTGGGTGAAGGCATATTAGTAAAAATAATCTAACATCTTGCCCTTATGTGTCTCTGCGTCAGACCAAAAAAAAAAAAAGTTTTCCTAAGACAGGAAAACATGAAATATGAAAATCACAATGAAGTGTGTTTCTGTGATGATTTGCACAAATCGCCTGTCTACAGCTACCCCCCCCCCCCCGCCCCCGCCACCAAACACAGCAGCCAAGTGACCCAATCCTGAAATTGAACACAGTTCCACACAGGGAATGCCCAACCCTTCATTAAGGTTGTTAGAAAAGCACTTCAAAGACACGGTGAGGTTTTGCTTGTTTATGTAATAAGACAGACACCAATGTTTAGCTGCTGAATGTGAAGCCTGTGTGATAGTGGGAAGCGAAGGGAGAAGGAAGCAATTTGGGAAATACCTCCTCCTCACGTCACAAACATCCTCAGACCCATCAGAAGACCCCAAAACCAGATCCTTCAATATATGCATTTCATAAAGCAAAACCATCCCCTAGCTGCAGGCCACGTGTGACCTGGTTTCTCTTTTTAATTTTTTAACCAGGGCAGCAAGCTAACAGTGTAGTATATCACGGTCAATATGTCAACCGCAAAGTGGGTACAATATTACAGAAGGATTCCATAGTCGTTAAGGAAATTTCCCTTGTAACTTGAGAGAACGTTGGGTGAATCCCTGGGATCTAGGGCGCCTGCTGTCAGATCCCCACACCACAGGTTCTGGGTTCTTGAGATTTTAGAGTCAATTTTAAGTACAATGGCAAAGGGAGTTTCTTTCTAGGGGTGGAGGACAAGTTCAAGGAGCAGAGTAGGAAGGGCGAGCACCACTTTTTATGAGCCGTCATTTTAATTTGAACAGTTGTCAAACGCCTAGTAATTTTGAAATGGAGAACATACAAATCCCACTGCTTGGTTGGGCTTAAGCATTCCTGAAAATAATTTCTGTTAATTTGTGAACATGCAGTTGAAGGCACATCTTTGTTTGACATGTCATTATTCCCATACTTGTTAATATATCAATCCCAAGTGCTAAGGGTTCAGGATTGCCCTCCCCTGCCCACCCCGTGGCTGACAGGACATCTCCCAGATAGATATGAAAAGTGATGACTTCATTTCTATTTTTGTCTTTGTGGTCGAACTCACCCATAAGAGGCCAATGTTCAGCTCCCCTAAGCCTCTCAAACATTTAGGGCCTGGAGTTACTCTTTTTAGTTGATTGAGCAAAGATGATAATTTTTAAATCCCTGGCTGGCTAAGATACATTCCAGCAGTAATGGCATTTATCTTATGACTGAGTCATGGATGGTAAAACCTCTTCTTTGGGTAGATAATAGGGGAGATAAAAAGGTAATTTCCAGAAGGTGACGGAGGCTGGTTTTCTAGCCTTTTTTCTGGCTCAGTCTGCTTTTCATGTCTTATTTAGAAATGGTTGTGAAGTAGGAATTTTGGGGGCAAAACAACGAATGACGTGAAGATTAGGGGAGTTAGGGAGGGAATGGCCCAAAGTGATAACAATTTCCAAGGAGGCTTCAAGTCCCCAGGGCTGTGAGAGCAGAAATCTGCCAGGACCAGCAGAGGAGGCAGCAGCGGGTGCCTGTGCCTTTGGAATCTGCAACAGTGCATTCATTTTGCATGATTCGTAGCAAACCAGCTAAGAGAATTCACCAAACCCTTAGGACAGATGGTTTCTGGGTAGCAGGAGGTTTCCTTGTCTTGTTTTTTCAAGAACAAACCGTGTCTTTGAAAACACTAACATCATCACATAGGATTCTAATTGAGTCTCGTTGTCTTTGGGAAGGAGAATGTTTACTTGAAGCCATGTTTCAAACTTTCATTGTGACCCATACTGTTGTGTCCCAATTTAATTCATCTTGACCAGCATATTTTAGTGGAATGTAATAGAAACATCTGAGTGCATCTCATATATGTAGCTTTGTGACATTTTTTGTTTCAGTTGTATGTACGTACAAGAGTATGTATGTGCTGGAAAAAGTCATTCTTAGTGTGGATCAAGCTCTAAAAGGGAGAAAAATACTGCTTTAGGCAACTTTAAAAAGGAACAGAGGGATTGATTATGGTGTGTAATTAGCAGAGTGGGCAAACACTGCTCATCTTTTGTTGTTAATCCTCACCTGAGGATATTTTTCCCTTGATTTTTAGAGAGAGTGGAAGGGAGGGGGAAAGACAGAGAGAGAAACATCAATGTCAGAGAGACACATCAATTGGTTGCCTCCCACATGCACCCTAACCAGGGCGGGGGATCAAGCCTGTAACCGAGGTACATGCCTTTGACTGGAATCGAACCTAGCAGTCCTTCAGTCCGTGGGCCAATGCTCTTACCCACTTAGCCAAGCTGGCTAGGGCTGCTCACCTTTCTTTTATTGGTTCACATGCATGTGTGCGTATGGGTGCGTGTGCACATGTGTAAGTGTGTATGTGCGTGTATATACATGTGAGTGAGTGTGCATGTGTGTGATCTGATTCTGCCATGATGTTTAGGCAACTGAACTTTCTCCTAATAATAAGGAGTTATATGATTCAGAAGTTTAAGGAGATATTGCTTAGTATGATAATTGCAGAAAATCTGCTGAGGGAATCGATGGTCTCACATCAAGGCTCTTGAGATGTGCCTCTGACCATTGACTTAAAATTATAAGTATGTCTTTGCATTTTTTTTTCAGGTCACAGTACCTTTGCCTAAGCATAAGCTGGTCAACTCTACAATAGGTAGGAGCATAATTTTGCATGATTTATACTATGAAACTAAAGTGTCAAATGACTTACTTATGGTGCTTGGCTCTTCAGGGGGCAAATTTCCTGAATATATTTCTCTAGTGGGTCCCTAGGGAAGCACCAATATTGCCTTAGGTTTCCAAACAAAATGAAAAACGTTGCTGCCTTACCTTTTCCTATCAGCCTTAGGAAAGAGCAGCCACACCTCAGGGATGCCAGGGAAGTCCTTCCACAGGGAGGTGAGACACCGCGATGCAGAGAAACTCAGAGACATTATTACGTACTAGACCGTTTATTAATACGTATAAGGTGCAAAAAAAGAGAGGCAGTGATGTAAAATGACAGGCATCTTCCTCAGAGGTCTGCTTTGCAGCCCTGCAGCATGGTTGGTCTCAGCGTCGTGTTCTACAAGGCTGAGGACTTGGGCTCCATCGCCTCCGATGCAGAGCAAGTACCCGGTCTTCAGTAATACAAGATGCTCTGCTCGTGTTTGTAAGTGCACACTGCTGGCCATAGGAGGCTTGGCTATCATCCCTTCCAAGGAAACAGATCACCACCACCTCTACCTCCACCAGCACATTGAAAACAACCCAAAGCACACACACTCCTGATGCTTTGTACAGAATGTCAGGCAACTCATAAGAGTTGGCCTGAAGGTGAACCCACACGAGAGGCACGTGACAGGCAGTGGCCACACGACTGACTCCAGGAAGAGAGAGAGCAGCAGGGATGCTCCGTGTTTAAGGAACGAGAGCATGTTCCGACCGAGTGAGGAACTTCTAACCACTCGCTTCCTACCAGATCTGACAGGCTCTTTGCCTGACATGGTTCTGCAGGTGCAAATGTTAGGTTTACCTTGCCATGTCCTCTGACACTTTGCTAGGGGCTTATCTCATGCTGGGGTTGCTAATTCTTCCCAGACCTGGGTTTCTGGGACTAACTCTTTATTCAGCAGGAACCTACAAAAGTCTGTTTTTACTTGATGGATGAAATGAATCCACAGCATCTTTCATCATACATCTAATGCCCTGGAGAGAATACAGCAGCAAACCAGGCAGACAAGGTTCTCTGAGGCCTCAGTACTCTGTACAGTGCCGGGCACACAGTGGCACTTAATAAGTATTCATTGAACGAACACATGAGTGATTGATGACTGGCCTGTGGGGGGCGAGGTCACAGTAGTGTCTCTTCTACAATGCGTTGGGTCTCTGAAGCCACACACATCTGCCTCACCTGTTAGCAACAGTATTTACATTTTCTTGGCCAACGTTATACTTGAATTTGAGTCACATACTAAAAATTATGGACCGTTATAAATATCTTGGATTTCTTCTCTGGGTACCTTTTTCTGACCAAATCTTCATAGTAAATAGATGTTAAGCCACACTGTACTATCCCCAACTTGCCTGCAAAGATTTACTAATATGAAATGGAATCGTCTTATCCAAGTTACAAAAACAAAAACAAAAAAAAAGTTATGCAATGGTTTTGCTGTAGAAACAAACGCAGGATGGTATTTATTCACAATCGTTTTAACCCGGTTCAGTTCTCAATTCCACTATTGCTTCGAACCTTCACAGATTGTCATTTTCCTTCCATTCTCCATATGACGGAATTGTTTTTCAATTAATAATCACTTTCACTCCTTATAAAACATGAGGTAACACTCTCATCGGTTTTCATCCACAATTGTCACATCATTGCGTAAGAAATCCCCATTTTCAAAGAAAAATGTCTGACAGCACAGTGGGAAATAAAGGAAAATCTCATTTTACAGGTAAATGGAGTATAAGTGGTGGATAATTGAGTAGCTTATACATCGTATCCTATTATTGTCATTCTCAGTGGCTGGATGCTAATCAGTTTAACTGCCTTTGCGCTATATATTTTTAAATGTGATTAAAACATACAGTCTCATAGTAAATTTAAATGGCTTATTAAAGGCATTTACAGGGCAACGGTATCATATGTCA
The DNA here is from genome assembly GCF_964212035.1 of Myotis nattereri. NCBI lineage: Eukaryota > Metazoa > Chordata > Mammalia > Chiroptera > Vespertilionidae > Myotis > Myotis nattereri. The sequence goes on from NC_138080.1 coordinate 83,631,645, forward strand.
AAGATGAATGGTGTTTCTAATTTGCTAGCCACTTGGGTCAGGTTTACGTTAAGCAGGAAGCATATTTATACAAGTAATCATAACACAAATGGTCTCTTGGGAAAAGCTGTTGGTGTGGGTTTAACATTTTTGAAGTATACTTTTGTTTATCTTCTAAATGGGCATTTTATAGGCAATGGGCCAAAGCGCCTTAAATACATGCTCCTTCACACAGGCATAACTGGGCCAATGTGCCTGAATGCTACAGTGTTGTTAAGCATGAGGAGAGGGGTGGGGGTGGGAAGGTTGAGCCACCTTCATTTGACTGACATCCTCTCAGGACCACAACTGAACGAATGGTGGGAGTCCGCAGCAGCATCGACGCACGGGGAGCTTGCTAGAAATGCCAAAACCGCACCCCAGTCCCACTGAACCAGAATCTACATTCAAACAAGCTCCCCCAGACGGTGCGTGAGCACTGCCCTGGGACCCCAAAGCCTCTGCCTCCGGGTGGCCAAGCACACATCCCTTTCTCTTTCTTTCTTGCTTCTAGAATGATCCTCTTCAGAGGACAACCAGCCCTCGGCCCGGTTTCCCTTTCTTTCTCATCACTCCCACACCCGCTCCCAGGACCCAAATGAATTTACCAGCATCCGATGCCCTTGAATCAAGAACCCACTTCTCATGCTGGCCACCTGACATCACCCAGCGGCTGGCTCCCTGTTGCCTGATAACCTTCGGAAAGTCAGGGCACCGTAAGGACTTCCAAGGCGCTGCGTTCATCTGCTCTCCCGTGCCTGAGCCTCCCATCCTCCATCAATTCCACACTGAGATCCCTTCCTTCTCAGCCGCCTCCAGCATGCAGTCCCCCCTTGCCAGTGTAATCCCTTCCGTTCTCGTGAAAGGACTTCTTCATCCCTGTTTCTACTCAGGGAACGCTGCCTCCCTCTAACCTAGCCATAGCTTCTCTCTAATAATCGTGGGGGGTCGGAAAGACAAAGGGTGTCCTGCCCGCTGTTTGGGGGAACTTTGCTCGGTGGAGGGAACCGGACGCAGTTACTGAAAGACCCACTTGGCAGCCCCCTGAACACACTTCTTTGGGCCCCACCTTTGCCTTGAGAGGCTCAGCCTGCAGCAGGTGCCCAGCGGCAACGGGACCTCCACACCAGACCCAGGCTGGCCCGCCGATTGGCCCCTGAAAGCAATTTGGTCCCCTCTGTTCCAAACTGTGTTGGGGAAAAGGGCTCTGCAAGAAAACGAACTGGGCATTTTAGAAGCGCATTGCTTACAAAGTCAGGCTCTGTGGGCCCGGGGTTAGCGCAGCCAATGGTCAAGGGAACAATCTGGGGTCAGCCGACGAGGACCCCTTCAGGCTCCTCTGGAGTGGTCAGCACCCAGAACAGACCTCTTTAATCAGAGGAGACTGGCAGGGGGAGAAACAAGATTGCTTTCTGGCCATAATGCGTCCGAGGACCACGCTTGCAGCTTCCGTTCTTCTTGAGCCCAACGAACCAATTCTTTTCTGCGTGCTTCTTGGACGTGTAGGTGTTGTAGTGGTTCTCCTCCAGCCTTTCCAGGAACAAACATTCCTCACTGGGTGTTTGCTACAAAGATACAACCGAAAGAGAGGAGGGCTGTGAGCGAGTGGTTTTAGGCAGGTTTTAGGCAGGGCTCCTCTGCTTAAAGCTGTGTGACCTGGGGCAAATTACCCAGGCTTTCTGTGCCTGAGTTTCTTCTTCAGTAAATTGGGATAATAGTGGAGCCTATCTCCGGGGATGGTAATGAGGACTTACAATAGGACCCAGCACGTAATGAGCCTTCAATGTACACCTGCTATTATTGTAAGGTCCCCTTACATTTCTCGTTCTTAGGACCCTAAAGTCTGCCCCTGGGGAGATCCTGAATGACTGTAGGCACCCCAAGGAGGGGTGGGGGGACGGGGACTGGGCTTTTGTCTCTGTAGAGGCCTGGCACCTAGATAGGCTTGGCCATGAAAAACGTCTAAAGCAGGTGAAAGCAGATGGTGATGCAGTGAGGGCTGTTAAGTTTGGACTTAACGAATAAATGAAAAACTACTAATATAATTTTTCATCCTGGTGATTTTCTTTAACAATAGCAAGATAGTACCTTAGCATTGTTAAGACCATCAGTGCTTGTACAAAATGTGCCCTAAGCCTAAAACATATCCTGGAACTTAACTTTTTTTTTTTTTTAAATGGAAGTAGCTTTATCTTCTAATATTTATAAAAAGAATTGCACTTTTTAAAACTTAAAATTTTACTTAAGGGGAGGGTGTGTGTGTGTGTGGGGGGGGAGTGATCAACCAATGAACTCATATGCATATATGCATAACCCATGGTCACAGACAATGGGGTGGTGAAGGCCTGGGGTGGGGGGTGGGGACAGGATGGGAGAGGTCAATGGGGGGAAAGGGGGACATATGTAATGCTTTCAATAATGAAGACTGAAAAAATGTTTTTTTACTTAAAGAAAGAAGAAAAGAAAAATCCGCCCAGAGCCCACCCAACCAGATATAGACAATGGTTAACAGGTGATAAGCATCCTTCCTTGCATCGTTATGTACGTACGCACAGAGAGTAGATAAGACCAGATGGATATAGACTTCGGATGCTATCAAAATGGCACACTATGTCTGCTGTTTCAAAAACTGGCAATAAGCCTATGAAAACATTCAATCTCACTAGCAAGAAAATGCAAATTTAAAAAATGATTTAACATGTTGGCAATGATATCTGCAAGGAGAAAAAAGACACGTCTGAGTGTTGGTGAGAGTGTAGGAAACATGCACTCTCCTGCGCTTTGGTGAGACGCGTTGGTGGAGACTTCCCGAGGGTAGTTTGGCAATGTGTATCAAAGGTTTCAATATGCACGACCTTTGACCCAGCAATTTCACTCCTAGGAACAGTTAGGAGAGAGTTAGAAAGTGTAAAACTATATTTTCAAGGGTGTCCATTGGATATAATGGTAACAAATTGGAAGCAACCTAAATATGCATAGAAAGGTGATTGGTTAAGTAGGTAGTGGCACATACATACAGTGGAATCCAATTCAGTTGTCAATTTATTAAGGTGGAAAAGAGTCCCATCATATTCAGTAGGGCAGTTATTATCAATAATTATTTTCCACTTGGAATGCATCTGTTAGGGAGTGGGAGGAACCCCAGTTATCTGAACTTCCTATTTGTCACGATTGTAGAAAACATTTATGATATTTGGACAGAAGCCAGTTAGGTGAGCCAAAACACTAATGCTGTATTATTGACTTGGCTCCAATTCCGAGTCGCATGGTCTCTATTATCTCCTCACCCACAGTGGTTGGGGAGCCCCTTTCTGTCGTGCAGTGTTCTCTGTTTGTGGGCACATTTGCCTATTAGACTGCAAGCCCTCCTGAGGGAAGAGATGGGACCTTGTCAGCCCTCTGCCTATAGCCAGACTTAGAACCTGGCAAGTAATAGGTGCTCGCCAACGAGGTGGTGCGTTGAATTGGACTCCTGAGATCAGGTAGAGGCCTCGGGAAAGTTACCTCTGATTAGCAAGGTACTCCGCAGCAGGAAGCACGCAGCTGCTTATTCATCTGCAGTCTAGAGCAGTGACAACGAGGAGAGACACTGGAGCATTTTAGAACAAGGTGGGACATAGACGTAATAGTTAATTGGGTGACTCTGATGCCTCGGAAGGAACTTACCCAGACATTGGTGTTTGATGCACATTGTCAGGGGTGGGAGGAGGTTGGCACTTTGGGACCTGTGTGGGTTGCCCACTCCCCCATAGGGAGGGCTCACCCCATGACACCCCTCAGTGGGCATCAGGCCCCTGTTCTGTGACAAAGTAGAGGACGGCCACACCCCCCACCTGATGTCTCTATTCCACCACAGCAGTTGACACACAGAGAACGGCTGAGTCAGAGGCTGAGTCAGCAGGCCAAATCGGAGGTGCTGCCTCTGGTCTCCCAACAGGATTTGTCAGTGCTCGTTATGCATCTGGAGCAATGCCGAGGGCCTGGTTAGTGACAGCTGATTCATGGCCATTGTTTTCATTATTTTCTTTTTTATATTTAGCACGCTTTCCTCCCAGTTACATAGGTGACATATACCCACTGGAGAAAATTTGGAAAACACAGGAAGGCATTCACATCTTATAAAGTTAGCCTTTTACCATCTCCAGAGATAAGAGAAGGAATGTTTTGGGATATAGCCTTTTGAAGTTATTTTTTAAAATAACTATGTCCTTTCCACATGCACATAAATTTGGATCAGGATGGACTGATGCCAAAAATCAGTTAAAGAGTACGAGGCAGAGCTCTGAGATAGGTTAGAACTTGTCCTTATCAATGGGAAATGTAAAATTGTTGATGCCTCATATATGAAGATCACCGTCTGAATATTTTAGGTGAATTACAGTGACGGCCAGGATGATGGGGGGTGAGGGGGAAGGGGGTGTTTGGAGCCTAGAGAAAATCAGATTTGAGGAGTCTCCCCCAATATTTTTATATGAGTAACAGAAAGTTATAAACATCAAAACTGATTTAAAGGAGGAAAAAGCCACAAAACTAACATATAACCTATGAAATAATGAGGGCAAGGGATGTATAAACTGAATGTTTCATAGCCACTATTGACGGAGTGTCTCCCGTGAGCCAGTCACGCTGGTGGGCGGGTCTGTTCATTGTCTCCCTGCAGCCTCTCAGCCCTATATGCGGGTGGGTACTGTCCATTACTGTCCTCATCTTAGACAAGGCTCAAAAGGGGAGTAACTTGCCAAAGTGGCAGAGGCGTGAGATTCAATTATGAGCCTGCAAGTGAATGACCGATTGGTCAATTGATTTTATTACCAATTGGAAGAACTACCTTAAAACACACACCACCTATTCCCTATATAGCAGCCACTGCCTGGCTCCAAACCCTTTAAAGCTGTCCCACTTGACCTGTATTTCAGTAAACAGCTTAGTAGAGGCTACCTGTAACTGATGATCCCGTCTCCTGACCCCTAGGGGAGCATGTAAAAAGCTGAACTGCATTCACATCCCAAATTCTGGCTGATGATGGCTTCAAGAGAGGGTTTGCCGTGCCCACTGCCTCTTGACAATTCAATATAAATTAAAGGGAGCCCCAGACTAATCCCCCCCCCCCCCCCGGCTGCCTTCCTGTAGACATGCTAATCTTAATAAAAAGGAAGAAAGGAGTTTGGCTTGGGCTATGAGTTACAGCCAAGCCTTAATTATCAGTTGTTAGGATACAGAGAAAGGGTCATTGAAATCCAGAAATAATTTTAAGACCTGGGGCCATTGGCTGCAGCTCTCTTTCTCATCAAATATTTTTTTTTAATATGTTTTATTGATTTTTTTACAGAGAGGAAGGGAGGGGGATAGAGAGTTAGAAACATCGATGAAAGAGAAACATCGATCAGCTGCCTCCTGCACATCTCCTACTGGGGATGTGCCCGCAACCCAGGTACATGCCCCTGAAGGGAATCAAACCTGGGACCTTCCAGTCCGCAAGCCGATGCTCTATCCACTGAGCCAAACCGGTTAGGGCTCTCATCAAATCTTTTACCAGAGATACCAGTAAGGGAAAAATCAGATTTCCTCTGTTTCTGTTCCTTTCTCACAAAGACCACCATTAACAGAGTCAAACCTATATAAAGCACTAACCAGAAGAGGGATGGAGAAGGCGATGCAGAGGATGTTAGCTATTGAGTAAATTCTTTGTGTCTCTCAAGGGCAGGGTTGTGGTTCATTCACCTTCACATCCCTGCCGGTACCTAACTGTACTTAGACACAGGAGGCATTTGATAAATGTTTGTACAATTGGGCTATTAAATGTTTTATTTAGGAGACCCTTTCAAAGTGTCGTGTGTGACCTGGTCACTACGAGGATCTGGGCTCTGCAGTTCTTATAAAAAGCACAGTGGACACGCCTGTAACATGTAGTGGGGACTCAAGAAAGACTTTTGGAATGCATGAGTGAAGTGGAACTAGGTATTCTGAGATGAGTGATGGATGACTTACCAAAATTTCAATCAATGTCTCCTCTATGTGATAATACGTTTGAGTATTTTGAGAGAATACCGCAAGAAACTCTTTTATGTTTGTGCCTAAAATAAGGCAGGGTAGAGGGCGGGAATCCTACTGGAAAAAAAAATAACAAACAGAGACTAATTGTTGCTTTATAGTGTGTATCACTCAACATAACAAGATTTCTGGAAACCTCAAACCTTGGCAGAGTCTGGAAGCTTGTCAGCCTCATACTTACTGAGCCGTACAAAAGCCCGTCGGAGTCCATGGCCAAGTACTGGCCACTCTCGGTGCTCTTTATATACACCTCCCCCACGCTTTCCGCACTGAGCTGCAGCTGAACTGGAATAAAAATAACACAAGCAAAAGTAAATAAACACCAGGCCTTTGCCAACAGGGCCTGGCGGCCAGGACAGTTAGCCACGGAAAATTCTGCTCATTCATTTCAGAGCCTCAAGGATGAGCCTCAGATTAATCAAAACATAGAAATACAGTTCCTTTTTCTTTGCCCTCCAAAGAAAGCGGTCCACTGGGAATCATGTTCTTGAGAGAAGGAGAGATGAAGCAGGGGCGTCCACCCATCCCCGTTTGTTACAAAACCACCTGGGGTGCACTTTTCACGGAGCCTCACTCCTTGCTCTGTCTTTGTCACCTGGAGGGAGATAACCATGGGAGGAAGCGATGCGGGGTGCTGTAGAGTGGGCCACTGGGCAGCCTGAGTGTGTTCCACCTCAGTTGTCAGCCTGCTTTGGGGGTGTCTTTTTACAGCCTGGGCCTTCTAGGAATAGGAGCTTCTTGTGGACAGGTTGAGTCAACCCTCCATCCTCTCAGGCAACCCAGCTGGGTAGAGGCAGAGGGAAACCCTGGCTTCTCATTGGGAGAATGACCCACTTACCTGGAATTGCAGGGATACAAAACAGTGGTTCTTACCTGGGGGCAATTTTGGTATTCAGGGGCCATTTGGCCATCTGTGGAGACCTTTTTGGTTGTCCCACCTGGAGTGGGATGGTACTATTAGCATCCAGAAGGCAGAAGTTTAGCAGCATCCCACAATGCACAGGGAAGCCCTTCACAATAAGGAATTATTCAGCCCCAAAAGTCACTAGTGCCAAGGTTGAGGGCAGGGATGTGAATTTCCCTGAGTTACTCTCTCCCCATTTACACCAACTGCCCACTGCTGGGTACCTAAATGGAGTCCAGTGCCATCTGATAATTATTCATTTGCCCATGGTGGCTGTGATGGTTCATACTTGGGAATCACAATCAATTTTGGACTCTTCTGGACAATTCTTTGGTCATCAAAACCATCTCTATGACTAGGAGTGGAGTCTAGACCAGGGACCAGTGAGCACTCAGTGGTTGCACCAGAGGATGAGTTGGCCTCTCTGAGGCTCAGCTTTGTCAGAGGCCAAGGGGCCGGGGAAGCTGGAAAGAACACAGGGCTTTGGTTGGCCCATGTAGACCCCTTATGACTTTTTATTTTCCCTTTTTATTTAATTTCTGTGAATAAGAATTATATGCCCATGTTTCAAATCTAGAAGCAATATAAGAGGAGACCGTGAAAAGTCTGCCTCACCCCATCTTAGCCTCCCATTTGCAACCAGTGGGGATACAGCAGTGAACAGGACAGATGAGACCCTTGTCCTTCCTCCCAGAACCTTCTCCTGGGGAGGCAAAGACAACAAGGAAACCCCTCTGAGGTATATTTTAGGTGAATCCTTCTACTCAAATTTGGTGCATATGTGAGCAAATACATGTTTTGCCTCCTGCTTTTTTTTTTTTTTTTTTTACACAAGTGGTAAGATACTAGACGCACAGTTCTGCAGGTTGGGTTTTTGTTTGTTTGGTTGGTTGGTTGATTTTCGGCTTAACAACTAATTGGAAATCTTTCCATTTCATCACTGAAGGATTTAATCTCATTCTTTTTTACCAGTTGAATTGCGTCCCATTATGTGGCTATACTATGATCATTAAACCACTTCCCTATTAATATGCCCGTATTTTCTCATTTCCCTGTTTTCACTTCACGGGGGGGATACACAGTTACATTACCCTACCGAAGATGCAATTTTCTTGTCCTTGAAAGTCCTTGCTACAGAGACTCAGGTAAATGTAGTTTATCTGATTCATAGGAAGGAAAATGGAAGCCACGGACCTTCTTTCCCTCAGGTCCTCCTAACTCCAGTTGCTCTGAGAGAACAGGCCAAAGGGTCTCCTTGTGACCTGGGCCCTCCCTATTCTAGCTTCAGATCACACCACTCGCTTCACCCAGCAACTCCTTCAACACACCCAGCTCTTTGCCACTTCAGGATCTCTGCACGTGCTCCACACTATGTCTGGCACCTTCTTCGCCCTGATACTCGTAAAGTTGGCCCTTCTCCTCTTCCAGGCCTCAGCCTAACCCCTCTCCTCAGAGAGGGCTTTCCCACCCAAATAGCCTATGACATGCTATGATACCCTTCCCACCCCCCACCTCACCATTCCTGCCACTGCCACTGCCACCTTGGTCCCCACATCATCTTTTTCTGCCCCTTGTTTGTTTGTTTTTCCATGATACTTTATGCAAAGTACATTTTTTTAAAATCACTTAGAGGGTTACTCATTTATTTCTGCCTCCCCAGGAGAATGTGCAGAAATCTTGTCTGGGAGAAAGGGCAGGGATCTTGTCTGTCCTGTTCCCAATGAGGTCTCCAGCACCTCACGCAGTGCCCTGCCCTCTGGGGACAGCTAGTCTATATTTGTTGAATGAATAATGTTTTGCTAATATTTGCAGAGATGACTCTGTTGGTCCATCACCAATAAGCTCTGAGCTTTGAATTATATTTTCAACAACACCTTGCAGAGTGAAGTAAGATGGGACCAAGTTGAGAGTTGTGAGGCTCAAGGCTTCTACCACCCACCCTCTGTGTGACCTTGGCCAAGCTATTTAACCTCTAGGCCACAGTCTCCATATGGACTCAGTCTCTACAGTTTTCCTAGCTCTAACAGTCTATGACACAAGTAAATATGGTTGATAGCAATACTGTATACAATAGGATATTATTGGCAATAAAAAGGAACAAAGTACTGATGCATGCCACAACGTGGATGAACCTTGAAAACATGCTAAGTGAAAGAAGCCAATCACAAAGGACCACAGATTTTGTGATTCCATGTAAATGAAATCTCCAGAATAGGCAAACCCATAGAGACAGGAAGTAAATAATGGTAGCCAGGGACTGGGGAGGGTAGGGGGGAGAGAGAAAGGAGAATTATGGTTAGGAGGTAAAGGGCGTCTTTCTGAAGTGACAAAAATGTTCTCAAATTGATTGTGGAGATGGTTGAATACTCTGAATGTCAGAAAAACAACTGAATTGTTCACGTTAAATGGGTGAATTATATGGTATGTGAGTTTAATCTCAATAAGGCATTTAAATAAATTCTCTGCGTTTTCATTTATGGTTTTCAGAGAGCTTGCTATCAATTTCTCAACATAATCCTGTATGTTTAAGAGAGACCAATGGAGGGGGATAACCATTTATTACAGCTACAAGGTCCCAGGCAGCGAGCATCCTAGTTTCTCTCTTGGTATAGATAGTGTCAAATTAGAGTGTAGGCTCCATAGTCAAACTGCATGGATTTAAATTCTGGCTCAGCTGTGTGATCAAGGGGCAAGGTATTTACCTCTGTTTCCTTATCTATAATGATAGCACCTGCTTCATGGAGTTGTGAGGATGAAATGATCCAATGCATGGAAAGTGCCCAGGACTAACTATCGTTTTCACCATGCTTAGGTGACATCATCGCTCCTCACAGCATCCCCTGGAGGAAGGTGGCACTGGCTCTGTCCTACAGGTGAGAAGACTTGAGCTTGGTGACAGCATGGTTTATCCAATGTGATACTTATAATCAGGGGTAAAACCATGAGCCATGTCTAAGCATCCCAAGTAGCCTGCTTTATCCTCTCTTTCATGAAACACATTGAGCTTCAGGTCTGGGAAACATTTGTCCAAATGAAGCTGTACTCACTCCCCTCATGGACTCCCTTGTGTTTAAGGTCAGACATGTGCAAGATGGCGGTGGTCATCCATGATCCCTTTTGTAGCCATAACATATGGAGTGACATTAGCCCCTGGGACTTTTTTCCATCGAGCATCCCCATTTGTCGGTATTTAGTTGAACGCATTATAGGTGCAACAGAAACCCCAAGGGGCAAATCCTTTTAGGTAATCAAAGATGTTTTCTTAAAATAGACTTTATCTTTCAGAGCAGTGTTATGTTCACAGCAAAATTGAGCAGAAGGTACAGAGATTTCCCATATACCCCCTGCCCCGCAAATGCATAGCCTCCACCACGATCAACATTCCCCACCAGAGTGGCACATTTGTCATGACAGATGAACCTGCATTGACACATTGCTTATCACCTAGGAAGATTTTTATAAAGCTCTTGATTTCCTAGTTCATTTCTGTTCTATGCCTTAAATAGTTCCCATTCATCTTGCTGTGGGGTGAGCGAGTTGACTTTGCCGTCTGTGGAGTCCCCTTCTGGCTGTGTGAAGGCCTCACAGAGCAGGAGCCAGCGCTGCTTGGCACACGAGCCAGTTCTCGGCCATGAGCCCCAGCACCAGGGTTGTTACACTGGTGAGAGTTCGTCTCAAGAGTTTCCTCTGTAAATATTATTTCTCCAGGATGTCCAAGTTTCATAGCTCATTTTCACTGAATTTCTTTCTGGCTAAGTTTCCTAAACATATATCCTTCTGCAAGTAGGGCTGGCAGGAAGGAGTAACACCCAGCCCAAGCTACTCGTGTAACCGACTAGGTGTCCAGCTCCCTAGTGTGACTTCATTCCAGTTTTCCAAGCCTACATCCTCCTGCAGTTGCTGCCAAGGAAGAGTGGGAAGGAGAGAGCATGAGAAAGGGGCTCAGAAAGAGGGAGGAGCTGGCCACACAGCCTGGCTGTAGCCAACCGGAGCTCCTCCCTCTTGGAGCCAAGCGGAAAGCCATTCAGTTAACAGTATTCATTAACCTTCTGTGGTGTGCTGGGAACTGAGCTCAATGTCGGACAATGGCCCTGCCTTCAGGAGTTGATGCCCAGTTAGGGGTACAGATGATCCTATGAATGATAAAACAACACAATGGCAAAAAAAACACACCCACTTGTTTTTGAGCTAAAAGCAAACAAAAGCAGGGCAACTACAACAAAAACTCTCCCCTATTCTCTCATTTATATATATGCTAGAGGCCCGGTGCATGAATTCGTGTATGGGTGGGGTCCAGCTGGCCTGGCCCTCATTGGGGCTGACTGGGCCAGGCTGGCCAGGAGGAGGAGATGCGGGAGGTTGGCCGGCTGGCCAGCCCTGCCCCTGATCAGGGTGGAGGGGGGGCGATCGGGGGTGGGGCCAGCCCCTCCCCCTGGTCAAACTCTGGTCAAACTCCCGTTTGAGGAGACAATTTGCATATTACCCATTTATTATATAGGATATAATTTTCTTCCAAGGAGAAGAAGAAAATAATATACAGTGAAAAGAGCAAATTACAAAATAATATTTAGCCCTGGCTAGTGTGGATCAGTTGGTTGGGCGTTGTTCCATGCATCAAAAGGTTTCCAGTTCAATTCCCAGTTAGGGCACATGCTCAAGTTGCTGCGGCTCAATCCCTGGTAGGGAGCATGCAGGAGGCAGCCAATTGATATTTTGCTCTCAAATTGATGTTTTTCTCTCTCTCCCTCTCCCATTCTCTCTCTCTAAAATCAATAAAAATATTTTTTAAAATAATATTTATAGTACATCCTTAATGAAAATTTTATGAAAAATACAAAACAATGTGCATAGCTCATGAATATATATGGAGTAAAATAGAAAAATGTGCCCCAGATACAGATCAAGTTCATATAAGCAGCAGCTCTGGGAAGGATAAGACGGGGGAGGGGAGTAGAGGGAACTTCCCTTTCATCGTAACTCTTCATTTCTTTTGTTTGTTTATAAATCCTCACCCAAGGATATTTTTCCATTGATTTTTTTAGAAAGAGTGGAAGAGAAGGGAAGAGACAGAGAGAGAAAAACATCAATGTGAGAGAAACACATCGATTGGTCGCCTGGACAGGGGCCAGGGATTGAGCCTACAACCGAGGTATGTGCTCTTGACCAGAATTGAACCCAAGACCCTTCAGTCCTTTGGCCAAAGCTCTAGCCACTGAGCCAAACCGACCAGGGCCTAGCTCTTCATTTCTTTAAAAACACAATTCTGAGGCAAGAACAGCCAGCTGGTAACACTGGTTAACTCTGGGTGATGGGGCTGCGGGTGTTGGTAGAATTCTCCTCTGTACTTTTGAGGGGATGATTCACATAGAAAGCCCAGTTCTCAGTCAATGGGCAAACACCGAGCGCTGGCCAACACTTCCATTTCTTGCTCCCGATGACCCCTGTGATGCTCCAGGACCCAGCTCAGGCTTGACCCCAGGGACCATCTAGTTCTAAACAAAGGGATCCATAAAGGGGAGTCTTCTGCAGGCAGTCAGGGCCCAGGAAGGCTGGTGAGGCAGGACAGGGGTGAGGGACCACCGTAGCCACACCTTTCTGCTCAGTTTCCTTTTCCAGCACCTTCCACCAGGTTAGCACCAGAGCAGGGAGGAGCCACTCCTCTTCATCCCGTCGGGGGAGCTAGGACTTGCTATCTGTGCACAGGAAGGTCGGTGGCTCTAAAGCACCCCAAGCCTGAAGGGGCGAGCACTTTTTGAAAAATGATACGTCACTGAGTCCACAGTCTCCTTAATGTTCCCCAGTTCTGGCCTGGGGACCGCGACTTTGACTTCGCTGGAGACCTGCAAAGCACTATTTGAAAAGGTACTCTTGTGTGAGACATAAATTTCTGAAAGGAATCCAGTTTACAAAGCGTTGCAAAAATGGGCTGTAAGAAGGTGGGAGATGTTTGCTTGGTGGGTTTGTGACCGTATTGTCAGTAGAATCTGGAGTCCTGCTCCCTTGCTAGGAATAAATACATGAGGGTGTGCAGGCGTGGGAGTGGCCTGTCAGTCAAAACTAAATGTCAATCGGCTGCAATGGGCAAGATCGCCTTGTGGATCGAGCCCCTCCCTGTCCCCTGAGCGTCGTTGGGACCGCGTCACGGGTCTTTACTTAGAGGAACCTACGGAAAGGGGAGCCGAGCCTTTGAGTGGAGATGCCGGCCCCTAACGAGGTGTTCTACCTTTTCTTCCAAGCAACCGAGCAACTGTAAGCCTGTCTCTCTGGTTCTCTCTTCTGCTCCCCAGAGCCTTCCATTAGCTCTTAGCGATAGTTTATTTGCAGTAAGATGTGTGACTCCTACTTTCCAAGGACAGAAAGGAAAAGGTGTTAGGAGCCTGTCGGCGCCTAAAGAAGTGAGTTCTTGGGACCCTGCACCTGGTGTCTCAGCCCCAGGCTGCCCTCACCCTCACCTTCCTGCCCCGTTCTAGAAATTTTAAAAAATGAGATCACAACTGGTGCCGTTAGTGAGACAAACGCGCCGAGGGAAGTGTTGCTTCTGCAGCTCCGTGGCCTGTGAGCCCGCTTTCCACTTCTCTCCAAAGAGAGGCCAAAAGAGATTATGTGCCTGGTTTATTCTGGGTCGAGACTTCCTGTCCTTTGCCATGTTTACCCAAAGTGAGGTCAGCCTCATTCAGAGCTCTGTGAGGTTGTTTTATGTCAGTGGCATTTATAATTAAAGCGTAGCCACAAGCCGGGCTCCGCAAAACATTAGAGAAAGACGGTGAAGAAGAAGAAAAAATGGAGTTTATGGGAAAAAAATTCCAGTGGTTTGGAATGCATATATATCTGAAAAAGGCTTTTCTTAGTGTGTCAAGGCGTCTGCTTCCCCTTTAGGGTCTGAAAGGGGTGCCCGGAAAATTTTGTTACAGTCCATGGACTGTGTGATATTAAAAAAAAAAAGAAGTTTATCTAGAAAAATCCCTCCCACGTAACCAGTTAAGGGGTGCACGGGGAGGAGGGGCAGGGAGCCTTCTGGCATCACATCGACCAAGGTGAGAACCCCGCTGGGAGAGCTCTCTGCCTGGCAGGGGGTCGCTGTGTCCGCGCTGGTCACGTGAAAAGCTACCTTGATGTCCAGCCCGATCTGGTGGCCAGCGAAGTGCCTTTCCCGGTAGGTGCCGTCCCGGCAAGCGCGAGGAAGGAAGTCTGGCTGCCTGGAAAACGAGGGGCGGGCGGGTTTCACCGGAGAGAGGGAGTCTGCCCTTTGGAAAGGGCTGCACAGTAAAGTAGCATTCTTTGGACCTGCCAACTACCCTAGTGCCTTTAGGATGTGGTTTGATTTATAAATATTTGATTGGCACACACTTTGCTCAGAACATTTCCATCTGTGTGGCGAGCGGTGCCGGTAAGCCTGCTCCCCACGCAGCCTCCGCCGTGCTCGGGAGGCGAGGGGTGCAGGCTGCAGGCGGAGGCGGCGGCTTTGGGACTCTCCTGAGCTTAGGATCTCCAGTGAGCGGTCCCCTTAGGAGTCCCATCCAGGACGAAGTCATGGTCCCCGTCACCAGGCAGAAACTCTAGCAGGAGGAGTGGAATCAGACACGGAGCTGTCGCTGCTTTCACGGAGATGCTTGCTCTGTGGGAGAGGGTACCCGAGCAGGGCTTGCTGGGCCAGTCTGGGCACATGAGACCCACATGCCAGGCCTTGGGAGTGCCAAACCTCGACAGTCTCAGAGACACGGAGAGCAGGAGTCACCCTCGGTCTAGCGAGCAAGCACAGCAGGTATTCACTTAACAGCCTCCAAAGATCAGATGGTGAGAGGAGGAAGGCCAGGGGCCCTCAGGGATGAGGACGAGGAGTGTGTACACACGTTTACAAACATTATCACACTTAAAATTCCTACTTTCTTATGAGATGGGTACCCTTGTCATCCTTGTTACTTTAAAATTTAAATTTGTTAATTTAAGTATAGTTCCTACACAATATTACATTAGGTATATTATTTTGAGGTATACAATATAGTGATGTGACATTTTTATACCTTACAATGTGATCACCCCACTAATTCTAGTGATCATCTGACACTGTATAAGCTTATCACAATAGTATTGATTACACTTCCCTTTACCTTTTTCACCCATCCCGCCATCCCCCTCTTTTCTGGTAACCATCCCTTTCCTCTCTTTTTCAATGAGTCTGTTTTTGCTTTGTTTGTTCATTTGTTTTGTTTTGTTGATCCCACATATAAGTGAAACCATACAGTATTTGCCTGTCCTTGTCTGACTTATTTCACTTAGCATGGTACTTTCTAGATCCATCTATGTTGTCACAAATGGCAAGGTTTCATTCTTTTTTATTGCTATGTAATATTCCATTGCATATATGTACCACATCTTTATCCATTCATCTATCTATGGGCACCTAGGTTGCCTCCATACCTTGGCTATGGTGAATAATGCTGCAGTGAACATGGGGGTGCATGTATCTTTTTGAATTAGTGGTTTTGTTTTCCTTTGGATAAAAATCTGGAAATGAAATTGCTGGGTCATATGGTGTATCTATTTTTAGTTTTTTGAGGAATCTCAATACTTTTCCATAGTGGCTGCACCAATTTACACCACCAATAGTGCATAAGGGTTCTCTTTTCTTTACATCCTCACTAATGCATGTTATTTGTTGACTTTTTGATTACAGCCATTCTGACTGGTGTGAAATGACACCTTATTGTGGTTTTAATTTGCATTTTTCTGGTGATTAGTGATGTTGAGCATCTTTTCATATGTCTGTTGGCCATCTACATGTCTTCTTTGGAGAAATGTCTATTCGTGACCTCTGCCCATTTGTTTTTAAATCAGATTGTTTATTTTTTGTTATTGAGTTATATGAGTTTCTTATTTATTTTGGATATCTACCCTTGTCAGATATATTATTAGTGAATATATTCTCCTGTTCAGTGGGTTGTCTTTTAGTTTTGCGGACGGTTTTGTCATCCTTGTTTTTAAAATAAGGAAACTGATGAACATGGAGAGGAGGTGACATCCTCAAGGTGACATGGAACTAGTAAGTGGTGATGGGACCTGCACCTACATCCATCTGACCCACATGACAGGCTGTGTGAATCCAGTATGTTTATTTAATATGTTGGTGGGGCAAGACCAGTGTCATGGTGTTGATGTAGGGGCAGCAGTGGCATATGGAGAGAGCCTTAATCATAAAGAAGCTGAGGATTCTGTGCGGAGCTTTCCCAGTTACTTGCTGGTCATGGGCCCTGTTAGCTCTGTGTTTGTTCACCGAATGATGATAATTTGTAACCTCACGGGCTTCTAGCTAGGCAGAAACAAAAGAATCTAGTGCAGAGCCTGGCCCTTCCAGGTGCTCAGTTGGCATTTATAGAATGCTAGTGGCCCGGTGCATGAATTCATGCACATTGAAAGGAAATTAATTAGAAGAATGTTTTAATATCGCTATTCGCCCTTTCTCTTGAATAGAAGTGTCAACTAAATTCACAATCAACAATGACAGATTGAAACACACACGTGCAAATGGCGCCAGTGAGAGCTTTATTATGTATCATGCATGTGCGAGTCAACTTAGCCTTTTATAGATATAGAATAAACTTGCTTAATTAGACCTGCTTTCTGATTTAGCTAAACTTTTTCCAGCCCAGTGAAGCACCCCAACTTCTTTTTCAGGTAATTGTCAGCAAAACATCAGTAAATATCAACACGAAGCAGATTATTATTGTAGCTCATGCAGGAGAACAAAGGGTAAAATATTTAACTGCAGCAGTGTTTGACTATATTCTGCACAGTGAGAAAACCTGAAGTCATTTTCAAGGTCCACCATTTCTTACTTCTTTTCAGTCAGGTGAAATTTCTAAGCTTTCTAAATCTCTGTTTTCTGGCGAATGAAAATAGGATTCTACAGTCTCCTGTCTACCTACTCCAGGACTTCTGTGAGGATCAAATGAGATGAGGCACATGCAAACGCTTCACAGACATTTGGTTAAAGTGTAAAATGTTTCCACCTGGCTATAAAGCAAATCGTGTTCGTGGGCTGAAGAAACTGCAAGGAGGCTAGTTGCTAGGGAGAGGAAGCTGGGCATTGCTACGTGATGTCATTACCTGGAGCCCACAGTGACCGTTTCTGGGCTGGGCTGGGGGCTGCATTTTGTGCCATGGGGTCTTGGCAGCATTGGCTGCAGTTTGGTGGAGTGTCGCTCTGGGGTGGTGGTGGGGCCTATGTCCCACTTGGGGGAAGCTGAGTGTTGGTTTGTCTGCGCCAGATGCATGGTGCTGGCTAGTGCACATCATGGCAGCTCCTGCGTTGAGCATCTGCCCCCTGGTGGTCAGTGCATATCCTCGTGACCAGTCAGGCGGAAGTAGGAACCCTTAGCACATTAGCCTTTTATTGTATAGATATTGTGGAATTTGGATCTATCTACCTCCAATGCAGTTCACTCACTAATCAAATTAATGTTTATTGGACATTATATTAACTGTCAGACAATGTGCTAGCCACTAAAATTGCATTGTTGGACTCTAAGTCCTCATCCACATGGGGGAGAAAATCATTAAATAGTCACACAGTTAAATGTGGAATTACAACTCTAAGGAGAGCTGCCTGGTGCACAAGGCACTCTCCGATGTCTTTCCCTGCACCTGTTCTTCTTCCAGGATACTCCATCTCCTGGTGATATCTCCATCTACCCATCTCCCAAAGGAAAGTCCTGGGAGTCAACATGAATTTTCTGACAACCAGCACCCATGCCCCTTCTCACAGTGGGCAGTTCTTGCTCTCTGCATTTTCCTGGCATTTGGAATATGGTAATGGAACTAGTGCTCACAGCCCATAGGGGTACCTGCCCACCATGTAACGTGAGGAGTTGTAAAGGGGCAAACCAAAACGTCTTCTCTACAGGCCCGAGATCCCCACCAGTGGAGACATTCCACTCAGGGCCGCATTACAAAGGCCTGTGCACAAGCACCCCTTGTAGGGTCATGCCACTCCAGGAGGGGCCCTGTGTGAGTACTTGGGGACTTATTCTCCTGGAGGTAGAAGACCAATTTTGAAAACTTCCCAATTTTGCCCAAGGCAGATCCGCTGGTTGGGGACAAAGAGAAGCTGTGAAAGGAATTATTTTTTACATTGGAGAGCTGGCAGGCCTACAGTTCTATCTTGCATGATTTATGTAGATTTATTTAAATATTTGATTGGCTTTTAGAAATCATTCTTCCTGAGGGAAGTCTTAGAATGTGACTCTACCTGTGACTCTAATCATGCTCAAACTAATGACCAAGGGATATTAATCATCCCCTCACTAGACTGTGCTAATCAGTTTGTCAGGGATCATCCACTCCATGCCTGTCCAGATTAATTATGTTTCTGAATAATAATCCTTGAAATTCACAAGGGTTGTGGCAGTACCGCCACTGGGCAGAAGAGGGCGACGTAACCACATTCAGCAGGTGCATTCAAGCCAGGGAGTCCTCTGCGCTTGCTGGATCTCATGAGTTTTCAGCCTTGTCAAGTACACACGGCAGTGTTATGATTCCCATTCTATAGGTGGGGAGACTGAGTCTCAATATGTTCCACAAGGTCAGACAGCTGAAAACACCGAAGATATCTACAGTTCCAGATGGGAGGGGATGTTTGGAAGGGTCATGGGGCTGGGGGCTCAAAGCTGCCTTTGCAGAGCACTTGATGCAAAATGGAGAGAACGGTAACTTGACCAGTGCTGCTCCAGTTAAGGGGCAATGCAGGAATGTGAACTCAGCTTTCTGACTGTTAATCCCAGGCCCCCGGCTCTGCCAAGGGTGTGTAGATTATCCAGTTCTCCCGGCACTGACAGGTACAGAACCACTCGCCCCACCGACTCCGATTTCTGTCCTCCTTGACCTTTGTTCTTAGTCCTAGAATCAGTAAATAGGCCAACACACCAACTCTGCATGTTGCCAGAAAGGCATTGAATCGAAACCTGAAATTAGACCCCCTGGCCTTCCTGGAAGGCAGTATGTTTGAAGAGAAAGAAATGAGGGAAGGCCCTAAGTATTACACTGGATTTCCACATGCTGGGTCAGATATATGTAAATCTCGATGATGATGACAACAATAGCAATATTAACCAACATGTGCTTACTCTCGGCCAAGGAACTGTGCCGAGAATTTTCACCACATTATCTCATTTAATCCTCTCAAGAAACCTGTGAGGCAAGAAATATTATTTTATAAATGAGCAGACTGAGGCAGAAAGGTCAAGTAACTTGCCCATGTTCACTTGCCAAATAGTTAACCCAGCATTACTTGTAGGCAGACCTCCTCATACACACCCTAAGGCTTCCTTATGCTGCATTCCAAGGGCCCTGGCATCTTAGGTGAGGCAACTGGATCCTCAGCACTATTCACAAGTCCCGGTACTACCCACTCAGAGTGCAGTCTCTATGTGGATGATGGAATGACAACAATGAGGACATATGCCATTTGCACAGAAATTCCAGCACGTGGAAGTTGTCATTGTCACCTCTCAGAATTCAAGGTTTCCCGAAGCAGCCAGCTTAACCCAGAGGACTGCTTCACCAAGGTTATCTTTCCCCTGAGAGTCTGAGGACCAGAGAGCATTTCCATTGGTTCAGAAAACTAGTAAAACTTATTAGAAATGTTAAAACCTTAGAAAATTAAAGCTCATTCCCCTTAAGTTGAGTGGGGCAGATCACACAAATTGTGTAACTTGCCTTACACCACAGATTCCAGTCTAAGTCGACTTATTGTCAGTAAATGTTGCTTCTATACAGTTGGCATACTAAACAGAGTTGTTTTCGCCCCACTCTGGTGCCTATTTTTCATTGAGGATCAGGCATTCAGAAGGCCCATTTGAAGACAAGCCATCAAAACAAGGCCCAATACATCTAACTCTGCAGCTGCAAGCCCCAACCTCAGCCTTCCTGCTCCTCACCTCAAGGTGGCTGGGAGGGAAGGGACAATGCCAATTGGTTCATAAATGCCAGCTTCCCTCCCCACTGCCTACTCATCTGAGGGTAGAGAGTGAGCACAGTGCAGTGGCCATTTGTACTCATATCCTGCTGCATGAGGCATTTTCCATGAATAATGAAGACTATCTGATATATAAACCATCACATCAAAACCAGTGATGTGCATTCCATTAAAAATTTTTTTTTCCTCTTAAAGATTTTTAATTGATTTTTAGGGAGAAAGGAAGGGAGAGAAGAGACACATCAATGTGAGAGAGAAACATTAATCAGCTGCCTCCTGAACACCCTGCTACCGGGGATTGAGCAACTCCGGCGTGTGCCCTGACCAGAAGTCTAACCGGCAACTTTTCAGTGCACAGGACAATGGCCAACCAACTGAGCCACAGTGGCTCAACCTGTGCATTCCATGTAAAAGCCATCCTATGGAACATTACTCTCCGCCTGTGCTATGTTCCGTGTCTCCTAATTTCATCCAGACTTTCCTTCTCTTGATTCGTGACACGTTTGGCCCTGTTGACCCTCTTTGCAGGGACCAGATCTGACTTTTGCCTTCTCTGCAACATCTAATGCTTCAGTGGTAACTCAGGGAATTCCCGATTACATCACAGAGGACCCCGACACCTAATATCAACACACACCAACACCTGAACTACTAAAGCAGAAGGAAGACATTTTTATTCTTAGATAGTCAAGAAGATTCTTTTCTCCGTAGTTATAACTCCATTTATCAATACCGTCTGAGAGCTGGGCTGGCAGGAAAGCCCGGAAGAGATGCTCAGCTTTTGGCTCGAATCTCTCCGGCTCTCTAGTTTCTATAAGGTCTGGAGAATGACTTTACCCCTCCCGTTACCACAGCCACATCTGCATGATATGCAGAGCGGAAGCTGCATAATTTATGATGTGCAAGCTATGATTCAAACCAGGATTTCACAAACCAATCCCAGTGGAAAGGTAACGCGGAGAGTCGGTAAACTTGAACCTGAGCCCATGTCTTCGTGCGAGGTTTACCCACCCTGCCCCATGCGGCTCTTCCCCGCATGGAGCAAACAGGACCCTGACCAGCCTGGAGGAACAGACCTCTCACTACTTACAGAAATCTGAACATCTGAACACTGGCCGCCACATCTGAGCTCAAGGCAGTTGTGTAAGTCAACAGAGAGTTTCCTTTAGGCAGGCTGTGGCCCTCACAACTCTAGTGTCCACACCCAGACCCTTCCCACATTTCTATTGCCCTGCCTTTGAGAGTGTCATGCCTGGAAAAGAAGGTACCAATCTTTAGATGTCCTCCCTTCCCCCACCCTTGACTAAGGAAGACACCAGAAAGGGGAGGGGCTCCCAGAAGGATGCCTGGGTGCTTACTGTGCTGGTCGCTCCTGTCCCTCGTCCCGTCCACGGTGCCGTCTGGGAGGATCCGCAGGAAGTGGCCCCCGTTGCTGCAGTAGAGAAGCTTGGGCTTCTTGTAGTTCTCCAGAGGCAGATTGAACCTCTCGGTCAGGGCCGTGAACGTGGTGACTTCCCCCTCAGCCATGGCTCAGCCGCTGCCGGTTAGGGTGCTCTCAGGGCTGTAAGAAATTGAACAAACCTGTAGAACGCTCTTCCAGCAAAGGTGCAACGTACAGGCAGGGAAAGGGAGCCTGGGGGGCAGGGCTCTGGTCGGCCGGGAACGACAGACTGGCCAGGTGATGCCCACAGTAATGGGCCCGTGTGGTGGCCGGCAGCTAAGGAAGGATAGTCCTGGCAGGGGAGGGATTGTCTGGCCATTTCTCACTTCCAATTGGACACGGCTTTGGATCAAGCTGTGTGATTTTTAGAACTTTAAATTTAATCATTTGGCCAAGGGAAAAGAAAATAATGTGTTGGTCCCTCCTGATCCACACACATCCTCAAATTAAATACCGAAGTTGCACTAAAATAACCCCCAGGGCCTGGCTGGAACCCACAAAGGCCAAGAGGCCGGCGCTGAGGTTTTGCCCTCTATCCTCCCACGGTTTTGACTGGGCACCGCCAGGCCCAGGTGCAGAGATAGCAGAGAGCCCAGGCTCGAGACCTGGAGGACTTGCGTGGCGGCCTCCCACAATAGTGACAGCCGAGGGTTAATGTGTAAAGGAAAATTCTGGGTTTGCCGGTGGGAACAGAACCGTAACTGGGGAGCCGTATGTGGGGGTGTTACATGGGGTTTTTAAAGGGCAAACATTGTGCCAAGGGAAGTTTTTTGAGACAGATCGTTATGAAGGCTATGCCAGTTGTTGCCTGCTTCCACAGTTCTCCACGCATCCTCATGACACACAGAGAGGGTGTCCCTTGTGCAAAGGCCATCTTCATCCTAATTACTGTCTAATGAGACATACTTATGATGACACAGAAACCACCCTATTGCATATTATAATCCTCTAATGTCCTCCATGCCCACTATCCACAAATTTGTAATATATTAGTGTAAAAACGTATCAATTATGCCTCTGAGGATTAAAAAGCCAAGCCAACAAACACTAGAATTTTACAGCATCTACTTGTCCCCACCATTTAGGAGAATGACGTACCGGTGACTCAAGGACTGTACAAGGCAGAGGCGAAGAGACCAGGACCCTGACATGGAACCTTCGTAGGTGTGCGTAGATGCTGGTCGTACACATTGGTTATCAGGTGGCCTTATCATAATAATGATCATCATCATCATTAGCATTGTATTCCGGGCTACAAGCTGACTCATAATTCTCACCACCACCCTTTGAAACAGACACTAATCTCCCCCCATTTTATAAATAAAATGTAGCCAAAATGTAGAGATGTTCAGGGGTCTGTCCAAGGTCAACAGCTGGTACGTGGTGTCTCTGAGCCTCCAGACGGGGCTCTTGAAACAAAGCCCTAATGTGCCCTTACTCGCCGGGAAAAGGTTCAGTGGTCTCACTGATACTGCGGTGTTCTAGTCATCCCGCCCCTCCACGGTTCCCTCTTTGTGGTTTCAGTTACCCACGGCCAACCGTGGTCTAAAAATATTAACTGAAAAGCTCCAGAAATAAAACATTTCCTAAGTTTTCAATTGTGCAGCGCTCGGAGTCGCCTGATGAAATCTCACACTGTCCCGCTCCGTCCCTCCCAGGACATGAATCTCCCTTTGGCCAGCATAGTCATGCTGGATCCACGCCCACCTGCCTGTTGTCTCTTAGTGGCCGCCTCAGTTATCAGATCGATTGTTGTGGTATCATAGTGTTTGTGTTCAAGTCACCCTTACGTGATGGCCGTTCACCTAACTCCCACTACAGTATATTGGTGTAACTGCTCTATGTTATTATTCATTATTGTTGTTTGTCTCTTACTGTGCCCAATTTAGAGATTACACTTTATCACCGGTATGTATATGTAGGAAAACGTCGTATACAGGTATAAGGTGTGGTGCTGTCTGTGGTTTCAGGCAAAAATTATTGACGTTGGTTATCACCATCACCAACAGTCTCGGCTTTCGCCCCCATGCCAACCTTGCAGTGGGACTCCCGCTGTCTCTCATTCCTCAGCGGAACCCACATCACTAGGTGTTAAGGAGCCCTGGGAATGTCACAGAAAGCCAGCCAGCCCCCTCCATTCTCCACACTCGCCATCCACCCACCCATCCCTGGAACAGCTTCATGGAGCTACTCCACAGAAAGTAATTCCGCTGTAAATGGAGGCAACAGTTGGGATAGTTTGTCCTGGTGACTTTGGAATTAGGGATCATTTGGGAAGCGTCCATTTGTTTCTCTGCTCTAGGCATTTTAGTGTTTCTGGTACATCTCCTGCTATCTGCAGCCACAGGGCCAGTCACACTAGCCCCACTTTCAGTTAATAGTTTGATGTCCCTCCACAAACCCCCAAAGAGAATTTTGCATATACCATATAAACATATATTTAAAGTCAGACCATCCCAAATATGCTCTTCACATATGGTAAAACTCTGTCCAGCCCTTTCACATAGTACAATAACAGATAGAAACTTAATTCTGTTTACATTGATTCCACAGGGAAGACGGCAGATTTTACCTTGCACAGCACGTTGCATTTCCTTCTCAAACCCTCATTCTTTCTTTCAGAGCCTTTTCTTTCATCCACAGACCTCTACGTCTCTGTGTCCACCTCTGTTTTGTTTTGGTTTTTTTCCTCTCTCTCTGTCTCTCTCTCAGCCCTTTTCCCACCTGGCCTCTTCATCTCCCTCTCACTCCACTTGCTTCTGGATCCCTTCTGATATGAAGCAATTTGGTTCTTCCAAACATGGCCCTCTTCACCCATCACCTCCCCATTAGCATAGAATAATTACAAGAAGCCCCTTTCTTCAAATACAGCTAAGAGATCATTAATATTCTTTGTTTTATCAATTTTTTCCCAAGCACTTACTAAGTTATGTCCTTAATTTGTGGCAGGAGATACTAATTATATATTAGTGTTGCCATTTAACTGTACAAATAGCCACTTATAATGTTAGTCTTCAGTGGGCAGACTTTTGTTTCTTGTTGTGCCTGGGTTTTCTCAAATGGAAGTCCCATGTGCCCCTGATTGTGTGTGTTAAGGAGGCCGCCCTTCTGCATCCAGCAGCCATGGAGAGTCTCCATTAGGACATGTTCTAAGTGTTGGGCATGGATTTGGCTCTATTTGCATTCTTGCTTCCATCCCATTGGGATGAAGGGGAACAGATGCACGGAAGGCGGATTGAGGTTGGAGGCACCAGCTCTATCCAACGACTGTACTAATGCTCCCCCTCCCGGACTTTATCACTGCGGGGCTCTCTCCAGCTAAACCACCTCTGCAGGGGCCAGCAGGCACCCCTCCTTCCTGATTACAGGGCAGCCTACGGTTATGCCAGGCTGAGACTCTGCTCTCTGCCTGCTCCCCCAGGAGGAGGATCAGTAATGGGGTGGTTTACTGGCTTCAGACTGCTCCCATCACCCCTCAGTGCAGATCCATACCTGGAAACCCGATGGGGACCTGCTGACTCCTGAAAATAAACCTTGAGTCAACATGAAATTGATAGACTGTGGAAGCAGCATTTATGAATCAGCTGACACTTAAAAAAATGAAATCCCTTTTGTTGCTGAAGGAAACCCCAGAGACATGAAAAGCCCCCCTTTTTTTGCCTTATTACAGTTTACCAATATTTTAAGCAGTGATTGGTCCACAGTTCCTTGCCAATCCAGTATTTGTTAGAGGATAGGAATAAAGGAAGTCTATGAGGTGATAAAACCATTAGGCAGCAGCCTTAGCAAGCCCTTGGGGATTTACACGAATTGCTCTAATAAATGAATCCATTAACTCCATGAAATCAGGCATTAAGCATAATGGAAATTTATAAGCTCTGCTTCTTGTTATTACTATCTTCTTGTTGGCTGTTGGGGGAAAGAGTTATGTCTCTCTCTCCCTCTCCCTCTCTTCCTCTCTGTCCTTCTGTGGGTGCATGTGCGTGCGTGTGTGTGTGCGCGTGTGCGTGTGCGTGTGTGTGTGCGTGTGTGTGTGTGTTGGGAGATGTCAAAGATCAAGTGGACTTCATTCCATTTCTGTGTGATAAGCCCAGCCCTTTGAAATTTGGGGCACTAGTGAGATTTTGGGAAAACCTGAAGATTTTCTTATTAGTGACACCAAAGTGAAGAGAACACCAAGCCTTTGGAACATCCGTGTTAAAGGCGGACATATTTTGTCAGCTGTAGCTTTTGGAGGTGAGCGTGAACTCTCACACACGAACAGGATGCTAAGTGTACACCCTTGCCCAGGAATACACAGTCACTTTTTCAATGTGGTACAGTGAGCAACACCATACAGCCCCTTCGATGCACTAATCGGCTCTGGGAACCTGGGCGAGTCATTCACTCCTTCCCAGATGTGTCCCCTAACATTCCCCACCCTGCCTGGGTTCAATAGTCATGACAGCACTTGGAAAGAATAGAACTATGACCTGACCGGTAGGAGATATGAGTAACTGGTTATGTTGAACCAGTCAAGGCTTGATGTGGTCTAGGTCAGCCCTGATTGAATGCTTAATTTAAAGTAATTTTTAAACTGGTATGAAACTATAATTTTTTAGTCCCTCTCATATTTGGCAGAAATTAGCTAAGCTCCCCAACCCTCCCCCCCCTCCCCCAATCATTTAAGCCACCAAGATAGCAGAGGAATGAAGGAGGCAAAGGGAAGCAGTGTTATGGGTGGCAGAATCCCGGTCACCATTTCAGGCTCAATCCTCAGTTTGCCCACAGTTATTGAGGTGACCTTTGTGAAGCCTGCTATGGGAACAAGACATTTGTGCTCAGTTTGACCCTGGCCACTAAGCTGGAAGGGAATACTCACAATTCTAAGAATCAAGGGAAAACAAATGCTGATTTTTTATTTTTGTTTTTATCCCCTGTCACTGCTTACACATGCAGAATACCCATGAAGGGAGATATTTTGCAAAATATATAAAGCCACTAAAGGTAGATGTACAGGCATCTGTTAAGGTGGTAATTGGATGTGTCCGCAAACCCAGCATATGTAAAACAGGCCTCACCTTTGGTTCCAAATACACTTTAAGTCTTCCCTCCCTATCTCTATGAATGGCATCACCTCATAACTTAACTATTTCTTGTAGATATTAATGAACCTAGATCTTATTAACTCAGAATGTGAGCTAATATTAAAGTTAATATCAAATGTTAAAGGTAATTACTAAAGAAAAGAAAAGAAATAGAATTCATTAATTCTAACCAGCAACTGGCAAGGATAAGGGAAATGAAACAAAATAAATAAAACTGTACTTATTCAAAAGAATCCAGGGAGAGAAATAGAAAAATTGCTCAAGATTAGGTGGTAGAAATTAATCCAAATGTATTATGATCACAATAAATGTAAATGGGCTAAATTTACTAGCTACTGGATTTTTAAAAAATTCATCTACACTGATTTCAGGAGACATATTTAAGACACAACGATACAGAAAAGTTAAAAACAAAAGGATGAAAAGTAGATACCAAATGTTAACAAAATTAAAAGTTGATATGGCGATAGTAATATCATATAAAGTAGGTCTAAGACCAAAAGAATGATTAAGGATAAAAGGCATCACTGCATAGAGATAAGTAGAATAATCAACAGAAAGATATAAGAAAGCCTAAGCTTGTGGGATAATGACAGAGCCTGAAACTACATAAACAAAAATTGACAAATACATAAGGAGAAGTTGACAAATCCACAATGGCGGTGGAAGATTTTAATATATTTCTCTTATAAATAATAGAGCAAACAGACAAAAAATATTAAGGATATGGAAGATTGAAATATACAACAAGCCCAATTGAATGAACATGAGAGAACTCTGCACCCCAAAATTAATGAACACCATTCTTCTCAAGGCCACTGAAGCATTTGTAAAAATTGATCATGTATCAGGTCATTAGGCAAGACTCAACACAAATAGAAGAATCCATTGTGTCCATACTATTCTTTGGGTGGAGTGGAAATCACTCACACCCCTCCTATTGGTGACAAAACCCTTTCTTTTGTACCTTTTTAATGTCTCCTAAAACCATCTTCCTCAGTCCCACTGTGGCTGCTTTAGTTCCGATGCAGCACCGTCTCTCACCGGGGCTGCTGAGACAGGCAGCAGCGGTCCCCTTCTTCAGCACGGCTCTCTTTCAGTGCCCTTTGACCCTGCTGCTAGTGGCCTTTTAATACAAGAATCTGACCATCTGTCTCTTGCTAAAGATCTCTGACTGTGTCCGTGGGTTCCCTGCCACGGTCAGGGTAAGTATAACCCAGACCCCATCATGACGTGTGAAGCTTTCATCATCTGCTCCTTGCCTAACCCCATTGCCTTTTCTCTTACTGACCTGTTTTCCTACTAGTCCCCCCACAGCCTCACACCAACAGCATTCTTTCTCTCTCTCTTCCTCCCCCCTTCAACCATGGCCTGGCTAAGTCATACTCACCCTTCAAAAATTTATCTCAGATATTCTCTCCTCCAGAAAGCCTGTCTGACACGTCCCCCCAGCCTAACCTCCCTGCTCTTCCTCCACACCACACGTACCAGTTTAGATGCGTTTATTCCCTAATGCTTCCATAGCCACACTGCATTTACTCTCGTACAGCACTGGTTGCAGTTGCCATGCAGAGTCCCTGTTTACATTCTTTAGTGGTATCCCAACAAGGCCAGCAGGGCTCTGGGAGAGCCAGCCCCGGCTTCCTCCCCTGCCTCACCTTCCACCACACTCGCTTTCTAAATTAGCCTTTCATTCCCTTGAAATCACTGCCTCCCTCTGCTCCCTAACCCTTACCCATGCTCTTCCCTCTCTCTAGAGCACTGTTCCTCTTCATCTTCTCTCTACTCCCCCCCCCCACACACACACCCTGTTAACTCTTACTTTTCTTCAAGTCTTAGTTCAATTGCCAAAATCCTCGAGGAAGCTTTTCCTGACTTTCCTTAACTGGGTCAGGTTCCTCCAGTTCTCATAAGACCATTTAACACCTCCTCAGAGCTCTTACTTCAGTTTTTAATTACACATTCATTCTTTTCGTTATTTAATGAATGTCTCCCTTTACGTCGGGCTTGTCAGTTCCATGATAGTATAAATCAATGTCTTGCTCACTATGGTATCCCAGTATCTGGCAAAATGCCTGGTGTCTAATAGGCACTTGATAAATATTTGTTGAATGAGTGAATGAATATAATTTAATTATGTTTACTTGACTGTCTCCTTCATTGGTCTCTAAGACCTTGGGCTATTCTCCCCCCCCCCGCCCCCCCGCCCCCCGCCCAGACCCAGCACTTAGCAAATGCCTGCACAGAATCAGTGTCCTCTGGATGACTGAATACCAGGCCAGTTCCTTCTCAGGGTCCTAGTGGAAGCATGTTATCAGGAGACTTAAAATCCTCAGGTATTAATAGAAAAACTAAGCCAAGAGCCTAAGTGCATTTTAATTGGGTTAAAATTAGGCTAGAATATCCCATCCTTGGTTAAAAATAGGCACAACCCTGGTCCCTGTCTTGTAGAAGACACTTCCTGACATCTTCAAAAGAAGTATTATGGAAATTAAGAATCTAAAGGAAGATTTCAGACTTTTGGTCTCAAGTCTACCTTCTTATCTGACCCAGAGAATGTCTGTGTGGTCTGGTTTTACTGTTTTTGCCAGGGAGTGTCAGGCTGGCAGGGACCCACTGTACACCCTCTGGTGAAGGAAAGTCTGCCTGAAGAGGGGGCGACAGTGTGTTCTTCTTTCTCTTTTTCCTCTACTCCACCCTCCATAATCTGTACCAGGGCTGAGGTAGGAACATACCATCACTGACTGGCCTGGGATAGCATCTCAGCGTGCTGTCCCCAAGCCAGTTCTATTCCCCGAGCTGAAATCTCATCTTCCAAAGTTGGCAGTAAACCATGGATGTGGCCTGGGATGGACTTGATAGTGGTGTGCAAGTTTGTAAAAGGCAATTATTAAATTTCAGGAATTTTTGCGAGCCAGTTGTTAAACCATTAGTAGCTTGATATCAGCCCTGGTGAGACTATTTTCACCACAAAAATTGGAAAATACTACAAATCAGGGCTTTTTTTTTCCTTCTCTATTTCTATCCTTTCTTTCCCTTCTGTTATTCCCCCTACCCTCCTGCACCACCCGCCTTCTTTATTTCCTCTGGTAGCTGGTTTACCAACATACTGCTGAACTTGGGTTTGAGTCCTGGCCAGACACTTGCTAGCAAATTACTCAGTTTTACAGTCTCAGTTTCCTCATCTGCAGAATGAGGTTTCATAGCAGCAGCTATTGCACAGAATTGCCTTAATTGTTACGTGATAATACACAAAAAGTGCTGAGCCCTATGCTTGAAAACCTGCAAGCATTCCATAGATGGTAGTTTGGTTACCATACTCCACGTATCATATTGTTTAGTTTTGTCAATCTGCACCATTCATTTTGGATTGAACAGACTTGATTTTAAACGTTGAGTAATATTTTGGCAATATTTTAAAAATGTCGTTTTCTATGTATAGGTTAGAAATTTTCATTATGACTTATATGTAATGATGGTCTCTTCTCATTTGCTTGGGTGCTAACTAGGATATCCTAGGAAAAACGATATTTCATCATGTTTTGTGTGTTACTGTCCAGGATGACAGAGAACCTAAGGTTCAATAGTCTTTCTTGTCTGTTCTTTAATTTCAGACCCTTTTAATTCTAAAGAATCCCAAGTCACTGATAAACTGTGCCCTGGCTTCCAGAATCAAATATTATTTGAGGGAGATCAAGGTGTCATACTCTAGAATGCCAACAACTTTTATTCAGTACCTGCCATGGGTAGAATCCTGCAGATGTCCTGGAAACTTAAAAAAGAAAAGAAAGAAAAGGAAAAAGGAAGGCCTGAAATCCCTAGTCCACAATTATAATATGCAAAAGGCTCTGAACACTAGAAGTTCTTTCCTAACTCAAATTGTGGCAAAACATGACCCAAACTCTCCTCCGACTAAAATCTGTATTCCACTTTGTGTTAATATTTCTATAATCCAGTGCTGAATTAGTAACATGTTTGATTGAATATAGCGCACTGTCCCAAACCTCACTGGAGTTGTTCCATAATATACAATGTGTGTACCATACTGCCTTTCTAAAATCTCCAAAATTCTGATTCGAAAATAGACCTACCCCCAAGGCTTTTCAGATAAAGGGATTCTGGACCTGTAGCAGAAATCACAGTGTCTGCCTTGAAGGAGTTTACCCTCTGGCCATACGAGATTCATCAAGACATGCTTCAGAAAAGAGGGACATAGAAGCCTGGGCCAAGTAGCTGGCAGGAGCGGGGGTGGTTATAATCCAACTGTGGCACCCAGCAGCTCTCCTACCCTTAGCTCTCACACCCCGTAATGAAGAGCAGAAAATCTGAGCAGACAACTGCCACCCCTAAGGCTCTCTAATACCCTGAATTTCCTCCCTTGATTCTGCATCTTTAATTCTCTGCAGTCTGGTTTATCTACTCCCAAAGCACTTCTCCCCTTCGAGCATTGTTCCATCCGAGGTCAGGAATTCTTCCAAGTGCTTAGGGAAAACAGCCTCCACTCCGAGGAAAAATGGCGCACTCCCTGGCAGTGGTGTGCGTGCTCTGTTCTGTCTGAACTTTAATGCTCACCCCTCCCTCCCCCCGCCCCCCGCCCCCCTTCCAGAGCGTCCTGCAGGCTCTCCGCCATCCTGAAGAGCTGCACACATCTTAATGGAAATATCCTTCCTGCAGACCGATGCTTCCTGCCTCAGGGCCTCGAGCCAAATGCAAAGTGATTCTGCAGAGGTGCTAGCAGCGCTCGCCCCTTCTCCCAACCTCTCTTACTGATGTGGCTCCAACAATCTTTTGAATCTGTTGTCCAGGTTACAATCTCCAGAACCAGCTCAGCAAAGACATTTCTTTCTTGGAGTCGGCAGACCTTTCAGCTCATAGGAAGATGGTCAGTTTGCTGGGTCTTTCATATTTTTCTTATCTCCTGACCCAGAAATGTTGGCTTCTCCAAACTCAGTCTTTTGAAGTATGTGTTTGTTATCTCTCTGAAAATGCCAAGAGCTTGTTGTTCTTTATGTTTCCCAAGAGCCCGCTTTGGACATACCAGAATAATAAAATATGCCCATAAATAATGAGATAGTAGCCTTTTCTCCAACATTTACTATGTGTCTCATACATTATTTTAATTCTCAAATAAATTCTGTTAATTAGACATTGCTTTTTTTAAAAATTTCTTCCTCTGTTTTTTTTTTTTTTTTTTTTTTAGGCTGGGAGGTAAATGATTAGAATAAAATTTTCTATTCAGTCACCTACCCTAGCTGGTTCAATGTCCCATCGTGTAGTGAACAGGACAGAGATGCTGCCCTGAACTGAACCTGAGGCCTTTGCTTTCTCAGCCCCCACTCTGCAGCTCAGGACCAGCGGCGCAGAGAACTTCAGCCATTTCCCTAAGGTACACAGCAAAATGAATGTTAGAGCCGAGATCTAAAGGGAGGGTTTTCTGACTCTGGAGTCCATGATTTTAATTGGCAAGGAATGTGGGAAAGAGAAGAGAAAGTCCATTGGACTGAGTAATCCTTAGCTTCTCTATGCTTTTTGCCCCACCAGCCTCCATAACTCACACAGTCCTGTTGACGGTGTTCTAAAGGAGATACTTGTTGTCGTTGAATGGAGTCTGCATGTTCCTACCTTGGCACACAACCATCCTCTTTCACAGCCGTACAGTGACCTCTTGATTGCCACTCTCTTGCGTCCCCTGAATGACCCAGCGTCACCCGAGTCCATCTTGACCTTTGTCACACTAGAGTCACTTGCAATTGATCATAAAAGAGCTGGGGCCAGGCCAGGGACCACTGGAGGAGGTGGTGGTGGGAGGTACTATGTGAATGGTCCTACTAGGTTGGAAACACCATGAAAAAGGCAAGTTCTCACAACCTGAGAGTCATAGATCTGGGTTTTGGCTTCTGCTGTTTCATTAACTCCTTGTGTGACCAGGCAAGTCATTTAATGTTTCTGACCCTCTGCAGCCTCATCTGTCAAAGGAAGCTGCTACAAGTACTGATGTGGTCACGGGCCATGAGGAAAGAATGAGGCAGGCCCAGGAAGGGCCCTGCATGCAGACAGCGTCTGGGAAATAGAAGGAATTGTTGTTGAAGTATCCGTGTGTTGAATATTGACGTTTTGATAGTAATTGGGCTTTTACACAGCATTTTATGTGAGTAAACAAGCATCTGCGGGTGCCTGTTGTGTAGACACTACATTAAGCGCTTTATAATCATTTTGTATTTGCTGCTCCTTCTGGCATACGGGTAGATGCACACGTTCCCTTTGCTCCAGCCGAGAGAACTGTCAGCCGAGAGGCTGGGCAAATCTGTGGCTTAGCTGCGAATGAAACCCTCAGCCCTGAGACATCAGGTTGTTGTGTCGCCCCCTGTAGGGCGGCCCCATTTCCAGGAGCCCCAGGCTCACCAAAACATTAAAAAAGAAAGAGGACAGAACTCACATTTCTGCCAGACAGATGATATCCAGGTGTCTCTGGAAGAATGGTTAGCAGTCCTGGTGTGCGGTTTCGGGTTTTAAGGTGCTTGGATACAGAGAAGGAATGTAAACTCCACAGAGCTCATCTCACATGTCAGAGTCTATTCTGGTTCTTGAAAGTGGGCCCAGAGGCCCCGCTTCGGCCCGGGAGCCACAGTCCTGCAGAGGCATTTAGCAGCACGCAGAGCAGGACTCCAGCGGGGCAGGGCCCAGGGTTGCAAAGGGACCCAGTGAGAGCCACAGCCAAAGGGCAGGAAGAAAACAGTCACCTGCTCCAGAGCCAGCCTTCTAGTGACTCGTTTCTGGAGCGTCTACATTAGACTAGTATAAACCTTGCTTCCTTTCACATTTTTTCTTTTTAAGGACTCTGGCTAGTTTTAGAGGCTTTACTTGCCAACTCTCTCTGATCTCACATGAAAAGTCCAAAAGTGGCCATTCTCCCATCCGCACTGTTTGCCCTGTTTCAGCACGCCCAATGGCTCACGTGGTCCCGTGGCCACGTCACTGGTAGCCCACACACGGCTCCGCACACAACCCAGCTGTAGGCAGGAACCAGGTGGGTTTATGGGAAGGAGATGGTGTCTGATAAGGGATGAGCTGAAATCTTGTATCCAAGAAGCTAAATAAGAAATAAATCTGCCTGGGGCATCTAGCATCTCCAGGGTGGTGCACATTACAGACAAGATGACACTTATCAGAAAAATCACTGGGATTGGTAGATGCCGATAACCATGACAGCACACTCATCTGTCAAACTTGGCCTCTCAAGGGAGTTTTCCTTCGTTTTGGCAGGGTGCTCCAAACATGGTTTCAACTCCTCGTGATTTCCCTCCTGGTTTATTTCTTTCTTCTCACTGACCTTTCCAAGCCATTTATATTCCCCACTGTCCACTCCTCCTCTCTCATGTCTTTTATATCAAAGCACCACTATATTGGGTGGGGTTGTTTGACAAATGGCGAATTTTTACGTTATTGGCCTTCGAAAGCAGATTAGGCAACAAAAGTCAGGAGAAATGTCAGGGTGACTTCTGCCATGCTTTTGCACATAACTGCTCTCAGCTTTTAAAGATTCTACATTCCTGGGCTCCTCCTTAGTTCAGAGGGCTCCTCTGGAATTTGATAAACCTAGACATTTAGATGGGCCCGTGGGGTAGGGCAGACAGAAGGCAGGACATTTCCTAATGTTTTTCATGGTGCTGTATTCTTGAACCCTCAGTGGTGTAAATCACTTTTCCATAGGTCTGTTCATTAAATAAATCAGTAAATAAACAAATAGGTGTTGTACTTCAAAATTGCCCTCCATAGGAGTTGTGAAACTTCACATTCTGTAAGGAGTTTAATTGATTTGATGTTCAAAAATGTTTAGCACTGAATTTTCAGCAGCGTGACTATGATGAGCGTCCCTGAGTCTATGTCGGACCCACCATATCTAGGATAGTTCTCATCATTTCCCCACCCTCTACCTCAGACCCAAATTGTATCTTGTGTAACATTTATGATTCCACTTATGTGTTTGTTTACTTGTTACTGTTTGTCTCGCTCCACAAGACTACACACACACACACACACACACACACACATACATACACACACACACACACACACATACATACACACACACACACAGATCTGTAAGCCTCACGAGGACCCAAATCAGGTTTGTTTTGCTCACATTATATGTCACCACCTAGATCTGTAGCCCAACACATAGTAATTGCTCAATAAATAATTGGGAACAAATGAATTTAAAAAGTCTGTTCTCAAAAAGCTGTTGGGTTTTTAAAAAGTAATTACCAAAAATTAATCCCTATGGAAAAGGGAAAAAATTAAGGTTAGTTTCCCTTTTCTGCAGATCCTTTTCAGTTTGGTGAATAGTGTTTGTCTGAGAATTGTGTTTACAGAGGAGGAGGTCGGAATCACTGGTTATCCATATAGTGGGGAGAAGGAATAGTGTGAGGCCTGCCACTTTCCCCCTCTCTTTATCCATCCTTTCTTTCTTCCTATAGTTACTAAATGTTACTCAAGGATATGCCAGGCATAGTAAAATAGGGGTAATAGTATACCTACCTCACGGATTGCTGTGAGGATCAAATGAAATCATTGTATTTAACAGTTCTTGGCAAAGTACCTGACATATTAAGAACATGGAAAATGCTAGCCATTAACATTATCATCAGAAATATTGATGGAGCAACTCTCATGCACCTTCTGTTTCAGACTCTCCAGAATAAGGAGAAAAGATAATGTCTAAATCACCAGAGGCTTGTGGTGATTTATGTCATCAGCTTTCTTTCCATAATATCTGTGTTCAGAGCAGAGGGTGATATGGCGGCCTCTTCATTTTACAGGTGGGGAGGGTCAGCTAGCCAAGGACAAGAGTGAGGAGAGTTTTGAATAAAGACACAATGCCTACTACTGATATTTTTCCTTTTTCCTCAGGCTCATTGTTTGACTTGGCCCAGCACTATTACTGATCCTGTCTTTTTTTTTTTAATTTGATACTTGTTCGTCATGGGTTGTTGTTTTTTTTTCCGTATGAAATTTGACTTTTTAAAAATATTGCATTGAAATACCATTTCTGAGTAAATTTTGCACCTGAAGCAAGTACCTCCCTCATCTCACCATAGTCCCAGCCCTTTTAACAAGTCTAAGTGTCTCTAACCTCTCAATATGGAGCCCTTCGACTCTAGTGGAGTTAGCAAATTTAGGTACTTATTATCCACCCTGTGCAGTTCACCATCCGCTCCTGTCTGAACTTCTGAAACGGCCCCCTCTTTTGTTCTTGGCTCCTCTGATCATTTCTATACACAAAGCCAGAGGGATTTTTAAGAAGCCTACATCAGATTGGCCACTCCCTCTTTCAAAACCTGCTGTGCCTTTCCATTTTCATGAACCCTTACCATGGCCTGCAAGACACCGTCTGGTCTGGCCTTACCTCCTGCCACTCCCTCCCTTTGCCCACTGCATACCAGCCACTGCTGTCTTCCCTGGGATCCCTGACCCAGCGTGGTCTTCTCCACACGCTGCCTTCATACAAATTGCTCGCCTTCCAGCAATGCCTTTCCCCAACACGGTCCACTGCCTTGGCTCCTACTCGCCTTTCAGATGGCAGCTGACGCACCACCTCCTCAGGTCTCCCCTCACCTCCTGACCTGAGTTCTGTCCCCCCTCTGCCTTCATTATTCTGTTTTGTTCCTTCCTGTTCTCTTCCTTTCCAACACGTCCCATCACTTGTAATTCATTAAATATCCACCCATGTATTTACTTGTTTGATGTCTATCTCCCTCACTAGACTGTCAGGTCCCGGAGGGCCATGTTTAGTCACCACCTTCTCCTCGGTCCCTAAGCGATGCCTGGCACAGAGGAGTTGCTCACCTATCTGTTGAATGAATGAGGGAGGGAAGGGAATGAGTGAACAGATCCGTCTCCAGCCTGTAAAGTCATGACCTAAGGATGCTGCCACACACTAAGAGACTTACTTCCATGTCCCATTCTGCTCTCTGTCGCAATGAACTTTGCTCTTCTAAAGCAAGTGTTTTTCCACTAGATTATTTTTATAGAAAAAAAGTGAGGCAAATATAGAGATAATTATTGATTCTCACTCACGAAGTTCCTGCTCCCTATCACCAACATCCTCCTGAAAGCCTGCTGCTGGATTCCTGGGGACCGCAGGAAATAAGTCCGCTGAGCACTTGAAACGCCGTTACGAAAATAGACCAGACTTGACCTTCCTCCTGTGGAGGGTCTCTTCCTCAGGGAAAACCTTGCAAAGAAATTTTATCTGCTCTTAGGTGCTTCCTTCTGCAGTCATCCTCCCAGCGGCATTATCTGCACATGCTCTGAATCCTGTTCTGAGATTGTCCCCCCACAGCCTAGGTCACCGCCTGAGCAAATTGCTCATTTATACACACACACACACACACACACACACACACACACACACACACACATATATTCTGATCATTTATAACCTGACTTTACTCAATACATTAGGATTTTTCCTTATTAATAAACATAAATCTATACCTCCATTTGTAATGGCTGCATAGGGTTACACTATGTGGACATGCAATACTATGTTCATTAATCCCCTTTCATTGAGCATCTAGGCGGGGGACTGTGTGTCAGTATTATAGACATGGGTCTGGGTTGGGCTGGCACTTGCAGCCTCAACACGCCTCCTGGGGGATGCTGATGCACACCAGAGTGTGAGAGTCCTGGTCTGGGGTAGCCTTCCCCCCTCCTCCCCCCCTCCCCCCCCCCCATCAAGATAGAGGAAAGGAATTCAGCCTGGAAGGGAAGGGCCAGCTTGATTATTTTCGTCCCTTTAGCAGAGTCACGGAAATATCTCCAAATCTACTCTCCTTGTTTTCTTTAAAAGCAGGAGCCCAGGGGACACTGCCCATTTTGATATGTTTATTTTTTCTCTTTCTTTCCATTACTCATATTTTCTTTACTGAATTATTGTTTGTCCCTGCTCAGGGGGGAGAAGAGAAAACAGGTGAGGTGACATGGGTGCAGGCTCCAGGTGCTCCTCGCCCTGCTCCACCATGTGAGGCAGGGGCAGGAGGGCTTCCTGTCTCTGCAGCGAGAGGCCCGGCCTCTGGCAGGCACTCCATTGCGTCTTGACTTAATTTGGGTGGGTGGCTCCAAGGCTCTGGTTTGCTGGTTATGGTGGCACCTGATGGGAAGGCCCAAATCTCTCTACACTGAGCTAGAAACCAGTTTGGGAGAATTAATGGGCATCTAATCACAATATACAAGCGCATGATAAGATGAAATCAGGCCTCCAGGGTGAGGAAGGTCACATGGCTCAGAATTTCAATGAGGTTCTGTTATGTTTGTGTTTCTCTTTGCCTCTTATTTTATTGGTAAAGTTGTTCCCAGATTTCCAAAGATCTGAGTACTCCTTCATTCACTTGACACATATTTAATGAGACCTACTATGTGCCAGGCATGAGAAATATAGTGGGGAACAGGACAGACTGGATGAGGCCCTCTTGAAGTTCACATTCCAGTGGGGAAGACCCACCATAAAGGGATTCCCAGTGAACTGAATGTCACTGTGGTAAAGTCCAGGGCATCATGGGAGCCAGATAATAGGTGACCTATAAAGCCTGGGAGATGGGAAGACTTCCTGGAGGAAAGGACATTTATATTCCTACTGAAGAGGGAACAGTTATCAGGAAAAGCATGTGCATAGGCCCTGAGCCTAGAAAGAGCATGTTTCATTTGGGGAGCTGAAAATGATTCACCAGGGATGAGAGGAGAGGGCTGTGGTTGGAGATGTGGGCAGGGACCTATGCAGAGCCCTATAGGTCCTTATCTACAGGACAGTGGAAAACCACTGAACAATGCAGGCTGGGGTGAGACCTGGTCAGAAATGCGTTTTTAAAAAGTCACTCTGGCTGCTGCATGGGCAAGTATTGGAGGAGAGGTGAAAGCAGGGAAACTAGATGCAATGATGCAATGGTCCAAGTAAGAGGCAGCAGGACCTTAGATAAGACAGTAGATGTGGGTGTGGGCCAAATGTGCTAGCCATTCTGCACAGCCTCCGCCAGGGTATCTGGGGTAGACAGGCCCAGTGGCCTTCTCTCAGAGAGACAGCAGCGTTCAGCCAGTGCACAGTCCCAGGAGAAGAGCTAAACTGGGATTTAAAAACCCTGCCACCAAATATGCCGGGAAATAGAATTTCCAGGTGAGATAGTGCTGCTTTGGGAGTGTGGGCTTCTTCATCTTCAATAGCAGGTTTGGAAGTGAAGCACCAGCGTCTT
This sequence comes from Myotis nattereri, assembly GCF_964212035.1. Taxonomy (NCBI): domain Eukaryota; kingdom Metazoa; phylum Chordata; class Mammalia; order Chiroptera; family Vespertilionidae; genus Myotis; species Myotis nattereri. Next base: position 83,670,361 of record NC_138080.1, read on the forward strand.
AACAGATGACAAATAGTGCTGTGGAGCCGGAGTTCCTCTCTGCCTGACCTGCCGGGCTAGGCAGTAAGGACTCTTGTCCCTGCTCTTCTCCAGCCTGTCCTGACTCACCAGATGACTGGACAAGTCGTCTGTCCCTCGGCTGCATGTGTCTGACCTTAAGAACTGAAGTTCCGAGTCATGCTACCTACAAGATGGTGTCATCTCTGGGAGGTTTGAAGGCAGGTCAGACACTCAGAGGAAAGGGGGCGGGGAAGAGCAGGCTCTCAGTGTGCCTCCTGGCCTTATGATTTGGTGGGGCTTGGTGACACCAGAAGAGATGGCTGGGGTCCTCTTCAGGGCACTTCATTCATTCACTCAACAAATGGTTATTAAGAGTTTATGTTCCTGGCCCCATTCTCAGATGGTGAACAAAGTCCGCAGTCTTCCCGCCGTGGAGCTTATATCCCAGCCATTTCCTGAGGCACGGCCAGTGGCCCACCCTGCCTCCAAGCTCTCCTGGTCTTAATATTGAGTAAGAAGGCCCAAGAGTTCCCTGGCATTGAATCCACCTGGCCTCTAACAGAACTGAACTTCCGGTTTGCAAATGTGCCAGGTTCACTCTCACCTCCAGGCTTTTGGACTTGCTTTTCCCTTGGCCTGGACCTCCCTTGGCCAACATTGCCACCTGCCCTACCAGCCCCCAGGATATTCCTACTTCTTCAGACTTCACCTCAGATTTTCTCAGACATAATTTCCTGTCCATCAGCCCCAGGTCCGGCCCAGCACCCCAGCCAAGTTCCCCTAGCCCCTCTGTATTTCACTGGAGCTATTACTGGACTATTTCTCCCCCTTGACTTTGCTCCATTAGGGCAGAGTCCTTGTCCATTTTTTTCCTCCAGTGTCCTGCACAGGCTTGGAACATAATATGTGCTTAATAAATATTTGTTGAAAAAAGGCAGGTGGGCAGGGGGAGTGCTGATCTGTGCTATGCTGTGCAGCTTATTAGTTTTGCTGGAAAGACACGCTCTACAGTTAGAAGGCCCTTCAGGAACCAAAGCCTGGGAAGCCATACTAATTTGCCAATTGCCATACTGAACCCAAGCATGTGTATCTTTTTTTAAAAGATCCTTAAATTAATTTTTAGGGAGGGAGGGAGAGAGAGAGGGGGGGGGGGAGAGAGAGAGAGAGAGAGAGAGAGAGAGAGAGAGAGAGAGAGAAACAACATTGATTGGCTTCCTCCTGCACGCCCCCTAATGAGGATCGAGCCTGTGACCCAGGCATGTGCCCTGACCGGGAATTGAACCGGCAATCTTTTGGTGCATGGGCCGACACCCAACCAACTGAGCCACACTGGCCAGGGAGAGATATTAACTTTTATAATAGACAATTATGTATTGTTTAACTGTTTACTTTGTAAGTAAAGATAAAATCTAAAGAAGAATGAAAAAACAAAGCAAAAAAGCAAGAGTAGAAAGGAGCTCTGAACTAGGGGTATGAGGTAGAGCATCTACTGTTACCCCTTGGCTTCCTGGGTTACCACATGGATGCACTTGGCAATGACATCACCTCAGTTCAGGACGAGGAACGGCCCGGTGAGAAAAGGGTTACGTGGAGACAGAGAAGGAAAGAGAGGAACCAGGTGCTTTGCTTTCCTCTTGGCTATAACTTATTAACTAAATTCAAGTTCGTTTTCCTTGTCCCCTTGGACTGAGGGTAAAGTCCGGCTGGAGGCCTGAGTATAGTTCTTTGGGGCCTTTTCAGGGTCAGAAAACTCACATGCAAGCAACTTTGTTTACATCAGCAAATCCAGCTGCGTTGTGCAAGCACTTGACCGGCCCCTGACTCCCAACACAAAACAGATGTCTGGGCAGCGCAGGGAAAGCACGCGGGGCTCCTGAACTGGTAGGACTTGGTTTTGATGAGCTGGGAAAATGGCAGGAGATGGCTGGCACTGGCTGTGACAAGAGTTGACAACAGCAGTGACCAAATAGACCTAGCTTTGTGCTGGCTTCAGTCACATGGGCTCCGAGAAGAGATGTTCAGAGGGGACTGTAAAGGCCAGACTACATTCTTTCTGGAGAAGGCCAAATCACTGTGTGTAGGACCATGGGGTTTTGAACTGCCTTTTGACCGGGATGTGGAAAGAGTTGCGGTCCCCAAGGCCAGAGAAGGGGAAGTGGGATCAGAACCAAGATTCCACTTGGCGCTCAATCCTAGAAACTGCTCTTCTACTTTTGTCTGCATAACTTGTTGAATGTCATCCACATGGTAGATTGTGGAATAAATCTCTCCCTAATAAGTAAATGATTGCTTGATTAGGTTATCATTATGTTAAACATTTTTTCAGGTCATGTTTACCAGCTAGAAATATTAATAAATAATGAAAAACCAAGTCCTCCTCAAAGAACCAGGCACATACCCTATCTCCAGTGCACCCCAGGGAGTGTCATGTCGTCTGCCCACTCATTTGAACAAAGTAACTTGCATTCCCTATCATGCTCTACTCTACTGATACTCATTTAGTAGATTTGCAAAATTGCATCCTGTGGTAAAATTCTCCCTTGAGGAAAGTGTTGAAATTAAAACAACAGTTATTTAAGATCTTCAAAACTGTGAATTTAAAAGATAATACCTATGCATCTGCATTGGAAAAAGACTACAGATTACACACATGCGCCCAAAAATGTGACAACAGCCATCATTGGCTGGTAAAGTTACAAGGATTTTTATTTTCTTCTTTATATTTTTCCATATTTCCCTAGTTTATTTAACCAGTGGCATATATTATTTGTATAGTCAGAGACATTTTTATCTTAAAAATCCATTCAAAATTACAATAGCTAAGATCTGGAAACAGCCCAAGTGTCCATCAGTACATGAGTGGATAAAAATGTTGTGGTATATTTACACAATGGAATACTATGCAGCAGTAAAAAAGACATGGAGGGACCTTTGAGACTACATGGAGGGACCTGGAGAGTATTATGCTAAGTGAAATAAGCCAGTCAGAGAAAGACAAGTATCATAAGATCCCATTCATGTGTGGAATCCAATGAACAAAATTAACTGACAAACAAAACAGATCCAGAGACATGGAAGCATGCAATAGACTGATGAATCTCAGTGGGAAAGGGGAGTTGGGCAGAGAGAAGAGATTAACCGAAGAACCTATATGCATATATGTATAACCCATAGACACAGACAATAATGCTGTGAAGGGTTGGGGGGTGGGGTGCGGGGAAGGGACATCTATAATACTTGCAACAACAAAGATAAATTTTAAATACTATATATACCTCTTGCTGCAGTCCAGGGGTCAATAGCCTGAGTTAATGCTAAAAGTTTCTCACTTAAGGCTCCCTCTAGGAAAATAGGGCTTTTCTCCTTGGATAGAAATGGAAATTTCTCAGTAGGGAGCAATCGCTGACCTTAAGATTCAAAATGGTGCCCATGAGAGAGGTAATAGCTGGGGGGTTAGGCTTCCAATCCCTCATCATGTACTTAGCATAGAAACAATAGTTTTCTCCCTCTCTAATGACCATTTTTAAAATCTGATCCTCATTTCTTGTCTTCTGTCATCAGACTCTTAGTTACCATAAAGTAGGTCTCCATTTGCACCCCAGCTCTACAATTTGCTAAAATCTTGGCCAAGTCATTTCTAATCTTTGTGCCTCTGTCTGCTTGTCTGTAAACTAACAGGCTTATTATGAGGATTAACTGAAATAATGCATCTAAGCGCATGTGAGCACAGCCATAAAGGTTGCCTATTATAATTATCCCAAACATCTTTTCCACTATTATGTGGAGAACATCTCTTCTGATTTAGGTGGGCCCTGTAATATAAAGGCATATACTGAGAACAGTGGCCTTCCAGAAAGGCCTCAGGAACACTAGCATGAAAGGAAGGACTTAAAGCATTGTTCCTCCTTACCTGCTGTCACACAGCTGGTTTCCCCACAGAGGCCTCGAAGTCTTTGGTTGAGCAGCAAACCTCACTCACCAAGGAAACCCTGCGAGCCTGGCTGCCTGCCTCAGCTGCTTGCCTCAGTCAGTCAGCGCTCTCTTTTAGCTGTTCCTTTTGGTTTCTCTGACTCAGAAGATCTTAGGTCATTCTGAGACAGCCTCCCCACATTCCCTACTTCTACCTGCTGTCCTGGGCATTCGTCATCCTTTGACTGCCCAGCATCTGAAGCCCCCCTCCCCTATTTGAGGGATACCCACCCCTGCAACACACACACACACACACACACACACACACACACACACACGTCTAGTTCTGGCTGGATCATTCCTGCAGTGTGATGCTAGGCCACTACGCCTTCCCAGTGATTCTGTGGGCAACCCAGGTTCTCTAAATTCTCTTTCTGCTTACATCAGTCAAAGTCAATTTTGGCTGTTTATAATTAAGAAACCTAGCCTAGCCAGTTCCTACTTGTCCTTCATACCTCCTTTGGCATAAATCTTTCAGCTGTTGATCCCCCAAACTTGCTGAGCTTCCCGTGTCATATCATTTATTACACTGGTTATAGCATTTTGTTATAATTGTCTGCTCATCCTTCCCTAGACTGTTTGCCCCCACAGCCTTTTAGCTCACTGTAGTATATCCATCATGGAGCAGAGTGCCTGGCACATAGTAGGCCCTCTGCCAATATGAAGGTAATGAATGAGCCATTAAACCTTACTCTACAGGCGGGAACCAGAACAACCACAGTAGTCCCACTTGGAGAACCAGTTAACTCGCCAGCTTCTGGGTAACCTGGCACCATTCCTAGTCTGATTCCAGGGAAACTAGATTTCCTTTAGCCTTTGGCAAGGAATAAGATATTCCAGCAGCATCCTGAGTGGGAGAGTGTGATGTTGGCCCTGTCTTGAAGTGGGTGAGTAATCCCCCAGGCAGCACTTAGCTTTAAATCCTGGCTTAGAACGTGGTCATCTCATGAAGCTCCCGGCTTAAAATGGAAAGTGGCGTTACTCATGGCGAAGAGCAGACAATAAAAAAAACATGTAGGTGGGGCCCGACACAATGGAGTGAGTATTCTCTAGCGGTGATGAGCATCTCTGCCCTGAGTGTTCGAAGGACTGGCAGACAGCTCAGTCATGGTCGGGCTTTTGAACTATACCTCTGACTTAGTTCATCACCCAGGACCTCACTCTCTGGGGGTGTTGAGAGACATTAAGTTTCTCACCCTCCAGCAGGCGTGATGTCCCTGAATCAACATCAGAGGTGGCATAAAACGATGGTTATAAACATAGACTTTGGCACCCAACAGATCTGGGTCTGAATCTCAGCTCTTCTACTTACGAGCTCCGTCACCCTGAGCAAGTTACTTAACCTCTCTGATCCTGTTTCTTATATGCAAAATGGATTTAATAGTAGTACCTACTCTAAGGCCATGGGAAAAGTGAATCAGACAATCTGTGTAAAGCCCTTATCACAATTCCTGGCAAGTAACCAACACTTAGAAGGTGCTAAGTGCTGGTATTTTGTTGTTGTTAATCCTTACCTGAGGATATTTTTCCATTGATCTTTTAGTGAGAGGGAAAGACAGAGAGAAATATCTATGTGAGAGAAACACATCGATTGGTTGCCTCCTGCACTCGCTCCAACCAGGGCCCGGGCCAGGGAGGAGCCTGCAACCAAGGTTCGTGCCCTTGTCTGGAATTGAACCCTGGACCCTTTGGTCTGCAGGCCAACGCTCTACCCATTGAGCCAAACCAGGTAGGGCCTAAGTGCTGGTATTGATAATGTTATTTTTACCATCCTCCTGCAACAGCCTCCATTACTTCTCTATCCTTTATGTTTATACAAATGCTCCTCAACTTCTGATGGGGTTACATCTCGATAAACCCATTGTAAGATGAAAATATCCTAAGTTGAAAATACACCTAATCTACGGAACATTCATAGCTCAGCCTAGCCTACCTTAAATGTGCTCAGGACACTTACATTGGCCTACAGTTGGGTAGAATCATTACACACAGTGAATACGCTGTGGAGTATCAGTGTTGACCCTCATGATCACATGGCTGACAGAGCTGTACTCACTGCTGCGACCCCATATCATGAGAAAGGATTGTACTGGATATCCCTGGGCCCAGAAAAGATCAAAATATAAAATTTGAAGTACAGTTTCTACTGAATGCATATCACTTTCACATCATCATAAAGTTGAAAAGTCATAAGTCAAACCATTGTAAGTCAGGGACCGTCTGTATTACTCTGTTAATCTCACTCAGCCTTCATACCCTTCTTTCTTCATCCTTTCCCTTTTCACACCCTCTGAGCTGAGGTCACACCCCAGCCTCCTTCCAAAGTCACTACTCTCCATTTCTATCTTGTCTTTCTCTCACGTTCTAGGTGCCTGTCAGCTTGCGTACAAAGACCCCACTACCCAATATCTGACCTGTCATTGTCTCTTCCCCACTTCAGAATCCATGACCTGACACATGGTGAAGCAAAATGCACTAGAATAAATAAATCTGATTTTAATGGACAGATGGGGCATAAGGACGTAAAATGATCAGGATTCAACACCAGTTTCCGGTGCCCCAGCATAAGGTACATGAGCTAACAGAAAGCGAAGTAGACCAAAGTGCAGCTGATCAAAACTGGGCATGGAGCAGCAGTGGTGCTGATTACACTGTAAGCATTTTTCTTAGGAAAGAATATACGACCAGCTTTTCTAATAATGAGTTCTTTAGTGAGTTCACAAATAAGATTCAGATATTTTTAAAAGTAATATACTCTTGGCCCCAAGCAGATTACGGACAATACTATATAGAGATACACAATGACGTACATGTGTCAAGGCTCTTAGCATTGCACTAGGTGGTTTCATGCCAATGACCCAGAGACTCAGCAATCAGCAGGTCCTCCAGGGTTAAGAAAACTTCCCACCTTTGATCACCAATTTCTAGGTTAACCTCAGACTATCATCTCAGGACATGTCCTAGTCACTCATTTATTCAAGACATTTAATGAATAGCCTTTCATGTGCTGGGCACAATTGTGGATATCATGGAAGATATCCTAAGGGCAGGATGCCAGTCCTGCCCTCCAAGAACTTACAGCCCAGCAGGGGAGGCAAATATACACCGGGTGGGGAGGTGTGATGAATGTTGCAAATAAGACATCACATTTTAATGGGAGTTCCTAGGAGGCACAAAGCACTGAGGATGGAGATATAGGGGAGGAGCAGTTATTTGAGATGGTTCATATACATGATTAGGGTCTCAAAAGGCCAAGATTGGCAGGTACACTGGACAGGGGACACTACATGGGCAAGGAACAGAGTTGGGGAAATGCAAGGTGAGAAGAGGAAGCAGTACACTTTGGATTAAGGATGGCTTATATATGATGAGTTCATGGGAGAGGGAGGTAGGGCTGGAAAGATAATTTATAGCCCGGTCTTACAACACACTTCCTGCTCAACATCTCCACATGGATGCCCAATAATTATCTTAAACTTAAGATGGCCCAGACAGAACTGTTGATTCCTTCTACTCAATTTCCCAGATTTTCTTTCTCAAATATTTCAAAATTTAATAAATGCTCCTAGTGCCGCAGTCCCCAAACAGAGAAGTCATTCTTTTTCTCTCCTTCTCACTCCATTCAATTCATCAGCAAGTCCTATTAGTTCTTTCTCCAAAATATATCCTGTCTGACCTCTTCTATCATCTCCATGACTGCCACCATGTTCTAAACCACAATTATTTCTTATTTGCCTCCTTGTTTCAGTTTTTTGCCCTCCTACAGCAGATTACTTAAGTCAGATCACACACCCCTTGCTGCTTAAAACCTTCTCGTGACTTCTGTTGCTCTATCCGTAGGAAGACTGTGTCCTACAGGCTCATGATCAGGCTCCAGCCTCTCCATGGCCTCCTCCCACTCGTTTCCTCCCTTGTTCATTGTGCTCCACCTACATCATTGGCTTTCCTTCCCTTCCTTGAACTCACCAAGCATGGACCTGCCACAGCATTTTTGCATTTGCTGTTCCTTCTGCCTTAAACACTGTTCCCTCAGCTTGAAATGCTTCGCTTTTCTTAGACCTTTGTGTGTCCATCTCCTCAGGGTTCATATTTCAGCTCCAATGTCATCTCTGCAGAAGGATCTCTCCTGAAATTCTGATTAAGCTGCCCTTCTCAGATTTTCTTTATCTCAGAAGTCAAAATTTTCCTTCGTAGCACTTGCTGGAAATGTTCTCCAGTATTTGTTTATTTTTCTATTTTATCACCACCATTTCCATTAACATGTAAGTTCCATAAGGCTTTGTCTTATTTACTACCATCTCTTCAGTCTTGAGCACAATCCTAGCCCAACAGAAACTCAATAGTATTTATGGAATGCAGATGCCTGGGCCACATACCCAGAAATTCTGATTCATTTGTCTGGGTTGGGACAAGGCAGAAAAAAAGAGGTAATTTATTTGAAAAAATTTTTTTTACCATATACACATTTTTGCTTGTCCCCCAACCTGCCCCCCCCAATATTCTGTTATTTATGCCAAATAACACCATCCAGAAAGTCAGTCAGTTTAAAAATATGATGGTAAGCTTTACCATATCTATTGTGAGAACGAAGACCACTCTCAGCAATCCAACTGTCGACGTCCCAGAAAATGGGGTGGGACACACAGTTATTGCAAAGGGCCTCAGAGGCACCCTGTGACGGAACTTCAGTCACATCAATGTGGAACCCAGTCTCCATGGAAAGAAAAAGAGGAGGCTCCGGGTTGACAAATGGTGGGGAAATAGGAAGGAACTGGCTACCGTTCACACTATCTGCAGTCATGTACAGAACAGGATCAAGGGTGTCACACTGGGCTTCCATTACAAGCTGAGGTCTGTGTACGCTCACTTCCCCATCATTGTCATAATCCTGGAGAATGTTTCTCTTGTTGAAATCAAAAATTTCTTGAGCAAAAAATACGTCCAGAGGGTTTAGATGAGGTCAGGCATTGCTTGTTCAGTAACTCAAGCCCAAAAAGATGAGTTAATTCTTGAAGGAAACAATATTGAATAAATGCAGCTGCTTTGATTCAGCAAGCCATAACAGGTAACAACAAGGATATCAGAAAAGTTTTGGATGGCATTTCTATTCCTGAAAAAGGAACAGTTCAGCAGCCTGATGAATAAGGTCTAAGTTGTCCAGCAATAGAATGAGCGAGATGCCAGATGACTCCTCATACTTATTGGTTATATTTTATTTTATTATTTTTTTAATTTAAATGTATTGGGGTGACATTGGTTAATAGGATCATATAGGTTTCAAGTGTACAGTTCTATGATACATGATCTATATAGTGCCTCGTGTGCCCACCACCCAAAGCCAAATAATCTTCCATCACCATATATTTGGCCTCCTTTACAATTTACTACTCCTACCTCCTTCCCCCTGGTAACCACCATACTGTTGCCTGTGTCTATGAGTTTCAGTTTTATATCCCACAAATGAGTGAAATCATATGGTTCTTAGCTTTTTCTGACCGACTTATTTCGCTTAGCCTAATATTCTCAAGGTCCATCCATGTTGTCTCAAAAGGCAGTATTTCATCTTTCTTATGGCTGGATAGTATTCTATAGTATATATGTACTACATCGTCTTTATCCAATCATCTATCAAAGGGCATGTTGGCTGTTCCCATGTCTTGGCCATTGTGAATAATGCTGCAATGAACATAGGGGGTGCATATATCTTTGCAAATAAATATTTTTTAGTTTTTCAGGTAGAAAAGAAGAGGAGTTGCTGGGTCATATGGTAACTCTATTCTTAGTATTTTCAGGACCTGCCACGCTTTTTTCCATGGCCATATGCACATTTATTAAACCATGCTATAACTGGCACAATCCCCAGTTGGTTCTGATTTGCAGAGTTAAGAACCCCTGGCCTGGAGAATGGAAATCTCTCCAGCATGTTGCTACCCAAAGTGGGGTCCTTGGACCAGCAGCATAGACATCACCCAGGTACTTGTTATAAATGCAGAATCTCAGGCCCCACCCCAGGCCTACAGAACCAGAAGCTTCAGCCAGCAAGATGCCCCAGGTGATCCGTATGCATATTATTAAATTTGAGACACACTGAAATACAGAATTCCCGAAGAGTAAGTGCATTGAATTCGGCAGGCTGAGCTTGCTGTATCTGCAGGACACTGAGGTGGGTGTGCTCCTCAGACAGTTGGAAATGTGGTTCTGAAGCCACTTAGGAAGAGAACTCAAGAGGATATGAGTATCTTCACCTAAATGCTCATTGTGGTTGGAGCAGGGGCTTGGTGAGGTCATCAGTGGAGAGAAGAAGACAGAATTGGTGGGCGTGGGGACTCCCCATATGGCTGTGAGAGAAGGGGAGCTGAGTCAAAGAAGAAAAGAAAGAGACCGATAAAGAATGCTTATGGAAGTCAGAGCAGGAGACAGGGTCAAGAAAGGGGCGACCAAAAGTATCAGAATCTGCAGAAGAGTCAAGAAACATAAAGATCAAGAAATGCTCATTGAGTTCAGCTCCCACAGATGGGTGGATGGGGAAGCCAGGAGAGGGGAGGAAATGCTTTAGTCAGTGATGAGGAATCGGAGGCAGCGAGTCCACACCACCCTCCTGGGAAGGACTGTGGTCAGTCACACTAAGAGAAAATCATGTCTTGAGGAAGTAAGAATGGAGAGAGCTGGAGAATGGAGAATTTTCTCAAATGAGAGACCTGAGGATGTTTGTCAATAAGAAGAAACCTACAGGAAAGGGACTGGATCAATTGAAGATCAAAAGATAGTTTAATTGTAAGACCAGGTCCTGGAGAGGGTGGGGAGAATCAGATTAGATTTGCATGCTTGTTAAGGTACAGACTGACCTAGGCAGGCACAAATAACATAACATCGGGCTGCCTTCAGGGAAGGAAACAATGACCAGGGGCGGCAGGGGCGGCTTTCCTTTTATTTAAGAAAAGCAAAAAAGAAGTAGCGAGAAACACCTGTGTGCACTCTACCCAGATGTAACAAATGTTAACGTTTTCTCAAATTTAGTTCAGATTTTTTATAGAAAAGAAATAGAACATTAGAGAGAAAGTTGAAGTTCCCTTTGTTTCTCTTTTTCATAATATTTTTAAATCCTCCTCCAAGGCAACTACTATTATGGTGTGTGTGTGTGAGTGTGTGTGTGTGTGTGTGTGTGTGTGTGTGGCCAAGACACACAAGCAGTGTGCTCTGTATGTATAGTTCCACAATTTGCTTTTATTCACGCAACATTATATCTGAGGCTATCCATTTTGATGTATTATCTGTAATATTTGTTGTATAAGTAAATTATGTAAGTTCTGACCATTCCAATTGCCTACATTGTATTTGCCTGCATTCTCTAGGGATGGACACTTACGCTGCCTTTAGCTTTTCTCTATTATCCAAACTGCTGCCATGAACACCCTTGCACATGGAGAGGCTTACTTTTTACTGTCCACTCTTTTGAACTATCTGGTTTTTTTCTTTTTACTATATTCATTTATTTTATTTTATTTTAAATAATTCTTTATTGTTGAAAGTATTACATATATCCCTTCTTTTCCCCCTTTGCCCCCCTCCAGCTGCCCTCATCCCCCCCCCCTCCTCGCCCCAGGCCATCAGTACCCTATTGTCTGTGTCCATGAGTTAAGCATATAGGCATTCAAGGTCTTCGGTGGATTACCTCCCACCCACCCACCCACCCACCCTCCCCTGCCTTCCGTCTGAGATTCTGCACTCTGTTCCATGCTTCCATGTCTCTGGATCCACTCTGTTCATCAGTTTATTTTGTTACTTAGATTCTACATATGAGTGTGATCATGTGATACTTGTCTTTCTCTGACTGACTTAGTTCACTTTTTAACAGGTGATTTAAATACAAAAAAATGATTTTCTTTTAAAGCCCACAGATTAATGTTTCTCAAAGTATGATCCAGGGAACAGCAACCTCAGAATTATGTGGGACATTGGTTATAAAATGCAAATTCCTGGGCCCTGGCTCAGACCTACTGAATCTACATGGTAATAAATCTTCCCAGGTGACTCTTAGGCATCCTCCAGTTTGGGAAGCAGATAGGTGGTGGGAGGAGGAGTGTGCAAGGAGAGGGATGGAGAGTAGCATTAATTGACAGCGCCATACTGTCAGGCACTGTGCTAGGCATGACATTTAAAGTAGGAGGGAGAGGACCATGAGGATTTATCAAGATAACATGTGCAAAAGGTTCAAAAGGTCAGCAAAGGTGAACAGTCTATGGAGTCCACTAGTTTGTGGCTGTGTGCCCTTGGGAAGTCACATAACCTCTCTGAGCTTCAGTTTCCTCATCTATAAAATGATGATATAATACCACCCACCTCAAAAAAAAATTCCGTGAGGATCAAATTACTTAAGGCACATAACTTGCATATACATTTTATAGTTTGGCTCCTATCCTCATTATTTGAAACTATGGCCGAGGTTTATAGTCACTAGATTTTGCTTTAATATCACATTACTGATAGGGATCCTAAATAGGTAGCCCTCAATCACTCTATTCTTCTCATGGGAAAATAGGATCCACACATACCATCAGCTACAAGACGCAGGTTCTGAAATGTACTAAAGTGGAACATGGGAATTTCTTATGTTGGTGGGCGTGAAGGGGGCTAAGTCAGAAGGATCAACATTTTAAAGTGTAAATATATAGCTGAACACACACGCTCATTCCTAGCGGGCACACAGTGCAAGCTACTCCCCCTGGGAGCTGAGTGTGTGTCAGTGGAGGGGCCGTGGTGCATCGCCGTCCACACCTCCTTCCCACAGACACCCTCATTCAGGCAGGGCCCGGCTCGGAGGGGCGAGGGGACCAGAGGGGAGGGGAAGCTGCTGCGCGGGCCGGGGATGGCCTGTGGACCAAAGAACACACCAAGATAACCAGAGGTGTCCAGCGCCCTTCCTTCCCGAGTCTCCACCTGCTTCCTTCCTGTGACTTGCTTCCGCCAGCAGGAGCCTGATGTGTCCCCGCAGCCGAGGGGAGTGGACAGGAGCCTGGCTGAGCTCACACGGCGAGCTCCGAGTCCCAGCCCCGCCTCCCGGAGCTGTGCCACTTAACCTTATTTTAAAAAAATTAATAGACTTCATTTTTTTAGAGCTGTTTCGGCTCACAGCAAAATTAAGAGGAAGGTAGAGATTTCCCATATGCCCCCCGTCCCACACGTGCGCAGCCTCTCATGATCAACATCCCCACCGGAGGGATGCATCTGTTACAGTTGGTAAACCTACACTGGCACCTCATGATCACCCATTCTTTACATCAGGGTTCACGCTTGGTGGTGTACATTCTAAGGGTTTGGACATGTGCGTACCATTTAGCATCACTCAGAGAAGTTTCACTGCCCTGAAATCCTCCTTGCTCCACCTCTTCTCCCCTTCTCTCCGCCCCCACCCCCTTCCCGGAACCCACTAATCTTTTTACTGTCTTCATAGTTTCCCCGTTTCCAGAATGTCATACAGGTGAAGTCATGCACTATGCTGCCTTCTCAGATTGCCTTCTTTCATTGAGTAATATGGGTTTAAATTTCTTCCATGTCTTTTCATGGCTTGAGAGCTCATTTATTATTATTTTTTAATCATTGAATGGTATTCCACTGTGTGGACACGTAACCATTTTTCAGCCTCAGTCTCCTGGGCTGTAATACAGGGTAATGGGTAGTACAGACGGGGAGAATTAGTGATAATGCTCATCGTGCAGGGTCAGTAAGCGCTCTCGGTACTGGACACTGTACTAGATGCCTCTTCCTGAGCTATACCTCATCCAGTCTTTCCGGGACCCTGTGACTTGGGTACTATGACCAAACCCCTTTCACAGATGAAGAAACCGAATCCCAGGGAGGTTAAGGAATTGCTCAAGGCCATAGCTCCTGGAAGGGACTGGTCTGGGATTCGAACCCAGGCCTTCTGACTCCAGGTCTGAGTACCGGGGCTCTAACCTCCCAGGAAGGTTCTTAACAGTGTCTGGCACACAGTGAAACATGTCATCAAATGTTGCCCTTTATTATGGTTAACATTTTTGAAGTAGAACCATTGAAATGGTAAGGTCACAATTCTTTTTGAATGAGAAGTATTAGGCACTGACATGCTCAGAAGTTACCCAGTGCCACCCAGCAAATGGGCTGTAGAACTGGCGCTAAAAGCCAAGGGTAATGGAGCCTCCAAGTTGCTCAGAAGAGAGGACTGACTAATTTATAAGCTGACATTCATTGAGTGCTTACTGGATCGGTTATCTCACTCAGTGCTGCAACAAGTCATTTTAGGGAACAGAAGTGGCCCAGGAACGCCAGCCCTGCTCCCCATACTCCCCTGCGGCTTCTCCCATGTTGCCTTTCCCCAGCCCAGCTCCCGCTCCCCATCTCAGCTGTGGGCCAGCATTGAGCCCTGGGCACATGTCACAGCCCAGAAGCAGCCTAAGAGCCCAGGGTCTGTTCAGCATCTGGCATGAGGTGTGGGTGCCGTGGCAGCTGCTGCAGCCCTTCCTCATCATCCCTGTGCAGGCAGCCTCGGCCTGGGCACCCCTGCTCACCCCTGTCCCCTCCACTTCCTTCTGCCCTGGATTTCCAGACAGAGTCAAAAATGGGTTCACATCAAATAAGATGTGTTTTCTCCCAGGGTAATTTTCCATTTATAGCCCGCCTTCTTCGGGAGGCGCTGTCCTTCTTCCTCTGTCTCGTTTTTTTCTGGGTATTTGGGGATAAACTCTTGGTGGTTGTTTTTGAGCCTTGTGGTCAGCAGCCCAGCCGGTCACTCATTCAGAATGTCTCCAGAAAGCCCATGGTTACTCTTATAGGAGTTTATGCCAATTTCTGTGGCCTCTGAGACCTCATATGTGACCTGGGCCAGCGTGGCCCCCATTCACAGACTCATCCTGGTGAGATGATGAGGATGATCATTACAGCTGATACTGACAGCACACTCCTTAGTGCTACAGGGATTCACTCCCTCCCACAGGGTAGACGATGCTCCGATCCCCTTCGCGCCGATAGGAAATGCGTGCACAGAAGTGAAGGCCGTGGCTGACGAGGCCTTACATGGGATTGGCCCTGCTGACCTCTCTGGCCCAGCCACCCGGCTCTCCCCCTCCAGTCCCAGGCTCTGGCCCCAGCTTTGCTTTGTCCCTTGATTACAGCCTGTGGCCTCCTGCCACAGTTCCTCTGCACATGCCCCCCGCCCCCCCCCCCCGCCCGCCCCCCTCCCCTCCTGCCTGGACCACTGTTCCCTCCACCCTGCCGCTCATTTGCCCTGATCCATCTTTCAGTCACCACTGCAACTTCTTCAAGGACGTCCTGCTGGACTCCCTGGCCAGATGCCCCATTAAAACTCAGGTGGCAGTTCTCATCTGGTTCTTTTTCCAGCCCATACCTCCACGAGAGCGGAGGCCGTCAAGTGTCGCCTTGTACATGATTCTGTCATTGCGCTCACCTCACTGGGCTGAAAGGATTCATTTATTCATCCGTCTCATCCCTTGGCCTGTGAATTTCCTGAGCGCATGTCTGGGTCTTTTTCTAACACAGTGCTCAGGTCAGTAAATATTTGCTGAGTTGAGTTGAATGAACTGGATTTAATTGAACAGTGTAACTGGGGAAAGAGCACCTGAAAATTCAGAACTTTTGATGGAGCGAGCCCATAAAATACAATCGTTCAGAACCATGGCTTTGGAAACCAGGAGTGTTTTTGGAGAGAAGGTTAGCTTTTTTAAAAGCTGAGTTCGCGGGTATTTTGGATAGCAGGCTGGAAGGATCCATGACTTTCCAAAGAAGCATCGTATTACAAGAGAAGCGGGGAAGAAAGGATGTCTGCCTCTCCAAGTTCATCTAAAGTTTAGTAAAAGTCAGAGAGAATATAAATAACCAGTGGATCTCATTGGGAGCTGTGTTGGGACTTGACTTTTCACAGCCCTTGACCTTGCGTCATCCCCTTATCTGTCTGGGATGCCCTTGCCGGGTTCCCCAGCTGTCATTGCTGTCTTCAACTCCACAGAGGCCGTGGTTGGGTTGCAGGAAGCACCCCTTTTGGGGGCCGGCCTTTTCCAGGACCTGATGCCCCTCTGCCTGGGAAATGGCTCCCACACCCCAATGCGAGAGAGAAGGGGCCGCGCTTGCCTGGAGGATGGGCAGGGTGAGGCGGGAGCGTGGGCTGCAGGCTGGGCTCCCCCAGCAGGGTTTGTGAAGCCTGTGCCAGGTAACCTCAGGCTGCCACATCCAAACAGGGCCCGGCCTCCAAGCAAAACAGGCAGCTGTTTGGAAAAGCTGTTTTCTTTCATTCTGCCTCCTCCTTCCTATCCTAACAGATTATGAGCGTGTTGCTTGGAGGATTGAATAGCCCCTTTTAAGAAGTTAGAAAGAAGCCATTTCTGAATTGAGAGGAGCAAGCTAGTTAAATTTAATAGGAGCAGGACGCGAAAGATTAACACGTAATTTGAAAGCACCTTATTGAGGCTCCAATAACCCATTATGACGCTCTTAGATTTCCAAGCATTTTGCAATAAGTACACTGCCTAGTTATTACACACCATGGATTAAAGCGACACTGTCGTCATCTTGTCCCTTACTGTGATCCTGCTCCTAGCACATTCCCTGGCACATAATAGGTGCTCAGCAAATATTTGTTCAATGGATAGAGGAAATATGAGGCTGACTGAAGGTTCTGACTGCATTCTAGAGTGAAATAGAAAACCTCAATCTTAACCATGTTTTGCTCAAATGCATTGGGTGAGGACACCCAGAACTATCTGCCCTTCTCCTATGGCTTCCAGACCTAGTTCCCACCTGTCCAAAATCATGAATGCATTCCCGACAGTTAAAAGTAACTGGAATCCAGTGACTTAATTCAGATCTAAGGAGGCTATTTTTTGAAAACAGTAACCAAGGAGTCATTTTTAAAGAGGAGACAAGTTCTGTGAGACCTGAAAAGATAGCACAAATGTTGAAAAAGACCATCTTGGGGTTTCAGTGGCTAAGGCAGACGATGTATTGAAGTTAGAATTGGAATAGCTTTCTGGACACTAAAAATCAGACTTCTCATGCCTTGGTGGGCGAGGCCCGGGCAGGTGCAGTGGAGCCCGAGTCCAGAAGAGGGCGCTCTGAGCTAAGTGTGCCGCCTGCGGGGCTGAAAGCCAGGGCCCCTGCAGAGAGGCTGTTGAGGCCTCCTCTTAGCTTCTCCTGCGTGTTTTTGTGTTCTCTGTAGGATGAGAGAGGGGTTTTCCCCTCTCAGGTGGCAAAGAATGAACTTCTGAAAATATAATTAAACCGATGATTTCACAGATTAAATACCAAATCCCAGGGGTATAATCATGTTAAAAAAAATAAATTTAATGGACTTTAACCTTTGATCTCCCTGAAATCTGTGAACAAATTTCCCACACCAGGACTCTTTTCACATGTTTCATTGGGCCCTAGGGAGTCACTGCCTTCTTCAAATATTGACTCTAGGACTAGAAGATGGATGACCAAAGGAGGGTAGAGGTAAAAGTTCTCTCTCTCTAGATATTTGATTCATGACTAAGAGTTACCTATTCATAAATACAGCCCTACCCACAGCATCTTTTTTAAAAAATTTCTTTATTGATTAAGGTATCTTGATTAAAAAGAAAGCTCTATAGGGTGGGGCAATAGTAGGTTTACAGTTGTGAGTATGCAAAACAGAGTTTATTCTTGTATTATTATTTATTGTTGCATTAGTTTCCACATGAACAACTGTAAACCTACCTTTGCCCCACCCTGTATATTTGTCAGGTGGAGATCCTTTAAAGCTTTGTTTTCCATTTACAAGCTTCCTTACACATACATCGTCCCTGCATTTTTCATTCCCAGGCTCGAGGGAAGAGCAACTTCAACAAGTCCTTTGAGAAAACAGCACACTGTGTGCAGATCTGTGACTGGCAGGTCTAGTGTTAAGAATTTGTCCTGTGGAAGGACTCACCAGTGCCCAGAGATCAATGAATGCATTTCACTGCAGCACTGTGTGCAAGAAAACAACGTGGAAACCATGTGGCATCAGTAATGAAATGAGAAAGTGAATGCTACAGCCAAGCAAATACTGGGCAACCGTGAAATAGAGCTAGGTGTATATGTACATAGACGAGTGGGGGGAAAGAAGCTCTAGAATAATATGCGTGAATTATCCCTTAACTGATTCTAAAAATTGTATGTCATACTCCTTCCACCAAAACTCTCCTTAGAAAAGCTAGGCCATGTTCTCTGACAAAACCAGGGTTGTAAACATATGACCGGGGAGCCAGATGTGGCCGGAGGCTATCTGGTTTGCTGGAGCCACCACTGGTTGTGGTTGTTCTTAATTGATTTGACATTTACCATTTGGGAGATTTTGCCTAGAACTCCCGCTGTCTGGCTTCACTTTAACTACCAGAATATCTGGCCCATTGCACCCACCTTCCTCATGGCTGGAGATGCTGCAGCCCGAACCGGGGTCTCCACACCCCTCTCTCATGGACTTTCCTGCATTTAATCCCATTCTAGGCTGTTCTCCTCTATCTGGTTTCAACAGTAGCACTGGCTTCTGGGTCTTCTGTCTCTTTAACTGCCCTTGCGTGGCATCCTGTCCCGGCTTCTTTCCCTTTAGCCACCCTTTGCAGTCCAGCATCCCTCAGAGCCTTTCCTCTCAGCAGTGTGTGCACTCTCTTTCTCTCCCTGGTGCCCCTGTCTACCTCAGATTCTACCCATGTCTCCCAAATCCCAAATGGCCTCTGCCTTAATTAATGACAGGACGGTGGTTACAGAGTATCCCACACAACTGACCTTAGTCATATTCCCTTTCCCTCACTGCCCACAGGCATCTCCTAATGATTCAACCTAAATATTCCTTACATTTTTATTTCTTTCCTTTCCTACCTACCATCAATGTCTTGGGTCAGGCCAACAGAATCTTGACCCCTATCCCAGCCAAGTGCTTCTAATTTTTCTCTGTGTAGCTCCTTCTCCTCACCTCATCCACAACATCTCCAGCCTTGTCCTCCCAAACCACCAATCTGATCATGTCCCTTTCTTGCTCAAACATCCTTCATTATTCGTCACTGCCTGCAGGCCAAAGTACAAACCTTCATTCATTCAGTCAACAAACGGAGCGCCCACCCTATGTCAGGCCTTGGAGATATTTTTGTGAAAAAAGTTGTGGTCCCTGTCCTAATGGAACCGCATTGTACCTGGCACTTTACAGACAACACCACTGAATTAAAAGACAAATACAGGGTCAAGGAGCCAAGAGAGGGAATAAAAAGTAAAGCCAACTTTAGAATAAATGGTCAGGTAAGATGCCTTGAAGAGGCAACATTTAAGTTGAGACATTTAAGAAGAGAGGCGCAGAGAGATCTGGGGTAGTTCATTGCCTCCTTCTCATGCTGAACTCTCTCCACTCCCCTTCCCTATCTACTCTCACTGCATGCATGCTGAACCAATGTTTAGTACCCGTATATACTGTACTAAGGGGGTGCTTCTGCCCCAAGTATGAACTTCTCAAAGGAAAGAACCGCCTGATTTATTTGGGTCCCTAGTGCCTGGTATGTGGCAGGCTCAATAATTGTGAAATGAAAAACTAAATGGATGGATGGATGGATGATGGATGATGGATGGATGGATTAGTGGATGGGTGGGTGGATGGATGGGTGGATGAGTGGATGGATGGGTGGATGGATGGGTGGATGAGTGGATGGATGGGTGGATGGATGGATGGATGGATGATGGATGGATGGATTAGTGGATGGATGGGTGGATGGATGGGTGGATGAGTGGATGGATGGGTGGATGGATGGGTGGATGGGTGGATGGATGGGTGGATGGATGGGTGGATGAGTGGATGGATGGGTGGATGGATGGGTGGATGGATGGGTGGATGAGTGGATGGATGGGTGGATGGATGGGTGGATGAGTGGATGGATGGGTGGATGAATGGGTAGAGAGGTGGGTTGGCAAATGGATGAGTGGAAGCACATATGCTTTGGGCTGAGCTGACTATAATATCTTTGGAAACAATTGCATAACTAGCAAAGCTGAGGCCTTGAGTTTACTGGCGCTGGCTTGTGTCTGGGGAAGACTGGCTATGCAGAGTTCTCACTTGGGTTTCCTACTTTGGTTACATGTCATGTTTCTATTTAACCATCCTTATTATTGTGAAATGGGAGAGTTTGTTTTTTTACAAATACAGAACAATAACCTTTAATAATTTTTCTTCAATAAAAGCTCCTAGCCAGCTCTTGCTTAGATTCCACGGGGAAGTTTTCGGCAGGAGAAGTGAGAGGCGGCGTACACAGTGCCACGAGCACAGCCTCAGCAGCTAGATCACATGTTCACATACTTCTAACCACTTACCCACAGAAGATGCTGGAAGCCTCACCAAGCCCTTGATTCCTTGTCTATGAAATATGACTAACAGCAAATGGTTGTTGGAGAATTCATTGGCACATGTAAGAGTGAGTACAGCACCTAAAACAAAGTAAGGGCTCCAAAACCGGGTGGTTCCACTGTTAGAGGAGTAATGTTTCTCTAGCCCAAATGCCTCCAGACGCTTCTTAAAAATCATAGCCAGCCCTGCCTGCTTGGCTCAGTGGTTGAGCATCCACCTATGAACCAGGAGGTCATGGTCTGATTCCCGGTCAGGTCACATGCCCAGGTTGCAAGCTTGTTCCCAGGTGGGGGATGTGTAGGAGGCAGCCGATCAATGATTCTCTCTCATCATTGATGTTTCTATCTCTCTCTGTCCCTCTCCCTTCCTCTCTGAAATCAATAAAAATATATTTTTAAAAATCATAGCCAAAGGTGACAAAGGAATGCACTTTGAGCTGTTTTACTGATTAAAGAAGAGAGATTCTCTTGCCCAGATGCTCCCTGGCTCCATAGCAGGCCCTAGAATTGGACACAGACCAGCCACACTCTCAGGCTGAGGTGAGGTTCCGACCATGTCCCTGCTCCCACTGCCCTGTGTTGGGCTAGTTCACTGCTGTGCTAACCAGCCCAAACAGGCCCAGTGGTGGGCCACCGGCTTTCTCACACAACATGACTGCAGTTCCTCTTCGCTTGCCTGTAATCTGGGCTTCCTCACAAGACCTCACCTGCTCGGTAGTTGAGAAACAGCTTCAGTTTTATCCAGTGCAAGAATTTAAAAAGCCTGTTAAGTCCTGCTCTGCCCCTGACATCCCTCCATCTACGACCTCTCTCCCGACCCCTCTTCTGAGTATCATCTGGCTCTAAGAGCAGTGGGGTAACTCAGCCTCTCCCTGGAGGAGTCGAGACCCTCACTCAGAGGCCTCTGGGGACCAAGGTCTTGCTGTGGAGCCCTTTGACTGCCCACCACAGCCTTCATGGCTCAAGTTGAGGTCCTGGTCTCTCATGGCTTGGTCAGGGCCAAGGGCGGCTCCTTGGCTGACCAGCATTTGCTGGCTGTGGGCCTCGCTGGGTCTCTGCCTCCCCACCCAGGTCTGCCCCTGGCCTCTGGCTCTTGTCTCAGCATCCGCATCACACAGGAACAGCAGGAACCCCTGAGTGCAAACTACACCCACTTGCCACCAAATCACACCCATCCACCCTCTCAACTCTCTGGGACTCCCCATGTTGCAGGGCCAGCTGCCCTGCCCTCAAATGCCCCCATACAGTGGTAGAAACTGCACGGTCTGTCTGCCAGAGTCGCCCTCACTATGCTAAAGGGGAGCTCAACCAATTTCGCAAATGTCTCCGCAAATCTGGGTGGTTGAGCCAACTGTCCTCTCTCTTTATTCTATGTTCCCCTTCCTTTTCTGGCTCCAGGCAACAGGCCTCCTGGCCCGGCCTCTAGGAAGGGAGACTCCAAATGGAACATGGTTTAAAGGCAGCAGGATAGAGTGGAAGGGATCAAAATCCATTGCTTTATATTTGCAAAATATTCTCCCTCATACAGCCATTCCCTTTCCAGGCCTGTCATAGCTAATAGAACCAATGTCCTTCCAGGCACGTTTCTCGGCTTCATTCTTGGTTATGTTCATTCAACCGTGGTTACTGAGCGTCCATGACATGCAGGCAGTGGCTGGGAATAAGGCATAATACAGATGTGGTCATCTGTACATGAAAAGATGTTTAGCATCATTACCCATCAGGAAAATGCAGATCAACTGTGAGATATAATTTCACATCCACCAGGATGGCTATAATCAAGTGTTGGCAAGGATGTAGGGAAATCAGAGTCCTGGAATTGCTGGTGGTAATGTAAAATTGGTGAAGCCACTTTGGAAAATATTTTAGGAGTTCCTCAAATGATTATTCATAGAGTTACATATGACCCAACAAACCCACTCCTATGGATAGACCCTAGAACAATGAAAACATATCACACAAAAATGTGAATACTGTTGCTATGAACATTAATGTCCATCAATGCATAAACAAAATGTGATTTATCCATACAATGGAATATTACTCAGCTATAAACAGGAATGGAGTACTAACAACATGCTACAGCATGGATGAACCTTGAAAACATTATGCTAAGTAAACGAAGCTGGTCACAAAATACTATATATTGTATGATTCATTTATATAAAACATCCAGAATAGGCGAATCCATAGAGACAGAAAGTAAATTAGTGGTTGCCAGGGGCTGGGAGAGGAGGGAATGAGATATGACTGCTTGCAGTGATTTTCAACCTTCCTAATGCCGCAACCCTTTAATACAGTTCCTCATGTTGTGGTGACCCCCAACCATAAAATTATTTTCGTTGCTACTTCATAACTGTAATTTTGCTACTGTTATGAATTGTAGTGTAAATATCTGATATGCAGGATGTATTTTCATTGTTCACGACCCACAGGTTGAGAACTGCTGGCTTAGAGGGTGTGGGGTTTTTTAGTGTGATGAAAATGTCCTGAAAACAGATAGTGGCAATATTTGTACAACTCTGTGAATATATTAAAGGCCATTGAATTACACACTTTAAATGGGTGAATTGTATGATATGTACATTATATTTCAATACAGCTCTTAAAACATGTTCTCATCTCATTCTCTAACCAACTCTTCTTCCCAGTTTCTTAGAGCTTCTAGGACAAATATGAATTCAAATTTTAGTCTTTTCAAGATTTTCTCCAACATATTTAGCATCTAAGACTAGGTGGCTAAACATCAATTTGATAATTTTTTTTTTACACAGTCATTTTGTAGGAGAAAGTAAGCGCCAAGAGAGCTTGAATTTTTGTTTTGTTTATTATTCTATCTGTCATGCTTAACCAAGCGCTGGCACACAGTAGGGTCTCAGTAAATATTTGTTGAATGGGTGCCTTCATGGAGCTCCCATCCCAAATGGACACAAAAGCCCATCAGTGCTCCTAATCATTCATTCACAGAGCATATATTTATGAGAACAGCCTTGCTGTGTAAGGAGTGAATGAGTGAAGCAGACATATCTGCCCTGGGGGAACTTAGAAGCAAAGAAAACTATACTGAGCTGGTTAGCACGTTGATCAAACACTGAAAAGAAACATCCAATAAGGGTTTACAGATACTGAAAGTGTGAATTTTGTTAAAGTTCCTCTTAGTGGGACTTGGTGGGAAGTTAGGCTGAGTTGAGACAGTCATGCAAAGAAAAAGAAGAGAGATTGTGAAGGATAGAAGAGGAGTGAGAAGAGGGGTCATGGGGGAAAAAAGAGAGGGGGCGTGTCCCAGTAGAATAATTTTGCCCTTTTAGAGGCATTTCCAAGCTGTGATTTTAATTTCTTATTGAAGTGGGGAGTAATATTGGGAAAGGAAAGTGCCAAGTCCCATCCTTCATCTCCAGTGCCGGGAAGCCTTTGAGAAGAGACGTGAAGGGAAAGAGTGACTCAGTGGCTGGGAGGGGAGGGAGCAAGGGTGTTTCCAAGAGATGAGGAAGATTTTGTTAAATACTACTGCCTTCTTCACGATGGAAAACTATGGGAAGGACAGCCAAGAAGTCAAGACAGAGGGCGAGGGGATACGCGATGATGACATAAGTTGGAAACTAAGAGGCCAGCTTGCAGATACAGAGCACACAGTGGATGATGGAGATCTTGAGGTTAAAAATTAAAGCAAGAAAACTTATCCAGTTGTCTTTTTCCGCACATACAACCTCCTTGTTTTCCCCTTACTTTTATTTTAACCAGCAAGGATGCTAGAAGAACTTTAATGAGGGAGAAGAGTGAAATAGGACTGGGAAGTGATTAATACACAAAGATGGTTCTTAAACAAGCCAGGGTGGAGCCAAAGAGTTAAGACATGGGAGGAGGCAAGGAAGATGTGGGAGAAGAAAGTTCAGGGTCAAGGATGATGTTACAAAATCTGGCACAAATCACCAACTACAGTTTGGAAAAGGGTAGAAATGGGTCAGAAGAAGCTTATGAATTAGGAAGTGGATGGGCAGAGCTGAAAAGATCATCCTGAACTTGTAACCTGAAGATGCATCCCCAGAGTTCAGGGGGAGCTTGAGACTCTGAGTGAACCCAGTCACAGATGAGGCTGTGAAGAGGAACAAGGCAAGGTTTTGTTTTCTCTGGAGTCAGGTGCCTCCATTGTGTTTCTGCTTGGCCCAGCAGGCTGTCCACCAAAAGGAACAAATGACAAAGGTGTCCTCCCATCCCTTTCAACGTCAACGTGGTTAAGGACAGGAATTTCGGTGCAGGAGGTTGCGAGGACAGATCCAGGCTCGCAACTCTCTAGCTCTGTCTCATTGACCTCGGGCACAGGCTGTGCTGCTCTGAGCCCTCCCTGTGTCCTCATCTGTATCGCAGGGGTGTTGAGAAATGGCTGATGTTGGGAGGAAATGAGATTGTCGAGGCAGACCTCTTGGCACAGAATAGCACTTAAAATATTTCACCAAGCCTCCGAGGCAGTTTTCTTTTGGTATTTTAACAGCTCTAAAACCAGGACGTGCAGCATTTTTTTTCCTTAGTGGCACATAAAATAATGGTGTATCTTACATATCTTATAAGGTATGGTGTCTTAGATTTGATAAAATATGGAAGTAGACATCCAGTAAGTGGCGGTTGAGGTGTTGTGTGGTTGTGTTTCCTGTGCTAGATTCCTGGCTCATGTCTGGGGTTTCCTTCTGCTCTTTAGGCTGGTTGGGCCTTTTCTCTGGGGGACAGGAGCCTGGGCCCTGGAGTCAACACCACTGAGGGCAAGTCTTGACTCAGCTACTACTTGTCATGAGACCTGAGCTAGGCAAGGCATGCTTTTCTCTTAGAACCTCATTTTCCTCCCCTCCACAAGGGGGATAACAAGGTTACCTTCACTCATAGGGTTATTGTGAAGATAAATGAGATAAAGTTATGTAAATTGCTTACTTAGCATGGTGCTGCATTGTATAAACATTAAATGAAGATGATACAAATAAACAATAAGATTACATAACAAGATGGCATTTCCTAAAGAGGGGTACTATTATTCCCAAGGCACCCCAGGAGCCCCACTATAAAATATCCACCTCTGACTCTCAATGGGGAGGGACCTGAGAACCCAAATCAGCCCTCCTGAGCTCATTGGTGTCTAGGACTGCAGCCTCCCCCGCCTCCCCTTGAACCCCTCTCCTCCCCACCTCTTCCCTGCCACCCTCCTTTCTGAGCTAGCTTTCCATCTGCCCAGCACTCTCCTCCTCAGGACTCTGGGCACTTTCCTTCAGGAACTATTTGCCTTGGAAAGAGGGTTGGCTGCTGCCCCTGGAAAAGGCCACCACAAACCCTGGCTGGGGTTTTCTCAAGCAACAAATGTCCCGAGACCTCCCCCAACAAGGCTTTTCTCTGTCCCTTCATCTTCCTGTCTCCTCTGGTGCCCTTGATCGCTCCCCCCAGCCCTCTGCCTCTGTTCTTGCTGGAGTCCCCTGTACACACAAGTGACCCAAATGCAAATGGCATGTTTTTCTCAAAGCCTCTTACCTCTGCCTAATAAGTCTGTGTGTCAAAATCAATTCAGCTTTCTGTTTGACACATTAACGACTCACACACCCACAGCCTCGCCATTCTTCAGGTTCCCCTTGGTCCTTCCCTCCCAAAGCTCTCCGTGGTCCTGAGAGCATTGCCCAGCCTTCCTTGGCAAGCACAGCAGACAGGCGACAGGCTTTGCTTGGGGAAACTGCAGAGTCTCCTGGGTAAACGGGCTCTGCCAAGTCCATCCTTGAGCGCTAATCGCACCGAAGATGGAACTCCCGACTTTTCCCCAGGTTGGCTCTCTGGCAAACCTTTCTTTTCTGAGGTGAGACCCCCTTCTGCAACCTACCTTTCATAACTGTCCTGCCTTGCCACATCAAGCCCAGTGTCAGCCCAACCCAGACTTTCATCAGTAACTTTGCTGGCTCACCTTCAGGGTCTGGTGTCACAGGGTTGGATCAGGAGCGGCATCTGGGCCCTGTCCCTTGGGGAGGATGTGGAAATAGGACTTGTCGCTGGATGTGTAACACAACAGAGTGACGCTCATGGCCGAAGGAACGTGCCAAGAACTCTCAGCTTCTCAGAACTCCTTTCTGCTCACTTAAAAGTCTCAAGGACAGGATGCAAAGTGCTAGATGGGGTGGTGTAAGGTTTCATGAAAAGCAGCAACAGCGTGGCACCGTTGCATCAGGGTAGAAAGCATGGTGTGTTAGACAAGATCCCCCACATTTACTTAATTATCGGTCTGTCCATCTGCCTGTCTGTATATCTTCTGACCTATTCAGAAAATAACCTGGGGAATTTAAGCCAGGGTATGGAGGACAAGGTGGCATATAAAGATATCTACGGGATCGCAAGACAAGCCAAACTCCAGCCAAGTGAAGAAATTAAGAGAGAAAAAGCCACCCTTCCTTGTCCCTCCTGAGTCACTGAGGAGAAGCAATCAGATGGCAGGGGTGGACATTCTCCCACTACCAAATGTTCTGTACTACAGGTGTGTTCTGGGGGGTCTCTGGAAGGTCAGAGTGCCTGATGCTGTCAGGCTTTGGAACCTGGCCATCACTCCTACAGGCTCTCTGGGCATAGCTCTTGCCTCGTTCATGCCCAGAAAGGAATGAAGGAAGCACCCTGGCTGGCCTGGTGGTGGTTGCCTGGGTACAGCCCTCTGGAAAACCAGCCCTTTCCCTTTGCCAACCTTCCCATCTCAGTTCTCCCCTCTGGCTCTCTTCTACCTCCTTGGGATGCCACAGAGGTCCTGCCCACCTGAGCTCACAAAGGCAGGTCTGTCTGGAGCAGAGCAGGGCAGGCCCACGGGGAGGGACTGGGCTCCGCACCACTTTCCTTCCTTAAGGAAACCAATGGGTCCAGTCCAGTGAGGCAGAGAGAGGGTGTTCCCCTCATTAACTAGCTCCTCGCAGGCACAGGCAGAGGCAGTGGCTGTGTGCGAAAGGAAAGTTTTCTGCTTTGGACTCCTGGTCCGACTGGGCTGTGGGCATGAGGCACGTCACCACCCAGATCAAATCAGATTACATTAATCTGGATTCAACTAGCCTTCATCTAATCCTTTACCACTGACTCAGTCTGAAATGTTTAGCTTTCTTTTGAAAAGTGCCTCTGTTTCCTAGTTACTATGTGTAAGGAAACAAGCGGCCACCTCTCAGCAATTGCTATTTGCATATGACCTTGAGGAGCCTGCTCTGGGCTTCACTGTCCCCGTTACTCCACTGAGCCACCCCTATTGAGGACTTTCAGCACAAGAGACCTGACAAGACACAGTAAGGAAATAAAGGGGGAGTTGTGGTCCAAAGCATAGGCTCTGACGTCATGCTTCCTGGACATAAGTCCAGAAAGTCAGTTCACCTCTCTGAGCTTCAATGACTCCACCTATATAATGAAGCCAGGGGCAGTGCCCGCCCCACATGTAGGGCATAAGGATGCAACGAAGCAACTCCAGTAGAGCACTTAGCATGCCACCTGGCATTCACAGGTGCCAATGCTGGATTGCCTTACCAGGATGTGTTATCTATGATTTTTTAGAGCCATTTTTATACACTGTACACACATACTCAGATTTTTCTGAGCCTTTTCTGTAGTTAGGCAGAAATGGAAAAACCTGGCCTGGCCATCAGAAGTATTTTCTCATATAGGCTCCCCATGATGGCAGTTTAGAGAAATCCCTACACAATTCCACTAAGATCATACACATATTTCAAGAGCCATGAATTAAGAGGAAAAAGTTTCCCAACACTCAACTTACAAACTCAAAGAGCATCTGTTCACTTTCTCATCTATCATATTTTTCTGACCCTCTGAACAGGCCCCGACAGTATTGAGATTAAATGAATATACTGATTTATTTCTCACCAGCCTGCTGTTTGTAAGGAAAACATACATTCAAGAAATGTAGTCAACATGGTTCAATGAGCACCCACTATGTGCCAGTAGGGAATCTGTGTTAACAAACGGCGTATGCTACATGAGTCAGATTAGTTCCTCCTGTGGTCTCTGTTTTCGGGGTTATATATTTTTTACTTTGTTATATAAAACTGAGAGCAATTCAGAATTTATGCAGACAGTCCTGCTTTCTTTGCCTGCTTTGTTTTTATTTTAGGGTAGACAGTTATAAAACACAGCTGGCTAAATGGAAAGGAAGGCTACATTGCTTATGCAGCTGTGAACAACAGAATTTAAATATAGTCTCTCTACTCCAACAAACCTGGTTCTTGGCAAGAAAGGGAAAAAAGACTTAATTGGGGTTTGTTTGTTTTTAACACTTTAGATTTCAACACACACAGACACACAAAGGTAATATAGCCAGAGCATATGTTGAGTGATTTTTAAATTCATTTCCCTTAGACCTCGCAGTGTAGGTTGGGAGGGAGTTGTCCAAAGCACTGTGCTTGTGAAGAAATCTCCCTTCACCTTCATAACAATGGTCACCAGTGTTTCTGAGCGTCTGTTCCGTGCTGGGCAGGTACTCAGGAGAGCTGTAAGGTGTTTACCTCCTTACATCCTCTGAGGTGTGTGCCATTTACACATGGGGAAACGGAGGCTCCAAAAAATGAACTTGCCTGGGGCCATACACTGCTTAGAGGTAGGATTGGAATTTAAACCCAGTTGTATAACTTCAGGACCCGTATTTTAGCCACAACTGGGATTTTTCTTAACTCACTTGCATTGTGGTAGAATTGCACCAAAAATATATTTGAAAGGTGAGTAAGGACAAGGACCTGGGAAAATGGGAAGTACTCTAAATGACATCTCTTAAGATGTAAGTGATACTGAAGGATACATGCAAGAAACATGCTAGTTGGCCTACCCAAGAGAACCCTAAAATTAAGTGTCTTTCTCCTTTTTGTATTTCAGTATATTGTTTAATGTTCTTTTGTCTTTGATAGTGATAAAGCTATGCATAAATTATTTGAGAATATTCAATGCAGCATTATTAATAACTAGAGGCCTGATGCACGAAATTCATGCAAGAGTAGGCCTTCCTTCCCCTGGGTGCCAGCATCAGCTTCCCTCTGGCACCCGAGACCCTGGCTTCCCTCCCAGCCCCAGCTTCATCTGGAAGGTCATCCGGAAGGACTTCTGGTTTAATTAGTATATTATGCTTTATTATTATAGGTAGTGACTACAAACTGAATATCCAATAACAGAGAACTTATTAAATACATTATAGAGGAATGTGCTGCCACCATTAAAATTTCTATCTTAGAAGAATTTTTAGAGGCATGGAGCCCACCCATGACATAGTGCTAAGTGAGGAAGTAAGTTAAAGTCTATAAATACAGTATGATTCCACTTTTTTGTATACACACACATATGCATAGATAGGGAGGTAGACAGACAGACAGACATAAAAAACACAAGAGGCATAACTGGAAAGGCAACAATATTACCAACATTTTAACAACGATTATCTCTGGATGATGGATAAATTTTCATTTTTAAAAATTTCTTCAATTTTATTTTCATCATTGCTTACATTTCCTATAATGAAATATTACTTAAGTATGTAAAACAATTTTTAAGTAACACATACTCATTAACTCAACAATGTCATTCCATGTTGGATGATCTCCTTCAGGTCTTATCTGTGCAGGTTTAAAAACACAGTAGTGATGAAAGCAGACAGCAGCCGAGCCAGTACATAGTGAGGCGTCGCTCCAGGGGAGGCCAACTGACTCTGCCTCTTTCCCACTGATGTCATTGACTTCCCTCTCAGCCTCAGCTCTGACATCAGTAAAAAGGATTAAGAGTGGTGCCTACCTTATCAGCTTTGTGGAGGATTAAATGAATTACTTCAAGTAAAGTGCCTCAAAGTACACAACAATATTAGCTGCTCTTATTATTGTTGTTGTTGTTGTTATTATTATTGTTATTACTCTATGTAGAATGGCTGCTAGTTCATGTTCCATCTCCTTCCTCCGGAAGAGCAATAGCACAGTTGTATTTCTCTTGGAGAGCAGGGACCACTTCAGGTCATTCAGGCACATACAGTCACCTGTGAGTTTTGCACATAGGTGAGATCACTCAGTCACAGCCATTTGGCCTCACACTCCAGCCAAAGCCATAAAGGACAGAGAGAGCTGCCATGGTTCAAAGAGAGCCTGGAGTGTTTATGCACCTTTAGAAAACCAGGGGAACCAACATTGGATAAAGATCTTAATTGTGTTTGGAAACCTAATAAACATGACTAGTTCCAGGCAATAGGATAGCTCCACTCTATTGCTTATCCTGGCCAACGCTATAACTCTGGGCCGGAGTGTTCTATTCTGTTTATAAGCGTGAGATACTGTGCTATGAGCTCTTTGGAAGGAGAATGTCTAGTAGCAGGCTAATTCCTGAGAGAGCCAGCCTGTTTCTCGTTGCTTCCTCCAGCCTCCGCCGCCATCACCTCCTTTCTGCATGATTCCCAGGTCTCCTAACTCATGTCTCTGCCATCCTCCTGCCCTCTTAGAGTCAACCCTCTGCCTGAGACCAAATGAGGGTCTTCACATGTCAATCCTGGCATGTCCCCTCTAGATTCTAATCCCCCAATGCCTTTTCACTGCACTCAGAACACATTCCAAACTCTTTGCACACCTCTTCACCCCCATCTTGACCCCCCTTCCCCCAACCTTGCCCACTCTGCTTGAGGTATCCTGGCCTTCTGTTGGATTCCAGGACATACACTCATGTCCCCTTCAGGGCCTTGTCACATGTTCTTCCCTCCACGAAGATCGCCTGCACCCCTCCTCTCTGCAGGCAGGGCGCCCCTCATTATCCTGGTCTTCAGTCTGCGTCACCTTAGAGAGGCTCTCTCTCTCCACCTATTTCTAACAGCTTCTCTTGTTCCAATGCCTAGTTTGTTACCTTTATAGACTAGATCTTATCACAATTTCTACTTATTTACTTGTTGGCTTAGTGTGTGTGTGTGTGTGTGCGCGCGCGCGCGCTCTTTGTCCCCTCTCCACTGCCCCAGTAGAATGTAAGCTCCTCTAGGGCAAGGACCATATCTGTCCTTTGTTTTTGAATTCTCAGGGCAGGGCCCCTCAAGGAGAAGGTGCCCAATAAACATGAAAGGAAGAGAGGGAGGAAGGAAAGCAGTCTCCGAAAAGGGGGCTACTTTTCCAGGCTGCCCAGTTTCCCGTGAGTGTGGGCAGTGTGTCCCGCTCAGCCCTAGCATTACTGTGCAAGTTTAAAAATAAAACCCTGGCTGGAGTGGGAAGCCTTTAAAGAGGATGGGAGAGAGATAATGAGAAACATGAGCGGCCAACGCAGGCCCAGCAGGATGTGGGACTGGCCAGGAAGGGAAAGGAACCTGACCAGGGGGAGCATACTGACTTGGGGCTGCGATTGACGAATGTCAGATGTGCTTAGAGGTTGTCGTGTTGTTTTTTTAAAAGGTGTTCTTTACAATTCCTAAAACAAGGGGCCTCTACACCGACATCTGACTGCCATGCCGTCAGAAGAAGAGGGAGAGGCCTGGAGGTAACAGAGGTAACGCGGCCTGATTTGGCTCAGCCTGCCCTGACCTTCCCCAGGGCCCATCCCAGCGTGGGATCCAAACCTCCCACCACAGTGGAGCCCCAGCCAGACATCCCAAGGTGTAGCCGCCTTCCAAGGGCTTGGCTCGGTTCTGGGGCAGTGCAACGCGGGGCGGGGAGGGGAGGGTCAATGGGTCACCAGAAACAACTCGGACATCGCCTTGGAAACGCTCTCCCCCACTCGAACTGCCTGTACTCGGACCCACCCAGAACCAGCTGTGTGCTTCACCCTCAGGCCTCAGTGGGAGGTGGGGAGGGCTCTGGGAAGGGTCAGATGGGTCGGGAAGAGGTCCACCTCCTTAACCAGAGACCATCAACCTTCAGACTTTACTTGGTAAGAGGTCTGACGACACAGGCGAGCAGCAGGCTGACAACCCATTTCTGAGCCTGAACCTGGTAGTGCAGGGAGGGGCAGAGCTGAGTGTGGGGCTGCTAGCACCCCCTCTCCAGACTGTGACAGGGACCCCTGCCCACGCAGCTCTCTGTGCCGCTCTAGAAGCCAGGGGATCTGCTCATGGTCACCTGGTGCAGGGAATAGTCACAGCCTCTAAACCAGTGGTCACCACCAGGTTCTCCCCACACCCACAGCTCTGTGACGGTCAGGAGGGCCACAAAGGGAGGGAAGGAAATAAACAAGTACATTGAGAGAGACAGCTGGAGCCTTCACACCACCTCTAGGGAACCTCCACAACCACCCCTGGAAAGGCGCTCTCCACTCTCCCTAGAGAAGGGAACCAAAGCACCAGAGGACCAGTTCCTTACCCAAGCTCACTCGGGAGGGGCGGAGCACGGTGCAGCCCACATGCTAAATGTCGGTGCAATTTCCACAACCCACCGCGGGCCATCGCTTTCATCCCGGCAGTCCGTTTTCAAATGATTTAAACTCAAAGCCCAGGGCTAGGGCCGGGCTGAGAGCCTGAAGAGCTGCACCCATTCCCCTGGATGGGTGGCTGGGAGTCCCAAGCCTTTTTGTGAGCCCAGTAAGAGAAGCCCGCTGAAGTTCACGCTGCTTTCCTTGGTGGTTGGAAACGCCAGCAGTTTAAAGCTGCTGCACAAGGAGCCTGTGTCTGCTCCGCGCTTAAACTCTTTAAGGAGCTTTTGCTGATTTGCTAGTTCGAGGTTCCTGACATGAGGATTTTAAGAGCTGGAAAAGCACAGGCTGGTCATTGTCCCTTGGAACAAAAAAGACTAACAAGGAACAGCAGGGCAGTGGGTGACCTTCATGTCGCAGGATCTTTTTTTGTGTGTTTTGTTGTTGTTGTTGTTTTAAATGCATTCATATGGAGGCTTCCAAACAACCTTAGCCAGACTGCAAAGCTTGACAGGAGTCATGATAATTACTACTTTATTGATAAAATACTATGTGCTGTGCATTGTGTACTAAAACATTGTGGGTGCTTTACATGTCTCATCTCACTAAATTCTTAAACCAACCCTGTGGGATAGCAACATCTAACACTGATGACATGACACTGACATGCGTTATAGACTTCCCCTGTATCAACTCACACCTGTATCCTATTGTTCCTGTCAACAACCCTAGGATACATGTGCTATATTATCTCTATTTTCTAGAAATGGAGAGGCTTTGTAACTTGGCCAGGGCTGTGGAGCTATTGAGTGCCAGAATTCGAGCCCAGTCTTCCCCCAGGGCCCATGCTCTCAGTTCTATGCTGTCCTGCCAATACACCCCACAGACCGTCACTCTGAAATCATGACAGGGTAATGGGAGATGGGTCAGAATTGGAACTGTCAGGAGAATTTCTGGTCTCCCCTATCAGCTCTCTTTCCAAACTTGGCTGCTGCTTCCTGAGCCCTCAGCAACGACATCCAGGACCGACTTGGGAGAAGGGCACCAAGTTTTCAAGTTTTGTTGGCCAACCTAGTGGAGATTTTACCCTTGGGAAGAAGCTATTCTGAAGCCGACCTGCATCTCCATTATCACCTCAAACATCAAGAAACAAACAAACACAAAAACCCTCGATGGAGGCGTTTAGGAGGAACACTGGCTCCTGTGGACACTGCCCTATCCCTGCAGGCCAGGAAACCTGAGCCCACTCCGCCTGTGACTCCCAACCAGGGAGGTGTTCGCCTGCTGTGTAGACTCCAGGGAGTGATTCTGGAATATTCTCAGCTTTCCCCCAGTTGCCAGTTTCTAAATTCTGATGGAAGTTCCGAGGAAGGACAAGAAGAGCCTCATTTTCTAGAAGCTCTTTATGTCCCCAGAGGTATCGGTGCAGCACTTTGCACAAATTGATTAATCAATGCCAACTGCCTCTGCTATTCCCATCAGACTGATGAGGGGGGCGGAGGCGAGCCCTCTGTCTGCCTCCATGGGTGTGAGGGCCAGAACACCCTACATCAATGACTCCCTGCTGGGTTCTCGGCATCACTTCTTTGCCTTTGATGTACATCAGCCACACTTTGGAGAAGAGGTTATTTTCAAGAAGGTGAGAAAGCTGCCAGGAGGCCTCTTTGGAAATAAGTTATTCATCTCTCAGCATGAATAATATAACTAAGCAGATCATGGTGTCCTGGGGGCTGTAGCTGCCATGGTCTGGCCTCGCCTGCCCCTAGAGTTCCGACTACCCCCCGTCCCCACACACACACACACACATGCACACACGCACACACCTGCTTCCTTGGGGAAGACACACTTCCTCACACCATGTAACCTTTGCACGTGCTCTTCCCTCCCCCTGAAACAGTATGCCCTCACCCAGTTGATGCCTCCTGACCCTCCAGATCGCACCCCTCCTCTCCAAGGCTTTTCAGACCCCCTGACTGGGTTGGGCCTTCTGCATATGCTAGTATGGACCACTCAGGAGAGTTACTGTGTGATTGATGTTGGCAACTCCATCTGGCCTCAAACTTTCATTAGATTGGGACTAACAGTTCCAGTCTCTGCTGCAGCCCAGAGTTTAGCATGCTCCCTGGCATGTAGGAGGTGTCCACAAAAGAGCTGAATGAACCTGAAGTGGTCATTAATGGCCCTCAAGTATCCCAGACCCCACTCTCTCTCCTCTTCCTCCTCCTGCCTCCTTTTTTTCCTTTACTTGCCCTTCCTTCCTTCCTCTTCATCCTTTCTATTCATTCCTTCTTCCTTCCTAGGCCTTGGGCCTACCCGTAGCTCCAAAGAACATTGTTTAAGCCAACAGAAAAGCACTGAAAGTTAAAGAAAAAGAAAAGTTGCCACAATTTGGCATAATGCATTGGCCTTCAACTTCATCGCCCCAAGTGAGGGACTAGAGAGAGAACCCAGGTTCCTCCTGTAGTAGTTTTCTGGGGCTGCCATAACAAGTACCAGAGATCTATCTTCTCCCTGCTTCTTTTCACGTCATCTTCCCTCTACGTGTGTCTCTGTGTCCCAATTTCCCCTTTTCAAACGGACACCTGCATCCCTAATGGCCCCATGTAAACTTGATTACCTCTTATGTCCAAATAAGGTCACATTCAGAAATACTGCGGGGCTAGGGCTTTAACATGAATTTGAGGGGGGACACCATTCAACCCCTAATACCTACCTTCCACTGCCCATTGCCCCAATCCTTTTTGACTTCCTGAATGAGGTAAAAGTAGGAAAGCACAGGGACACGTCATCTTCTGAAGAAATTGCATGGGCATCTGGGAACCAGGGTGAACAAGTTAGGAATGTGAACCGGAGAAACACCCACAAGTGAGAAAGAAGAGTTGACTGGACAAAGAACAAAAACTACTCTCAGAGACTAGTCTAGGGGCTGCACACCTGCGCCTTGGTCATCTGTCAGTCCTGAGTTCATATCCCCAATCGGCCAGTCGCTAGCAGTCAGACCTTTCCCCTCCCGTGTAAAATGTGGATAATAACAGCACCTCACGCATGGGATGGTTGTGAAGATGGAATGAGAGGATAGCATATGTGAAGGGCTTAGTGCTGTGCCAGGTACGATAACGCAGTGTGCAGTAGGTGTGCTGTCACTGTTATTATTATAAGTAGAGGTCTAGTCCAAGAAAAGTGGTAATTCAGGACAAAGTGATGACAGCAAAGAGGCTAACTGCTGTGTATTCAGGCCACACGACTCTGTTCTCATTAACAGTAATGAAGACAAAGGAACCAGAACAACTGTCAGACCTGGGCGTCCACAATGGTGGTCTGTGGGCCAAAGCATCAGAGACACCCCCCCTACCCGGGAAATGCAGAACCCTGGGTCCCTCGGGAACCCAGCTGGATTAAGACTTCTATGGCAGGACCCAGAAATCTAATTTTTAAGCAAGCTTCCCTACAATTCTTATGCACATGGAAGTTTGAAAACCCCCAGACTGGACCACAGGTCCTAGAGGGGCAAAGGTGAGTCTTGTCCACTAGAAACCCCCACATCTACACAGCCCTAGTGCAAGGTGGGAACGCCTTTCTGATGGAGTCAGAGAAGTGGTCTTGAGCAATTATGCATAAAACAAATTTCTGTAAATCACATTTTGAATGTTCTACTTTGAGGGATTGCATTGGCAAGTCAAGTCATTTACATCAGTGTAAACTTCACTGCACCCAGACACTAAGTTCTGGATTGTCTATTTCTCCTCCCTCCATAACTGGAGTCATCCAGTCTTGACCTCAGGCTTAGCTCAAGATGACCTCCTACCTTAGGCCTGAGGGATAAGGAGCCCTGGCCCAGCATTCTCTGTGCCTCTGTCTCTTGTTAGGCACCATTTCCTCTCTTCTTGGACACCATCACTGTCTGGTTCAGGAGGACCTGAGGCCACCTTGCCTGCATTCATGTCTTGTTCCTGAAGACCTGGTCCCAAAGACTGTAGGTCCTCAGGGTGGCGGCGATTCTGCCCATGGGCCAAGCTGATGTCCTGTACCTCTAGGCAGGGCTTCAAATCCTGGCCTACCTTCTAGATCTTCAAATATCATCTGCTATTGAATTCCTGTCACCAAACTCCACCTACCTCTTAAGACACCTGCAGTGATTCCCCCAGAACACAGCTGGCATACCGGTTAGGAACACAGCCTGGTGTGAGGTGTGGCTCTGCCACTTGGTGACTGTGTGAACTTAGGCAAATGGTCCAGCCCAACACGCCTTAATTCCTGCAGCTACAACACCCCTATTTCATAGGGTTGTTATGAGAATTCAGTGAGGTCATACACGTAAAGTCAAGCACAGTGCTTGGCACAAAGCAAGGGCTCAAGAAACGCTGATAATCAGCAAATCTCCACACAGCACCTCCAGGCTGCCCAAAATGTGGCTCTAGTGGTCACTCACAGAGTGTCATTTTGGACTTTGGAACAAATCCACCTGTGGGCAGCCTTTTCAGTGCTCACCTTTTAATAATCTATATATATAAAAGCCTAATATGCAAATTATCCCCATGGGAGTTCAAATGGTAGACCGATCGCTTGCTATGATGTGAGCTGACCACCAGGGAGCAGTGCGGAATGAAGGGAGGCCCTGGCCGGCACCTGGAAGGCCCAGATTGGCCCTGATCGCTGGCTGGGCCTAGGGACCCTACCTATGCATGAATTTCATGCACCGGGCCTCTAGTAATAACAACAATAAACAATAATAACAAATACATAGTAACCACTATAAACTAGGCACTGTGCTAAGAGCATTACTTATTTGGTCCTTTCAACAACAAGGTTGGTATTTTATTACCCCATTTTACAGATGAGGAAACTGAGGCACGAGGTCACCAAACTAATAAGAGTCAGAATTTGAATTTGAACCTCAGAGAATCTGGCTGCAAAATCTACACACTCAGCCACTATGTTATGCTGCCTTTCTTACATAATAAAATTTAGGAATCAAAATAATCAATATTCACACTCTCCCTCTTCTCTCCCTGTAGGCCACTGGCCCAGTGCTTGTCCTTACTCCTATATCTTGGACACCTTCACTTCCCACCTGAGTTGGACATTCTGCCAGCCCAGCTCGTTCTCCCAGGTAGGTCCCCTCCCTTCTCTATGGTTGAGTGGGCTGGATGCTGTCACATCTTGAGTTAGGACACCTTGTCAGTACTAAATAAATATTTGTTGATTAGCAGATCCTTTCTTGAGGAAAAGATACTCATTCCTGTCCAATTTATATGTCATGTATAGGTGTTAAATTTACCTAAACCAGGGTATGTCTGTGGCAGAAACGACTGAATATTATCTTTCCCATATCTTAACCCGAGGATATTGCCTTCGCCAGGCATGCCTGTTAGATGAGGACCTTCCACTCTGCAGGACCCCTCATCCGGAAGCTAGCACTACAGGGCTGGCTGCTCCATAAGCTGTAGTAGTTGAGTCGGGGACTGCAGAATGCTTGCCAGCAAAGTGAACCAGCACACACTCTGTCCTGGGATCAGACATCCGTCTGTCCCTTTGCTGGCGTAGAAGGAGCATATGGGTGTCCATCCACCATCGTCACTGAAAATATGATCATCATGATTGGTGCTGCCGTAAACTCAAACCACTTAACTGAATTCTGCTTCCTTAAATCCTTTTTTTTTGAACCAGGCAAGCCACATATGGGTAAGTGCACACCAGATTTAGGAGTTTACAAGAAGCACAGTGTTTTCTTCCTTCATTTTTTTTTTTTGTGTGTGTGTTAACTTCGCCGTTGATCAAGTACTTCATTTGCAAATCCATCTACTCCGGTAATAAAGGCAGGCCCTGCAGGAGAAGGGCAGCCCGCCAGCTGCCCTCAGCAGCAGGGTTGGTGATCTTGCCTTCAGACACACAATCTCAGAAGGGGACTTTCCTAGGAAGCCCTCAGTGACCAACACAAAGAAAACAAAGGAAAAGGGAATTTGTGACTATGAATCACAGTCTGAACCAAAATCCACACTTGTTCACACTAATGGCCCCAGTAAACAGCTGGCCAGCCCTTCGCTAGACACCGCTCTGCAAAGCCCATTTCTTTTCAGCCCTTGGCCACCCTCGGGCTGGCTCATCCCCACGCAGAGCCTGGCTCGCCCTCTGCCCAGACGCTCGTGTCCTCCCACTGGTGTTTGTGGAGTGAACTCATAAACAATCCAATCCCTGTAGCGAAGGGAAGGGAAAGTGCTAGTCACCAAAGCAGAAAGGAAGACACAGCAGGAGGGTGGATAGACAGTGAGAGACAGCGCCGTGCTTGCGTTCTGCAGGGCACAGAGAGAGCTCTTGGACTGACAGGTGGGATCAGGTGGGTGCCTGCCCTCTTGGGTCTCCGAAAAATGTGTACTTGGTCCAATGCCTGGAATTCCCACCCCAGCACCCGGAGGTCTGAATTTTTCGAGCGCTCCTGTCTGGAAGCCTTGCATACTTTGGTCATGTAATCGCGATGTGGGTGTGGCTTGGCGTACGTGCCAGAGAATGTGCCCACTGGCTTAGCCATTCCTGCTCCTTCTCTGCCAGTGCCTATCTCAAATGAGGATGTGATTTTCCCAGAAGATCAGAAGGCCAGGTGAGAAGTAATGCAGGTGACCGGTGGGGCTCTCAGAATGCCACCCTATCGAAACACATGCAGATAATCCTACATGTCAGCCCGGTTTTTATAGGAACAGGTTGATTACAATCTAAGGCACCCACCCAGTGGACAAGCTTTCTGAGGCAGCTGAATTTCCAGGCTCCCCGAGTGGGTGAGTGGGACACAGCCACTCGCTAAGGCCACAGCTTTCGACTCTGCCAACCACAAGGGCCGCATCCAGCACTTTAAGTAAATGAGAACATTCCGCCCCCTCCAGTCACCGGCCTGGCAGCAGGGGGGACGGAGATAATGGGGCAGCCTGGTGCAGGATCGTTTTGACAGTCTCTGAACTCCAAGTGCTGGTTTTACGTGCCGGTGCCATTGGCAGGCCCTCCCCCCAGAGCAGTCTGTACCACGGTTTACACCCAGCCAGAGGGGAGCCCCTGGGTGCTCACCTGCAGGCATGCTCTTTGCAGTGGTATCTGCTTAAAACATCGTACTGCCTTCATTTTCCCCTTTTATCTTCCCTCTCCATGGAGCGTTCTACTTGCACTCAGACGCACACACACACACACACACACACACACACTCACACCCTCACATTTGGATATAACCTGCTCTTGTTCCCCAGAACAGAAGCCTGATTCTTACCTGAGGGCTTGCAGGCTGAGGGCTGTGCCTCTCTCCCTCTGAGGGGAAGGGAATCCGCCTGGCGTCCTCTGCTGTGTTTGTCACTGTCACTGCGCTGCAGTGCTTCCCTGGCAGGCTCAAGCCGGCTCTCTCTCTCTCTCCCTCTCTCTCTCTCCCTCTCTCTCCCCGCAGTTCTGTGTGGGGAGAGGGAACGGGCCGTGGCATGCACACCGGGTTGCTGGTCCGCCTCCAGACACCATGCCACAGAGCCGGCTACCAGTCCACGGGGCTGTGTGGGAGGCAGGGAGGCAGTTGGGAGGGGGAGCGGACCTGAGGTGTCAGCCTTTGGGTCTCTCCCTGGCCTTGTTTATCAGCAGAGGGGACCTGCCTTTAGACAACCACCCACAGAAACGTACACAGAGCTCTAAGCGCTCCCCACTCTGGACAGCTAGCAGCAGGCCCAGGAACGCGGAGCTATTGGCCAGCAGAGAAGGGAGGCCGAGACAGCAGACAGTGGCAGCAACCATCCGGGTGTTGTTTTAGCGTGGTTTGTCTAGGGGCAAATGGCTGCACCGAACGGACTACTGGCCCGTCTGAGCAGAATCCTGTTTATTTTGAGGCCTTGGTTGCCAGGGAAACAGCAGGTCGCGGCTCAGAGATGCTTCTCTGGAATCAGAAGGCTGCTCTGTCATCTGGCATCGCTGCACAGGGTGTAGGTGTCTGTGTGTGGCAGAGTGTGTGTGTCTGTCTGTCTGTGGCGTTCCCAGAGCCAAGCCTTGCAGAGGATGTTTTGCAAAGCCATGCGAGGCAGTGGCCATCTAGGTTAGGGCTGCAGAGAGACTATTCCGCACCAGTGGTCAAGCCTGTCCCTGCTGCACCAGGCGGGCCGTCAGGTGAGCCCAGCTGCAGGGGTGGGGATTTCTTCAGAGGACCATGCACACCATCGTTATGCCATGGCCAGGAATGGGGTAAGAAAGGCAGGAAGCGGCCTGTGCAAATCACTCTTTGGCTAGCAGGTGAGGACTGAAGATGGGCTGAAAGGCATGGACCAGGAAGTGTCTTTGAAGAGACCAAAAGGAAACAGGATGAAGAGTCCCCTCCTTGTTCATGTGAGCCTGGGAGGTGTGAGTGTGAGAGCTGTGTGTGTGCGTGCGTGTGGGCAAGCCTCCCCACCTGATGAGTCAGATAGACAGGTACAGCTTGACCTGTTGGAACTGGAAACATGCTCTCTGGCCTCTCCCTCCTCCTGGAAGCTGGAGGTGGAAGCTTGTACTCCACACTCGTCATGGTCACCCAGGGAGCCTTTCCTGTGCCCTCTGCAGGGCTGAGCCTCAGAGAAGCTCGTCTCACCTCCTGTGACAGAGCTAGAGGCACACCCATCACGTGACTCGGATCGTGATGAGCAGCAGCTCTCCTAAAAGGGACCTGAAGGAGCAGAAAAAGGTTGTTTCTCCAAACTTTATTAACTGGAACCTCCATGAACTGCCAATTACTTCCACATAGTCAGGTACTTATAGTTTACTTAGAAAAATATTAATCTTGCCCTGGCCAGGTGACTCAGTTGGTTGGAGTGTTGTCTTATGCACTGGAAGATCGCAGGTTCGATTCCCGGTCAGGGCACATACTCAGGTTGTGGGTTCGATCCCCGGTTGGGGTGCTTATGGGAGGCATCCAATCAGTGTTTATCTCACACATCGATTATTCTCTCTCCCTTCCTCTCTCTCTAGAATCAATGAAAAATATACCCTCAGGTGAGGATTAAAAATAGTAATCTCCCTGAGTCTCTGCATGATTCCCATGGGCCTTCTGAATAATAGAAAGATAAAAATATTTCGGATAATTGTCTTCTCAATATTGGAGAATTATGCTGCATTGGTGTATGTGGTGTATATGTGTGTGTTAACTCTTTCTCACCACGTGGAATGATAGATTTTTAAGTGAGGAAATACCCTAAAAGTCCGAGGCCAGAGATGTGGTTGAGTGTCCCCAGGGTGCACCCCTGGTTAAAGTCCTCCCTGTGCCTGAAACCAGGTTAACACCCTTGAACCTGCCCACTCTATGGGGTTGACCATTCCTGGGCAACTCAGCCCTCCAGGACTTGGAATTTCTTCCCTCTTCACAGAGATGAATAACAAGCTCGTAACCACTTCTTCCCTGCAAGCTGGCAGGATTATTGTGACAATCAAACGTGCTAAAGTGTGAGAGCACCTTAAAACTGCAAGGTAGTGTAAGTCATTACTGCAGTTTTATTTCTCCATTACATGCAGTTGCGAGATGCTGTTAAACACAAATTGCGCAGCTCTTGGGCAAAGGATCGCCCCCTCGCTACTGAGAAAAATGAATTTCCTTACTGCATATCAGGTGTTCAGAAATGATCCTGTCCAAATGCTGGGAAAGAA
Organism: Myotis nattereri; assembly: GCF_964212035.1. Classification (NCBI taxonomy): domain Eukaryota; kingdom Metazoa; phylum Chordata; class Mammalia; order Chiroptera; family Vespertilionidae; genus Myotis; species Myotis nattereri. The sequence goes on from NC_138080.1 coordinate 83,712,673, forward strand.
TGGCACCTTGGGTCCTTAAAGTATTTACTGTAAGAGAATTCCCTTCAGTGTTGAAATTTCTTAAAATTGCAGTTTAACATCCCTCAGGTTCCCTATTTATTTCAACTTCCAGGTCAAGTATCTAGATTTATCTTTTCAATAATATACAGTCAGATGGTTTGAGTCATGAAATATGTTAATGCTTTTTGGCCTCACCGTTATTTAGTGTGGGAAGGGACATGGAGGTTGCCTAGTTTAAAAGTCTGGACTCAGAATAGCTCCAGCTCTGGGCCAAGAAATAGTCTATTGAAATAATAGCTGTGGAAGCCATGTATTAGGCACCCACAGCACGCTAGACCCAATACACAGAATGTAACAGGAACCCCATCTCCCCTCAGAGTTCTGAGACCACTTTTAATGACCTTGCTGCTGTGAATAAAACCTTATAATCAAGTCTGCTAGCGCTGCAGAGGCTGGGTCTGAGCCAGGAAGAAAAGGACAGATTTGGAGGACCAACAAAAGTCCTAGTAGAAGCCCAGTAGGTTCATCCACAGAGGTGTGGCCTTGGGCGAGTCATCCATGTCTGAGATGTGGCCGCTGCCGAAGGTGAGACTTTGTCCTTCCGCATCCTAAGAGATTGACTCACCCCTGAGCATTTCCACAGCTGCTATTTTAGAAAGTGGCTCTAACCCTCTCATAAGCACTTCAGAAGGATAATAAAAGAGGATGGGGTATTGCCACGATTTTACTTATTCTGGGCTCAGTGTGTCTGAAAATCAGGACATAAAACAATCATTTTTAAATTTTGTTGTTGTTAATCCTCACCCAAGGATATTTTCCCCCTTGACTTTTAGAGAGAGTGGAAGGGAGGGGTAGAGGCAGAGAGAGAGAAACATGGATGTGAGAGAGAGACAGCGATTGGTTGCCTGCCTCTCCCCTGCACTGGCCCCGGGTGGGGATCTATCCTGCAACCGAGGTATGTGCCCCTGATGGGAATAGAAACCGAGACCCTTCAGTCTGCAGGCCAACACTCTAACCACTGAGCCAAACTGGTCGGGGCAGAGGACCACTTTTTAACTGCACCAACAAGAAAAAAGAATCAGAGCATGAGAGAATCAGCAGGGTCCGACATGTCCCCAATAAATACATTTTCTTTCTCTCCAGGTATAACATATGTAAGCCCTGGCTTCTTGTCCTTGGATCTTAAAGCTGACATTCAATATTTGCTGTAAAATTTCTCCTTTGTTCATCCTGTTTACATAAGTGACACAGTTAGGTGGAATGCACACCAGACACACTGCATTTTCTTTCTAATCTCATTTGACCTTGATGGGACTCAACAAATCTGCATCAGCTGACAGGGGAAATCAGACGCTGCGTGCCACTCTCTCCCTCCAGCGAAGGATTTCTTCTGTTTATGCCCAATCATGCAATTAGATGAAGGGCACGCTGGCCTCCTGGTGAACCTGCTGCCAAGAAGAAGGAGGGGAGCGATCTGACAAACACGCAGAGGGAAATGCAGCAGACGTCCACGGGAAACTGTAGTAGTTGCCCAAGGAGACCTCATAACCACAAATATCACCGGAGCTGCAGGGCTGACACGGGGTCCGGTGGTTTCCAGTGGGAAGGTGCCTCGCCCTGTCCCCATTATAATACAAGAACAGGAGTCACACCACTCTGTCAGCCTGACCCTCCATCACCCTGTGGGCAGGATGCTTGCAAGGGCCACACCCATGGGAGATGGGCTTCCTCTCTCTGACATGATCACCATCACTTATTCTATTTTATGTTTCCCTCTATCTCAGTTTTTCAATCTTTATTTTAAAATATTTTATCTTTAAAGAGTAGTAATGCTTTGTGCACATCATAAAAATGTACAATACACTGAAAGGTATAAAATGACCCTCACTAACCCCCTTTTCCCCAAAGGTAACCACTATTAACTTTTTTTTTTCTGGATCCTTTCAAGGAAAAAAAATGTCTTTGTACTCCTGAATGTGCGTATGCTTAAAAAAAATTTCCTATGTCCTGCATTGCTGTTTGTTTTTCATTTAATAATGGATCTTTGCACATTGGCCTAGTGCATCCAAGCACCAACATTCCTTGTCTTAATTATTGCAATATCCTCTCAGCTGCCCTCCCTGCTTCTACCCTTAACCCCTACAGTTCATTCCAGAGGGATCCTGCTAAAAGGTAAACAGATCATGTCCCTACTTGCTCAAAACTCTCCATTGCCTTTCCCTTGCACTAAGAACAAAAGCTGAGCTTGCTACCAACACCTGCCTCTTGAAGCCCATCCCCTGCTCACCCCTTGCTTATTGTGCTCAGTCACCCTGCTCCTCATATAAGCCAAGCATGGTCCTACCTCAGGGCCTTTGCACTTGCCGTTCCCTCTGTCTACAGTGTCTGCATTTATTTTCTGCCCCTGAATTCTTTGCATGGCTGACTCTTGCTTACCACTCTGGTCTCGTTTTAGACCATCTCCTCCCTGACCACTTGTTCTAAATCAGCCCCTCTCCACTGTCCTTCACATAGGTCTTTTCCTTCATAGATCCTACTACTATCTGAAAATTACTGTATTCAGTTATTAGTTTTCTGTCTCCCCCTACCACACACACACTGGGATGTAAACTTCATGAGGAGACAGGAATTTAATCTGTCTTATCACCATTATAGTCTTAGTCCCTAGACCAGTACTTCTCAAACTCAAATGTGCATCAGAACCACCTGGATTGCTGGGCCCCAACCCCAGAGTATCTAATTCAGTAGGTCTTAGGTGGGCCTGGGAATCTGCATGTCTAACAAGTTCCCAGGTGATGCTGCTGGTCCAGGGACCACACTTCGGAACGACCTGTCTAGATAGTGCCTATTAGATACTCAGTGGGTGCTGCATATATATTTGTTACACGAAGGCATGGGTCTGAACATAGATCTGCCACCTTCTTTGTAGGGGCATTTCCACTTTGTAGTTCTATTTCCACTTTCATATTTACTTATACATTATTTGTGATAGGAGGCCCCCAGTTTTTTTCAGCTCCATTGATTTGTCAGCAGATGATTAGAAACCTACAGTTTGGTCCACAGGGGGCCAGTTAGAATTACCTCTGGTTCTCCGTCTCAGTAAAATGTCAAACTGAAAGGTGGTGTGACCCTCACCTGACATGTGACAGAGAACTTGACCCAGGACTCATCGATCAGGCCTCCCCTGAAATTGTTTAACAACAGATCTGTTGGCTCGGACTCTGTGTCAGTCGCTGGGAGGTGCTCAGATGGTCTACCTAGACCCCAGGTTATGAAATACAGAGAGCACGGTGGCTTTTTGTGAGTCACAAAAACACCCTTGAGACTCTCACAAGGTCTATAACCCTTTCCCTGTGTACAAACTTTCTCTCTCACTCACTTTTTTTTCTTACATTTAATTTCAGAAAGTTATAAAACACCCTAAACTCATTTTAAGCCCACATTTAAAATTCTCACTCTAATCATTAGTTAGCTATTTGGCGAAACAACTACACATGCACACACAAAAAAACCTGGACCCCCCCATTTGTTGCTTAAATTCCCGAGGAATTGCAGCTTTAACTATAATAAGACAAACCTTAAAGGAAAACATTACAGAAAAGCATGAGAGGAACTCATCGTTATCATTGTCGAATGGGGAATGCTTTTGGAAGCATGATTGGAAACCCAGAAATGGAAATAGAATAGTGAGACCATAAAATTTTAAATGATCTGTACAAAGAAGAAGGAAAAAGCTCCCCCTAGTTTAGACTGTGGAGAAATCTATGGATCCGATGTTTCCCATCTATATATTTTCTACCTGAAGTATCTGGGTGGCCCGTGGCCAATGCAGTGAGTCAAGACATAAGCTCATCAGGGCAAACAGGGTGAGACCACATCTTTTCAGAAGCCCTGTCACTGGGTTCAGGATCTCATTAGCCATGGTTTGGGTTTTTCACATCTTCGCTGTGATATAATTCATATACCATGCAGTTCGCCCATTTAAAGTATACAACTACGTGGTCTTAGTATATTTACAAAGTTGTACAGCCCTCACCTAGTTTTAGAAGATTTTTGTCATCCCCAGAAGAACCTCCAGGCACATTAACAACCATTCCCCATTCCCCACTCCAGCCAGACCCAGGCAACCACTAATCTACTTTCTGTCTTGATAGATTTGTCTGTCCTGGCCATTTCAGATGAATGGAATCATACAGTCTGGGTTTCTTTCCCTTAAAAAGCATAATGTCCTTAAGGTTCATCTGTGTTGCATCATGTACCCAAACGTCCTTCCTTTTATTGCTGAGTAATATTTCATCGCATGGATAGGCCACGTTTTATTTATCCACTCACCAGTGAATGGACATTTGGCACCTTTCCTCTGGCTGTCATGCATAGCGCTGCTATGAGCATCAGTGTGCAAGTTTTGTGTGGGCATGTTTTCATTTCTCTTGTGTTTAGCAGTGGTTTTCCTCTTAAAGATTTATCCAAAGAACTGTTCTTCCTTTTGGCTTTCACTTTTTTCTATTATAACCCCCAGGAGAAGCAAGCAGGCTTGGATCCTAAAGACTCAGAGCTCCTCTATCCCCAGCCCTGGCCCTTCTCTGCTCCTGTGTGATCTGGATGTGACTCAGTCTCACGGCGACTCAGTTGTGAGCACCGGCACTGGGACCCTCTCACGGGATATTGTGAGGACTCCCGACATCAATCAGATAGGATCTGCTCTTGAGAAGAGGCTCACCCACAGGTTAGTATGCAGATACCCCCTGCACCACAGGTGACTGCACCAGCCTTGAGGCCAGGGTCTGGGTGTAGAGGCACAGATAGTATAAAAAATCAGTGACCATTTTCTCAAGAGTTTGGCTTTCTTTGCGATCAGAATTTGGCTGCTTTCAGAATCCTGCAAGCCACCTCGGAGGAAGGCCTCCTGCCTGGGCCCCCTGGTCTGGGGGCGGGAGAAAGGTCAGGGTCATGCCTAATGATGGGCAGCCAGAGGGGCAAGCCCGCATTCTAAGGCCCGCGCTCCAGCTACTGTTCCCCAAAGACTAGTCTACCCTCATCTAATCAAAAAGCACCTGCTCTCTACAGACCCCGGAGGCACCTCCTTTTGTACAGTCGCTGTGCTCTTGACCTTCTTGTTGGCTCTGGGGTAGGGTGTGACCCTGCACTATTGGGTACATCTAATAAGGACTCCTTGTAGAGGCACTGGGAGCACAGGTGGCAGAAGAGGGATCTAAAATATCTGAGCTCCCTCATGCTTCCTGACCAATCATTTGTGCCTCTTGCTCTTTAAAATCAGGCACCAGGAAGCCCCACTGATAAACATGTAAATGATTAATTTAACAGGAAATGAGAGGCAGGCATGCCTGGGCTCTAACTCCCATGTCACCAATTACTAGCTGTATGATCTAGAACAAGTCTGTTCTCTCAGACTCAGTCTTCCCATCCAGTAAATGGGAATAGTAGCAGTAATTGCCCGTTAGGGTCATTGTGAGGATTATCTGACACAATGCCTATAGGGACCCCAGCATACCTTCAGAGTTCAATCAATGTTTGCTATAATTATCATATTACTTTTTAAATCAGAATTAAGGACCTCAAGAAACCTAGCCATCCTCTCTAAGCTGTTCAGTAAGGCAGGTTTTCTATTGCTCAATTAATTGGAAGCACTTAATCGGGCACCAACTATGCGTTAGACACCACAGAGAGGGCTGGGGACGGAATTGAATTTCCCCCCAGAAATGTAAAATTCAAGCTGCGAGAGAAACTTAGATGCATGAAGTTCTCCACGAACATGTGCACAGATAATGCTGAGAGCCAGTGCCGTCCCGCTCAGAGAGGGAGACAGCCGAAAAGGCAGGCAGGCCCGATGAGGCCTCGGGGAGGCAGCACCCCTGCCCTTGAAAGGCAAGATGGGTTCACAGCAGCAGAGCAGAGGGAGACAGAAGTGGGGAGGGGAGACCTGCGTGAGCACAGGGTGTCCAGTGGGTCTGGACATGGTGTTTGATCTGGGGACTGAGCCACAGTCACTTCCCACTGCCAGGGGTCTCTGGAAGAAATGCCATGCCCTGGGTTCTTCTGCTCACCTGTTCTGATCATTGTCCTTGCATTGCAACCTCTGCCACTAAGAAGTGTGTGGGGCTATAAGAGAGAAAAGGAGGAGGAGTTGTGTTGGGAGAGCTTTGGCTCTTATTTTATTTTATTTTAAATATATTTTATTGATTTTTTACAGAGAGGAAGGGAGAGGGATAGAGTTAGAAACATCAATCAGCTGCCTCCTGCTCACCCTCCACTGGGGATGTGCCTGAAACCAAGGTACATGCCCTTGACCGGAATCGAACCTGGGACCTTTCAGTCCACAGGCCGACGCTCTATCCACTGACCCAAGCCGGTCAGGGCAAGAGATTTGACTCTTAATGGAGACCATCGCACAGAGCAGCAGAGACACAGCCTTAGCTGTCCTGCCCCCTTCTCCAGGCCCAGCACCTTCAGCATCTGTGGGGACCCAGCCCTTCATGGCCTTCAGTCCATGTGGTTTGGGGACAGGGATGGCTACAGCCCCAGGGAGGGATGGGCAGAGTACCCACACTGGTTCATTGAAATATGCCCCTGAGACGGTAGCTAGAACTGCTGTAGGGTGGCCGTGCCAGTAGGGTGTCAGCCTGGACTTGGCTGCCAGCCATCTCGCCACCATGATAGATAAGTCTTCCTGGGAATAGAATAGGACACAGGGAAGCAAAGCCAAAAAATGGGGAGAGATGGATGCGAGATGCCACTGTCTGCCCAGCTGCATCTTACCACACCAAAGCCCTGGCCGTTTCAGTCACGCAAGGGGGAACATTTCCTTTTTGTTTTGCCTACATCCCCACAGGCGAGGTTTCAGTCCATTGTTACTAAAAGAATCCTGACTTATTCAGGCAGTTGTCTTGCTCCCACCAGCATTGTGTTGGCCTATCCCTAGCGTAGACATTTGTAGTCCATAGCCGAGGGGCGGTGTGCGACCAGGAATAATGGTACCTGTGCACGAGTGATGGAGACCTCTATACTTGTCCCTAAATGCGCGCAGGTAAATGTCACGTGTTTGGGAGTGCGCAGATGTGAGAAGGAGAAACCAAGACTCTGCAAAATATCTTTCTCTTCTTGGTGCTTTGACTCTGCTGACAGAATAATTCTCCCCAAACCTTTGGTTTTGTTCCTCTTGTTCTCAAACAAAAAGCATTCTTCGATCTGTTAGGTAGGTTTTGCAGGGCCCTGAGAAGCCAGGAAGAGATGGAGAAGGGGCTGAGGGGAAAGGAAGCTCCACATACCCCATTTCCGTGCTTTCCCCTTTTGCCCAATTACCACGAGTCAGCTGGCATCCCTTCATTTCCTACTTCATGCAGGGCTTTTAAACACGAAGCATTAACTCTCCTGTAATGGGATTTGTCTAACGATTTCCTGCGAAATGTCTTCGTGGGTCTCAGCAAAGATAATTCACTCGGTAGGAATCGCTTCCTGCTTCCCCCCAGTTAAGGACTAGACCTACCCCGTTCTTTCCGGGAGCAAATGGGCCTCCGAATGCAAGAAGGGAGTCCAGGGATATTTACTCTAGCATCCATCACGGACTCAAGTCTGCCGCAGAGACTCAGATCGGGGAGCAGAGGGGGGAGGGGGTGGGGAGAGCATTCATGCTGAGGCAAGCCTGAAGCCAGACAGAGTCCAGGGCAGTCTGAGCCCCTTGGAGAAACGGATGTACTCACCTCTCTGCTTTGGCTCTGGGGCACTTTCTCTCTGGGGCCACGGCAGCCGCAACAGTCTACAGCGGCCACCCTGTCCTACCAGGACCAGGGCCGGCCGGCCGCGGCAGCAGGAAGGGAGTTTCCATTCGCCATCAGAAGGGAGTGTCCTTCAACAAAAGGAGGATTCGAGGCTGTTGGATCACTTGTCTTCTCCCTCCTGCTCCTTCTCTGGTGTGAGTGGAGCTCAAGGGAGCCCCAAGAGATGGGCTGGGTGCCAGCCACACGCCACACCCTCCTCGGTACAGGTTGTTTTCCCGTCTCGGAGCCTGGAGAGGAGGCGGCAGAGGGGTCCCCAGGTCACCCTCCTGGGGTGCCTGTCGGTGCGGCCGAGGCTGGTGCACCCACGGGAAGCCCAAGGACGAGCACTTGCGTATTTATTTCTCCCCCTCCCATGTGATCTTATTTTTGGACTGGACACGAGAGCTATTTGGGGGCTGGCCAGCTGCCAGGTGAAAGGACAGTTATCTCGTCCAAGTTGTCTCCATGCCCCTCGGAACTAGTCCCTGGTACCTTTCCCCACGGCAGGCAGTGGGGAGGGGTCTCGCCCGGAGCCTTACTTTGAATATAGCCAAGCAATTGGCCCAAATGACTAACTTTATTTCCACTAGTTCACCCCCCTCTTGGAGGTTTCACAGCGGATAAGTGCAGTGAACAAAGCAATTGCTTTTATGTCGGAGGTGGCGACACGTCATCTAGTCCACATACGTAGGGCCGTCACGGACACACTGCTTTAGACACTCAGACCCTCTTAGCAACATCGGGGTGGGGGTCCCCGGCCCTGGGAGGCACAGTGTCAAGGAGCTAGGCTCCAACGTTGACTCCCCCAACTCTGTGTTCCTCCTCCGGCTGTTTCTGCTTCTAACTCATAGGCTTGTAAAACGTAGGACATTTATTGAACAGCCTGATTCCGATCCTTCCTCCTCAGACCGGAATGGGAAGTTCGGAGACACTCCTGCCTGGCAAAGTGCCCATGGAGTGTCACGCCCTTCGCCATCATCACCATTGCTTACTGAGCTCCTGCCACATGTCCGTCATATGCTGCCCACCTTTCCTGCACTGTGCCCCTCGTCCTCAGACAGCCCGTGAGGAAGGCTGCCTTGTTCTGATTGGCATCAGGGAGGCAGAGGCTGGCTCCAAAGGTGAGCCTCCCTCTGTCTGACTCCAGGGCAGATGCTTCTCGCCCTTGGCTCACTGTCTCCTGAAGCAACACATTATTGAGATGTCGCTGTTACTCTCCTCTCATTACAGGAAAAGCAGAAACCTCACGGTTGACTCAGTCCCTTGACTTCAGTCCTCAATGTTTCCCCCCCAAACTCAGTTCTCGAAGGGGAGAAAGAGGGAATGAGGTTTTCACCTGTTTACAGTCCCAGGCAGTGATTCTAGGTACAGAATGCAGAGTCTCTGGCCTCCTCCTCCCGGTTTCCTGTGAATAATTCACTGTGCGACAGCACACAGCGGAGAGGACGGGGCTGGGCCGCCCGGGCCGGGCTCCCTGCAGCGTTCAAAGTGAGTTGCCCTTTCTCTCTGCCAACCTGAGGGCGAGCCTGAGATGGAGCCCAACGGCTTGTCCAACACTGCCCTCTGCAGGCCACCAGGCTGCATTACCCCCAGGGTGATGGTTTTGAAGACTTTCCAAGGGGCACACACCAAGGATTCCTTTTAGAGAATCACCGTCCAGGTTCTCGATTTCTATAGGGACTCTTCCCTCAAGCTGGCTTGCCTGAGAATGTGTCTGGGTTCACACTCTTCACAAGTCTTGCCAAGTTGCCATTGCGCCAAATGTAAAAATCTCCAGGTCCAGGCCCCAAACTGGAAGCTTCCTTTAATAATTTAATTCAGCTCCCCTTAATAATTATTTAAGGAGTTTTTATTTATTTAACAGCCTTGTTTCTTCCATCCCTTGAACTTGAGGAACAGTACTGTGAAAGCAAATGTAGAAAATATTGGAAAGGATAACAAATGAATAGGTACATTTAAAGAATGATGTCACAGTTTAATTTTTAAATTCCAATATTACAATATGCTGGAAGTTATCTTGAATATATATGGACTTAATGATGAACGTTTTAAAAAGCACAGAAGCAAAAGTGGGTAAAGACTGCTATACCCTAGTGCTGACTAATTACAGGCTGCCATCCATCCATCCATCCATCCAACACACACTGAGCACCTAATATGTGTCAGGCATTGTTTCAGGCACTAGATATAAAAATGGTGAACAAAAAAAAATGATAGGTAACATGCCAAATTCTAGGAAGTTGAGTGAGGGGCACAGAATAAGTTAATAATTACTGCAATAAATGTAAGAATTCACTTTGATAAGTATTTCTAAGGAGGGGTATTTGGAAATTAGAGAATGCATAATGGGGATTTACAATGTATAATGAGGTTGACCTAACTCATGGGGGACGTGCCAGGTGGCCCTAGAGAAGTGAAATCTGGACCAAGAATAAGACATTCAGGAATCTCTGTGAACATCCATGAAGAAAGGTCATTTTAATGTGGGAGAATTGGGTAGAAATGGGATCAAACTTTATGGTCGGTTGTTTTTAGAAAGGGCCTTTGCCCTTAGACAAATACAACCCATATTATAAATCAGTGGTTCTCAACCAGGAGCCATGTTTCCTCAGGGGACACTTGGCAATTTCTGGAAACATTCTGATTACTGTAACTGGGACTGTACTAGTGGCGCCTACTGGGTCAGGGCCAGAATGCTGCTAAACATTCTACAACGTACAAGACAGCCCCACAATGAAGAAGTGTCCAGCCCTAGAAGTCAATAGTGTCTAGGTTGAGAAATCCTGTTACAGATGAGGGCAGGGCAGGCCCAACAAGTGTCTACAGTGGATGTGGATTCATTTGTTCATTCATTCATTCATTCATTCATTAAACAAATCCTTATTCAGTGCCCACTGTGTTTAAGATACTAATCCAGCCATATGAGGCACCTCCTAACTAAAATCATGGCCTCAAATGGCCTGTCTTAGTTGTGTTTCTGTCACTAGCCTAAAATTTCCACCATTAGAATGGTAGCAAAACTGGACTTATTGTCTATAGAAAGAAGACATTAATGTATTAATATCATTCACAAAATGGTCACCGAAGCATTGTTTGTACTAGTGAAAACAGCCTAAATGTCTGTTAACAGGGAATGGTTACTTAATTATGGTACTGCTATACAATGATATACTAAACAGCCAATAAAAGGAAAGAGGCACATCTCTTTGAGATGCTGCTGAAAATAACCATGAAGTACTATTAATAGAAAAAAATTCAGCATAGTAGATAGAGTATAATTGATCTGATCTGTGTTTTTAAAATTGGTTTATGTGTGTGTTTGCATGTACATCCAGTTCCTGGAGAAATTCTCACCAAATTCTTAAGCACAGCTACCTCTAGGGGGCAGAAGAAAACCCTATAACATGTTCATTGAGATGGGCTCTCTACCCAACTTCTTCCTTTCGCCTGATTAGATTCTCCCCAGCTCATCCTCTCCGTTACTACCAATATTCATCCATCACCACTTCTAGAAATCCTTGAACTTCCAGCACAATATCCATGTCTCATTGTTAAGTCCAAGCGCTTCCAAACTTGCATCTAGCAGTCTTCACAGGCTCTTCTTGGGTGCTGCTCTCACTGCCCCAGCCCTGTTTCCACCTCACCTCCCTGGAGCTTAAGCCACAGTGAACTCACCAGAACACATCACTCTATCAAAACTGGGTCACCTCTGTGGCTGGAAAAAAAGTCCTTTTCTCTTTGTACCAGTGCTAATCAGGACAGACAGGGTTATACTGTGGCTATAAATAATCCCCAAATGACAGTGACTTAAAGTAACAAAGGTTTATTTATTTCTCATTCATTGACATTAACATGTCCATTGACAGGTTGGCTGGCAAGCTCTGCTCCCTGTCATTCTCAATCAAGGACCCAGACTGAGGGAAAGGGGAGATATGCTTACTAACACACCAGCACCTGGAAGTTACCTCTACTCACATTTCATTGGCCAAGACAAGTTTGATGGCCACACCTAGCATTCAATGGGGTGGAGAATTTCAATCCTCTTATTTGCTTGGAAAGTGGAGAGTCATAAATATGTGGGGAAGGTGAATTCTATGATTGTTGGGTGCAATATTCTATATATGTCCATGAGGTCAAGTTTGCTAATTTTGTTCTCATAATCTCCATCCTTACTCAGTTGTCTGGTCACTTCTGCTTGTGGTTTTCGTCGATCTTAGCTTCAGATTTCTAAAGCAGCCTTATAAGGTATGTACAATTGACCTTTTTATCATTATGTATCCCTCATTAGCTGTAGTAATGCTTTTTGCCTTAAACTCTACTTTGATATTAACATGTACTATCAATATTAATATATTGTCCCACCATTTATTTAATTTCAGCATTTTTAAAACTGTAGATGTTTCTTATAAAGAGTATATAGATTCTTTTACCCAGTTTAATACTTTTTGACTTTTAATTGAAGTATTTTGTTAACTTGCATTTAGTGTAATTACTGATATATTTGGATTTAAATCTACCATCTTGTTAAATGTTTTATTTATCTCACATGCTCTGTGTTCTTTTTATTCTACTTTCCTGCCTGCTTTTGGAATGGTTGGATATTCTATTTTCCCCTCTATAATCTTAGAAGTTGTATCCTTTTTTTTTACTATTCTTTTAGAGGTTATCCTAGATATCAAAATATGTATCTTTGATTTATCAAAGTTTAATCCAATTGGTATTTTTATCTTCTTTTGTAATAATACAATGATCTTAGAACATTTTAATTCCATTTATTTCACCCCCCCCCCTTGACTTATATGTACTTGTGTATATTTTAATTTTTTTAACCCTGGGTGGACATGGTTATGTTGTTTTTTACAGTCTAATGCTTTTGAATTCCCTTAAACCAACCTTCGCATTGCTCTTCCTCTCTTCCTGCAGCTATACCCTATTGTCTTACATCATTTTCCTTCTGCTTAAAGAACACCCTGTAGTATTTATTTCTGGTAAACAATCCTGAACAGCCCTAACCAGTTTGGCTTAGTGGCTAGAGCATCGGCCTGCAGACTGAAGGGTCCCAGGTTCGATTCTGGTCAAGGGCATGTACCTTGGTTGGGGGCACATCCCCAGTAGGAGGCGTGCAGGAGGCAGCTGATCGATGTTTAGCTTCTTCGCGATCCTTCCAGAAGCAGTAAATGTCCCAAAGGGAAAAGAATCCCCAGTTGTTGGACTCACCTCCCTGAAGGTCCATCTTTTCCCAGGTCTTGGTTGGGCAAGTTTTTCATTATATTTTTAACTTTTTGATGCCTTTTTTATTTTAATTTTTTTTGTTCAGCTTTTCTTACTGTTCTCAGCAGGAGAGCAAGCCCTAATTATCTTACCTGCCATTACCAGATGGTAGGAAATACAAATGCAGGAAGAAGGCCAGGTGTATGCACAAGTGCACACCTGATGTGAGTGGTGGGTACGGGGTTAACTGGAGAGCACAAGCCTATTTTTGCCTTATGGGAATGAGAGTCTTATGTTGCCAGATTTTTCAATTTTTTGAGAAGTAGGAAATGCAGGCTTTTAAAATGTGAAATCCCAATTTTCAATGGTGCCTTTAAAAAAATTTACTCTCAATAAACCAAACAAGACATATCTGCTGTCTAACCAGTGGCTGCGAACCTTTCGGACCTCATGGACCACCAGTGGTCCGCTGACCACCGGTTGGTGACTGCTGCTGAACCCAGCCCTCGGATACCAGTTTGAAATAGCTGGCTACAGTCTGTGTTGATGGGAGAAGAGGGGTGAAGGTTGGTTCTCCTTCATCATGAACTTTAGTCTCCAGTAGTTTGAATGAGAGAGTAAATCCAGTCCCTCAGACAAAAATAGCACTGAAACCAATTTTTTTCTTTACTGAAATTTCCAAGATGCTAAGGGGGAGGATGGATTCCAGTCATAGCACCAACAGCATTTCTGAAAAATCTCCCATATCCTCCTCGCGATAGCTCAGTGGCTACTCCAATCCCCTTTAATTTATCTCTTGAATTCCCTCAAGTTCAACCCATCCCTGGCTCTTTTGTCTGTCACCTTCTGATCTATTTTGCTTTAGTAGGTAATGCCCTGCTTTTTTTTTTTTTTGGTGGGCCCACCAACCCATGACACCCACAGCACTGCACAATTCGGAATCCCTTCCCACGTTTTCCTACATTCTGCACAGGAAAAGCTTCAGAAGTTAGCTGGCCAAGACGAAATCCTCCTTCACAGGAAGTGGGGGTGGGAGGAACAATGCTGTAAAGACTGAAATATGTATTTTTTCCTGTCTCCTCAGCTCTGCCATCTGGGATGGGGTGAAGCCAGGACCAGACGAGGCGTCATTTGCAAAGGAGGCAGAGCCCATTTCTGGATGCTTTGGCACCAACGTGAGTTCTCAGATGGCTGTAGCTTACACTCTGTTGAAAGGACGGGGACCCCTGTCTAAACCACCAACCCTCCCACAAATTGGGGGTGAGAAGCCAGAAAGAGGAGAAATCAAATGTGGACTTTTCCTGACTTGTCTAATAAAAACAAGTAGGCAAGGCATGTCGCAGAATAGAAAGCACTTGATAAAAATAGCATCTGTTAAGCTTGGGACTCAAGCTGGAGGTTCTTCCTTGAATATTTCCACACTAGTATCACAGTTATGGCTCGCTCAATAATGAGAGAGGTTTAAAATGCTGCGTTTCTCCGACCAAAATACATTTCTTTCCCAAGGTCTGATGGAGGAGGTGCCAGCACAAGCCTGAGAGTGTCCCCTCCCGCCTCCCCACCCCGCCCCCCGCCCCTGCTGGTTGTGGGTGTGGCTTCACCATCCTCACACCTGCCCTTGACTTTGAGACAAGGGTTGGGCCCCTCTTACACCAGCTTGTGAGAGGAGAGATCTGGGAGAAGGTTTTCTAAACAAGTCAGTGTTGCTGAGTCATGGGGCCTAATCCTATCTAATAAAAGAGAAACATGGAAATTAGCATATGACCGCTACCCTTCCCATTGGCTAATCAGGGAGATATGCAAATTAACTGCCAGCCAAGATGGCGGCCAGCAGCCAGGCAGCTTGAAACTAACATGAGGCTTGCTTGCTTCAGTGACGGAGGAAACCAACGTTCCCCCCTGCCTTGACGGCCTCTGAGCCTGCAGTTTGAAACATAGTTACAAATATAGAAGCTAAACAAAACCCCAGAAACCTGCTTTCAGCGAGCCGGGATCTCAGAGCTGGAGTTATACATTGTTTCGATTATGGAACCCAAACTAACCAGATACCTGCTTTCAGCAGCAGAGGCCTCAGAGCTGGAGCCAGAGCTAAAGCTGGCCCAGAATAAAAAAAGAAAAAAAGAAAAAAAGGAGCAGTTGGGAGCTTCAGCCCTCAGCCCCTCACCCAGACTGGCCAGGCACCCCAGTGGGGACCCCCACCCTGATCCAGGACACCCTTCAGGGCAAACCAGCCAGCCCTACCTATGCACCAGGCCTCTATCCTATATAGTAAAAGGGTAATATGCCTCCCAGCACCGGGATCAGTGGAGCCACGAGGCCTCCCAGCACCAGGATCAGCAGAGCCGAGAGGCCTCCTGGCACCGGGATCAGCATGACAGGGGGCAGCGCCCAAACCCCCTGATTGCCCTGCGGCTCTGTGTGTGACAAGGGGTGGGGGCCACAACCTCCCTATCCGCCCTGCTCTGTTCCTGACAGGGGAAGGCGCCCCAACCTCCTGATCAGCCCTGCTTTGTGCCTGATAGGGGGAGCTCCCCAACTCCCTGATCGGCCCTGCTCTGTGTGTGACAGGGTAGAGCCATAACCTCCCCATCGGCCCTGCCCTGAGTGTGAGAGTGGCAGTGCCCCAACCCCCTGATCGGCCCTGCTCTGTGGGTGATAGAGGGCGGCGCCCCAACCCCCTGATCCGCCCTGCTCTGTGTGTGACAGGGGGGAGCTCCCCAACCCCCTGATCGACCCTGCTCTGTGTGTGACAGGGTAAGGAGCCCCAACCCCCGGATTGGCCCTGCTCTGTGCGTGATGGGATGGCTCCGCAACCTCCCCATCGACCCTGCCCTGAGTGTGACAGGGGGCGGTGCCTCAACCCCCCAATCAGCCCTACCCTGAGCGTGACTGAGGGTGGCATCACAGCCTCCCAATCTGCCCTGCTCTGTGCATGACAGGGGGCGGCGCCCCAACTCCCCAATCAGCCCTGCTCTAAGCCCGACCAGGGGCTGCACCTAGGGATTGGGCCTGACCTCTGCCACCCGGGAGCAGACCTAAGCCAGCAGGGCGTTATCTCCCAAGGTGTCCCAGACTGCGAGAGGGCACAGGCCAGGCTGAGGGACCCCCCCTTCCCCCCGAGTGCACAAATTTTTGTGCACGGGGCCTCTAGTTAGTAATAAGTGTGCAATCTTATTACTCTGTGGGCTCTAGTCCAGCAACCCTCAGGCAATGGGTAAAGTAGACAGAAGCTGCTGTCTCCCCTCCTCCCTCAAGCAGCTCCCAAAGTGTCTGGGGGGAATTTCCTTCCTTCGCATTCTCCTCCTGCTACTGAGGAGCCAGCAGGGGGTCCCCCTTAGGTTAAGATGGGAGCCTAGGACCTGGCCTTTCTTAAAGCACAGCCTAGAGCCCAGGGAATTACTGTACTCACGACTGTCATCTCTATCGCCCACCTTTCCAGATCCCAGCTCCTCGATGCCCTGCTTTTGGTTGAGCTTCCTTTACAGAAAGCAAAGCTGAGCAGAACTAATCCTAGATGAGAACAAGGAGCCAAGTGGCCCCTTTTAAATGGCCTGGGTCATTATTTTTTTTTTATTGTTTTTCTTTAAATCGTGGTAAAATACACGCAACATAAAATTTACCGTTGTAGCCCTAGCCAGTTTGGCTCACTGGATAGAGCGTCGCCCTTCGTACTGAAGGGTCCCAGGTTTGATTCCAGCCAAGGGCATGTACCTTGGTTGTGGGCACATCCCCAGTAGGGTGTGTGCAGGAGGCAGCTGATTGATGTTTCTCTCTCATTGATGTTTCTAACTCTCTATCCCTCTCCTTTCCTCTCTGTAAAAAATCAATAAAATATATTTTAAAAAATAAAATAAAATAAGATTTACCATTGTAGCCATTTTAAGTACAGAGTTCAAGGGCATTGAGTCCATTCACACTGTTGTGCAACCGTCACCACCCTCCATCCACAGAATTCTTTCATTTTGCAAAACCAAAACTCTGTGCCCATTAGATAATAACTCCTCCTCTCAGCCCTCCCCTCCCCTCAGCCCTTGGCAGCCACCATTCTACTCTCTGTCTCTCAGAGTTTGACTGCTCTAGGTACCTCATGTGGGTAGAATCAGACAGTATTTGTATTTTTGTGACTGGCGTATTTCCCTTAGCACAATGTCCTCGAGGTTCATCCACATTGTAGCAGGTGTCAGAACTCCCTTCCTTTTTAAGGCTGAATAACGTTCCATTGTATGGCCATGCTGCTCATCCAGCAGCGCACACTGGGTGCTTTACCTTTGGGCCATTGTGAATATGCTGCTATGAGCATGGCTGCTGTTTTTCAAGATGGCTTTGACCGGTTTGTATTTAACAGGGTGCTTTAGGAAAGTCATCTACACGGTGTGCGATGTCAGGGACCTGAAGCCGGCTGTGGGAGCTGTCTTAGGTGGAAACAGACTTAGTGTCCCTCACATCAAACCACGCCACCTTGCACATGGGGCTGCCCCACGATGTATGTTATGGAATCATGAGTTTTGTATTTCCTCAATGAAAAAGGATACGAGGTTATGCTTAGCAGGGAGAAAATGTTTCTGACTATAAACACATGGCCGTGGGAACTCTGACAGCAGCAGACTATGAGGCAGCGACAGCAGGAGGTAATAGAGTGAAGCAGGTATAAGGCTTTGGCATCAAATCTGGCAAACATGTCCCCCCAACATGGGCTTCAAATGCCTTCCTGTCCTGACTCTTTAAGGCCCTTGCTGATTCCATCTAACCCCTCCCCAAGCTCTCCTGGTGTCTTCCACTATCTTCAGCTTTCCCTCCATCAGAACAAAATGGCAAAGCAAAAGCATAGCCCCTCCCTGATCCCTGGCTGGCTCTCACTCCCACGCTCTCTCCATCTCCTCTCCTGGAGGCTTGTCTTCACTCTCCGATTCTACATGCCCTCCCACCGGCTCTGGCTTCTGCCCTCAGTTGATCTGGTCTGGGTTCTACTGTGACCTGGCTGGCCTGCTGGTGGGGGCGTCTGGTGGGCCTGATCCCAGCCCCCGTTCAAGGCAAGAGCCTGGCATCCTGAGAGTTTGGACAGCTTGCTTCAGGGGCAGCCCCTAGAATACCAAGGATACATATATATTTTTCCTCCTCCAAAGAAAGCACATGGTATTATCCTGGGGAAGGTATATAATTTATAAAACCACATCCTTGAAAACATGTGAAAATCATCTTTCAGATGGTGGAGCACAGAGATTAGGAGATCAACTCTGTTACCAGACCTTGATGCCATTCCCAGCTCTGCCGGTTGTTAGCTGGGAGACCTTGGGCGTCTTACTTAAACTCTCTGTTCCACCTCACCTCACCTTGCCTCTAAAACTGGCAGGTGTAACAGCACCTACCTCATAGGACTGTTAGGAGAAATGAGTAAGATAACCTGTGCCAAGCGCTGAGCATGTGCATGGCTCCTAAGAAGCTGTTTATAAGGAATAGCTTTCATTTCTACTTTTCATTGGTGTAAGTTGAACTTAGTATTTACGTTTTCCTTGATTTCCATACCAGTAAAACTTGAATGAGCAAATGTGGTAAGATGAAGGGGTTATTGAAAACTAGTGGCCTGGTGCACGAAATTCATGCACATTAAAAGGGAATTAAGTAGAGGAAAAATTTAAAATCGCTATTTGCCTTTCTCTATAATAGAAGTGTCAGAGATGAAAGGAAAGCAGTAAAATGTATATTAAAATAGTATATAAATGTATTAATAAATGAACAATAACAAAATGATACATTGCGTTGCCAACAATGGCTTCTTTCAGCTTTGGAGGTACTTTGTGCCAATAGTTGGCCTTTAGACATAGTCCCACCTCCCTGCTGTCAGGGTCTGTGGTGTGGGTGAATGGATTCCTGGCTGTCAGGGTGCTGACAGCAAACTGACCAATGGCCTATTCTGTGAAGAATGGGGCTCCTGCCGCCCTGCCATGTGGGTCCTGGGTGTGGGTTCCATGCAGTGTGGGTCCTGGGTGTGGGTGCCATGCAGTGTGGGTCCTGGGTGTGGGTGCCATGCGGTGTGGGTCCTGGGTGTGGGTGCCATGCTGTGTGGGTCCTGGGTGTGGGTATCAGGTTCCCTCCTCCCTCCTGTCAGACTCGGGCGCACCGGCGGAACTGAGTCAAGTCCCCGCACACCTGTGCAGGCCTTAAAATCACTTGAGACCCAGACCCTGCTGGCCCCACCCCCACTGGGCAAGACCCAGAACCGGCTGGCCGCACACCTGTCAAGCCCGGCCCCCCTGCAGCGTCACATCAGCACTGGGTGGGGACGCACGCAGGCAGCATGACGTGAGCGCTGGGCAGGCCTGCACATGCCTGCGCTGGGGCAGAAGTCCCCGCCCCCATTCCTGCCCAGCAACTCCTGCCTGTTGACCGGTCACCGGTCATCACTGGGACACCGTTAGGACCGATTAGCATATCCCCTCTATTATATAGATTCTCTAATTGGTTTCCTAAGGACAGCATAAGGACAGCATGAGGAGCTACAGGGAGAAACATGGCATAGGGGCTAAAGAAAAGGCAGAATCCTCGAATGAGCACGAGCACTCGTAGATGTTGGAGATAAACCAAAAGACACAGAGTGGATTAGATGTTTGCCTCGTGGTGAGCATCAGATAGGATGAGTGATCTCTGCGATCTC
This sequence comes from Myotis nattereri, assembly GCF_964212035.1. Lineage (NCBI taxonomy): Eukaryota > Metazoa > Chordata > Mammalia > Chiroptera > Vespertilionidae > Myotis > Myotis nattereri. Next base: position 83,732,311 of record NC_138080.1, read on the forward strand.
TGCTATGCAAGGACACACACAGATGACAGGAAGATAGCCATGGGAAATCTCTCAGAAGTAAAATGAGATAATCGTCCACAGTCTGGCCACCAGAGGAAGAATCTACTGTCTGATGAATCTGATAAAACTATAGACCTCAGTCTACAGTTTAAAATAAGCAGAACTATCCCAAGAACAGATTGCAGGAGACACAAGTAAGTATGTGGTTCTGGGAAAAGGGCTGAAATGTGGGCAGAAAGGGGAGGACATGGCAGTAGAATTGGCACCTGCTGTGCCCCCTCTAAAGGCAGCTGGGCAGAGGCAGAGACTCGACCTGTGCTATCCAGAGGGGAGCCTGGAGCGCATGTGGCTCTGGAGCACCTGAAATGTGGCTAGTGGGAACTAAGATACGCTCTAAGCATAAAATGCACACAGATTTCAAAGACTGAGTGCAAAAAAAAAAAAGAATGTAAATTATATCAGCAATTTTTTAAAAACCTCTTTCTACAGGAGGCTGCCAGGTGCTGGAGACATTCTGCATATTGAACTGGGTGTTGGCAACAGATGTGTTTATATTGATAAGGAACCATAAAGCTTTACACTTCAGATTTGGGTACTTTACAAGAAGTAAACATCAATTAGAAAATAAGAAATGCAAAATATTTTTTTTCCACAAAGCATCCTTCAGACCCAGGTGGTTTCCTCTGATTTCTACCAAATATTTCAGAAATCATGCCAGCCTCCTACACGGCCTTCCAGAGAACACCCCCTCTGCTTTCCCTAGATCAGTAGAATCTTGATGCCACCCCACAGCAGATACGACAGGAAAGGGAAATCATAGGTCAGCCCCACTGGCTTAAATGTCAAAATCTGAAACCAAACATGAGCAGCCTACATCCAGAGACTTTTGGAAAGGAGAGAAGCTTGGATTTCATGGCAGGATTTCTGTGGGTTGATGTGCTGCCAGGAGAGGCAAGGGAAGGGACAGTGTCATCAGGTAGGTGGGGTACACATCTGGTGACAGAGGTTAGGAGGGTCTGGGTGACTATCAGAGAGGGTCCTGGGCTGGGGTCACAGGCTGTAGGTAAGAGGGGGTCCCTCTATGAGGACATGCATCTCTGTCCCCTGCCACTGCAAGGTCTGGGAGGGATGAAGAGTTTGTAAACACCGGCTTGTAGTGAGGACGGAATGGGCAGGGAAGAGAGCCAGGCCTCAGGCAGGCCTTCGCCCCGGCTGCTCAGGCAGGTGCTCACATCACTGCCCAGCAGACTGTGGAGCACGCCAGCCTCATCCATCAAACACCAAAGCACCAGCCCAGCTGCTCACCTTCCACATGAATTAGCACTAACTGTCCATCAGGGTTCATCATTGAAGGTCAAGCTAATTCATTAGAGAGCTGCCATGTGGACAGTTGATGTATCAGCGATTTTTAAAATACTGATTATATATTAAAACTAGTGGATGGTGCACAAAATTCATGCACGGGGGAGGCAGGTGTTCCTCAGCCCAGCCTGCATCCTCTCTAATCTGGGACCCCTTGAAGGATGTCCTACTGCCGGTTTACAGGGATCGGGCCTAAACTGGCAGTCGGACATCCATCTCGCAATCCAGGACTGCTGGCTCCTAACCGCTCACCTGCCTGCCTGCCTGCCTGATTGCCCCTAACCACTCTTCCTGCCAGCCTGCTCACCCCCAACTGCCTCCCACTGCCAGCCTGCTTGCCCCCAAATGCCCCCCTGCCAGCCTGATCACCCCCAACTGCCCCCGTGCCAGTGTGCTTGCCCCCAACTGCCTCTCCTGTGAGCCTGATCACCCCAAACTGCCCCCCTGCTGGCCTGCTCACTCCAAACTGCCCCCCCCCCCGGTGTCCTGATCACTTCCAATTGAACCCCACTGATGGCCTGCTTGCCCCCAACTGGCCCCCCTGCTGGTCTGCTTACCCCCAATGGCCCCACCCCCCACCAGCCTGATCACCCACAACTGCCCTCCTCTCTTGGCCTCTAACTGCCTCTACCTCATCCCCGCCACCATGGCTTTGTCCAAAAGAACGTCCGGAAGGTCTCCTGGAAGGTCTCCCAGTCTAATTAGCATATTACCCTTTTATTAGTATCGATGATAACAGTTTGACTATAAATGTTGGGTTGAATACTAAAATTTAAGTTCTTTTCTATTTTTTTACTTTCTTAATGTGGCTGCTAGATAATGTAAAATTACACACATAGCTCATATTCATGACTTGCTTTATATTTTTGTTGGACTGCGCAGGTCCAGACAGCCCCGCATTCCCCTTGCCCCACCCAGATCCAATAGGTTTTAACCATGACCTTGGACAAGTGATTTAACTTGTCAAAGTCTCGGTTTCCTCATCAGCAAAAGAGTGGCTGTGAGAATGAAAGTCATTACAAAGCATTAGTAGAGTGCCTTGCACATAGTGGGCATTGAACAAATGTGAGTTTTCCTGTTGTTATTACACCCAATGAGCCATGGGTTCTCTGTATGTCGGTGGCATGATGTAGTTAAAGCGATGCTGGAGGAAGCCTTCAGTCTACTCAATATGAAAGGGAAGTCTGCCCGTCTCTAAGAGCAGCGGTTCTCGGCTGGGGCCAGTTTGGCCTTCCAGAGCCATCTGGTGATTTCTGAGACATGTGTGCTTGCCCAAACCTGGGAAAGAGGTTTGCTACTGGCATCTTGTGGGCAGAGGCCAGAGATGCTGCTGAACACCCTGCAGTGTACAGGTGCCTACGTGTGCACCTCCACCCAGCAGCAGCAGCATCACCCAGGAAGTTGTTAGAAAAGCAAATTCTTAGGCCCCACCCCAGTCCTGCTGAATCAGAGCCTCTAGGGCTGGAGCTCAGAAATCTGTGGTTTAACAAGCCCTCCAGGTAATTCTAAGGCGCTCAAGTTTGAGAGGCCTGCTTAGCTGACCCTGTTTCCTAGTTACCAACGCCTGCACATTCCAGGTCCGAGCAGTAGGTGGCAGTCATATGACATTATTGCAACCCCGGCTAGAAGCTGAGAAGTTGTAGGCTTGCTCCAAATCAACCAGCAACAGAATTGGGTGCGAGGGTGCTTTTGCACTAGACTGCAGTTAATGCCAGCTTTCTAATGTCAGGATGGGGCGAGGGGGGAGGGGAGACATGGTTTGAAGTCATTCAAGGTTTCTTCTTGTCACCTGAGGATTTTGAAATTGTTTAGTTGTAACTTGTTACAAAGGCATAGTCTCCAACAGGGAATTTAGTGAATAATTCAGTTTGGATTATTCTTCTAAAACATGTCTCACCCTATAAAGTCCAGTCCCCAAAGCATGAGAATAAATCATTTCTGCTGTCCCTAGGCACTTTTGACCTGAATAGACCTTGGCCCCTTGTCTGCATGTGGACCACACCTGGTGAATGATGACACCTCAGATTTCCTTGGACCTTCTGTCAGGTGGATACAATTAAATTAGTTGTGCAAACCTTGCTAAGGGTAATGAGTGTATTACAGTTCAGGTAATTTTGCATTCCAACCACAAGGGGGCATTCTCCACTACACCATGGGCATCTATGGTCCACGTAAAGGCACTGAAAGAGCAGTGATAGCAAAGAATGGCTTGGACGGGCTGATACTCCCCCTCCCAAACCCACCCCTTTAAAGTGGCTGAGTGATGTGGCTTTGCAGTTAGACCTCAGCCTTGGACTCTAGAATGGGGGTTCTGAAGCTGTGACCCCCATTCGTCACCCGCAGCAGCTCATGGGAAGTTGTTAGAAGAGCAGATTCTCGGACCTATCCCAGACCAGCTGCATCAGAACCTCTGGGGTGGGTCCCAGTGATCCCTGCTTTAACAAGTGTCACCTCCTTGCCCTCCCCTTCGGGTGACGGCGACACAGGCTCAAGCTTGAGAACCACTGCTCTTTGGTCTAGAGCAGTGGTTCTCAACCTTCCTAATGCTGCGACCCTTTAAGACAGTTCCTCATGTTGTGGTGACCCCCAACCATAAAATTATTTTCGTTGCTACTTCATAACTGTAATGTTGCTACTGTTATGAATCATCATGTAAATATCTGATATACAGGATGTATTTTCATTGTTACAAATTAAACATACTTAAAGCATAGCGATTAATCACAAAAACAATATGTAATTACGTATGTGTTTTCCGATGGTCTTAGGCGACCCCTGTGAAAGGGTCGTTCGACCCCCAAAGGGGTCGCGACCCACAGGTTGAGAACCGCTGGTCTAGAGCATCTTCCTGGTTAATGGCCCAGGACACAAAACCGCATTGCTATCTAATCTCATCACACTTCTGCCAAGAGGTGAAATCCAAGAGCCCACGTTCTTGGTGCCCAACATCTTATTCAGGTCACTTACCTGAGGACACCTGAGGCCAGTCACTCTGCATGACCCTGTGCGGTCCGGAGCCTGAGCGACAGGAAGGAGCGCTAAGCAAGGTGTCAGCCCTCTACAGCCTCCAATCATCTGCAGAAGGTGCGATGGCCCCAGGGGGCCAAAGACCCAGAGGGCTGAATGGTGCGGCTCTGACAGCAGTGGAAGCACACAGGCTGGGACTCTCCCTTCCTGTCCTGGCTCTTCCTGTCCCTCACCCAACCGCCCCAGCCCCTCCCTGGCTCCCTCCCGCTCAGCCGCCCACCCTAGGTTGCCCCTAGTTTCCTCATCCTTTCCCCTAACCTCCTATCTCTTATCCCACCCCCCACGACCCCATTTACAAAAGTCTAGTGACAGATCCAGCCAAAGCAAGGACCCCAGACTGCAGAGGGAAAGCACAGAACTGAGTGGAAAAGGAGAGATTTCTGTTCAGGGGAAAGACTGCGCACACTCAGCCGCACTTGAGTAATCGTTGCTCCTGCCCCGGTGGGTGCTGTGCTGGTCTGGGGAAGGAGCCGGCGCTGTGGGTGCAGGGTGTGGGAGAAGCTCATGAGGGCAACTCGACCTGAGCTAAGCCTTGGCAGGTGAGGGGGCCTCAGGTGGGCAGAAGAGAGGGAGAGGCCATCCCAGCCCCATAGAAGGGAGGAGCTGGGTTGCAAGGGGAGCATCGCGCAGCCTGTGGGAGTGGAGGGTGTAATGGGGAGTCATGGGAAGGGAGGCTTGATGGATCCCCAGACTGAGGAGGTGACAGTTAAAGTTTGAGCTCGATGAGAGAAGTACTAGGGAGATACAGTAGGTTCTTGAGCAGAGAATATCAGAATACAGTATACCGGAATTAAAGGCATTTTCTATGGCAGGAGTCACAAACTCAAACTCCTACACGTGAGAAGCAGGCCAGGTATGAAGCAGTCGTGTGGAGTGGCTGTAGTGAGTTGAGAGCGTGTGTCCCCTTTAAAGTGGGCAGTTACCCCGGAAATTTGGACAATTGTTCCCACGGGGAAATAGAAGCCCAGAGCTGCCAAATCTTCCAGTTTCTCGAGAGAAGTCAGAACTCTGGGTTTCTTTCTTTTTAATGTGAAGTTTCTTCATTTTCATGTATAGCAGCAAATTTAAAAGTTTTAAATATGGGCTGCTGGTTGATCACTTCTGACCTGCATTTTTTACATGACCTGGGGGTTTGTATCGCCCTCTCAAAATACTGTTACTATTGTTTGTTCTTAGTTTGTTTCTCACTCTTCTCTATCAAATCCATTTATTATGAACAGAAAACATATATAACATTTACTGAACATTAACACTGTTTTAGACACTTCACATGGATTATGCCGCTTAACCCTCACACTATCCTGTAAGGTGAGTTACTTCTATTTAGAGATAACAGAACTAAGGCTCCAGATCACACAGTTAATAAGTGGGGGAGCCAGGACTCAACCCCAGGTGGGCAGATTCCTGAGCCATGCATTTAACCTACATGTTATTTCCTTTCCTATGTAATTCAGTTGCCACATTTCAGTCATGCTTTCCCTCTCCTAAGCATGAGTGATATTCATGAGGTTGTGTTTACCTTCTTGTGTTAAAATAACATTTTTTTATTATTATTTTTTTTTTACTGCCCATGCCTTGGTATATAAGGCATGTGAGTCTGTTCTGGTCGGTTTGGCAAACCTTTATTGAGTACCCACAATGTGCCATGCACTGTTCTGGGCATCAGAGGTCCAGCTTCATGAACCTGTCTTAATAGGGGATGCTGACAAATAGAAATGCAAAATGTCAACCCATGATGGGATATCATGTTGGGATAAGGGCATCGTCAGTGCAGTGAGATTATACAGTGAAGATGTGAATGTGGGAGCAATGTCATGGGGGCTAAGTGTCAAAGGGCTGTGAGGAACCTCCAGATTCAAGAGGCTGACCCCTGGAGGAACTGGAGGGGGGGGGCAGGGAAGAGAGGAGAGTGGTGACCATGCATCAAGGGAGCCAGGGGACAGCAGGGATGACTCCACCTGCGAGGATGAATACATAGGAAGTAGGGCCTGTGCCTGAGGAGGCAGGGTTGATGGGCTGAGGGATGGACCCCATGGAGCGAATAAAGGTCTGTGTGTAGAGGGAGTGGATGAGATTAATCAACTGAAAGGCAGGAAGAGGGCAGTGCCTCCACTCAGCCTGGCACACAGACAGGCTGGACTACCTGGCAGGCTGCGCCACCTCTCATTGACTGTGGACTGGCTGCTTTGCCTCTTTGATCCTCGGTTTCTCATCTGGAAGATGGAGTCTGTCCCTCATACAATTTGGTGAGTATTGCGTAAGATGCCTGGCCCAGGGCAATCACTCAGACAATGTGAGTTAGTATTGTAAACATTTGGTAAATGTTTGTTGAGGGAATGAATGAGAGCAATGGTGTAAGCCATTCCCAGTGACACGCACTGGAGGTGAGTGATCAGGGCAGGAGCTTAAGCTTGAGACCGGCCCATGATTCCACTTGTCTTTTGAGGACTGGGGACTCAGCTTTATCATAAACTCCAAACAAAGCCATCCGGTCCTCCTGAGAAGCAGCCAGCCTGACAGGCAAGTCTGATCAAAGATCCTGCCGTTTAATCAGCCATAATTTGGTGCCGAGGCCGCTGATTTTCCCCAGAGGATTTGTCTGCACTCGGGTGAATCTACATTCCTTAGGTTTCATCACTCCCTGCAGGTGCAGACAGCCCCGCCTCCGCCGCCGCCGGAACCCTCCCTCCTGGGCAGCTGCAGCAACCTGGCACCTGGCAGAGGAGCCCATCTGGTGGTGCTACGTAGCAGCCGTTCAGGATGCTGGCCAGCCAGGCTGGCGCTGAAGATTGGTGGATACAGCTGCCTGCCCTTGCTCCCAAATAACATGGAGCAGGACTGTCTCCCAGCCAGATGGGTAGCTCCAGGTGACCTTGGGAATTTCCAGCAGACCCAGGAGAGGAGAGAAAGGCTCTGTAAAATGATTGCAATCATGCTTTCCATGCCTGTCATCATTTTTCTTTAAGGATCTCAGCTGCTGAGGTGCATGCGAGTTTTTCTCCGGGGTTTCTGTACCGGCAGCCATGTGCCTTGATTTTCAGGCAGTGATGAGACCCCCTGAAGGGAGGGAACACAAAAGGGAACGTCTGGATAATTTATTTATTTTTAATGAAATAATTGCTATGGCAGTGGGTCCAAAAATTAGCTGTGTGCTGGATCCCTCTGTGGAGCAGGACACACTCAGGGCTGCAAGTTCTGAATCGGCGGGTGTGTGGCCAGACCCAGACACCTGTATGGTTCAACAGCACCTTAGGCCTGCCTCCAATCACCTGGGGCACTGGTTTAAAATTCAGGTTCTTCAGCCCCACCCTAGACTCACTAAATAGACAGCCGTAGGGTGTGACCAGCTTCATTTGTAACAGGTTCCTCCTCAGTTCTTGAACACATTTATGTTTGAGAACAGTTGCATAAATGATTCTGACCTACCACGCCTCTGCCCAATAACAATTAAGCTTGAATTTTTGTTTCCTGGCCCAACTAGACTTCCCTCAGCAACCAAGCAAAGTGTTGGGCAACAGAACACAAAGAAGCAAAGAAAGTAGAAAAGTGATGTAATCTGAGGCCATGGTGAGTCTGAGGCCAGTGAATGTGATGGAAAAACACCAGGGCTCCTCACCTTGACTGCAACAAAGCTTTGGAGGGTGCAAGGGAGTGTGTGAAAACTGTTGACACTACAGAGCTCTTTGGTGAAGGGACATTGTAGTGCCCAACTTCCTTCCAGAGGAGGAGCTGGGCTGCTGAGTGTGCATGGCTCTTTATTCCCCTGGCCTGGGAAACTTGGACCCCAGAGGTCAGCCCCCCAGCCCTGGCCTCAGCCTGCAGGGTCAGACCTCAAGGGAACAGGGGGCTCAGTCCATGTGCCTGGGCTGTGTTGTAGGGCAGGCTCTGCTGGCAGCCCCATGGAGCCTTCGCCGTCCTGTGTCCTGTGTCCCCTCTCCTGGAGGCCATCGGCCAGCATGAACCGTGTGAGTCCCTGGGGAGCCAGTACAGAGCCAATTCTCTAGGAACCCAGCTGGTCAGACAATGGCCATTCTGTTCCTGCATTTGCTGGTCCCCCAGGCAGCTAACCCAGAAACCGCCCTTGTGCCCTTTGGGGGCAGGCAAGTTTAAAACTCTCCTTCCAACTTTGACCCCATAACTCATAGGTTGAGAAGGTACACTTTTCTCCCCAAAGCACAGTTTTGCCATACTCTTTGACCATGGACTTCAAGAGGGTCTTTTTTTTCTTCCTCTGCTGTAGCTGATGATCCCTGGGCCCACCCAACTCTCTAACTTGGTGGATCTGACAGAACGCAGCTCATAATAGGCAGTTGCAGACACGTGATCACTTTGTACCCAATGGTCCAGCGTTTTGTCTCTACTAGGGCCCAGTAACATATCAAGAGTTGTTTCTCTAAAGTGCATGGCCTTGAGCTAGAATCACGGGACTGTATCATGATTCTCCCACTGGGTCTTTCCGCAATTTGTCTTTTACTTGAGAGGAGGGTATTCTGGTATATCTCTGAGCGTTGAGCCCCTAAAAACTTTCCAGTGGCTGTAGCTAGTCCCTGAATCTTCATAGCATTCATGTCCCACCCTATGGAATGCACTTATCTTATCAAGGCTTCCAGTGTTTAGCCACCTCTTGCTTATCCTGTTTGATCAGCCTTATTCCATCAATCTAATGCAGTGGTTCTCAACCTTGACTGCACATTAGAATCACCTGGGAATCTTTTTAAAATCCTGATTTCTGGGTCTCATCCTCCGGAAATTCTGTTTCTTTGTTATTAATGTTGTGGTCCCACCCCATAACAAAGAAACAGAATTTCCGGAGGATGAGGCCCAGAAATCAGGATTTAAAAAAGATTCCCAGGTGATTCTTAATGTGCAGCCAAGGTTGAGAACCACTGTTCCAAGGCCTCAATTGACCAGGTAGTCTTGGTTTAGTGGTAAGCTCCCTGCTATTAGAAGTAAGCTTGAGTCATAGTTAGGGAAGTAAGTACATGCCAACAAAATCACCTTAGAAGGGATTCATTCCATCACGGGATGGCGAGAGGAGTTCACATGACCTTTACAATTCTTCCTCCTAGGAGAGTCTGAGGCCAACATGTTTTTGCACCTGCTTTCAAATCTAGAAGGCCAACTGTGTGCTTGATCCTGCTGATTGCAAGGTAGCTCTCTGTGCCTGCTGCAATTTACTACAGTGACTCAGCAGGAGGCGGGAGGAGGCACCCACTTGCTCAGCCTTCCTCCTGAAGGCCTTGCTTGGCTGAGCACGGAGACAGTGGGTGGGAGGGCCGAAGATAACGGCTCAAAATACATTTGTTGCTGATGTTCCCTTTGTTTTCTGCAGGCACCAGACTTCCCCACTGAACACTGAATGCCCATTAGGGAAGCTTGTCGCTTTCTTATTCGTGGGACATGTCTGACACAAAAGAACAGGTACCACTTAAAATGTCAAGGCCTCAGAGCATCTGGCAGGTAAATCTCTGTGTAAAATCCACTTTCTGCTTTGGAGCAGGGAAATGATGGAAGGTTCTCTGGTGGCAGTTGGACATGAGGACGGCTTTCCACCAGAGGAAGAGGCGAACAATTTCACTAATGTAGCCCATCCTTGGACCGGTTTAATAGCCCAGTGATGGCTCCCTCCAGCCTCACCTTTCCAGTCTTTACACAAGGTACCAGTTCCCCTCCCATGGCCGCTATCCCTACCTCCCTTGATCAGCACTGCCCCCGTCACTACCTCTCCTCCTTCTCTACTGGCAGGTCTTCTTGAAATAAGGTCCTAACTTATCTTCCTGCCTCTAACTTCTCTGTATGCCAATCTATTCTGTAGGCAGTTGCCATTTGAAGACTATTGAAGATGGGTAATTTTGAGCAGCAGCTTCCCAGCATATAAAATTTCAATGGTTTGCCCTGGCTGGTGTTGGCTCAGGTAGTTGGCTCAGGCACTGTGGGTTGTGGTGAGGACTTTGGATTTTACTCCAAGTGTGATTAGGAGCCATTGGAAAGCCGAAGCTGGTTGCTAATGTGATGTGATTTGTTTCCAAAGGGGTGACCACTACTCAGCTCCAGCCCATACTTGGCATGGAGAAACGTGCATATGGCCGAGGATGGCCAGCCAGGGAAAACTGGAAATCTGGCTATTTTTAAATGTCCAACTCCCAATTTCAAACTACTAACCACATATTGAAAAATTTTGAAGCATACACCTAAAGGTTTGGCTAAGGGCTGCCAGGCCACCACCTTTGAAGAGGTTCTGCTACCTACTCCCTTCGTGACCTGCAGTGAAAGACAGAAAGCTGTGGCCTCAGGTTCCTGGTCTGGACGGCGGAGAGAACACCGTTGACTACTGCAGAGGGGTGTTGTGAGGATTCAAAGTCTATTCAGGAGAGAAGTGCATGTAGAATACTTAGCACGGAGCCTGGAAGCATTCAGTAGGCACATATCTATGTATACATGTTTTTTAACTTGAGGGGATTAGTTGAAGGTTTGAAATAGATGGCCTTTAAAATTGCTTCTGGCTATGAGATTCTAAGATGATAAGAAATTCCTCATTAATCAGACCATATATTTAATAGCAAGAGACCGAAGTTGTCTTCCCTCGCCTGGATTTAGATTTAATTTCCTTACCCAGCATGCATCGCACAGAAAGCATGTCTGGGAAGCTGAATCTGGGCTTGAAGACAACTATGCTTGATGGCCAAAGCCTCCGTGGCAAGGAACAGGTCGCCTGTTGCTCCTTATGTGCAACATCAAGGAGTGAGAGGCTTAGCAATCAGATGGTTAGAGACCCAGGGGCGCTCAGTTTGCCCTTTCTCTCAAGAGGTTGAAATCAACATCTCCTGTAGTTTCTTCCTTCTTTCTACCCAGGGAAGTAAAATCTGAGGAGGGGACGGGCATGCGTGTGCGGCCTGTGGCCTCTAGGCAGGTGAACTTGAAGATTAAGGGCTTCTGCTTGGGAGGCCTCGTCCCAGGGCCACACTAGGCATCTCCCCATGTCAGGATCCTCTGAGAAAAGCAGAGAGCGGAGTCAGGGAGAGCCTGATCCCAGGCAGAGCTCCAGGAAGGATGGTTGTCACCAGGCTCTGGATCATGCGGTGGGTGTGAATTTTATCAGTAAGAGCAATGGCTGCAAATGACACTGTGGAATAAGTTTCATGACTTCTCGGAACACCTCGGCATACACACACACACCCATAGTGCACATGAAACTTTAATTTCTTTATCAGGCTTCAGAGGTGGATTGGAGAAGATGAAGACCCCTTCCTGACACACACATCTCTCTCTAATTAAACATCCCCCACAGGAGACTGAGGTCACTATGTTAGCTTGGAGGGCCCTAATTCCCGGAATCTCAATTTTCAGTATCTCTAGGGTGGGTAAAATGTTACAACGGTGCCAAAGGTGAAGGAACTGCCCAGCACCGTACACACAGAAGGCATGGATTTAGTTGTTACTTGTGCCCTGAGCTGGCATTCTTTTGCCTCAGTCTGGTGCTCAAGACCACCTGTTAAGGCAACGATTTTCAATTGGTGTGCAGCAAGAATTTTTAGAACATTACATACCTGACTACTTAGACAGGGGCACTGACCACTTTTTTTCTTAGATTGTCAAATAAAAATTAAAAAAAAGACAACAGCCTGGCTGGTGTGGCTCAGTGGTTGAGCGTCAACCCATGAACCAGGAGATCATGGTTCGATTCCATGGTCAGGGCATATGACCGGGTTTCGGACTCAATCCCCATTTCTCCTGCATATAACACTGCCTCCAAATCGTTTTGCCTTTCTCCATCCCCAAACCATGGTGGGAGCTCCATCCTTCTTAGCTGAAGATGTGCCTGTCCATGTTCTGGTTCCCCCCAAATGCAGCTCTATGGATACTCCAGCCTGATTCATAGCCTTTCAGTTTCTAAGTCCTTTGCTCCCTCAAACCCCAGAGTTCTGCATATGCTTCTCCACTGCCAGGAGTATTCTTCTTCCTACTCTGCTCATTTGGTTAACTCAGACTCATGCTTAAGACAACAACGCAAGTAAGAACCCTTCCCTGACTCTTAGCTTCTGTTAACACCATAAACAGGGCATTTATTAAAAAATATTTGGAGCAGTTTATAAGGTTGTATTTGTGAGGTTATTAATGTCTATCTGTTCTAGACTTTAAACTCCAAAAACGCTGTCCTTTTGTTGTTGTTTTTGTTCATTAGTACAACCTCCATGCCTGGCATGGAGTGTGTGTTTAAAATATTGGTTGAATGAATAAGGGTAGAAATTCTTCAAATCGGATACATCCACCTTGAGCCTCTGCCCTTTTCTACTCTAAGAAAATGCGTTGAAGAGCATGAACAGTCTCTTATATAACCTTCTCTAAATGTCTCCTACAGTAGGGAGGGCAGATACAAATGCCCTCAATTACTAGCAGTGAGAGATGAACAAGTACTCACTTGCTCTGCTCCTCAGTCTCTACCTTTCCAAATGATTCCTAGAATAACTGCCTCAAAGGGTATGTTTATTTATTCATCCAACCATCCATTCATTCATTTATTCAGTAAATGGCATTTCTCAAGGTGAGATCCTAGGACCAACTGCATGGAAACCACCTGGCTACTTATTAATGATGTAGCTTCCTAGCTCCTATGAGAAGATTATAAAACTAAAGTCTCTTTACATGCAATTTTCATTTTAATAAGTTGGGGAATTATGATGTGTTCCAACCATAAAGTGAAAGAAAGGATAGAAGGAGATGAGGTTGGAGAAAGGGGTTCCAGACTGTCCTCACATGGAAGTCATTGCAAAGCCTCTCTTTCCCACACTCCCTCCTCACTGGAGCTTGGGTGATATGTGTGATGGGGTGTCACTGCCACTAGCCTCTCTTAGATGCTCCACCAAACTTCCAGCTGGCTTCTGATGATTGACACCTGGCCTCTGTTACTTGAGAATGAAGGGCCAGCCCTAACCAGTTTGGCTCAGTGGATAGAGCGTTGGCCTGCGGACTGAAAGGTCCCAGGTTAGATTCTGGTGAAGGGCATGTACCTTGGTTGTGGGCACATCCCCAGTAGGGGGTGTGCAGGAGGCAGCTTGTCGATGTTTCTCTCTCATCGATGTTTCTAACTTTCTATCCCTCTCTCTTCCTCTCTGTAAAAATCAATAAAATATATTAAAAAAAAAAAAGAATGAAGGGCCATCCCCATGGATATTAACAAGTCCAGCTCTGTGACCACCTCTCTGGACTACAGAGAAGGGCCAGTACTGAACTTCTTAGTGACGCTATGTTAATAAGGTCCTAAAGGCCTTAGTTAATGGTGTGTCCTCTAGGCTGCCTCATGGAACAGGATCCTAAGGTTCCCTGTCATTATATAATGGAGATATATATATATATATATATATATATATATATATATATATATATATATCATATCTACTAATAGAGAAACATGGTAATTAACCATAACTTCGCTACCTTTCCCGTTGGCTAATCAGGGCGATATGCAAATTAATCGCCAGTCAAGATGGTGGCCGGCAGTCAGGCAGCTGAAGTGAACAGAAGGCTTGCTTGCTCCAGTGACAGAGGAAGCCAAGGTTCCCCGCCTGCCGCTGACGGCCTCTGAGCTTGCACTCTAAGAAACAATGTTGCAATTATAGAAGCTAAAGAAACCCCAGAAACCTGCTTTCAGCAGCCAAGGTCTCAGAGCTGGAGCTGAGCCTCAGAGCTAAAGCCAGCTCTCAGTTCCAGTGACAGCCATAGAAGGTAAATAAATCCCAGAATAAAAAAACAAAAGAAAAAGGAGAGGTTGGGAGCTTCAGTCACCCGCCAGCCTGAAAACAGCCCTCAGCCCCTCACCCAGACTGGTCAGGCACCCCAGTGGGGACCCCCACCCTGAAGGGGGTGTGACCAGCTGCAAACAGCCATCAGCCCCTCATCCACGCTGGCCAGGCACCCAAGCGGGACCCCTACCCTGATCCGGGACACCATTCAGGGCAAACCAGCCAGCCCCCACCTGTGCACCAGGCCTCTATTCTATATAGTAAAAAAGTAATATGCAAACTGACCCTAACAGCAGAAGGACTGGGAATGACTGGCCACTATGACACACACTGACCACCAGGGGGCAGACGCTCAATGAAGAAGCTGCCCTCTGGTGGTCAGGGGGCTCTCACATGGGAGGAGCTCTGCTCAGCCACAAGCCAGGCTGATGGCTGCCAGTACAGCAGTGGTGGTGGGAGCCTCTCCTGCCTCCTCAGCAGCACTAAGGATGTCCAACTGCTGTTTAGGCCTGCTCCCCGCTGGCAAGTGGACATCCCCCAAGGGCTGCTGGACTGCCAGAGGGATATCTGATTGCCATCTTAGGCCCAATCCCCCAGGGAGCGGGCCTAAGCCAGCAGGTGGTCATCCCCTGAGGGGTCCCAGACTGAGAGAGGGCACAGGCCAGGCTGAGGGACCCCCCCTCCCACCAAGTGCACACATTTTTGTACACCGGGCCTCTAGTGTGTGTGTGTGTGTGTGTATATATATATTTTCAGCCTTCTCATTTCCTTCACCCCTTTATTCTTCCCTCTACTGTCTTTCAGAGCAAAGCATTTTGTTCAGTGTGGCCTGTCACTTTCTCCAGGTTTCAAAGAGCTATTTGGTTTGCTCTCTATTGCTGTAGAACAAATTCCCTCAAAACCTGGTAGCTTAAAACAGCATACATTATCTCACAGAAGTGACATTCCATCATGTCTACCATATTCTACTTGATAGAGGTGAGTCCATGGTCCAGCCCATACTCAGGGGGAAGGATTACACAAGAGCATTAATACCAGGAGGCAAGGGTTATTGGGGGCCATTTTGGGGGCTGCCTATCATAGCTATCCTAGCAACAAGTGCACTTCTTAGGGTCCTTGAGAGGGTTTTAAATCCCATGTCTCAAGGAAGTACATGCAAGTCAAAATTTTTGAGTCTTATGCTCTTGATCAAGAACCCTCAGATCTAATCCCTAAGGTCCTTCTCTGGCTCCTGCTGAAACGTGCTAGCTAATCCTTACAGCGGTCATTGTACAGTCTCTTTCCGCTCTCGTCAGGCCCAGCAGGTCCTGGAATTTAATCCTAGTTATCAGAAGGTGAGGGCAGTTTTTGAGAGGCCTTGTTGTGACCTGCCTTTACATTTATTTACTTATACTTATTCAAGCAGAGGGTCTCTGTGTTGGTGACATTCTAATCCCTGAGAGTAATTAATGAACAGTTCCCTCTCTCTACAGACTCACATCCTAGTGACAGGAGCCAGATGATAACTGCATGAACAATCATAGGAGATTTGGCCTCGTGTTAAAGTGCTAGAAAGAGAATAAAGGAAAGCAGAGGAACAGAGAGAGGAGCGGGAGAGTTCATAGTTGATGTCTGAATCGAGACCCTGGCCATGAAAGATGTGGACAGAAGTGGTCCAGGTGGAGGGAACAGCCTTGGTTGGAACAGCTTGGCCTGCTCTGGAACCATGAGCGAGGTGGTGGTGCAGAAGGAAGCCGGAGAAGTAATCGGGGACCAGATCCTGACCTTTCAGGCCATGGCCCTATCCCATTAAAAGAATTTGAAGTAGAGCATTAACAATCTGATTTATATTTTTAAAATTTAACTTTGGCTGCTGAGTGGAACATGGTGTATGAGGGGGCAAAAGTGGAAGCAGGAGACCACAGAGAGGCAGTCGTGTGGCACACGGGAGACTGTGGCTCTTGGGACAGTGGGAGCTCGTACCTCTCCTGCCATAGTAGACATCATCAGTGTCTGTTTTTTTGTTATTGTTAATCCCTACCCGAGGATATTTTTCCATTGATTTAGAGAGAGTGGAAGAGAGAGGGAAAGAGAGAGAAAGATCGATGTGAGAGAAACACATCGATTGGTTGCCTCCCAAATGAGCCTCGACCAGTGCATGGGCCAAGGAAGAGTCTGCAACCAAGGGACATGCCCTTGACAGGGATCGAACCCAGGACCCTTTGGTCTGCATGCCAACGCTCTATCCACTGAGCCAAACCAGCTAGGGCAGTGTCTATTTTTTTATTAAACATTAAAAACATTTCAAATTACCGTTGACATTCACTAGTATATTAGTTTCAGGTATACAGCATAACAGTTAGACATTTTTATAAATTAAGAAGGTAGTGTTTTGATTTTGTCAGCAAAAGCACCAAGACCTCCTTCCCCCTTCCAGTGGGCCTTTTAATTATACTCTTTTTTAGTTCCCTTTTTATTTGGTATTAAAATATTCAGTTCCCCACTAAGTTATTTGAAATGCTATGCTCCATCACAGTTAAATTACTTTGTGTTTATCAGTAGAAGCACATTCTTAAAATGTTTTCTTTGTCTTTTCCCATCTTCCATTCCGGTTTGGCATTTCAGAACGTTAGTCATCCTTTCCCCTCCTCTCTCTCTCTCTTTTTTTTTAATCTTCTTGTAAGGCTTGGATTTGCTCAAATCATGTCCCAATTTTTATGTCAATTTCTCTTCATACTGTTAAAAGATAAACTGGGGCATATTAAAAATTTTAAGAATTTTTCTGAGCAAAAATCAACTCAAGCCAGGTAGCACCAAACCAGAAGTAGTGAGGGGCAAGTATGGAAGCAAAGAAAGGAAGTTATTTGATTGGCTATTGCTTAAAGCCTTGTTGGCTATTTGTGATTGGCTGTCCGTAGGTTTCAACTTGGTATCCTTGAGGCATCGGTTTTGGTTTGCTTCAGTAGGTCTCCAGGACGTTAAAGCCACCTCAGTCTAATGGCCTCCTTGTTAATCAGTTTAACAATAAGTGCGCTTTGCTGTTCTGCAACAAGGAAGGGCATGAAGGCTGAGCAAAGATTGCCACGATTGAAATCTGTCACACTTAATCATGATCATGCACTTCTTCTTTTTTTTTTAACATATTTTATTGATTTTTTTACGGAGAGGAAGGGAGAGAGATAGAGAGTTAGAAACATCGATGAGAGAGAAACATCGATCAGCTGCCTCCTGCACATCTCCTACTGGGGATGTGCCCGCAACCCAGGTACATGCCCTTGACCAAAATCGAACCTGGGACCTTCCAGTCCCCAGGCCGACGCTCTATCCACTGAGCCAAACCGGTTTTGGCCATGATCATGCACTTCTTAAACATTTACTGTGTATCAGACATCAAGCTAATTTTGCCTCATTTAATTTTTAGGACAATCCTAGGAAGTGGCCAGCGATTTCTGTTGCCCCCATTTTAAAGAAGAGAAGCTCTGGGAAGCTAGGCAAATGTCCCTAGGTTCCATGCTTGAGTGAGTATTTTAAGGTTGGCTAACCCAATTTGAAGTCAGAAGGATGTGGAGCTATGTGAGCACAGTCTACAGTTCTATTCTCTGAACGTTAAGTGAAGTGAGCAACATGCAAATTCAAGTTCTAATGCAAATAAGCACTTATTTATTTTCTGAGGCAACCATTCAGGCATTTTCTGTAGCAAGCCCATGGCTCCGAGAGTAAGCCTAGGCCTTGATTGAATGTGAGGTTGCTGTCAGTCCAGATTTGTGCTTACAGATAGATGTGTGACGGTCCCTGGAGCTGCAGGACACTTAGATGTAGCCCAGCAGTGGCTTCTGTCCATTGCACCTCCACTCCGAGAGCGGTGAAGCTGCTAAGCCCTTCCTAGTCTAATGACTCTTCATTTACATGCCTGCCCATTGTTAATGTCATTTGGCCATCACACACACACACACACACACACACACACGCACGCACACGCACACGCACATGCACACACACACACACACACTGGAATTAGGATGTACTGGGAAATGTGACTTCTGTAAAGGAAGCTGAACATCCAAAAATTGCCACCTGGATATTTTATGTCTTTTTTATGTGTTTTGTTTTGTTTTGACACAATAAGACAGCCTCTCAAGGCGGCACATTTTGGGGCAGGCTGGCAGTATGATCTGCAGCTCGCTTCCTCTCCATCCTTCCTGCTCCCAGCTGCTGAGTCCAGCTCGGTGGCCTGAGTAGAGTAGGAAGTGGGTCAGTGGATGAAGAATCTAAGGCTGTGCCTGCCTTGTTCTCTGACTGTGGCCGCTGACAGGCCATCCCCCTTCTCTCTGTCTTTGCTCATGCTGCCATGAAGATTTCTTTTCCACAGTTTGAAACCTTAGTGAAACCTCTTCTAGTGCAGTCTGACCCTCATTCTCTGCATAAACAGAGAATGTACTTTATGAAGGTTGGCACAGCTTCCCAGAGGAAGGCAAATAAGGAGCTGGTCAGCATAAGATTTCACCAAATAGTACCCATTACTATTACTATTAGTACTACCACTACTG
Source organism: Myotis nattereri (assembly GCF_964212035.1). Classification (NCBI taxonomy): domain Eukaryota; kingdom Metazoa; phylum Chordata; class Mammalia; order Chiroptera; family Vespertilionidae; genus Myotis; species Myotis nattereri. The sequence goes on from NC_138080.1 coordinate 83,750,966, forward strand.
CTCCTAGCACCACTGCTACTGCCACTGCTACTGCTGGCACGACTGGTAAAATCCTTAGTGCAGGGTTCATGCCTTCTGAGTCTCTTATGCTCTTGAAGAGTGCTGAGAATATAATAGACATTTATTAAGCACTCAGCATTATGCTTGAGTTTCACCACCTGTAAAATACCCACCAGTGTTTCCCAAACTTCAGTCATTTCCCCATTACTTTTGCTGCACCCCTGTACCATTATATTTTTCAGTATTTTTAAATGCATCAATCAACTTTGTTTTACTTGATTTCTTCTATAATCTATCTATAATAATAAAAGCATAATATGCTAATTAGACTGGACAGCTGAACGACCTTCCAGATGTTATTCTGGACAAAGCCATGGCGGCGGGGGCCGAGGGAGAGGAGGTTAGGGGTGATCAGGCAGGCAGGTGAGAGGTTAGGGCAATCAAGCAGGCAGGCAGGCAGGCAGAGTGGTTAGGGGTGATCAGGCAGGCAGGCAGGCGAGCGGTTAGGAGCCAGCAATCCCAGACTGCAAGAGGGATGTCCCCGGGATCAGGCCTAAACTGGCAGTTCGACATCCCCCGAGGGGTCCCGCATTGCAAGAGGGTGCAGGCTGGGCTGAGGGACACCCCCCCCCCCCACCCCAATGCAAGAATTTCATGCACTGGGCCTCTAGTTTATTGTAACACTTCCACAAATGGAAAACCAGCACCTTATACATTAAGTAGAAGGGAACTATAGACCTCATTTATAACTACTTTTTTGAAAATTTTCCATGTGCCATCTAAAGCCTTCTCCTATGTCACCTATGAAATAGGACATTGATGTCGGAGCTTTACTTGAAAGGGACTGGGGCAGCGGCTTTCCTGCTTCTTGTGCTCTTGACCCTTCTCACTGCCAGGATCTGCACCTTTGTGCCAGGAGACTTTTTCCAGAAGGCCCCTCTGCCCTGCTCTACAGGCTACCAGCGAATGCCCATCCCTGAGAGTAGCCTCAACCACTGACTGACGGGAATTGGTGTGGAAGTACCCAGCTGCCTCATCCCTCCTGTGGGCAGCATCTGAGGTGTGACTTTTACATAATTTCCCAGTTTCTCTGTAGAGTTCAGTTCCAGTCACTTGCTCTAGTTGCTGGCTTACTAACACCCCCCTGTTGGCTGCCTTCCTTTTCTTCCATCACCTCCCAACCCTTTACCAGTGTCCCTGTACCTCCAACTTAAGCTGGCTGCTCTCAAATATTTGTTTCCAGGTCTGCTTCTCAGGAAACCCAAACAAAGTCAGGAGCTACCTGCAAACCAGGGGATGATGGTCATTTTGACACTTTCCGGTTGAGGTTTGCATGATACGTGCTCTGTTCACCTGTACACTGTCTATGCTATGCAGATTTATCAAATCATGAGGGGGAACAAGTTCAACCACATTTAGCAAATATTTTTTCCAGGTTGTGTTTTCCTACTAAAGTGAGAATTTGAAATATTTTCCAGAAAAAAAAAAAAAGTTGAAGTAAATCTAAAGAGTTTCCTGTAGCAATAGCTCTTTCCAACGCACACACATGAACACGAGACCAAGGTTTTATTTGGATATGACCTTCAGTGGAGGAGAATCAATCTGCTTAATTAAGTCCTGGGAGTTATTAAGCAGGGAAATTGGTTATAAATGCAAATAATTACCTTGCGACAGTAGTTGAAGGAGATATTCACCAAGTAGTATTATTATCACAATAGTGATCATGGTTAATAATGCCAAATCCTCACAATTTTATCACACATGCTCTCATTTAATTGGACCTTCTCTATAAAAGCTAGGTCATTGCCTCTGGCAAAAACCCAGTCCTAGGAATAAAAACAACATCAACAAACTACTTAGATTAAAAGGGCAAGTTTATTCGGCTTATTGATCTAGATGTTTGACTTATTTTCTATTTTGTCTTTTCAGAAATTCCAACGCAAGGGTAGTTCCTTTGAAAGACTCCTACTTGCTTACGTGACATTCAGACTGTTCTTTCCGCTCTTGGTGGGGCTGCTTTCCAGTGGAATTCATTGGTCACCACAGAAATTGTGCAGATTTCTAGGTACTGGGAATATGGCAGTGAGCAAAGGAGAACAAGACCTAGACTTTACGGAGCTTATAGACTAGTGAGAAGTTTAAGCCATTAGTCAAACAAACAAATAATTATAAAGTATAAGTGCTATGAAGGAAGAAGATGGTATGTGTTGAGAGAGAAATCAAGGAAGTATTTATTTGTATGAGGGTTATCCATTGGAGGTGATGTTTAGTTGGGAGTAACAGAAACTTGATGAACAATAGCTCAAACAACCTAGGGCAGGGGTGGTGAACGTCTGGCCCAAGGACCATATAAGGCCCCCAAAATCATTTGGTCTGGCCCTGCCAACGCATTAGTGGTGAGTTAATTAAATATTTGACCAAATACACCAGGCTGATTTTTAGGCTGATAATTTTGTATGGCCCACGAATGGTGTTACAAATATCCAAATGGCCCTTAGCAGAAAAAAAGTTCCCCACCCCTGCAGGGGGATGAGAAGTCTAGAAGTAAGCAGACCAGGATTGGTATTGCAGCTCCTTTTCTTTTTCTTTTTCTTTTTTTAAAATATATTTTATTGATTTTTTACAGAGAGGAAGGGAGAGAGATAGAGAGTTAGAAACATCGATGAGAAACATCGATCAGCTGCCTCCTGCACACCTCCCACTGGGGATGTGCTTGCAACCCAGGTACATGCCCTTGACCGGAATCGAACCTGGGACCTTTCAGTCCGCAGGCCGACGCTCTATCCACTGAGCCAAACCCGTTTCAGCGCAGCTCCTTTTCAATACCATCAGGGCCTTAGGTTCCTTCTAACTTTCTGATCTGCCATCATTAGAGTATGGTCCCTGACCTCATGTCCAGTAGAAGTCTGTGAGAGTACCAGGCCATCATGACAGAGGTCCAGACACAGGCAAGGAAGGAGGGCCAAATACAAACAGGCCTAACTGGCTTGCCAGTTGAATTGGCCCCCCTTTAAGGGACATTTCCTGGAAGCACAATCGAACAGCGTTTGCTCACACCTTAATGGCTAGAACAGTGTCACATGGCCACCCCAATTGTGAGGGAGACTGGGAAATGTAGTGTTTTAAGGAGAACTTCATCACCAACAAAATCAGAATACCGGTGGTAAGAAAGAAGGGAGAGTGGATCCTGAATAGGTAACTAGCAATCTCTGCCACAGAATAAAGGTGGGAAGAATCCTCTGTTACCAACCTTCTGGATCAAGGGTCCGTACAAAGGTCCTCCTGCCCAGTGCCATTTGCGAAAATAGAAAGGGACTGAGTTTGGTAAAGCAGAGCAGAAGCTTTATTCTTTGATCAAGAAATGGAGTAGGGTGAGCTCATGCTCTAAAGGCACTTCTTCCCAACTGGGGAGAAGCCTTCTGTCTTTATAGGCTATGGTGTGAAGTGAGTAAATCCTTTTTCTGTTGCACTTGGCCCTTTTGCACACGGTCCTTTTTGCACACAGTGCTCCATCACCATCTTGGTTTTTGCACTTGGCACCTTGGCCTTTGCAGTCAGTACCTTGGTCTTGCGGTCAGGAATCTTTTTCAGTTCCTGTAGGCAAGCATAGCTTGTGACAGTTTAGGTCTTGAGAAATGTTAGGGTCTTTTGCATGACAGTCCAGTGACACTCCTTTGGGGAAGTGACATCTAAGCTAAGACCTAAAAATGAAGAAGAATTACCTATTCTGATAGCAGTGGAGAGGCATTCTAGGAAGAGAGACCAGCAATATATGAAAGAGGGAAAGAAGGGGAGGTGGAAAAGAGCTTCACTTTCCAGGTGGAGCGTCCCATGATGAGCAAGGTGAGAGTGTTCCAGCCCTTTCTTGGTTTCCCATTGAAAGGCACGAGGTTTACAATTAAGTAATAAAAGAATTCTGAGCAGGGCTATTAAATGACTGTTCTCAGAAAGAGAATATTCTATATCACCTTTTCTCTCTGACTCATCCCTTCCCAAATACCTTCCATTTTGAGCACTTAGTACTTTTTCCACTGAAAGAATGAAATGGTGGTCCCTCTTCCTGCCAAACTCCTGATCAGCTTTGTTCTGGATTTTGGAAAAAAGAAATCCTGTTTCCTGCCCTTGTTTCCTGGCTGCAGCCTCTGGTTCCGCCCACTTCTTGGTCTCACAGTGTCTATTTCCGCCTCAAGCTCTCTAACAAGCCCATAGATCACTTTTCTCATCCACAGTTACTAGTTAGTCATACAGATGTATCAGAGTGAAAAATAACTTCTCTCTTCCTTGGGTCTCCCCCCCACCACCTTGGATTACTTCGTTTGTTTTTTTCTTAGTTAAGTTCCCAGACTCTTCCCTGCAAGGACAGAAAGAACCTAAGCAGGTGTTGAGGGCCTGGTTCTCCTGGGGAATATACTGGAGCAATGTTGGTTCAGGGCCGGATATGATGTAATCAGGTCACTGGCAACAAAACGAAGACAAGGAAAACAACAGAGTTTTCTATCTTGGGTGTGGGGATTGAGATATAACATAATGGCCGGGAGGGGAAGTAAAAGGTGCCTCATCAAAGAAGACAGCTTCTGGGTTTGCATAAATTCTCCTGCTTCTAGGCTGGCTGATCTTAAGCCAGTTATTTGACTGCTTTAAGCTTTTTTAAAATGTATTTTTATTTTTTAATTTATAGGAAAGGAAATAATAGTGCCTAGCTAATCAAGTTATGTGCGGATTAAATAAAACGATAGCCATAAAATGCTTGTCATAATGCTACAGAGCAAGCACCCAGCAAATGATCATCATTACTATTATTTGGATTTAGACAATGTGTGTTTTTTAATTAAAATATTCCAGCCTCGAGAAAAAAGAAATATGGAAGACCACTGATTTCTTCCTGGAGAGACTGGCTTGGGGGTAGATGACATGTATAAGATTGGCTGCCACCTTGAGCCCTTCCTCCATGGAGATCTGAGGGACAGATTATAAGCTTCTTAGATGAGGGCTATGTGGGATAATGATATATCTCCAAAGTGTTCTCAAATTTGAGGTCAGCCCTCGCTATCCCACTCACCTGGGAAGTGCCTAAGGGTGAGGGAGAGGTGGCCTGCTCTGGATTCTCTCCAGGGTCTCAGTGGATTAGTCTATCAGCAAATGAGGAGAATCCCAGCTGGGAATACAGATTTGGGAATCGTGTTTCTCACTCTCTTGATGGCACAGAGGAATATCTCTTTGAATCTTTCTACCAGTCTGTTAAAACTGTTCTGATGTTGACTGTAATTCAGAGGAATCTTTTTCTATTCCACTAAACCACTAGCTTTTAGAAATTAATTATTGGCACCATGAGTATGTCTGTTAGACATGTCAACTGCATTTATATCTCTGTTTTATCAAGTCAAGATAGGCTAATTTATGCTATAGAAGCCAACAGCCCTAAAATCTCAGTGGCTGAAAACAATAAAAGATTATTTTCTTCACATTGCACATCCAGATCCATGTCAACTGTCCCTGACAGGGAGAAGGGAGGCACATAAAATCATATTCTGATTCTTATAGGCTACTGCCCCATTCCAATTGCTCAAGCAGGTCCTGTAGCCATGCCTAACTTTAAGAAAGAGTTCTCTTGTCACTGTTAGGATGTTTCCCATTTAATGGGCCTACCTGTAGTCAGTATGATCTGAGGGTGTTTTGAACCTTTGAAATCATCTGGCTTGAAACTGTAAAGGACTGACCAATAATCCAATAAAAATGAGGCGAGATGGGAAGTCTGCTAAAAGTCTCTTTTGAAAAAAAAAAGTCATGTTTTATATGCTCATTATATTCAAAATCAAGGTTCTTACATTTGAACCTTAATATAGAAACGAAGTTTGGGCCATAAAACAGTCAAGTTATGTGCAATAGTAATGGTGATTTTCCTTAACAAATTGTCAAAATAATCCTATTTAATAATAGACAAACATGGTAATTAACCATACCTCTGCTACACTTCCCATTGGCTAATCAGCAGGATATGCAAATTAACTGCCAACAAAGATGGCAGCCGGCAGCCATGCAGCTGAAGCGAGCAGGAGGTTTGCTTGCTCCAGTGATGGAGGAAGCCAAGGTTCTCCGCCTGCCATGGCCTGGCTCTGAGCTCCGGAAGCAACAATGTTGCAATTATAGAAGCTAAACAAACCCCAGATACCTGCTTCTAGCCAGCCGGGGCCTCAGAGCTTAGAGCGCCAGTGATGGCAACAGAGTTTCAATTATAGAAGCTAAACAAACCCAGATACCTGCTTTCAGCCAGCCATGGCCTCAAAGCTGGAGCCAGCTCTCAGCTCCAGTGACAGCTATAGAAGGTAAATAAATCCCAGAAAAAAAAAAGAAAAGAAAAAAAAAAGAGGCTGGGAGCTTCAGTCACCTGCCAGCCTGAAAACAGCCCTCAGCCCCTCACCCAGACTGGCCAGGCACTCAAGTGGGACCCCTACCCTGATTCGGGACACCCTTCAGGGCAAACCAGCTGGCCCCCACCCGTGCACCAGGCCTCTATCCTATATAGTAAAATGGTAATATGCAAACTGACCCTAACAGCAGAATAAGTGGGAATGACTGGTCACTATGACACACACTGACCACCAGGGGCAGATGCTCAATGCAGGAGCTGCCCTCTGGTGTTCAGGGCGCTCTCACATAGGAGGAGCTCTGCTCAGCCACAAGCCAGGCTGATGGCTGCCAGTACAGCAGTGGTGGTGGGAGCCTCTCCTGCCTCCTCAGCAGCACTAAGGATGTCTGACTCCAGCTTAGGTCTGCTCCCTGCTGGCAAGTGGACATCCCCTGAGGGCTGCCGGGCTGCCAGAGGGATGTCTGACTGCCAGCTTAGGCCCAATCCCCCGGGGAGCATGCCTAAGCCAGAAAGTGGTCACGCCGAGGGGTCCCAGGCTGCAAGAGGGCACAGACAGGGCTAAGGGACCCCCTACCCCTGAGTGCACAAATTTTTGTGCACCAGGCCTCTAGTCTTTGTAATAATAACAGATTTAGTTTATTGAATCTTTTCCAAGGGAGAGCTTAGGACAAACATGTCATAATAAATAAGTCTTTGTAGCTTCATTGCCTTATTCCCAATTAATTCTGCGTGTACTTTAGAAGTTGAGAAAGTAATCTATGTGGTTGAGGATGACTTCAGATCATACTTGATACTTTAAAACACCAATAACACACTGGACTTTTTGACTGTTTTGAATGAAATGTGTAAGTAAAGCCAGTAGAGATATCTCTATGACTATGCTACAGTTTACTGCCTGCCTATCACATGCCTGGCACTGGACTAAGCATTCTATACACATTATCACATTCTTCAATTTTCCTAACAATAGGCTGAGGCTTTGAGAGGTCACAGTGTTCTGCCTACGGTCACTTGGCTGATACATGACACAGCCAAAGCCTGACTTCAGGTTTGCCTGAATCCAGAGACCAGATTCTGAACTATTAGCAGTGAATGAATGTGACTCCACTGAGGGAGCCCTGTAGACTTGGCAGGAAAGTTTGTTGGGCTATGTATACCCTTATTTGGCTGTTTTCCACATTTGAGGAACTGAGGCACAAAAGGAATTCACCTAAGTATTTATAGCAGGTTTATATCAACCAAAGATTAGATCTAAAAGTAATAAAATACCATTATGCTCCCACTCCTCAATGGAGAGCATGGTAGCTGGGTTTGAGTATTTTGTGAGCTAACTGGCCCTGGGAAAAGTATGATTGATACTTCAGCCTTTTAGCTTATACTTATCCTATCAGATTTTTAGAAACTTCCACTCCTCATAAACTCAAGCCAAAGCATGACTGTGCCTAAAAGATGAAATATCTCTTTAGGAAGGGAAAGAGCTACCCAGAATCCCAAAATCAGAATCATCTGATGCTGTTTAAAGGCTTCACCAAATATCAAAGTTGGCTGGATTTTCTACAGGTAACATGAACTTTTCATTTCCTGGGAGGGGACTTCTTGACACCAACCCTGCTTTCTCCTAACTCTGATGCCCCACAAGATAGTCATTTGCTCCACAAGCATTTTTTGAGCATCTCCTCTATGCCGGACATGAGTGGTGATAGTGTGGGGGACAAAACATAGTTGAGCTTATAGCCTAGTTGGGTAATCAGTACATGACACGGTCAGTGAATTCAGCTGTCATTTTATTTGAGATGCAATACACATTTAATATTTTTGAAGTGATGCCTTGGACTAAGTGGTGCTTTCCATTTAAGGCAATAGAATACAGTGGAAGGATGGCTTGGAGACAGATGGAAACAAGCAGAGGATAAGTGATTGATTCCATCAGTCACTAGCCCTTTCATGTAACCTCATTGAACTCAGCTTCCCCTCCATAAAAAGGGGATAATAATACTGACTTTGAAAGACCAGTGTAAGAATTAAATATGGTACTGTATGTAAAACATCCAGCATCATGCCTGGGTCACAGGAAATGCTCAGTAACTATTAGCTAGAATCATATTAATAAAGATGTCAACAAAGGCAAGAAAGAGAACTATAACAATGAGATGGGCGTAGGAATAAAATAGAGGCTGCTGAGAGGAAAGGGTTCGATCACTAAAGTCATTTTTTCTGCAATAGCCACTCCTTAAAATACATATTTAGGTACAGTTTTTAGCCTTCTCTTGAATAATAAAGAACAGGCCTTTTCTTAAATTTAGGGTGGGATATAGCTGAAGGGGAGATGGTTTGAACTGACCTCAAAACTCTTTTCCATTTTCTCTTGTCTTTTTCTTTTCTGGGGTCCAGAACAGTAAACTTCATTTAGAGAAAGAATGTTTACCCAAAGGCTGTTTCTATTTAAGTTGTTTCACCAAGACAGTGAATAATCTCTTACCCTATTGAGGAATTTTTACTGTTACTACTGGAACCAAGATGTCATTATTAAAATTAACTATTGACTTCCCATAAAGTGGTCATTTATAATGACTTTCCAAGAATGGAAGCTATGATATCATTATCATATAGAACACAATCAAAGTTCACAATTCTAAGACTCAGAATTCTTTGGTGGCAAGCAACAGACCCAACGCTGTCTCAAGCAAAAGAAAGAATTTATCAGAAGGCTATGGATTTGCTCACAATCCCAAGGAAAAACTGAACACCAGGTTTCAGAAAACATGAATCAGGATCACTCAGGGAGCAGGAACTAATAGACAGACGTTTGAGATCTACCTTACCAGATGAATCAACTTCACTTATTTACAATTCACTTGTCTCAAGATAAAATTTTCTGAGAGAGAAACTATTATCCAAACTTGCATCTTGGTCCGTTGGTCATCAGAGCCAGGATGCATCAGAGCCGATACCTGATTCATGTTCCAACCAAGCCTGTCTGCAATGGGAGAGGGGTGGTTAGTTTCTAGAGGAAACCTGGGTGCTGCCACCATAAAGGGAACTAGCAAATGGGAAGACAACAAGGATTTTATACTACAGAGAGCTTCTAGGGTAGAGATGTAATGGAAGAATCATCACCATGCTCCTTAATGGGGAAACTGAGGTACTGAATAAAAGTAGTTTGCCTGAGGGGTCACATTTAATACCAGAAATGAAACTTTCTGACTTATACCCACCAAATGGAAATTCTGTTCTTTATTCTGCCCAGCTTGCTAAAGCAGTGGTCCGGAGACCTGGCATGCATCAGAATTACCTGTGGAACTTGTTAAAAATAGAGGAGCTGGGTTTGGCATGGGGCTGGTGCATCTGTATTTTTAATAAGCTTCTCGTCTGATTCTATTTACAACCTACTTGGAGGCCCACAACACCAAGTTTTCATAGGATCCAATATAGGAAAAGAACATTGTAAAACTAACAATGGGATAAAGTGAATTTAGGGAAAAGATATGGGTTTGGTGATTAAAAATGTTTTGAGGTCTCATTAGTGTTAGCTGTCTTCGTGGTTTGGGGGTTAAGGACAGGGAGAACTCCTTCCTGGTTATAACCAGCCTGGGCCACATGGATCAAGAGGGTTAGGCTGTTGACCTAGTCAACCCTTGGAGTTGAGTGCTGCAAGAAACAGGGCTGGGGCCCCTATAGGGCTGTCCTGACCACCCAAGGTGCTGAAGGGGAGGGATCAGATTATGTGGATAGATTGCCCAAGTGTGAAGATCTGGAACACAGAAAAGGGTTGGGAAACAGGCCTGAGCTGGCACAGACAGGAAAGGGATCTGTTACCTTTATCTTTTTGCCTCATCACAACTGGTGACCGGCCACTCTAAGTTTCTTAACCAACTTGGAACATAGAGAAGGAAGACTGCTATTCTTCTGCTGAGGAGCCACATTCCTCCATTTCTATCCATCCGTTAGGTCCTTGCCTACACATCACCTCTTCAGAGAAACCTTCCTATCCCCCTAATCTAAAGTAGGGCCCCTGCTGTTCTCTGTGGACACCTGTTCTTTCCCAGGGCCAGTTTCATGGGTTTGCAACCTGTGCAATCACATAGGGTCCTGCTGTACTTGGAAGGACTCCATGCTTGGTTCACTGCTCTGCTGTTGACATCTTGAAAATTTTAATAATTTTTGAATGAGGGGTCTCCATTTTCATTTTGCATTGAGTTCTGCAGATTATATATCTGGACCTGTTCTTTTCCTTCTTTAAACTTCATCATTTACTTGCAGTAGCCCTAACATCTTACTTTGCCTGTTTGGAGGCAGGAACAGGGGAAACAACCTTATTTGAAGAGGGAGAGCTTCTTTGTGATAGTAGTGACATTTTGTTTGGAAGCTAGATTTCTCTGGACCATTAAGGTATGATTTCACAGAAATTCCCAATGTCTTTGAGGGGAAATGGCAAAGGCCCTGGATAGCATGGCAACGACAGAGATGACGGAGTTGGAAATAACATCAGGCTGAACTTGTCATCAGGAGGGAGGGAGGCAAAAGCAGCAGCAGGTACAACAGTTGGAACAAGGAGGCTAAAGCTTGAACAGAGTGTACCGGTGGTGCTGGGTGGTGGCCAGAGTCTAACCATTTGGCATTGGGCTTTCCAAGCCCAGGGACAGAAGTGGCTCCCATCCAGTCCTGCTTCTAGTTATTAAAACAAACACATCGGCAGGGAAGAAATAGCCCGCGGTAGGTGAATATAATAAACAGGAAGTGTCCATGGGAAGCAGTGAAGGACACAGCCTAGGGGACCTTGGAAGTTAGAAGTCCGTGAGGTCACTGAGTTCAGGTGAGGACTAGAGCTCTGGGGCAGAGAGAGCACCAAGTGGAAACAGAGAGCGAGGCTGATAGGAAAGGTGAGCAGAGGCTGACCCGAAAATGCTGGGCACAGTGTGGATGGTGTTCATGGGCTAGCTGGGCTAAGAAGTGACTATGACTCTTGTCCACAGGTGTTCGTGGGCGCCAATTCAGAGCTAACAAGAATCCCCGATTTGGGGTGTGGTGAAGAAGGAAACTTTATTTGGTGTGAAACAGTTCAATTGCGATACAGCTGGCTGTGGAGCAGCTGAATTGTGATACAGCGTGGCTGTGAAAACAGCATGGCTGGGAGGCACCCCTGGGATCTGGCCCCCCTCTGGCTGGATAGCTCTGCTCTTCCTTGGTCTGCTCTGTTCCATGCCCGTCTACTCTGGTCTGCTCCGCTCTGTTCTGGTCAGATGGTGTTTCAGCTCAGACAGGGAGACACAGTCTTCCACCTTCAGTGGAAGGGAAAGTGTTCTCCGAGCTGGCGGGGAGCTGGTTTATATACACAGAAGTCCCCACCCCTGATCCCTGGTTGGCCGGTCCTCATGCAAATAAGGGCTCCAAATCTTGGCAGTTCGATTTGTCCAAAAGGCACTGTCTTGACTGGACAGAACAGCACCGCTATGGTTGTTTGGAGCTGCACAGATCTATTTGGATGGGGAAAGCCTCAGTCCTTTTGGTTGAAATAGGATTCCAGGAACTCCTGTTTAAGGGCTGGCTGGGATGGCAGAGACAGTGCAGAGGCAGGCAGTTCAGTGCAGGCCTCTCCCAGAAGTGCAGTTTGTGTGAGAGGTCCCTGTGTAGAAATGGCTGCTAGGCTCTGATTTTCTAATTCTCACCTGATGTGTGTGTGTGTGTGTGTGTGTGTGTGTGTGTGTGTGTGTGTGTATAATTTTAAATAGCGAAGAAGGAAGAGGGAGAGAGAGGGAGAGAGAGAGAGAGCGAGCCTCCTATATGGAGATTGAACCTGCAACCTTTTGGTGTATGAGACAATGCTCGAGTCTAGCTGAGCCACCCAGCCAGGGCGTAGGCTCTGGTTTTTTGTTTTTTTGGTGTTTTTTTTTTTTTAAATTTGAACCCAGTTAGTCACCGGAACCCTTCTTAGTAGTGTCTTCTTTCTCGGGGTTCACACTTTAGACAATTGATTCTTTGTTGGTGGATGAAGCAGAAATAATAGAGATGGAATATGTCTCTTATCTGTACACTTTGGTTGAAAGAGGTGGAAAAGCTAACAAATGTGGCCAAAGCTTAAAAGAGGAATTTATTGGCTCAAATAATAGAGAAGTATAGTAATATGCTATTTTTAGGTATGGCCAGGTCTGATTCTCAAATAATGTCTTCAGTACTTGGTTGCTCTCCTTGTTTCTTCATCTCTCAGTTCTTGTTTCCTCTGCATTAGCTTCATTCTCAGATAGGCTCTCCCCATTATATAGTGGCTCCTGGTATATATATATCCATCCAGCTTCAAGTTCAACAGAGAGTACCTTTGGTCTAGTTGCTCTAGCAAATCTAATAATTTTTTCTTATTAGATTTGGCTCTGATTGGGTGATGTGTCTGGTCCCTTTTTAAAGGTGAGATGTATATTTGGATATGGAGGTAGTATTCATCAGTCAAATGGGTATACCTATCTGGAGTTCAGAATAGAGGTCAAAGCTAGGATAGATATTTGTAGGTTGTTGGTGTGCAGATGGCATTTGCAGACATGAGGCAGGTTGAAGCAATCTCTGATGTGTGAACAGAGGTGGGATAGTCTAGTGTTCAGAGATTGAGAAAGTGAGGAGGAATCAGCAAAGGAAACTGAGAAGTGATCTGGGATGGTCCAATGTTGAGATTGGGCAAGTGAGGAGGAATCAGCAAAGGAAACTGAGAAGTGATCTGGGATGGTCCAGTGTTGAGATTGGGCAAGTGAGGAGGAATCAGCAAAGGAAACTGAGCAGGAGGGGACAATGAGAAAGGAGACCCCAGAGGTGGTGTGTGGATGGTGACCCAGAGGTCAACTGAAGAAAGATTATTGTGCCTTAAGTAAGAAACAACCTACCAAATTCTAATTTACCCCAGGTCTCCACGGATAGTGTATTTCCATGTGTGTATTTATGCTGTGTGTGTGTGTAAAATTTTTTTGGCCTGAGGTCACCCAGCTACCATATATTTGCTTTGTTCCTCCCTTAAAAATTCTGAGTCCATGTGGTCTAGAACTTCAGTTCTGGGTCTGTGGTTACAAATTTTATTAGTTCTCTTTTCTTCTTCTGCAAGATCACTTCACTTTCCTTTATATACTTCTAAGGAAAGCCTGAAGCATTGGCCATCTGCCAGGGCTGTCCATCCAGCAATTCATCCATCCATCCATCCATCTATCCACCCATCCATCCACCCAAGAGATAGTTACTGGGAATTTACAATGTGTAGGCACCCCTCTAGGCACTGGGGATACAGCCATGGACCACATAGTACCAGCACTATTCTTGCCACCAGGGAGCTTGCACTCCAGTGGAGTGGGGTGGGGCAGAGGGAGACAATGCGTGTTCAGGGCCAACAAACTAAATTAATATTGTTATGCCCACACGGATGAAAACAATCAGGGGTCTAAGATATAGAACAATGGAGACCAAGAGCGGGGACTACTGACATTGGAAGGGCAGGGGAGCTTCTCTGAGGAGTTAGGTCCTGACGTCTCCAAAGTAACCAGCAAATCTCTTTCTTTTTAGAGTCCTGAATGGAACCTGTGTTCCAGTTCCTAGAAACCCCCAGGCGGTGGGTTTCCTCCTTGCTTACCAGAACGATGGAGGAAACCTACCTCCATTCTATCTTCATGTGAGTACCTATCTCTACAATTTACAATATTAATTTAAATAATCAGTCCTTCAACAATTTTATCTAACATCTGCTAGAGGAAGCAACAGATTATAAAAAGGGAATTTATCAAAGTTCATCTTCCAACAACATGGTTAATTACCATTTAATTTAGCTAACATTTTATTTTTAGGAGGGAACAGTTATTACAGTGCAGACACTGGTTTAAATAAGCATTTATATGCATCCTATTATTTACTCTTCACAACTGCCCTGTGAGGTAGGTATTATTATCACCCCTATTTTCCACTTAAAAAAGCCTGAAGCTTAGAGAGGTTAACTGTCCAAGGTCACACAGCTAGCCCGTGGCTAAGCTGAGGTTAAAGCCCATGCCTGCTATTAAGTCTAAATGTGTAGATACGACCAGCAAATAGATCACATTCATTAATTTATGCATTCAATCAATTACTTTCTCAACATGGATGCCTTCTCTGGCCTCCTGAGTTAGCAACTCCTTCATGTTCCCAAGGACCCTGGCCTCCTATCCTAACTTATCATGCACTTTGCTATTGCTTGTTGCTTCTTTCTCTCCCACTGACGAGCAGCAGTCTAGTTCCTTGTTATTCATCATTGTATCCCTAGCATCTAGCCTAGTGCCTGAACGCAACAGACTTATTTAAAAAGCAAACACAAAAACAACAAACAACTTAAGTGAAAGAGGGCAGCTAGATCCTGGACATACAAATAATTTATTCAAGGACAGCACCTATTCTCTAGGACAGAGGTTCTCAACCTGTGGGTCCCGACCCCTTTAGGGGTCGAATGACCCTTTCACAGGGGTCGCCTAAGACCATCAGAAAACACATATATAATTGTATATTGTTTTTGTGATTAGTCACTATGCTTTAATTATGTTCAATTTGTAACAATGAAATTGGGGGTCACCACAACATGAGGAACTGTATTAAAGGGTCGCGGCATTAGGAAGGTTGAGAACCACTGCTCTAGGAGGTCACAATTCAGCACTAGACGCTGGGATCCAGCCTGACAAGTGCAGAGAATGAGCTACCAGAATGGATTTCTATTGTGGAACATAGGGACGACAGGGTGAGGCATTGGGTGTGGGAGGTTGGAGAGGGACACCTGAGAGGATCCATTCATTTATTCCACAAATATTTATCAATCACCGTAGCATACATAGCACATGGTAAGGGCTCAATATCTGTTATTAAATGCCAGCCACTGGTCAAGGTGTTGGGGATGCCACAGCGCACCAGAAATCTGCGGCGGCCCTTGCCTTCTGCTCACCGTGTACCGAAGGACTACAGGCTGTGGGCGTAATTATGTAAAATTGTGTTAGATGCCGAGCAGGAAAACAACAGGCGGCTGAAATTCTCCTAAGGATATTAGATCCTTCAGCTGGGGGCAGCCGTGGGCGGGTTTTAAGCAGGAGTCGCTGTGATGGGGACCAACTGTAGGGGGCGGGAAGACTGCAGGCAAGAAGAGCTGGTAATTTTAAGATGCAAATGTTTTCAGCCTTCCGGGAAGAAGGAGCATGTGTCTAGGGTCGACGTGGTCGCTCCGTGCACTCGGGGTTCTCCCGGGCCGAGGCTGCATTTTGAATGCAAACTTGAATGCCTAGCCATGCAGGGCGGGCAGAGGGGAACTGCAGCCCTCATTCCCAGGTTATTGGTACTAGGCACCTCTAGGCTCCTCCGCTTCCCAGACTTGCAGATGCACCATCTCGGACTAGGACCCTGATCGCAGCGTGCGGGCAAGATTCTGGGTGGCGGGCCCCGTGCACCGAAGCGATTACCACCTAGGTTCGGGTCTGCAGCACAGCGCGGGCGGGAGGGGGCGGAGCTTGCGCTGCAGCCCTGGGCGGTAAAGGGACCCGCCCTCTGCATCAGGCCCCGCCTCCAGACCCCGATGATTGGGTCAAAGCCGCGGAAGGGCCGGGCGTCCGCGGGAGGCCGGGGGGGTCGGGCTGAGGCGGGCGTGCTGATTGGTCCGGCTGGGATTAGGTCATCGCTAGCAGGTTCGAGCGGCCCGACGCAGCCGGGGCGGCTGAGGCTGCTGTGAGAGGGCGCTCGAGGCTGCTGGAGAGCTACCCAGCCGAGGAGGCGGGGAGGCGGCGCCCGCAATCGCTCGCCAGCTCGCTCGCTTCCCGGCGCCGCTGCTGGTCCGTTGCTGCGCTTCCTGCTCGCCTGCCGCTCCGTAACGCGCCGTAGCAGCCGGGTCCGGGCTGGGTTCGGGAGTCGTGCTCGCGGGCGGACGTCGTGCGAAAGGCGAGCCGCGGCCACACCTGTGGAGCCGGCGGCCGTCGGGGGTGCCAGTCGGGGTCTCACCGCGTGCGTGCTCGGGGCTGCGGGCCGCGAGGGCTCCCGGGGAGGCGCGCCCCCCGGCTGGGCGCCTCAGGCACCATGGGGCTCCCGGCGCTGGAATTCAGCGACTGCTGCCTGGACAGCCCGCACTTCCGAGAGACGCTCAAGTCGCACGAAGCGGAGCTGGACAAGACCAACAAATTCATCAAGGAGCTCATCAAGGACGGGAAGTCCCTCATCAGTGCGCTCAAGAGTGAGTGTCCCCGAGCCCAGCGGGGACGCAGCCCGGGGCGGGAGGGGCCGTCGGGCTCGCTCAGCCCCGGGTGTCTGGGCACCCGGGCGCCCGGCTGGGTTTCTCTCCCTGGGGCGCTGAGGGACCGGCGTAGATGCTCGTGAGTGAGGCGGGAAGGAGACGTAAAATGGGCGAGCCCGCGGCTCTCCGGCGAGGAAAGAGAGGGGCGCCCGGCCCCGTGCGTTCTGGAAGGGTCGGGGGATGGCCGAGCGCTGGGGGTGCCCCCGGCTCAGCCGTGGGTGTGCGCGGCACACAGGTGTCCCCGGAAGTGGGACGGCGGTGCCCGGGGCGCCGCAGCCTGTGGGAAACGCTCGCGCCCGCGGCTCCGGTTTCCTCGGGGAAGAGTTGCTCACCCCTGGGTGCCCAGCGTGGGAATGGAGCATCCCCGGCCCAGGGGGCGCTGCCTCCCCTCGGGAACAGGCGGCGTGGGACTGCTTCGCTCCCGGCACGCAGCTTCAGGCTGCTCGGGGCCGCCGGGTTGTCCGAAAGGCACGCGAGAAGGGCTGGGTGCAATGGTTGCTTAGCCCGGGATTCTTTGGAGGATTGGCGGCCAGTAAACCCCGCATCGAGAATCAGAACCGAGTACGAAGGCAGGTCCTGATTCTCGTGCTTAACAGGAGGTGAAAGGGGTGGGGCTCCAGAGCCCGAGTGTTCCTTTACTCCGAACCGTGGGCGAGTGTTTAAAAATAGAAGGAACACATCCTGACGCTCCCCCCTTCCGCTCCCTTGCTCTCCTTCTTACCTCTCCCGCTATCCTTGAAACGTCAAAGGTCTGAGAAGGAATGCCCTCGGTTCTCGATCAGAAAAGAGAAGTTTAAACTTATTCCTCAAGATTCTGAAACATTTTGGAAAACCACTTTTGTTTCCTTGCGGTGGGGGGAAGAAATGAAATCTGCATTCTGTGTATGATTTTCCCTGGCCTTTTTTTTTTTTTTTTTTTTTTTTTTGCAGAGCCAGAGAGTTGTTCCTTCCGGCCAAACAAGAGTGGCCTGGGGATGAGCATCTCAGATTGTGAGATCCTTTGGGTGCTTTTTCAGGCCGTCCCTTTAAAAATAGTCCAGCCCATCTTTTAGTTTTGAGAATCAGGAATAATGTGAAGGCAGAGAGTGGAATTGTCTTTGACTTCACTTTTCCTGTCTCTGTGATGGATTTCTTCGTAGGTAATACCTTTCAGCCGAGAAAGGTTGTGTTGGCAGATGAAGGACCTAACTGTGAGAATTTCCCCAGCTTCACTAAAGGAAATTTACGGAAGGCAGGTGCCTGAGATGTCATTTTGTGAGCCTTTTATTTCTAAAAATGAAGAGGGCGACAATGGAACCCCAGGGCAGCAGGTGCCAATCTTTTGGGGTGAAATAACCGTAGAACTGTGACGTGATGAGGCTCCTCAGAGGCCGGAGACTGTGACCTGAAGCACGTAAACAGATTCTTCCTTTATCAATGATCAGGGCCATCCTGGGTTCAGGGAATACTTGACCCCTGGTTTGGAGTAAGTTAGGAGCCCATTTATAGATTGGGCCCCACCAATTTTGATTGAATCTCAGGCCTTTAATCAGGCCTCTGCTTTATCCAGTGAACATTTCGATGCTGCGCCTGCTGTGTGCTGGGTACTGCCCTGGGCATGGAGGATGGAGCAGTGAATACTCAGCCCCTGGGGCTACAGGGACTCAATAGAATTATCTCATGTGCTGTTACTCTTTTTACAAATGAGAAAACAGGCTTGGGGGATTCACTAGTCCAGAGCCACACTAGCAGCCAGGCTTAGTTTGGAACCCCCACTTGGTCTGAGCTGGAGATGGAGTTCTTGCTGATGCAGAGCTCTTAATCCTGCCCCATGCCACTTACCCAGAATGGCCCCTATGGACCAAGCCTTCTGGAATTAGGACTTTGATTTTGTATCTGGCCTTGAATTTAAAGAGGGTGCAAGCGTGTGGCTGGTAGTTTATTTGACTGCTATAATTGGTGTGTGTGTGTGTGTGTGTGTGTGTGTGTGTAAGAATTCTTCGGGTAGGAGGAAATAATGCAGTGATAGGGGTTAAGAGTTATTGAAGTTGTGTAATGGAATTGACCAGACCTGTAACTTGGGGGAAAGTCTTACATGGAACTAAGTGTTCTAATCTCTGAATATGTAGTTCTACTACTACTATTACTACTTCTACTACCACCACTACTACTTGGACAGGCCATGTGACCTCTTACAGCGGTTCTCAACCTGTGGGTCACGAACAATGAAAATACATCCTGGATATCAGATATTTACATTATGATTCATAACAGTAGCAAAATTAGTTATGAAGTAGCAACGAAAATAATTTTATGGTTGGGGGTCACCACAGCATGAAGAACTGTATTAAAGAGTCACGGCATTAGGAAGGTTGAGAACCACTGTAAGAGGATGAAATCCCAGACTTGAGGCATTCCGTTATCATTAGGTGCTTGCTACATTGTATATACTACTACTGTATTAGTATTTGTGTATTGTTTTCCTTTGGGTGATAATTATCCCTACTGTAAATGTAAAGGTAGTATTTTAAAAAATAAGTACATAATTTATAAGTAACAGTGGTTTGGATGATTTATAGTTTCTTCCGGCTCTAAAATTTTATGGCTTTATTTTATAATTAGTATTTATAGATCTTTAGATTTAAGTTTTATTTGTGTGTTTATATGGGGCAATAAAACTGGCCTTTAGGGATTGCCAAGGTTCAGCGAGATCATTGTTATTGCTGCCACTTTATGCGTGAGGAAACTGAAGATCAGAGAGATCAGTAACCTGCCCAAGGCAACACAGTAAATAAGTAAGTATATTTAAAGTGGTCTGATTCCAAAGCCTGTGCACTTAATCCTGAAGCAAAACTGTCCACTAGGTCAGTTTTCTCTAGAGTCCCCTTGAAAATCTGGTTAACACCATGGACTCCATAAAATGAACTTACAGTCTTCCCCTGGAGTCCAAACTTCTGGTCAGGACACATAGAAAAAAAGCAAGAAGATGATTTGGGACCTGGCTTTGGAGATAGTTCTCATTTGATGTGCAGTAGTGCCTTTGAGGCTCCCAGTCACTTTTTCTATGCTGATTTGTTCGGCCTTTTCTGTGGGCACTTATCCACCCAGGACCCTTTCCTTGACCTGATTAATCAGTGTCTCAATGAAGAGGATTCTTCTCTCTCTCTCTCTCTCTCTCTCTCTCTCTCTCTCTCTCTCTCTCTCTCTCATAGAGACAGTAGAGGGTCAAGATGAATTTGGGACTTACAGAATTAAGAAATTTAGGGTTTCCTGGGTTTGAATCTTGACCCCATCACATACTGGGTGACTCTGGCCAAGTCACTAAGCCGGAGCTCCTCCTATGTAATATGAGAACGGCCATATTCACCCCCTAGAGTGGTTGTGAGATCTAAATGAAACTGTGTATAAAGAAAATACATTAGCTTGAGCTGGTGCATAGCACTGCTCAATTAGTGATAGTTATCATCTTCCAGCATTCAGGCATGTCAAAACTTGGAGCAAAAGCCACTTACGAGTAGAAGGTTGGTAAATTTGGTTTGGGTATAAAGAGTTAGGCTCCTGCTACCTTCATGCCAGTTGTTGGTAGCTTACACAGTGGTGTATGTATTAACTATTGGTGGGAAGAATCCTGGTAATGTTTGGGTAAAGTTGTGACTATGCAAAATAAAACAAAAAAACCACAGTTAAAAAGAAAAAGAAAAAAAAGTAAGTCTCCTAATATCTTTGCTGTTCCTAATAACATTCCGGCAGCTTGAATTTTCAATCTTCTTGCAGGAGTAACTCCCTGCCTCGGTGGTTGTGCTGGCTGCCTCTCTCTGCCTTGTAGGGAAAGCTTGTGGAATATATTGGACTTCATGCCTGGCTATCTCATGGAGTCAATGGCAAAACAAATGTAGTTTCATAGAAATGAAAGTGAATCAGGTTGTTGCCTTTGAGAGGTGGTGAGGGTCTTCAGGAACTGTGTTTCTATCTTGGCATTTGGTTTATGAACCTATTGCTGGGGATATGCCCCTTTAAATTTGACTTCTGTTCTCTGAGACAGAATGAGGTATCCTTATTCTCATAGTCTAAGGTGAGTCAGAAATACACATTTTAAAATATCAACTTTATTGAGATATAATTCACCATACCGTACAGTTCACCCATTTAAAGCATCCAATTGAATGGTTTTTAGTACATTCACAGTGTTGCACAACCATCACCACAATCAATTGAACATTTTCATCACCCTCAAAAGAAACCCCATTCTTGCCAGGTTGGTGGATCAGTGGTTGAGCATTGACCTATGAACCAGGAGGTCACTGTTTGATGCCCAGGTTGCACATGCCCAGGTTGCAAGCTCAGTCCCAAGTAGGAGGTGTGCAGGAGGCAGCCAATCAATGATTCTCTCTCATCATTGATTTTCTCTCTCTCGCTCCCTCTCCCTTCCTCTCTGAAATCAATAAAAAATATATTTTTAAAAAGAAACCCCATTCCCATTAGCAGTCATCCATTTTCCCCCAACTCCACTTCCCCAATCTCTAGTCAACCACTCATGTAATTTCTATCTATATAGATTGGCCTATTCTGGACATCAGAAGTGCAATTTAAATAGTTTTTTCCAAGATGGTGGCGGGTGACCAGCTTTAGGCACAGAGTTCTTGATTGGAATTCTGTAAGTTGCTCTCTCTTCCTCAGGGGGATTTAAGTAGAGACGAGGTCCCAAAGACTGAACCAGGGCCCAGGGAAACCCAGGTTTGCCTTTGTGTTTCCAACCCAGGAGAGGGAACTGGCTTTAAAAAAAAGTCCTTCCACTTTAATTCATTCTGCCCTCGATTGGATTGAATAAATTGCATCTAATCTGTAGTTCTCAACCCACTGACTGAGACTTAAGCTCTCCTCCTCCCTGCTTTTAAAACTAATAGACTTTATTTTTAGAGCAGTTTCAGGTTTCTAGAACAATTGAGTGGAAAGTATAGAGAGTTCCCATATAGTCTCTCACACCTATTCCTTCCTGTTATTAACATCTTCAAGTAGTGAGGTACATTTGTTACAGTGGTGATACAATGTTATTAACTAAAGTCCATAGGTTACATTAGGGTTCGCTCTTTGTGTTGTGCATTCTGTGGGTTGGGACAAATGTATAATAACAGGTATTGGCCATTATAGTATCATACAGAATAGTTTCATTGCCCTAAAATCCCTAGTGCTTCACTCCTATGCCCCATCCGTGACAACTACTAAACTTTTGGTTTCCCCAGTTTTTCCTTTTCCAAAATGTCATATAGTTGGAATCATACAGTATGTAGCCTTTCCACATTGGCTTCTTTCACTTAGCGATATGCATTTAAGGTTCCTCCATTTGTTTTGTGATGTAATAGCTCATTTCTTTTTATCACTGACCAATTTGCCATTGTCAGTATGTACCACAGGAATGTGTCCATTCATCTATAGAAGGACATTTTGGTTGCTTCCAAGTTTTGGCAATTATGACTAAAGCAGTTTCACGTGCGGACATGAGTTTTCAACTCATTTGGGTAAATGCCAAGGAGCGCAATTGCTGGATCATATGGTATGGTAAGAGCATATCTAGTTTTGTAAGAAACTGCCAAACTATCTTCCAAAGTGGCTGCACCATTTTACGTTCTCACCAACAATGAGTGAGAGTTCCTGTTGCTGCACATCCTCAGCCACAATTTGGTGTTCTCCGTATTTTAGACTCAGGGTGTAACTAAAATCCTATCTTTTTCCAGAACTTTTTCATCATTCCAAACTGAAACTCTATACCCACTAAACAATAACGCCCCTAGTACCTGGCAAACCTCTATCCTACTTTCTCTCTCCATGAATTTGAGTACTCGAGCTACCTCATATTAGTGGAATAATCAAGTATTTGTCCTTTTGTGTCTGGTTTACCTGGTATTTCACTTAGCCTAATGTTTTCAAGGTACATACATGTTTTAGCATGTATCAGAATTTCATTCCTTTTTATGGTTGAATATCTTATTTGTTGAGTTTTAATTACCAACAACTATCATTAAGAAAGACTATTCTTTCTTGGCTGGTGTGTCTCAGTTGGTTAGAGTGTTGTCCCATGCACCAAAGGGTCGTGAGTTCGAATTCTGGTCAGGGCAGTACCCAGGTTGCAGGTTCCATCCCCAGTGGGTGTGGGTACGGGAGGCAACTGATCGATGTTTCTCTCTCACATTGATGTTTCTCTCTCTCTCCCTCTCTCTGCCTCTCACCCTCTTTCCCTCCCTCTCTCTTTCTCTAGAATCAATGAAAAACATATCCTCGGGTGAAAATTAAGAAAAAAGAAAGAAAGACTATTCTTTCTCTTTTAAATTTATAAAAAGGTATTTTTCCCCCTCTCCTCTTTTATACCCCTTCAGAATGATCACTAACACTCTGAATTAACCTACTGATTTATCATGGGTATGTATCTCAAGAACATTAAATTTATGGTTATTCTTTTCAAAGTAGTCATTTGTTTTAGGTCTTCATATTTTTAGGGAGTTTTTCCCCCCCAGTGCTTTATTGAATTATTTCACCAGTTTTAATTGTACAATTTAGAGTTCTGCAACCAACACCCCAATCCAATTTTAGAACATTTGCGTCACCCCACAAAAAGGCTCTCACCTGGAGGTTCTGGGGGAGAATCTTCCATCCACCTCACTTCAGTTGTCCACAGGATTCATTTCCCAGTGGCTGTCTGAGGTCCCCATTCTCTTGCTGACTATCAGCAGGGGCCTCTCTCTGTTCTTAAGAGATAGCCACACTCCTTCTCTTGTGGCTCCTCCATCTTCAAAGCCAGCAAGAGCCCTCTTAGTTCTCAGAATGCCCACTGAAACTCTGATTTCCTCTTTTGCCACGGGCCAGGGAAAACTCCCAGATTTTAAAGGGTTCCTGTGATTAGATTAGGCCCACCTGGATAATCGCCTTTTTGATGAACTGAAAGTCAATTGATGAATTCTTTGTGCTGTATAATGTAACAGAACCGCAGGACTGATAGCTCATCATAGTCACAGGCTCCCCCATACCATGATCTGGCAGTACTGTCACTTTTTTATTCCTTGGGCAGGGCAAACTCTTTCTTACCCCAAGGCATTTACACTTGCTCTTCCCTCCACTGGGAAGATTTAGCTCTAAACCTTCTTTTGCACAGTTGGCTGCTTCTAGTCATTTCAGCCTCCATCAGAGGTATCCTCAGGCAGGCTGAATCCCTGCCCACCCAGCTGGTCAATGTCAACCATACCTTCTATTGGTATTTTCTTCATGTATATATCAATAGTTCAGGTTATTTTGCTGACTTATATGTTGACTTATTTTTGTCTGGCTCTCCTAGCTTGATGTAAACCCTATGAGAGTCTTTCTCTGAGTTTCTTGTCTCCCACTGGCCTGTCAGAGCCCCTAGCACTTGGTTGGTGCTCAATAAATAATGTTTGAATAAATAAGTGAATGAGTAGGACAGTGGATTAAGTCTAACCTCAGGGGATCCTGAGAGGGAATACTTCAAAGAGTTAGACAGCCTAAATATCCCTGTAGGTTTGTCTTTTCTGAAAATTTAAGTTAAATTGAATTGTATGTGGTCTATTGCATCTTCATTTAGCATAGCATAATGCTTTTAGATTCATCCATGATGTAGCATGCATCAGTGGTTTGTTTCTTTTTATTACTGAAGAGTATTCTATTTGTAAATCCTGTTTTGTTTACCCATTCACCAACTAATGAACATTTGGGTTCTTTCTAGTTTTTGGCTCTTATGAATGTTACATTGAAAATTTGTATATATGTCTTTTGTAGACATATGTTTTCATTTCGCATTTCACTTCTTACTAGGGGTATAATTGCTAGGTTCTATAGTTAATGTATGTTTAATTTGAAAAACAACAACAAACACCTGCCAAACTTGTTTTCCATAGCAGAAGCATCATTTTAAATCCCCACCAGCAAGGTACTAGGGTTGTGATTTCTCCAGGTCATCTCCAACACTCGTTTTAGACTGTCTTTTTGATTGTGGCAATCCTAGTGGTTGTGAAGTAGTATCTCATTGTGGTTTTAATTTGTGTTTTCCTGATGACAAATGATCTTGAGCATCTTTTCATGTGCTTCTTGGCTATTGGTGCATTTTCTTTGCTGAAATGTCTTCAGATATTTTTGTTGGGCAGTATTTTATATCTTGGATCTCCTCCCCCTTTTACTTTGTTTCATAAAACTTTTGATGGTTAAGTGAACAGCCTTCAGTGTATTCTTCATTAGCCTTCATTTGGGGACTTTTTAATTCCATTTACTTCAAACCTCAGATGCATTTAACTGGTCAGTTTCAGGATCCCAGGGCTTAGGAAGGTGGTTCTTAGGAAGCTGACATTCAAGTGTTTGCTCTGGGCAGGCTAGCCAGCATCTCTCTGGGCAGAGGTGGCAGGCTAGCTATCCAAATTCCGACCAGTGTAAGCTAATGATCACAAACACCATGACTTGACAAAGTGAGAATGGGTCAGGGAGGAACCTATCACCACTGAGCAATTGGGGAAAGCAGCCCATGAAGGTGACTTTGTTACCCTGTCAAGGCCACTGCATTTCGAAAAGTTAACCTAGGGAGGGGTGCCCATATAGAGCTAACAGTCAAAGTGGTTTTCTAGATTTACATTTCTGACTGACCCTAGTTTTAACTTTTAACTATAATCCAGTATTTTTCCAATTATGTATTTCTTGCCATCAAAGGAAGGCTTTCACTAACACACATGGGGGCCTGCTCTGCTCTACCATGTCCTCTAAGCTCTAGACTACACAGTAAGGGTTTTTAGGATGGCAGTAGTAGGTGCAGAAGTCACGAGGAGGGACAGTGCATGGAGTGCTTGGGGACTGGCAGGGAGAGCAGTGTGGTTGGAGCAGAGTAATGGCAAATGAACAGGCAGGGAGTCCAAGAGTCAGGTTATGGGGGTCTTGTGACCCAGAAAGGACTCTGGGTTTCATTCTAAGTGTGATGGGCAGCCATGGCCATGGGAGGTTGTGACATGTCCTACTTGTGTGTTTAAGAGATCTTGGGACCGCTGTGTGGAGAATAGGTCTAGTGGGGCAGGAATGGAGGCAAGGAGACCAGTTAGGAGGCTGTTCTAATAGGTCAGGTAAGAGGCAATGTACCTGGGCCTAGAGTGGCAGCATCAGAGATGGTGGTCAGATTCTGGGTATTTTTGGAAGTAGCGTCCATAGGATTTGCTGTTTGATTAGATTTGGGTTATGAGAAAAAAGAGAGAAGTCAAGAATGATTTAAATGTTTTTGGCTGGAGCAGTTATATGAATGATGGTGCTATTTTATGAAATAAGACTTGGGAGTAGTATTAGGTTTGAGGGGAAAATGAACAGTTTGAATGAATGACCTAATGTTACCGTGCAAAGACCAAAAGATTACATGGTTTATGAATACATTTTTATAAAAGCATCAGAGAATATGGAAATGAACAGAGTAAAGCTCCCTTCCTAGTTAACCACTGTCACCAGCTCAGTATGCTTTTTTCTTGTCTTTTTTTTCTGTGCATATTTGTTTTTTTATAAATGGGATTATACTCTATGAGTTATTCTCTGTTTTGTTTTTCTAATTAATACTATGTTTTAGTAATCTTCCCTGTCAGTACATGTACATAAGTGCATTCTTTTTAGTGACTGCAGAAAGTTCTGTCATGTGCAAATATAGCTTATGTACCTAGCCTCCTATTGCAGGATGTTTGGATTGTCACAGTTTTTCACTATAGAGGAAGTGCTGCAGGGATTACTTGCACACCCACCTTTGTGTGCGAGTCCCAGTATTCCCACACTAGTTTGCTAGAAGATTTCCAGAATCCTTGAAGATTCCTCCAAGTTTGCCAAACTCCAATTTTTAGAAGCTTTTTGACATCTATTGTTTAGGTCCTTTGCATCACATTGGCCAGTTGATACTTGTCTAGTGTTCTTTTGAATGTGTGAGGTTATTTCTAAAGCTTAATTAACTTTTTGCTTATAGTGGAAGCATTCTTTTTTTAAAAAATATATTTTATTGATTTTTTACAGAGGAGGAGAGAGGGATAGAGAGTTAGAAACATCGATGAGAGAGAAACATTGATCAGCTGCCTCCTGCACACTCCCTACTGAGGATGTGCTCACAACCAAAGTACATGCCCTTGACTGGAATTGAACCTGGGACCCTTCAGTCCCCAGGCCCAAGCTCTATCCACTGAGCCAAACCCGTTAGGGCTGGAAGTGTTCTTTTTTTTTTTTTTAAATATACTTTATTGATTTTTCACAGAGAGGAAGGGAGAGAGATAGAGAGTTAGAAACATCGATGAGAGAGGAACATTGATCAGCTGCCTCCTGCACATCTCCCACTGGGGATGTGCCCGCAACCCAGGGCCCGGAATCGAACCTGGGACCTTTCAGTCCGCAAGCCGACACTCTATCCACTGAGCCAAACCGGTTTCGGCATGGAAGTGTTCTTAACAGATCAGGCCTTTCTGTTAGGCACTGACATGGATTCTAAACGAGGGGATAGAAAAAAAATGTGTAGGTGTGTGTGCCTGTCTGTGTGGGCGTGTGTGTGGTGTGTGTGTGTGTGTGTGTGTGTGTGTGTGTGTGTGTGTGAGAGAGAGAGAGAGAGAGAGAGAGAGAGAGAGAGAGAGAGAGAGATTGAGATTACAATTAATTGGCTGTGTCCTTGGGCCTGTCTGCTATCTTTTCTGAGCTGCAGGTGCTTACAGATAAAATGGGTGATGGGATGGGGCTTTGCCCATATCTAATGGGATATTTCAACATTAAATTTCAGGGACTGAGAAGGAAATCACATTTGTTAGGGTGAGAAAACAGCATTAGTGGCCAGAGGAATGTTTACAAATTAGGGTCACTGGGGTTTACACATTTTTGTAGAAACCCAGTATGGAGAAAGAGAGGAAATAGTAAGGAAAACAGCTCCTCAGTGTGTGCCAGAAGCTGTCATGGCATGTTTACATCTGGCTCATTTCACCTTGGTTGGAAGGCACAGAATGCTGCAGAGGGTGAGCTTGGAGGCTGGGCAGTGGCCTACTATATTTAGAAAGAGGAGATTCCTGGGGTTAGAGTGGTCTGGGTGCATGCCTGTGTTTTCTTTGCCAGAAGAACAAAGGTTTGAGGGGCTTGGGAATTCTGGACCAAACCTTGTTAACTGGCTGGCTCTCTGGGCCACGCCAGTAGCTACGCTTTGACTCCTGCTGCTGCATCAAAGGAAAAGCCAAAATCAGCCCCATTTCACATGGTTTGTAAAGACACCACAGGTAGATTTTATAGCTCATCTGATCTTGCTATCAGATGTGCTTTCAAGGCCACTTTGAACACTGAAAATATGAACTGGCTCCTCCTGTTCTTTAGGTAGACTTCAGATAGATTTCCAGGCAGATCGAGTGGAACCTTGGCAGTTTCTGTGCCACTGAGACGTCAAGCAGATACAACTAAAACCTTAACAGATTCCTGACTGCGAATTTCATTATTGCACTTGTGGGCCAGCAGGTCGAAAATAATTATCAGTTGAGCAAATAAAATTAAAAAAAACATTTTTACTTAAATTCATACCTATGTTTCTTTTTAAAAAGTGTAAGTAGGTAATATTCAAAAAGGACAAAAAAAGAATTTATCCTTTGAATTCCTACTGTCTCCTGATCCCTAGTTCTAATGGGAGGCAACATTTTACGGGTTCTTGTATATATTTCATACATAATTTATGCATATGCCAGCAAATATATTTATGTATTTTTTTAGTAGCACGCCATATGCAGTGTTTTGCATATATTTGCAGTGTGACACTATTTTATTATGCTTTAGATAATATTCTACATTGGTACATGTAGATCTAACTTAGTTTTAGCATTTCATTGGCATTGTAGTCCACTGAATGGATATAACGTAGTTTATTTAACGAGCACCCCTAATAATAAACATTTAGATGATTTCCAGTCTTTTACCATGACAAGCAATGCTGCTGTGAGCATCCTGGTGTTACCTGTCATGAGCACATACGTGAGTAGATCTGTAAGACGACTTCCTAGAAATGGAACTGCTGGGTCCAAGAGTATGCACTTTTTTCATTTCGATAAAAGTCTCATCGGAGTGTTTCTGAAAAGTTCCGCGTGAACTGAATTTTATAAATTGTGATTTTAAAGTAGGAAGGAAGCTCATTATTTAGTTTATGACAGAGTGGCCTCTGTAGTAAAACAATGCTTAGAGTTTTCTCCATTTCCTACTTCCCAATCTCTGTATGTATTGTTGATTCTGGAATTAAAAGCCACAACAAAATCATTCCCTAAAATGAGACACAGTGTACCAGGAGTCACTTGAACTTACAGCCCCAGGGAACCTGTTTGTGTTCCTAGTGAGGGTGCTGTTGAGTTTTATCTTTGTGCAGCATGTGCATTATTCAGGAAGTGTGGCAATTGAAGGCGGGCAGTCTTCTACCTTTGGTGACTGGAGGTCATGCCTTTGGGCCAGTAGGCACACCTTGTCTACCAGTGAAGCTTCTGGGGAGTGGAGAGGGAACAGAGAGTTTTGTCTGACGTCTCTCTTCTGTCAGCCTCTTCTGCAGAGTTTAGCACTTCCCCCAGTGGAGGACAGGATTACTAGTATGTCACCTGTCCTCTGTGGTCTCTAGCCCAGTGCCTGTGACAGCTCACATTGGCGTGGAAGGCTCCTGGTGGTGGGTTTCTGGGACCGGACAGACACAGTTCCTGTCTTCTAGGAGCTCAGTGCCTTGACAGGCAGGGAAGGCATAGACAGTCCGCAAGTAAGTACAGCAGGATGATTGCTAGCAGTCTGAAAGGGTCTGTGGAAGAGGGAGCAGAGAACTTTGGGAAAGAACTTGAAGGCTTATCAAGTCCAGTGAGGCAGTGTTCCAAATCGCAGGCATTTGAAACCACCTCTGTTATTTTTGTCCACTTTACTACTGTTTATTTCCTTTGAAAAACTGTACTTGTTAAAAAGGGAACTTCATGACATTCTGAAATCATAGGTTTGATGTGGTTAGCAATATTTTTTTTTTTCTAAAATGTCTTGAAATAATCATTAAATTGAAAATATGTTTCTCCAGGTGGTTCTAAGGTGTAGTGGTTCTCAGCCATAGCTGCCCATTGAAATCACCTAAGGAGCCTGGGACTCATCTCTGGAGATTTTAATGTAATTTGTTTTGATTGCAACTTTGTCAATGTATTATGTAAAATAATCCCATATCTTATCAGTGATTTGAGCTTTATTCAGCGTAACACTATGCCAAGGCAGAAGCATGCAAGAGAATGAACCATCTGGCCATCATGCTGGGGAGGGAAGGGAAGGTGGGCTGTGCTTCTCAGCTGAGGGTACAGGTGTTGGAGTAGGTGGCAGTGTGCCAAGGTTATACAAAGCCAGTGGCAGTAAGTATACTTTGTTTTAAAATCTGTCTTAATGGAATTATTGTTTGGATATTCAGTCAAACGCTGATAAGTTATAGAGGAGAATGCAGGCTTCCATGGCGTTTTTGAGATGTGCTGGCTGAAGAGAACATGTAGTCTATAGTGGACAGAGGAGGTAGGAGTCTCAGGGTGATGGCTGAACTGTGTACTACAGGAGAATAACCGTGTGGATGACGGGGATATGGAGGTAAGTCAGCCTGTCCTTGCTGAATTGTTCCCAGGAGACATGCAGGGGGAGACACCTGCAAGGTGGTGGGAACACAGGTCTGCCGCTCTGGAGAAGATGGGGTACCGGTGTAGGTTTGGGTCTCACCAGGTGCTATTCGAGGCCTAGGCAGTGGTTCCCGGGCACAGCTGCCCATTGAAATCACCTAAGGAGCCTGAGACTCATCCCTGGAGATTCTGATGTAATTTGTCTTGGTTGCAACTTGGGCATGGGGAATTTTAAAAGCTCCCCAGGTGATTCTAATGTGTAGCAAAAGTGAAGAACCACTGGCACGGAGTGAGAAGAATGGAGGCCAAAATCCTGGGGAATATCGACATTCAGCAGAACAGGTGGGTAGAAGAGAATTGGAGAGACTTTTGCTCTATGACCAGGTGTTTCATCCTGGCCAGTTAGGTGAGGGCATGTCCAGAGGCCTTTGGATTTGACCTTTGGAAGTGAAACTGGAGAAAGCAGTATAAGTACAAAGGTGATAAATATCCACCTTACAATATTATTGTGAAGAATTCATGAGATAACTGTAGGTGTTGTGCTTAGCAGGGTAAACAGATGCAGAGTAAGTGCCCTATAATTGGAACATGCCATTGTTGTCATTTCTAGATTATCCGTGTTGTAAGGTAGTGGATCTTAGATGTGAATGCATGTAAGAATTCCCCTAACTGTAGCTTCCCGGGCTCTCACAGGAAATTCTGATGGATGAGCTCTGGGATGAGGTATGGAAATCTGCATTCCTTACAGGTGATTTGCCTGGAGGGGGTCCTTGGACCACACATGAAGTCTGTATAGGCCCATAGAGATCCTATATAAACCTGGTCTGAAATTCTTTGTCTCCCCCCAACATGCATAGCTGTGCTGGCTAGCCTCATATTAGGACATCTCAGGTATTTAGAAGGAGCTCTGTGGCAGGTCAAGGAACCATGGGGGAGGGCGGATGGTTCAAAAGAGTACAGATTCTACCCACGTCAGGACATCTTGGCCTGTGGCTCCACACGTGCAATCCAGTTGTTCCATGAGTTTGGCCTGTGAGCGGGGACCCTTCTGCAGCATTGGGGGGTGGCGCAGCTCCTGAAGGGACACTTTACTAGTATGTTCATGGGCTATCACAGGACAAATGTTCTCCCAAAGTAAACGTTTGGTGCCCTTGTCAAATTTAAAGTCATTTGGGTTCAAAGCCTGTAATTTTGTTGCACATTTGAAAAACCCCCACAACATTCAGGGAGCATAATGAGCTGGCCGAACTGTTGCACAGCTAGAAGAGGGTATGCGGTGTTTGGGGGAGAGTAGGAGAGAGACTGGCTGATGGCGCCAGAGGGTGAGGTGCCCCAAACCCAGAGAGAGCTGATCTGCTCTGGCCTGGCAAGTGCCCTCAGGCAACTCATTTCTGCTACAGCTCCTCCTTATCTCTGTTCTGATCTTATCAGGTTCTCAGCCATCTGAGGAGGACTGCATGAGAGGGCAGACCACAGCTGGTAGGATCCCAGGGTGTGGGATCCCCAGGTGTGGCTGCCAGGAGACCAGTGTTGCTTTCCCCCTGTTGTTTGCTTCTCTTCCAAGTTCAGGGGTTTCTGGTGTTTGTATCTGACTAGTGCATTGAGATGTTTGACACAAAGCCTACCCTGGGCCGCTTGGCCAGCAGATCATCAGCCCCACGACTCCCACCGGGGCAGTATGGAGGCCAGGCAGGCCCTGGGGATGGTGCCTTTGCATCTGTAGCTCGCCCAGCTCTGGCCGTGCCTCGCTGTCTCTGGTCTGCTGGCCAGGCCTTGGAGACTTCAGACAGCTTTGCTTGCTGCCGTCTCCTGGCCCTCTGACCTATGCCTCCCTGAGCTCAGTGTGCAAGGTCAGCAAGCGACTATGTTGCCAGCTTCGTTTAGAGCAGCAAGATGGTTCTCTTTCTGGAAAGAAATCCTGTTTCCTCTTTCCATAGCCAGCAGGTTTGTAATCAGTTCCCCAGCAGGGAAGCTCTGCTCCATTGCATAGAAAATTGGAGTGGAACTGAGAGCTTTTGGCCTCAGTGTCTTTTGGGATATGACTTTGGCTTGCTTCTCATCTTCCCCACCTCTTCTGGCCGGCATAACTCCACACCATACTGCAGAGAAAAGGCAACACAACAGGGCCTGGGGGTTTGTGCTGGGAGCAGCACAGAGTGAAGCATGAAGATGGTCACCGGCTGAAGATAACTTAAAATTTACTTGTTCTTCCAAGTCTGGGTTCTGAAGGCTCTGGTCTTATCTTCCCTCTCCCCTCCAATCTGGAGAACTGAGTCTTTTAAAGAAAGAAGATTGAACTTTTTTTTTTTTTTATGGTAATCTTCAGTGAGAAACTTGTGAAATGTTATGCAGGAAAAGGATGACTCACGTCTCTTAATTTAACACCTCTAACACGTATATTACCGAGCTCCCCAAATGTGTGAGTAGTGGGTTAGGCAATGGTTGGTGGAGACCTTGGAGGTCCTTCTTTAGCATTCTTCTAAAATAGCTTAATGAGATATAATTCACATACACAATTTACTCATTTGTAATGTATAATTCATGACCTTTTGTATATTCACATAATTTTTCTTCCATCTCCTCAATTAATTTTAAACATTTTTATCATTCTCCAAGGAGACTCTGATGCCTTAGCCATCATCCTCCATCCTTCCCATCCCCCCAGGCCTAAGCAGCCACTTCCTCAGGATTTTTAACCCATGGCCCAACGTGTGGTGCTCTCCAGTTTGCTTTGTTCCTTAATCTTGCTAAACCACATATCCTTTTCCTTTGCTGTTTTCAAACAGTTTGCAGCTCCCCAGATTTCAGTGCCTGGATGTGTGGATCTGGCACTCAATTTTTCTTTGTTCTGTTCACCTTTTGACAGATTTGCTAGTGCAAAAGGACTCTATCACACACATTCCTGAGAGCATGTATGTCTCGGTTTAGGACTTCTTTACTCTTCTCTCTTTCTGGGTTCTGATCTGGCTCAGGAGAGAGTAATTTCCTGGTGACAGTGGGAAGGAAGAACTCAACTTCCAGTACGTAGACACATTATTTGGAGCAAAAGAGAGGAACTTTTGCTTCTCCAGAGGAAGAAAAATTATAGTAATATTCTGATTTGGGTAGGTGCATTTTGAGGGTTTCATCTTTAGCCATTTTTGGAATTACTGATAAAGAAGTACGTTTCTTATGGCTGAAATGGCAATGGTTTGGGAGTGCCTAAGATCTTAACATGAAAGTCTTTTCTTACTGAAGGCCTTGTGCTGTTCTGTGAAATTCCAGCCCAGTGTAGATAACATGCTCTCTACCATTTATGTTTTTTCTTCCTCTCATTTTCTTTCCTCCTTTCTCTTTCCCCTCTCATTCTTTCACTGTGTCTGCCCTTCCCCCACCACCATCTTGCCTTGCCAAAAGGCCAAAGAAGCGACTGATCTCTGACCTCTTGATTATATGGGAAAAACAAAGCCTTTTAGTAATGGGAATGACCTGAAACTGATTTTCAGAGTTTTAGGATGATAGCTAAAAAGACTCCCAGATTTGAGGGGACCGTAAAACTGCAGAAGTCGGGGCTCTGAGTGGTCCCATCTTGTAAAACTCGCTGTCTTGGGCCCTCTTTCCTGTTACACATCCTGTGCTATGTTTTAGAGGTGAAAGGACATGCTCAGAACCAGGGTGGGTACAGAATGTCCCACTCCCTGGTTAGTGGCTTTGCTGGGGAACTCCAGGTGCTTGTTTTCTGCTTCTCCAATGGGACCTCTTGCAAGCCTCAAGTTTCCCATTATTATTATTGGGGTAGAGGGTGCTATTAAAATTGTCTTTGACAAAGTAGGTCAGTGATTTATATTTCAAAAGGATAAATTTGGGGACATGAATGAGAGCATGTTATCTGGGTTATTCGAACAGTTCTAGATGTATTTATAATGCCAT
This sequence comes from Myotis nattereri, assembly GCF_964212035.1. Taxonomy (NCBI): domain Eukaryota; kingdom Metazoa; phylum Chordata; class Mammalia; order Chiroptera; family Vespertilionidae; genus Myotis; species Myotis nattereri. Next base: position 83,785,104 of record NC_138080.1, read on the forward strand.
TTAGGGACCTAGAAACCTATTTGGGATAGGCCAGGGAACTGAGTATGAAATCTGAGTCTTTGCAGGTATTGCTTCTATACTCTGCAGAAAAGATATATTTTGGACATATTTCAGTGCGACTGGGATAAGATGGCTTACATTTCCCTCCCTCAAGCTGCCAATCCTGTGGTTCATAAAGCCATTTACAGTAAAATAGCAGGATGTTCTTCTTCCTTCTTCTGAGGCATATATTACCTAGCGTTTCTTGTCACATAGGCTGGTCATTAAAAAAAAAAAAATCCCCCCAAAACTTGTATTTTTTGATTATATAGGTAATACATGTTCATTAGAAAAAATTTAGAAATTATAGATGAGTAAAAGAAGAACATGCAAAATAATATTCCCGGTTTGCCGTGCCAAGACTTTTTTGAACTATAATGACCTACTTTTGGACAGGTAGGTTCTTTCTCCCTCTCTCTTTTCACGATCATCAAGCAATCCAAAATGATAGTCCTTATAGACATGCCATTGTTTTCTCTGTCAGCTAAATTTACATAGGCTGCTCTTACATTTCTTTCCATAACTTTAAGATTCAGCTCCTACCTCTCTGCTTCTTCCCTTCTTTTTCTTGCTGCTTGAACAGAACCTTAGGAACAAAGAGTAGATGTCTTTTCAGAATGCCACAGAATGAGGAGTCCCATTGTTAAATTTATTTGAACCAAAATAGTACCAGAATATCTACTGCCATTTAACCATTTTTGTGTCAGACTTTTGTTGTGTTTTACAAACTTTATTTCATTGAATCTTCACAAGAATCTTAGGCAATATATACTGGTCTCCCCATTTATAGATTAGGAAACGGAGGCATATGAAGTGAAAGTAACTCATACAACTCAAAAGAGTTGCAGTCAGGATTCGAACCTTGGTCCCATGCCACTCCTTTTGCTCAAAACCAGTGCCGTGCTACCTACTATATAATCTTTATACAATGGGAATAATAGTGTTCACTTGAGGGCATTGTAAGGCTTACATGACTTAGTGTGTGTAAAGCTGCTGGCACAAAATTACAGCATATAGTACTACTCTAATGACTAATTATTTTCATCTTTTGGAAGATAGGAATACTATAAAGATTGTTTTTGTGCTGTCTCTACATCTGAATGTCTGACTTTCTCATTGGAGATGAATCCTTGAATTAGGAGTTGTCTCTAGAAATTAGACTTCATTAGTCTGGTCAAAAAATATTTAGTGGACTCCATTTATGTTCTAGGCATTGTTCTAAGTATTGGGTGCATAGCTCCAAACAAGACAAAGTTCTGACTCATATGGAGCTTATATTTTAGTGGGCAAAGAAAACAAGTGAACAGGACACTGTCAGATAGTGAGAAATACCGCAACGGAAATAAAATAAGATCAAGAGTGATGGGTAGGGGGGGTAACTTGAGATTATGTGTTCAGAGGATGCTACTCTGAGGAACGGAGTGACCTTGTATTCTGGGCCTACACTTGGTGACTTACACTTGTTGAAAATTGTATGCTCTCACTTGATGGATAGATTGTGTTGGATCATATTTTCTTCCCTTTGTATTTCCTCTTCTGTTTTCATAGGCAGAACCATTTTTACTCATTGGGATCATGACTAGCCAGAATCACAGTGATCTTGGTAAGATAGAATCCATTTCTCACATGGTAGGCAGACTGATGTTTTCAAAAACATAGTCTCTCTTGCCCCAAATTTCCCATGTCACTCAGAAGACAATTTTAACTTCTTTAAGCTCCTTGTCTGGGCTGCTTAACCTGTGAATTGATTCCTTCAGAGTCTTTAAACCTAGAAGAAATGGACTTATAGCTGACTCTTAAATCAACAAGACTGTTTGCTCATGCTTCTTTAAAAAGGGAGACTTTTGAATAGTAGAGTATATATTCTCCTCCATACCCTCCTATTTAAAAGCTTTAGTTTTAATAGTCATTTTAGTTATTGTTCCACATATGGGAAGGCACCCTTGATAAGCCTCACAAACAATTATAAAGGACTTTTCATTTTCCTCTAAAAATATTAAGAAAAATGCTTCTCCCACTTTTGTTCACATCGCAGGCCTCTGTGTGCTGTTGGTTGACAGTGTTCCCAGGCTGGAACCACATCTCTGCTCCTCCAGTGGATTCCCCCAAGTCATAGTTTTGGTGCAGAATTTCTCTGAAACCCTATAGTGACTTTTTGTAAAATTTAATATCATTTTATTTGGATAGTTCCATGTGGACAAAGGGTCTCAGCAGGAATTCTGCCAACAAACAGCAGTGCTTCCCACACAGCCTTTAGGATTTAGGACTGGATTCTTGCTAAATAGAATTTAAGCATGAAAGCCAGTCTCTTGTCTCTCTCTGCCTCTTGGGCTGTGGTCTCTGTTATCTATGGAAAACCAGTCATTTTTAGGTATTTAATTTAGGAGCAGGCAGGGAGAGAGAAGGAACAGGATCACGTCTCTGCCTTTCCACACACAGGTGTCCTAGTTTGTGACATCTAAGCACTAGAGACTCGTTGACCCACATTTTTCCCCTCTGCTCCTGCAGTGTACTGACCACGCAGAGACCTGCTGCCACAGTTACTTTTGAAATGTGTTGCTAAATGCAGAGATGTCTGTCTCTACTGACTTCTCAGATGCCTGAAATTAGTTCATGACCTAGAGACAGAGAGCACCGTGGCTGTGCTTTCGTTGCCGGAATCCTTGGAGGTGGCTGTGGAGTGAGCAGGGTCATGAGTCTAAAATACGAGCTGGCCTCTTTTCCTGACTATGCATCATGCCTTTCACTCCCTACTGATTTCTACTATCTTAATACGTAATACAATTAAAGCTCTCTCTCTCTGTCAGAAATCTTCCTCTGTTTTTCTATTAAGCTGTTTTTGAAAGTATTTTTAATCTGTTTTTGGGGGAACATCCATAGTTTATGTTCGTTGAAGGCCAGTGTGGGAGAGACAGAAACCCAATGGGAGAGCCCCTGAGGACAGACAGCAGGTTCCCTATTGGCTGTTTTCTGCCAGCTTTGTAGAACAGCATGAACTCACCCCTGCCCTCCAGTCAAGGGGCCATAAACAGGACATGCGGTATGACCTGGAGGCCTGACATTCATTCCTCTCCTTGTCTATTGGAATGACCAGGCTGAGGCCGGTTGCCAAGCAACCCTGGACATAATAGAAGCAGGAGAACTTGCCCTATGACTGTTGTATTCCCTTTGCCTTTTTTCTGTTTTCCCTTCGAGGATGGAGAGATACTAGCTTTGGGTGGGAGGAGGTAAAGTGTACTAATTTAAAATTCTGATTGTGAGAATCTTACTATTTTAGTCTTCCTGATCCCAGCTCTAATCAGATAACTCTGAGTTAAATTAGAAGGCTCTGACATCTCTCAGAGAACCCCTGTTCCTGCAGAGAGGTGAGCTCCCTTTGGTCTCAGCAGGGACGCAGAGTATTGGCCAGGAACTTTGCTGACAGTAGAAGCAGTTTCTATCACCACCCTATCAGTTGGTTTTAATAAGGCACAGTTGCAGACAGGCCGCTTTCCCTCACGAGGGAGGGAAGATCTAATCCGAGCTGCTTAGGCAGAAAGGGAACTTTCTCTGGTCCATAGCTGGGAAGCCCAGGGATGTCCTGACTTTGGTCTGTGGCTCACATGGCTGCAGGTCAGGTCTCTTGCATCTCTCAACCTCGCTTTCCTTTAGGCTGGCACCATTCTCAAATGGCCTCTTCCCTTGCATTGGAAAGATGACTTGTGGCCAGGAGTTTGAACCGAAGCCCTGAGCATGGCTCTCATTGGCTTTTTGTGAATACGTGCTTATCCTTGAGATAATCCTTGAAGCTCGTTTGGCCAGAGCCCAGAGTGGAGTCAACAGCATATGAAATAAATATTCTAAAAGTCAGGGAGGGAGGGTTTCCCAGAGGAATATTAGGGTGCTATAAATACAGAAGAAGGGGGAATAGCTGCCAGGCGGCCAAGGCAACAAAATTCCTCCACACTGGCCTGAGTAAATTGAACGAGGGCCATCCAGGGAAGAGAAAGGGCTGTGCCTCCTGAATATCTCATGGTTTTTCTCCACATATGGATAAGTTAGTTTGGGCTATCAGGCTGTTTTAATAACGTAACCCTGGAAATTCAGATTTGGAGGGGGAGAAACAAAAGACAGTTTTGAAGTTTTGGGGACCACCAGGATTGGGCAGACTGGGCAGCCTGAAAATAGTGTTTCAGAGCCAAGTAAGTGCCTAGTGAGCAGGGAATGGGGTGTCAGGTGCATACGAGAGAGGCCAGGGGGGTGGGTGTGGGGGTGGGCACGGCTTCTGCTGGTAAATATTAAAAGAGATAAAAGCAAAATGTTGTGTGAGAACTATTAAGTAATGCAGGAGAGTTCCAAAACCCACAGCCAGTGAATGACTGCCTTATAGCCTCACGTATGACCACTAGCTCTCCATCTTTATGGTTTGAGAAACAAAATACACTCAGTAGTGCTTGGCTAGTGCAGTGGATTTGACTACTAGGGTCAGCAAACTTTCTGTATAGGGCCAGGTAGTAAATATTTTAGGTTCTGTGGGCCACATAGGGCCTCTGTTGTATATTCTTTTCTGTCTTTGCTTTTATAACCCTTTAATACTGTAAAAACCATTTTTAGCTCCTGGGTCAGACATACAAAAACAGGCCAAGGGCCAAAGTTTGCTGAGGTCCAGTATGGTTGTGGGATCTGGTAGACCTGGGTTCTAGTCCTGTCTGTGTTTCTTGTGTACTCTATGGCATTTTAACCTCTCAGAGACTCAGTTGTCCTAATTTTCTTATCTGTAAAGTGAGTTTGGTAAAAGTACCCATCTCGTGGGATTACAGACTGTTCAGAAAGTGGATTATGGTGTTGATCCTTTGCCACTGCACTGCGTGCTTGGTGGTGGTGGGGTGAGTGGGGGCCGGAGGGAGATGGGGCCTAGCTCTTTGTAGTTTCCATTGTTCTTCCTCTTTTGATGCCCTCTTTTTCTCAGTTCTGAGCAACTCTTCATCAGGTTTTGGGAAGTTGGTGCCAATCTAAGTTTCATTTCTGGTGTGTTCAGGAAGTGACCCACATTTTAATCCATATTTGGCAGTAACTGAAATAAATTGGCTTGGTTCATTATCGAAACACAGAATATGTACTCGTTCTTCCAGCCTGAAATGTCCTCTTTATCCATTTTTTCACTACATTCCAATTCATTAGCCTATCAAGGCCTCTTACCAAAGCCAGAAAGAGAGTTGTTGTGTTTTCCCCCCGTTTTATCAGAGAGAATGTTAGCATTGTGGATTTGTGTTTGTTGGACTTGGTGGATGGATGTCAACAGTTAGGAAAACGGGGGAATTTCTCCCCAGAGTTTCAGCCCTATTACCTACACTTTGTGCAGGTGAGCTATGATGGAATGTATAGGGCTCACATGAGCTTTCCAGGTCTCAGTGTCCTGCAAGCACTCACCTTCTTTAAAGAAGTCACTTTCTCAGCCTCTTCCATCACACTTCTCCCTTCTACTTTTTTTCTGTGGCACTGTTCTCATTCTAACATATGCTATAATTTATTTATTATGGCTTCTTTTTTTGTCTGCATCTCCCTACTAGATTGAAAACTCTGCAAGGGCAAGGGTATTTTTCTTTGTTTACTTCTGAATCCCCAGTGCTTAGAATGGCATCCTTAAAGAAATATTTGTTGAATGAATGAATGCTTTGATTCCTATATCAGAATGTTTACTACATCCCATTCTCTTAGGCCTAGAAGTCATAGGACGTGGGTTTGAATATCGACTCTGCCACAAATTGCCTCTGTCTTTGAGCAAATCACTTAATCCCTCAGGACTGTAGTTTTCTTATCTTTAAAATAAGGGGTTAGAGTAAATGATTGCTAAAGTTCCTTAGTAGGTCTTTGGTTCTGTGATTATAATCTCTGGTTAAAAGAGACTATGTATGGCTATTAAAACTGCCACAGTTATTTCCTAAGAACAGTTTGAATTTCATTGGTGGGCCAAGTGGAGTGGATTGAAAGAGTTTCAAAAAAAGTTTCTGGAGGTACCCTCTGCCTTCACTACAACAGTTCTCAAGTATTATAGTACTAGAGACCTGGTGCACGAAATTTGTGAATGGGTGCCGTCCGTAGGCCTGGCCGGCAAGGCAATCGAAGCATGAGCGTCTGGTGTGGAAGGTCAGGTCCCAGCTGACCTCTGGGTCCCTGTGCACCCCCCTCCACCTGAGTCACAGTGCCTGAGTCCCCATGCAGAGATACAGTGAGCGCATCTGGACGCTGCAGGCTGGGGCGCAGCATGGGCCTCTGGGCCACCCAGGGGCGCCACACAGAAGGCGGGCGGGCAGTACACTCTCACCCGGCGGCCTCGCAGACTGGCTCCTGCGCAAACCCACAGGGAGCTTAGCCGGCCCCTGTGGTCCTGGCCACTGTGGCCCAGCTCACCCGAAAGAGGCTGCACAGGTGTGGGGTGGGCGCCTTGTGGGCGCTTGGCACCTGAGTGTGGGGCTTCCCTAGTGTGTGAGCCCTGGTGTCCAAGGGGAGGGTAGCAGGGGGAGTGAGACCTAGCTCGGAGGACACCCTGCATTCTCACCCCACCTCCAACCCTGTAACCCCCTGCCCCCAGGTAACCAGCGAGAGGTCACAGCCCCCTGCCTGGGCACTGTGGGAGGTTGTTGCCACCATCCACCCCCCAGTTCCCAATCCCAGCCCCGGGGCCTGGCCCCGATTGGGCGATCAGGGCCTGCCAGCCGCTGGTTGCCATCTGCAGGGTGTTGGGTCGGGGCCGGGCCCCTTGCCTTACTCCCTCAGTGCCTGGGAAAGAGGCAGCAGCCTCAACCCCTGCCACCACCGCTGGTCGCAGTCTGCAGGGCAATCGGCAGGGTGATTGGGTCCCCACTTACACCCGCCTTGGCCTGGTGCCACCTGCTCATCTGCTCCACCATCTGCTGCAGTCCCACTCTCGTTGGGCCCATTGGGGCTGGCAGCACTTCCACTGCTGCCTGCTGCCAGCACCGCATCACCTATGCCCGCCATGTTCCGCACCGCCCCCTGGTGGCCAGCGCACGTCATAGCGAGTGGTAGAACTTGCGGTCTCCTGGTCGAACTACCACCCGAGGGGACAATTTGCACTTTAGGCTTTTATTATATAGGACTAGGGGCCCGGTGCACGAAATTCGTGCACTGGGTGTGAGGGGGGGGGGGAGAGTGTCCCTCAGCCCAGCCTGCCCCCTCTCACATACTGGGAGCCCTCAGGCGTTGACCCCCATCACCCTCCGATCGCCTGATCGGCCCCTTGCCCAGGCCTGACGCCTCCGCCAGAGGTGTCAGGCTTGGACAGGGGACCCCCATCTCCCCCCGATCACTGGCTCTGGCCCCCGCCCAGGCCTGAGGCCTCTGGCCCAGGAATCACGCCTGGGCAGGGGACTCCCATCTCCCTCTGATCGCTTGCTCCACCCCCCACCCAAGCCTGACGCCTCTGATCCAGGCTTCAGGCCTGGGCAAGGGGACCATCATATCCCCCCAATCCCCGGCTCTGCCCCCCACCCAGGCCTGATGCCTCGGCCAGAGGAGTTGACCCTCATCACCCTCCGATCACCAATCACCGGATCGGCCCCTTGACCAGGCCTGAGGCCTCCGGCAGAGGTGTCAGGCCTGGGCAGGGGACCCCCAGCTCCCCGCGGTTGCAGGTTCCGCCCCTGCCCAGGCCTAACGCCTCTGGCCTAGGCGTCCGGCCCAGGCAGCGGGGACCCGCAGTGGCAGCGGGGGGCGCCGCGATCCTGGGCTTCGCTTTAGGCCCAGGCAAGGGACCCCTAGCTCCCGGGACTGCCAGCTTCGACCGTGCCCAGCTCCCATCGCTGGCTCCACCCCTACTTCCTGCTATCACTGGCCAGGGCGGCAAAGGCGCCTGATTCTCCGATCATGGCTGGGGGGCAGGGCAAAGGCGGCCCTGGGGAGCTCTTAGCTCCCCCCTGGGTTTCCGATCATTGGCAGTGGCAGGGGGCTTCTTCCTGCTTTCCCTTTCGCCTCCCTGCATTGTGCCTACATATGCAAATTAGCCGCCATCTTGTTGGCAGTTAACTGCCAATCTTAGTTGGCAGTTAATTTGCATATAGTCCTGATTAGCCAATGAAAAAGGTATCGCCGTGCGCCAATTACCATTTTTCTCTTTTATTAGTGTAGATATTAGGGTTTTATTACAAAGGATGGTTGCCTTCAAGAACCTTCCCACTAGTCCTTTAAGGATAAAGTCCAGATGTCTGGATATGGCTTTCAGAGCCCTGTGTATTCTGGCCCCTGGCCACTCCCTCAGCCTCACATTGCCTACGTGTCTGTGCTCTGTGCTCCTGTCCTTGTGATTTGTTTCGGTTTCTCCAGTGGATGATGGATTTCCCGGCTTCAGTCCATTGAGTATTTCTGTTCCTTCTACCTGGTGTCCCTGTGCCTTTCCTGTCTCCCTTTGTTTGGTCAGTGCCTACTCATACTTTAGGTCTCAACAAACAGGACATGTGAACTTAGGGAGGGGTTGACTGGAACATCTATGCAGTAAGAATGCAAGTGTTTTGGGATTAGATTGTGGAAGGCTCAGGTGCCACATTGAAGAGTCTGTCCTCTTTCAGTGGTAAGTTTTCTGAGTAACATAGTGACATAATCAAAGCTTTATGAACTAAATAGCACAGATAAGCCTGAAAGAGCATTGAAAACATTATTTCCCTAATCCCTAAAGCATTCCTGGGGGCATAAATGCTAGGGTTCCTGTTTTGTAGATGGGAAAAAACTGGGACACATAATGATTAAAGGACTTAGTTTAGGCGTCACAGAAAAGCAGTGATTAAGCCAGCAAGTGTTTTTACAGCTTGATAGAACTGTGATCTGCAAGATTGATGAATGCTGCAAATGACTTTGCTCATTTTCAAGTGGGTGGCAAGGTGAATAGTGCTGAGTACTGAGGGGCTGTCCCTCAAAGGTGAATGACTCATGGATGCTTCTGGAAGCTTTGCCAGCAACTTGGATTCTGCTTAGGATAGTTGGGAGGATGGATACAGGATGTTTCTTTGTATGAAGGCCCTAGTCACCCTGTGTGGTTGTTATACTCACGGTTTTAGCAGGATCAAGGAGCAAGTAGATGCTAGTTTCCCTCTTGGTTGGCGTAGGATGAGATCTTTCATGTCAAGCCTTGTGTGTGATTCCATTTTACTTAAACTATAGGGCAGGTATTTGGGTTTTGCAGCTTCATTGCAGACTGTGTTTAAAACTGGGCTTGAAAATGCAGGACTTCAGTGGTATAATTGATGCTCTCCAAAGGCTGGTACCCCCTCTGCCGCGGAGCTATACTTCTCAAGCTTTATTGTGTATTTGAATTGCCTGGGGACCTTGTTAAAATACATGTTCTGAATTGGAGCTTGAGATGCTGCATTTCTTACAAGCGCCTAGTTGATGTTGGTACTGCTTAGGATATTTTGGGGGATGGATACAGGATGTTTCCATCCACCTGAGCCTTCTCCCTTCTCTGCCCAGCTTTTCTCTTTCTTGGTGTCTCAGACACTTGTTCCCATTTAGTGGATGCTAGTATTCACCACTGGGGCTCACTGGCCACTCTGTAGTCACATTGGTCTTTTCAAAATGAAAGTCTGATTATGTCACCTTATTGCCTAAAACCCGTTAGTGGCCCCTGATTGCAACCATATCATAGTCTCGCCCACCTGTAGTTGTATCTTGCATCATCTTTGCATTTTCCAGCCACGGACCCCTGTTCTGCCCCCTTAGAAGCTCATGTGCCTACCCTGACAGGGCGTTGCCACACACAGTTCCCTCTATGTAGCACTCCTCTGCCTCCCTTCCTATAACTGTTCTGCCTTCACATCTCAGCTCAAGTGTTTCTTCCTCTGGAAGCCACCCTGGGCTTCCCTATCTAGTGACCTTGTGCCATTGCTGGGCCTCTCTGGTCCACAGCAGGGAAACAGGGGTTTGTTTGGGGCATTGCTGGATATTGTGCTTTAGTGTTCTTCCTTCAGCGGAGCATTGTACATCGTTTTAGGAAGTTGTAGATTGCCCAACAGCTGCCTTTCAAAAGATACTCTTCCTGGAAGGGTGGTGATGGCGAAAGTGCCCTTCATGGTGTGTATGAGGAAGAGGAAGAGCGAAGAGTTTCCGGTGGGAACTGAATCATATCACCTAAAGCTGGCTTCGGGAACTGCTGTTGGTTTATGTGTACGCAATCAGTGAACCGTCATCTCCTCCCCCCCCCCCCCCATGCTTCTCCTTTTTCTATTGTTCTTGCAGTTTTATAAAAGCAGAAACTATACCCTAAAGGGAAGGAATTGACTAGTTTGGGGCTGTAGCGCGTTTGGCTGAGCTGAGAAGATAATCCAGGTCAGATGGCAATGTGGGCCTCTTCACCCACGGCCATGCTATCTGCATGCGAGCGGTCTCCCTGAAGCCCAACAGCTTTTGAGCAGTTTCCTGAACCCGGGAACAGCCTTATTTAGGTGACACTGTTCCTTCCCAAATTAGAATTCCTTGAAGAGATGCCCTGAATATATTCTGCAGCAGACCTAACAACCTCACAATTTCGGTCACCTTTCCTGTTGTGGTCACAGCTCTGGCAGCAGTGAATACTATCAGGAATGACAACTGTGGGTTTTTCAGAGGAATATTTTAATGCCCTCCTCCCCCTTAGAGATTTGTCTTCTGAATTTTGGGTCCTTCTCATAATGTATTACAATGTAGACTGTAGGGTCTGTTTAGAGTCCAAGGTCCTGGCAGTGATGCTTTGAGGCTGAGGGGTTTGTCCCTATGAATTTCTCAGCAGGATTAGTTCTGTGAGCTGCAGAGGGTGACGTGAGCCACAGGAGCACCATTGCAATTGCCTTCACAGCTGCTTATTCACTTGCTTGTGATTCATTGGGCCGATGCAGCGAGATGCACAGTGTTAAACAAAATGCCTTGATCCATCAGGACAAATTTAAAAGTGATACCTTGTTATCCTTCTATTATCCTTGAATGTGAGCTCCGAGAGGAGCCATGCTTATCTTCCCATTGTCTGGCATGATTATCCAGAAAATATTTACTGCAGAATAAATAACTATAAAAAATCCAGACTAAGCAGATGAATGGTAAATACATTCACCCAATTTAAAGGTTGGGGTGCAGAACTGGGAGGACCATAAGACACAGATTACTCATTTCTGCTCTTTATGACTCACTGGAGTCCCTTCCCTCTCTTTATCCCTCCTCCTTTATTTGGGGTTTTCTTACATTAAACGGCTGTCAGAATCCCAGGCTCTTTTTCTTGTCTAGTCCGATTATTTCTGCTTCTTGTGATGTTCAGTAATTTCCTGACTTTCCATGGATCTTCTTGGAAATCAGCAGCGTGTTCTCATGTGCTCACATATGCTTGGAAACTCCTAGTTGTATGTCTGCTATCTGCAAGCTGCAAGGTCTTAGCGTCTGGGTGGGAGGAAAGCAAGGGTGTGGCAGTGAGAGATGGAAGCGATGCCAGATGCCAGGTTCATTCTTTGTTCCAACCTTAAGCAAGTGTCCAGACCTTTATATCGAATGGGTCCTGATCTTCCCTGATGAGGATCATCAGGTCACTGATGGGCAGAGTATGAGAGGGTATGTGTCTTTATGTACGATTCAGTCATCAGCTCATTGCAAGTGCCATTTCCTGTTGTTATGGCATCTTTTTTTAAAATTACTGATTTTAGAGAGAGAGAGAGAGAGGAAGGGAGAGAAAAAAGGAGAGAGGGAGGGAGGGGAGAAGGGAAGGAAGAAGGGAGAGAGAGAGAGAGAGAGAGAGAGAGAGAGAGAGAGAGAGAGAGAGAGAGAGAGAACAATTTCTTGTTCCACTTGTTTATACTTGTTTATGCATTCATGGGTTGATTCTGACCAGGGATCAAACCCACAACCTTGGTGCATCTGGAGGAGGCTTTAACTAATTTAGCTACCTGGCCAGGGCCTTAAGGCATCTTTAATCACATGAACAGTGGATGTGTGATTTAGTTGGTTGGGGTACAGGGCTGACTGCTTTTTCTTTCTTTTAAAAATTGTTTTCTCGGCATAGCTTTGATTCTTTGATCTTGAGCTGTGGAATTAGTTCTGTATGAGCCTTTTGAATTGTGTTTTACAATCATCCAGTTCTCCCTCCTGTCATCCCCTAGTTAATATCCATAGTTCTAGTGCTGTACTGGGGAATAGTGACAGTCAGAGCTACTATCTGTTGATGATGCCGAGCGTGCCAAGACCTTCTGTAAGTCCTGTTTACGCTCTCACTGAATCTGCAAAACAGCCTTATAAGGCAGCGATTTTCAGTCTATTTGCCACAAGAACTTTTAAAACATTCAATACCTGACTGTTTAGGCAGGGGCTCTGACCTCTTTTCCCTTAGATTGTCAAATAAAAAAGTGACAGCAGCCAACACAGCAATAGCCGTCTGGTGTGAGTGAATTAAAATTATACCTATTTTTTTTTTTGTCAAATTGGCAAAATATATAATGTGTTTTTGGTGTGCTGCAGAATTTTAGTAATTAGTTTATGTGTGCCATGAAATGAAAAAGGTTGAAAATCACTGTTATAAGGTAGTGATTCTACACTATTACCATCATCTCCATTTTATAGATGAGGAAGCCACAGGATCCATTTGAAAGGTATTAGATGCCCCTTTTTAATAAAGACAAACAAAACAAAATGAAAATCCTAAGCATCCCTTTGAGAAAAAGTTCCTTGCATGAAGAACAGCCTGCTAAGGTGTAAGATTTAGTAGAGGTCCCCCCCTCCCCCATTTTCTTTTTTAGAACTGTTACCAAGGAGATATATTGCCTTCCAAAGACAAATATGCTGAAGAATTCCTCCTGCTTTTGGCCACGCTTGTGTCTAAACGCAACTGTTTTCCTGATGAGGAATAAGGATGAGGAATAAGGATGAAAATGCCTTGTCCTGAACTCTTGTGGTTAGAGTAGCCCACGAGATACTTCTTGGAGAAACATTGCATTGTTTAAAAATGCATCAAATCCGTGCCATTCATGCTCATCTGTAATGCCAGCCATTGGTTAGAGCATCCATATAAACAGTTGCCGTCTGTCTGGGGAGACTAGAGTGGGTGTAGGTCAGGTTCAGTAACCTTGTGGAAAGTGGCTAAAAACTGAATGAAAAGAGCATCAAAGAGGATCTGTTCCCTCTTAAGTCCCTGGCAGCTCCAGAGGCTGTGAGTGTTGAGATGAGAACAACTGTTCTGTGGTACCTTCTATATGAATGAGGCATTTGTTTACAACTGATGCCTAGGAAAATAGGCATCTGTAACGGCTACGGTTTTCTCATTTGTAGCCCAACTCCATTATCATTGGTGATGAAGGCTGTAAGTGGATGTGTTGAAATTGATATTTTTCAAATTTCATTTTGATTTTAGTCTTATTTCTAAAGCATCTTTTAACAGAGTTGTACACAGTCACCAAGATTTAACTCATTTAAAGTTTGGTCGCCTTCAATTTTTTTCTGTCCTTAATTTTAGTGGAAAGGCTCATGAAAGGTGAAGTTGCTGAGATCTGGCAGTAGAATGGCAGGGAGAAAAAGCAATTATAATCACCAACCAAAGTGGCTTTAGAGGTTTTGTGGATTGAAGTTTCTCAGTTTTATTGATAGAGAAGTGGGCATTAAAAAGCATTTTAAACAGCTTTATTGAAATATAATTAATATACTAGGGTCTCGGTGCACGAAATTCATGCGGGGGGGGGGGGGGGGGGCGGGGAGGGTGTCCCTCAGCCTAACCTGCACCCTGCAGTGACTGCCAAGCAGGCTGTGCTGGGTGCTGCCTGTGGACCACACTTTGCCTGCTCCCCAGTCACCGCAGCGATGGCCAAGCAGGCCATGCTGGGTGCTGCCTGCAGGCAGTGTTTCCCTGCTCCTGGGTCGCCACGGTGATGGCCAAGCCGGCCATGCTGGGAGCTGCCTGTGGGCCGTGCTTCCCTGCTCCCGGGTCGCCATGACGACGGCCAAGTGGGCCATGCTGGGAGCTGCCTCCTACCTGCTGTCAGTCTCCACAGAGGCGATGAGGTTAATTTGCGTACTCACTCTGATTTGCTGGTGAGTGTAGCAGAGGGACGATTAATTTACATGTTTCTCTTTTAATTATATAGGACTAGAGGCCCGGTGCACAAAAATTTGTGCACTCGGGGGGGGAAGGGGGGTCCATCAGCCTGGCCTGTGCCCTCTTGCAGTCTGGGACCCCTTGGGAGATAACGCCCTGCTGGCTTAGGCCTGCTCCCGGGTGGCAGAGGGCAGGCCCAATCCCTAGGTGCAGCCCCTGGTCGGGCTCAGAGCAGGGCTGATTGGGGAGTTGGGGCGCCGCCCCCTGTCATTCACAGAGCAGGGCGAATTGGGAGGTTGCAATGCCACCCTCAGTCACTCTCAGGGTAGGGCCGATTGGGGGGTTGGGGCACCGCCCTCTGTCACACTCAAGGCAGGGTTGATGGGGAGGTTGCAGCGCCACCCCCTGTCACGCACAGAGCAGGGCCGATCAGGGAGTTGGGGCGCTGCACCCTGTCACACACAGAGCAGGGCCCATCGGGGGGGTTGGGGCTCCTTACCCTGTCACGCACAGAGCAGGGCCCATCAGGGGGGTTGGGGAGCTCCCCCCTGTCACGCACAGAGTAGGGCCGATAGGGGAGTTGGGGCACCGCCCCCTGTCACACACAGAGCAGGGCGGATCAGGGGGTTGGGGCGCCGCCCTCTATCACCCACAGAGCAGGGCCGATCAGGGGGTTGGGGCGCTGCCACTGCACACTCAGGGCAAGGCCAATGGGGAGGTTATGGCTCTACCCCATCACACACAGAGCAGGGCTCGTGGGGGGGGGCATTGGGGCACTGCCCTCTATCACCCACAGAGCAGGGCTGATCAGGGGGTTGGGGCACCGCCACTCTCACACTCAGGGCAGGGCCGACGGGGAGGTTATGGCTCTACCCTGTCACACACAGAGCAGGGCCTGTTGGGGGAGGGGGTTGGGGCGCCGCACCCTGTCACACACAGAGCAGGGCCTATCAGGGGGTTGGGGCGTCGCACCCTGTCACACACAGAGCCACAGGGCAATCAGGGGGTTGGGGAGCTCCCCCTATCAGGCACAGAGCAGGGCTGATCAGGAGGTTGGGGCGCCTTCCCCTGTCACGAACAGAGCAGGGCAGATAGGGAGGTTGTGGCCTCGCCCCCTATCACACACAGAGTCGCAGGGCGATCAGGGGGTTTGGGCGCTGCCCCCTGTCACGCTGATCCTGGTGCTGGGAGGCATATTACCCTTTTACTATGTAGGATAGAGGCCTGGTGCATGGGTGGGGCTGGCTGGTTTGCCCTGAAGGGTGTCCTGGACCAGGGTGGGTGTCCCCACTGGGGTGCCTGGCCAGCCTGGGTGAGGGGATGATGGCTGTTTGCAGCTGGTCACACACCCTTCAGGGTGGGGGTCCCCACTGGGGTGCCTGGCCAGTCTGGGTGAGGGGCTGAGGGCTGTTTTCAGACTTGCGGGTGACTAAAGCTCCCAACCGCTCCTTTTTTTCTTTTTTTTCGTTTTTTATTCTGGGCCAGCTTTAGCTCTGGCTCCAGCTCTGAGGCCTCTGCTGGGCTCTATAATCGAAACAATGTATAACTCCAGTTCTGAGATCCTGGCTCTCTGAAAGCAGGTTTCTGGGGTTTTGTTTAGCTTCTATATTTATTACAATGTTTCAAACTGCAGGCTCAGAGGCCGGCAAGGCAGGAGGGAACGTTGGTTTCCTCCATCACTGAAGCAAGCAAGCCTCATGTTAGTTTCAAGCTGCCTGGCTGCTGGCCGCCATCTTGGCTGGCGGTTAATTTGCATATCGCCCTGATTAGCCAATGGGAAGTGTAGCGGTCGTACGCCAATTACCATGTTTCTCTTTTATTAGATAGGATACTGTGGTGCTGGAGATTTAGAATTAGCTTAAGGACACCTGAGTCTGGCAAGTGGTCCCTAGACTTAACGTTTTGGTTTAAATTGGGACGCCGAAACCTGAGTTTGATTCCACCCTCTCTAAGCCTAAGTTTGCTCACCTGAGAAAGAGAGATAACAGTACATGAGCCTACCTAGAGCTACTTTGAGGATTCAGTGAGCTAATAATGCATAGTGCTTAGCACATTGCTGGCACACCCTCAGTAAATGGTGGCTAGTTTAGGTTCATTAATCCAGCTTCATACATAGATTCCCACTACATTAGAGAACCTTATTTTTCTATATATGTTAAAGAATAGTTAATTGAATTGAAAATGGATTTTCATGTGTTAGGGAAAGAAAATAGTTATCTGTGGTATTGATTTAATTCAGAGTTAACAGACAAAATAAAGGATGCCCACTTAAATTTGAATTTCAGAGAAGCAATGGAAAGTTTGAAGTATAAGTCAGTCCTCAAATATTTGTTTACTTTAATTTTACCTGGCTGTCTTGTGTTTTTATTTTTTATTTTTAGGTCAGTGGGAAGTAATTTTAATCAAATAATTGTACATTTTCTTCCCATACATCTCACTTTGTATTTGGAAACGATGTTGTGATTCATTTCATTACAGTATTACAAAATATAAGAAAATGTTAAAAATAAACACAAAAGGCAAGATGGGGTGAAATAATCCTCTCCCTCTCCCACCAAAATCTCCACTCCAGTGCCCACAGCACATATAAGACTCAAAACAAATAAGTAACAAAGATTCTCTTGATCACAGGTTCCCAAAGAATTGGAGAGGGTAAGAGATGGGATGAAAATGGGAGTATGAAAGGGAATGGAAGTTAGTAAAACTGCTTCAGTAACCAACTGATTCCGAATGAAATGCCCTTTCTTATTATGTGCAGTGAATTCTCAGACAAGGATAAAGATATTACCTTAAATGAAATTAGAAAATACCATGACAGTGAAAGTAGCTCTTTGCCTATGTTTCCTAAGAGCCACTTTCTCCATGAACCAATGATGTGAACAGAAGCATGTTCAGGCATCAGAAGTTGTCACAGCAGTCTTTCCATCTGTTTCATAAAAGCTTCATACACATCATCCTTAGTTTGTACTGAGATAGGACCAGATGGACCAGATTTGGGGGCTGCTTCTGCAAGAGGCACAGCAGGATCATGCTCTTACTTTCTTTGGGCATCAGCAGTAGCCTCTTTCTTTTCCTGATGGACCCTCAGTGTGGTGGGCATGAGTCGAATAATCTCTGCCTTGGGATTAGTGATCTGTGGCTTGGCACTGATGGTTGCTGTGGCTTTCTTCTCAGCACTCGTGTCACCCACCTTGGGTCGCTGATTCAAGTTGGGTGGAGCACTTAAAACTTGGCAAGGAAGCTGGTGAGAAAAGCATAGGTGGGGCATGTCCGAGTGGAGGCACCAAAGGTGGGTGCATTATGCCACGGGGAGGTTGCCTTGGTGGGGGTCCCTGAGGAGGAGGGTTAGGAGGCAGACCTGGAGGTTGACCTGGGGAGGGCCAGGAGGTCGGCCTGCTGGTAGTCCTGGAGTTTAAAGTCGGGGTAAAGGTCCTTCCTTGGAGTCCTGGCATTCCAAGTGTTCTCAGGAATGGAGGAGCTCCTGGGGGTGGTCCAGGTGGCAATCAAGATGGAGCAGGGGGTGCTCCTGGCATGGGAGGTGCTTGTATCTGAGAAGGGGAAACAGACTGTGGGGGAGCCTGTTGCTGTGAAGAAGCAAATGCACCATCAGATTCTTCTTTATGCTGTTTTTGTGTTGCTTTTCTGCTTCAGAATCACCTTCATTGTCGACCTCTGAAAATTCCTTTACTTCCCATCCCTCCTCAGGCATTTCCAAACCTGCCATTGGAAGCATCATGGCTTGAAAAAGAGTCAGCTCTTTAATGTTCTTCTTTTTCTTCCTTGATTTTCCAGGCATATCTTCAAATCATACACTCAGACCTGATATTTTTCTCCATTTTTGTCTCTTTCATTATCATCATGATGTACAAATTTATCCCCCTCACTTTCTCCATCTGATCTGTCCATGTAGCTGACATCAGTACTGTCATCATGCTTATATTGATCCATGTTCTCAAGATAGCCATCATCTTAACTGATGCTGGAAACATCGTCATCATGACCCTGTTGAGCAAGTTTAGGACTAAATAACATGTCTTCATCTCCTGATGACGGGGAAGAGCCATGGGCAAAGCTTACTTTAGGGCCATGTATTTGCAAGACTTGAGGAAGAGTTGGACTAGGGGACAGACTTAGAGGTTTTCTGCCAGGGGGCAAACATGGAACAAAACACCCTGTCCAAGAAGAGGAAGAATAGAAACTGCCTGAGTTAGAGGCCCATCGGCTGAAGTCCTAAGGATGGAGGGTGGCTGGGCACCAGGAAGTGGAATGTCCTGGATCAAGATGTTGGAAGGAACGAACACACGGCATATCTGGCAAAGGAATACTCTCCATTTCCACATGCTGAGCATTCTTGACAGCATCAAAATATTGGCTAAGTTGAGCCCTCCTCTCTTCATATTCTACTTGTAGCTTCCTCTGTTCTTTGTAAATATCTGGATTCTCTTTTTCAGAGTCGAAGAATACGTTCAAAGGTTTCACGCAGCTCTTTTATGCTTGTCTTTCAGCACCTTCTCATTTACCTGTGGCTGTGGCACTGCATTAAAACTCCATTTCATTCAGTTTCTCCATGTCTAGGATAATTTGTTTGGGATTCTTCATCTTCAGAACCTCAGCTGGTACCGTCATGCGCTGTTTTTCTTTCCCTTTAATTCTTTCTTCCGGCCTTCTTTTTTGGGTTGGCCTGTGGGGTTCATAACTTTTCCACTTTTGGTGAATGGTAGATCTTGGTCCCATGTCGACAATCTGTATGGTTCACTTGTTCATTAAAAAACCCCCACGGATATCAACACAAGAATGTCCAAGCACTTCTGCCGGACTCGGGCTGCGAGGAGCTGGGAGGGGCTGATTCTCAGCCTCTTTTATTTCATGGGGGCCTTCCTCTCTGCTTTTGGTCAGCTATCTGGCAACTGACATCTTGAAACTTCACTGGTTGTTTGGACTTTTATTTGTGAAATCTGCCAACTCTAATTTAATCCCATTGGTTCTACTGTTTGGAATCTTTGGCTGCCTTTATGATCACTACAAATGAGTTGAAGAATTTTGAATAGGATGCAGGGATATGATGTTATTTGCAGCTCCTCTGTGGCCCCCAGACTTTTGTTGTTGCTAATAGAAACAGCCTTTCACGACTAGCCCTATCATCCATTAAACACTGGTTGCATAGCAGCCAAACATCTTTGCTGAGAAATAAGGCAGAAGGAGATCTCTCTGATGGCACTTCCTTCTCTACATGGTATTGTTGAGCTTGTGGTAAAGAGGAGGTCAAGAATGGAATCATCAGAGCCTTGCAGCCATGTTCACAGTTCACCTTAGAGAAGTTGGGGGTCCACAGGCGTGTAGGCATCTGTGTTCTAAGGCTTCAGGGCCATTTGGAAGCCTTACCTGCGTAGGACACCAGCAATGAGCATCTCTTGTCTGCAGGTCTAGGGAACACACGAATACAAAAGAAACAAAAATCTTGGTCCTTAATAACTGAGGACTGTATAGTTTATAGAGAGACAGGATCAGGAGGTGTCAGTAACTGCTGTATTTACTGAGCACTTCCTTTGTGACTTTGCCTCAACACTGGTAGGTGCTTTCTGTGCATTGTCATGGTAATCCTCACAGTAGCGCTTATGAGGAAGATTCTGTGATTATTCCCATTTTCCACATGAGGCAATTGAAGCTTAGATATGCTTTCATTTCACTTAGGAAGGTAACTAGGAGTGAAATTGCTGAATCATATGGTAAATTTATGTTTAAGTTGAGCAGATTTTTGAGAGAAGAGGGTAAAAAGATGGGTTAATAGGCAGTCTTAAATGTGGGAATGAGGTTTGGATAAGCCAGTAAAGCAGCAGTAACCTGGAGTAAAGTACCAGGACCCAGAAAGGTGAGCTGGACAGATTTTAAATTGGGAAAGTTAAGAAGGGCAACTGGAGTTAGCCAGAGAGAGCCTGATGTTCCTGGAGGCTAAAGCTGCTTCTCATGTCATATTTGTCAATGTGGGCAGAAGGCTTCTCTTTCCATTGCTGTTTCTAGACATGCATTCTGGGATGTATTTTATCCTCTTGCAGCACTGATAGCCCTTAACGGGAAAGGAGCAATACCTCCTCATGGAACATCAGTTCTTAAATGCCGAGTCCCACATTTTTTGCTGATGGGCAATATAATATGAGTTTTTCCTAAAACTAAATTTATATAATGCAGAGGCTTGTGTCTTATTTTGTGAGTGTGTCTTTCTTACTATTTTGGAATAGTCAAGACTGTTCTTTAATATTAAGTGATTATATATATCACTTTATATATTTAAATGGTTATGCTTTCTTGACATAATAAAATATTGCAACAGTATGTGTCTGTGGGTCTATATCTCTGTATTTAGTTCAAGTTGGTTGTTGAAATTCTCAAATCTGAGAACCACTGCTCCAAAGAAGGTTTGGGAATGGAGCTATTGATATTCATGGTGGTCGCTGTGTTTCGCCTCCTTTCTCATTTTTTTATATAATTGTGCATATGGGCAACTGGAGTGATGCCTGGATGAGAACAAAATAAAAGGTTAGTGAAACCAGGAAAGGACGATCCCAGCATGTAACCCCATTACTTGGATACCTGACTCTGTAAATGCAGGCAGCTGGTGGGCACATGTCATCTTTAGTCGCTTTGGTAGTATAAGGAAACCAGAACCAAGTGCAGGTTGGATTTCTTCTGCAGGTTTGGGGCAAGCTGACAGTTGATTCTGTTCAGGGTATACACCTTTTCCGTGTGTGTGTGTTGGGGGCGGGGGTGAGTCTTCTTTTGAGGCTGGAGGCTCTGCAGAAACAGTCCCCTGGTGCGATCTGTGGGACAGAACAGCAGCCCTTGTCCCAAGGGTGAAGGTAGCACTAGAGCGCCTCTCAGGCTTGGAGTTAGGGAGTTTCTGTAACATAATCTTGAAGTACACACAGCCACTTTTCCCAATGAATAATAACAATAGTGATGATGCTCTGTGTGACGTTCATGTGAGTGAAATGCATTGAGCTGAACACTGCAAAGTGCTTTCAGGCATGATGCAATTTGACCCTACCAACAGTTGTGTTAGAAAGGTATGGTTAGTTCATGTTTGTGTGAAGCAACTTAAGGTCAGGAATGTTTAGCAACTTGTTCACTTAACTTGCCACTGGATGAGAGATGCAGAGCCAGTAAGGGGTCAGCTAGGATTCAAATGCAATCTGTTTTCTTAAAAACCGAAGCCTCTCAGTTCAGCAATTTCTACCTCAAATCTCATTCCCAGAGGCCTAGCACATCAGGCCAGCTTTATTGTGGAAGTCTTGTGTATGGAAGGGGAATGGGGGATGGAGTCCTTGGGCCATGCTTAGCAAAGACTCACTGAGGCAGCCGCACAGCCTGGTGTGTCTAATACACTGTATTTGCTGCCCCTCTGTCTACAGACAGCTCTATTGATTCAGCCTTGGGAAATCTTTGACCTGGCTGTCCTCCTCACCCCCTTTTTTTTGATACAAGGCCAGAATGTTCAAGTTCACACCCACGGTGCAACCCCAGCTCTGGGGGGCTGAGGACAGGGTGGGAGCACCAGCCGGGACAGAGGGTTCTGCTGGACCATGTGCAGGTGGCTTCCCCCTTGCTTGCCTTGGAAACTGGGGGCTTATTGTTCGCTTTCTTCATGCAGTTCTCACTGGCCGTACTTTAAAAGCTTTGCCATTTCCTAGTGAGGAAGGTGGAAGGAAAATGAGAACTTGGAAGGTTCTGTTTATTTCTTTTTAAGTTTAAGAATGTTGTGTTTTAGGAGAACGTCGGACTGAATAACAGTTGACTCTCTCTCCTGCCTAAATTTCAGCTATAGTTAGAGGTGGTGAAATTCCATTCATCTAACTAGTATCAAATTTTGCTTAGCGGTACTTAATTTTTACCCTCTCTCCCTTACACAGTTTAACATTTCCCTTAATTTTTATCCTCAGCAACCGGTGAGATAGGGCTAGTGTTACTAATTTCTCGTAAAATGGAGTCTCCAAGGCATGAAGTGGTTGAATTGTGCAGCGTGTGGCTAGAATTGGATCTAGAACTCAGGTCTTCTAATCGCTAGCTCAGCTGCTTTCCTTGTTATTGCTTTGTGGAATGGATTGGCCATTGATAATGAAATCCCAGGACTGGGCAGAAATGGAGGCCCTCTTAGCTGGTGGCTGAGCTACTTAGAGCTTGGTCCATCTGTTTGAGACTAGAGTTGAGCTCCAAGATGCCCCACAAAAAAGAAAAGCTCTTCTCTTATTACAGATGGTACTTGGCCCCTGTCAGCTGCTGTGGAAGTTTCTGCCACCGGAAGAGAGATGAAGAACAGCTTTTCTTACCACGAGTGAACTCTGAACATATGTTTTACCCATATATGGTGTATTGCTTAGTAAGCTTGTGGTTTTTTTTTACTGATTTAATTCTCTGGCACCTAGCCCATCAGTTAGTTACCCCTTTTATAAGTGCCTATATGACTGGGTGTTCTGGTTTTAAGTCATGAGTTTTGACTTTTATCAGGAATTTACAGCTTGCGTTTCAAAGGGCTTAGGTGAATGCAATTGCATGGAATGGTAGTGTTAAATTTTGTCATTTGAAAATGTTAAAATGGGACGTAAATATGCGCTGTCAGGGTCTGTTTTGAGTGGTTGAATTCATGTGTCTTATCAGTCTGTGTTAGACATCTTTATTGCTCAAGTAACCTATGTTCATGTAGAGTGATTAGAAAATTCAGATAAGCAAACAGAAAAAGAAGGAAAGAAAAACAACAACATATATACTCTAAATAGAGTCCCTTGTTGGAAGCCAGGATGTGAAGGACTTTGAACTTCTCAGAAGAAGGGATCTAGTCAGTCAGTGCAAGTCATTATCATTCCCTGAACGGCTCATCTCTTCCTTTTTTCAGATGATAGAGATCAAGAATACAGGTTGGGATATCTGAGCATGATCTGGAGAGTCAAGGCATTTGGTTTGGTGCAATCTGCTATGAGCCTAGATGGCTCAGGGGTCAAAAAAATTCTGCTGTTAATGCACCACCTGCTAGGGGTGGCTGTGAAAAGGGAGAACTAGTCCTTTGGGGTCTCCTGTTTATACAGTTGCTAGTTCTCAAGCAAAAAGGAATAAAATAATCTTACAGTCATACCTCCTCTTCACTTCCTCTTCCCAGCCCTGCTGGAGCCATTTATCCACCATTCACCCATCCATTTACCCACCCACTCATTCATTCATTCATTCATTCATCACCCAATCATTCATCTGTTCATTCAATAGGTGTTTACTATGTACCTACTGAGCATCAGACATTGTTTGCTTATGGCTGTGGGAATACAGATGAATAAGGCAAGTCCTTGCACTCATGGGGCTTACGTTTGATTGGTGCAGGTTGTGGCACCATTGCTTCCCTTTCAGATTTTCCTTCTCTAGCCATGAAGGTGCTCTTATTTCCCCTGGAGCTGACCACACCCCTAGGTTCTGTCCTGGAGTTCAGCTCACCCTAGACCAGGGGTGGGCAAACTTTTTGACTCAAGGGCCACAATGGGTTCTTAAACTGGACCGGAGGGCCGGAACAAAAGCATGGATGGAGTGTTTGTGTGAACTAATATAAATTCAAAGTAAACATCATTACATAAAAGGGTACGGTCTTTTTTTTTTTTTTAGTTTTATTCATTTCAATCGGGCCGGATCCGGCCCGTGGGCCGTAGTTTGCCCACGGCTGCCCCTAGACCCACAGCCTACCTGAAATTTGATCAGCCCCAATGGGGAAGGTAAGGAGGAGAAGGCAGCATTTGGCTGGCTGAACTCTTCTCAGAATGGGACTTTACTTTTGTCTGTGAGGAGTAGGGGAGCCGATCACAGAGGGAGGGGCGCCTGGCTTTATCAGAGAGAGAAGGCCTCATTGTGTGTTTTTGTTGGAACAGGTCCCAGAGACCTCAATACAATGCTTTGGACAGGGCTGAGCTAAGCTACCATGCCATAAAATAATAGCCGAAAGAATCAGTGTGGAATTTAGCATCAAAGGGAGCTCTGTGTTACAGCTCTCTCCAGGCAGAGGGCAGGACTTTAGCCCCAGGTCAAGCCCTGTTGTTAACTTCATAATATCTTCATGAACATGCCTTTTGTGTCTGTGTGTTTGCTCTCTGTCTGTCTCTCAGTCTCTCCCTGCCTCTCTCAATCTCGATCAATCTGTCTATCCTTCTCTCAGGTATAGTCATTTATTAAGAGATTTTGATGGAAAATTTAAAATGTATTCTCTGTAAATTCTCTCCCTTTTAATCTATGGCACATCTGGGTGGATGGGTGAATTGCAGGGATGGGAACATATGACACAGAGAACTTAGAAAGTTCCAGGAAACCGTATTTCCCAAACTTTAGTCACTCACGTGTTTCTATCATGATTTTCTGCCACATTGACGTAACACCTATTCTATTGTTCACCTAATATTTTTCGTTAAATGGATGTACTTGTTTTTTTTGAAAGGACACTCTTTGTTTTACAAGAGTATTTTATAACTTGGCCATAAATAAAACACCAGTATAATTTGCCCCAAACCAAAGTAACCATAGAAATCAATCTATCAATTTTTAATGTTTATTTACGTGCCACCTAAAATGATTTTGTACACTGAAAATTGGTGTGCTTATTATCACACTTTGGGAAGTTCCTTTGTAGATTGAACCAGCTGTAGCCAATAGATTCCTGGCGAGTCAGATGAATAAATCTCCAATAACGTTTCCTCCATCTCCCCCTCCCACACTACAGTGAGTTACTGGGTACAACACAAGTTGTTGTGTGTGAAGCCTCAGGGAGTGTCACAGGTATAAGGGAAGGGAGCATTCTCGGCTGTCCTTTTCCGTAATCATCTATGGGCACTGGTCCCTTGAATAATTGCTCTGTACTCTGGGTGCAGAGTAACGTTGCCAGTGCTGAGGAGCAATTGGCGTAGATACTGTGAAACGTGCCATGGACCAAACTGTCTTATGTGCTGGGAGTTCCCCTCATCTCTTTAGCAACTTTTTTTTTTTTTTTTTTTTTTACCCTGTGTCACAGAGCAGAAGCTGAGAGTGTGGGCTCTGGAAGTTGACAGCATGGTTTCAAATCCGGGGCCTGCTCCTTCTGTGACATTGTCAAGTAACCTCTTTCTTCATTTATTCCACAAATAAACATTGCGTGCCTGCTATAAGCCAGCCACTGCTGTATGCTCTGGGGGGTATATTAACCAACAAAATGGGGGAAAAAACATGCTTTCACCGAGCTCATATTCTTCTGGCCTTATTTTAAGCTGTTAAATGGGAGTAATACTAGCCTTACCTGCCATGGTTATTGTGAGCTGGCGCAGCCGAAGAGTCCTAAGCACAGGGCCTGGCTCAGTGGTTGCTTAATAAATGCTGGCTGTTTAATTATGATACTTAGGTGCCCAGTATTGTACCAGGCTTTGAGCTCCCCCCCTGCTGCTTTAGCTTCAGCAGCACCCAACTGAAATATTCTCTCCTTGCTTCTTAGCCTGCAAGTAATTCTTGAAGCCCCACAGCCTTTAGGAATCTTGCATGGCTTGGAGCCTCATATCCTAATCATAGGACTCTAAAAGCTACTGGTCACTCTTGAAATAAGCTTACTCAACACCTATCTACGTGATGAGTTGTGATGAGTTGACATTCTCATGCTCTGGATGACATTTTGTGGAGGGATTTTTTTTGTCCTTTTGTTAACTGAGAAAGGCTCCCCTCTCTTCTGCTTTTCCCACCCCAGTGTCCCCTCCTCTCTTCCTGTAGTATTGAGGGTGTTTGGGCAGAAATCCTGGCCTTGCAGTGTGCTGTAAGGATTTGTTTAACACAGTTCTTTATTACTGCTACAGGAAAAGCTTAGTCAGTCTAGAACAGAGATATTGGTGCTGAGTCTAGACATCTGTCTTTGGATGGGTTTGACTCAATTTTAATTCTATTCATTTATAAAAAGAAAAATTCTATTTTTCAATTCTGTAATTAACAAAATAGACATAAGGTTTTTGTCCTGGTTCTGCCCAATCTGCCCGCAGTCCCTGAAAGACAGAAGTCTTCATTGACTCAAGCACTCAGTGGACTGTCTAATTGTGACTTTTGTGCCCAGTGGCTGTATTGTAGCAGTGATGGAGAACCTTTTGAGCTCGGTGTGTCAGCATTTTGAAAAACCCTAACTTAACTCTGGTGCCGTGCCACATATAGAAATTTTTTGATATTTGCAACCATAGTAAAACAAAGACTTACATTTTTGATATTTATTTTATATATTTAAATGCCATTTAACAAAGAAAAATCAACCAAAAAAATGATTTCGCGTGTCACCTCTGACACGCGTGTCATAGGTTCGCCATCACTGGATGGGCTGACTGCTTCAGAAAGGATACCAGCCTGCCTGTGCCCTGCACAGAGTGGCAGGGGAATTACTAAGAGTTAGGAACAACTTGAACGGTGTGCATTTCAGTTTGCTAGGGCTGCCATAATGAAGTACAACATACTGGAAGGTTTAAACAACAAAAATTTATTTTCTCACAATTTTAATGCCTAGATGCCTGAGATCTAGGGATTGGCAGGTTGGTTTCTTCTGATGCCTCTTTCCTTGGCTTACAGATGGCTGTCTTCTCCCTGTGTCTTCACATGGTCTTCCCTCTGCTATTATCTGAATCCTAATCTCTTCTTATAAGGACACCAGTAATACTGGATTAGGGCCCACCAGTATGACCTCTTTTTACCTTAATTACCTCTTTAAAGGCCGTATCTCCAAACACAGTCATATTTTCAGGTACTGGGGCTTAGGACTTCAACATACACTTTTTAGGGGGACACGGTTCAGCCCAGAACAGTGTGGTTCAGGAATACAGTTTCAAAATACACTTGTATTACCTAGGCCTTGAGTTGCTCAGATGGGTTTTTGAGGGTAGCAGGAGTTCTAGAAAGTGAGCCAGCTTCGGGTTTGGGCACTGACTCTGTGGTGGCCACCACTACTAGTTTAATGAGATCTTGGTGGTGACCTAGGCTGGTTGGCTGATCCTAGAAGGGTCAGCCAGGCCACAAGTAGATGCACAATTTCACCCACCCTGTGCCTTGGCTACTTACAGACAGGATTTGAGACAGAATGGTAGAGATAGTTTGGGGAAGGATTTGTTGACAAGGAAAGTGTGATATTGTCCTTCAGACAAGACTCAGAACTTTGTGAAGAGTTGGGAAAACCACGGCTAGAGTTTTCCAGTAATCTGAAACCCCCCTCTTCCGGTTACATGTTCTGTAAACAGTGACTGCCTATAAGAGAGGTTTGGAGTCTGTTGACTTTGGCCGAGATGTAGCCTGAGAAGATTCATCAGTTTCCAATTCCTGTTCTCTCAGGATATTAAGTATTGCAATGAACTGGGAAACTTTTCTTTATTAAAACTGGAGGAAGAGTTGGGCGTTTTGAGGGAGACCTGGAACAGGAAGGGAGCTGACACCAGAAGTTTGACTGCATTCCTTCGGAGATCATGTTATCCTTTTTCCATTGTCAGTGGTTAGTAGCTTAACTATGTGGTGCAACAAGGGGAGGTAAAAAATAAAAATGCTCCCAGAAGTGCTGACAGTATGGCTAGTTTGTGCAGCAGTGTGTGTGGTGGTTTAAGGTACAGGCTCTGGAGTCCCATTGACCTGGTTCAGATCCTGGCCTTACTGTTCCATCACCTGTGTGACATTGGGCCAACTATTCATCTCTCAGCTTCAGTTGTCTTATCTGTAGAATGGGAATGATATTCCTACCTGCCTCATTTTGTGAAGATCAAATGAGATAATGCATGTAACACCCTTAGTTAATGTTCAATAGTTGTTAGCCTCTGCTCTTAGTATGAGTGCAGGATGATTGACAGGTTGTTTCCCAGTTCGGTGTCCAGCTTCTAATTAAGAATAAAACAGCATGGCATTTTTATCAGATTCTGATCTCATGTACGTTTTCATAGCCAGGAGAACTTACTTTAATTATTGTTGTTATTATTATTATTATTTTTTTGCGGGGAGGGGGGTTTAACTCATATTTAAGGAGGAAATTATTTCAAATGGAAAATAAGTATTTTTTAAATTATATTTGTTATTCTACTATAGATTTAAGGTTAGTTTTATTGGCTAAAAAAAGGTATGTTAATCAGGTGAAGGTCATGTATTTATATTTACTCTATACATTTATTAAGATGACCTTGTTACCTTCTTGCATCCTTCTCCCACATGCTTTTCAGACTTCCGTCATATTGGCCCCACTCCCACCCACCACAGGGCCTTTGCACCGACTTTTTGCTGGACCTAGAATATTTTGGCCACTTCCTGTTCTCACCACTCACCCCTCAGTCTCATCTCAGCTTCACTCTTCTGGTTGGCCTTGCTTGTCCTTCTGTGCTTCTTCTATAGTACACTGGTTCTTTACTTCTGCAGCATAGAGTTGATGCTAACTGTGTACTCATTTGGGTAAGATTTGACTAATAAAGCTTGTCACTTCACTAGATGGGAAGCCCATAAGGGTGGGAACCATGTCTTTTTTTTGTTCACCATTGTATACCGAGCATCCTGTAACACCTTCGTGCATAGTAGACACTGAGTCAATATGTGTTGAATGAGTGAATTGATATTGTTTTGTTAAAAAGAGCTATACTAGGTACCCTGCGTGCTGCAGAGATAAGCCTATCCAGCCCCTGCTCCAGAGGGGCATTCAGTCTCCGAGGAGAACACCATTTAATAGTGCCATAGGCAGAGTGAACCCGTGAAGCCAGGCTTCACATGAGGGGGATGCTAGATGGGAGGAATAAGCAAAGGCATCTTGTAGGATATGCCATGTCCACACTGGGCCTTGGAGGAAGAGGAGTTGGGCCTGAAGGAATGGGAGAAAAAGGCCCCTTAGATGGAGAGAACTATGTAAGCAAAGGCTTGGAAAGTACAGCCTGGCCTCAGGGATGGGAGTCAGATGGTTCGGCTGGAGCCCAGCAGGCTTGCAAGGAACCAGTGGGCAGTGAGTTGGAGGGTTTGTGAGAGCCACGCAAGGCACTTCTGGTTGGTGTGAAGGAAAAGGGATGTGCCTTCAAAGGTCCTGAGCGGAGGGGTGATGGGATCAGCCATGGGCTCTAAGATGGTAGTTTCTAAGATGGTGCACTTGGAGGAAAGACTGGGGTGGGGAGGCCAGGTAGGGAGAAACTCAGAGAGTGGGAAGAAGAGGGCTTAAGTGAAGGTCAAATAATGAGAAAGAACATAGATGGGGCCTGGCCACTGGTTAGAGGTGGGAGACAGAGACAATGATGGGATTGTGGACCTTGGGCGCCCGAGACTAATGATTCTTTTAAATACAGAACATGGAAAGCACCCAGCACAGTGCCTGGCAGGTGTTGGAAGTTCAGTAAATGTTACTTCTCTTCCCTGTGCCAGAATGAGGAACTCAGGTGGAGAAACAAGTGGGAGGGAGGTGCCAGCACAGTATTCAGGTGATGAAGCTTGGCAGGTGGAAAAGCAGGAATGGAGTTGGCAAGGGGAGAGCGTTATTGTTAAAACTAAGGGTGAGAGAAGGGGTGTCTTCGTGTGTCCAGGCTGCTGCAACAAAGTGCCACAGACTGTTTGGCTTTTAAACAACAGACATTTATTTCTCACAGTTCTGGAGGCTGGAAGTCTGAGATACCAGTGCCACTATGATCAGTTTGGGGGAGAACCCTCTTCTAGGTATCAGACTTGCCATTGTATCCTTCTGTAGTAGAGAGCAGAGAGAGGAAGCAAGCTCTCTCCTGGCTTATAATCTCATCATGAGGGCCCCACCTTCATGACCTCATCTAATCCTAATTCCCTTGCAAAGGCCCCACATCCTAATATCAATATTTTGGGGAGTAGGGTTTCAATAGGTGAATTTTGGGGATACACAAATACTCAGTTTAAAGCAGGAGGTTTGGGTAGAACTTGGGGGACCATCTTCTTCTGAAGGTAAGAGTAGGAAGCAGGGAGCCAAGTGAAAAAGAGTTGGAGATGCAGGAGGGGAGACCCCAAGAGGATTGTGCCTTGAAAGCTTTGGATCATAAGATGGGTTTCCCTGCTGTAGACATGATGAAGGCTAAGAGCACCTTAGGTGGCCTGTGGGTGGGATTGGATCTTGGGTTAATTGCCGTTTCAGCCAGCCATTTTTGTTATTCCCGTTCCCTAACCATAGACTGCATCCCCCACCCTGAGCAGCCGCCTAGCAAGTGCCCATCTCTCGGGAGCTGGTGTGGGTAGATCCGCACAACTTCAGTGCTTGGCTCACTGACTCTCCCAAATCGGTCATTCAGAGTTCTTGAATTACACTGTTCACCCCTCCTGCAAAGATGGTGGAAAGTGGATCCATCAGCATCGTTTTAAAAGTAAAATCAGCCACACAAACATGGAAAAGTTAGGTGTCTTGTTTAAAATTCCTCACCAGAGTTGGATCTACTTGGAGTCTGGATAATCAGAGTTTTAGTTGATTGGTGAATGTTGACAGGTTAATTGCCTGCTCTGGGCTTTAGATTTTAGGAGTGAGATATGAATAATAGGGGCATCAGAATGGGCTTTGGAGTTGTAATTAAGGTCCTGCTTTCTCTCCCTTAGCGCGTCACCCTCTCCCAAGCCTGGGAATGTGGATTTTCTTCCAGTGTTTGTTAGGTGTTCTGATGGCTATTGGCAGGTTTCTTTAGATCTGCCTGGCCTGGACGTGTATCTTCTCTGCCATCCCATGTGGGACCACAAAAGACAATGCCACGTACCAATTACTATTTAAAAATAAAATCACTCTACTTTAATCATCTCTGTCTGTGACCTGGGCCAAAGCCAGGTCAGCCAAGCCATGCTCTAGCCAGTTGGCACACTTTCTCTCAGCTTCTTGCCTTTGTACACCATTATTT
Source organism: Myotis nattereri (assembly GCF_964212035.1). NCBI lineage: Eukaryota > Metazoa > Chordata > Mammalia > Chiroptera > Vespertilionidae > Myotis > Myotis nattereri. Next base: position 83,816,025 of record NC_138080.1, read on the forward strand.
TCTTGGTGCTGTGCCCATAGGTGTGGTATTGCTGGCAGGGGTCAGGGACTGGCACAGGAGGCAGGGCTGCTGGAGGAAGGATCTTTTGTTGGCTGCACCTTATGCTGTCACTCAGACACTAGCTCTAATTGGAGTTCCTGCACTGTCCTTTAATATCATTTCATAAAGCAACACAGCATGATGAGTAAGAGCTCAGACTCTGGGGTTTGGATCCTCTCTTTATTAGCTGTATTACCTTGGCAATCACTTAATTTTTCTGAGTTTGGTTTCCACCTTCATTGGACTTTCAGGAAGAATAAATTTGAGATCATCATTATAAAAAGCGTAGCTCATATGCTAATACACTCAGTCAATGTGAGCTGTGTTTGTTATAATTCTTATTCTTTCCCCACAATCTGCAGGAAGGAAGAGCTGCTTGTAACCTTGTATCAGCTCCTTCTTGTGGCATCTGTCACCTGAAGTGATGTGGAGGACCCTCAATTACAACTCCCCTTCCCTGTCCCTATGAGAAGGTTCCAGCCCCCTCTCTCTTGGGGTGTATCTGGAAGGATGCCCACCCTGACTCCTGGCTCCTGGCCTTTCTTCAGCTCCACCTGGCCATCTGAGTCAGGGCCGTGCAGCACAGGGAGTCTCTGTTTAGTGGTGATTGGGTTGTGAGGAGCAGCTGCCTGCTCAAACCAGCTGAAGCCAAGAGGTGAGAAATTCGTTGCTGAGATGCTGGGATGTCCCATGGACCCTGAAGGCAGGAAGTATCGCTGACCTGGAACCAGGAACTGGGAAGTCAGGAACCAGGGTGTGTGCACTTTCTCTCTGGGGCTGCTGGGTCTCCTATCACTTGCCTCCACAGACCAGCTTCTGGCTTCAGTGTGCGCACAGGAGGAAGAGGCCGCCCCAACCCAATTATGAAAGACTCCTCAGTGTGAATGTCCAGCATTCCAGCATCAGTGAACAAGCTCCTCTGTGCACTAATGTTAAATTCTCCGGAGAGGAGCAGGTTGGCCCACCTCCGGTCCATGCAGTGAGGAAGCAGGGTTGGGGTGGGGTGGATTGGCTCACCTCATTGATGGGATCAGGCAGGTCACAAAAGGGCATAGGGAGAGGTCATTCACCTCCATACCTGTCATATCTCCTGGCCTTCTATTAGGAGGAAAATCCCCCTTTTATTCTCCCATAGCCAGCATTGCCAGGTGTATGTAGACTGAAGCTATTAGGTCATCTGGGATTGCCAGAATAGGCACCCTCCACATCACAGTCCATTAGTGCATCATAAAATCCTCTGGTGATCCCAGATTCCTGGGTTGTATGAACCAGTGTTTCCCAAAGAGGAGTAGTTCTTATGTATAGGTGACACAAGAGATGGTTTTTGGTGATACAATAACAAAAATTTTTGTATTGATAATTATATATTTCATTTGGGAAACTTGTAACTAAGGATCAAACCCTCAATTTCACAACTGTTACATATAACATTTCCTTTTATATTACATGTCAGTAAAAATGAGTTTATGTAAAACTTTTAAATACTGTGGATTTAGAAAAAAAAAAAAAAGTGAAGGTGGTATGTGATCGAGTGAAGTGGTGGACCAGGGGTTTTTCCCTGAAAGCCCAGGAAAGTTTTCAGGAGGTCTGTGAATCCCTTAATATTATTGTAGGCAAATTTTTGAGTGTATTTACTTTGATTTTTTTTTTCCTGGAGGGGTCTTAGCTTAGTTTAAAAATTTAGTGTGCATTGGAACTTTCTCAGGGGTTATTTGTTGAAAATGCAGTTTCCTTCTCCAGAAATTTTGATGTATCAGTTGCAATGGAAGCCATTCCATACTGGGAAATGTGTATTTTCACAAGCATTTAGGTGACTGAAGCAGGTGATCCTTGGACTTTGCATTGAGGAATGCTGCTTAGAGTGGGTAGTGCCGTCCTCGGCTTCGACTGCATTCTCTGGGCCATCTATAACCCCAAACAGATGCCTCACTGCAAGGGAGTTGTTCCTCTCTGGACTGTGACCGGCAGGCCCAGGTCCTTGTTTCTCAAATTATGGTTCCTAGACCAGCAGCATCAGCCTTGTCTGGAAATTTGTTACACATGCAAGATCCTGGCCCCGCCTGGTACCTACAGAATTGGAATTAACATTTTAACAAGATACCCACGTGATTGGTTTGAACATTAAAATTTGAGAAGCACTGGGTAATGCTCTTCATCTGTTAAGTCAATTTCCAATGCCTACTCTGTGCTTGGAGGACTTTTTATGAAAAGCTATATCTATATATATAGAAGCCTAAGCGACCGTTATGACTGAATGACTGGAATAACCAGTCGACCAGTTGCTATGACACACACTGTCCACCAGGGGACAGACCCTCAACACAGGAGCTGCCCCCTGGTGGTCAGTGCGCTCCCACAGTGGGAGCGCCGTTCAGCCAGAAGCCAGGCTGACGGCTGGCGAGCACAGCTGCGGTGGCGGAAGCCTCTCCTGACTCTGCGGCAGTGCTACCGAGTGGAGCGGCAGCGGCAGGCACAGTGGGCCGGGATGAGCGCGAGCAGCATGGCTCTTGGCCCTGGCTCGGGCTCCTCCCTGGCTGCCTGCCGCTTGGTGCACTGCCACATCCTCCAAGGGGTCCGGGGTTGCAAGAGGGCTCAGGTCAGGCTGAGGGACCCCTCACCCCTGCTCCTCACCCCGTGCACGAATCCGTGCACTGGGCCTCTAATTTTCTTATAACCTGTTTAGAAAATAGAGTGCCTCTAAGTGTAATATTTTTCATCTTTGCCCTTTACTTATTGGTGTATATTGCCCTTTGATTATAAGTTGAGTCAAATCTAGATAAAAGTATTTGTGATGTACATTTAGTAATTCACATTAGCTTTTAGGTTGGCCATAAAGTGGCATATGACCCAACCCTTTGAAGGAAATAAAAAGTTGGAGGAGATCAATGATTAATCTACTAACCAACTCCATTCCTCATAAGGACTTCCTCCTAAGAGTATCATCGTGGGCTTTAAGGAAAAGATTGCATCGACTTCTCAGCTTGTTTTGGTTATCTTGCAGAGGCCTTTGGTGGTCCATTTTCTTCCTTTCTTCCCTTTTCCCCAGAGTTGGCTCACTCTTCACTTTCTGTTGAATTGTCAACAGTAGGCCAGTGTAGTCTTACATTTGTCCTGAGAGTTAGTTTGCCTGACGACTCATATTCACAGTTCGTAAGTGCAGCCGGCTAGATGTCCATGCATCTTCAGTTTTGTGACTGTGTGTTTTCTGGTGGTATCACACTGGAATCTGTCTGTCTCTAAAGCAGGGGTGGGCAAACTTTTTGACTCGAGGGCCACAATGGGTTCTTAAACTGGACCGGAGGGCCGGAACAAAAGCATGGATGGAGTGTTTGTGTGAACTAATATAAATTCAAAGTAAACATTATTACATAGAAGGGTACGGTCTTTTTTTTTTTTTTAGTTTTATTCATTTCGAACAGGCCGGATCCGGCCCGCGGGCCGTAGTTTGCCCACGGCTGCTCTAAAGGCTATCTTCATCCTGGTGTATATTGATTGATCTGGCAGCAACTCCCGTCAGTGCTGGACTTTAGCCCACTGTTGAACATTAACTCTTTGGGTGTGTTGGTAAAAACAGTGCAGAGTTGAATCTCAGTATAATTCCTTTGTAGGGAACAGATGTAATATGGTGCCTGATAGTATATATTTTTTGACCCATGTCACAATTAAAATTCATCCTAAATTGTAATAAGACATTTGGACTGTCTCATTGTGTGCATTTTTTTTTTGGTTCTTATCTGGAACCTTGACACTATTGGTTACGTGACTGTCTTCCAGCCCACCGGAGTTGTAGGAGTTTGAGCCTCACATTATTCACTGCTGTATGTCTAACCTCTCTCACGGTGCCTGGCACACGGGGTGAGCAGTCAATCAATATTGGCTGAATGACTGGTGGATTATCCAGCTTTGCTGTTGTGGTTCACAGCTGAACCCCCATTTATTGAAATGCTGATGATGTTGATAATAGCAGCTGCCATTGACTGAGTGTTCTCTATGAGGCAGGAACTGTGCTAAGCTTTTAAATACATTCTGTCATTTAAGTCTCTCAACAACCTCACAAGACTGGGGATATCACTATTCCCACTTTACAGCTAAGGCAACTTGTAAAGTAACTAGGTCAGCACCATTTACCTGATGAGGGCAGAGCAGGGAATGGGCCCAGGTCATCTGTCTTGAAGCTTGTGCTGAACACATGAGCATTTAACTCTATTCAGGTGAGGGCAATGACCAACAGGAAATGATGGGGTAAAAGGGGCCACCGCCTCTGTTCGTCTCCTTTGAAGTGATAAGCAGATGTGCCGGGAGCCGGTCCATCCTTGCTGTTTCAAAGGACCTGGCATATATGGCATACTGTTCTTAAAATGTTTGCTCACCTTCTTGGCACTATGTGTTTTAACCAAGGTCTCCTCTCTGAGAAAGATTGTTTCCCCAGGTAGGGATTTTCCCCTGAAGTTAGGGAGGGAATAAAACCCCTCAACTAAGTGCCAGGCGGGTAATTAATCACTTTAACTACGAACAATCATGCTTAAGCTACATAATCTTTACTCCCTGGAATGGAGATAAGAAATGCCCTAACCATTGTAATAGAGATTGATAGGATTGAATCAACTGGTATAAATACAGATGTAACAAGACAGCAAGAGACAGAGAGAGAGAGACAGAAATTGGCACAGAACCTACACAGAACGTTCTCTAGAGACAGAAGAACTTCGCTGGAGAGAACATGGCAAAAGATCCTGGACAGAAACTGGCCTCAGAACCTAGAGATAGAACCTAGCGAGAGAACATGGCAAAAGATCCTGGACTGAACCTGACTACAGAAATTGGCAAGAGAACCTGACTAGAACCTGGTGACTGAACCTGGCTTGAGAACCTGGACAGAACCTGGCTGGAGAACCTAGCGAGGGAACATGGCTACAGAACCTGGCTGGAGAACCTAGCAGAGAACATGGACACAGAACCTGGCTGGAGATCCTAAGCAGAACCTCTCTGGAGATCGAGACCAGAACTTGGCTGGAGATCCTGGCTAGGCTGCTGATCAATTGAACGCTGTCTCCGTGTCCTTCCTTCTTCGCCGACTCCGTCTACACCTTTGGGGATCCCTGGACCTGCTGGGGCTGGACCCCGGCACAGATGCAGATAGAACATGTTGGCTGCCCCAGTGCATGGTGGAAGTCAGCCCTCAGGAGCTCGGCTCCCCTTCAATGTGCTTGTCCTCTTTCTCCTGCAGAAGGAAAACCCCAGACTGCTGAGTGAGACCCAGTTCTCTCATTGTCCATCCTAAAGCCTGGCTGTAGGGCCTCTGTGACCTTAGACACCCCTCTTTGATTTTAGAATAAATTTTCACCCTGATGTTATCTAATGTTAGTGGCAAACCAATCTCAAAGCACTGGTGATAAGCGAGTATTGTTATTTAAAAAATCCTGTTTCCCTTCTCAAGACAGGACTGAGAGCCAGATTTGAAGTGCTTTTATAGATTATCCTAAAAATCCATGCTCTGCTGTTTTTAATGTGAATGGTATAGACCAGTGGTCGGCAAACTGCGGCTCGCGAGCCACACGCGGCTCTTTGGCCCCTTGAGTGTGGCTCTTCCACAAAATACCGACTTGTGCTCATGGGCCACGAAGTTTCAATTGCACTGTATGTGCGCGCCCGCACGTGGTATTTTGTGGAAGAGCCACACTCAAGGGACCAAAGAGCCACATGTGGCTCACAAGCTGCAGTTTGCAGACCACTGGTATAGACTAGTGGTCGGCAAACTCATTAGTCAACAGAGCCGAATATCAACAGTACAACGATTGAAATTTCTTTTGAGAGCCAAATTTTTTAAACTTAAACTATATAGGTAGGTACATTGTTATTAACTGAATTAGGGTACTCCTAAGGCTTAGGAAGAGCCAAACGCAAGGGGCCAAAGAGCCGCATGTGGCTCGCGAGCCTCAGTTTGCCGACCACTGGACTATAGAGTGCCTGTTAATCAGTATTTGACAGCAGTCGTTGCTTGTGACAGCTTATAGCTTGCTGATGGTTATTTAACTGCTGATTGCTGTGTCTCCTTAGGTTACTTCCCTCTTCCACTGCTTTTGGGCAAAATGATTTATATTTTTGTAAGGCCCATCATGGCAGAATTTTTACTTTTTAAAAGTGGGCATCTTATTTGTAACCTTGAAAAGATCTTTTCTTTCAATGATTTCCAGATAAATAGCAAAAAGATGAATGAGTATTACAAATAGTTTGTGGACCATTTAACTTATTTTCCTGGGTTCTAGGCTGGGTGTGACTCAGACACATTCTGGGACAAGCTCCGCAATTAGTTTCATACCAGTATTTGGTTGTTACTTGTGTAGGTCTCAAAGTGTTTTTGGTATACATTTGTTGCAGTTCGCTCCTGTGTCTTACGGGTGTGTCCTGGTCTGTTCCTATAATCCAGGTTCCTGAGAGTATGTGTTGTTCCTCCTTGAGCAGGGCTCTGTTTTTTTGGTTCTGCATTTGGCAAAATAAGGACACTTAGAAGTCCCCAGGAAGCTAGGTATGGCATAGGAGGCACAGTCTCTGAGGATGGCCTTGTATCAAACACCTCACCTTGATTTTCTTTGGCAGGAGAGAGCTGGAAAGTGTGTGGGCCTGGAGACCCTGGTACCTGCTGTTTAGCTGACATCCCGTAGGGCTGTAGCCTTAGCATCAGCAGCTGTGTAAGCTCCAGGGTGGGTGTCCTGGCAGGAGAGCCAGACAGCTGATTTGTTAAATTATTACCCAGGTGCAGCTTCTGGCCTCTGGTGCCAGGCAGTGTGGAGCTCGGCAGGATTAAAGGGAGGCTGATTACATAGCCTGCAAAGATGGGAGTGAGACTGCTGGCTGCCACCA